>NC_050087.2:15376238-16794769 GCF_009764565.3 Dermochelys coriacea
CTACAGTGCCCCCTATTCCCAACCACGATGCCCTGGGTGGTCGTCCACCTGTAGGCCAGCCCTTCCCCCTCCCAAAAGTGATGCCCCCCCCCGACTATGCCACCCACACTTCTGTGCTGCTGATGGTGGGGTGCTGCCTTCTGAGCTGGGCTTCTGGCCAGCAGCCCCCACTCTGGCCACCCAGCTCTGAAAGCAGCGCAGAAGTAAGAGTGGCAATACCGCGACCCCCCTACCATAACCAGTTTTCTTGGGGGAGACCAGATTTCACGGTCCGTGATGCATTTTTCACACCTGTGAATTTGGGTAGGGCCCTACATCTGTGGTATTGAGGCAGAGCGGAGAGGAGCTGTGAAGAGAGAGGCAGAGAAAGGCATCTACAGGGAGGATGGTGATTTTGAACCAGATCCTGAAATGAAAGCAGAGCCAGCGTTGGGGCTTCTTGGTGCATGGGGGAGAACGTGGGTTGTGGGGGGGGGGGGATGAGCTCTGGCCCGTGCCAGACTCTGGAGAGGTGGGAATTGAACACAGATTCTGGGATTCCCACCTTTTGACCGGCTAAGCTTTGGAGCAGGGTAAAAGTTACAGCTAGTTGGAACGCAAGTTGCTGATTTTTTTTCCCCCTCAGCAAAATTTTGCCAATTGAAATTTTTTAGCTTTTCCTTGAAATTTGCTGCAGAAAATATTTGACTTTTTGGCCAAAAACCAAAATATTTCAATTCAAACTAGTGCTGAGGGGCCTCGTGGGAGTTGTAGTTCAAGTGCCTCATGCACCCATTCTCTATGGGCCAGCTCCCTGGTTGGACTACATCTCCCAGGATGCACCACTTTCTCCCCTCTTAGTGAAGGGCAGGGGTGTGACCTAGGAGTCCTTGGCTGGGATGCGTCATAGGAGATTCATAGACTCGTAGATACTAAGGTCAGAAGGGACCATTCTGATCATCTAGTCCGACCTCCTGCACAGCGCAGGCCACAGAATGTCACCCACCCACTCCTATGAAAAGCCTCACCCATGTCTGAGCTATTGAAGTCCTTAAATCATGGTTTAAAGACTTCAAGGAGCAGAGAAGCCTCCCTCAAGTCAACCATGCCCCATGCTACAGAGGAAGGTGAAAAACCTCCAGGGCCTCTCCAATCTGCCCTGGAGGAAAATTCCTTCCCGACCCCAAATATGGCGATCAGCTAAACCCTGAGCATATGGGCAAGATTCACCAGCCAGATACTACAGAAAATTCTTTCCTGGGTAACTCAGATCCCATCCATCTAATATCCCATCTCAGGGGATTAGTCCTATTTACCCTGAATATTTAAAGATCAATTACTTATCAAAATCCCATTATCCCATCATACCATCTCCTCCATGAACTTGTAGTGAAACCACAGAGTCCTTCCTACAGTGGAGAACGGCAACACAAGACACCGACACTACAACCCCCACGAGACACCAAGCCGCTGTTTTGAATTGACATATTTTGGTTTGGGGCCAAAATATTTCAGTCGGGGGTATTTTGACAAGATAGCGACACTTTCCAGGGGAAGCAGATGCTTTCTGGGGGGGGAACCCATTTAGTGAAAAACCCAATTTTCCACTGAAAAAATCATGGCTCTTCAATCTAGGGGCAAAAGGGCTAACAAGATCCAGCACCTGGGAGTTGAAGCTAGCCAGGTTCACACTGGAAATAAGGCATACATGTGTGGAAACAAGTGAATGGAGAACTGATATTTAGCCTTTCCCACAATACAAAAACCAGGGGTCATGCGATGAAATGAACCGGCCGCAGATTTAGTACAAGCAAGAGGAAGTATTTTTTCCATGCAATGCACAATTAACCTGTGGAACTCACTGCCTTGGGATGTTGTGGTGGCCACAAGCATAACTGGGTTTAAAAAAAAACTAGAGAAGTTCATGGAGGATAGGTCCATCAATGGCTATCAGCCAAGGTTAGGGATGTAACCCCATGCTTGGGGCAACCCTAAATCTGACTCCCAGAAATCAGGAGGGGACGACAGGGGTGTATTTCTCCAAAATTGCCCTGTTTTGTCCACTCCCCGTGAATCTCTGGCCACTGTCGGAGACAGGATACTGGGCTAGATGGACCATGGCTCTTACGTTCTTATTGGTAGTTTTTCTAAAAGGTCTGATCTAGGAATTATTTGGGGGAAGTTTTATGGCATTTTGGCATTAAAATCTCTTAATCCTCTGGACTGCACCAACCAAGCCCGCTGATCACGCTAAGGTGCACAGTTGTCCTGCTGTTGGTGCACACGCACGTCTCTGTACTTTTATCCCCTCGTTGTCCCGCAAGGACCAGAAGTTGAACAAACTGAGAATAAGCACCGGCAACTTTCTGAATGGCCGACACAGAGACCGGAGCCAGGATCCGGCGGGCGGGACCGAGTCGGTGAGTCGGAAAACTCCGCCCGATGTTAACCAGCCGGAGTGTGCCGACTAACCGAGAGATCCCTGCCACTGCACGGTCCCTGTCCCCCCCCCCCCCCGCACCCAGCCAGGTGGTATGATCACCCCTAACTGGTGGCACTGAGGGGCAGCTGGGAAGGATGGGCAAATTGTGCAACTGGAAGAAGACGACCCCTGAATCTTCTCCCCTCCCTAACCAGGGGAGCAAACTCAGCCGCCAACTAATTACAAGCTTAACAATGATTAACTCTGTGTGGCTTGGGTGAACAACACTAACTCCGCAGCACGGCGCCCCCTGGTAGCGGGGGCCGTGCTAACGCCACCCCCTTCTCCATTACAGCCCTCCTACTTCATTGCCCCGGACCTCGGCAGCCTGCCCACCATCCCGGAGAACGTAAGTCCCTGCTCCCCCTCCTGGGATGGGTGGGTTTGGGGGCTGATTCAGGGGTGCAAAGAGCAAAGGCGGTGGAATGGGGGAGGTGCCCTTGTAGTGAGTGGGGTGGGGGGAGAGCACTGCAGGGAGACTGAATGTGAGCAGTGCAGGGAGAGGAGGGGGTGCATTACACTGCACGGCAGGGTGAGATAGGCAGGGGGCCGAGGAGGAGAGTACAGCGTGCTGCAGAGTAGGGGAGGGAGAGGGGAGAGCGCACTGTGCTGCAAGCGTGGGAGAGTGCACTGCACTGCAGGAGTGGGGGAGGGGGAAAGCGCAGTGCACGGCAGGAAGAGGAGAGCACACTTCACTGCAGAATGGGGGAAGTGACAGAGCACACCACACTGCAGGAGGGGGAGAGTGCACCACACTGCAGGAGGGGAGAGCGGGTGCTCACTGCACTGCAGAGGGGGGAGGGGGAAAGCACTGCACACTGCAGAGTCGGGGAGGGGAGCTCACACTGCCCTGCAGGAGGGAGAGGGGCATGCATTGTGTTGAATGGGGGGGTGCACTGCAGCGGGAAGGACAGAGGGGCAGACGGGGGGAAGGGGAAGAGTGGGGAGTCGGGCATCTCTAACTTCTGTCCCGGCCCCTGTCCGCAGAGGAACCTGACGGAGTTCGTGGTGGCCGTGGACGTGCCCAACATGCTGCAGCTGTACGGGAGCATGCTGTACGAGCGGCGCATCCTGCTCACCTCCAGCAAGCTCAGCACGGTGAGGAGCACCGGGGGGGGCACATGCCCTGGCACAGGCCCACTGGGGGGGGAGGTTGCAGGGATGTGCCCTGGCATGGGCACTGGGGGTGTTGCTCAGGGGGACGTGCCCTGGCCCACGTGCACAACCCACTATGGCCCCGGCCCGGGACTTGTGACCCCCATAACCTCCAACACAGGACATTTCTTGAGGCCCCTGCCTCCCCCAGATCTCTCTGTCCACGGAGCCCCCCACCCAACCCCTCCCCACATCAGAGCAGAGTCTAAGGCTGGGTCTGTGTCTGTCCCCAGCTCACGGCCTGCGTCCAGGCCTCCTCCACCATGCTCTACCCCATGTACTGGCAGCACATCTACATCCCCACGCTGCCCCCGCACCTGCTCGACTACTGCTGGTAAGGGCACGGGCAGCCTCTGGCGGGCTAAGCAGGGGCGGGCCAGGTCGGTTCTTGAAGGGGGGACCGCCGGCATCCTTCAGGGAGATGGGAGGGGGCACTCTCCCCTGGCTGGGAGACTGGCACTAGGAGGCGCTGTGCGGCAGGGAGCAGGGTGGGAGCTCTGTAGGGGGCACTGTGCCCTTTCAGCCAGTGCTAGCCCCTGTCTGGCACCATAGGGTGCTGTGCCACAGGGAGCGGGGCAAGGGCTAGGCACGGTGAACTCTCTCCTCACGGTCAGTGCGAGCCCCAGTGTCCCAGCGTGGCGCTTCTGGGGGGACTGTGCTATAGGAAGCAAGTTTTAGGGGGATAATCTATTGCATTGATCCCTCATCTCTGCTTTGAGGCGCAGGCACTACCAGACCCGGGCAGTTTATGCTTTATTTGTCTGCGTCTCATCAGCCTCTCTCTCCCTCCCTCCCTTCCCGCAGTGCCCCTATGCCCTACCTCATCGGTGTCCATTCCAGCCTCATGGAGGTGAGTCCTGCCCCTCCCCGGCGCTCCCTGGGGACTGCAACCTGCACTGCAGGCTGGGAAGGGGGGATGAGTCCAAGTGCAAGCTGGGGCTGCAGGAAGCCTGAATGCAGGGGATCCCCCAGGATGCAGGGGGGAGCTCCATCCGTTCCCAGGAAGAGATCTGGCACTGGGGGAGGAGGGAGGGCTTGTGTGGAGAAAGGGGTCCCACAGCTTCATGGGGGGGATTTACTCAGCCTTTGCACAGGGGTTGGGTCCGATCCCCTGGATGTTTAATTTGGATCTCGAGTCAAAGCTGCCATCAGCAAGGAGCTGCTGGGGGTCCCGGAGCTGGAGCGAAGCCGGGTGCCAAGCTACAGGCTCTGGCCCCTTGTGGGTTGCCTGCTGGAGCGGGTTTCCCTCAGGGAAGAGCCGTCCTGGTGGCCTGAGGTCACCTGTGGACGGCAAGCCCAGCTGCCCGGTGGGGAGGTGCAGAGCGCCGAGTCCGGCTCCAGCTCCATCCCTTTCCTCTCTGGATGTGTCCTCTCCTGGCAGAGGGTGCGGGACAAGGCCTTGGAGGACGTGGTGATCCTCAACATCGACACCAACACGTTGGAGTCGCCCTTCCAAGACCTGGAGAACCTCCCGGGCGACGTGGTCAGTCCCTGTCTCCAGTACAAGCAGCTGGGTGAACCCCCCCACCTCCACCGGCCCTGGAGGAGACCCCCACATTCAACCTCCAGGATCCTTGGCAACCCCACGCTGGGCTGCATCCAAACCTGTCACCCCGTAGCCTGGATCTCCCCATAGCCCCCTTCTCTCCTGTTCTATGCCCCCTCCTAACACCTGGGGATGGGAGGCGGGCTCTGAGCTCTCCTAGGCATCTCGTGGCTTGGCAGCCCGGAGATCTCATCCCCAGTGCAGACGATGCCCTTTGGTTGCGTGAGAAAGGAGGTTCCCCAGCCAGAGCTGGAAGTCGGCTTCCTTCTCTAGTGGCAACATGATCTCTGGGACCCCAGGAGATGGGAGGAGTGTGATCTGCAGGGACCCTGTGGGATCTCCCTCTCTTCCCGCTCTCATGGACTTTCCCATCTAATCCAGGGATCCGTCTCAGCCTGAGGGTACCCCAAAGCCCCCTGGGATCTAGGGCCCGGACCACATTGCTGCCCCTCCGCAGCTCCCCCAGCCCAGGAGCTGACCCTGACTCGCTCATGTGGGTCCCTCCTCTCTCAGGTGTCTCTGCTGAAGCTCCAGCTGAAGAAGCAGTCGGCCACCACTGGGGACGGGGTGGCCCGAGCCTTCCTCCGAGCCCAGGCACTGCTCTTCGGCAGCTACCGTGACGCGCTGCTTTGCACCCCGGTGAGGCTGGCTTCCCTCCCCGCCCACTGAGGGCAGGTCACAGGGAGGGGGCGCATGCAGTGTGACTTAGGACAGAGTCGGGGGCTCAATGTCTCCCCCTTGTGGCTAGACATTTATTATTGGTATCTGGGACCCTCAATTCTGGTCCAGGACCCCATTGTGTTAGGTGCTGTCTATTATTTATTAGGTATATTACAGTAGCACTCAGGAATTTGAGTTGAGGGCAGGAACCCATTGTGCCAGGTGCTGTACAGACCCAGAACAAGAAGCTGGTCCACGCCCCCCCTTCCCACATGCCCCATGTGTTCCCCTCCAAGGGTTCCCCCCATGGTAGCCCATGCGTTCCCCCTTTTTTCCAGGCCCTGCCATACAAGTGTCTGCACGCCTCTGAGCAGCTATGCTGCCATGGGCAGTGAGACCAGCAGAGTAGCATAGAGCAATCAGCCCTCTAAGTGTCTGTCTTCTCCCCGTTGTAGGGTTTCCTTCCTCAGGGATCCCCAGGATCAGGAGGGGAAATCCCCAAACCATCCCCACTCTGTGTCCCTCTAATGTCCCCCTCCCAGGGAGGACTTCCTGGAAATCCAGTGGCCCCTGTGGGTTTCTCTGTGCAGGGGGAGGCGTTAGCCCTGAGTGACCCCCAAGGATTTTATGTTGCAAAGCAGCTGCCGGGGTTAAGCCCTGGGGGTAGGTGTGGGGCGGGGGGTGAGTTCTCCAGAAACGCTAAGGAACCATCCAGGGCAGCTGGAGCACCCGGCTGGCCAGTAACTACCCTGTGGTCAGTGCCCTCAGGGGCTTTGGGCTAGTTGCCAATCCCCGGTGCCCAGAGCAATCTGGCTTCCCTAGTCTGGGGCCCCGCTCCGGACCTCCCTCCCCCCAAGCAGGGCACAGAGCCGGTGTCTCTGACCTGGGGCCCAACCTCCTAGAAGGGATGCTCCCCCGCATTTCACCCTCTTTGTGCCCTCCTCCCCCAGGGCCACCCTATCTCTTTCTGCCAAGAGTCCTTCCTCAACCACAAGTCTAGCACCATGCGGGAGTTCCTGCACAACGCCGTGCACCTGCAGCTGTTCAAACAGGTAAAGGGGGAGCCTAGGGCTGGGGGGGGCCCAGGAATTCTGAGGCCCGGTTCTGAGACCCCCAGGTACATTGGCAGCCCGTCCAGAGGAAATGTGCCCAGCCCCCCCATGTATGTGTGACCTTCTCTCCAGGAGGGGTGAGGGGTGCATCTAGGAGTGTTTGTGGGGGTGGAGGGGGCCTGGGATGAGGGGAGGGGGTTGGTTGGGCCACCCCATACCGGGTCATATTTCCTAGGGCTTTAAGGTGTCACGTCACCACAAAAGCCATTAACGAATGGCTGCTCTCTCCCACCATGTCCCCCACTGCCCTGCCCCTATGTCCCCCATAATTTATGCCCCCACTGTAACATGTGCTCTCCCTGTAATGGCCCCCTCTAATGGTTCCCCCTTCTTCATCTCCCCCCCCCGTACTCCCCTCTAATGGTTCCCTCCTCTCCATCTGCCCCCCGTGCTCCCCTCTCATGGTTCCCCCTTCACCATCTGAACCCCGTACTGCCCTCTAATGGTTTCCCCTTCTCCATCTGCCCCCCATGCTCCCCTCTCACGGTTCCCCCTTCTCCATCTGCCCTGCCGTGTGCTCCCCTCTCACGGTTCCCCTTCTCCATGTGCTCTCTGCGTTTTCCCCAACTCCCCTTGCACCCACGTCTCCCCCACGCCACCCACTTTTCAGTTCATTGACGAGCGCCTGGAGAAGCTGAATGCCGGCGTGGGCTTTTCGGATGTGTTTGAGCAGGAAATCACCAGCAGCGGGATGGCGGCGGGTAAGGAGGGTGCAGCCACTGACCCCACCTCCCCCAGGGGGCAACAGGGGCGCGGTGCCCCCAGTGTGAACCCCTGTGCATATACAGCGACCCCACCCGCATCCCCAGGGAGCCATGGCAATGGATTTGCTTGGCCCTGCTGATCCCCGCCCGCCTCCCCCTATGACTCGGTCCCTCCATTCTGTCCGTCTGTCCCCCTCAGGTTCATCCATCACTGCAACCTCTTCCCCCCCCCCCCATGTGACCCTTTAACAGTGGTGCCACCCAGGGTTTCCTCACAATGCACCGGGGGCTGGCAGTGATGGTAGGGCCGGCCTGGCAATATCCACCTCCTCACCAGGGGATGAGTCAGGCTTGGGGGTGAGGAGGAAAGAAGCGGAGGGGTGGAGAGAGTGAGGACCCCACCTAGGGCCCTTACTCACTAATGGCCTGGGAATTTACATCTCTCCCTTTCCTGTCCCCATGCAGGTAACCTGAGGTCATACCAGCTGTGGGTGGAGAGCCTCAAGGTATGCAGCTGCCTGCTTGATCCATGTATGGGGTAGTGAGGCCTGATAGCAACTTGTGGGGTCCACTGGAGGAGATTATGAAGTGGTGTGAGTGCAGGACTGGGAGCCAGGACTCCCGGGTTCTATCCCCAGCTCTGGGAGGGGTGTGGGGTGCAGTGGTTAGAGCACAGGGGCTAGGATTCAGCGCTCCTGAGTTCAAGGGAGTGGGAGCCTGGACGCCTGGATTCTGTTCAACGCTGCCACTAACTTGCAATGTAACCTGGGGGGTGGGGGGAGTCACTGCACCTCTCTGTGCCTCAGTTTATCCCCTCTGTAAAATGGTGATGACGTCAACCTGTCTGCATTAAGTATTACCTGCAGCTTCTAGTTCACCGGCTAGCGGCAAAGGGCCAAATCATTCCGAGGCAACATGCTAAGTTCCCTGTGTCAGTAAATGGATCAAACTGGGCCCAAATCCAGACCCCCTGGAAATTGAGGCAAATTTTGCAACTGATGTCGGGGGGAATCAGATTTGAGGTTCAACTGGTGCATTTTACACCATGAGAGGACGCATCCTTGATTGGTGTAAATCAGCTTAGTTCCATTGACAACAGAGGGGCCAAGATCTAACCCCCGCAATCCTGTGGGCTGGGAAAGAGCAGGTGAATAAGTCACGGAAGAGGTGAACGAAAGTAGCTGCTGCCCTACTTTAATGTACTGCTTGCTATGTAAATTAACTCCCCTGGGGCATGTAATTTACACATGCTCCCTAACACACCACATCCAAATTAGTAGCTTGATTCTGATCCCCTTCAAGTTAAATCACGAGCGGCTCCACAGAAGTCACTGGAGTGCCCATAGTGGATTGAGAAGCTCAAGCCCTAAGTTTTTGTTTCTCCTTTGGGCCATTAGTGGCTTAGACGCATTGACAATATTATGTTCTCCTGTTGCCTCTCTCTTGAGAGGTAGCAGATGCCCAACACTGGGCATGCCAGCTTCCAAGTGGAGGAGAAATCAGTGATATGGAGTCTGGGCATATTTACAACTTGTTTATTTACACTCTATACACCAGTCTTGGAACAGAGGTGTCACCAGCTGCACGCAGGCCGATCCCCTCATTCAGGGACCTCAGCCCATTGCAAAACTCCCTGCCCAGGGTGCAACACTGCCTCAAGAATCGGAGACCAAGATAGATCAAACTGTCCAGCTGCTGTCCCAGCTCCCGCTCCCCGGGCCTCAGCACGACCCCCAAATTAACTGCCCTACGCAGCGTGTGTCTTCCCACGTTCGCTCGCCTGCTGAGAAAAAAACAAACTCGGAGACCACATGTCACAGTGCCAGCCTCCAGCTGATTCGAGTTAGCAGGACCATGGCAGAGAGCAACCCCCCACTGCTTGCAACAGCTCCCACCGGAGAAAATGCCATTGCAAAACTGGCAACAATGCGGCCTCTTGAACACTGCTAAGAGAAAGATTGTGTGCGACAGCGCCACCTGGTGACTGCTGCTGCAACTGTATTCACCCACAGGCTCCCTCTAATGGCAGGAAGGTCAGGTTACTTGTGTCAGGGGGAAAGACAAAGCTAAGAACTGCAGGAGACACCAGGCGCCTATAGGGGTCGCTCCAAAGCAACATCTCTGTGCTTTGTCTTGCCAGAAAGGCGGAGGGGCCCTGATCCACACTATGAAGAGCAAGACGAACCCAGCCATCAGGAACATGTACAAATATGTAAGGTCACCAGCTGGCTACACAGTCTTCCCCGTTCACTGGGCTCTGTTAGCAGGGGGATCTTATCAGTGTGGGGGGGAGCTCCCGGGGGCTGGGGTATCACAGGGGGATGCAATTGTGTCTCCATGAGGTGGGGTCTCAGGGCTGGGGTATCACAGGGGGATGTAATTGTGTCTCCATGGGGAGGGGGGTCCCAGGGCTGGGGTTTCACAGGGGGATGCTGTCGTGTCTGTGTGCGGGGGATTCCTGGTGGCTGGGGTATTGCAGGGGGATGCAGTCGTGTCTCTGTGCCGGGATCTCTGAGTGGACAGTTGTATCAGACCATAGAGAGCCAGGAATGGCCTCCTGCCTGGGTCACCCCTCTCCTCTCCTCTAGGCCAAGAGCCAGGCCCGAGACAGGCTGAAGGAGATGCGAAGTCGCTTGAGGTACAGGGTAAGATTCCTACTGCAGCAATCCTCTTTGCGCTGGGGAATCCCACCCAGACTCCCGCCCCCACCCAACCTCCAACTCTGAGCCAGGGATTCCCCCTTGCTGAGGAAATTCCCCCACCCCCCAGCTCCCCTCTGATCAGCTGCTTCCTGGGGGATTGGGTGGGGCAGGAGCTAGGAGTAGCAGGTCATAAGGAGGGTTAAGGGTAGTAGATTGTGAATGGGGTTCGAGACAGAGGTAGTAGATGAGAAAGGCTTAGGAGACAACAGGGGGGCTAAGGGTTCAGGTCTGGGGTAATAGATCTTAAGCTGGTTAGGGAAACTTTCTGGTCTTCTCCCAGGGCAGATTCTGCCAGGAGTCCCCATGACGCTCTGCTTGGAGAGCCCCCTTGAGGGTCTGCAGAAAACGACCTCTTGGTCCAAGGGGGCTAGAACCAGCAATTCTTGGCAACTCCTGGCAGCGGGACTCCCTTGGGCTGAGGCTCTGGAGAAGATGGGGCTGAAGGCCCTCCCGAGGTGCACTGAGCTCCAGATATGCCCCCACCCCAGTGACCTTTGCCCTCACCTGCCGGGCTAGCGGGCCGATTGAAATGTCATGAAGCCCCTATTAAGAGCACTGGGGTTTGGAGCTCCAAAGCCACAGGTTCGAATTCTGCCCCTACTCCCACTTCAGCCGTGGCCAAGAGCGCTTCGCCATGTGGGGGCATTTGCTGCCACCCAGTTGCCAGTGGGCTGGGCCTCCATGTCACCCCCAGACCAGCCCCCCCCTTTGTTGGCCACTGAAACCGAACTCCTCTAGGAGTGGATGGGGGAAGCTAGCCCTGGCTCTTCTCTGTCGCTCTTCTCTGTTGCTCCCCTTGCCTGGGAGTCTGCTCACCGTCTTCCTGCCCGGCCCTCGTTCTCCCCTCCAGGACTTGAGCCAGGCTTCATCCCTGCAGCGAGGCGGCTCCCTGAGGTGCCACCAGTTCTCGGGTCCCATCCTGCCCCGGAGCACCCAGTCCGAGTGCCTACAGAGCCGGCTGCCCATCACCCAGCACTTCGGGAAGGTCAGAGACCCCTAAACTTCTGTAGGGGGTGGGGACGCACAGATAGTCCTCCCCCAGATGTGGAACATCTGGAAGGAAATAATGGCGGGGTGTGGGTAATTCCCGGTGCAGATGTGCAACATCTGGTGGGAATAACGGCGGCATGCGGGTAATCCTCATGCAGATGTGAAACATCTGGAACCTGTAGCAGGTAGTTTGGGAAGTGAATTGCTCCCCCCTGCCCAGATAGCCCTTAATCATTGAGTAGCATCGGGGGGGGGGGTGGGCCACAAGGCGAGCTCTGCCCGGCTGTGGGCCTTTCCTCCCTTTCCCACGCCACCTCTGTCGCTCATGGCCCTGGATAACAACCCTAGCCCAGCGTGGGGGGAGGCTGGCACAGATCAGAGAGTGGTGGGCATGGAAAGGCCTTGGGGGCAGGGAGATCCTGGCCTCAGCAACCCCCTCACCCCCTCATGCTGGAGGGGCTTGGTGTTGCACTGCCCAGAGGTGAGCACGGGGATCGGCCACTTTGACCCATGTTTCCTTGCAGTCCCGGCCCCTGCGACCCAATAAACGCTGCAGCGAGACAGAGCTGGAGGCCCAGAGGTAACTGGTGGGGGAGGAGCACAGATATTAGGGGGAGTGCAGAGATGGCCTGGGGTGTGGTCTGCAGGGCATGGGAGGGGGTTCCCCCCACCTCATACTCTGCCCCTGGGGGGCTTGCTGTCTGTGTCACCCACCTCATCCTTCACGTGCCCTGGGGTGTGGGAGGCTCTCCTGCGTCACTGTGCGTGCTGGCCTGGCTGTGCATGTGAGCTTCGACACCCGTGCTCCCAGCGTGGGGGTAGGCTGCATACCCAGTGTGTGTGTGTGTGTGTGTGTGTGGGCTCACGCGCGTGCGTTTGCATTCAGGTGTGATCCTGTGAAGTTTGTGGGCCTATGTCATGTGTGTTTACATGTGTGCTGGCATGTGCAGGCAGCTTCATGCCTGCCCCTTCTGACACAGACAGCAGCACGGGTGGATAGCTTTAATACATGAGCACGTGTCGGTTGGCCTCCGTGTTGGCACTTGGGCCATGCGTGACGGTTGACATGCCTATTCCACGTGTTCGTTTCTGTGCATACTGGCACAGGCAGAGAATGTGACGTGACGCTGTGTTCCCATGTCGGTTGTCATGCATGTTGACACATGTGATGTCACTTTCGTGCACGAGCTTGTTGCCATGTTTTCTGTATGTCCATTTACACACGTGGCTGTAACATGAATGCCCAGCTCCCCCACCCTTCCCCACGTCTCTCAGGGCTGTCCCAGCAGAAGGCCACGAGGCTCCCCCAGGCCCCAATGCCATCCGTGATGGGGGGGAGCTGGACAAGAGCTTCCTGGAGACGGGCGAGATCGACCTGCTGGGCGAGATCTTCGAGACGCTGAGCCTGGCAGCACCCAGTGGACGGGGGCTGCTCTACGGGACCCGCAGCCTGGACTTCTGCAACCTGGAGGAGGGCAGCTGCTACACCAGGGTGAGCTCCTCGGCCGCGGGCACCTCCCTGTGCCCCGCCATGCACCTCTCTGTGCTGACCCTCCCCCGCGGGCACCTCCCTGTGCATCTGTGTGCTGCTCTACCCCGCGGGCACCTCCCTGTGCATCTGTGTGCTGCTCTACCCCGCGGGCACCTCCCTGTGCCCCCCTGTGCCCCGCCCTCCCCCGCGGGCACCTCCCTGTGCCCCGCCATGCACCTCCCTATGCTGCCCCTCCCCCACGGGCATCTCCCTGTCCCCCCCTGTTCCTTCCTGTGGTGCCCTTCCCTTGTGGGCACCTCCCTGTGCCACCCCACCTCTCTCCCACCACGTTTTTCTCTTGGCCCCTCTCTCCCCCATCCCCCTCTGACCCTACCGTCTGATTCCACCCCCTCCCCAACTTTTCCTCTCCTAGCCTAGCCCCTCCCTCCCACCCATTCTTCTCCAGACCAGGTCTCCCTCCCTGCCCCCTGCTGCACCAACCCTGGCTCCTTGTCCCTTCCAGCTGAGGCACACGAACCCCAGCGAGGAGAACTTGAGCGGGCGCCAGGCCTGGGACCCCGAGGGCTGGCTGCTGGCCGAGGAGGACGACTTGTCCCTGGAGTTCGCCCCCCCGTCTTCGGAGGAGGCCTCCCTGGCCGAGGAGGAGGCTGGGGACTCCCCGCAGGCTTTGCTGCTCCCCGCCAAGGCCACGCTCCTGCCGAGCGGGATGTGGGACTGCGGGATCAATGAGGATGAGGAGGGCCCTCCCCAGCCAGCTGAGAGGGTAGCGGCGCCCAGGGTGTCCTGGCACAAGTCCTTCCAGCTCGGGGAGGAGGAGCTGGGGGGCAGGGCAGCCGGGGGGGAGGGAGGGGCTGAGCCAGCCCCTAGCTCTCTGGGGCCCCCTGAAGAAGCAGGGACAGGAGGCCCCCCTGAAGCAAACACTACAGGGACAGAGTCTGGGCAGGGGGCATGCAGGGCAGAGCCCCACCCCAAACAGGAGAGCCCCTCCTCCCCTGAGGCAGAGCCCCACCTCCCACCAACTAGCCCCTCCTCCCCTGAGGCAGAGCCCCACCTCCCACCAGTTAGCCCCTCCTCCCCTACAGTCCAGTCAGCTGTGGCTCTCTTCCAGGCTAAGGCCTGCAGGCAAACTGACTTCAAGGGAGGGGTCCCCCCGCTGGGGCCAGGGGCCACCCTGCCCAGCTCATCCTGGCCGGAGCTGGAACAAGCCTCCCAGCCCCCTGTCCTGCCCAAGGTATCGGAGCTGAAGAAGAGGTTTGAGTCCTAGAAGGCTGGCAGCGTAGAAAGAGCTGCACCTGGGGGCCTATGCTGAGCTACGGACATTGCTGCACCAGGGGCCCCATGCTGAGCTGCACCAGGGTTCCCCAGGGGCCAGAGAGCTGCACCAGGGGACCCCCAGCCTGAGCTATGGGCAGAGCTGCACCAGGAGGCCCATGCTGAGCTACGGACATTGCTGCTCCAGGGCTCCCCAGGGGCCGGAGAGCTGCACCAGGGGCCCCCCACCCTGAGCTATGGGCAGAGCTGCACCAGGGGCCCCATGCTGAGTGCACCAGGACTCCCCAGAGGCCGGAGAGCTACACCAGGGGACCCCCAGCCTGAGCTATGGGCAGAGCTGCACCAGGAGGCCCGTGCTGAGCTACGGACGTGGCTGCACGAGGGGCCCCATGCTGAGCTGCACCAGGGCTCCCCATGGGCCGGAGAGCTGCACCAGGGGACTCCCAGCCTGAGCTATGGGCAGAGCTGCACCAGGAGGCCCAAAAGCTGCACTGCCCCACTCAGCCCTGCATGGCTGAGGAGAATGGGGAGACGCAGCCCTGCACAAAGCTGGCAGGGGGCTCTCAATAAATGCTTCTGGAGGAACCGCCCAGTGATTGCTGTTCAATCGGCGGGGCTGCCTCCCTTTCCCACCGTGGGGCGCCGCAGTCAAGAGCATCTGCTACCGCCCTCCTTTGGCTGACCGGATCCTGCCCCCTGCAAAAAATAAGTCACTCAGCAAGGGGGGGATGGTCCCCCTTTTTTAATTGATCCCCAAATTAGTTTTTTACAAAAAAATAAAAGTTGCATTTGCACAGAGGAGGGAAAACACAACACTGTATAAACCCAGCTTAAACAGCTGCCATTGCAGCACCCAGTGGGACAGGTAACACTGCATCCTGCTCCTCCATGGCTCTGTAGGACTGGCTTCCTACAGCTAGGGAAACTGAGGCACAAGAGGTGATGTGACTTGTCCAAGATCAGTCAGCGGGTCTGAGGCAGACCCTTCCTGGCACGACCAGCCTCCCTTTCTAGCTGAGCGGCGAGGCTGGGGGGGTGCAATTAAATTGCTGCATATTTGGGTGCAGAGAAGGGGCACGATTAGCAACTTGGGGCACCTTAACCCCCTGGGTCTGAGGCCCAGCTCCTCAAAGGGCTGGAGGTGCCTAGCTCCCATAGATTCCAATGGCAGCCTAAATCCTACATGGCTCCCAGCCCTGCTGGAGGTGTGTCAGCTGAAGAAGAGGTTTGAGGGCTAGAAGGATGGCGGTGGGAAAAGAGCTGCACGGGGGGCCCTCCCTGATCTGTGAGCAGAACTGCACGGGGGGGCCCTCCCTGAGCTGTGAAGAGCTGGTCCCATGTCAGGGCCCCAGCCCTGCTGCAGTTATTTGTATCATCACGGGGCCCGGCAACCCCAGTCAGCGACGAGCCCCCACCCTTGTGCTGGGTGAACAGGGAGGTTGTAAGAAGCGGCCGCTGGCCCATGCAAAACTGGGCAATGTGACCCTGCGGGGAGGGGACAACTAGGAACTGACCAGTGGGTGGGCATGAGGCAGGGAGATCCCAACTCCGGCAGTTTCAAAGGGCAAGGGCCAAGCTCTGGTGACATTTGCTCCTGGCTCTCACAGCTCGGTTAATTTCGGGTCTTGCCGGGAGGACTGAAAGGAGAGAAGAGGTGACTGAGCGGAGAACGTGCAGCACCAGGTGACAGCTGTGGGAGCAGGGAAGCTTTCAGCCAGCCACTGAGCAAGGTTAGCATGCCACGGAGGCGCCCGGGGACAGATCCAAGACACGGGCTACAGCGAGGAAGCATCGACCAGGGGCTGTAAAGATGACCCAAGCAGTTGGCTGGGGAACTGGGTTCCTAGCAACCCCCGATGCTGGATGGCCAGCTGGGCAAACAGCTCCCTCCGCATCTTCCTCCCTTGGAAGCCTGGGGAACTTGCTGCCACTATATCAAAGTTAGAGTCAAGAGAAGCTGAGACGTTCATAAGAACAACCCACGGGTGGCATAAAGGCAGAGCCAGCACCATGGGCTGGCCTATTTAAAACCTATGGATTGTGCGTGTTCCGCATATCTCAAATGGTCAAGGCACTGGTGGGAGAAAAGCTCTTGGAGTTAAAGATCCACAAACCTAGAGGCCACGTCAGAGGCTCAGGAACCGTGGCTGGTACAAGTGACTAATGGGGCGAGGAAATCAGCCCACAAGCTGCTTCTACTGCAGCTGGGTATGGAAGCCTCAGGCAGGGGGATGGTTGCTCCTGCTCCAGCCTCGCCGAGGAGGGGGCACCTGGATGCTTTGCCCCAGGCTGCCCCATGCAGGGAAATGACCTTGGCCCAGGTGCTGGCTGGGGGAGCAGCAATGGGGCGGGGTTGTGCTGTGGGACACTGCGGCTTGGGAGAAAAGCCACTGACACCTGCTCCGGGGGGCGGAGGGGGGGATGCTGCACATAGGGAAAAAGACTCCCAGCAAGTCTTGGTTTAAGGGAGGGACAAAACACAGCCGTCCCAGAGGACAAAGAGACTGGACCGGTAAGTTGGGTGCAGTTTGGTCCCATTCCCCCTAGGCAGGACAGCAAAGGAAGCTGCCGAGTTGCTTAATTTAATTATTTCACGCCTCCCCCCCACCACGAGAAATGACCCCATCAGCGGCCCAGGTTTCAGTCCAGTACCTTCAGCCCCCCAGCCCAGCCCAAGGAGCAGCTCCATCAGCCGACAGCGGCAGGAGGCTATTATCCTGTGCATTCACCAGCCACTCCGGAGTGATGTGGCACCTTCCACATGCATCCAACAAGGCTGCAGGTTTTGTAACCATAAGAGCACCAGGGTGAGTGGGAGGATGGTGGGGGGTGATAGATGGGGAAACTGAGGCATGACGGTTAAGGCCAATACCTTCCCCGGAGGCTAGAGCAGGGGTTTACAGCTTCCCCTTCCTTCGCTGCCGGGCCAGCCTCGCTTTCCCCAGCCCAGAGTCACTCCCCATCTGCAAGCTGAGGCTGGCTTGGTGAGCTGGGCAGCTTAAACACAACCCCCTGCAGCCTGCCCCAGAACAGACAGAGGTAGGGGAGGTCACAGACAAGTGTGAGATGCAGACGGGGGGAGGATCAAGTAATCCAGCCAGGTGGAAACAGGCACGAGGTTGAGCGCTCTGCCAATATTCCAGCCCAGCAGCAGAGGCTCCCACCGATTCTGCCACCAGGAGGCGATGTTGTGGAGCGGCCGTGGGTGAGCTGCCCCGTGGCTGGGTGGCACCCCGCCCCCCACCCGCAGCAGGGGGGCGCAGCTGGAAATCCTGCATCCAGCGACGAAAACGTCGGCTCCTTCCGGCCAGCAGAGAGCAAGGAGCCTCCCCCAAGTGTGCGGCCGGCTCTGGAACTGCAGTATCCAGTCGGGACAAAGTCTGCCAGTCCGGGAAGGGGGTGCGTGTGTGACTCCCCCCTCCCCCTCCGCCGGGGTCAGATCAGCCGCTCCTCGGGGGGCAGTTGGAGGTTAGCGTTCGTCACCACCCGAGCACCCACCTGCTCCTCGTTGCTGGGCCGGTAGGTGCCCTCCGTCTGCCGCCTCTCCCGCACCTTGAGCGCCCCAAAGATCACAAGTCCAATAATCAGGAGACCCCCGACCAGGGAGGGGACAATGATGGCTGCCAGCCGCTCCGACTCCTGCCGGGGGGGGGGGGGGAGAGACAAAGAACCAGAATCATGCCCTGCCCAGCTCCCTGTGGGGGGCAGAGAGGTGCCGGGGGGGCTGTGTTAGTAATGGGAGTGGGAGGCTGATGTAGAGGAGAACACTCTTGCACAGAGGGAAGACCGCTGCATGCACAATGGAGCCGGGCATTCGACTAGGGGCAGGGTTGGAGCTGGGGGGGGTTACACCAGGAGCAAACCAGGAATGTGGGAGGTAAAGAAGGGGGTTCCCCAGAGGAGGTGGTAAGCAGAGGTGGGGAGCTAGGCCTCCTGGCCCCAGATCCCCCCCTTCCCAAATTGGACCCTCCCCCCCACACACACTGTACAGTATCTCCAAGCTTCCAGTCCAGTTCCAATCAAGTCTCTCTCCGCAGTGCATGCTGGGATAAGCACCCCCCCCACCACACACACACACACACACACACACACACCTGATCCGCCCCACCACACCTACTTACCGTGAGCCCCGATGCGGGTGTGGGTGTCGCGGTGCTCCCATTTGTGGCTTGATTTAAAAGAGGGATAAAGAGAACGGAGCTTAGCGGGTGGAGGGGTATGGCAAGGGGGTGCAATAGGAGGCTTTGATGTTAGGAGGCATCTGCTGGAGCCCACCCCCCAGCGCTCGGAGAGCTCAACCACGGCACTGATGCTATGCAGGCACCAGCACCAACATGCAGCCACCTCTGGGATGGCAGCTGGTGAGCCACTGCAGAGCAAGGCAACAGTTTAGGACAGGAAGTGAAAGAGATTCCCAGTTTCAAGTGCACCAGTTCAGGGGGAGGGTTATTTAAGGAAGCAGCAGCCTGGGGTCATCCAAGTGAGCTGTCACGTTCCCCCCTAAATTACCACCACCCCAATTCTTAGAAAAGTGCCATATGGAGTGACCTATAATGACCTCAATGGGACAGCGCCCCCTACTGAGCCCAATCCCTGCTCCCTGTAACACAGCGCCTCCTAGTGCCACAGTGGGACACTGGGGTAGCACTGACAGCGCCCCCTAGCCCGCTCCCTGCAGCACAGCGCCCCCCCTAGCACCACCCCGGGGGGCTTCTGATTCTGTGGGCCCTTCACCAAGCAGACAGTATCACTTCCAGCAGAGACGGCGGTTTGCCTGAAGGTCTCCGCCAGCCCGACAGCAACCTGGCCCAACGCTGTCCCCCAAGAGCTCAGGTCAGCCAGAGAAACCCATCAACCACCAGCCCACTCAGCCACCTGGGGACCCGGGATGGTATTCCCTGCCCAGCAGGGGGCAGCAGTGCACACAAGCCAGCCCCCCATCACTCTAACCACTAGACCCCCCCACACACCCCTCCCAGAGCTGGGGACAGAACCCAGGTGTCCTGACTGCCAGCCCTCCCTGCCCTAACCACCCATCCCCAGGGGACAGAACCCAGAAGCCCCGATTCCCAGCTCTAACCACTAGACCTACTCCCAGCCCAACGTAGAGGACACCACTCGACCGTACCCCTGGCTCATCCCCGCAATCCCAGATCCGCTTCCCCCATGCGCCATCCAGCCTCCCAGGGCCCGGGACTCTGCCTCCGGTCTATAAGCAACCCGCTATTCTCCAAGCCAGGCCAGCCGCTCCCTTCCCCTCCCCCGTCATTACACAGGAAGGGAACTACAACTCCCAGGGTGCCCCTCTCCGCCCTGCCCAGTCCCCAGACTGGCCTTCAGCCCATGCTCCCAGCTCCAGGGCCCTTGTGCATTGCAACCTAGAGAGCAGGTCAGGCCGGAACAGGCAGCTGGGAGGGGCCGGAGTCTTTCCCAGGACCAGGGTGCGACTCAGAGCTCTGGGATCCAGCAGGAGGAGGGGCCCTGGTATGCACAGGACTGGCCCCGCACAAGGCTGGTCCCAAGTCCCCCCCACCCCCAGCTTTGCTAGCCAATGGCGGAGCTGGGGATAGAACCCAGGAGTCCTGGCTCCCAGCACCCCCCTTCTAAATCCCACTCCCCTCCCAGAGCTGGGGATAGAACCCAGGAGTCCTGGCTCCCAATCCCTTCTTGCTCTAACCACTCCCCTCCCAGGGCTGAGAATCCAGCAGCCCCTACTCCTAACCACCACCACCACCCCAAGCCCTAGATCCTACCAGAGTTAGGAATGGAACCCAGGAGTCCTGGTTCCCAGCCCGCCCCCCCCCCCACCCCCCGCTCTATTACTAGCCCTGTGCAGCTTGAGTCCTTTCTTGACAAGGAACTTGGACCCTCCCCCACTTTGCCCAGAGCAGTAAGTTACATGGTTGGTGGTGGTGGTTTGTTTGTTTTGGTTTTGGTTTTTTTGGGTGGGGGTGGTTGAAACTGTTTGTTTGGGATCTTTAAACTCTTGTAGGTGACTCATCCGATGAAGTGAGCTGTAGCTCAGGAAAGCTTATGCTCTAATAAATTTGTTAGTCTCTAAGGTGCCACAAGTCCTCCTTTTCTTTTCACCTGTAAACAGACACACACGGGGCGGGCGGGGTGCTCAGAGATCAGCCAGTCCCAGGGACATTCCCCCAACAGAGGTGACTCACCCCCCCCCCCCCCCGTTCCAGCCTCTCCCTCCCCCCACCCCCTCCAAGGTGCGGATCCACCTGTGTCAGGCTCCGAAACCCAGCGCCTGGACAGCTGAAACCACACTGCCCCACCTCGCCCGCTCCCCCGGCTCTCCGCCAGGGCTGGCGCGGGGCCCGGGATCAAGCCATAACGGAGAAGGGGCCTTCCACAAACGCACCTGCGGTTTGCCCTGGAGTGGGGGAGGGGGGCAGCAGCAATGGCCCCGTGTGGGGATTGAGAGCCACAGGATCTGCCCTGGGAAGCTGCCGGAGGGCGAGGGTGGGGGGCGTTGTATGCTGGCCACATTAAAAATCTAGTCCCTTGCTTCAGCATCAACTCCATTATATAGATTACGGTAGCCCACTGTGGTGGGTGCCGTACATTATTTATTAGGTGTATTACGGTAGCAGCTCAGAGCCCCGGTCCTGGAGCAGGACCCCACCCTGTGGGGTACTGTATGTTCCTTCTCCCATGTAATAACACCAGTGGAAGATGTTATGGAAGCAAGGAGGGGGAAAAAAATAATCAAACCTGCCAATTCGGGCCTTGCATGTCAAAGGGTGACACCCCCCTCCCAACCTCCCTACGATTCCATGCAGGGATCATTCTTCCTACCACAGAAATGCAGCCACCTCTGGGGTAGAACAGGGCAGCTGGCTAATAGCCACGCAGCAGCAGTGCGCAGGGATCGCTCAGCCAATGCTGAAATGCAGCCACCTCTGGGGTAGGACATGGCAGCCGATTAACTGTGCCCATCACCCATGTGCTGGAAAACACACAAGAGGGTCAATGCTTTGTGTTTTGGTCCGACCCAGGCAATGCTGGGTTGACCCCGGAGCTGCATCCGCATCCCTGGTGACCAGAATCTAAAGCCACGAAGTCCCCCCTTCCGACTGCCCAGACTAATGACAGCAGCAACTTTAGGCAAGCTAAGCTGCAGCCTCCTGCCATTATCCACTTTCTTGCAGTGTTTGGGGGCACCGCTGCCCTCTGCTGCATGGAATCAGAACTGCTTGAATGTATGTCATAGGGCCTATACTGCCTATAGGGAGAGGGGATTCTCCTTCTGGTCGTGGGCCGTTGGAGCAGCAGGATAAGATCGCTGTCCCTACCACCACAAAGGGGAAGGGGTGAGCATGTGGGGGGGGGGGCAAATCACTTGCTGAATCAGTGGTGGAGTTAAGAGAACTCCAGGCGGTTTAACCACTAGACCCCACTCCCCACCCAAAGCTGCAGATAGAACCCAAGAGTCCTGGCTCCCAGCCCCCCTCCCACCCCGGTGTGGAAGCCGATGTACTTAACAACCCACCACCTACCTTGGCCCAGGGCCAGCTGTAACAGGGACTGCAGGGCCACGGCCAGGAGCAAGGGGTGACTGCAGCCCGCCATCGCTCCCCCAGGTGTCTGGGAGGGAGGGGAGGACATGGGGTCACTCCCCCTCTCCCTGGAGGGATCACAATCCTGATGGTGCAACGGTAACACAGTCTCCTGCTTCCCAGGGTCCTCAGCCCGTTGGGGGGCCCTTGGAGATGGGGATGACAAGGAACTGGCAGCTCCCAGGGTTTCACCACCTGAGAAAGGGACAGAGAGAAAGGGGTCAGAGTCACTAGTAAACCCCCTGTCACCTCAGTGATACCCTCCCCCAGTTCTGCATCCATTAGACCCCCAGACCACCCAGCCTACCCCTCCATCAGGTCGGCTCTTCCCGGCGCTCTACAATCCGACCACTTCCTTGGATTGGTATGAAATGTGCTGCCCCTCATGGGGGAGCGGGGTGGGGTCTGTGGTCCAAATTTGGGGTCGTTTGAGCAAGGGATTCTGGAGCTCCCCCCCCCCCCCGGCATTTACAACCTCTTGTGGAGGTTGGTTGGTTTGTTTCCGCGCGCACCTGGGGCTCCCAGGGTGGCTGGGATCCTCCCCAGACTGAGCTCCATTGCTCAGGGTTTCTCTCAGCCAGTTCCTGGTGCCCACAGCCCCTCTGGCAGGGGGCGGGGTTGTACTCAAGTCACTAACGGGTTAAGTTCGGACAGAGCGCCAGGAGCTGGAGTCAGAGAGAACGGAACCGGGCATGTGCAGAAATAATTCTAGGCTCTTATCCAGCCAGTCCCAAAGTGCTTTACCCGGGAGGTCACAATCATTCCCCTCATGCTACAGATGGGGAAACTGAGGCACAGCAGAGCAGGGAAGTGACTTGCCCAGCAGGCAGAGCTGGGCCTAGAACCCAGATGTCCTGAGTCCCAACCCAAGGCTCTGTCTGCAAGCCTAGGTCTCAGCTGAAGCAGGCCTCAGCACCGTGCTAGGCAAGCGTGACGCTGCTCCTCATGGGCCTGCCTCCAGGATAGGATCCAGCCCCAATGCAGCTGGAAGCAGAGACATCACTGTGTCAGCCTAGCAGACAGAGCCCTGGGCTCTATTCCCAGCTCTGACCCTCTGGGCAAATCACTGCCCCGCTCTGTGCCTCAGTTTCCCCATCTGTACAATAAGAGAAAACGAGACCGCCCTGTCTCTCAGCAGGGGTGGGGAGAGTCTGTTTAGACAAGCGCTTCGGGGGAAGGGACTGTCTCTTATTCTGTCTTTGTCCAGCACCTCGCCCGCTGGGGATCCCGCCTCATTCTCGGTCAGACCCTGCCGAGATAAAGTAGAGGGCTGCGGACCCAGGCTGAGCTGCCCACCCAACGAGAGCGCACACAGCTGCTGTCAAGGACCAGCTACCGAATTCCTCCACCTGTGGCAGCAACTGGGCACTCGGCACGGATGTTCCCCTCTCTCCCACTGGCGGAATCTGCCTTTTCCAGTCCCCCCCCCGCATCAATCGGGGTGCTTAGAACATTCCCAGAAATTCTGGAACGGGGCAGCTGTGGCACCCCAGAACAATCACGTCACACGCACGGACAGCGAGTGGAGTGCCGGGTTTTGTATTGATCGACTAATAAAGGGGGGGGGGGGGATCATGAGGCTAAGGGGATCTATGAAAGCTTGTGAAGACCCTGGATCGTAGCGAGACGGGGGCCGTGCAAAGTATCTAGAAAGCCACACATCCCACCCATTCGTGGCCAAGCTCAGGAGTCCAAAGGATCTACTTGGTGGCGCTTCTGCATTGTCCGCAAGGCAATAACTTTGCAATGCCCGGTCCGATCGATTCCAAACTTCCAGGGATATTTCAGGGCAGCTCCCTGTTGATTTGGGGGGCTGATCAGAAAAACTGAAGGGGGGGTAGGGAACAGGGGACACGTGGAGTCCCCAACATCTGGTGGGTAGATCCCTGAGCTTTGATCAGGGCTGAATCAGCTCCAGATCGAAGAACCAGCTGAAGGCACAAAAAGAAAGTGCAAGAGATAATGGCGGGGAAGGAGGAATGGGGAACACAGAGCCCCTGGCAGGGGGTGGGGATAGGGGGCTGGGGGCAATGCGGGACCCTGAAATGGGGCACACAGAGCCCCTGGCAGGGGGGGAGAAGGGAGGAGGGTAGAAGAAGCCTCCTTGGTGTGTGGAATGAAGTTTCCCAGCAGTTGGATCCATTCAATTCTAGTGATCCAGCCCTTTGGAGATGCAAATGTCTTCATCAGGAGGAGGATTTCCGGCCCTAGGCGGTTCCTGTCACCCAGGGCTCCCCAGCTTAGGCAGGGCAAAGCTCGAGAGGGCAGGGTGGAGGGTAGCAAACCTGCCAGGGCCCCTGCTCAGGGAAGCCTTCTCCACAGAAGGGACCCTTTCCCCATCCCTGCTGCTCTCAGCAGCTCCTCATCCTAGCTCACATTTGAGTTGCTGCTGCATCTTCCATGCAAGCAACCAGGGTACCAAAGCACTGCGCAGACCTTGGCCGAATCCAGCCTCACAGCGCCCCGGGGAGGACGGAGAGTGTTACAGATGGGGAAACTGAGGCACCAAGCAGGGAAGGGACTTGCCGAGGCGAGAGAGAGGCAGAGTGCTGGGCCACTGCACGGCCAGGCACAGAAACCAGAAGTCCACACAGCGAGTCACTGGCAGAACTGGGAGTAGAACCCAGGAGTTCGCACACCCTTGCTTAGGGAACGTGGTTTTAGTGGCTAAGACACAGGGCCCGTGAGTCAGACTCGGGATCCACTCCCAGTTCTGCCCAACTTCCTGAGCCAGCCACTCTTCCACTCTGTGCCTCAGTTTCCCCCGCTGCCCTGTGAAAACCCTTTGTTTTCCTCGTCTATTTCAATTCCCTATCCCCACAGAGCTTACAAGAGACCGTGTCTCCGCCACACCCAACACACCAGAGCCCTGCTCACCTTGGGGGGGGGGTGCTAGAGGAACCCAGATAATAAGGTAAAATCCACCAGGCACAGAGCTCCCAGGGAGGAGTCCCGCCTGGTGCGAGCAGCCACCTCCTCCCGGCCAGGGGGATGAACAGCTGTGCAAGTGAACATGGGGTGCATGTCCCAGCCCTGTAGTAGCCGGCCACGAGGGGGCTACCGCACCAAATTTTTCTGGTGTGGCCACTCATTTGGGGCACGACCCACCTTTCTATTGAGAGTCCGGGACGTGTGCAGAGAGGGAGGAAGGGCCTGTTGGGGGACCTTGGTATGCAGCGGGGCAATGGGGGCACACAGAACCCCTGGCCTGGGGGAAAGCGGAATAGGGGGGCTCACAGCACCCCCTTGGGAAGAGGGGACCCTGGTTTGGGGGAAGGGGAATAGGGGGCGTGGGGCAGAATGGGGGACCAAGGGATGGGGAAAAGTGAAGGTGGGGAGACACAGAGCCACTGCCATGAAGGGGGGGATAGCGAGGAGAGTCTGAAATAGAAGGGGCTAGGAGGGTGCACAAAGGGTGCTGGGGGGGGGGCAGGCATAAGCCATGTGCCATGAGCTCAGCCCAGGACTTACACATGCCCCCCCTGTCATTCAGGCCCCAGCCAGACTCCTGGCCCCCTAAGCATGAGCCCAGGTCACAGATCACAGACCTTATTTCTGACCCGCAGCAGCAGCAGGAGCCACCAGACCCCCACCCCGAAGGGCAAATCTCCATCCCACCCAGCCCCCGAGACCCTACAGCCAGGTGGCGAGCCACTTGGGGCTAGTGATGGCCCCCCACCCTAGCCCACTCCTGCTCCCCCCCATGCAAGGCCCTGCTGGGTCCATCTCAGGGCAGGGAGATGGTTTTAAAGAAACAGGAGTGTCCCTGGGTCCCCCCATATAGACTCCCTCTGTGGGTCCCAGCCCAGCCGGGCCTCGCTGGTCAATTTTTAACCCAGCTGATTAAGCGCTAACCCAGTGAAAGTCACCCAGAGCTCATTAACCCTGCTTCTGCGCCCCCCCCCGCCCGCCCGCCCGCCCGCCCAGAGCAACCCCCTCCCCAGCCAGGGCTACTCCCAGAAGCGCAGTGCGGGGGAGGCTCCCCCAAAGGAGGAAGCACCCGGAGAGATCAGGAAGCCCTGTCTCCAGCATGAATCAACTCCAGGCACCCGATCGCCTGGGTTCTCAGGCCTCTCCCCGCCTTTGCCCTGGGCTGGGGCAGGAACTGGCCTGGATCTCCGCCCCCAGGCCACGGTGGGCCTAGGCTGGGGGTGGGTGTAAGTAACCCCAGACATAAGCCATAGCAGGGGGTATCTGCCCCCCCGGATCTGTGGCATCAGAGAAGCCAGACCCAAGGCACAGGTGGAGGGAGGGAACCAGCCTCCACCAGCACTAGCAGCCAAATCCCAAGTGGCCGGTGGGGGGGGCGGGGGCAGATGCCCACTTCCCTGGGTAGCAGCTCCCCCTCCTCCCAGGGGAGTCCCCTGGCTTTAAGTGGGATGGGGGCGGGGGGGAGTCCAGGCTCTCTTAAAGAGGCAGGGGGTGGTTTCTTCGGCCCTGCCTGCTCCCTGGGTGGGGGCTGCCCCATAGAGCCCCAAGCCCCTTCCCCGCACTCACCGGTCCGGTCCGGTCCGGTCCCTCTGTCCGCGCCCTCCCAGGGCTGCGATCTGGCCAGCTCCGCCTTCCCGCTCGCTCATGTGACCCAGGGACAGGCAGGTGCCTCCCTCCTCCCGCACCTGAGCCAGGCAGGTCCCGCCCCGCTCACCCGGGCGGGGCTCCCAGAGCCCCAGCTGCACCAAGGGGTTGTCTCTGACCCTCCTGACACAGGGGAACGGGCCCAGGATGCCCCCGAGAGCTGGGGATCACCTGGGCCTATCTGTAGCCTAGAGGATCCTGCCCCCAAAGACCCGGCCCAAGGTAAGGGGAGATCTGCCAAGCCCACCTGAGCTCGGCTCGCAGGCGGCCACCCCCACACCTGCCTCCCACCTGGGGAGGATGGACCCTGGCCTTTCCACATGGCCTGCAGCCATAAGGTGCACAGACCCGGACTGAGACCAGGGCCCCCAATGTGCCAGGGGCTGCACACACGTAGAGTGAGAGAAAATCCCGCCCCCAAAGAGCTCAGATGCTAAATATACAAACGGTGGGAGGGGAAACTGAGGCACGGAGCAGGGAAGTGAGTTGCCCAAGGTCAATGGCGGAGCTGGGAGTCGAATTAAGCTCTCCTGACGCCTAGCCTCGTGCCTGATTCCACTCGATCCCATGTGCAGCTTTGCTCACGTATGTAGCCCACTGGCTTCAATGAAGGTTACTCACCTGAGTAAAGCAGGTCACGCATGCAGCAGTTAGCCAGAAAGGCCGGTTTTGTGGTTGAGGCCGTAGCCTGGAGAGCTGGCTAGTGCCTCTGTGTGTGTGTGTCTCCGTCCATTTTGGTGAGCATGTTTCCGTTTCCCTCTTGTAACATAGCCTCTCCACTGAGAAACCCAGGAATTGTCTGCTACTCTGCTTCCTCAATTCTAAGTCCAGGAGGCACGTCTGGGATCTAGACCTCAGGCTCCCAGTAGAACAGGCCACCTCCCTCCACAGGGGGGAACTTCACGTGTGAGCTCTGTAAAACACCAATAATAATTACCCTACCCTTACACGGCTCCTTCCAGCTCAAAGCGCTGTGCCAGCCTTAAAGGGTAGAGCCTCAACCCCCCACCTCTGAGTGGAGAGCACTGGTGTCCCCATTGTATAGAGGGGGAAACTGAGGCACAGAACAAGAAAGTGACTTGCCCAAGGCAAATCAGCAGCACAGATGAGAATAGAACCCAGGTGTCCTGAGAGCTAATCCCCCACCTCCCCTCCTCCTCGATCCTGGGATAGAACCCAGAAGTTCTACTAATTCACTGTCCCTGCAGTGCTAACCACTAACCCACGCTCTGTCCTAGAACTGGAGATAGAACCCAGGCGTCCTAATTCCCAGCCCCCTGCTCTAACCACTAGGCTCCACTCCCAGATCTGGGAGTAGAACCCAGGAGCCCTGACTTTCTCTACCTCTTGCTTTCCCTCACTAACCTGCCTTCCCCTAGACACCTGCTGCCCCCCAGTGTCTGACTCGGGCTCCCGCAGGCTCGGAGCCGGCGCTGGGATGCCTAATGGAAGCACACCCCCTGCCAGGGGAGACCCCATAAACCCCAGCAGCCAGGCCAGAGGGGAGCCATCGGTGTCAGGCAGCAGGCAAAGGGCCCCTGGTAACCGACATGGCACTCAGGGGCAGCCGCTTTGCCAGGAAGCCCCCAGCTGCTCCCCCCGCTACATTCCTGGGCGAGAAAGCTGCTGCTGTCATGGCCAGAATGGAATTTAAATAAGCTAGAGTTATAAGCCTCTTGAACCCACCTGAGGACAGGGCTGGGCCTAGATCAGCTCTCTCCCTTGGGGCTATGCTTTGGCACTTCCTGGCGTGCAGGCAGCCGGATCCTGCTCTCGCCTCCAATGGTAAAAACCCAGATCAACTGCCCCTCGCAGCCCCCGGCTTAGGGCTCTCTTTTATGGGGAACTCGATCTGCTGCTGCTAGATCAATTTCCCAGCCCTTCAGTCAGGTATTTTTTATCACTATATGGCAGCACAGACATGACAGAGCAGTGATTATTGCACTAGTTTGGGATGCAGGAGACCAAGAGTCAATTCCTTGCTTGGGCACGGATGCTCTGTGACTCAGTTTCCCTGTGTGTGTGTCATATAATAGCACTTCTCTGAGACTGCCAGATACTGGTAGGGGAAGGGGTGTCATATGAGCACATTAGACAGAGAGCAGCTCTGGGAGGGGAGTGTGATCTAGTTAAAGCAGGGGCGGTGGAGATCAAGAGCCAGGACTCCTGGATTCTATTCCCAGATCTAGGAGGAGAGTAGGGTCTAGTGGTTAAAGCTGGGAGCCAAGACACTATTCCCAGCTCTAGGAGTGGAGTGTGATCTAGTAGGTTAGAGTAACGGGGAGGCACTGGGAATCAGGACACCTGGGTTTTAATCCAGGGGGGAGCATGGGTCTAGTGGCTAAAGCAGGGGAGAGTATGAGTCAGGGTACCTGGGTTCTGATCCCAGCTCTGCTAATGATTTCCTCTGTGCAAGTGACTTTCCCTGTCTGTGCCTCAGTTTCACCCTCTGTACACCAATGCTGGCAACCCTCCTTTGCAAAACACTTTGAGATCCATGGAGGAAGCGGGATACTATAAGAGTAGAATCTGATCATGCCCCCAGTTTGCCCTGTCAATGTTTCTCTCCTGGGACCCAGAAAGTCCAGGCTAAGGGACCAATCACTCTCTGGACCCAATTCTGATCTGAGCACAAACCCAGAGTAAATCCATTTACTTCAGTGAGGTTACTCCAGATTTACACCTGAGTCAATGAGTCCAGCATTAGGCCTTTCCTCTTTACCCTCCTGATGCAATTGCTATGAATGGAAGCCAGTTGTGCTACTTGCAACATTTCCCTTGTGGTCTGTGACCAGGCAAACAGCCCATTACACCATGCTGGCTGCTAGCCAGGGCTGGATCAAACAAGCCATGAAAGGCTCTGTCCCTCCTTCCCAGCAGCCCAAGTCACCCTGAACTTCTCTACTCCTAATTCACTTCTCTTGAGGTCCCCATGTGCTGTGATCTGCAGAGAGCTGGCTGGCTCACTTCTTGATTTCCACTTGCAGGAAGAGAGAGCTCGGGGAGGAGAAGGAAGAGGAAGCAGAAGCCTGGTTTGGAGGATAAGTTGTGAGGCTAGCCCTCAAGAGAACTGGTTTCCATTCCCAGCTCTGCTGCAGACACTTTGGGTGAGTCATGTCATTGTGCCGCGCCTCAGTTTCCCCATAATCCTTCCTTGGTCTCATAGATTATCAATTATTGGGGGAGGGGACACTGACTGTCTCCCTGTAGGTGCATTTTCACTTGGAATAAGGGTAGTGTCAGCAAACAGGAGGTCAAATCCATGGCAGTTTGTAATTTTCATGAGTTAGAGACTATGCGGGTTTCCTAGGGTTTACCTTGCCCTGCTAACTCAGGTGAAAACTTCAAACTGCCTTGTCTGCCCTAGCTTTGTGTTAGCCAAAAATAATCCTTAGCTCTTCTTGTCAGTAGAACTCAAGGTGCTTTACAAAGGAAAGCAGGACGATTATCCTCATTTTACAGGTGGGAAAACTGAGGCACAGAACAGACATGTTCCAGGGCACCCAGCAGGGCCAGAACACAAATCTCAGAAGTCTTAGTCTCGTACTCCAGCCACTAAGTCACACTGCCTCTCCATGAACCCACCTTTCTTCCGAGTGAAGACAAGGCCTAAATGAATGTGTAGCCCCCTGCACCGTGGGGCCCTGATCTCAGCTGGGCTTTGGAGGTGCAGTTTACTGCATGTAATTAACAATATTCAAGGAAATACCTGCCCAGGAATATTATGTTTCTAAGACATAAGGAACTGCCACCATAATCAGTATTAATCTGTATTACTATAGGAGTCCCAATCATGGCCCAGGACCCCATGGTGCCAGGCACTGTACATTATTTATTAGATATATTATGGTAGCTCCTGGGAGCCCCAGGCATGGCCCAGCACTCCATTGTGCCAGGCGCTGTACAAACACAGAACTCAAAGACAGTCCCTGCCCCCCAGAGCTGCCAATCTCTCTATAAAACAAGAGTTAACACATGGAGACAGACAGACAGACAGTGGGAGCACAAGGAAACAATTCAGTACCGGTTAGCGGACACGAGGTGGTCTCAGCATGCCAGTGGCCTGACCTTTGTCCAGATTTCTGGAGGCATCCAGGACAGGGGAGTTTTAAGGAGGCGCTTGAAGTCGGACAATGTGATGGCTTGGCAGATGTTTACGGGGAGCAGCTCCCAAGCGCGAGGGGAAGCAGGGGAGCCAGGACGAAGGCTGAGATCCTTGAAAATATTTAACTGCCCTGGGCATTCAGTGCCTAAATCCCTGTGAGGATCTGGGCCGCAGGGGCAGATTGAAAGCTGTCGCCAGTGGGTGACGGAGGCTGGCGTCATGGGCTGACGGGAGACGGGCAAAGGAGATGGCCAGAAAATAATCGGTTTAATAAGATGTGGTGCGCGCTATGGGAAAATCAGAGAACTGAGGCTCTAAGCCCATGCTTTCTGCCTGGAAAAGCCAAGAGGCCAGGGTAATCCGTGCCCCTGGGGATTGCTCTCGGCTAAGAGCTGCTGAGGAAGTGGAGTTAATAGGGAACATTGGCTACAGGGTAAAACCATTTGCAAAGGAAGGTAAATACTGAGAGTCAGGTAATTTTCAGACCAGCAGCCAGCACTTCCTGCCTTCCCTCAGCTGATGCACAAAGCTGGAGCCAGCAGAAGGCATTGTGTAAAACACGAGGGTAGTGTGGTTAAAAGTCAGGACTCCTGGGTTTTGTTTCCAGCTCTGGGTGTGGAGTGGGGTCTCGGAGCAAGGGGGTGGGCATCAGGACTCCTGGGTTCTATTCCCAGTTCAGGGGAGCGGGATCTAGTGGTTAGAATGGGGAGGGAGGCTGGGAGTCAGAACCCCTTGGTTCCTTTCCCTGCTCAGGGATGGGAATAAGGTCTAGTGGTTAGAGCAGGCTGCAGGGATGGGCACCAGGACTCCTGACTCCTAGCTGCAACTCTGCCAAAGCCTCTATGCATGACCCTAGGCACGCCCCTCCTCTCTGCACCTCAGTTTCCCCACCTGTAGAACGAAGAAGGTTTGCCATGCGCGTGGGACCGTGGTGCTAGGGGGCTGCAAGGCCCCCAGATTTCTGGAGGAGAGGGGGAGACCTAAATGAGTGCCCCTACCGCTTTAAGATCCCAGTATCCGTCACTCTGGCCCTGGCTGTTATCGCCGCCTGGCGGCCGAAGGGTTAACAGCGGCTCGCCGCCCGCCCGCCTCTTTACTGCTGCGAACAGCTGGGAGGGGGGCAGGAAGCGACTCCACCAATCGGGAGCTGGGAGGAAGCAGCGCGTGGGGGGGGGGGCGGGGTGATATTCGGTTTCACGTCTCCCTTCTGCGTCCGAATTAAGGCGGGAGGGTATACATGCGTTATTCCAGTGGGATCTGTCTGATTTCCTCTTCCAGTCCATGGGTCCTGCCAAACCGCCCCGCAGGGGGAACAAAACAGCTCATTCAGGGCCTTGCCAGGGTGCTTGCGACAGCAGGGATTAGACCCGTTTATGAAATCATGGTCCCAGCAGCGAGCATGAAACTTTAAAGCCCCTGTGACCGGCTAATGCACTACACAGGGATTAGCTTGGGCGTCAGCAACCGGGGTGCAAGGAGATGGGCAGCTTTGGCTGCCACCAAGAGCAGCATTAAGGCTGGCTCCCTTGCAGGTGTCAGGCGGGTGACAGGGGTCCTACCTGCCTCGTGGTTTCTATGGGAGTTTGGGCCTTGGCAAGTGAGGCCTGGGTGTGTTCCCAAGGGTGGGGTGAGCTGAGTCTGTGTGAGGGCAGGTGGAGCCATGCAGTGATGAACGCTTTAGCCTTGCATTTCAGCACAGTTGTTGTGCCTGGCCCCAGAGGTGGCTGCATTTCACTGCTGAGCGGGTGATCTCTGTGCAGTGTTGCTATGTGGCTGTTAAATAGCTGCTGTGTCCTGCCCCAGAGGTGGCTGCATTTTGGTGCTGAGCAAGTGATCACTGGGTAGCATTGCTGTACGGCTGTTAAATAACTGCCATGCCCCATCCCAGAGGTGGCTGCATTGTGGGACTGAGTGAGTGTTCGCTGGGTAGTGTTGCTTTGTGGCTGTCAAACAGCTGCTGCACTTTCTCCCCTTTGCCCCCCACCCAGAGATGGCTGTATCTTAACAGTGAGCAAGTGCTCTCTTTTCAGCATTGCTGTGAATCTGTTAAATAGCTGCCGTGCCCCACCCCAAAGGTGGCAGCATTTCAGCATAGGGCAAGCGATCCTCATGTGTCCTCTTTGCTGTGCACCTTCTAATTAGCTGCCATGGCCCACCCCAGAACAGGCTGCATTTCAGTGCTAAGCAAGCAATCTCTGTGCAGTGTCACTGCATGACTGTTAAGCAGCTGCCATGTCCCACCCGTGAAGTGGCTGCATTTCAACACTGAGCAAGTGACCCCCATCCTGTCCCCATGCCTCACCCCACAAGAGGCTGTATTTCAGCTTTGGCAAGTCATCTCTATGTAGTTCTGCTATGCAGCTGTGTCCTACTCCAGAGGTGGCTGCAATGCTGGGGCGAGTGTGATGCTTTCTGTCACTCATTTTGCTTGTGCAAAATGTTTTGGGATGGAAAGTGTGCAAGGAATTTGGCACGAAGTTGCATTTCAAGAGAGATCGAAATCAGGACTGCGGCCCACCCTGCTAGCTGTGACAGCTGAGCTGTTCCTGACTGAGATTTCAGAACAACCAACAAAGACGTTCTGCCTGTTCCGGGAATTGTCCTGACCCCAGAACCTGCTGGCCCCAGGACTTAGGGGTTTACCCATGCAGTGCGGATCTGACCCATACAGCTCTTTGTTATGGGCCCCACGGTGGCAACAACAGGTGGTTTAAGGAGTTCCCAGTTTTGGGAGATTCTTGCTCCATTTTCCCAGCCTGAAATGCAAAAATAATTGGGGACCAGCTGGTGTAAATGGGCATCACACCATTGGTGTCAATGTGGCCAGATCCCTAGCTGGTGTAAATGGGTGTCACTCCATTGGTGTCAATGTGGCCAGATCCCCAGCTGGTATAAATGGATGTTGCTCCATTGGAGTCAATAGGACCAGATCCCCCACTAGTGTAAATGGGTGTGGCTCTGTTCTCAATGAAGGCCAGCATCTCAAGCTCCATGCACCCTGGGGCGCGAAAGGAGTTAGCTGAGCAGGGATGACCCCATGGGAGGTAATCGGCCAAACCCCACACACCCATCCCTGATGGGCCTCCACATTTCTGCCCATAGGGGACCCTTTCTCTGGGCAAGCCGGGCCTCTGGTGTCCCTGATCTATCAGGGCCACGGCCTCTCCACTGTGGCTGCCAGTGCAGGGGCCAGCTAGCACCGATCATAGGGGGGTTGACTTGCATGCTGCGGACAAGCTGGGCTGAGACTCCCCCAGGTTTGTTTCACATGCAGGCTGCCAAGCAGCCGTGGGCTGGGAACAATCCCGTATCCCCAACTGGCAGCCTAGCAGTTAAAGTCTCCACAACACGCTCTTTGTCCAAAGCTGCAGAAGCTATCGGAAGCCTGTATCCCAAGAAAGGGGAAAAAATTCATAGGAAGGAGTTGTAGACCAAGCTGGATGAGCAAGCATCTTAGAGAGGTGATTAAGAAGAAGCAGAAAGCATACAGGGAGTGGAAGATGGGAGGGATCAGCAAGGAAAGCTACCTAATTGAGGTCAGAACATGTAGGGATAAAGTGAGACAGGCTAAAAGTCGAGTAGAGTTGGACCTTGCAAAGGGAATTAAAACCAATAGTAAAAGGTTCTATAGCCATAAAAATAAGAAGAAAACTAAGAAAGAAGAAGTGGGGCCGCTAAACACTGAGGATGGAGTGGAGGTTAAAGATAATCTAGGCATGGCCCAATATCTAAACAAATACTTTGCCTCAGTCTTTAATAAGGCTAAAGAGGATCTTAGGGATAATGGTAGCATGACAAATGGATATAGAGGTAGATATTACCATATTTGAGGTAGAAGCGAAACTGAAACAGCTTAATGGGACTAAATCGGGGGGCCCAGATAATCTTCATCCAAGAATATTAAAGGAATTGGCACCTGAAATTGCAAGCCCATTAGCAATAATTTTTAATGAATCTGTAAACTCAGGAGTAGTAACGAATGATTGGAGAATTGCTAATATAGTTCCTATTTTTAAGAAAGGAAAAAAAAGTGATCCGCGTAACTACAGGCCAGTTAGTTTGACATCTGTAGTATGCAAGGTCCTGGAAAAAATTTTGAAGGAGAAATTAGTTAAGGACATTGAAGTTAATGGTAAATGGGACAAAATACAACATGGTTTTACAAAAGGTAGATCATGCCAAACCAACCTAATCTCCTTTTTTGAAAAGGTAACAGATTTTTTAGATTAAGGAAATGCAGTGGATCTAATTTACCTAGATTTCAGTAAGGCATTTGATACCGTGCCACATGGGGAATTATTAGTTAAATTGGAGAAGATGGGGATCAATATGAACATCAAAAGGTGGATAAGGAATTGGTTAAAGGGGAGACTGCAATGGGTCCTACTGAAAGGCGAACTGTCAGGTTGGAGGGAGGTTACCAGTGGAGTTCCTCAGGGATCGGTTTTGGGACCAATCTTATTTAATCTTTTTATTACTGACCTTGGCACAAAAAGTGGGAGTGTGCTAATAAAGTTTGCAGATGATACAAAGCTGGGAGGTATTGCCAATTCGGAGAAGGATCGGAATATTATACAGGAGGATCTGGATGACCTTGTAAACTGGAGTAATAGTAATAGGATGAAATTTAATAGTGAGAAGTGTAAGGTTATGCATTTAGGGATTAATAACAAGAATTTTAGTTATACGTTGGGGACGTATCAATTAGAAGTAACAGAAGAGGAGAAGGACCTTGGAGTATTGGTTGATCATAGCTGCCAATGTGATATGGCTGTGAAAAAAGCTAATGCGGTTTTGGAATGCATCAGGAGAGGCATTTCCAGTAGGGATAAGGAGGTTTTAGTACCGTTATACAAGGCACTGGTGAGACCTCACCTAGAATACTGTGTGCAGTTCTGGTCTCCCATGTTTAAAAAGGATGAATTCAAACTGGAGCAGGTACAGAGAAGGGCTACTAGGATGATCCGAGGAATGGAAAACTTGTCTTATGAAAGGAGACTTAAGGAGCTTGGCTTGTTTAGCCTAACTAAAAGAAGGTTGAGGGGAGATATGATTGCTCTCTATAAATATATCAGAGGGATAAATACAGGAGAGGGAGAGGAATTATTTCAGCTCAGCACCAATGTGGACACAAGAACAAATGGGTATAAACTGGCCACCAGGAAGTTTAGACTTGAAATCAGACGAAGGTTTTTAACCATCAGAGGAGTGAAGTTTTGGAATAGCCTTCCCAGGGAAGCAGTGGGGGCAAAAGATCTATCTGGTTTTAAGATTCTACTGGATAAGTTTATGGAGGAGATGGTATGATGGGATAATGGGATTTTGGTAAGTAATTGATCTTTAAATATTCAGGGTAAATAGGTCAAATCCCCTGAGATGGGATTTTAGATGGATGGGATCTGAGTTACCCAGGAAAGAATTTTCTGTAGTATCTGGCTGGTGAATCTTGCCCATGTGCTCAGGGTTTAGCTGATTGCCATATTTGGGTTCGGGAAGGAATTTTCCTCCAGGGCAGATTGGAGAGGCCCTGGAGGTTTTTCGCCTTCCTCTGTAGCATGGGGCACGGTTGACTTGAGGGAGGCTTCTCTGCTCCTTGAAGTCTTTAAACCGTGATTTAAGGACTTCAATAGCTCAGACATGGGTGAGGTTTTTCATAGGAGTGGGTGGGTGAGATTCTGTGGCCTGCGTTGTGCAGGAGGTCGGACTAGATGATCAGAATGGTCCCTTCTGACCTTAGTATCTATGAATCTATGGTCACATCGGGAGACAGTGGCAGAGCTGGGAATAGAACCCAGGAGTCCTGGCTCCCCAGCTCCTCTCCCGCTCTAACCACTAGACACACTCCACTCCCAGAGCTGGAGATAGGACCCAGGAATCCTGACTCACAGCCCCCCCCCCCAACAGGCTCCACTCTCCTCCACAAGACAGGAGAACCCAGGAGTCCGGACTCCCAGCCCCACCCAATTCTAACTCGCTAGAGTCGCCTCCTCTCCACAAACCAGGAAAAGAACCCAGGAGTTCTGACTCTCAGCCCCTCCCCTGCTCTAACCACCAGCCGCCCCCCCCCCCGCTCCTCTCAGAGCTGGGGATAGGACCCAGCCCCCCTGCTCTAACCACTAGCCCCCAGCCTCCTCCCAGAGCTGGGGATAGGACCGAGGAGTCCTGGCTCCCGTTCCTTCGTTAACTTTCCCGGGCAGCACAATGGGAAAGGCTGCAGCCTCGCAGCGGGACCCAGGACTCCTGGGTTCCACCGGCCCCTCCCCCGAAGACCCGCACGCCGGCGGGCGCCGAGGGGAGAAGCGGCGCGGGCGGAGGGAAGGTTTTGGGGGAGGAGGAAACAATCTCGGTGGGAGGCGACGGCAACCAGCGCATTGTGCCATGCCCTGGCGCGGGCGGCGCTGCTTTCCCCGGAGCCTGGCCGGGATCCTGCAGTCCCGGGCGTGAGCGGAGCCCCGGGGGCCCCCGCGCCTCCAGGCAGGCGGGGTCCCCCCAGCCCTGGGGCCTAGCGGGGGGCGCCGCCATGCGGGGTGCCCGGGATGGGGGGCCGGCGCTGTGCCAGGGGGGCCGGGACCCCGAGCGCCAGAAGCACTGGGCCGAGCTCTTCGACCAGCTGGACACCAACAAGGACGGGCGGGTGGACATCAACGAGCTGCGGGAGGGCCTGGCGCGGATGGGCATGCATGCCAGCTCCCAAGCTGAACAGGTAAGGGCGGGATGGGCCCCTGCCACTGGGGGAGCCGGGGGGGGCTGAGGGTGCCTTCTGGCTGGCAGGGACTGTCACAGCTTCACTCTACAGTGGGGAAACTGAGGCATGGAGTAAAGCGGGGGGAGGGACTTGCCCAGGGTCATGCAGCGAATCAGTGGCAGAGCTGGGATTAAAACGTAGGAGTTGTGACTCCCAGCCCCCATTGCTCTAACCCACCAGACTCTCCCTCTCTAAACAGAATAGAACCCAGGAGTTCTGGCCCCCAGCTCCCTCCTGCTCTAAGCACTACAGCCCCCCCCCCGCCCCAAACTGAGAATAGAACCCAGGAGTTCTGGCCCCCAGCTCCCTCCTGCTCTAAGCACTACAGCCCCCCCCCGCCCCAAACTGAGAATAGAACCCAGGAGTTCTGGCCCCCAGTTCCCTCCTGCTCTAAGCACTACAGCCCCCCCCCGCCCCAAACTGAGAATAGAACCCAGGAGTTCTGGCCCCCAGCTCCCTCCTGCTCTAAGCACTACAGCCCCCCCCCCTCCCGCCCCAAACTGAGAATAGAACCCAGGAGTTCTGGCCCCCAGCTCCCTCCTGCTCTAAGCACTACAGCCCCCCCCTCCCGCCCCAAACTGAGAATAGAACCCAGGAGTTCTGGCCCCCAGCTCCCTCCTGCTCTAAGCACTACAACCCTCCCCCCCCCCCACCCCAAACTGAGAATAGAACCCAGGAGTTCTGGCCCCCAGCTCCCTCCTGCTCTAAGCACTACAGCCCCCCCCCCGCCCCAAACTGAGAATAGAACCCAGGAGTTCTGGCCCCCAGTTCCCTCCTGCTCTAAGCACTACAGCCCCCCCCCGCCCCAAACTGAGAATAGAACCCAGGAGTTCTGGCCCCCAGCTCCCTCCTGCTCTAAGCACTACAGCCCCCCCCTCCCGCCCCAAACTGAGAATAGAACCCAGGAGTTCTGGCCCCCAGCTCCCTCCTGCTCTAAGCACTACAGCCCCCCCCACACCCCAAACTGAGAATAGAACCCAGGAGTTCTGGCCCCCAGCTCCCTCCTGCTCTAAGCACTACAGCCCCCCCCCTGCCCCAAACTGAGAATAGAACCCAGGAGTTCTGGCCCCCAGCTCCCTCCTGCTCTAAGCACTACAACCCTCCCCCCCCCACCCCAAACTGAGAATAGAACTCAGGAGTTCTGGCCCCCAGCCCCCATTGCTCTAACCCACTACACTGTTCCCCCTCCAAACTGAGAATAAAACCCACAAGTTCTGGCTCCCAGCCCCCATTGCTCTAACCCACCAGACCCCCCACCCCTCCAAAGTGGGAACAGAACCCAGGAATTCTGACTCCTAGCTCCCTCCTGCTCTAACCACTAGACCCCACTGCTTCCCATTTTGGGTACCTCCTGAGCCAGATGCTCTGCCCGGGCAGCAGGAGCAACAGGCAGAGCTGGGGAGGGACAGTGACACTGGGAGCTACTCCCCTCTCCTCCCAGCTCCCTTCCTGAGATGGGGAAATGGAGGAACCCCACCTCCTCTGTCCCACTGATGTTCAGGGGGCCCCAGTATCTCTCAGCAGTGGGGACTGCTCAGCTACAGGGCTTGGCTTTCCAGCTGGGAGATGTTGTTTTGATCTCCGCATGTCAATGCATCCAGGAGAGGATGGGCATTGGGGTCATGGGGTGCAAAGGGGGGACCCTCTCTCCCCTAGCCCCTAAGACTTTGACCCCATTTGTGCCCTGTTCCAAGGAAGAGGGAGCTATCAGAGTCCCCTCCCCTGGTGGGACAGCGCCCGCCTCTGGGGAGGGACACCTGGGGCTCAGTGAGTGGGAAGATCTTGCATGCAAGCAGGGAAATGCTTGACTGAGGGCACAAGCACAGAGGCATACACACACTTCAGCCTGCGTGGCAGGCACGAGTGCACCCACACGTACACCTGACCACACGTGTGATGGTGTGTACCTATACAGCTGTACGCACGCAAACACACATGGGGCATATGAGCACGCATGCAAGCTGTACGTGAACCTGGGCTCCTGTGTATGAGGGACACGCACATGCAAGGGTGTTTTCATGGCAGGGGAGGTGAGCCCACAGCCACTTGTACATGGACACGCACACCCAGAGGTGGGCGTGGAACCCAGGAGTCCTGGAGGCCTCCCATTCCCCTTGCTAGACATTTGTCCAGAAAGTGCTCCCTGAATCATAAAATATCGGGGTTGGAAGGGACTTCAGGAGGTCAACCCCCGCTCCAAGCAGGACCAACCCCAACTAAATCATCCCAGCCAGGGCTTTGTCAAGCCTGACCTTGAAAACCTCCAGCGAAGGAGATTCCACCACCTCCCTAGGTAACACATTCCAGTGCTTCACCACCCTCCTTGTGAAAAAGTTTTTCCTAATATCCAACCTAAACCTCCTGCACTGCAGCTTGAGACCATTGCTCCTTGTTCTGTCATCTGCCACCACTTAGAACAGTCTAGATCCATCCTTTTTGGAACCCCCTTTCAGGTAGTTGAAAGCAGCTATCAAATCCCCCCTCATTCTTCTCTTCTGTAGACTAAACAATCCCAGCTCCCTCAGCCTCTCCTCATAAGTCATGTGCTCCAGCCCCCTAATCATTTTTGTTGCCCTCCGCTGGACTCTTTCCAATTTTTCCACATCCTTCTTGTAGTGTGGGGCCCAAAACTGGACACAGGACTCCAGATGAGGCCTCACCAATGTCAAATACAGGGGAACGATCACGTCCCTCGATCTGCTGGCAATGCTCCTCCTTGTACAGCCCAAAATGCCGTTAGCCTTCTTGGCAACAAGGGCACCCTGTTGACTCATATTCAGCTTCTCATCCATTGTAACCCCTAGGTCCTTTTCTGCAGAACTGCTGCCGAGCCATTCGGTCCCTAGTCTGTAGCGGTGCGTGGGATTCTTCAGTCCTAAGTGCAGGACTCTGCACTTGTCCTTGTTGAACCTCATCAGATTTCTTTTGCCCCAATCCTCTAATTTGTCTAGGTCCCTCTGTATCCTGTCCCTACCCTCCAGTGTATCTACCTCTCCTCCCAGTTTAGTGTCATCTGCAAACTCGCTGAGGGTGCAATCCACACCATCCTCCAGATCATTAATGAAGATATTGAACAAAACCGGGTATTTTGGGTAATTTAGGGTATTTTGGTCTTTGCTTGGGGTCCCCCTAGCTTTACCCATGGGGGGGGGCATTCTACTATTCCACAAACCACAGGAGGGTGTGCAAATGTCCATGTGTACACATCTGTTCCTGCGTGAGCTTCCCCATGCATGGCTGCACCCCATAGGTGTGTCTGCCTGTTTCTCCATGTGCAAGCCTGTGTCTGTGCATACATGTGCCCTCGTGCATACATGTGCATGCCCAGGTGCATATGTGCATGCCTGTGTGTGCACCCTTCTGCAGGGGTGCGCCCGTTTCCATGAGCGGGCCTCGACATGTGTGTGCTGCTGTGTCCTCTTGCACATGTGCTTTATGGCCCTGCCTGGTGGTGCCCTCATGCATGCGTGTGCCCATGTGTCCTCGGGTATGTGTGTGCATGGTCACGTGCAAGCGTGTGCATGCTTATATGCCCCCATGCAGTCTCGTGTGCGTGCACCCCCTGAATGTGTCTGCGTGTTCATAACCAAGTGTGCGTGCGCTCACGTGCCCCCATGCATACACTTCTGTGTTGCTAGACGGCACAATCTGCCAGGCCCAGTCTGCAGCAGCTGGGGGTGGTGAGCTCAACTTGGTGAGCTTGACCCTCTGGCTGGCTGAGTCCATTCTGCACCCCCAGTTCTGCCCCCCCAGGTTCCAGCCAATTGGTTCGGCGGGAGTAGCCATGGACCCCTCTGCTTAGGAAGCCCAGTGTCAGGGGAAACGGAGCTGGGGGGTTCCCAATGAAACATCAGACAAACAGGGGGAGGTATAAATAGGCCATGTCTCCGGCCTTATTTTTAGCCCATTGCTCATAGCCTCTTTACTATCACAGAACCGCAGAGGATGGGGATCTACTGGATTCCCCGTGCCCCAATCTAGCGCCCGTCCCCAAACCCTGAGCTCTCTCACTAAAGGCTCAAACAGCATTCTGCCAAACTCACACGGGGAGTTGGTGGCAATGATGGGAATAGAACCCAGGAGTCCTGACTCCCAATCCTTCCCACTTCTTTCCCTGGGCTTGTGACAGAACCCAGGAGTCCTGACTCCCAACCCCCGGCTCTAACCACTAGCTCCTACTCTCCTCCCAAAGCTGGGAATAGAACCCAGGAGTCCTGACTCCTCATCCACTTACTCCAAGCCCTGGATTACCTAATTTCCAGCCTGTCTTGATTGCAGGTGCCTGGAAATGCCTCAGGGAACAAGTGCCCAAAATGTGCCCTCACATCCGCCGCCACCCGTCTCCTTCTCCGCCTCTCACATGAGCGGCTGGGACGTGCAAGCGAGCCGGACCGGCATGTGGAATGTAAACAGAACAAGCCGAAAATAGTTGGGCCCGATCCAGGCCCTAATAACGAGGGACTTGTGGCAAAGCCAGAGAAGCCAGTGTGGGGCTGTTGGTTCGGATCACCTGGGTCATGGACCCCTACCCCACCACAAGGTCCCGGTGGGGTGTGGGGAGAGCACAGAGGGCTCTTATCCAAACCCCACTTCGGACACTGGTGCTTGAGGCCCAGTGGAATCCAGGTCCAAACCAAGCCCAGTTCTGGAGTCCTGGGCGAGGGGCAGCATGGGTCAGCGGACTGTCTCAGGACCATTGGCTAGAGGAGGGGCATCTGTGAAGCAGGACTCCTGGGTTCTCTTCCTGGCCAAGTCCCTTCCCCACTTTGTGCCTCAGTTTCCCCTGGTGGAAGTGGCGATGGAGACCTCCCCTGTGACGTTGGGAACATTTGGGTTGGCCAGGAGCCAGGGGTGGAAGAGGCGGCCTTGGTTCAGGTACAATAACAACTCTGTCATTGTCAGGGGGAGACATTCCCAGGAGCACACGGCCTTGGCTTTTCCAGCACGGGCCCCAGTCCACCCTTCTGCCCCTGCCTGGTGCTCCCTACGGGTGGGTAACGCCACCCAGCGGGACGGGGGGGGCAATTCCCTGCAGTTGGCATCCCGGCACATGGGAATCTGCCCTGCAAACTCTCTCAATTCTATGGAGGCTCGCCCGAGCACCCTTGCACACTCAGCTCACATACAACCTTGCACGCTCACCCTCCCGCTTACCTGCACTCACGCACAGTAACGTATGCAACCAATCGGATATTTCCTCGGGGGATACGCACCCTCTCACCGCCACAAACACACCTTCTCCCACAATCCAAGTGTCACACACAGAGGATGCCCCCTTCCCCCTCTAACCACTAGACCCCACTCCCCTCCCAGAGCCAGGCTTAGAACCCAGGAGTCCTGGCTCTCAGCAGTCGAGGTGGGATGTCGGGCAGCAGGTCCGAGGCGCGGGGGGAGGGGGCGGCCCGTCCTCACAGCCACTGTCCCCCCAGGAGATCCTGCGCGAGGGCGACACGGACCAGGACGGCGAGCTGGACTTTGAGGAGTTTGTGTGTTACCTGCAGGAGCGAGAGCGCAAGCTGCGGCTCATGTTCCACAGCCTGGACCGCAACAACGATGGTATGCCCCCCCACGCCCCCCCACAGCCTCCGTTCCCTCGCCCTGCCTCCCGCCCCCCACAGCCTCCCTTCCCTGCGTCGCCCTCCCCCTGCCCCCCACAGCCTCCCTTCCCTGCGTCGCCCTCCCCCTGCCCCCCCACAGCCTCCCTTCCCTGCGTCCTCTCCCCTGCCCCCCGCCCCCACAGCCTCCCTTCCCTGCATCGCCCTCCCCCTGCCCCCCGCCACCTCCCTTCCCTGCGTTCCCTTGCCCTGCCCCCCCCCCCCACAGCCTCCCTTCCCTGCGTCCTCTCCCCTGCCCCCCGCCCCCCACAGCCTCCCTTCCCTGCGTTCCCTCGCCCTGCACCCCACAGCCTCCCTTCCCTGCGTCCTCTCCCCTGCCCCCCGCCCCCACAGCCTCCCTTCCCTGCGTCGCCCTCCCCCCGCCCCCCGCCACCTCCCTTCCCTGCGTCCTCTCCCCGCCCCCCACAGCCTCCCTTCCCTGCGTTCCCTCGCCCTGCACCCCACCCCCCACAGCCTCCCTTCCCTGCGTCCTCTCCCCTACCCCCCCGCCCCCACAGCCTCCCTTCCCTGCGTCCTCTCCCCTGCCCCCCGCCCCCCACAGCCTCCCTTCCCTGCGTCCTCTCCCCTGCCCCCCGCCCCCCACAGCCTCCCTTCCCTGCGTTCCCTCGCCCTGCACCCCACAGCCTCCCTTCCCTGCGTCCTCTCCCCTGCCCCCCGCCCCCACAGCCTCCCTTCCCTGCGTCGCCCTCCCCCTGCCCCCCGCCACCTCCCTTCCCTGCGTCCTCTCCCCGCCCCCCACAGCCTCCCTTCCCTGCATTCCCTCGCCCTGCACCCCGCCCCCCACAGCCTCCCTTCCCTGCATTCCCTCGCCCTGCACCCCGCCCCCCACAGCCTCCCTTCCCTGCGTCCTCTCCCCTGCCCCCCCGCCCCCCACAGCCTCCCTTCCCTGCGTTCCCTCGCCCTGCACCCCACAGCCTCCCTTCCCTGCGTCCTCTCCCCTGCCCCCCGCCCCCACAGCCTCCCTTCCCTGCGTCCTCTCCCCTGCCCCCCGCCCCCCACAGCCTCCCTTCCCTGCGTCGCCCTCCCCCTGCCCCCCACCACCTCCCTTCCCTGCGTTCCCTCGCCCTGCACCCCGCTCCCCACCACCTCCCTTCCCTGCGTTCCCTTGCCCTGCACCCCACCCCCCACAGCCTCCCTTCCCTGCGTCCCCGCCCCCTGCCCCCCCCGCCATCTCCCTTCCCTGCGTCCTCTCCCTGCCCCCCACAGCCTCCCTTCCCTGCGTCCCCGCCCCCTGCCCCCCCCGCCATCTCCCTTCCCTGCGGTGCCCTCCCCACTGCTGCCCCAACCTCCCCTCCCCCACTTCCATACCTCCCTCCATCCCCCACCCCATCACTCCCTCTCCCCTTTCAGTCCCTCCCTCCCATCAGCCCTCCTCTCCCTCTTTCCCCTCCCTTCTTTCCTCTATTTCTCCCCCTAAGCTCTGCCCTCCGGTCTTCCTCCATCTTCTCTTCCCCCCCCCCCCACCTCCACTTCTCTCTCTCTGGCCCCGGTTGCTCCAGGCCCTACGCTCAGTGGTGGGGGCCAAGATGGCTCGAAGCCTGGGGATCTGGGCTTGGGCTCCTTGCGTCTGCTCTCCGTGGCCCCTGCGGGGCAAAGAATCTCCAGGGCACAGAGGAATCCGGCCTCCCCGCTCCCCAGGGCCACTGGGCCCCACTCCCCTCATGCGCCCCAGGGCCACCTAGTCATGTCCCCACCTAGTCCCTGACGCTGCCCCCGTCTGTCCCCTGGGCATGGGGCTCAGATCCGCCACCTGTGCCAGGGGCCTGAGAGCAGGGTCCACGTGCCAGCTCCACAGCAGCCGGGTGGACCCCCCCGCCCGTTGAGCAGGGGGGACTCTTCGGGGTCCCCTTTGCACTGCTGGAGGGGCCCGAGGGACAGAGAATCGGGCCTGTCTCGCTCAGTGCCAGCTTCCTTCCCTGGTTCCCTCAGGCCGTCACCAGCTGAATCTGACTCCCACGAGCCCCACCCAGGCCCCCAGGTTGCTCCCTCAAGGAGCCCATTGTGTTTGAAGGGACGATCCTGAATGGGACGGGGCCCAGTGCCAGGCTCAGCACCGCCCGGGGCTGCTCACGTCCCTGTTCGCCTGCTAACAGGTGATGAGCCTCTGACGTCAGCGTCCCGATCTTTGCTCATTGTGTCTCCAGCGGGAGCATCCCCTGCCCTGGGAAAGGAGGGGGAGTCTAGTGGTTAGAGCAGGGGGGAGCTGGGAGCCAGGGCTCCTGGGTTCTATACCCAGCTCGGGAGAGGGTCGGTCGGTCTCTGTCTGTCTGTCTAGGAGCTTCTTCCCCTCTCGGTTCCAGACCGGTTTCCTGTTGTTTCTGGCGGCTCAGGGGGTGGCAGGTGTCCACAGCTCCCCGTCGCCTGGGTGAACCAGGGGGCGCTGCCGTCGATGGGCGTGGACGAGATCTGGCCCCCCTAGAGAGACGGGGTGGAGGGTCAAGTCCAGAAGGGTCTAAGGCCTGAGGCCTCATGATGAGTGAGATATAAATATGGGGGGCTCAGTTATCTTGGGTGTAAACCTGATAGAGTCCTCTTGAAATCAGTGGAATGACTCTGCATTTACACTGGTGGTAGTGAGAAGGGAATATGTCCCAGTAAGTCTAGTGGTTAGAGGGGGGGGGCGGGGCTGGGAGTCAGGACTCCTGGCTTCTGTCCCTGGCTCTGGGAGGTGAGTGGGGTCTAGTGGTTAGAGCGGAGGAGGGGACTGGGAACTAGGACTCCTGGGTTTTATCCCTGGCTTTTAGAGGGGAGAGGGGTCTAGTGGTTAGAGCAGGGAGGTTCTCGACTCTGGGAACCAGGGCTCCTGGGTTCTCTGGGAGCCAGGGCTCCTGTTTCCGGCACCAGGGGCCCCCAATCTCAGTTGAAGGCTTCTGGGCGCTACCATAACAACACACACTGTGCCCCTGGCTTACGCGATCTCTTCATCCCCCTCTCATTCACTATGTTAGGGCTTTGACTCCCTGTCATAGAATATCAGGGTTGGAAGGGACCTCAGGAGGTCATCTAGTCCAACCCCCTGCTCAAAGCAGGACAAATCCCCAATTTTTTCCCCAGATCCCTAAATGGCCCCCTCAAGGATTGAACTCACAACCCTGGGTTTAGCAGGCTAATGCTCAAACCACTGAGCGTCCATGGGCTTGCTGGGACTGCCAGCCCATGGGTCCCTTCGATGGGGCCCTGGGGTCAGGAGCCGGACTGAGACCCAACCAACTCGGTTCACATGGTGAGGAGGGGGGCGCAGGGCGTTAGATTGGAAGCAGCTTCCAGACAGGGATGGATCTGGGCTGGTGCCAGGGAACTAAACGACTCCCAGCCACTTGATCCCCACCCCCACCTGGCTCTTTTTAACCCCTCCCCTTCCCAGCCTGGAGCTTGGGGGTGGGAGTTTGCCCCCTCCCCGCAGCCCCTATCAAGGATGAAGCTGGAGCCCTCGCTCCCCATTCTGGCCTTTCGGATCGGTCCCCTGGGGTGGGCGCCGGCCCGGGATGGCAAAGGGGGCAGGGATGCCGTGCCGCGTGTGGGCAGTGGGGAGATGAGAAGCAGGCACAGCTGGCGTCACGCCCTGGCAATTTTTAGCCTGGAGGGTGAGTGGCTTTTCAGTTCTCCCTCCGCTGGCACTGTCAGCTCGGAGAGACGCCTACCGGGGAGAGCCCGGCCGCCCACCAGTGCCTGCAGTGCCCACCGGGGCTAGACAGGGCTACACAGGGTCAGTGCTGGGCTGGGAAACCTCCAGGTAGCAGGCGGTGGTGCTGGGGGCCCCCAGGGGCTGCTTTTCCTCCTGGCTCAGGAATCAGCCAGTCCCTTGGGGGGCGCTCTCCCCGGCAGTCAGTGCTTGCCCCAGCGTGGCACTAGGGGGCGCTCTCCCCGGCAGTCAGTGCTTGCCGCAGCGTGGCACTAGGGGGCGCTCTCCCCGGCAGTCAGTGCTTGCCCCAGCGTGGCACTAGGGGGCGCTCTCCCCGGCAGTCAGTGCTTGCCCCAGCGTGGCACTAGGGGGCACGGTGCTGCAGGGTGGGGCTTCGCTAGGGGGCGCTCTCCCCTGGCACTCAGTGCGAACCCCAGCGTGGCACTAGGGGGCGCTCTCCCCTGGCACTCAGTGCGAACCCCAGCGTGGCACTAGGGGGCGCTCTCCCCTGGCACTCAGTGCGAACCCCAGCGTGGCACTAGGGGGCGCTCTCCCCTGGCACTCAGTGTGAACCCCAGCATGGCACTAGGGGGCGCGGTGCTGCAGGGTGGGGCTTCACTAAGGGGCACTCTCCCCTGGCACACAGTGCGAACCCCAGCATGGCACTAGGGGGCACAGGTGCTGCAGGGTAGGGGCAGCTCTCCCCTCCCAGTCGGGGCTGGCCCCAAAGCCCCAGGAGGAGGTGCTGTGTTACAGTTAAGGTCTGGGCAGCGACTGCTGATTCTGTAGCACTTTTGCAAGTGACATGGATATTATTGGCCCCATTCCCTGATTAAATTCCACTGACCTCAGCTCCCCATTGCAGTTTCTTCTTGGCGCAGGATTATCCTCCGCAGCCCGCCCCGTGCTGCAGTGCAGCGCTGCCGTGTGCTGGCAGACGGCCGCCACGTCCCACCCCAGAGGTGGCCGCGTCTCCAGAGCAGGCTGGAAACGATCCCTGCATCTCCCATGTGCGGAAGCACTTTGAGTTGAAAGTCACTTTAAGGTTTTTATCTCACGTTTAGCTACTATGGGAACAGGGATATTAGAACTGATGAGAGACCGAGGTCTTGGGTAGGTACTAATTATTGGTCTCGTTACCATGGTGTCTGAGCGCCTCACAAGCCCCATCGTCCTGATGGGGGAAACTGAGGCACACAGCACTACAGGAGTCTGTAGCAGAGCAGTGAATTGAACTCAGCTCTGCCAGGTCCCAGGCTAGGGCTCTAACCCCTGGGCCACCCTTCCCGCCTATGTAGGAGGGGTGGGGGATGGATGGGGATAGGTTAGCTCTCGTCTCTCTGGTTCAGGGGTTACTGGGATAGTATTGGATGGGTGAATGATCTTGGGATGGGAGCCGCAGAGGGTGGGTGCATGGAAGGATGGGGCTGGCACAGGATGGGTGGGTGGATGATACCACAGCAAAGCAGACAGCTCTGAGCCCTCTCTCTGTGCCCCATGCCACACAGACCAAGAACTTCCTAGGGCCGGGTCCCGCACCATCCCCTCCCTGCGCTCTGCGCCAGCTGCTCCATGCCCCTGGGATCTCAGCCCTTCCCGCGCTGGGCTCCATGCTGCCGGCTGACTCAGCGGCTAAGAGGCCACGTCCCCAGCCTCTAGCTAAGGGCCTGGCAAGGAAATCAGCTGGGGATTAATGCTAAGGACCTTAGTTCTCCGAACTGAACTGAGCCCCTTATGTAGGAGGCCCCTCCTGGCCAGCACGTGGAGGTGGCTCACGGAGGCCTGCAGCTGTTTAATCTTGGGGATACATGCCCAGGTGGGGGTGAGGGGCCCTGAATCGAAGCCTCCCTGGGCCCCACCGAGCATGTGCACAGGGTGGCTGGCTCCTGCTGTTAGCACTGGAAGGTGAGGGAATGGGTGTAAACATGCCAGACCTATCAGCTGCCCCTCTGCCTTACCTGGCAGAGCACCGCGTTGGCAGAGCTGGCAGCTGCAAGTGCTGGGTCCTGGGCTGTGCTCAGCTGGGACAGCAGCAGGTGGTTGCCCACGTGGGCGGCTTGGGGAGGTGCCAGCTGATCGATCAGGGTGGCTTTAATCTCTACGCCAGGGTGGCCAGTGAACAGCTGCACCCAGATAAATACATGTCTCTCCACTTTCCCCTCTGCTCCCTTTTTCCTTCTCTTCCTCCGTTTTCCCATACCCCTCCTCCGTCTTTCCCTAGGGAAGGTGTTTTCTCAGTGATTCTCCATCCCCCCCACTCCCCCCCGCACTCTTTCATTTTCTTTTTCTCTCACTCTTTCTTCCAGACAGGATTTACTTTGATTTACCCTCCCCTCTGTCCCATTCCCTCTTTGGCCTCCTCTCTGGGCTCACCCTCCACCTTTGATCGCTCTTCCGCCCTGCACAGAGTGGGACCCGCCGGGCAGGACGCAGCTGGGGTGCACAAGGAGAGAGGGGGCACACGCTTGCGCAGACGCAAACGTGTGCACAGACACGGGGCTCCGCTCGGATGTCTCACCGTGCAGGGCCAGAGACACACGTGTGTTCACATGCCTTGTGCCCGCACACACCCATGCCCACATGCATGCACGGCCCCCCCCCCCACCTACCTGCAGATCCAGACCTCAGACTGGAAGCCCAGCTGCCCCTCCCTCCCTGCCCCCCCATTGGCGCTCCCACCCGCTCGGGACCCCCTAAAGACGCCAGCTGCTGAGCCCAGAGCAGACTGTGGCTGGGGCTCTGGGGGCTGAGGCAGGGCTGGGTGAGTGCCCCCAGCCCCGTTCCTCCCCCTCTGGGCAGACCTGGTGCTTTAAGGAGCTCCCAGCCCCTCGCGAATTCACTGGCTGCAGCCTGGATGGGCCCCTTTTCGGCTGTCCCCCCCACCCACCCCTCTCTTCCAGGTGGGACGCCAGCACCCCCTTCTGGGGGGCTCGTTGCAGGAACCTAAGTGTCGGGCAGATTCCTCTCCCCACTCCCCATTATGGCATGCACCCCCAAACCCATCCCCCTGCCCCAGCCATCCCGGCCCCAGCTCTGCTCGCTGATCTCCCTGGGCATGCAGCGTGGGCGGGATGGGATGTAGAAACAGCTCCCCCTACCTTGTCCCCCCCCCCGCTATTCTGTTGATGCCCCTTGTGTGCAGCTCTATAGCCCAGTAGGACGCCCCCATCCCAGCCCCACCTGAATCCACCCCCCGCCCCACTGTCCCTGCTGACCTGCATGGTCCCCTATGCTTGTGCCTCAGGCCAGATCGACATGTCCGAGATCCAGCAGACATTCCACAGCCTTGGAGTCTACATCTCTCTGCAGCAGGCAGAGAAAATCCTTCAAAGGTGAGACCAGGGGCCCCCAATTCCCCCCCCGCCTGTATACCCCCAAACCTTGCCCCGCTGTCTGCTTGCAACTCCAGTGAGATCAGCCTCATCTCTGCCAAACAAGCTGCATTCATTACTGCTGCAGTCTGGCGGGGTAGAGCAGGGGGTCAGCTGGGAGCCAGGACTCCTGGGTTCTACTCTCAGCTCTAGGAGGGGAGTGGGGTCTAGTGGGTAGAGCAGGGGGGCTGGGTTCCCAGACTCCTGGGTTCTATTCCCAGCTCTGCCATTGATTCACAGGGGGGAGTAGTTCTGTACTTCAGCTGCCCCTGCCTGTGACCTGGGGATAATAAAACCTGCTTCCCCCCCACACGGTGGGGGTCTCGGTGGCTGAGCGTCTGCACAGCCACCTGTGTCCCTGGGCTGGTGGGGGCTGGTACAGGCCAGCGAGGGGGGCGGGGGATGAGGGACAGGGCATGTGAACCGACCCTCACCTTGGGCACGGCTGTTGTCTGCTTGGCAGCATGGACAAAGACGGCACCATGACCATCGACTGGCACGAGTGGAGAGACCACTTCATCCTCAACCCACTGGAGAACATGGAGGAGGTCGTCCACTATTGGAAGCACTCCATGGTGAGGTGGGGCTAGGGCCAGTCCTTGGCCGGGAGCCCAGACTCTGCTTCCCAGTTGGGAGCTCCCGGCCCATCACTGCCCAGACCCCCAGGTACCCATCACTGCCCGGCCAATGCACTCCATCAATGCGCCAGTTCGTATCTCCACTGGGAACTAGGCCGAGACCCACCGGCTCATGTCACCAACCTGAAGGTGCCTGGCTGGGCTGGAATAGGACCAGCAACCTGGATCCCAGCAGTTGGAGGGACAGGAGAGGGGCTAGGAATCTGGACTCCTGGGTTCTCTGTCCAGCTCTGGGAGGGGAGTCTAGTGGTTACAGCAGGGGGCTGGGAGCAGGACTCCTGGGTTCTCTGTCCAGCTCTGGGAGGGGAGTCTAGTGGTTACAGCAGGGGGCTGGGAGCAGGACTCCGGGGTTCTCTCCCCAGCTCTGGGAGGGAACTGGGGTCTAGTGGGTTAGGGCAAGGTGGGGTGGAGGGGTCGGCGGCAGTCAGGACTCCTGGGTTCCATTCCTGCCACCAAGGTGCTGAGCGGCGGCAGAGTGGACCAGCCCAACGCATCCCAGTCTGCCGAAGAGCTCAGTGACTCAGCCCGAGCAGCCCCCCTGCCCCCACCTTCTCCTCCAGGGAGCCGTGACCTAACCCATCCCTTTGTCCCATCCCTGATCCAAGGGGACAACAGCCCCCTTCTTAGCAAGTGCCCGGAGGCCAGGGCAGCTGGGAGGAGGCCAGTGGCGGGAGTTGGAAGGGCTGTTTCTCTTCCTGGGCTAATCTCAGCTGGCAATCAGCAAATAGGTTGAGATATATTTAACCCTGATTTATGGGTGGTGGAGGAGGGTGGATCGCTCCAGCGTTGGCGCTGAAGGCTGGGACTCAGGATTCCTCGGTTCTGACTCCAGCTTCAGGAGAGGAGTGGAGTCCAGCGGTTACAGCGGGGGGGGGGAGGTGGGCTTGGAGACAGGACTCCTGGGCTTTCTTCTTGACCTAGGGCAAGTCCCTGCCACTCCCTGTGCCTCAGTTTCCCCCTCCCCATAAAGGCAAAGGGCAGGATGAGCTAGAGGGCAAAGCTCTGTTCAAGTCCCTCCTCCACCGCAGAGCCCCCTAATCTCATTAGAGGGATTTCTTGGAGGCTTTATTGCCTGCCATGCCCTCCACACCCACTCTCACCTTCCTCCGCTCGCCCTGCCATGGAGGAACCTTCATCAGCTGCAGGGGATCCGGCTGGTGCGTGCCCCACCATGCTCCACAGGGCTGCTCTTGGGGGGCTCCCGAGGCTCTGGGTGCTGGCCAGGCTGTGGGAGGCTGAGCAGAGATGCCCCCAGGGCTTGGAGTCTATCCTGGGGGATCCCCAACGGGTAGGACATGTGGCTAGTCATCCGCAACTCAGTCCATCCCCCGCTTCCTGCCAGCTGGACTCATTAAACAACACCTGCGTGCAGGGAGGCAGGACTCCTGGGTTCCCAGCTCTGGGAGGGGAGTAGTGTCTGGTGGTTAGAGCAGGGGGCTGAGAGCCAGGACTCCTGGGTTCTATCCCCAGCTCTGGGAAGGGAGTGGGGTCGAGGGGGTTAGAGCAGGGAGAGGTTAAAATTCAGGGTTCTATTCCCAGCTCTGCCACTGTCTCCATGTATGACGCTGGCCAGCTCTGTGCCTCAGTTTCCCCATCTGTATAATGGCGGAGACACCCTACCGTTGCGAGGCAGCTTGGCAATCCTCCTTGGCACAGGAGTCCGTCAATAGGAAGCAGCATTCTTAGGGCTCCAGGCAGCCACAGGGGTGTCTCAGGGGCTTTGCACACCTGAATTTTCAATCCTACCAGAGAGGGGCTCGGAGCCTGGTGCTGCATGGCTCTCGGCGTTCATGGGCTCCCTCGACATGTGAGCCCAGAGGGTGGTTCCCCGAGGAGACTCCTGGCATGCGGCGATAGAGATGGCTTAAATCCTAAGCTTGGCTCCTCCAAGAGAGGAGCAGGCTTGCGCCTCACGTGGGCTACTAGTCAGTTCCTGGCTTTGGGGTTCAGTAGCATGGGGGAGGAAGCCAATGGCCACGGCGGACCCATTTCCTGCTGCTCAAAGGTGCCAAGCCCCTGTAACTCATGCCGGAGCTGCAGTTCGGCCACGGATTCCCCTGCCACCCTGGCCCCACCAGCTGCCGGTGTCTTCCCATTGGCGGTGAGTTGGCTCCCAAAGGGCCCGTGGGTGGCTGCAAGGGATAGCTGAGTGTGAGCCAGTGCAATGGGGTGATTCCCCTTGGGGGCCCAGTAACTTCCCGTAGAAGGGGGAGAGACAGGGTGGGACTGGGCTCTGGGGGTCCGTCAATACCGGCGTGGTAGCCTCCGTTATCAGAGCCCCTCCTTCCCACCCCACGCCCCGTGTGTTCCTGGCAGGAGGAGCCCCACTCACTCGCCTCCCTGCGGGTGTGAGACATAATGAACGGCCAGGCTAAATTAAACCCGACCTTGGACAAGCCGCAAGGCTAGCGTGAAGTCGGATTAGTTGATGCAGCCCGGATGGTGTCGGGGGTAGGGGGAGAATTTCCCTCTATGGGGCCCGGGTGCAGGTTCCGTTCCTGGCTCTATCGCTGGCCTGCTGGGTGACCTGGGGCAAATCACTTCCGCCCCGCCCCCTGCCCCCTCTGTGCCTCAGTTTTCCCACCTGTAAAAGGGGAGTAAATGTTACTGATTTCCCTTGTGAAGCGCTTTGAGGTCAGCTGATAACAGCCAGGGGGTGCTGTTCTTTGGGGGTTTCGTTCCAGGGCTTTGCACTGTCCTTGGGTTTCTGGTTCTGATCCGCTTGCCTCTCCCGGCAGGTCCTGGACATTGGCGAGTGCCTTACGGTCCCTGACGAATTCTCTGAGAAAGAGAAGAAGACGGGGATGTGGTGGAAGCAGCTGCTCGCGGGCGCCATGGCCGGGGCCGTCTCCAGAACCGGAACCGCCCCGCTGGACCGGCTTAAAGTTTTCATGCAGGTAAGTAATAAAGGCTCCCAACTTGTTGCTCGGGCCGTGGCTATAGGGAGGTGGGCATTATGCACCTGAATGGTCTGACCTTGCAGTGACGCCCATGGGCATGTGCCTGGGGTGGAATGTAGCAGCAGCTGGGCATTGGTATAGCTGGGCACAGCTGATGGCTGCCCTCCTCCCCAGGAGGTGCCACAAAGGCACCCCATAATTCTGCATGAAGTTCTGGGGCACCCCATCTCCAAAAGGACCATGGCAGAAGGAGAGGGGGTTTGGAGATGGGCAGTGAGATCGATCGGGGGGCCTCACCCTGGAGGTGGCTGCATTTCAGCACTGAACGTGCAGGCTCGGTGCAACATTGCTGTGCAGGTATTAACCAGCTGCCGTGCCCCACCGCAGAGGTGGCCGCATTCCGTGAGGCCGGGGTTCCTAATGAGGCCGGGCATCCAGCCCCTCCAAGGCGGGGCACCCTCCCCGGGCACTGATGCCGCGGCATCTCCGGTGCAGGTTCACGCCTCCAAGACCAACAACATGAACGTGTTGGGGGGCTGAAAGGCATGATCCAGGAAGGGGGCGTCCGCTCACTCTGGCGCGGCAACGGGATCAATGTGCTGAAGATCGCTCCTGAGTCTGCCATCAAGTTCATGGCCTATGAGCAGGTGGGTGCCGGGGGAGGAGTACAGATACAGGGATGTCAGGGCGTCTACACTCCCCTCCTTAAGATAGGGAGAGAACCCAGGAGTCCTGAGTCCCAGCCCCCCTAGTCTAACCCACTAGACACCACTCCGCTCCCAGAGCTGGGGACAGAACCCAGGAATCCTGGCTCACGGTCTCCAAGCACATCCAAATGCAGACAGCTTCTCCCCACCCCCAGAATATCTTTCCATTGGGACTACAGCCTGGGACCCCATGGTACGACCCAGCACCTGCCTTTGCCCACTGAAAGGTGGGGCGGGGATCACAAACTGGAAAATGCCTTCGGGGCACAGGCGATTGACCTGCTGCTTCTCATCACAGATCAAGCGGGCGATTCGTGGGCAGCAGGAGACGCTGCGGGTGCAAGAAAGATTTGTGGCTGGCTCGCTGGCCGGTGCCACTGCTCAGACAATCATATACCCCATGGAGGTAAGGCCCCCCGTGGACATCAGCCACCCTCTAGGTGGGCACCAATCCAGGGTTTGCATCAGTGCGGTAGCTACAGACTGGCCTCCTTGAAAGCTCCCCTGTCCTGTATGAAAGCATGGACCTTTGGTGGTGTTACTCAGAGGAATGGTTAAGGCACGGGCCTGCCATTCAAGAGACCCGAATTCAGGTCCCAGCTCTGCTACTGACTGGCCATGTGACCTTGGCATGTCCCTCAGCCTCCCTGCCTCAGTTTCCCTAGCTGTACAATGGGGTAATAGCAGTGTGAGCAGCACCTGCCTGAAGACCCTGAAGATGGGAAAGGCCAGAGACTGCAGTAATGGGATAAGTACGATCGTGTTTGGGGGGGCTGCAAGGCATGATCCAGGAGGGGGGTGTCTGCTGTCTGTGAGGGACTCGGTAGGGGGCGCTGTCTCTCAGACTAGGCACTGGAGAGTGCTGTACTGCCGGGGAGCAGGTGCCCGGAGCCAGTGCTGATCCAGCGTGGCACTAGGCGGTGCTATGGTGGGAGGGTGCTCAGTAGGGGGGCATCTCCTCACAGTCAGTGCAGCACTAGGGGGTGTTGTGCTGCAGGGGGGGGGGCTCACGAGGGGGAGCTCTCCCCTTGCAATCGGTGCTGGCCCAATGCCCAGCATGAGGCCCCGGGGGAAAGTGCCTTTCACGTGAGCTGTACGGTCTCAGGCTTGCGTGCCCATGATCGTTAAAGAGCCCTTGAAGTTCCTTATAGCAATGGCTGTCGGGACATTAGCATCCGTGCCCAAGCCAGATCCCAGCTCGAGAAATGCAGTTCTCCCTCCTCAGTCCTTCCGGTGATTCCTTATTCCAGTCCTAAGCTACTCTGTCAAACAGGTTTCTGCCCACCACCACAGAGGGATACATTTCAGTATTGGGTGTGCCCATGCTACGTGGCTGCAAGTCAGTGGTTGTGCCCACCCCAGAGGGGGCTGCTTTTCAGTACCAGTGAGTCATTGCTACGCGGCTAGCCCGTGGCTGTGCCACACAGAGGCAGCTGCATTTGAGTGGTGGGCAAGGGCCCTTGCTGTTTTCGCTATCTGAATGAATCCGGTCCCCAGGTGCTGAAGACCGGTGACCCTGCGGAAGAGGGTCAATACTCGGGGATGGCCGACTGCGCTAAGAAGATCTGCAGAAGGAGGGAATCCGGGCCTTTACAAGGGCTACCTGCCCAATGTGCTGGGCATCATCCCCTACGCTGGCATCGACCTGGCTATCTACGAGGTCAGGGCCCGCGGGGCCACAGACTGCAAATGAGGTGGAGGGGGTGGAGTCTGTTGGCAATAGGCTCCTCCCCCACCATTGGTGTCAGGGTCTGAGAGCTTAGCATGGGCAAATCTGTCACACGCTGGAGTCTTGACTTCAGGCCCCACTCCCTCTCTAACCACTAGACACCATTCCCCTCCCAGAGCTGGGGTGGAACCCAGGAGTCCTGGCTCCCAACCCCCCTGCTGTAATCACTAGACACCGCTCCACTCCCAGAGCTGGGGGTGGAACCAGGAGTCCTGACTCCCAGACCCCACTGCTCTCACACTAGACCCCATTCCCTTCCCAGAGCCAGCAGTGGAACCCAGGAATCCTCACTTCCAATCCACTGCAGCCCTCATCCCTTGCAACTCCCATCCCTCTGCTGTAGCCCCTCTGGCATCCACCCCTCCTCAGGTCTCCTCTCCTCCTCCTGTAGACGCTGAAGAACATGTGGCTTCAGAAGTACAGCAAGAACACAGCGGACCCCGGCATCCTGGTGTCCTGGCCTGCGGACGATGTCCAGCACTTGCGGGCAGATAGCCAGCTACCCCCTGGCCTTGGTGAGGACCCGGATGCAAGCCCAAGGTAAGATCGGGGGACATGCACTGAGTGAGGGATGCCCTTGGGGGGGGCTGGGACAGTGGCCCAGAAACCCCGGGGATGGTCGTGGCCTAAGGACTCCGAAAGCAGAGGAAATTTCTGCGTCCCAGGGCAGGACCCATGAGCTGCGCAGCTGACCCAGGTGCATTATGGGCTAGGAGAACCAGTGGTCCAATCCCCATGGGCCAGGCAGCCAGGGTGGTTGGGGGACCAGCAGCAGCCCCTGTTCTGGGCTCCCTGCTTCCCGGCCTGGGGCCTCGACTAGTGGAGAGACGGGGCTCAGCACTCCCCGCCCCTCCCCACAGCACTTCCCCTGGACCTGCGCCTGGGGGCAGATCCATGGGGCAAGGAGCAAGTGGGAGTTCAGGGCAGGTCAGCTGCAGCGCTAGAACGAGCCGTCCCTGTGCAGCATTGCTGCGCCCAGCTGCTGTGCCTCACCCCAGAGGCAGCTGCATTTCCATGCTGGCAAGCCATCCCTGGGGCATATTGCTGCGTACCCAGATGCTGCACAATGCATTCACCATATTTGGGGCCCTCTGCCTGGCTCCCTGTGTCAACAAGAGCAGCCTTGGGGCTGCTCTAACTCATGCTTCACCCCGTGGGCCTTGGGGAGCAGAGAATAGCAGTAGCACGGCATGCTCTGGCAGTGCCCCCAAGCCACCTGCTGCATGGGGGTCCAGGAGCAGGGCTGGGGCAAAGCCCCCTAAAAGCTGGGGGGGAAAGTCCCCTCCACAGGGAGATTTTTGAGGTTCCCCCCCATTCCCCCATAGCCTGAGTGTAACTGAGCCTCAGGCCGTGCTGGTGGGGGTCAGGTGGGGGTGACAGTGAGTGGCAGAATGTGACCGGGACCCCTTCTCCCCCCAGCCTCCATCGAGGGTGCCCCGCAGCCCACCATGCTGGGCCTCTTCAAGCACATCCTGTCGCGGGAGGGGGTGCTGGGCCTGTACCGGGGCATCGCCCCCAACTTCATGAAAGTGATCCCCGCTGTCAGCATCAGCTACGTGGTCTACGAGAACATGAAGCAGGTGCTGGGCGTGACGTCCAGATGAACCCGTCGGCCTGGCGGGGCACGGATGCCCCTGCTCCATGGCTTGCCCCCTGCCCCCTCGCTGCACTTTGGAGGCTGACAGAGCAGGATCTGGACCGGGGGTGGCTCCGGATCCAGGAGCGTTAAGAGGGATGCTGAGAGGTCTCAGCTACACCCCCCCACACACACACACCCCTCCTTCAATGCAGCGGGGCTGAGCCGTTCCAGAGGACCAAACCCTGGAGCAGCCCAGGGGCGTTGCCTCTGAGCGTGCCCGGAAAGGGGAACCCTCGCCCCACCTCTGCCACTCAGAGCATGGCTGCTGGGGGCACCCTTTGCCAGGGGGTGTGGGCTAGGAGTAGACCCGGGGCACTGGGGGCGGTGGGGAGGGGATTAATACAAGCCTCAGGGTTTGGCTAATTTTAGTTTGAGATTTGACAAGCTCCCCCGCCACTCCAGCCCCCAGCTCTGCTTAAGGGAGCGTCGCTCCTGGACGCACACGACACATGCACAACCCCGTTCCCTGCATGCTACGGCCTGGGGCATGGCATGTTTCCTGCACTGGGGGCTTTGCTGCCCCTCTCCTGCCCCCGAAGCACTCGCTGACATAGCACGGTCAGGGGATCCCAGTGGAGACTCCTCCAATCAGCACTGACACTGGATTCCAGAGGAGACTCCTCCAATCAGCATCCCCTGACTCAGTACTGACACTGGATCCTGCGGGAGAATCCTTCCAATCAGCACCGACACTGGATCCCAGTGGAGAGTCCTCCACTAGCCACTCCCCCACAATGATACAGGACTCTAGGGGGAATCCTTCTAGAAGGACTCACTGACATAGTGATCCCACTGGATCCCACCGGGGATCCCCTCCTGTAGAGAGGGTCACCCCCTACGTAGCATTACCAGAGCCCAGCTGGACCCCCCCCTGCAACTCCCCCCAGCCCAGGCGCTGCACCGGATCCCCCAAGGGGCTGCAGCCTAAAACACATGTGCATGGACCTTGCAAAAGGGGGAGGCCACATGTGACTTGCCTGCGGGGCTACCTTGAAATCAGGGCTAGCGCCAGCTCTTCCTCCATTGCCACCCATTCTCTCTGCCCTCGCCTAGGCAGGGGAGACCTAGCACTGGTAGCCTCTTCCCTTACCTGGGGGAAGCCCGGCAGCCTCAGCGGTCTCCTCTCCACACACCGAGCAGATCTCCCTCTGCACACCAGGGGAGACCCACTGGCCTCTGGGCACCTGGGGCCAGGGGGCAGTGGTTGGGGCAGGGCGCGGCCCCTGGCACAATGGACAGGCTAAAAGCCGAGTGGTGGGGGCACGGGCCCACTGCGAGGCAGGGGGCAGAGTGAGCCACACAACGCCCGCTGGCCCGAGTGGGGTGGGATGCAGTGAGGGCTTGTGGCCCCAGGGTAGCCAAGCCCAGCCCATGGGTTACCCCAGGGCAATGTTGCCAGGGCAGATGGGGGTGAAATTCCACCCAGGCAAGGGGCAGTGCTGGGCATGTGCAGACCAGCCGCTGTGACATAACCCCATCCAGCAGGGGGCAGCGTTCTTCAACCCCAGTGGGTCCCCTGCCACTCGCAGCGCGTAGGCGGGACGGGACGTCCAGCAGGGGGCAGCGTTTTACACACTCACAGTGCTCCCCTCCCCCCCCCCCAGCCCCAACCTTGGGCAGAGGTGCCATTCTAGCCTGCAGGGGACAGCTTCACCCCCCTGCATGCGCGCTGCCCCCACCTATACATACTTGAGCACGTGTGAAATTCCATCCACTCGGGGGCAGCACCCCCACCCCTCTCTTCAGCTCTCCTAGGGGGAGCCCTGGGGCACACGCCACGGAAAGCGTCGGCCTCTTTTGCACAGGGAGGGTTTTAACTCTGGCCCGTGACGGACTCTGCCTGGTTTTCTGTGGCCCATGTGGAGGCCCCACCCCTCAGGTACCGAGGCAGGGGATTACGCCCCCTTCTCCCCCACGCCGGGGAGGGTGGATCCCCCGGACAGAATATTCTTGTATTATGATTTTGCATCAGGGTTTTCGTTAGCGCGCCTGCCTGCGGGCTCCCCGGCCGTTTCTTTGCAATGGCTCCGCTGGGATCCGCTTGGATCCCTCTCACCGTGTTCCAAGCTGCAATCTCTTCCCCGTCACTACAGCAGGAGCAGTCACCATCGGGACCCTCTAGCAGATCCCTCCCCCCCCAGACCTTGGACGCAGACATTTTTCTGCATCAATCCTGAGCCGGCCTCTCCCTCTCCCGTCCTGCTGACGCCGGCTCCGAGCCAAGGCCACGGGGGAGCGGGGAAAGAATTACAGAACCCTTTAGTCCTGCGAGGGTGTCCTAGACTCCTTGGTGGAAGGGGGCCTCTAGAGAAGACCATGAGAATGGCCATACTGGGTCAGCCCTATGGCCCATCTCCCGGTGTCCTGTCTTCGGACAGCGGCCAATGCCAGGTGCTTCAGAGGGAATGAACAGAACCGAGTGATTAGCGAGTGATCCAGCTCCTGGCCTCAGTGCTTAATTTGCAATGAAAGAGGTGCCAGCGCTCAAGCAAAAATTTTGTTTTTACTTTCATAACTGATGCAGCAAGCCCAGGGGTGCCGGGGCTCTGAACGGCCGTGCCCGGGGGTGCCGGGGCTCTGAACGGCCGAGCCCTGGCACAAATTGAGCACTGCCGGTTGTCCAGTCTCTGCTTCTGGCAGCCAGAAGCCCAGGGACTGAGGGATTGATTTGTGTTTTGGGGGGGGCATCAGTGGGGTGAGCTCCCCCAATAAAACCAGAGCAGAAGTCTGGGTGGAACCTCCCCCCGCCCCGCCCCGTGAGCTGGGTCATTGGCTGGGACCGAACCTAGGACCGATGCAGGCGCCTCTGCTAACTAAGCCAAAGGACCAGACTGTTTTGCTCACTCGCAGTAGCTGACTCCTGAGCAGCCATACAAAATCTGACCACTAGAGGGCAACAGAGAGACTTCGCCTGGGGGCACCCCCAAGCAATATCTGCAGAGCCCGGGGGGGGGGGGGTGCAGCGACTGGGGGGCTGGGAGTCAGGAAGGAGTCCTCCTCCCTCCTCTGAGAGCGTGGGGCTGTGTACGGGCAGGCTGTGGGGAGGGGCCTGCTCCCTGAATGTAAGAGCAGGTGCTGAGCAGCTGAGGACTGGGGAAGTTGTGACATGGTGGGGAAGGAGCCCATGGGGTGGGGGACACTGCAAACTCCTGGCACTGTTTGAAGCTTATTATTATTGTTTTAATCTTATTTAATTCCCCCCTTCCCCACTCGAGGTTTGTGTGATGAGAGGCACAAAGGGTTAGAGATAGTAGGGGGCAGTGGCAGGTTCTTGGAGGGGGTCAGAAACAGCCCTTCCCAGTATGGGGCAGAAGACTAACAGCCCTCCTCTGGTGTGGGGCAAACAGGCTTCCCAAGGGGCAATTGGTCCCTCTGCAGTAGGAGGTGCTGTGAGCACCTGGGGTGGGGCAGAGTTCGCATTTCGCCATCCTAGCGTTTCCCCTTGGAGCTGAGGACACCTGACCCCAAGCCGGAGCCAGCAGCTTTGCTCCGTGGTGCCTTGCATGGTGGCCAGTAACCGGTGGGAAGAGCGCGACGTTCGCCCTATCTCCGCGGGGCCTGGCACTGCCCCGCGCCCACCTGCCAATGTGCTGGCTGCAGGGCTGGCTGGTAGGCCCGACTCTGCGCCCAGGGGGGCTGCCACTTCAAAGGGAAAAAAGAGCTAATAAAGTTTTCTAAACTTTCCTCCTTGTTCTGTCGCTGGAGGGAGCTGGGGGGATTTTAATGGGGTGAGGGGTTGGGATAGCTCCATGCACCACATCAGCCGGGCTCCCCCACAGGGGCAGGAGCCACCCCCTCTTTCGCCAGATGCATGAGCCACAGCCATCAGGGCACCAGAGCGGGTGGGGCTCTCCCAGCTGCCATGGCTAGGAGGACAGAGCATTGCAGCTGCATGGCCGAGGAACAACTGGCTCAATTAGCCTCAGAGGCCTAGATGTGACTCCCAGCTCTGCCCCCAGATTCCCTACCAGCCCTTGAACTAGTCATGCCATTTGGGCCTCAGTTTCCTCCTTTGGCCCACCTCGTTTAGCTGGGTAGCTCTTCCATGCAGGGGCTGTGTCTCTGGGAGTCCATACTCCGTGTCACGGGTAGCAGAGCTGGGATTCCCGCCGGTAGGGGGCAGTGTGACGCCCAGGGGTGTTCCAGCCAGAGATGCTACAGCCAGTTTCATGCAGTGGGGAGCAAGTCAGAGCCCTGGCTCCTGTGTCAGTCCAGCTGTTGGGGGTGGATCCTTAGGGTGCCTGGGTGCCACCGAGGTTCAGATAACCATGGGAACTATAGATCCCTGCCCCTGCTTGCACTCGCCCCTAAGATCATGCTGAAGCCTATAGGGCACAGATTTGACCAGGGTAACACCCACCTTGATCATCCATGCTCCTATCTAAGACTGAGAAGGATGCAAGATGAGGGTTCAATTCCTGCCTCTGCCACAGACGCCTTGGGTTGCACTGCTTTAATCTCTCCGTGCCTCAGTTTCCCCCAGTCTGCAAAATAGTGAAGACTAACCCAGAGCTGTCTTGGGGTAGGTTCATTCTGAGGCACTACCAGGATGGGGTGCCACATAAGGTCCAGCCTGGAGCTCCAGGGCCTACAGGCAAGTGGTCAGCTCCCGCCTCTCCGACACATGGGCTCAAGGTGAAGGCTGAGCAGTTCCCCTGCAGCACTGGGGCAAATCGCTTGGTAACTAGAGCTCTGCAGCAGCATGGCTGGAACCCAGACCATCTCCCTCCTAAAGCACAGGCCCTTATTGCTCGAGCTATCAGGGACTCTCCCTCAGCTGTAAGCTCTATAGGGACTATGGCACACAGTGATCCAGGTCATCACTTCACCACAACAACCAGGCTACAACTCAGGTCTGACAGCACAAACCCCTATGGCTTCGAGAGGGGGAATCTCTATGAGTTGAATGGGGTCTATGACCCAGAGTGGGCACTCAAAGCCTCACCCTTGGTGCGCCAAGCTCCCCGAGCCCCAGTCATCCTGCTGCCCAGCCCACCACGGCAGCTCCCCTGCGGCACAACCTGTGCCAGAGTGACACCCCTCCCCATCACCCTGGTGAAGGTGGCACTGGTGTATATATTGATGCAAAGCAGACCTGGGGGAGGGTGTGACCCCTCCTCCCCACCAAGGTCAGACATCCCCCTTCCGCACACGTCTCCGGAGACTCAAGGGTCAGGAAGAGGACGGAGAGAGTTCAACCAGCAGGGGACACGGTGCCACAACTCCACCGGCAGTTTAGCATCCCTTCCCAGCAATCCCGTGGGTGACCAGCAGGGGGCACCCCGCTGGATCTATGCAATGGGGCAACCCTCTCCCGTGACATCTTGGGCCCTGTTGTGATGCCAAGTGGCAACCAAAGCCCCCACGGCTGGAGCAGAGCCACAGCATGCAGGGCACTGGATCATGGGTCAAACAACTGGCCCAGATTGGCACAAACCAGCCCACGTTGGCTGAGATCTTGCCACCTGCCCGCAGGCTTGCAACTACAAACTGCCTAATGCCAGCTAGTGGTCAGTCCCAGGATATCATAAAAGATTAAAAGTTGGGGTGAGGTTTGGTTTGATTTGATTTATTTTAAAACAGAACATGCCCCTATCAAAATGCAGGAGGATGGAGGGGATGTGTGTGTGTGTGTGTGTGTCCCCGTTCTCCCCCACCCCAAACATTTGTATTTGTGATCATAAAATAAAGTCCCTCAAACTTTTTGGTTTCTGGCTGTTGGAAACTGGAAAATGTTGCCCCCAAACTGGGTTTTCAGGGGAAAATTTGGTAACTAGAACCTTTAAAAGAAAAAAAAGGAGGGGGAGGGATGTTTTGACGGTGTGTTGAATAAAGACTTTGGGATTCAGTGAGAGAACTTTAGGTGAAATTTTTCCACATGGAAAAATTTTTTTTTTTTTTTTTTTTTTTTTTTTACTGGTGGCAGAACTCTCCTCTACAGGCCAGGCTCCCTTATCAGACTACATCTCCCATGATGCACCGTGACCACCCCTTCTAGAGGGATCTGGCAGAACCTGACTGCCTCCTGGGAGTTGTAGTTCAGTTTCCTCGCAGCCCCCATTCCCCTCTTGGGGAGGACGTTTGCATCCAGCCTACAGCTCCCCTGATGCAAGAGAGCAACATTTCCAAATAAGAAATCGTTCTGTTTTCAGGCTGCTGTTGCTGCGGATGTAGTATTCCCACCTCTGCCATTGGCTGGCTGGATGACTTTGGGCAAGTGACCATCCTGCTGTGTGCCTCAGTTTCCCTATTTTACAGATGGTGTTAATAACACTGATTTTTTTTTGTTAAAGCACTTTGAGAGCCACTGATGTAAAGCCATGAAAAGCCCTAGATAAGCGCAAGGGATTATCACAATTGATTCCAAACTGCCTGGCTTTGGTGGCCTTCCCGGCACACAGCAAAAGGGGGTTTTCTGGGTGGAGGGTGCTCCCAGGACGATGGAGGGTTGGAAGGGCGTTTGGCCGAATTATTAATTCCTATTGCACTCACACCTTGGAGCCCTAGTCACAGGCTAGGAACCTGCTGAGCTGGGTCTGTACAGCACCCAGCACGACAGGAGAGTCTCTGTCCCCGGAAGCTTAAAGTGAAAGCGGCACAACTGTGGATACAGCTAAGATTCAGGGTAATAGAGACAAAGCCAGTGGCAAATACCCCCCCCCCATGGCAGCATTCCAGCCACAGGGTCTCTCATTTCCTGAATTCAAGCCAGCTCAAATTACATCAGACCCTTTTCCCCCCCAAGACAAGCTGTGGGTTTCCCCAGTCTCTAGGTCACCCAACCCACCTCCTCAACCAACCAACCAACCAACCAACCAACCCTCCCCTCCCCTCCCCTCCCCGGCATGGCATGGCATGGCATGGCATGGCTCCTTTCTCTCTAGAGCCCTCTCCTGCACTAACCTTCCCCTGCCCCAGCTGGGAGCCTTTTATACTCCCCAGCGGGCAGTCACATGACACAGTCTCCTGGCCCTGCCCATTTCCAGCTGGGTCTGATGACGCTCTCCCTGTTCTTAAAGGGGCCACATCTCAGAACTAGCCTGGGTGGTAGCCAGGGCCGTCCCTACCAATTATGGTGCCCTACACAGCCTGAATACCTGCTTCCCCCCCCCCCACCTGCCCGCAGGTCTGGGCTGCACTCAAGGCCTGCAGGGAGCTGTGGGGGGGTGCTCAGGCCCAGAGTGGCCTGGAGGATTAGCGCGGGGGCCTGGTGCCGGCAGCAGGCAATGGAATGACCTGGCCCCAGCCGTGTCGCTCGGGGGCGGGGGCTTGGGAGAAGGGGTGGGAAATGGGGGTGGGAAGAGGCGAGGCAGGGGTGGACAGAGTTGTCGCAGGCCCTGCACACACACCCCCAGGAACGCATGGGGGGGCAGCTGGGGGATGGGGCTGGCCGCTGGCGCTGCCGCATACAAAGCATGCAGCAGCTTAGGGCGCCATGAAATTTGGGGCAATTTGGTGCCCCAAAATTCGTGGTGCCCTTGGCAGTTGGTATTCTGCATATGCCTAAGGACAGCCCTGGTGGTAGCCCCCCCACCCTCGGCCCTAAAAGAGAGCATGCCGCCCGGTTAAGGGCAGGCACTGAGCCTCTCCCCCCATCTGTTTTGCTGCTGTGGTGGGCAGGGGGGATCAATCAGGGTCGTAGCAAAGACAGGTCCTTTGCTCTCCTCGCTAGCTTTGGGGGCCACTGGGAGTTCTTTAAGGACTCACCTTTCTAGGCTGCGCTCAGAGCTGGACATTTAACATCACCTGGGAATGACAGCAAGGGAAGGGCCTGGGGGCCTGCGACCGAAATAGGCCTGCCCAGCGGTGTGGGTCACTGTGGGCGAACTGGTGGACTAGCTCAGGGTCTGTGCATGGCATAAAGCGGGGGATTGCTTAATAACATGGTGGGGTAATCCCAGCACAAGACTCTGTCTGTCGTGCTGTGGGCTAGTGGTTAGTCCTTGGGGAGCGAGGGTCTAGGTGCTGGTTCAGCCACTCAACTTGCAGATTACCCTGCGCAAGTCCCTGTCCCGCTCTGTGCCTGCTTCCCCTTCCACTCTCAGTCAGGATCTGTGCAGCGCCCGGCACAACGGGGCCCTCAGCTCAGTCAGGTTCTGTGCAGCGTCTGGCACAATGGGGGGCGGGCCCTTAGCTTGGTTGGGGTCTGGACAACACCTGGCATGACAGGGGCCCTGATCTTGGTCCATGTCTGTGCAGCACCCAGCATAATGGGGGGGCTCTGCTCTTGGTCAGGGTCTGTGCAGTGCCCGGCACGGGGTGGGGGGGGGCCTGCTCTTGGCCACGGCCTTTAGATGCTATGGCAATATAAATAATAACCCTCGTCCAGATTTACTTTCCTGATCCAGGCTTTCAATGTGCAATGTGCTTCTGTCGCCAGCTCTGCAATAAGAGTGCCACATCTGGGCTGCAGCACCACAGCTGCTTTTGACAAGTTGATCAACAGCAGGAGCCAGGCCCCGCAAGCACCGCCTGCTTCGGATGTTGACAGGACGCCAAGCGCCAGCCAGCTCCAGAAATGAAATCTCCCTGCTGAGTGCAGCGTCATCATGGGCCAGATCCCCACTTGGTGGAAAGCAGCGTCGCTCCACTACAGCAAGCGGCACGGGGCCCGCCTCCGCGCGCGGCGGATTTGGCCCGCGCTTCGGCTGACTCCGGTCTGCTTCGAATGTCACCGTCGCGTTTGCCGAGCGGAGCTGGCGGAGTGATTTGTCTGGAGGTTTCGCTGCGGCGCCGTTGATGGCTGGGTGCCAGGTGCAGAACGGTGCCAATTATGCACCATGCTGGCTTGTAAGTATTTCATGCTCCTTCCTCCCCTTTCACGGCGCACCCTGGCAAACCGCGGGGGAGCACAGCTCCCAAGAACGCAACTGAATTCGTATTGCCGCCGCGGCCAGGTTCATTCTGCAGGAAATTATAACAACAGGCGCTTGGCCCAATGTGTTTTTCCCCCCCAGCTAGGAAAGTGGAGAGGTCGATTCACCATAAATTATTAGCTGACCCCCAAGCTTTGCTTAGTGACGGCACCATTTGCACGAAGCCGGCGATGTGAGGGGCAAGCTGGTACGTGGGGAAGTTTGTTCTGTTGAGATGAAGGCCCCCCCCATCTTGCAGGGGGCTGGACAATGCACAGTCGTCGACCAAGATCAGGGCTCCATTGTGCCGGGCGCTGCACAGACCCTGAGCGAAATCAGGGCCCCATTGTGCCGGGCACTGCACAGACCCTGAGCGAGATCAGGGCCCCCATTGTGCCAGGCTCTGCCCAGATCTTGACTGAGATCAGGCACCCATTGTGCCAGGCACTGCCCAGACCCCGACTGAGATCAGGGCCCCCATTGTGTTGGGCACTGCCCAGACCTGAGCAAGATCAGGGCCCCATTGTGCCAGGCACTGCAAAGACCTTGACTGAAATCAGGGCCCCTGTTGTGCCAGGTGCTGCATAGACCGCAACTGAGATCAGGCCCCCATTGTGCCGGATGCTACCCAGACCCCGACCGAGATTAGGGTCCCCGTTGTGCTGGGCGCTGCCCAGACCCTGACCGAGATCAGGGCCCCATTGTGCCAGGCGCTGCACAGACCTTGACTGAGATCAGGGCCCCATTGTGCCGGGCGCTGCCTAGTTACCTTGTAGAGGACAGTTCCTGCCACAAAGCCTTTACAATCGAGCTGATTGAAATGTTTGGGCTGAAACTTTTTTTTCAGGTGCAGATGCAGAGTCAGTGACACCGAAACCTTTCTTGAACATGCTGGGTCTCGATGGCCATTTGCCTAGGAAAAATAAGTCCGAAAATGTCACAATGTTCCAACTTTTTGTTGCATTATTTCCTTCCTTTTTATTTTAGTTTAATGTAAAAATAAAACCCCCACTTGTAAACTAAGCAAAACGTTCCATTTGAGCCAAAACAATCCCCCCTGCCCCAACTTTTCCCTTTGCCGAGAATTTTGAAGAGGTTCCTTTACCTGCACTTGTGAGGGGTTTGATTTTTCAAAATTGTCAGCAAACCAAAAACACCATTATCAGCCCAGCTCTCATTTCCAGCCAAAAATAGACAAGACAAAAGGCAGGGTTATAAGCCTTGGTTTGCAGAGGGGCAAACTGAGGCAGAGAGTGGCGGGAATTGAATCCAGGTCTCGGTTCAGGCCTTTCATCACAAGCCCACCCCTCCTTCTAGGCTTCATGTCCCCAATGCTTGCTAAAGAAAAGGTTCGGCTTTGCTTTTTTCAACCACGTCCTTTGCTTCTCCCAGCCATTTGCCATTAGCAAGAAGCACAGAAAGCCGTCCGCCATTGGAAAGGTGCCCATCTTTAATTAGTCTTCCTGTAATGACAGATCGCATCGTTAGTTTAACCCCCACCCCCGTCCCTTAACAATAAGTGCAAAGAAATCATTAGCCAGACACATGGCAGACAGCAGCAGCATTTTCCCCTGGCGCCATTAACATCCTCTGAGCGCCCCCGCCCCCGCCAAAGAAGATTTGGAAGCAGTTGGTTGGGTGAAACTGATGAGTGAACGGAAAGAGGAAATTAAAAGGCGTTAGGGTCTGTATTTCCCCTCCCCAAATTCTCCTGCTTTTGAAAGGGGGGGGGAATAAAGACAGTTGCGAAAATTAACACTGGCGTTATTTGTGCGGAACGCAACTGCGGCGGTTGCCACTGGCCTGAATGATTAAGGAAAAACTTTCTCATTTCAAACACAGTTTGTCCAGCTGCAGTGCGTGTCTGTCCACATCATTGGCACAGCATCACACTGTGCCAGTGGATGCAAATTGGGCCAGACCCTCTGTACAAAGCTGCTGAAGACCCAGGTGGTTGTTTTATATAATTCTAAGATTTTTTTTAAATAAAGGTAGGGTGACCAGCTGTCCCAATTTTATAGGGACAGTCCTGATTTGAGGGCTTTTCAGCACCTATTACCCCCCACCCTCGTCCTGATTTTTCACACTTGCTATCTGGTCACCCTAAATAAAGGTTTCAGAGTAGCAGCCGTGTTAGTCTATATTAGCAAAAAGAAAAGGAGTACTTGTGGCACCTTAGAGACTAACAAATTTGTTTGAGCATAAGCTTTCGTGAGCTACAGCTCACTTCATCGGACCTAAATAAAGGGGGACTTTTGCCAGATTTTTAACCAAAAGAAAAAAAGGCCACTTATAGAAAAGGCCGTGATTTTATGGAGCTAGAAACAGCTATTAACTCATGAGCATTCCTGGCTAAGAGGCGAAAGCACCCACCGATAGATTGAGCAATACATGCATATTAGCTAGGCTGGGTTTGCTTTTCATCGGGAAGGGTCAATAAACGTTGATTTCACCAGACACCCCCAAACCGAGGCAAAACTGTTTCCATCGATCATTGAAATCGACAACAAGTTAAGAAACATGCAGCTGGAGAATTTATTAGCATTTGAGTGAAGGGTAAAATGTTGACACGTGATGTTGATGGCTCTCGACTTTACCTAGTTGAATCCCAAAGTCGAGTGTCATTGTCCGATCCCCTCCCCGGGCCTGATCCCCCGCATATTTCCCCACAACTGTGAAAATTTAAATACATAACAAAAAATGCTTTATAACCCATTTTGTGCAACAGTGAACATGTAAATTGGTTCAAAAAATCAAAAATATGCTTAAAATAAACTTCGCTCATATCCATCGAAATGATGGAAAAATCAAAATTGAATTCTGCCAAAGCTAAACTTGGGATTCCTTCAGGTCCCGCAGAGGAGCTGCCTGGCGCTCAAACGCTTGTCTCCTTCACCAACAGAGCTTGGGCCAATACAAGTTATTACCTCCCAACTTGTCTCTCATATCCTGAGACAGACACGCCTACACTACCCCATAAATATATCATCTAGCCACTTGAGGGGGCCCAAGACCCACACGCATACAAATCAGTCATCAGACCGTTCGGTTGTGATTTTCAGAGGCATTATTCTTCTTTATTAGGCATATTATGGTAGTGCTCAGAAGCCCGGTCCTGGCCCAGTGTGCCAGGCCCTGTACAAACACAGAACAAAAAGACCATCTCTGCCCCCATCATATCTAAATCCCACTTTGGTCAGGTTTAAATTTATTTAGGCTTATTTTTTGGGGTGGATCCCCCCTTCCCAATGTTCACATGCTACATCAGTTATAAACTCCCCCCCTTACAGAGATCTGACCGCAGGGATTTTAAATACCAATGCGAGTGTATTTATCTTTGGCTCAAGTCAGGGGTAACTGGATGAAATTTCACGGCCTCTGATCCACAGCGGGTCAGGCAAGATGAGTGAATGATCCCTTCTGGCCTTGAACTCTGTGCATCTCTCTCTCTTAAATAATTCTCGGAAGGGGGAAGGAGGGAGAAAGGCATCGATGAGATCTGGCCAAGAAGAAAAGGGCACAAGGTTAAACAAGGCATTTACCGCTAGGCTACAGCTTAGCTGGGAGTGTGGACATTTACACATGACTGATCAATGGTTTGGCTTTTGCTAAAGGCACTTTTGTTTTCAAAGTAAGAAACTGGTCTCTCCTCCGTTTTTAAAGATTGCACATCCCCTGAAATCTGAGTGACTCGACACTTTCCTTACACACACACACACGGCCAAAACATTCTGCATGGCTGGGGTGCGAAGCGTATAAGCATTGCATTGTGAGCGGAGGGACGGCGCACTGTAGGGTGACCAGATATCCGGATTTTATAGGGACAGTCCTGATATTTGGGGCTTTGTCTTATATAGGTATCTATTACCCCCCACCCCCATTTTTCACCCTTGCTGCCTGGTCACCCCAGCGCACCGGTCCCTGCAGCCGAGCCCTGAGCCCTTGCTCCACAGAAAGCTGTGAGATCGGACTCCAGGAGAGCTGAGTTGTTGAACCAAAGTTTGCTCCAGCGAGAAGCTAATCAATAGCCACAGAGGGGTTGAAATGATCCGTGCAGCGTGGGACGGAAATGGACTGTTGTACTTTTTCCAGCCAAGACTTGCCGTGTCCAAGCACGGCTGGGACATCAAGGAGTGCTCATGTCACCCTGGAATGCAGTATGGGGCAGCTGACACACTGAGTCCAGATTCCAGAGGCTGATTCTCAGTTAAGGCCCCTTTAAGGTTGAATAAAGTGGGCGGAGACAGCCCCACTTGAGAATTCTGCCCCCCCCCATACACACGCACACTCTGTGCAGGGGCAGGGCCTACCCAGGCCAATGGGAAGCTGGCATCAGGGCACTGAACCTTGTGTGTGTGGGGTGGTGGTGGCTGGAACACACTGCATTGTGGGTACTCCATGCTTCAGGGGGGCTCTTGGGAAACAGAGCATGAATTAGAGCAGCCCAGTAGCTGCTCTAGCTGACACAGGGACTAGGCATGACCCCAGAAGTAGGGAAGTAACCAAGAGTCATGCCCTGGTCCAGGTCCAAGCATAGCCATCCCCTGGTGGGGAATCTAGTGATTTTCCTCCCTGGGGGGTTATCCCAGGCTCATCTACCAGCTAAAGCTTTCTGGGAGGTGCCCCATTGGGTGCCTGTGTGGCACCTCACAAAAATAACAACACTGAAGTCTTTGGGGCTGATGGGGATATTTAATGCAAGCTGGGAGCAGAGGGCATCATAAGGGGAGTCAGATGTCCTCAAATCCCAGGGAACTGCAAGGGGATCTGGGTCCCAGGCACCCTGAAATCCCAACCTGAAGCCAATTCAGACAAACCGGGCGCTCCCATCCCAGCCTGGCATTACTCTTCAATGCTGCCCTGTGAGGCTTGGTTCTAGGGCAGCTCTGCCTCAACTTCCCCACAGCGCACCAGCTCCTCACAGGGTAGGACGCCGAATCAAATAGTGACAGATCCTCAGGCCTCAAGGCTGGGGCAAGCTCTCACGCTGTCTGCATGAGATTAGGGTCTCAGTCACTGCCAAGCCAGGCTCCAGCCTGGAACCAACACCCCAAGATGGGGGAAAGTCTCTCTATCCCTTGGCCCTTGCAGCCAAACTGGTCCAATTCCCCAGTGCCCTGTTCCGCTAGTGCAACCCCCCTGCAACCCCTCTCCCCACGCACCACTCATGCAAACCAGCTTGGATTGATTTTAACCCCTCACATCCTTGTGTAAATAAATCCCTGTACAAGGCTGAGTGCAATGGGAAATCAGGCCCGGGACCTTTGGTTTTACAAGACTCCTAGCCCTGCAGGCGTTGGTTCAAACTGATCTGATACATTGAAGGTATTCTACATTTTTCCCAGTCCGTGGTCTTGTCTCTCCCCTGGCCCCTTTCTACATTAAGGCCCAGATCCCCAACTGGTGTAACCCAGTGTTGCTGCATTGTCATGAGAAGGGCCAGATCCCCAGCTGGTGTAAATTGGTGTTGTTGCATTGGGGTGAGAAGGGCCAGATCCCCAGCTGGTGTAAACCAGTATTGCTCCATTTGCATGAGAAGGGCCAGACACCTATTTACTGCAGCTGAGGGTCAGCATAAGATGAGCCTCTCTGGATTTACCCCTCTCCCCCCACACAAATGATTAGTGATTTTTGGTGCCTCTAGGGCTGGGGTGCTCAACCAGAGGCTGCTTAAAGGTACCCAATTTTCAGGAAGTGCCAGGCACTCCCCACCTTTAAGGCAGCTCCCTCAAAGCAAGTCCCCAAACTGAGGACCCCAAAAGCAGGAGATGCTTTGAGGAAAGAAAACAAAAACAAACAAACAAACAAACAAACGGGCCCGACTCTCCTGTGTCTCGTGTTGTCATTTTCACTGCAACCCCCCCATGGGAGCATTTGACACTAGTGCAAACAAACGCACCAGGTAGGGGAGTGCACTAGGGGCCCCGGCCATTTACAGAGTGTGTGACTCTATGGGAAGCAATCATCAGGGGTTGAGTTGCTTTGGAAATGCTGCTGTGGTGCATCATGGGAGTTGTAGTTCAGTGGCCTCAAGCTTCCATTCTCCAATATGAGCCTGGTTCCTTAGTTGGACTATGTCTCCCATGATGCAACCCTCCCTCTCCCAGCGGGGAGAGTGTGGTGCATCATGGGAGATGTAGTCCGACCAAGAAGTCCAGTCTACAGAAGAGGGCCAGAGCACGAGGCATCCGGACTACAACACCTAGGAAGCATTTCAGAATCAAAGTCGCTCCGGCTTTTGGTCAAAGATGTTCAGGACACGAATTTTCCCTGGGAAAAACCTGAAATTTTCAGTGGAAAATTGAGATGAAAATGGATCTCCCACCTCCCCCACCACCTGTTTTCCTGCATGAGGATTAATGTCCCTCACACCAACCTGCGGCAAATCCTGTGCAGTAAACCTCCCCACATCTTTCCACCCCCACCCCCCCCGGGCACCCCTCTCCGTCCCCTTACAAACGCAGAGCGGTTGTCACAGATCTACGTGGGGGTTCGATGCCCCAGCCTTTTGAAAAGCTGCACCTAGGGCTTGGTTAATAACAGACGTGCTCCGAAGAGAGTGCGGATCTGCTGAGGCATCGAACCCCCGTTGGATCCGTAGCACCCATGTCAGCACCATCAAAGTCAAAGGAAGCCAGGCCAATTTGCGTCACCCCACCACCAGGATTCCTCATCCCTCAGCTGGCCGTGATTGCCGGGACGGAAAAACCCTGGATCGGGGATAAGGAAAGGGAAGGCTGATCCACTGCATTGTTGTCATAGGCAAATAGAAAAACAGTGGGGCAGCAGCCCAAGAGATGTGCCTCTCCCCATAACGTCCCACCCTATTTATCTATGACATCAATGTGACCGCTGCGGGGTTGGGGGGGGGGGGAGAAGAGAGGAACCATAGGTGGGCGGAGTCTGTTATCTAGCAAGAGCAGCTGCTGGACTGTGGGGGCGGAGTCTCGGCCAGGGCCCCGTTCTTGCTGTTGCTGACGAGGGTGGGGTTGGTGTCCAGGCTCTCGTTCATCTTCTCGCAGATAATGTCCACCAGGCGCTCAAAGACCTGCTTGACGTTGATGTTGTCCTTGGCACTGGCTTCGAAGAATTCAAACCCTGGGAGGGAAGGAAGGGGGAGAAAGGAGGGAATGAGAAAGAACAGGAGGAGGAGAAAAATCGTGTGTTGGTGACTGAAAGTACACACAACGCAGAGTCAACCTGAGGAACTCCTTGCCAGAGGATGTTGTGAAGACCAAGACTATAATGGGGTTCAAAAAAAGAACTAGATAAGTTCATAGAGGATAGATCCATCAATGGCTATTAGCCAGGATGGGCAGGAATGGTTCCCAGCTTCTGGCAAACAGAGGCCAGGGACGTGGGCAACAGAGGATGAACCACTTGATGATACCCTGTTCTGTTCATTCCCTCTGGGGCACCCTGGCACTGGCCACTGTCAGAAGACAGGATACTGGGCTAGATGGACCTTATTTAGCTGCCTATCGAATACTGATTTTAATTGGAATTTGGTTTTGCCAAATTGTTGCAGTTGGAGGGGGGAAGAAAATCCAAACCAAACAACCCACCAAAAACAAAAGAAATTTTTTTTGGGGGGGGGGCGGGGGGAGAAAAAAAAATCAAAAAGGTTTTAGTTTTTCGTCTCAAAATGTCCTTCAATCGTATTCTTTAAAATGAAACAAAAAAAGGTTAAAAATGCTCCAATTCAAACCTTCTGCCTCAAGTCGAAACTAAAGTCGGTTTCAGCTTGCTGAACATTTTGAAAGCCATTGACCCCCCAACGAAAGTTAATTCCTGTGCCTTTAGAATCGTCGACAAACTGGAAAATCCGTTCCAGGTTCTCCAGCCGACGCCCTGCCCACTGCAGGGCACCTACCTAGCTCATCAGCCAGCCGCTTGCCATCTTCCGTGGCCACCACTCGGTCGTCCTCCAGGTCACACTTGTTCCCCACCAGGATCACCTGGGCGTTATCCCAAGAGTAGGTCTTGATTTGAGTCGCCCTATGGAGCGGGGGAGGGGGTGGGAATTGAACTCGGGCCTTGCTTATAAGCCACGCCCACCCTGCTGTCAATCACCTGCACCCCACCCCACGAGGACTCCTTCCTCCCTTGTAAAAGATAATGGTTACAAATCCAATGTGTCTTTTATCGCTGGGGACCCCGCACCATCCCTGTCTTAACGGAACATGAACCCCACACCATGAATTTGCACTACATATAGGCTCTTCCATGGGAGGGATTAAACACATCCTTCCCCCGCTCCTCCTTACCCTCCCAACTCGCATTGTTTACTATCCTTTTGAAGTCAGGACTCCTGGGTTCTATTCCCAGCCCTGGGCGGGCTTTGGGGTCTAGTGGTTTGAGCTGAGGGGCTGGGAGTGAGGACTCCGAGGTTCTATCTATCCCCAGGCTTAGGAGTGGAGAGGAGGGGGTGGAAAAGAGGACTACTTTGGCTGTCTCTGCTACTTTGTGCCTCAGTTTCCCCTTCTGTGAAACAGGAATCGTACTACTACTAAATTCCGAACCCCGTTTGTAAAGCACTCTGAGATCATTGGCGGGAAAGTGCATCCATCAGTGCTCCATGGTGTTAAATTCAGTCCCAGGAAGAAATGGCACCCAGTGGGCTTTGTGCGAGTGAAAGCAGCCGGCCGAAGGCTCCCCTCCCAGAACAGAACCCTTGACTCCCAACCTCCCCAGCTGTAACCACTAGACCCCACCCTCCTTCCAGAGCCAGGGATAGAACCTCGAAGTCCTGACGCCCAACCCCCCCTGCTCTCACCACTAGATCCCACCCTCCTTCCAGAGCCAGGGAGAGGACCCAGGAGTCCTAGTTTCCACTATATCCCTGGGCTAAACCCATTCCCTGTTAAGCCTGGCCCAAGGCAGCTCAGGGGCTCCGAGTTGCAGCATCAGCCTCTGACAGCCTGACTCCTCCTCCCTAAACCCGGTGACTCCCTATAAATCTGACTCACGGGTGGCCCCAGCAGATTTGCGCCTCTACCTGCAGGAGGCTGCAGCTGGGCATGGGGGTGATGACAAGCAGCCCCCAGAGAAGGGTGAAGCCAGGAATGGGGAGCAGTGAAAAGGTGGCGGGTGGGGGCAGAGCCCCATCTCAGAGGTCCTCCCCTGACACACACACACACACACCCCTGGGTTTTCCCCATTGTTCAGTGCAGTGATGCCTCTTCCATCCCCAACACCGCCCTGCCTCCCATAAAAGATTTTAAAAATCCAATGAGCCTTTACAGATGGCCCCCTCCCCATCGTGCCACGTCTTTAAGGAACATGAATGCTGCAACCTCATCAGGAGTTTCCAGTGGAGGCAGGGCCCGCCCCGGGGCGGGAGGGATTGAGGGGGGCCATATCCCTTCCCCCACTCACTCCTGGTTTGCTTTCTGCAGATGCAGGCAGCTTGGCTGCATCAGTTACACTCAGTGCAGCTGCCCTCTCAGGTGGATGGGCTCAGGCTCTCGGCACACTCAGGCAACTCCACCCTCTTTGAGCTATCAACTCAGGCTCTCGGCAAGCGGCGGTTTTGTTCGGCTCAAGCTTTTCTTCACCACCAGCACCCATCAGAGAGCTAATTTTCCCCCAAGGAGAACTTGACCTCAATCTCTCTGACCCCCAGGGAGCCAGGGGCCCTAAACAGGGGCCCCCCTAGTGCCTGTATTTTCAGTCAGCCCTGGACACGACTGGCTCTCATGGTACAATGCAAGGGAACATGGGGTCTCTTACCAGTCCTGCACGGCATTGAAGGAATCCTGGTTGGCGATGTCGTACATCAACAGAAAGCCCATGGCTCCTCGGTAATAAGCCGTCGTGATTGTCCGGTATCTCTCCTGCCCTGCGGTGTCCTTTAAACAATCCCGACCCCCCAACACGCACAAATAAGAGCTACTTCTTTGCAAGATCCCCAGCTGCACAGGGGAAGATTTCAATTCGGAGGTAGCGCTGTGGGAGGCTTGGGATTAATGCTCCCCCTCGCTTCCTGCCACAGACTCCCGCCCTCCCATGCCTCAGTTTCCCCATCTGTAAAACAAGGGATAACCCTTTCTTTGGGCTGCAAGCTCCCTGGGGCAGGGCCCATCTCTCCCCAGGTGTCCGCAGGGCTGCTTCAGTTATGGGCCGTGAATCAGGTGAAGCGATGCATTGTGGGAGGGCGAGAAACGTCAGCTAGTCCCTGTCTGCTTGGCCTCGTACGGCTCTTATCGACTCTCCAGAGCACGGAGACCAGAAATGGGCCTGTTACCGTGGAGACCAGAGAGTGCACAGAGGGCCGTGACAGAAGGATCTTTTCATTAAAAGGCCTGGAAGCGTCAGGCTGGTACCAGGAACCGGGGCCAGTTTCCATGACAGCTCAGACGCACCCAAGACGCACTGTTTGCGCGTAATTAAAAAAAAAAAAAATCAAAAATCTATTAATAAAGGGGCCCAATGGAAATTTGAACAGGCTGCTGATAAAAATGAAACACTGGTGAGCCGGACGGTCCCATATCTGCCGTATGGAGAGCGAGCGAAGAGTGGGGGCTTGCCTGGACGGGGTGGGATTCTAGCCCACCCACTGCATAAGGCTGGATGGGGACTGAGGCCCGATCTCTCTGAAGATTGCTTTGCCAGCGTAGCTACCCCCAGACACAAAGGACTCCTTGAGGGGACACTGCTTATCCCAGTAAAGCTGTGTGCTCCACCAGGATTGCTCATTCCACCCCACCCGACCGAAAACAACGAGCCCAGCAAAAGCAACGTTTGGCTGGTATAACTGCATCTCCATGAGGGTTTCTGCTGGGTTGGCCAGACATCACCCATCTACCGGGCATTGACTAGCAGAGCTCTGCCGGCAGACGTCTGGAACGGAGAGCTGGCCTTCGAATTGATGGGAGGACATAGCAGGTTTTAGCCTGTGGAACTCATTGCTAGATGATGGGATCAACGCTAGGTCTTAAACTAATCTCAGTTAAATTAATCAAATTTAGAGGATCACCTCCCTGGGGCAGGGACCGTCTTTTTGTTCTGTGTTCGTGCAGCACCCAGCACAATGGGGTTCTGGGCCATGGCTGGGGCTACTAGGTGCTACCGTAATACACCTAATAATGTATAGCACCCAGTGCAATGTGGTTCTGGGCCACACGACTGGGGCTCCTAGGTTCTACCGTAATACACCTAACAAATAATGTACAGCACCTACCGTAATTGGGTTCCGGTCCACGGCTGGGGCTCCTTGGTGGTACCATAATATACCTAATAAATAATGTACAGTGCTCGGCCCAATGGAGTCTTGGGCCATGGCTGGGACTCCTAGGCACTACCATAATACACCTAATAATGTATGGTTTCAGAGTAGCAGCCATGTTAGTCTGTAGCCGCAAAAAGAACAGGAGGACTTGTGGCACCTTAGAGGCTAACAAATTTATTAGAGCATAAGCTTTCGTGGGCTACAGCTCACTTCATTGGATGCATAGAATGGAACATATAGTAAGAAGATAAATATATACACATACAGAGAAGGCGGAAATATGCAAACTAGATACATTAACTTGGGTTTGAAGAGAGACTGGGAGTGCTGGGTCATTACACATATTGAATCTATTTCCCCATGTTAAATATCCTCACACCTTCTTGTCAACTGTCTAAATGGGCCATCTTGATTATCACTACAAAAGTTTTTTCTCTCCTGCTGATAATAGCTCATCTTAATTAATTAGCCTCTTAGAGTTTGTAGGGCAACTTCCACCTTCTCTGTACGTATATATCTTCTTACTATATGTACCATTCTATGCATCCGATAGAGTGGGCTGTAGCCCACAAAAGCTTATGCTCTAATAAATTTGTTAGTCTCTAAGGTGCCACAAGTCCTTCTGTTCTTTTTGCTAATAATGTACAGGGCCCAGTGCAATGGAGTCCTGGGCCAACACTGGGGCTGCTAGATGCTATCATAATACACCTATTTATTGACCTCTCTCTTTTTTGGAGGGTCAGGCAGAGTCTGTAGAGAGCCGGAGATACTTCCACTGATCCTTTTCGGAGGTAGCAGGAAGGCATCTGTCCCTCCTCATTTGAATTAACCCCTCTCCATTCAGCCGTGTCCCCTTACAGTGAAGCACAGGTGTAAATACTTATTTATGAGGCGTACCCATCCAGCCCAGGAGCCCATGCCCCAGGCGCTGTACATCCGCCGAACAAACAGATGGACCCTTCCCCAAAGAGCTTCAGATCTAATTAAGCAGGGAACTGACTCCGGCGAAGCCAAGCCAAAGAGTTAAGCACCTGCTCCTACATGTGCCCCTGATCTAAATCACCCATCCCTCCTAGTGGTCAGGTCAGTGCCCAGAGAGGGCTTCCATTTGCTAACACTGCTCCTCCGGGTCTCTCCGAGGTTGCAGTGGAAAGAAACACACTGAGCCAAATTCCCAGCTGGCTGGAGTCTGTGGAGTTACGGCCTGCAAAGATTCAAGCCACAGCAGGTGCAGAGACAGCTCAGCCTTAAAAATCACCGGAGCAATTCTCGAAAAGTGGTATCTTGTGGCAGTGAGTTCCACAGGCTAACTGCATTGACAGAGGGTAAATGAGGAGGCAGACATAGTTCAGGGGTGGCATTAGGAGGCCGGTGAAGTTCCCACCATGGAAAAAATCAGTGGGAATGAGTTCCACAGACCAAAACAGACTAAAAAAAAAAAAAGGGGGAGGGACGACAGATTGGGTCTCTCAGTCCCCAGGCTGGTGGGGGAGACCCCAGAGGATTTGGGGGAGGGAAGGAAATAACTTTTTTTGGGTGAAGAGTTTGCATGATGGTGCCCAGTGGCATTTACCGGAGTCAAGGTAACGCCAGCTGCTGCCTGAGCCAAAGCACACGCAGGCCGGTGCCATTACCATGGTGACTACCAGAGCCCTTCAGGAGCAAAGAGACTCTGACCCCCCTCCCTCCCCGCAAAAGCCAGTGACAGCTGCAGCTGCTGCGTGGGGAGGGATGTTTACCCGCAGCACCGGGGGATCCGGCTGCACTTAGTGACTTCGCCACAGCTGCCAGCCATGGAGAGAACAGGGAAAGAACAAGCTGATCCGGTCCCGCCAGCTGGGACCGAGTGGCCCCTGGGGCCACAGCATGAGGTGGGCCCGATCCCCACTCGGCCACAGAGCCAGTGGGCCAGATCTCCAGCAGGTGTAAAGTGACCTTGTTCCACGGACCCCAACAGAGCGAGGCTGAGTCACACCAGCTGGGGCCCGGGGCCCGTGTCACGTTGCATTCAAGAAATAAAAAGAGTCTGAAAAAGTGTCGTTCTCCACAGAATGAGTCACGGGGCCTTTCCTCTGGGGGCACGGCTCTGATCTGGCCCCAGGGCAGGGGACTGGCTGCCTCAGGGGGCCTGGGAATGGGGCATAGGGTCTTTCCCCTCCAGGGGGAGCCAGCTGTTATCCAGCCCTAGGGGATGGGGGGGAACTGGCTGGCTCAGGGGTGTGCGGAATGGGGCACGGAGCCTTTAGGGGGCACCGGCTGTGATCTGGCCCCGGGGGAGACTTGCTGGCTCAGGGGTGTGTGGAATGGGACATAGGGTCTTTCCCCTCCAGGGGGTGCCAGCTTTTGTGATCCGGCCCCAGGGGGATGGGGGGGACTGGCTGGCTTAGGGGTGTGTGGAATGGGGCAAGGGGCCTTTTCCCTCCAAGGGGCACCAGCTCCGATCCAGCCCCAGGGCGGGGGAATGGCTGGCTCAGGGTGGGGAGGTGGGGCCTTTTCTCTGTAGGGCCGCAGTTTGCTGCACGGAACGGCTTCCCCCAACAGAAAAGAGAATGAAGTTTTAAAAAGGAAGCGTTGCAGTACTCCAGTGATTACGGCAACAGCCCCCCTTCCCCTCCCCCCCTCCGGTGGGTGGGAAGTGTGCCTATTTCACACCCATTTGCTACACACAAGTGCTGGGAGCCACCAAGTTTTGATCCACTCCCTGTGGGGGGAGCTGGCCCAAAACCCCACCATGCAGGGCAGAACCTCTCCAACTGCCAGGCCTCCAAACCATCACCTTTTGGGCAGTGGGGGCTCAGGACAGGGGTCTGGCTTGGGGGGGCTGTACAAAACAGGGTGCTGGGGGAAGGAGTACGCCCTGCATGGGGCCAGAAGTCCCAGGATTCTGGTACTGAAGGGTCGGCATCGGGCGAGGATTGAAAGGAAAAGGGCTATCAACCCTTATGCTTCAGGGCACAGGCCAATCCCTGGCTTGGGGTCAGGAGGAATTCACCTGAGGTATAGTATTGCCCAGCTAGGGGCAGGGGTGTGTTGGCGCCGATGGTGGAATATACAGGATGCTGGATCTCTTTTGGCCTGAGGCCCCTGATCGATAAAGGCAGGGCCATCTGGGCCGTGGCTTATCCTCATTAGCTACCATCAGTACTACGGTAACATTGGGAGTCCCAGGCGTGGCCCAGGACCCCATGCGCTAGGTGCTGTACAAAACACAGCACAAAGAGACAGTCCCGCCCCCAAGAGACAAACTGGCCTGCTGGGATCCCCCGGGCCTCCCTCACTCCCCTCCAGGGTCCCCACTTCCCTCCCCTTCCTGGTGCTCACCCAGATCTGCAGCTTGACCCTCTTCTCGTTCCTATAGACCGTCTTCACCTTGAAGTCGATGCCCACGGTGCTGACGAAGGCCGAGGTGAAGGAGTCGTCGGCGTAGCGGAACAGGAAGGACGTCTTCCCCACGCTGCTGTTCCCGATGATCAGCAGCTTGAACATGTAGTCAAAGTTCTGGTCGGCGGCATCTTTCTGGGCCTGCCGGGTGTCATTGGCGGACGCCATCTGGGGGGCAGAGAGGGGGCATCAGCAGGGCAGGGGGGTTCTACTCCCAGCTCCAGGTGGAGGTCTAGTGGTTAGAGCAGGGGCGGGCAGGGAGCCAGGACTCCTGCATTCTCTCCCGGCTCTGGGAGGGGAGTGGAGTCTAGTGGTTAGAGCTGGGGAGCCGGGAGCCAGGACTTCTGGGTCTCATCCCCAGCTCGGAAGGGGAGTGGGGTCTAGTGGTTAGAGTTGGGGGGGGCTGGGAGCCAAGACTCCTGGGTCTCATTCCCAGCTTCGCCAAGGACTTTACTCTGTGCCTTTGAATAAGCCATTCTGCCTTGCTTTCCAGCCTCCTACAGAAAACCCCAGCCAGCCACAAGGCTAAGAAAAGCCCCGCAACCATTCCTCTCCCAGGCTGGCTAGGACATGTAGCGTTTGTGAGGTTTCCAAAAGAGAGGATGTGACCCTGATTATGAGTGTTTGAGGGGAGAAAAGAAAAGGGATCCCAGTTCCTCCTCCTTTGGAGAGCCCTTTCTGGGAGCAGCTATTCCCCGGCGATCAGCAGAGATCCCAGCCCAGAAGAGTCATTTACCACCGGTAACACACAGATCGTCACTGGATCTTTGGAGGAGTAGGTTGTCAAGCCCTTGGTGGCAGGGCCACTCTGTTCTGGATTTGTACAGCATCAAGCACAACGGGGTTCTGGCCTGTGACCGGGCTCCTAGGCACTACCATAATACACTTAATAAATAATGACTCCCAGGTTCTACTCCCAGCTCAGACCTGCCGAGTGACCTCGGGCAAGTCACTTCCCTGCTCTGTGCCTCAGTTTCCCCTCACACCCACTGTCTCATATTTCGGGTGCTCTCGCGATACAAATAAGAGCCCCAGCCATGGCCCAGGACATCCACTGTGCCAGGTGCTGTATGTTATTTATTGGGTGTATTACAGTAGCACCCAAGAACCCCAGCCATGGTCCAGGACCCCATAATCCCAGGCACTGTACATTGTTTATTTGTATTACAGTAGCACCCAAGAGTCCCAGTGTCTCAGGTCCTGCACAAAGACATAACAGGCTAATTAAGTCGCTCAGGGATTGTATTCATGCAGCAACCAACACAACGGGACCCTGAACTTCTTGGCAGCTTCTAAGCCCTACCGTGAATGCAGCTCTCCCAAGCTAGCGCCCTAACCACTGAGCCATCCTGCCGCCCCATTGCAGTGCCCTTGTCCGAGCTCTGGCACAGCCCAGGTCGGAGAATTTCACCCAGCTGCTTGGGGACTTGTTCAGGTGCCCGTTTCCTGGTGCTCCCTGTGTGGCCCTTCTCCTCCGGCAGAGACAATCCTTCTATGCTGGGTGGGATTGATCTGCCCCTCGGGCTGGGATGTGTCACACCTGACCAGGGCGGGATGGGCGTAGGAGGCTGTCTAAGCTCAAACACAGCTGTTTGCTAACTGGGAAGTGGCAGGAACTGTGGCTTTTGCTTCTCACCCCTACTTCAAACCAAACCAAAACCAAAACCTGTTTACCTAGAGGGAGAAGGGAAGACATCCACCCCCGGAGGCAGGGCAGGGGGGGCTCCGAGAGAAGAATGGCGGGCGTGGGGCGAAGGTACTGGGCTGCAGGAGATCTGGGTTCGAATCCTGCTTCTGCCACTGGGTGAGACCAGGGGCGAGTTGCTGGCATTTTTCAGAGCAGGCACAAGTGTCAAGGTGGGGGCCGAGTAGGGCCAGTTAAATATTATCCACCCAAGGCGTTTTCTGAGGGGAATTGGAGTTTTTCAACTGAATGAAATTTGGCCGGAAAAGCATCTGCTTCCTGCGGAAAAACTGGATTTTTCCACCACAAACCAGAACGCCCAAAGCCCAAGAGACTTCTGTTGGCAAGCGCCATCGCAGTGCCTCAGGGGAGCTGTAGTGCGGCGACTCCTGCCCTGGTTCTATTCCAGGGCCCGGGTCATCACTTGGACTACGTCGCCCATGATGCACCAGGGCTGGGCACGCCCATGATGCACCACCTCCGCTCACTAAGCGGGTTACTGGGCTGCTTCGTGGGAGTTGTAATCCCGACAGCCAGGCAATGGAGTTAAGCTCACGGCTCCCACAGCACACGTGGGTACAGCCCCCGGCATGTGCTGGGGGGTCTGATCCCAGAGGCGGCCTGCACGGCCCCTGGTGCATGCTGGGGGCCCGATCCTGGTGGGGGTCCATGCAGCCCCCATTCTCAGTTAGGGTCTCTGAATGCTACCGTAATGCCCGTCCCTGCTTTGGACCCTCATCCGGATGCAGCGCTATGGTGGTGGCCTCACGCGACACCCAGATGGAACCGAAATGCCCCATGCCTCCCACAGCTCGCAGACAGGGTTAAACGCTGCCAGGCGGGAGCCAGCAGGACTGGCTTTGTAACCGCTCTCACCAGGGCTCAGTGAGTCACGCTCCCCGCTCCCGCGCCAGCAGGCTAGAAAAGCTGCCTCTTCGCCAGGGCCTCCAACCCAACCAGCCCGACCAGTTCGGATCCCTGCGGCTCCGGGCCAGTCAAGCCGCATAACCGGCTTGTGCTGACAGCCACTGGGCTCTGCCCTCCGAGAGCTGCCACATGGTGCCAGGGAGAGGACACCAGCTTGAAGCCCAGGGCAGCTGGGCTTTATTCCCAGCTCTGCCAGGGACGAGACACGTCCCCTTTTTGTGCCTCAGTTTCTCCTCTTCTCCTTTCTTTGTTCAGACAGTGAACTCTTTGGGACAAGGACTGTCTGGCTAAGTGTCTATGCACTGCCCAGCATGGGGGGGGGGGTCCCCCTCAATCTCCATCAGGCTGCTGATTTTGCTCAGGGTCTATATATTGTCCTGGGCACTAAGGGCCCTGATCTCAGTCAGGATTCTATATGCTACCTTCATGCACCTATCGGTCGTGATGCCAGCATTAAAACCGAGTTGCATTTTTCCCTTGAAGCTGGGATCCAACTCTCTTCATTTCATCTGAAAAAAATCCAGAGTATCCTCCCCAAACATACAGCCCCCGCTCTCCGGGGACAGAGCGAACTGCCTGAGAATTCGCAAGGAAATTCATTAACTAATTTAGGAGCTAGAATTAATCTAAAACTGGATCCTCGGCGATCTTAACCCCTGGGTAATGCAGACCCCCTCCAATGTCCCATCCTTGGAGCTTGCGCCCAGGCTGTACCTGAAGCAATTAGGTTGCAATTAAGCAAAGTTGTTAATCGTTGCATGTAAGAATGCTCATTATAACAGGCTCAGCAGGGCCGTTATGACATCAGAGGTAGCTTATCCAATCCCCGCCCTTCTTCCACCACTAATTTGCATACCACAGTGTCATGGGTTGGAGGGAGATTGGTGGCAAGAGGTCTCATTGGTAGACTGCTTGTCCAATCACTGCTGTTTAAAGATCCTGGCTTCACGCTAGTTGGGCATCATGGCAAGGTTGTCTCTGTCCTGCTGTGCATGGAGGCAATGCTGCCGGGGGAAACTGAGGCAGGGGGAGCTCTCGGACTCATCACCAAGCTCGTTCCATCTGAAGCGATGAACTATCCTGGAGTAGCGCTCTCCTCGGGGTTCTTAGGTCGGGGGTGGGAGCTGGCCTGCAAGGGGGAATGGAAGGCAGGAGGGAGTGGAGGGGTATCGGATGGATGGGCACGGCAGATGGGCACTGGCATGGAGCAGCCCACGGAGGGGTATGCACTGGACGGGCACTGGCACGCAGCCATCCCACGCCAAGTCATGAGCTCGGCCAGGGCAGACGCAAGCCAGGAATCTTGTGCCGACGACGAGAGCAAACCGAAGGAGAATGACTAACCGCGGCTGGATCCGACTGCAGTGGCCCTGGTGCAGGGCCCTGACTCACAGTCTGGGCTCTCTGCCCTGCCAGGTGGAGACTCTCGGGCAAGAACTAACAGGGAGGGGATTGTTGGGGGGACACACTCAAACCCAGGAGAGCTGCAGAGTCCCTCTCTCCACCACGGAGTGTATCCTGCCCCAGTCTCACATCAGGCCGTGAAGCCTCTAGGCCAGACCCCCAGCTGGTGTAGATCAGCATTGCACCACTGGGCCCGTTTACACCAGCTAGGATCTGGCCCTTTATAAATGTTGATTTTGCAAGGCGAAGGGCTTGTTTATTTACAGCTCTAATAGGGGCCGCTCCCTGCAATTTACAACCAGAGGGAGCCCAAGCAGAGCAAAGAAACTGCTGGGGCCAGCTGCCCAGCTGGCATAACCTGGCGTCAGCCGGTGAACTCCAGGGGAAGGGGCAGATTCCCCTTTAAGGCCCTGCATGGCCGATCCTTGCCTGAGATCCCACCCCTTACGCGTGAGCGAGTCACCCGCCGCGTCCCGGCTGCGCTGGACGGCCTCAGTCCAAGGCACCGTTGTGCTGCCCCTTATGCATGGTGCAGATGCTCTGCAAGGCCGCCCCATGATCCTGCTTCACGTTCACCTTGCACTATTAGGTGTATTACGGTAACAGCTAGACGCACCCTGCCCACCCCCAGAGATTGAGGGCCCCATGGGTAGGGACTCAGTGAGAGGCAGTCCCTGGGAGGGGGCAGGGCAGGGTGGAGTTGGGAGTGGACTGATGCAACTCAGCACTGGGCGAGGAATCCCTGCATGAACAGCCCCAACGCACCACCCCAGAGGTGGCTGCATCTCCGCACCAGGGGAGGGACCCCTCTGCCGCAGCAGAAGTGGTGGAGGGGCATAGCAGATGTTTATACAGGGATCCCTCACATGGCAGCGAGATGCAGCCACTTCTGGGGTGAGGCATGGGGGCTGCTCCTACAGGGATCTTCACCCCAAGCCCCTGCCCAAAGGGGTGATTCTAGGAGGGGCTTTTCCCTCCCCCTCTGCACAGCCTAGAGGGGCCAGAGCACAACTGAGAATAGGAGACAGCAGCTTGAAGGAGTTAAAGTGGCAGGGTCCGGGATGCTGAGGGCAACAGAACATGGCAGGGCAGCTCCGTGGTGGGCTCAGCGGCTGGGAAATGAAACTCAGGCCAGCCAAGCTGAAAACCCAAAAACCAACCAACCCAAACCCAGCCCCCAAACCTGGAGAGATCTGTTATTCTTGGCAAGAAACTGCAGGCTACTGCTCCCCTGCAAATGCTGCTGTGTCATATCTTCCACACAGACAGCCAGGGGGCAGCGAGCACGGAGACACAACCCAGACAGGAAGGGGCTGGGGGCTACCACAGCTCGAATTAGCCACCTGCCTGGTTGTCATTACAGGTGGTAGTAAGAGGATGTGATTGGAAGGCACCATGTACTGCAGAGAGCTTAGCCATGCCCTGCTGATGATAGACAAGGATCTCAGCTGGTGATGAAATGCAGCCACCTCTGGGGTGAGATGTGGCAGCTGTTTATACAGGAATCCCTCACCTAGAGCCACAATGCAGCAGCCTTCGGGTAGGGCACAGTGGCTGTTTACACAGCGATGCCTCACCCCGCACTGCGATGCGGCTGCCTCTAGGGTGGGGCATGGCGGCTGTTTCACAATGCACAGCAACACCACACAAGAAGCGAGGATACCGTATCCAATCGAAGCGCTGTGTGCACATGGGAGGGGGCATTTTAAGGGGGCACCAGCAGCTGGAGTTCATGGAGGGGAAAGACCGCAGCTCCTAGCTGCTGAAAGGTGAGCCTGACCAGAGGGGAAGGCTGGAGGGACATGAGGCAGAGTCTTCAGGGCAAGACACTTTTTAACTCTGGGGGGGGGGTCTGCCCAGGCCCTGATGGATTCTCATCCCCCATCCCTTCAACTTCCTCCCCCATAGATTTCCAGGTGGCTCCAGGGGCCCCCCATTCTGGGACGGAGGCGCTTGCTAGGCACCCGACATTTGTGGATCAGCCCAGACCAATACACTGACCAATGCCCGTTGCCCGATTATTATCCCCCATCAGCTCAGCTCGCATCTCTGCAGAGACACACAAGAGGCTAGAACTGGCCCCGGGCCACAAAACCTACAAGAGCTCGGGGGAGTCCTGGGGGGTTTGGCCTCTGACACAGACCCTCTTTAGCAACTCTTATGCTGCTGCCTGCAAGGAAATACGTGGCCCGTTTTCTAGCCAGACACACAGCACCAACGAGAGAAGGCCTCAGACTTACACACCTTGCAGCATCTCAGCATCTTCACTCCCTGCGTAGCTGCCCATGATGCTACCGCGAGTGTAGGCATGATTTGCACCCAGGAAGCAGCGGCTAACTGCCCTCGTGACTACCTGCCCCTGGTGCCTCTCTGGGGCTGCTGGCTCGTTCCCCAGGATCTTGGCTTTCACTGATAGGAACAAGCCCCTCGCCAGCTGCGCTGAGTGGGGGAACCTCAGAAAGGGGAATCCCTCACAGGGGTGAGTCTGGGAGGATCGCGCACAAGGGTGCAAAGGGCGCCGCTGGCTCGGAGGCCCGCACGATGGCTGGTTGAAGGCCGCCATCGGTAACGTCCCTCCTGTGAGGACGAGGGCTGGGAGGTGCACGGAAGCAGAACGGCTCAGTAGTTAGTGCACTAGCCTGTCTTGGGAAAGCCGAGGTCATTTCCCTGCTCGGTCACAGAGGGACAGGCGTGACCTTGGGCAAATCACCACTCTGTGCCTCAGTTTCCCCCATCTGGAACGTGAGGACAATAGCACTGCCCTGCCTCACAGAGGGGGCTGGGAGGATACATACACTAAAGATTGGGAGGCACCCAGATACCACAGTGATGGGGCCCTGCACGAGCCACAGTTCATGTTGGTGCCGCACAGGGATGGAGTTTGGGAGGGGCCACCCCTTAATTCTTTCCCCACAAATCAAAGAACCGATCCCATGGGATCACTGCTCTGATCCCCTCCCATCCTGCTCCCCCCGAGGGATCCTCGCCCCAGAGAGCAACAGGATCGAACCCGGAACCGCAGTGCCATCCACTGTGGGTGGTGGCTCAGGTAGGCAGAACTTAGTTTGTGGGTGGGGCAAGGAAGGGCCACTCCCCCTAGTCTGACACTGGTGGAAGTGGGAATCCAGCTGCAGGTGCAGACAGCAACCAGCAGTGAGTCCGGCATGATCGGTGCCCTGTCACCCTGAGGGGCGGGCAGCTACCCCGTGGGGAGAAATCCCCGGCTAGGGGAGGCCTCAATTCTGCGAGATTAGAGCTGCCCTACCAGGCTGATGTCCTGGCCATTATCAACATCCTGTCCCCGCCCCTTTCCTTCTCCAAATGGCTTCTGTTTCGTGACATGGAATCCCCGCCCCCTCCCCTACAAATGAATGGTGCACGTGGACCCTGCGATCCCTGGGGCAGGCACCAGTGCGGTGCAAGCTCTGCCTGACTGGGGCTGTAAGCTTCATTTGCCAGTATTCTGGGCCCTGCCCCGGTGTCAGTGAGAGCAGCCTCAGGGCTGCTTTAATTGCTGCTCCGCCCCTGGGAAGCGGACAACAGCGTAGGGTGTGTGGGCCATGCCCCCATCGGCCCCCTACACCGGGAGCAGGGACGATGCAGGGTCCTTAGGGGTCAGAGAGACCCCTCCTGCAATGGGGGTGGGGTAAGGGGGAATCTTGAGGGGACCCTTAAAGGAATCTGTGTGTAGAACCAGACCCCGTCGCTTTCCACTTGCCACACAGGCCTTGGGTGAACGAGAACCCAGCCAGGCCCACAGATCCAGGCTGGTCACCTGAGAGCCTCAGACCGGATGTGAAATGCCCTGGAGACACACAGCCACCCCTGAGGTGTACCCAGGAACCAAGGGTGCCCCTGGCTCGGGTAAGCTCCTGAATCAAGTGTTAGGAGAGCAGCCGTTCCCTTCTGGTTCCCCTGCGGCTGATCCCTGGCAGGAAAGCAGGCGACTGCTTCCTGCCAGCCCCCAAGCTGTCACCCGGGCCGTTTTATTGCTAGCTTCCTGCAGTCTTATCAGTCAAAACTCACTTGGCAAAGTCCCTGCAACTCATCCAGGCACCTTCCGAATCAGAATCCGCTTCTGTGCCCCCGCAGCACCCACTAAGGGCCAGGAGGTTCCCAAAGGGCTCAGCTGTGGGTGGGATGGCCCCCAGGAACAGACGCATGATCCCAATTTAGGCCTACTGAGGATCTAGCCCGTTATCATTTCTCCGACAGTAGCACCTGGAAGCCTCAACGGAGCCCAGGGCTCCCGTCGCGCCGCCCCGGGCGCTGCCCAGACCCCGACCGGACCCCAGGCCCCACGGTGCTGAGCAGGGGGTTGCTGGTCCCTGACCAGGGCTCCCGGCCACTCCCACAATAAGGAAAAGCTCCTATAGCCCGTTCAACGAGACTAGCCGGGGGCGGGGGGAGACATTCAGCAGCCCCCGCCCGGCTAAGCACCCCCCTGCGAACGCCCAGAGCCCCGGGGAAGTGCCCCCCGCTCCAAACCCGGCTCTTACCGAGTTACCTTCGAAGGGGCGCGCGGATCCCCCACTCGCGGGCCGCTGTGGGGCTGGCTCCCCTTCTGCCCCCCTTCTCTGCTGCAGCCGGATCTGCGGCGCTGGGGCTGGAGGGAGGAAGGTGCGTCTCTCCCCAGACCTCAGCAATCGACTTCCCGCATTTGAGCGGCCAATCTCCTTGGGCTGATGTGGCTGCACCGGGGCAAGCCTGGCGCAGGTTCCCCCCCCCCCGCGCGATCCGGCGTGGCGAGCGGAGCGGGGGCGGGTTTGCAAACAGGGATTCACCGGCCCCACCTGCGATCCGGGCGCCCGGCCCAGCTCTGCAGAAGGCCTGATCCGGTGCACGGGGCTGGATCTCGGGGAAAGACGGACCAGGTCGGGAGAATACTGCTCAGGGGGCCCGATTTCCCGGTGGTGTAAATCAGTATCGCTCCATTGGAGTCAATGGAGCCGTATCCCCACCGGGTGTAAATCAGAATCACTCCACTGGAATCAGTGTGGCCAGATCCACAGCTGGTGTAAATCAGCTTCACTCTATGGGAGTCAATGGGGGCAGATCCCCAGATGGTGTAAATCAGCATCGCTCCATTGGAGTGAGGCCTATTTACACCACCTGAGGATCTAGCCCATTGTTACAGTAGCCGCTAAACACCTGTCAGAGCTGGAGGCACCCTTCCCGCCCGGACACCAAGAGGGACAGTTTTCGGTCAGTTAGGTTTGTTTAAATCTCATTCCTACTCGAGACAGCTGGAAATTTCAAAACACCTGGATTTACAGCCGAAGATCCTGAGTTGTGATCTGCTTTGGGGAAAAAAGCCATTTCCCCTCTAAATAAACTTTTTAAAAAGTTTTGAACCAACTTATTTCCACCGGCTCTGATCATTATTGTTAGGTTCATGGCTTACAGACAGAGAAGTTAGACAAAAAAGTAAAATCCTCTCACGGGGCTGTTGCAACGGAACATGGCTTTATTTCTTAGCATTCAGAATGACAACACACAAGAACCAAAAAACCAGAAAGAGACAAAACAGGCTGCTCCCCGCTGCCCAGCTCACCCCTTATTCTAAACTGGCTCTCTGCAGACTGACTGCTGGGACCCAGATTTCACACTTCTCTCCAGAGTCCCAGTCTGCCTGCAGGACCAGGAAGCCCCCCCCCGCCCCCGAATTTAAAGTGCTAGCTTACCATTTGAAACCTGTTTCAATACACTGCGGTTATTAGCCTCAGCAAAAGGACCTTTTGTGTCAACAACGTGAGATGAAGGGGGGAGAAAGGCTTGCTTTCAGAACAAGCAATGAGGAATTACAAATCCTTGCATCAGAACTGACCTTGCACAATGCAAAGGAGCGAGCGAGCACAAAGCTAGAACGCAGGGGCCTTAACCGCAAGCTGCCCTTTCTCTCCTGCATCTTCCCAGCTCCCAATCCCTGCAAACCCCTGCCAATGACCCACCCTACTCCTCCTAACCTCCTTACAGCTATTCTAAAGGGCTAACCAGCTTCCTGCCCATTCATCAGCTCAGCTGGGTCCTGGTAGGAGAAATTCTCACCCCAGAGGCAGAAGGCACTAATGGATCTCATCCAGGGGTCGCCAGATGCTCCATGCATTGCACGGCGTGTCTAAGTCCTGGAGGGTGGGTAACGGCTGCAAAAGTTTGTCCCCACCCCTGCCCCTTGGAAAGCGTCAATTCAAGGCAACTGAAACTTCTTGCAGGAAACTGACGCATTTTTTGGATTTGACAAATTTTGGAGGAATACAATGCTTTGAAATTGGCAAAACATCCTCTTTGGGCATTTTCCCACCAAGAATTCTGGTTTCGTGGTTCAGAACGACAGCTGGATTTGAAATTGAAGCACAGCAGAGTACAAAGAAATGAAGACGGTCAATGTCAAAGTGCTCTGAAAGGATCAATGTGAAACTGGTGGATGGGCCTGAAGCAATTTTCCTTTCCAGCTTCCATGAAACTTTTGGAGATTTAAACTTTTTGTCCTGATTTGGGACAGGGAAATTATCTGCTATCGTGAAAGTGTTTCCAAGACAGGAAATCTCTTTCCAGCCCAGCTCCTCTGCTCTGACTGACTGGTAGGGACATCTCTGGGACCAACACCAAATGATGTTGGCCCCTTTCTCACTCCCGCCCCCCTTTGGCAGCCTGTGCAGGGGCCCTCCCCAGCTGGTGTGGAACTGGCTCCTGGTGTGGCCAAAGCACACTGAGCTACAGCCGTTGTCAGCTCCTGGGGATTATGGGAGTGGAGAGCATGAGTTAGAGCAGCCCCAAGGCTGCTCTTGCTGAGAATGAGGATCAGACAGGACCCAGCATTCGGAGAACAGTAAGGTGGCTCAAAGCTATGGCTGCCTCCAACCACTTCTGGGCATGTCCCAAACATGGGTAGGAGTTAGGGGAGAATTACGACTCCCAGTCCAACCCCCCTTCTGTAGCCACTGACTTCCACTTCCTTCCCAGAGCTGGGGTGAGAACCCAGGAGTCCTGGCACCCACGGGCCCTGCGCTAACCGCCAGACCCCCGTCTCCTCTCAGTTCCAGGGGTAGAACCCAGGAGATCTGACTGATGTGTCACTGCTCCAAGCCGCCTGTCAGCAGTACTGCTGTCTCTAGGACTGTTTGCCTGGCACGTTTCACCAACACTAGGCTCACATGCTTGTGTACTTGTGCCAGCTGATGGGCCCTCCCCCATCACCATGGCAGGGAAGGAGGGGAAGGGGCTATGAGCAAGTGAGTTCCTCCTTTGTAACCACCTTCCCCAGGGTCAGCTACAGCATCCTGTTTCTGCAAAGGTTCCCGGTGAATTGGAAAGGAGCCACGGGTTCATGCCCCTGATGGCTTGGGTGAGTCACGTTATTGGGCTGGGCCTAAATTTCCCCATTTGTGAAACAGGGATGATACCTGCTTTGTCTATTTATCCCTTTGGGCTGGGACTGTCCCTCATTCTGTGTGTTGGCCTAGTGGGGGCCCTGATCTCAGTTGGGGTCAGTGCAGTGCCCTGTTCTCCATTGTTGCCATAATAAGTAGTAAGTGACTTGCCCAAAGTGACTCAGAGAGGCTGCTTCAGAGAGAAAGGATGGCCCAGTGGTGAGAGCACTCACTTAGGACTTGGGAGAACTGGGTCCAAGTCCCTGCTCCTCCCCTCACCCCTTGCGTGACCTTGGGCAAGTCACTTCGTCACTCCGTGCCTCAGTTTCTCTATTTGTACAATGGGGATAATCACCCTCAGCAATGCTGAGTTACGCCAGCTGGAGATCCAGCCCAGTGACCCCTAAGGGAGCGGTGCCCAGGATCTGGCCTCGGTGACCCCCACAGCGCAACCCGCTTTGCACCCCTGGGGATCGGGCCCCTGCTTTCCAAGCATGCAGCCCCTCTGCCGAGACTGCCAGAGCTGCTTATGGCAGGTTCAGTTTCTCTTCTCCAGTGTGAGCAGCCAGCCTGCCAGCAGCTCTGCCAGGGAGGAGGAGCAATTGCTGAGCCGTCTCTCTGCGCCAGCCCTGCAGTGCAGCCACTCCCGCGGCCTTGCCAAGCCGGGCATGGCTCTCCTCACACTGCCTCTGGGCGGGGTGCTGGAGAAATCAAGGCCCTGGGTTGCCCATGGGCAGAGGCAGGATGAAATCCCCATCCTCGGAGCCAGGCCCCCGGGCTGGTGGAAATGGGCGTCGCTCCATTGGAGCACAGGCAGCTTGGCCCCACCGGGCATAGAGTTGCCAGGTGTCCAGTTTTCAACCAAACACCCACTTGAAAAGGGACCCTCCCTGGCCCAGTGAATATGAGGGAGGGAGGGGCCTCAGAGAAGGGGCAGGACAAGGGTGTTCGGTTTTGTTCGGACAGAAAGTTGGCAACCCTGGGTGACCAGCCACCCTCCCCCACCGGGGGGGGGGTGTCTGATGCTGAGCTGGGCTGGAGAATTCACCTCCTTCAGCTACGTCCCCCTATGCTCAGCTACCACTGGGGCGGGGCCGCATGACACGCATCAGCCCCAGTGCCTCTGGGAAACCTACAGCCCTGCCCAGGGCGTCTCGGCTCTTGCTGGGCTCTTCAATGCCTCTGTCCCTGGTGGGAGTAACCCAGGCTCCCGCGAGTAGTTCCTGCTTAATGCCTCACGAAGAAATCCTCCAGCAGGGGGCAGTGCAGGAAGGCAGCGGCCTGGTCAGCAGAGGGTTACTGCCCCCGGGCAAGCCAGCTACAGGGTGTTTAAGTGCAGCTCTTTACCTTCCCTATGGGCCCTGGGGGGCAGGGAATAGCCATAGCACAGGGAGCGCCAACCACGCCCCTGATCTGCCCCCAGACAAAGGCTGGGACCAAGGGGAGTGCAGGGCCTTTAGGCCAGCCACACCAGATGGCTAAGCCCCCCATGCATGGCCCAGTCCCATCCAGTTTAAGGCTCCTTTGGGTAGCGCAAAGTGGCCCGTGCCTAGCCAAGACCCAGGCTGGATTCTCCAGCAATAGCGAGGGTCCTGCAGCGATCAGGGCAAGCGTCTCGCTGCAAACCCAGGGTGCACCCCGGAACGCTCCCCCCTTCACATGAGTCCTGTCGGCAATCTCCTGGGCTCCGGCAAGGAAACCCCAACCTCCAACCACCTGCAACGCCCCAGCAGGCAGCCTGCTGAAAGTCCAGCCACGCAGCAGGATCCCGCCAGGGATCCGAGGGAACGCTGCATCCAGAGGGGTTTGGCGGCCTCGGGAATCGAACCAGGGAGCACCACATCTTAAAGTGCCTGAGCTAAAACAGCTTGCTGCTAGCCACTCGACCTCCAGCCCCCACTAGAGGGGGACAGAGCACCACAACGTGGGCGTGGCACACACCGAATGGGCGTGGCTCACACTGAACCAATTGCAGGATTGCTGCCGCGGCAAACCGATGTGATCGCACCACTCCCTTCCACAACGGAGATCAAAGGGGGGAAATTTTCTCCCCCTCTGGCAAATTCTTTCTCGTTGTTGAAATTTTCCCATCCCCCCCCCCAACAAAACTGGATGATAAAAAAAAAACCAAAACCAAGTCTCTCCCCCATTATCAGCCCCACCCCTGTGTTTTTAAACAACAAAAGGGAAGAAACCAAACCCTCCGAAAAACCCCTCCATGAAAAATCCTTCCTTTGGGGAACCAGCCGGGAGAATGCAACTTCCCACCTTTTCCACTCAGCGATTCCTCTCGCGCCCCTTTTCCAAGCATCTTTAGGGACTGCGGATTAATATTAAATACCATCATTTATATCTCAGGGACGGGATGCTTCTTTGTAAATGATATGCCTGAACTCAGCCAGAAATTATGGTGGATTTTCCTCCCCACACCCGTGACCTGTATAAGCTTTTAAGCATTGGCCAACCCTAGATGATCACATATAACGCCAGCAGGAACCACTGTGATCAGCCAGGCCTGGGTCTTGCCCCCGTAAGCGATCCAATTGGAGCCCACGTTTCTCCAGGCTGCCGCAACCAAAACCTTTCTCAGAGGCACCAGGGGGCGCTGCACGTTGAGGTGTCGGGGCAGGGGAGAACAAGCTGTGGGACCGTGCTAGTTGGGGGGAGGGATAGCTCAGTGCTTTGAGCATTGGCCTGCAAAACCCAGGGTTGTGAGTTCAATCCTTGAGGGGGCCATTTAGGGATCTGGGGCAAAAATTGGCGATTGTGCCTGCTTTGAGCAGGGGGTTGGACTAGATGATCTCCTGAGGTCCCTTCCAACCCTGATATTCTATGATTCTATTAACAGCAGAGTCGAACGCGAGTGCCCCACACCTTCAGATGTTCAATTCTTGAAGATCCCCAGCAGGCTGGGTAATGCTCAGACAACCCTCGCCACCTTGTGGCCAAATGAGCACAGCCCTTGCCCTTAGCAGGTGCCAAGGTGGCCCATTGTCTGGCCTGTAGAAGTGGTGGGGAATAGGAGACATTCTTCCCACAGAACCACACCAATTGGGGGGGTACCATTAAAGACCCCAGAACATTTTAACTATGATGTCCACCCCAAATTCCAGTTCAAGTTCCATCTTACCTACCTCAATCCCACACACCAAGGTTCTGGCGCGTTGCCGTGTGCTGCCGTGACATGCTGCCCCCCCAGAGGCAGCTGCAGTTCAGGGAAGGCACATTAACAGTTTGCAAGGCTGCTCTCAGGAAGCTGGGAGGTTCAAAGAACCCTGGTTCAGCTTTCGAAGGGTTCAGGATCCACCGTCCAAGCCTGGATTTTTAACATTTGTATTATGGCAATGCACTCTTGGCCCAGGGCCCCCATTGTGCCAGGCAGCGTGCATACCCCGTAAAAAGAGATGGTCCCTCCACCACAGAGCTCGTAATCTAAGTGGACTTGGACAGAGCGCAATGTAGGACAGGCTGAGGATTTTGTTCATAGCTTTCTCCCTCTCCCTCCCTGACAAAAAATGGCTAGTTTTGTCAACACACAAATGTTCATTCCCAGCAAAATTTTGCAGGCAGTTTGTTGAAACAAATTCCACAAACTGCCAGTGCTTTGGGGGAAGACTTTTGGTGTTTAAAAAAAAACAAAACCCGCACCATTTTAAAAAACAATTAGTTTTCCACCAATGAAAAAAAGATTGTAGAAAAATCCAATGAAAAATAAATTATTTTCTCCGGTTTAATTCCTCCCCCTCCTCCGAAAGGGGAAAAGCCAAATTCCCCGAGCAGCGGTGGAAAAGTTCTAGCCCAGGTCACAAAATAGAAATCTTGACACTACTTCTTTCTGCGAGTTTGTAAGTATGTCCTTTATTAACAGAAAACTTTAGAACAGAAAAGCAGCTCAGAGAATATGATTCTTTATTTCTATTGCACGAGCATCTGGGAGCCGTAGTCAGACTATAACCTGTTTGCTGCTGTGCAGACACAAAAGAGCAATTTATTTCCCCCCCGAAGAACCCCACTGGAAGATGACTTGCATTCAGAGTTTTTCCCCTTTGATCAGTACAAACTGGAGTAAAAAGCAGGGCAAAGAGCCTGTGGAACGTGCTTCTCACTCTCTGCCAGCCAAGGCTCAGCAAGGAAACAGAGGGCAGTGAGAACAGAACAGGAAGCATGAAATGGACAAGAGGACACCAGAGTTGAGTACTCCATAGAGCCAGCCTAAGCATTGCCATTAAATACCACAGAGGTTCTGGTAAGGGGCAGCGTTGCCTTGTCGACCGTGACTCAGAAAACCTGGGTTCTATTCCCCGGCTCTGCCACTGCCAACTGGGTGACCTTGGGCATGTGACATGCCCTCTCTGTGCCTCAGTTTCCCCTCCCATATTTTGCCTGTTTTAACTAAGCTCTTGCCTAGGTGCAGTGCCACAGGGCCCCAACTCAGCTGCTGCCGTCACCACCATAGAGCTAATAACAATGATCTCCAAGAGGCAGCGGGGCCGTTTCCAAAGGGAAATGGGAATCCGTCTCCCACAGGGCCCTTTGAAAGGGCCCGCTGTGAATGAGGCTGGGGGACCTCATTGCACAGGGCAAATTTCAGCCCCAGCTAGTTCGATATCACATGTTAGCAGAGGCAGCTTGTTAGCTGGCTCTGAGATTTTTATTTTAATTTACAAAAAATAAAGAGATCTAGTTTATCCCCCTGCTCTGGGGTACTAGGCCCCACCCCACTCCCACAGCTGTGGAGAAAACACAAGCAGTCCTGACTTTCTGCCCCCCTGCTTTAACCCACTAGATCTCACTCCCCTCCCACAGCTGGGGATAGAACCCAGAAGTGCTGGCTCCAAGCCCCCCACTGCTCTCACCCACTAGACCTCACTCCCCTCCCACAGCTGGGGAGAAAGCCCAAGAGTCCTGTTCCCTAGCACCCCCTCCCCCCACTCTAACCACTAGACCCCGCTCCCCTCCCAGAGCAGGGGATTTCTATCCAGGGAGAAGCGTTGCTGAGTTACCAAGTCGGTTGCGTTCCCTGCCCCCCCGCCCAACACTTGAACTTCCAGCTGGTGCCAGGCGTGGGATACAGGCTTAGAAAGAGACACCAATCAGACCCCGGTAGGGGCATGGACTTCCAAGCCCCTCGCTCAATCAAGTCCCACCCAGTGGATGGGCCCCCCCGAAGAACAATGCCGCCACCCCCTCCCCGCATGCGGGGCCCCCTGCCTACAGGCTGCTGAGGTGCAGCGCCATGCACAGCAGGTTGACTCCATTGCAGCCGAGACAGGCGAGGTTACAGAGGGACGACAGCCCGTGGCGCTTGAAGAATGTCTGCCGCGCAGCCTGATACTTGGGGTCCCTCTCCCGCAGCTGCTGGTATGTCTCGCGCCTGGCCATCAGCCCCACCTCCCCGCCCAGGCCGTGTTCCCGCTCGATGGCCTGCAACCGGAACATGGCCGCCGTGGTGGCCGGGGACAAGGCCAGGGCGTTAACGCTGGCCAGGAGGAGGCAGACGAAGTAGAGAGAGCCCTGGGGGAGGGAAAGAGAGAGATGGTTGGGATGGTGGCATGGGACACTGGGTGTCAGGACGCCTGGGTCCTATCCCCAGCTCTGAGAGGAGAAGAGGGTCCGTTGGACTGAACGGATGAAGCTGGAGATAGAACCCAGGCGTCCTGACACCCAGCCCTCACTGCTGTAACCACTAGACCCCACTTCTCTCCCAGAGCCAGTGTTACCTAGCAGCTCTGTGTTCTTGGGGAACTAGGGTGCAAGACTCAGCCTGTCTGACTCATCAAGACCTTCCCCCCCGAGCCTCTGCTTGAGCCAAAACCAATCAGAAGAAAGACTGACAAAAAGCAATGACAAGGCCGTGGGAGACACCCCTAAACCCCTGGGATAAGGGGGATGGGATTAAGGAAACTCCCCTAGCCTCATTTGCATCGAGGATGGGACAAGGAGGCATCTCCATGAGCATCCAGAATGGAGAACGGAGCTTCCAAGGCAAGAACCGCAGGGAACTCTGGGACCAGAAAAGCAGGGAAGCATCTGCTCCAGATGTTAATGAACCCACGCCTGCACACCCCCAGCTCAGTAGTTATTAGACCAATTCTAGTGATAAATCATTGATTGGTATCCAAAATAGTGAAGCTCCCTAATTGCATTGTGAACTCCTTCCAAGGAACACGGCCCAAAGCCAGGCATGATCAGCTCCCATGGTCTAGCCTGAAGAAAACTACTTTAGATTTGTTTATGCATAAATAAGGGGGAATACCAGTGTTTTCCCGTGGACCATTGCTGTTTCTCTACAAAAACCCCAACCCATGCTCTGGATGCCTCAGTGTTCTGGTGTCTGGATCCAAAATCTGAATCAGTTCCACTAGGACTTCATCTTCTCCTGACTGATCGTGCTGGGGGCTCTGCCTGTCTCCAGCACTCCAGACCCTCAGCTACCACCACCACCTGGGACCCCCCCATCGATTCAAGCTTCATGGAGTGGTGAGAACCCAGCTCTCTCTCTCACTCTCTCTAGATGTAGCCTTCTGACCCTGGCTTGTGTGATCAGTTCTAATTTTCTAAACCTGACTTTTATAATCAAGTTTAAATTAGATTAAATATTATAACTGCTTTGTTCATTTGGCTTCCCTATGGTTATCTGGCAATAACTAACTTTCATGATTAAGCTGGTTGCTTCTCTCTCTCTCTCTCTCTCCCCCACCCCATGGGTATTTTTGGGTTTCCTCATTCGCTTTGCAGCAATGGTCCTTGTACCTAAGCTAGAGATCCCTGCAGCGCCCAAAAATCCTGTGAGGTTTGCTCCTCAAGTGGGTTACTACCAGAACAATTGTAACATGAAAGTGGGGATAGGGACGTGCTGAACCTGGGGCATACGAAGGTGGCAGCTTGGAAGTGCTGTTCGACCCAGCCTGCTGAGACCAGGGACATATAAGGGGTAAGCTTGGGAGTGCCGATTATCCCAGTCCTCTCAGATGCGTGCGTGTGCGTGTGCAAGAGAGAGAGAGATTCTGGGGCTGGAGGAACCCAGCCCAGGGTAATCAAGGTCCTGCAGAATAGCTCCACTGGGAGGGGACTTGCAGCAGGGAGAAGCAGAGCTCTGTATGAGAACACAAGCAGTCAGAAGTACAGAACACCCCTCCTCCCCCGTGAAGAGTAACCCTAATAAATGAGCATACCCCAAAGTAACGGGCAAAGCTGGTTACGCTTGGTTAGAATCCAGGTGTGCTGATACCCAGCCCCTCCTGCTCTAACCACTCGACCTCACTCCCCTCCAAAAGGGGATAGATGCAAAGCGTCCTGGCTCCCAACACCCTCCCCCACCAACCCACTAGACCCCACTCCCCTCCCAGAGGGGGGTACGGAACCCAGACATTCTATTCTATCCTACTAGACCCCAGTCCCCTCCCAGAACCCAGGCGTCCTGCACTTTAACCGCTTTCCCCATTCTCAGGAAGTCACCGATGGCAGGGAGCTGACGTGAAGGGGCGTGACCCAGCCACCCCGGATGGCCAGCTCATGAGGGGCCGGGGCTGTGCCTGGCCCCTCGATGGTACCTGCAGGGTCTCCACGGTGCTCAGCAACTCTCGGGGGTGGTAGTAGGCAAAGATGGACAGGTTGAGGAAGGCGCAGGCCACCAGGGCATAGAAGTAGAAGGGGAAGAGCTTGCTCTGGACCAGGCCGAAGGTGTGTCGGCTCACGCTCCGAATAAGCACAAACCCTGAGAGAGGAGGAAATCAAGGCAAGCAGACAGCATTAGGGCCACGGGGCTGGAAGCCAGGACTCCTGGATTCTACCCCAGCTCTGGGAGGGGAGTGGGGTCTAGTGGTTAGAGCAGGGAGCCAGAACTCCTGGTTCTAAGAAGGGAGTATGGTCTAATGGTTACGGGAGGGGAGGAGAGGGGCTGGGTGTCAGACTCCTGGGTTCTATTCCCAGCTCTGAGAGCCGGGGGGACTCTTCCCAGAGACCCAGGCAACACGCCCCACCTGAGATGAAGGTGACCCATATCTGCATCCCCCAGGCCAGAGACAGGATGAAGAGCTGGGCGACTTTGGCCAGGCTGCTGGGCTCCCCTTCCATCGACATCTCAGTTGCGTTTACAGACCTGGAGGCAGAGAGGTGGGAGAGAACCCACAGTGAGTTCTGGGGAGCAGGGACGTCTGCTCCCAGCGCTCACTGGGTCACTGTGGAGTAACGAGACCATGTATCAGTGAGGTACCCTGGGCAGGCCCCGGGCCGAGATCAAGGCCCCAGGGGCTGATCCTGGCTGAGATCAGGGCCCCGTTGTGCCGGACGCTGCGCAGACACAGCGAGAGATGGTTCCTTCTCCTGAGAGCTCAGTCTAAATAGACAAATAATAAAACAATCCAGAGTTCTTCCCAGCCAGAGATCTCAAAGCACTTTACGAAGGAGGTCACAATTATCCCCATATCCCCCACATGGGGAAACCGAGGCAAAGAGCAGGGAAGCGACTCACCAGGTTCCCAGCTCTGCCACTGGTCTGCTGGGAGAACAGAACCTAGGTGCTCTGAAACCCAGTGCCGGGCACCCGCTGCTAGACCACACTCCCCTCCCAACAAGGTCATCACACCCAATTTAAAGGTTGGGAAACTGAGGCACAGAGCAATTAAGCAACTTACAAAACCAACCCAAGAGGTGGTGAAGATGGCCGAGCAGTCGGGGGTTAGAACAGCAGGGAGGCCAGGCTCCGTCAGCACTGGTACAGGAGAGCACCGGGGCTGGCAAGTGGCAAGACGAGATAAGGGGGGCGGGAAGGGCTGTAGGGGGATGGGCAGAAGCATGGGGTAGGATCATGGCTCCCACAGGCAATGGCCCAGACAGAGAAACTCGGCCCGACCCTGCCTCTTAGAATCGTCGGGGGGTGGGGGAAGCAGGACAGACAAATCTAGGGAGACCCATCGGGGGAGGGCCTCAGGACGCCTGGGTTCTCTTTCTGCCTCTGCCACTGATTCCAGGGCGCAGGTCACACAGCTAGGCAGGGAACCCAGGAGTCCTGGCCCCCGTCCAGGGCTGGGAGCAGCGCCCGGGAGCGTGGGGCCGAGCACCGGGAGGTCCCCAGCCTTGCACATGATCGCCGCGGGGGGGACGGACACAAAGTCCCTGCCCAGCCTCAGGGCCCCACGAAACACAAGAACCAACCCGGGGACCTACGGGAGCCCCCCACTGCGTGGCTGCTCCCCCGGCCCCACACGTGCTCCTGGCCCTACTCCTGCCCCCACGCTCCCGGCCCCACACGTGCTCCCGGCCCCGCTCCTGCCCCCACGCTCCCTGCCCCACGCGTGCTCCTGCCCCCACGCTCCCTGCCCCACGCGTGCTCCTGGCCCTACTTCTGCCCCCACGCGTGCTCCTGGCCCCGCTCCCGGACCCACACGTGCTCCTGGCCCCGCTCCCTGCCCCACGCGTGCTCCTGCCCCCACGCTCCCTGCCCCCACGCGTGCTCCTGGCCCTACTTCTGCCCCCACGAGTGCTCCTGCCCCGCTCCCGGCCCCACACTTGCTCCTGCCCCCCAGGGCCCCTGCACAAATCGGTGTCGGGACCCTACCTGCCCCTCCCGCCGGCTGCTCCGGCCCGGGCTCAGCTGGAGGGTCGCTCTGGTCACGCCCCCTGGCCCTCAAAGCTCCACCCCCCTTCCTGGGTCCTGCCCAATCAGCTCGCAAGGGGAGCTCCGGGCCAATAGGGACTGAGGGGGACCATGAGATCATGCAGGGGGGGTGGGGCTAGAAAGCCACGCCCCTCCACCTTTGTGATTGTTTTTGTTACATGGGGGGTGTGGCGGCCTGGATGGGTCAAACCCCGCCCCCCCTTGTTCCCCTCCCCCCCGCGTTTTGGGGTCCACGTGGGCCCCTGGCAGCGGGGCAGAGACCCGGGGGCGATGGATGCGCTCAAGGGGCAGGTCCTGACCACCAAGGTACCAGGGCAGCCGGGCTGAGCCCTGGCCCAGCTCATCACCCTGGCCCTAGGTGGGCACCGCCTGCCCTCGCACAGACCCGGGGCTCAGACCCCCTGGGCGTCCCACCCCTGCCCAGATCCGGGGGGAACAGGGATCACTGCACTGAAGCGGAGCAGGGGCCCATCGACCCTGGTATCCCACCCCCTGGGAGCCCATCAACCCTGGTATCCTGCCCACCGGGGGCCCATCGACCCTAGTGTCCCACCCCCTGGGGGCCCATCGACCCTGGTATCCTGCCTCCTAGCCCCAGGTCAGACCAGGGACCCACTGACTCTGGTATCCCACCCACCGGTGGCCCATCGACCCTGATATCCCACCCACCAGGGGCGCATCGACCCTGGTATCCCGCCCATGAGGGGTGCATCGACCCTGGTATCCTGCCCACCAGCTCTGCCAGTACCCCTCATTCCTGACCCGCAGCCCCCTGCTATTCCAGTCTAGGCCCTTTGCAGGTGAATTGAGCTTCCCTGTATATAATGGTGTGTTGATTTTGCAATGCAGTATCCCCTTTCCACTGCCGAACTGAGCCGATACTCCCCCTTTCCTGGGGAAGGGACAGACGGGGGTATGTGGGTAGCTGAACTCTCCCCCTTTGTTTCCAGGAGACCACTTTGATCACAGTCTCCAAGGAGGACCAGAACAGGGGTAATGCACCCAGCGGCTACTTATCCAGGGCCAGCAGCAATGCAGGGCTGGTAAGTGACTCCGCACTGCTGGGGACAAAAGAGAATCCTGGTCCTTGCTGCTGGAAAGCCCCCATCGTGCTAGGGTTCTGAGTCTGCCTGGCTCCCCATCACCCCACTCCCTAGTTTGGGGCTCAGATAGGGGGTGATGGCTCTAAACCCTCTTTGCGCTGCTCTTCTTCCTGTCTCCAGTGACATCAAGAGCAGCCTCGAGGCTGCTCTAATTCATGCCCTGCTCAGGAAGCAGGGAAATGGCCAAGCTCTGGGTGTGCCCCCAATCCTGCCCCCTTACTCTGCTTTCACACCAGCCGGGAGGCCCCTTGCCCAGAGTGATAGTCCAGGGGGGCTCTTCCCACCCCCTTTGTGTTCCCAGAGCTGCTATAAGGGGGCTTGGGCATCAATGACAATGGGGTTCCTGTCCCCCGCAAAGGGCACAAGATTCACCCTCCCCACTCCCAGCCTTCTCCCCATGGGCTGAGTCCATCACTCAGACCCCTTGACAATCATCCCCGCCCCCCGAGCTTGCAGGGGCTAACAGGGAGAGCGGTGCTGTGGGTACAGGCTGACGGCCCCCTCTGATCCCCTCCCTGCAGACCCAGCTGGAGACAGAGGCCTTCAAGACAAATGGTGAGAGACCATCCCATTTCCGTGATGGGGGCGGGGAGGCAGACTTGGCTGATCCTTTTTGGGGACCGGGGTCACTAGACCTGGAGGGTAGCGAATGGGCGTGGCCAGCCAAGACACACACTCTCCTCAGCAGGCAGTGGGGTGGGATTCCCTCTGGGGAGGGAGCCTGGCTCCCTGGCCCTGATTGGGGAGTGGGGGGTGGGTGGGAGGAGCCAGGGTGGACCCCATTAGGGGGCAGATGAGCTGGCTTTGGGTTAGTCCCTGCCTGGGGTCAGGCTGAGGGGTCCCAAGCCGGGTGGGGAGGAGGGCATGCTGTGGATTGAGGGGAGACCTTGTCAAGACACTGGTGTTAGGGAGAACAGCCTTAGGGCTGCTCTAACTCATGCTTGGCCCCATTGATAGTCCCTTGGGGAGCAGAGAACAACCACAGTGCAGTGTACCCCGGCCATGGCCCAATCTGCCCCCTATGCCAGTGCAGAGCCACGGTGGCACAGAGAAGCAGGCTCGGCATGTTTTTAAGTCCTTCCTCGGGTTCCATCCCCATGCCGGCTCTGGCTCCCCACTTACCCCCAGCCGCCTTTCCTCTGTGGCAGGGATGATCCAGGCGATGCTCCCAGATTCCCAGAAGATCCTGAAAAACGAGCTGGAGATCATCAAAAGCCAACTCCATGCCCAGGCAAAGGTAACCACAGCAGGGAGAGGGGATTTGTTATGTGCATTACGGTAGTGCCTAGGGTTCCCCATTGGGCTAAGCGCTGCACAGACCCCAACCAGGATCAGGCCCCATTGGGCCAGGTGCTGCCCAGACCCCTAATGAGAGCCAGTCCCTGCTCCAGCTTACAATGTAAACATACAAAAGGTGGGAAGGGAAACTGAGGCACATAGCAGCAAAGTGATTTGCCCAAAGCCACCCAGCAAGTTCAGTCCAGAGCTGGGACTAGAACCATGGTGTTCTGTCACCCAGTCTGCTGCCCCATGCGCTAAACCCCACTCTCCTTTTCCCTATACACTCAGAGGGCCTGGGAAATAACCAGAGGCAGCAGGGCTGGGTGTCGGGGCTCGGTCCATGAACCCCCTGTGTTGTGTGTCTCTGTGACAGGCCTTCGAAGCCCTGAGCCACTCGGTCTCCCTGCTGGAGCAGGAGAGCAGCCTGCAGCAGCGAAAGATCCAGCAACTGGAAGGTGAGACGCCATTCAGTCCCCGTCGGGTTCGGCTCTCCCAGCAGAGGGCTCTGCAGACCAGGGGATTATCTCCAGTAATTGGATTATGGCGCCCCCATTGTGCTGGGCGCTGTATAGACACCCCCCGGGACTGAGATCGGGGCCTCCATTGTGCCTGGCGCTACACAGTTCCCTGCCCCCCATCCCTCCGGCCAAGAGCAGAGCCCTGTCCAGTCATAGAGCAAGTGACAGGTCCTGCCCTGAACATTTCACCATCGACAGAGAGAAAGGAAAGATTGTTATCCCCATTGTAAAAATGGGGAAACTGAGGCACAGGGAGGGCCAGTGACTCACCCAAGGTCACAGAGGGAGTCAGTGGCAGAGCTGGGAGTTGAACCTGCATCTTCCGAGTCCCAGCTTGGGGCTTGAACCACCAGCCCAGCTTCCATCATTTCCCCCAAAGGGCTGGGATTGTCAAAGGCACCAAGGGCCGCTGGGCTCCTAATTCCCCTTTAAAACTTCCAGCTAGAACATTTTCTGTAACTCCTCCCCAGTAGCCCCTCCCTCCTCTTTAGCTCCTCTCCAAATAGCCCCTCTAGCTCCTCCCTCCTCTCCAGCTCCTCCCCAATAGCCTCTCCCCCGCTTTAGCGCCTGCTCAAATGGCCCCTCCCTTCTCTTTAGCCCCTCCCCAAATAGCCCCTCCCTCAGGAAGAGCCCCTCCTTCCTCTATAGCTCCTCCCCCATCAGTAAGTCCTCCTCTTGAATCCACATGGCAATGTTTGAGTAGGTGTAAAGCGCCCCCCTCTGCCTGCCCCCTGCTCTGCACAGAGGAGTTGAGCCGAGCCTGCGGCCTGGCCCAGGGGGAGATGTTCGAGCAACTGGTGGATGGGAAGATCCTGGATGTCTGGGCTGCCATGGCCAAGGAGGTGGAAGGGCTGCAGGAGTCTCTACTGGAGCGCCCCGACCACCGCATGATCCAGAGGGGGGACTCGCTGGAGAACCTGTCCTTGGAGATCCTGGAGAGGTTAGACCAGGCATGGGGGGCTGATTCCACAGTAAGGGGGGCTCCCAGATCTGCTGCCCCCGGATCCCGCTAGCCCCATACCCCTCCCCTGGCTGGATCAGGGCCCTGCACAGTCATAGAGCAAGAGACAGGCCCTGCACTGAAGAGTTTACCCTCTAGACAGACAAAGGAAAGATCGGTTTCATAGTAGCAGCCGTGTTAATCTGTATTCGCAAAAAGAAAAGGAGCACTTGTGGCACCTTAGAGACTAACAAATTTATTAGAGCATAAGCTTTCGATGAAGTGAGCTGTAGCTCACGAAAGCTGTAGCTCACGAAAGCTTATGCTCTAATAAATTTGTTAGTCTCTAAGGTGCCACAAGTACTCCTTTTCTTTAAAGGAAAGATCGTTATCCCCATTGGAGAGATGGGGAAACTGAGGCATGGGGTGGGACAGTGACTCGCCCCAGGTCACACAGGGAGTCAGTGGCAGAGCTGGGAGTTGAACCTGGATCCCCCGAGTCCTAGTCCAGGGCCTGAACCGCCAGCACCTGCCCCCTCGACCAGCAGCCCCGTGCACCCATCACCTGTGCACGGGACAGGAGTGCTGCTTGCACGGTAATTGCCCCTGTTGGGCCAGGTGTGGCACAGACACATGGTGAGAGACAGTCATTGCCCCAAAACTAACTAGACAAAAGCTGGGAGGGAAAACTGAGGCACGGAGGGGTCCCAGCTGCAAGGCTGGGAATAGAACCCAGGTATCCAGAGTCTCAGGCTGGGTCCCAAGTCGCTGGATCCCGCTTGCCCCCCTGTGATGTTACCACCTTGAGCATCACGGAGCTTCCAGCCGCAAACTGTGGTGATGATTTCAGAGCAGAAAGGGGTGAAATCTGGCACCTAATTTAAAGGCCTAAATGTGGCCTTTAAAAATCTCCCCCAAGAACATTTTCAATGGTAGCCCCTCCCTCTTCAATAGCTCCTCCCTCAGGTAGCCCCTCCCTCCTCAGTAGCTCCTCCCCCGGATTGACTGCCCTGGGCCCAGGATATCACCCAATGAGGTACCCAGACCATGCAGCTTCTCCAAGCCCCCGTGCTGGTGGGAGTCCCCCGCTCTGCGGGTTTCCCCAGCCTGACCTGGGGCAATGGTGCCAGGAGCCTGTGGCTTTCAGTCGACTTTACTCTTCCTTTAGCAAGAAATTCCTCTGGGAGGAGCTGGAGTCAGTGCAAGGTGAGATGAGGAGGATCCATCAGAAATTGAGTAGGTACCCGGCAGAATATCCCTTTCTTTGCCCCCAGCCCTCAGGTGTCTATGGGTAAAAATCCCCCCGGTGGGTGCATGGCACAATACGCTCTCAATAGCACCCTCCAGCCCTGGATCTCCCAGATGGGTCAGTGTTGGTCTGTTTGTCCGGTGGGGAAACTGAGGCACGGAGCGCAGGGAAGGGACTGGCACAAAGTTCAGGCCATGAGTCTGTGACAGAGCTGGGGATAGAACCCAGGAGTCCTGGCTTCTTGTCCAACCCCCCACCCCCTTAATCTAACTATTACACCACACTCTCCCAAGGAGTCAAACCCCAGATCTCTGCCTCTCAGGCCCAATGCCTTACCCATGGGGTCGCCTGTCCTCTCTGCCTTGTAGCCCTGCTGGGAGGCAGGTCTGCGTCTTCAGCCCCATTTTCCAGGTGGGAAAACTGAGGCCTAGAGGCACCAAGCCAGATGCGCCACTAGGGGCATTTGGTTGGCTGTGGAGCCTGTTCTGGGAGGGTCTGAGTGGGGTGCGGGGAACCCTGAACTGGGGGCTCTGTTTTTTCTCTTCCGCAGAGGATCAGGAGGACGATATAACCAAGAACCTCATCAGCATAAAGAAAATGCACGAGAATCAAGTGAAATGCAGGAAGGTGAGATGTGGGGGAAGGGAGGAAGAGGAAAGGGGGTGGGGCTACATGATGCTCCTCCCCCTTTGCAGTCCATTCACAAATCAGGCACTTTGCATCACATCATTCTCTCCACCCAGGCACACACTGTTGCCAGGGGAGGGCACCCCCTATTGAGCCCCGCCACATTCCCTGCAGGACAGCTCCCCCTAGCGCTGCACTGGGGCATTGGGGGTCAGCACTAGCTGTGAGGGGAGAGCGCCTCCTGCTGAGCCCCCCAAGCCGAATAGCAGATCTCTGCACCCCAACGGTTCGGTCGCGTGGAACCCCAGTTTGCTAGAACAGCCCCCCTCTCTCCCCAGATCCTGTCGCAGCTGAAGGGCAAAGGGCCGGGCGCAGAGGTGGCCCTGGAGTCCGTGGGCAGAGGCAGAGATAGCAGGCCGGTCAAAGAGGAGCTGAATGATATATGGTAGGATGGCCAGGCTGGAGCTTGCTGCTGGGGAAGGGGCCGCCCAGCTCCCGTCCCCCAGCCCCTCTCCATGCTGAGCTGTACTGGAGCCCCCCATCTGTCCTGTGGACCCCCACCCCACCTCTCTGGGCTCTCATTGCAGCCACTAGGGGGCAGCCCTAATTGCCTAGGGAGAGTGCCCCCTACTGAGCTCCTGCCCCGTTTCTTGCAGCACAGCTCCCCCTAGTGCCACGCTGGGGCTCTGGGGTCAGCACTGAGTGCAAGGGGAGAGCGCCCCCTACTGAGCCCCTGCCCCACAGCACCCCCTAGTGCTCTCTGCATCACCTCCCTTTGTCCAGTGCTGACCCCCTTCTGCCAGTTGCTTCCAACTCTCCCATTACCGCCTCCCCCCAGTACAAGGGCAGCAAAACTCACTCCCAGTGACACGTGCTTGGGAGTGAATATGCCACCACCCTGCCTGCATCCAGATTTGAACCCTGGGCCCTGGGGGCTATAGGCCAGAGCTAAAGGAGCAACTCTGAGTGGGCAGCAGTAGTAGGTTGTTATGTTCTTACACACATCAGTCACAAGAAGGAGCTGAAGAGAAACCCAGGATGGTCTTGGCTCAGGGGTCCCTGCGTAACTGGGGTATCCCCAGCCCTGAAGTCTGTCTGCACCATCACCTCAGCACCCCCCGCCTAGTGGGGGGATCCGTTAATGGGGTCTCTCCGTGCAGGTCAGCCGTCAACACCCTGCAGAACTCCATGGCCAGCTGCAGCCTCTGGGGCGACGGCCAGGCAGTGGTGAGGGTCACAGGTAAGTGGGGCGGGGGGGCTGAGAACAGGGCTGGGTGTGAGGTGGGAGCCAGGGGGGCTGGGTGTGGGATCGGAGGCAGGGAGGTGGAAGGGGCTGGGTGTGAGGGCACAGGTGAAAAGGGAGAGGGGTGGGGGGCTGGGTGTGAACTATGGGGGGCTGGGGGTGTCAGTAGGGGGCTTCAGGGGGTGGATGTGGGGGGGCTGGGGCAAATCTGCATGGCTCCACTGGACTCGAGTGGGGTCAGTTCTCAGCAGCTGGGGATCTGGCCCCTCTGTGTTGAAGCTCCCTTGGGCAGAGTGCCCCCCCACCTCCCGACTGAGCAGCCCTTGCCCCTCTTGCCCTGCCAGGCCGTCGGAGCCGTCGGCACCGCACGTCCATCTCGGCCAGCCCGCCGGCCCCTGCCGCAGAGCCGGCCCTGTGCCTCTACCAGGAGGAGAGCAGCTCCTGCGAGGGCCCCTGCCCCTAGGGGGGGGCTGTGATGGTAAGACCCCTCCCCCCCACCCTCCCTGGCCCTGCTGCAGGTCCTGGCCTCTGCTGGGCCAGCCGGGGCAAACTCCTCACGGAAATGCGCCTACTTAGGGACTTGTGCCTGAAACCCCCCACGTGGGATGAGGCCCTGGGCAGCACACCGTGGCTGAGAACCCAGGCGTCCGGCCATCCCCTTCCAAGGCTGAGGCCCCCTCCCCTGGGTCTCTGCAGCTGAGGGACAGCGGTGCCCCGGGACAGCGTGCTAATTTGCCCTCCTCTCTTTCCCCCAGGCTGAGAGCAGAGAGTGCCTGTGACCGGCCAGGGGCCTGGCCTATGGATGAGACCGAATTAAACAGCTGCTTGGGAGAGACTGGGTCTGCCAGACTCCTTAAGGCCAGATCGGAGGAACTCGGGGGCCCAACCCAGCGGGGAGGGTTGCCTGGCCAGACAATGGATCCCCTGTCCCTAGCGTGGACCGTTCACGGCCTCCCTGTGTGATGCCCTGCGGAGGTGGAATGCCTTCCTCTTCTCTAGCAGCCCTGGGGGCAGAGCCCAGGGTCCTGGCTCCCAGCCCCACCTGCTCTAACCACTAGATCCCACTCCTCTCAGGGAGCTGAGAACACAAGAGTCATCATTCCCAGGCCTTCCTGCTCTAATCACCAGACCCCACTTCCCTTTCGGAGCCAGGGAGAGAACCCAGGCGTCCTGGCCGGGCAGTTTGCTCTGTGTGAAGAAACCCCTCCCCCCACACCACCCCCCCATCTGGAAGGAGCGTCCAGCGCCATGAACTGGGTGTGGAGACTTTGTGGCTCTCGGCAGCTGCCGTTTCCTGACCAAAGGATTCAGATGTGAGGGTTGCAGCCGCGCTGGGAGAGAGGAGGGTGTGAAAGCCACTGCATCCGATGCCCCTCCTAGCCCTGCGGGGTCTCCTGGTAGCCACTAGGGGCCAGCGCTGACTGTGAGGGGACAGCACCCCCTACTGGGCCTCCACCCCACTCCCTGCAGCACAGCGCCCCCTAGTGCCATCCCGGGGTAACGGGGCCAGCACTGACTGCGAGGTTTCTTGCGCCTTCTCCTACAGCAGCTGGTACTGGGCACCTTCGCGGACGGGGATGCCCTTCTGCCGCGAATTAACAGAGCTGAAGGCGAGACGGGTCCATCAGATCCTGTCTGACCTCCTGGGTGGGGGGAACGGACACCCTGCAAATACAGGGCTGGGAGGATAGGAGGGGGAGTGAGGGGAGACGGTGAGACGTGGGGGTGGCGGGCAAGCCAGCTCCAGGCTGGGAAGGAGGGTCCTGAGGGTTCCTACTGTACCCGTTCCAGCCCCTCTCACCTTCACCCCTGCCCTGCCCTGTGGATCCCAGGCCGGAGAATTGTGCCCACCGGTTCCTGGAGCCAGCTCCGAGTTGGAGGGTCTTTTAGAAAGTTCAGCTGATCTAGAGGGAAAGATTCTGAGTTGTGAGAATCCACCCTGGGTGAGTTGCTCTGATGGTTCCTTCCCCACCCTCTCTAAAACCGGGAACCTTATTTGTAGTCTGAATGTGTCTCGTTCTGGCTCCCAGCCGCTGAATCTCGCTGGACCCTTTTCTGCTGGATCCCAGGGCCCGCGAGGCTCAGAAATCTCCTCCCCACGCAGCTCTCCGGAGCCAGGATCGAGTCACCGATTAACCTTCTCTTGGCTCTGCTTCTTGAGTCTCTCTAAGGGAGCGACTCATTCCCGTAGCTCCTGTCTGGAGCCGGCTCAGTGGCCTTTTTGGAAGCGCGCACCCCAGAACCGGGCACAGCTTCCTGGGAACTGGCTCGCCTGAGGGCCCAATTGCTTCCAAGTGCAACGACTCCATCCGTGTTCAAAGCCTGCCTGGCTCCCGAAATGAGAGGTCTCTATTTCCCAGTGGTGCTGAACGGCTTCCACTCCAGTGTGTGACCCATTCCCAGCCCCAGCTGCAGACAGATTTCGCCATGCTGCCTTGCAATCCTCTTGGCTAGTCTCTGGTTATTTGATAGCGATCGCTCATCTCCTCAGTCCTCCATTTCCGTCCCGTGTCCTGCGATGACTCTCCTCCCATCACCCCCCAGGAGTTATTGACCGGAATCTGCTTCCCGAAACGATCCCGCGATCCTGGGTATCTTTTTGACATTTGAGATGTTACAGCTGCTTCACTGGGGCCTTTTCTGCTCTACTGACTCCTGGCTGGGGCTTTACCCTTTCGGGGCGGGGTTTATTGCTTCTCACACTTCCCTTTTGTGCTGCGTTCCTAGATCCAAACTAGCATCTTGCTAATTAGTATTTTTATATTAGAGGCCCCAGCTGAGATCAAGGCCCCGTTGTGCCAGTTCCTGCCCCTGCTGAGATCAGAGCCCCATTGTGCCGAGTGTTGCACAGACACACAATGAGAGACTGTCCCTGCCCCCAGGCTGAGATCAGGGCCCCTCCACCCATGCCAGGTGCTGCACACAGGCTCCAAGGAGCTCACAATCAAAGGAGACACAGCAGGGATCATTAGCCCCATTGTAAATATGGAGAAACGGTGGCCCAGAGAGAGGAAGTGACTTGCCCACGGTCACCCAGGCAGTCTGTGGCAAAGTTGGGAATTGGACCCAGGCATTCTGGCCCAGCGCCTTAGGCCCAAGGCCACCCTGCTGCACTTGCAAGCATGCTCAGGCCAAGAAGCCATGGACTAGGAACTTCCATTTCCCTCCGAGTTGGGGGTCCCACTAGGGCCAGGCCAGTCTGTGGCTAGGAGCTGCCCCTGCCAGCCTGGACCTGCTGGAGGGAGAGAGAGGAGTTGCTCAACCTCTCTAGGGCTGTAGATCCCTCTCAGCAGTGCTGGGGGTCAGGGAATTTCCCAGGTATTTGCTCCTCCATGGGGCAGCTGTAGGCAGCGTGGGGGCGGGTTAGCCTCTGCATTCCCTTCATGCAGTGGAGGATTTAGCGCTGAACCGGGGGACACGGGATCCATAGAGCACAGAGTTGGGCCTTCCAGCTTCTTGGATGCATCCAAGAAGCAGCAGGTGTTCCACCGGAAGCCGTCCTGGACCGTGCTGCGTTTTGCACGAGCACTTGTGAACGGAAAGTGCCCTGTTTTTCACCAGTGAGCAGAAATGGAATCTGCAGCATCTTGCATAGGTGCATGGGAATGGACGCCCTTGTGTTTTACACTTGGGAATGGAGCAGACTGTTTTGCACAAGCACTTGGGACTAGTATCTGTTGTGATTTGCACAAGCACGTGTGAAGGGAGTGGACTGTTTCTCATGAGCATTCACGTTGTCCTTTTCTATTCTCCTTTGCTTTTCCCAATCAGTTCTCCCCCCCCAGGATCCCCATTAGCTTGCACCTGTCTGAGAGAAAGCTGCCCTGACCCACATGCTTCGTGCATTCTCTGGGACTCTTTCAGGGCTACCCAAGGGGTGCAGGGTGAGTCACAGCTTGCCTTGCCTGTACCCCAAACTATGAGCTGCTGGCACTGCAAACCCGGTGTTTCCCCTCTGTCAGCTGACAATTCGTACCCCCCAGATGCCCTCGGTGAGTGCTTGGATCAGAGCAGAGAGAATCTGTAGCCAGCTCCATGGAGCTAGTTTGCCCCCCAGGTTCACTCTGGCCCGGGGCACAGGTCCCTCCAGACTGTCCATGCACCCTGCTGCGTTACGCTCCAGCGCCCGGTCCTTCAACATTGGGACACCTGAAATGCACGTGGATGCGCTGCCCCTGTGGAAGCAGCCCCCCCCCCCATTCAATACACACGTAGCCATGTGTATAGTCATTACATCATGATGTGGGCAAACTTTTTGGCCTGAGGGCCACCTCTGGATATGGAAATTGTATGGCAGGTCATGAATGCTCGGGGGTAGGGGTGTGGGAGGGGGTGAGGGCTCCAGCTGGGGGTGCAGGCTCTGGAGTGGGGCCAGAAATGAGGAGTTCAGGGTTCAGGGTGCAGGGTGGACTTGGGGGAGCCTGGGGATGAAGAGTTTGGGGTTCAGAGGGTGGGAGGGGGATCAGGACTGTGGCAGGGTATTGGGGCACAGAGTGGGCTCAGGGCTGCAGGGTCTGGGTGGCGCTTACCGCAAGCAGCTCCTGGAAGCAAGTCCCCACTGTGACTCCAAGGCATGGCCAGGCATCTGCGCGCTGTCCTGTCTGCAGGCACCACCCCTGCAGCTCCCATTGGCCAGGAACCTTGGCCAAAGGCAGCTGCAGGGGCGGTGCCTGCGAACAGGGCATCGCAGAGAACCACCTGGCCACGCCTCCACATACTATGTAGGAGCCGGAGGGGGGTCATGCCAGCTACCTCCTGGAAGCCATGCAGCACAGGGCAAACCCCTGACCCCACTCCCCGGCGGGAGCAGAGGGCCGGATTAAATGGTCTGATGGGCCGGATGTGGCCCTTGGGCCGTAGTTTGCCCAACCCTGGTCTAAACCCACCAGATAGTTATTTGACCTAGCTTAAGGAAAAGATTCAGACAGAAGCCATGTCATGGACTCACAGGCCCCGTGCTCACTGGGCTCCTTACAGCCCCTGGGAAAGACCTTCCATGTGGCAGCCCCCCCCCCACCCCGGTGAGGGTTGCACTCTCTCCCTAGGGTTCGGTCCTCTGGCCCCGCCACCACCTGGGACCTTTCCTCTGAGCTTCCTGCATGCCTGTCTCTCCCACTCAGGGCGTCCTCTTGCTCTGGACCCCTGGGGCCCCCACCCCCAGAGGGACCAAGGCCACCCTGATCTCTAGCCTGCAGTGAACCTCAGCCAGAGTAACAGAGGGTTTATTGAACATCTGGACCTAGCACAGGGATTCTCAGGGCCCTGGACCTAGCAACCCTCAGCCCAGTTCATCTAGGTCAATCCCACATCTGGGTGGCCTCAGGCTGCCCTCTGCTCCCAGTCCCGACACCCCCTCCTTCCAGCCCATCATCCTACAGCCTCTCCTCCCTCCTTTGTCTTCGGTCCCAAGCAGACAGGTCACCTGGCCCCTCTCTCTTCTGTCCTTTGTTCCCACACTGGCTGGAACTGGCTGGTCAGGTCACCTGGGTCCTCTCTCTTCAGCCCATTGTCCTCCCACTGGCCAGAACCGACTGGCTCCCAAGATGGGGTGGGCCTCCCAGTCACCAGTTGCTGGGGTCCCCAATCTCCAATCCATTGTCCAGGGTCCCAGCTGCTAGGTGAGGTCATACCCAGCCCTCTGCAACAACAAACACCCTCTGCACCACCAGGTTAAACATGCAGCACACTGGGGAAACTGAGATACACATAGTGTTCGTGCAAAACACTAAGAGAACCCCCCCAACTTCATCACAAGCGGGCACAAGGCTTGGAAACATGGTTACAGATAAAAGACAAATGTAAACTGCAGTCTGGCACCTATAGGAATTGACAAGGGCCTTCCCCGTCTACTAAGGGATGTCCAGTTCTGTCCCCAGCTGTTCAAAAATCATGAATCGGGCTCACCAAAAATCATGAGATTGGCTTTAAAATCAGGAGATTATGTAACAATAATAGATGTGGGGGTCTTTCGATTTGTCTTCCACTTTTTCTGCCTTTAGGGTGCGCTGGGGGCCCATTTTGAAGCTTTCGCCACAGCCACGAGGGTTAGAAACTTCCTTTTTCTTTAAGACCCAAGGCTGAAATCATCCCATATCCACTGACTCCAGGACCTGGGGCTTTAAGGAAGCCAACAATGATCATGAGTCTCGTGAGCATTGGCCACACTGGACCTCTCACCCACACACGAGAGCTGGGGTCCCCTTTTCAGGAGACCCTCGTCCCGGCCGAGTGTCACCTCCATAATGGACCCCCCTCCACATCTTCTCCCTTTCTCCTGGGACTTCTAGGTTCTAGCCCCACTCCGACTCTCTGGGTCACTTAGGCCCAAGCCCCCGCGGAGTGGAATAAACACCCCTGTGGTGCGTGTGGAGTTGGGGGGAGCATTTTAAGCACAGTCCCACCCAAACTGCTCCCCCCAGATTATGATCGACCCACATACACATTTTCTCAGACCCCTTAAGCTGGGGGGGAGGGGGACACAATACAAAACCCAGCAAGCACCGGGACAATCCGCCTGCAAAGGGGGGCGGCACGGGGGGGGCACAGCCCCTTCTCCGCGCCTGGACCCCCCCCGCAGGGGGCACATGCCTCGTGTTCATGACGCCAGCTGATCCCCCCCCCCCCAGCTTCCACCCCCGCCCCTGCGCCGCCCCCTCGCTCTGGAGAAGCCGCAGCTGCTGAGCGGCTCCGGAACCGGGCGGTCGCCGCGATCCAGCGCGATGGAGCCGGGCCGGCGGCCGGCGGAGCAGTGACCGGCCGGCGAGGAGCCCCGGGGGCCTGGACGGGGGGGGGCAGCGATGGCTGCTGCCTAGCGAGGGGCGGTGAGAGGGGTCGGCAGGCCCCAGCGCCGGGCAACGGGGCCAGCGACAGGCGCTGGGGAGGGGGGGATGTTCTAAGCCGGGCGGGGGGGCCTGGGGTTGTGAGATGGACAAATGCGTGTGTCGGGGCTCGATGGATGGGGGGGGTGTATGGCTGGACAGAGGGTGAGGGGCTGTGTAAAAGGGGTGTATGGGGATGGATGGACAGAGAGGGGGCGGGGCGGGGCTATATAAAAGGGGTGTATGGAGATGACTGGATGAATAGAGGGGGAGAGGTGGGGCTGTATAAAAGGGGTATATGGGGATGGATGGATAGAGAGGGTGTATATGGATGGATAGAGGGGGGAGGGGCTGTATAAAAGGGGTGTATGGAGATGACTGGATGAATAGAGGGGGAGGGGTGGGGCTGTATAAAAGGGGTATATGGGGATGGATGAATAGAGGGAGTGTATATGGATGGATGGGGGGAGGGGCTGTATAAAAGGGGTGTATGGGGATGGATGGATAGAAGAGGGTCTATATGGATTGACAGTGGGGAGGGGTGGGGATGTATAAAGGGGGGTGTATGGGGGGATGACTGGATGGCTGGAGGAGGGTGTGTGGAGATGGATGGATAGAGGAGGGTATGTGGGGCTGGATAGATAGAGGGAGGAGGGGGTGGGGCTGTATAAAAGGGATGTGTATATGGATGGATAGAGGGGGAGGGGTGGGGCTGTATAAAAGGGGTGTGTGGGGAAGGATGGGTAGAGGGGTGTATATGGATGGATAGAGGGGGGAGGAGGGCTGTATAAAAGGGGTGTGCAGGGATGACTGGATGACTGGAGGAGGGTATATGGAGATGGATGGATAGATAGATGGGTGTTTGTGGAGCTGGATGGATAGAGGGGGAGGGGGCTGTATAAAAGGGGTGTGTGGGGATGACTGGATGGCTGAAGGAGGGTGTATGGAGATGGATGGATAGATAGACGGGTGTTTGTGGGGCTGGATGGATAGAGGGAGGAGGGGGTGGGGCTGTATAAAGGGGTGTATGGGATACAGAGATTTACAGCCCCCAGCCTGGCACAGTCTCGGTGGAATCTGTAGCCGGTAACGGGTGCGATCGCTGGGCCCGGGAGCCAGGCACCTGGTGACTCAGAGCGAGGGGGCCTGTTGCTAGTGAACCAGGGCTGGTGGCGGCTGGATCCGCCCCTTGGCCCGGCTCAGGCAGGGGCGATGGGGCCGTGGCCCTGGCAGAGCTGTACAGGTGGGGGGCGGATCAGAGCCTGACTCTGCACTGAAACGGGGGGGCTTGGGAGATGTGATGCCAGTTGAGCACCTGGACAGTGGAGCTGGGGTTGGGGTCTGGATCGGTAGCAGGGACCAGTGTGGGGTTATCCACGGGGGCTGGGAATTGTGTGTGTGGGGGGGTTAATCTCTATTTATCTCCACCTGTGGCCAAGGCAGCCGAACTGGGGCATGAAATGGACAGGATTAGTGTGGGGGGGGTATTTGCCCCAGTATCAGCTACACACCCCTCCCGGGAGGTGGGGGGTCCTGACCATCTGGAAGAGAACTGGGGGAAGGGGGCTCTCAGTTCAATGTAACTGTGGGGGGGGAGGGGGGCTATAAATGCAGCAACACCCCTCCCCCATTCCCCAAAAGCATGGGGCAGAGAGCAAGAAGGTTGAGATGAATTCAGATTGTTGACTGCATATATAGTAGGGTCTAGCATCCGATCAAGGTCAGGGCCCCGTTGTGCCGGGCGCTGCACAGACCCCAGCTGAGATCAGGCCCCTGTTGTGCCAGATGCTGAACACTGAGAGACGGTCCCTGCCCCAAGGGGCTTACAATCTACATAGACACAGAGTGGGAGGGGAAACTGAGGCTCACGGGGGGCAATGAGATCACACAGCAGGTCAGAGGCAGAACAGGAAACAGAACCCAGGCGTCCTGAGTCCCAATCAGCCCCCAGACGTGGGTCCCTGCTAATGCTTTGTGCTCGCTGGGTGCAGACGGCTCCGGGCAAGGGGAACGGGTCACTCAGCAAGGGCTGTTGCCCTCTCTCGGGCGTGTGAGCTGGAGGTAGATTGTACAGGTCACACTGCTGCCTCTTCCGTGCTCTGTCCTCCTCCACCAGGACTACTTCCAACCTCCCAGCCAATCAGCACCTCTCAATCCAGCCCCTTCACCCAGACAGTGCCCATCTGTCCACCTCTGCCAGGACTACTTCCAGCCACCCCACCAATCAGCACTTCCCAATGCCGCCCCTTCACCTGTGTGCTGGCCACCTCTGCCGGGACTACTTCCAGCCTTTTACTTTTGGTACCTTTACCCTGCAGGTTGAGGGATATGTAAAATAGACCCACTCCTATTTACAAACGTTTCTTAGCTAGGGTTTCTAGAAATCGGGGGGGGGGGCAGCAGAGATCGCCCCAGGAGATGGGAGAAAGGCTGTGTGTCTGGAGCCCGCCCCCTCTCGCAAGAGTGTGTCTGGCCTCTGCCCCGTCTCGCATGAGTGTGTCTGGCACCTGTCCCATCTCGCACAAGTGTGTCTGGCGCCTGCCCCCTCTTGCACGAGTGTGTCTGGCCCCTGCCCCGTCTCGCACGAGCACATCTGGGACCTGCCACCTCTCGCACAATGCATGTGGCAGGGATCCGTTGTCTCTCGCATAGGTAGGATTCCCCATCTCTCGCACGGGCAGACGGGATCAGATAGTCCAACTGTCAACCCGTTTAACAGTTCTGTCCAGCCCCCGAACGCATCCACACCCCCAGTTCTACAACACGGCGTCCTCCAGATGGCGTGCCCTGGTACGTACGGTGCAGAGTGGAGGTGCCGCACAGAGGACGCCGCTTGATAGAGCCCGCATTTCGGTCTGTTGCCCATGGAGAAGCCACCCAGCTGGCACCCGGCCTGTGGCCCCGAATGAGGCCCAGAACCTACCGAGTCCAGTGGCCAGAAGCAATTTCGGCAGAGGTGTTTCCTGTCAGAAAAGGCCATTTTGTCACAATTGAAAGGTGGATTTCCACCTCCTTTTTGACAGAAAAATTTGGAAACTGATCAAAATGGAGCCAGTCCTTCTGCTGCGTACAATTCCTTATTCTCTTAAACTTTCACACGCCATTACACTCTGTTGTATACCTTTACATTATATATTCCCTTATACTCGGAGATTATATGATTTATTATTCTATTACCTTTATCTCATTATTCTACTATCTAGACTTTAGATTATGTTACATTGACAGAGCTATAATCTGAATAGAGAAAATACCATCTAATAGAAAAGCGTAATAGAACCTAAATACCGAAAAAATAATGGATTATATTATTATATGAGGATATTTCCTCCTGTTTAAATTGCAGCTCTATGCAAGTGCAAGAGAATCTAAACAGAGACAAAGAATCGATTGCACTTTGATATTCAATTCTATTTTCTCTGTTTAGATTCTATTATACAATTTCTCGTTCACCGCAGCAGATCTTGTATTGTGCTGTTTTACATTCCTCTCGCTTTGCCATCTCATGCTGAGATCTCGCCTAGCTCATGTTTTCTGTCCTGTTCGAAGGCTTCAAACGTATCAAAAGAGAGCGTCCGGCTGCTCCCGACCGTCCGGCGTTTTCCCGGAATTTCCATTCCACCAACATTCCAAAATCTCGACTCGTCGGCCCGTTTCGGGGCAATTTGTCGGTTTGTCCTGACGCCCCAAAGGAGCAGGGACAGGAGGCCGAGTGGCAGGATGGCAGCCAGATCAGGAGGCCTTGGGAGGCCGCAGCTGAGGGGCGGGCTGTGGGGGGCAGCCAGATCTCAGCCTGGAAGATGAATCGGGGGGGGGGGCAGTTTGCACCATGGGAGATGCTGCTTGGGGGAGGGACCTGGGGTCTCTATTTGCACCGTGCATGGGCAGGGGCTGTGTAGGGATGCAGTGACCGCTCTGCCTTTGGGTCTCCTTTGCCAGGTGCCCCCTCCCCACGGAGGGACCCCCTCTCTCCCACGCCCAGAGTGGGCATCATGGCTGGTGGGAAGCAGGAGCTGAAGAGAAGCGTTTCCATCATCCCCTGCTTTGTGTTCGTGGAGGTAAGGCATTGGGCCTGAGGAGGGTGGGGCTGGGCGCCAGGAAGCCTGGGTTCCCTCCCTGGCTATGGGAGGAGAGTGGGGTGTAGTGGTTAGAGAATAAGGGGCTGGGAGCCAGGATTCCTGGGTTCTGTTCCCCACTCAGCTCAGTGAGAGAATCCAAAATTAACAAATGTACCTTAAAATGGGGAACTGGCACTGCGAGCTTCCCTGTTCCCCACCCCCGGCCAGGGGACTCCAGAGCTGTGAGCTTCTCTGCAGCAGTGCCCAGCCTGGGGAGATGTGGGGACTCCAGCACTGCAAGTTCCCCACAGTAGTGCTCCAGGCCAGGGGTAAGGAAGGCAGTGCTGTGAGCTTCCCTGCCGCAGTGCCCTACCAACCCCCCTTCCTCATGCCCTACCACCAGCCCCTCCTGCCGTGAACCCTCCAGAGGCTAGACACAGGGGTTTTGCTGTGGAGGAGGGTCCTGTGTTAAACGGCAAGTGTGGGGGGAGATCATGCTGGGGGGGGCTAAACAACCCCCCTTCACCATCCAGCTCAGGAGCACGAAGTCGGCCCAGAGAGCCAGGGTCACGAACCAGGGAATTAAATTTTCCATTTGCCACATCATAAAACCCTGGCCCTGACTCTTTGAGATCACTGCCAGGGGCTGGGGGGGCCAAGGCAAATCCCCAGCCCCCACTCCCTTGCTTACAGGATCCTTCATCACTTCCTTCCTGTCCTAAACAGCCCCCATGCCCCACCCCAGAGGTGGCTGCATCTCAGCACTGAGCAAGAGGTCCCTGTATAAACAGCCCCTGCACCCCACCCCACCATGCTGCATGAGTGGGGGAGGCTGCAGCCTTGAAAAGGCACAGCATGGTGCTCCCTGGGGGGGGTTTGGATTTATTTGGGTGCTCCGGCTGGAAGAGGGGCAGGTGAGGGGGGTGGGGAAGCTCTGGAGGGAGGCGAGGGGGGGGAGCAGCCATCTGCCCCAGTTTGACTGAGGTGGGTGCCTCTGCCCTCGGCCATGATGTGATGCGGAGCTACAGCAGACACCCAAGCGTGAACGGGAGTGCACGAGGGAGCTTGCACGGAGCCTGGGGGGGGGAGGGAGAGGCGGGACGGATGGTTCCTGGGCTCCCCCCACTCCCACCCCGCGACTCTGCCTCCTCGCTCCTCTCCGCCTGGCGCTCAGTCCGGGCCGGGCTCGGGCCGGGGCCAGGCACTGAGCTGCCATGTTCTATTTCCAGCTGGTGATCATGGCGGGCACGGTGCTGCTGGCGTATCACTTCGAATACACCGACACCTTCCCCGTCCACATCCAGGGCTTCTTTTGCTACGACAGCACCTACGCCAAGCCCTACCCGGGGCCCGAGGACACCAGCCGCGCCCCACCCGTCCTGGTCTACTCCCTGGTCACCGCCGTGCCCACGGCCATGGTGAGGGGCACCCGGGCAGGGGCTGGCATGTGGGGCTGGGGGGGCGTGTACATTGCGGGCTGACGTGCGGGTATGGGAGGGCTGGGTGGTGCCCCGGGGTTCTGGTGGGGCTGGGATCTCAGAGGGATTGGGCCCATGAGTGTCACACCTGGGTTCTGACCCTCCAGACCCATGCCAACCCCTTGGGCTTTGGGGCAATGTGCCCCCCCCAAGCAGAGGCTGCTGTCAGGGCACCCACACACCAGCCGCCATGTGCCCAATTGGGGGCCAGTGACCAAGGGCCCCCCCTGCCACAGGGACCCGCTAGCACCTGCAGAGCATAGACTGGCGGGGGGGGACTGCTTGGGGTTCTCAGAGCCTCCTCCGGGGGGCCCTCAGACCCAGCTGAGGGGTCAGCATCATGGATCTGGGCCTGGGTTAGCAGGGACCAGATGTTGCTTTTGCATGGAGTGGGGTGGCGGCTGGGAAGTAGGACTGGTGGCTCCAGGGGATTGGTGGAGTGGAGGGGGGGCTGGGGTTTTTGGGGGGCCAGCAGGGGTGAGGCAGGGGAGTCATGTAGATCATCTGTGCAAAGGGAACAGGGAGCAGCTGGAGCCTGGTGCCCCCAGCCCGCACCCCCTATGCCAAGCTGGTAGCCTGAATGCGGCTGGTTCCACGTATGGCCAAGCCCCTGCCCCGCCCCCACTGACCAGCAGCTGGACACGGACAGCAGGGCCTCCCCCCGCCCCCCGGAGCACGGGATGGGACCTTGGGGCAGGAGTCAGATGGGGCTGAGCTGGGAGGCGGATCGCCCCCCCCAGTGCTCTGCTGGTGCCCCTCAGTTCCCACCCACAGCCCCATTTCCCCATTCTCTCTTTCTCTGTCTTTGCCCTCTGCCCACGACCCCCGCCCCTCCATCCCTGCCCTTCCCCACTCCCCCCTTCGTGGGAACTGAGGCAGGGTTTGAGAGAGACAGGCCACGGCTCCGTCCCCCGCTTTAGAAGCTGGGAGCTCCCAGCCCCCCTCCCTTCCCTCCACTCCCCCGCATCTGGGCTCCGTCCGCTCCAGTTGGCTAATCCTGGCTGCACTGTCTGCTCTGCCGGGGGACGGGGGGGAGGACGGGACCCAGGGAGGACTGGGGGGAGGGGCTAGAAGGGGACGTCAAGGATCCCCAACTCCTCCCTGCACAGATGAGGCTCCCTCACTTCTCCCCCACCCACTGCCCCAAGGATCCCCCAGCACCTGGAGCAGAGGGGCCAGCGTTGGGATCCAGGCAGGGGTCCCGATGGCAGCGGGGTGCCCCCTGGGGGCAGGACAGGGTATTGGGGGAGGGGAAGACTAATAGGGGGGCTCTTGGGCGCCCGATCCTGCACCCTGGGCTCAATTCTCAGTTACGGTGATGGCACTTTGTGCTTCTCAGGTGGGAGCTCCCCTGCCTGGTCCCAGGACCTCCAGGCTGGCCTAAGGCCCTGGCTTGGGGGGGCATAGCTGGAGCACACTGGGGTGTGCCTGCTCCCTGCCTCCCCACAGAGGCCTGTGCTGGGACAGAGCATGAGTTAGAGCAGCCCCGAGGCTGCCCTGGGGGCTGGTTCCTAGATCCCATCCTGCCCCCACGAGAAGTGGGAGAGAGCAGCCCCTGCACATGGGGCCCAGGGGAATTGGGCCTGAGATAGGGGGTGCTGATAGAGCCGCTAACTGGGATCCTACTCCCACCCCCAAGATCCTGGTCGGGGAATTGGCTGCATTTTTCTGCTGGCCACGGCGGCGTAAGGAGAAAACCATCATCTCTGGGGAGTGCTGCTACTTCATCCCGCTGCTGAGACGCATCGTCCGCTTCCTGGGTGAGTGGGGGGGCCCTCGCTCCCGACCCACAGCCCCCTGCTAGCCAGGCCCTGGGCTCCCCCAGCTCTGCCAGTACCCCTCACTCCCGACCCACAGCTCCCTGCTGGCCCAGTCCTGGGGTCCCCCCAGCTCTGCCGGTGCCCCTCACTCCCAACCCGCAGCCCCCTGCTCGCCTGCCCTGGGCTCCCCCCAGCTCTGCCGGTGCCCCTCACTCCCGACCCACAGCCCCCTGCTGGCCAGGCCCTGGGCTCCCCCCAGCTCTGCCAGTGCCCCTCGCTCCCGACCCATAGCCCCCTGCTCGCCTGCCCTGGGCTCCCCCCAGCTCTGCCGTTGCCCCTCGCTCCTGACCCATAGCCCCCTGCTCGCCTGCCCTGGGCTCCCCCCAGCTCTGCCGGTGCCCCTCACTCCCGACCCACAGCTCCCCATCTCTGCACTAATCACTCCCCTCCTCCCGCAGGTGTCTATTCCTTCGGCCTGTTCACCACCACCATCTTCGCGAATGCCGGGCAGGTCGTCACGGGGAACCAGACCCCCCACTTCCTCTCCGTGTGCCGTCCCAACTACACGGCGCTGGGGTGCCAGCTGCCTGGCCCCCAGTACATCACCGACCGGGGGGCCTGTGCTGGGAACCCCACCCTGGTCACTGCAGCCCGCAAAGCCTTCCCCTCCAAGGATGCTGCGCTCAGTGCCTACGCCGTGGTCTACACCGCCGTACGGGCTGGGGGGGCCGCGGTGTGGGGCAGGGAAGCTGGGACAGGCCAATGGGGCTGTGGGTCAGAGGGAGGGGAGGCCGTGGGGCTAGTCGGGGGGGTAGGGAGGTGGGGCAGAGGGGTTGAGGGGGCAGGGAGAGGGGACAGCGCAGGGGGCCATAGGGCAGGGAGAGGGGAGGCAGTGCGGGGGGGGCTATGGGCAGGGCAGCCCAAGGAAGGGGGAGGAAGGCAGGGAGTCTGCAGGCAGGGGGGTCCGGAGGGCAGAGCTTGGGGGGCTTCTGATGGCTCCTGCCCCCCCCACGCCATCTCTCTCCCCCCAGATGTACGTGACGCTGGTGCTGGAGGTGCGGGGCTCCCGGCTGGCCAAGCCCACGCTCTGCCTGGCGCTGGCCGGCCCGGCTGCCCTAGTGGGGGTGGTGCGGGTGGCCGAGCACCGAAACCACTGGGCTGATGTGCTGGCCGGATTCCTGACCGGGGCCGCCATCGCCGCCTTCCTGGTGAGCCCCCCGCGGCCCCCCACCTCCCCAGAGCGTCCCCAGCCCCCTCGGCTCTCCACAGCCCCGCCAGTCCCCAAGCTGCCCTCCCGAGCTCCCCCGCTGCACCCCCATCTCCCCCGAGCATCCCCAGCCCCCTCGGCTCTCCACAGCCCCCCCAAGCCCCCAACCGGCCCTCCCCCGAGCTCCCCCACGGCCCCCCACCTCCCCTGAGCACCCCCAGCCCCCTCGGCTCTCCACAGCCCCCCCAACTCCCAACCTGCCCCCCTGAGTTTCCCCGCAGCCCCCCACCTCCCCTGAGCACCTCCAGCCCCCTCAGCTCTCCACAGCCCCCTACCTGCCCCCCACTGCCCTCCACCTCTCCTGAGCGCCCCAGCCCCCTCGGCTCTCCACAGCCCCCCCAGCCCACAACCTGTCCCCCCCGAGCTCCCCCACAGCCCCCCACCTCCCCTGAGAGCCCTCAGCCCCTGCCACATGGCGCCCACCCCCACAGCTCTCCACAGCCCCCCCACCGCTCCCCACTTCCCCCAAGCCCCCAGCCCCTGCCACATGCCCCCCACAGCCCCCCTAGCCCCTATCCACCCCCATGGCTCCCCACCTCCCCTGAGCATCCCCAGCCTCCTCGGCTCTCCACAGCACCCCCAGCTCCCCATCTGCCCCCCGAGCTTCCCCGCAGCTCCCCACCTCCCCTGAGCACCCCCAGCCCCTGCCACATGGCACCCACCTCCATGCCTCCCCACAGCCCCCCACCGCCTCCCAAGCTCCCCACGGCCCCCCACCTCCCCCAAGCGCCCCCAGCCCCTGCCACATGGCCCCCACCCCAACAGCTCTCCACAGACTCCCACCTGCCCCCACACGCTGTGCTGCTCCCCATGCCCCCCGACACCCCCGGAGCCCACCCCCATATGGTTCCCACCCCCACAGCACTTCTCAATCTCCCACCTGGCCCCCCAAATCCCCCACAGCACCCCACCTCCCCTAAGTGCCCCCACCCACCACAGTTCTCCACAGCCCACCACCTGGCCCTTAAGCACCCTGCAGTTCCCCACCCCCTGCCACACAGCACCCACCTGCCCCCCATCCCTACCCCCAGGACACCCCACCAAACCACACAGCCCTCATCTCACCCCCAACTCCCACAGTCCTCAGAGCACAACCCCCAACCCGGGAGGCCTCTCAGCCGCACCCCGGACTTCCCCGATCGCACTCAGCCACCCGTCAGCTGGGGGGCGCCGAGCCACACCGCAAGGAGCGGGGAGGGGTGCCTAGGGGGGCCGGACCCTCCCTCACTCTGGGTCCCCATCCCCAGGTCACCTGCGTGGTCAATAACTTCCGGAGCAAGGCGCCCGCGGCCCAGAAACCGGCGCCGGCCGAGAGTCTGGCCAGCGTCCCTGGCGTGGGGCTGCCCTGCGTCGAGAGCCCCCTGGAAAAGTTCAGCGTAGCCCAGGTGAGGGGCAGGGCACCCGCAGCGAGCCACCTGGGAATGCGCCCAGCTCTGGGGAGCCACCAGCCAGCCCATCCCTGTCCCGCCGCAGGGCAGTGGGTGCATCCTCTGGGGCCGGGGGCTCTTTGTTCAGTCCCCCCCACCCCGCCCCGAGCCCCAGGAAAATGCAGGGTGCTGCAGGGCACAGGGGTGGGGGTTGGGGGGACTGCAGAATGGGGGTGTAGGATTGGGAGAGCAGGTGTGAGGGAGGGGGTCACGTGGCCCTGCTGCCATCCTCTCCCCCACCTCACACGCTGAACTGGGGTGGGGAGCTGGGGGGGGGCAGGTTCCCCTCGGGGTAGGATCAGGATGGGGAGAGGCAGTGGGGCCAGGACAGTGTGGCCTTAACCCCTGGCCCCCAGCGTGTGGGGCTGGGAACTTCATAACTCCCCTGATCCCCTCCCCCTTGAAACCCTCACCCATGGCCCCTCCCCCCACGACACCTCAACACCTCCACCTGACCCCCAGGTCATAAAGGGAGCGGGGTGGTGTCGGGGGGGGGATGCTTCACCAGGCATCTGGTCCCCAGCACCCATGGCAGCTGGCTCTAGGGTGGGGGTAGCTCTCACAGTCTTGGGGGAGGATGCTGAACTGGGCGGGGTCTGGCGGGGACATGCAGGAGGAGTGGGGCCCAATTGGGGGTGCGGGGGGGGGGGGAGTATAGACACCGAGTCCTGCATCCTGGGTTCCTTCTCTCCCCACACTTCCCCCTCCCATTCCCACCCTTTTCCATCTCAGGCTGCCCCCCAGAGATGAGCCCCAAGTCCCGTTCTCACCCCATAGGACCCTCAGTCCCCCTGTGAGGACTCTCCCCATTTGAACCCTGATGACCCCCCGGGTGTGAACCCCGCATCCAACAGTGTGAATGCCAGTGACCCCCTGATCCCCCCCATGTGAACCCCAAAGATCTCTTAACCCCCTCCAATTCCCTCACCCAGTGTGAGCAAGGAGCAAAGGCCTAACATTGTTTCCATCTCTCTGTCGTTTCTTCCCCCCCATTTCTCCCCTCCCCCCGCCTGACGCTGCTCTCCCTGGGGGGGGCCCTAGCGGGTCAGGGACCCCCCAGAAGAGCAGGATTTCTCCACTCTACTCACCCGAGGCCTGGAGAGGCAGCTAGCTCGCTCCCTCCGCATGGGGGGCCACGCTGGGGCGGCTCGGCCCTACGAGTAAGTGCCACCCCTCTACGCCCTGCTGGAGACCTGCCGAGGGAGCGCGCCCTCCCCCCACCCCAGGCAGGTGCAGCCCAGTGCCAGGGAGGGGGGAAGTGGGACAGGAGAGGGAGTGAATGGGGAGGGTGAATTATGGGATTGTGTTTTGGGAGGGCAAATTAATTTTGGGAGAATATGCAGATTTTGGGGGGGCGTGAAACACAAGTTTTGGGGGGAAAGGAGAGAAAATTGGGGGATTTGGAGGTGGAACAACCTACTAGCGCTGGCCAAACCAGATTGCAGAGGGGATAACAACCTATTAGCGCTGCCCGAGCCAGATTGCAGAGGGGATAACAACCTACTAGCGCTGCCCGAGCCACATTGCAGAGGGGATAACAACCTACCAGTGCTGCCCAAGCCTGATTGCAAAGGGGATAACAACCTACCAGCGCTGCCCAAGCCAGATTGCCGAGGGGATAACAACCTACCAGTGGTGCCTACTACCAGCATTGCTCCCTCAGCTGTATCACTAGAGGGCTGTACTCTGGGACCAAAAGTTGTGGATTCAATGTGGGGGGCTGTAACTTTTTCACGGGCTTTGGGGCCATGTTTAAAGCTCTGCCCCCCCCTTTCTCTCCCCTCTAGGATCACAGAGCTGTGCTCCCAGAAATCACCTGACCCCCAGCTGTGTCTCTTCCCCACCACCCCCGACGTGCTCATCCCCTCCCGCTCCGTCACCAGCGAGGTCTGACGGAGACACTGCCTCCTGGGGAGGGGAGGGGAGGTTGTGGCCCCCCAGAGCACCCCACCCAGGTCACCCCTCTGCCTATTGCTCCCCCTAACCAGCACCATCCCTTTAACCAATTCCTCCCTGGTTTGTTTGGGGTTTGTAATGACACACTTGTAAGGGTGGCGGGGGGGGGGGAATCTCACCCTCCTATTCTATAGGGCCCAGCTTTCTCCCTCCCCTCCCCCCTCCCTGAGGTGGGCCCAATCCTGCTGCTAGGGCAATAAGTGGAGTTTCAGTCCCCACCCATCCTGCAGCTGCTGAAGTTGGGGTGATAGGAACACAATTAGGGCCGCCCACTGAGAGCCCCAAAGGGCCCCCCAGCTGGGGGCTGCCTCCCCTCTATTCAGCCTGGATAGGTGGGAGATTGGACGGGGGGAAGTGGCGTGGTATGTCAGTCAGTTTGATCTTGGGGGGGGGGGGGCTGGGACAGAAGCTGACAAGGGGCAGTGCTGAGTGGGGGGCTGGGGGATCAATGGGGCCAGAGGGGGTGATGAAGGTCAGAGGGGGGTCAGGGGCCAGTGGAGGCCAGAGGAGGGTCGGGGGCTGGTTTCAAAGGCATCGGCAGAGCTAAAGACAAAAGGAAGAAACCAGCAAATTGGGAGCAATGTAGTGGTGCCGGGGGGGGGGGTTTGTTTGCAACAAATTCTGGACCCTGCTGAATCTGGATTGAGCAAAAGATCAGGGGAAGGGTAGGAGGGGGCACGGCCAGGTGGGGGGGTACATGTGAGGGGTGGGCGAGGGCATTGGGGGGGCAGGCGTGGGGGGGCTGCTTCTGTCTCTGGAGCCCATTCATCCTGGCTGCCCAGGGCCTGGACACCCCGACAGCCAGGACCCTTCTCCCTGGGGGTCCCAGGGTGCCCCCCAAAGCTGTTGGTGCCCAGAGAAGTGGGGGAGGGGGAATTCTGAGCCCTTTGTGGGCAGTTTAGCCTCACCCATCAATCACAGATTATCGCTGTCCAACCATAGGACTCAGATGGGGGAAGGGGAGGGGCTTGTCCAAGCTCCACCCATGGAATAAGCCCCACCCACAGGAGTTGCCCAGACCAGATGGGTGTTGGCGGGGGGCTTGGTGGGCCCCTGGGCCCCTGTCCTCCTTGCCTGGGGGGGAAGGACTAAGTGCTCCCCCACTCGTGGCACCAACAGAGCCGCGGCTGGTGGCTGATCCATGCCCCCCCTCTCCCCCAGGGCTGGAGTCGTTAACAACGTTGGTGTTTAAGTGATGGGCACCGAGCCAGGGCCGTTCACACCCCTGCGAGCGGCTGGGCCGGACTCGCCCCCGCCGGGGTTTCCCCGCCACTGTCGCACCTGGAGCCAGACTCGCTCCTATCCTCACAAGCCAGGAGTGCGAGGGGAGCCCCGGAGCGGGGGGGGAGGGGGGAGCTGCTGCATCGACACCCCAACCTCCAGGGGAATCAAACACATCCTGGACCCATTTCTTCCCCCTTGGGTCATCCGGCCAGGGCTGGGGAGTGTGCTGTGGAGAACCCCCCTGCTGGGATATGGGGGACAGGTGCCTGGGGTGGGGGTGCTTGGGGGGGTGGGGGAAGGTCTGATCCAAAGGTGTGTGGGGGGGTCAGGCAAAATCTAACATGTTTCCAAGAGGATTTAATAAAAATCACATTTGTAACAGACGCTGGTGGCCTGGAGAATCGTCAGTCATCAGCCCCCCAAGTCGCAGCCCCCCAGAACGAGTGTGTGAGGCTGCAAGTGGGGCGGGGGGCAGAGGTCAGAGCAAACAGTGCAATTGATGCCCCTCGTTCCCGACCCACAGCCCCCTGCTATCCCAGCCCTGGGCTCCCCCCAGCTCTGCCAGTGCCCCTCACTCCTGACCCACAAAGTGCTGCTAGCCCAGCCCTGGGCTTCCCCCTCCCCAGGCTTCCTGGCCAAGCTCCAGTGTCACCCCCTCCCAATGTGACGGATCAGCCATGTCAGCCGCATGAAACAGGTCGTGTAGTTGATGTGGGGGCCTCATAGCATCCCCCTCCCTTGCACCTCTAGGGTGGGACACTCTCCCCCAGTGACTCTCTCAAGCCCAGTTCATTGTCAGGGTGAACCCCCCCAAGGCCCAGTGTCCCATTCCCCACCCCCGAGCCAGCCAGACCCCTGCCCGGGGGCAGGATTGGAGCCCGCGCCCCCTAGAGGGGAAGGCCCCATGGTCTGGAATTCCCAGTGGCCTGTGTCCAGGGCAGTCCCTGCCCCACCCCGATGTCCCGGGGGCAAATCTCTCTTCCCCTGATGCAATGGTTTATTCTCCATTGCCATGGAAACACAATCACATGGGGCGGGGGGGGGAGGCGTATCCCAGGAGCATCTGGAGGCTTCGCAATAGCAAGAGAACAGCCCCTGCCCAACCCTCGTGGGGGTGGGGGTGGGAATGCCAGGAGCTGGGATGTTCAGCAGGAGTTGCAGGGGTAGATGGGCGGCTCCCCTGGGGGCAAGTTATTCCCTCCCTCCCTCCCTCCCCACTTGCGGGGCAGGGACCTTGCAGCTACTTTTGAAGGGTCCAGCTGGGATGCCGGGGTAGATGGGCCTGCAGAAGGGGCACCCGCCCCTCCGCAACACCCCCTTGTGGCTGAACGCAGCCTGCCTCAGTTTCCCTCCATAATGAAGGCCCATAAACAGCTCGGCAGAGGCAAAGCCAAGCCCTCCCATGGCCAGGATTTAAGGGCTCTTCCCGCAGAGCACCCATCCCAACATCGCTAGGCTGCCCCATTTGCCCAGTTTACCTAGCTCAGCCCCCCCACAACAGAGCTTGTCTAAGCCTTTGGTCAGGCCCAGGGGCTCCAACCTTAATTAACAGCCTTCCAGCTAACGAGGCCCAGGTGAGGCTGCGCTCCTGCCCTTCCATAGAGCCTGGCACTGGTGGGCTGGGCAGCCACCCCCAGGAAGGGCCAAGTACTATGCCAGGGCCCCCTGTAGCCAGCATATTAGCAGGGAGGAGATGGGAGCTGTAGCAGGCATGGGTAGAGTACGGACATGGGGGGCATACGGCTGAGTGTGGGTCCATGTGCACAGGATACATGGGGGGATGCAGAGGCATTAGCTATTCAGTCAATGCACTGCCCAGCCCCATGGGGCCTAGATCCAGCCCTGGGATGGGGCCCCTGCTGGGCACCCCGTCCCTCCACATCCCAGACTGGGACGAACCTTGGAGCCATTTAAAACTTTCCCTCCAGCTCACCAGCTGGCATCAAACCACTCAGGATTGGTTTGCGTTTGCCCTGTGAAAGGGCCCCTTGGCCAGGGGCTGGGGAGGGGGGGATGTGGAGATACCGCCTGACTCCAAAGTGGGGGCTGGTCTCACAAAAATTGGAAACCGGGGGCCGGGTACTCCTGCCAGCTGGAGAGGGGCCCCCAAACATCAGCATTGAGTGAGAATGTAATTGCACCTAGTGTAAGACCGGTTGTAAAGACTGGGGTTAGGGGATTATGGGCTAATGGTTAGAGCTGGGATGGGCTGGGAGCCAGGACTCGGAAGTTCTATTTCCAGCTATGGGAGGGGAGTGGGGGTCTAGTGGTTAGAGCGAGGGGGAATGGTGTGACAAAATGGGAATTCTTAATATTTTTTTATGAATATGGTGTGTGCCTCAGTTTCCCCTCCGTGCTGCCTGGTTAACTAGGTGGTGGAACAAGGGGGTTTATTCTTTGTAGCAATCCAGGTGTGATTGACGCCTGGCTGCCGGGGGCCCCATGCCCATGACAAACCTGGAAGACAATGGGCCAGACAGTTGGTGCCTCACATCTAACGCCCCAGGCCGCCCGCCCCCCCCCCACGGGAAGCCAGCGGGAGAACAAAGCGTGAAGGCGGGTGACCAGTGACCTGGTTAGCCCGGGAATGTGAGCAAACTTGCTGTAACTTTTCTGGTCTCTCGGCTAACCCAGCACCTACTCCGCTGGGTTCCCGACTCTAATAAACCCTATTTACACCGCTGGCTGGGAGTCACTCCAGGCTCAGGAAGTCGGGGGGCATGGCTCCCTTTGGGGTGAAAGCCTTCCCAGGGGTCCAACCCAGGTGGCCTTGCCCCAGCGAGCTCATGGCTTGACCCAGGGGTGCTGAGGGCAGGAGAGGTGCTTACCCCAGCGAGAGCGTGTGACCTTAGGGGAGTTAACCCTCGAAAGGGGTCTGGTCTGCCCAGGGACTGTTCCAGAGTCGTGTGGGAGCACTGGACCTGTGGCTCTGTGACAGCTGGGAGTCAGGATTTCCAGCTCTCAGAGGGGAGTGGTGTCTAGTGGTTAGAGTGTGGGTGGGGGGCGGGGGCTGGGAGCCAGGACTCCTGGGTTCTCTCCTCAGCACTGCCACAGATTGTCTGTGTGATCACTGGCACGTCACCCCGGTCTAGGGTGGGCAATGTTGGGTCCTGATAAAGGCTTGGGGTAGGCGTGGTAGCACCTGGGGAGGGGGGGCAGTTCCCTTCCTGGCTACTTCATTGGTATGCATCTCAGCAGCTGGGGTGTCTCAGCCCCCTGCGCCCTCTCCTCCTACCCCACACAGAGCAGGAGGGGAGTTAACACCTCATTGGGAAGCACCCGGGCAGCTCCCCCCTCTGGGAGTGACAGGCTCAGGCTCTCTGCAGACTCAGGCAAAGTCACTGTGTTGGTTACACCCAGGCAGCTCTCCCTCCCCATCGACGGGCTCAGGCTCTCTGCAGACTCCGTTATCGGACAGCCCGCCTCAGAACGCCTTTGTTACTATGGAAACGTCACTCGTTGCTCTACCTGTCTGTCAGTGCGTGGTTTGTCTGTCTGGGTTTAGCATCAGCTGGTGCCTTGGGCTTCATCTGAATGGCACAGGACAGCCGAAGGGGGCCGCGTACCTGTTTAGCTGGGTACGGCTATGGTGAGGTGCCCCGTGTGTTACTAACTTTTAAGTAAATTACAGTAGAGCTGAGCTCAGGGCCCCAGTTGTGCTGGGCGCTGCGAGGACCCTCAGTAAAAGACAGTCCTAAGAGCTCCTAATCCATATGGCTAAAGGGTGAGAGGGGAAACTGAGGCAGAGAGTGGGTCACCCAGCAGGCCAGTGATGGAACTAGGAATAGAACCCAGCTCTCCTTAATCCCAGGCTTTTGCTTTTCCCATGGGGAAACGGCCCCTGGCCTCCCACGTCTCCTGCATTGCCCCTTTAAGTACTGCACAAGAGTCTTGAAGCCGCCAGCACAGGGCGCGCTGGACCCTGGGCTCTGTAGCTGCTGCACATGGCGAGGCCTGGAGCTGAGGGTCAGGAGTCCTGGGTTCTGTGGTCCTGGCTCTGACCCTCATTATAGCCACACTCCCTCCCCCATGACTCAGTTTACCTCTCTGCAGCGATCCAAGGTGCTCTGAGCTCATTGGGGAGAAGGCACAGGGGCGGGGCACAGCGGTGTCACTGGCTGGGTGTATTTATGCCAAGCTCATCCCTGGGGAGGGGGGTCTGAACCCCTGAGACAGAACCAGTTGGGCCCAGCTCTCCCCCCAGGGCATGTCTGTGCCCAGGGAGCCCCAGCTCCTGGAGGCAGGTGGATCACAGCTCTGGCTGGAAACAAGAGAGAGGCTTCCTGCCCTCAGGGCCTGAGTCTGCAGTGAGCCTGAGCCCCTTGCTGTGGGAGGGGGAGTTTCTCCCTCCCTTCAACAATGTCCCCCATTAGCTGGGGGTAGGTGGCTGGGGCAGGCCAGGATCCAGTCCCACAGTTAGTGTGGGGGGTGGGTGGGTGCTCTTCTGATGAGACTGGCACCAGTGTTTCATGTTGGGGAGCTGGGGGATTGGGGAGGCTGAAGGGGGCAGTGAAGTTGGGGGGGAAGCTGGATGAGGGGCCTGATGGAGCCAAGGGTGAAACCTACAAGAAGAGCAGGAGTCGGGGCTGCAAGGGAGCCTGGGTAAGTGGTTGGGGGGGGTATCACACAGGCCTGTGTCAGTCATTTCACCTGTCCCCTTCCCCCCACCCCCCAGTGCCAGGTCTGGAGTTGAGTGATGGGGCTGGGGCAGGGATCTCAGCTCCCTGCAGGGCTCAGGGGACCCTGAGAGTTGCCCCAGACCCTGACCCCAGGGGCACTGAGACAGCCCTGTGTGGGGGCAGGAGGCGCTCGGGCTCTGCATGAGCTGGTTTGCCCTCAGCTGGGCCTCTGGCAGAGACAGCGCCGGGCACCAGGGCCGTGCCATGGTGGGGGAGGGGGGGAGTGAGCCATCTCTGGGCATGGGGCTGTGGGGGAGGGGTGAGTCAATGCTAGGCACCACGGGGGCTGGGGGGTTGAGCCAGCACTGGGCACAGGGCTGTGGGGGCGGGGTGAGCCAGTGGTAGGACTAGGGCTGTATGGGGGGGGCATGAGCCAGCACAGGGCACCAGGTCCATGCTGGGTGGGGGTGGAGGGGCTTGAGCCAGTTCTGGGCACAGGGCTGTGGGTGGGGGGGAGCCAGTGGTGGGACTAGGGCTATATGAGGGGGCATGAGCCAGCACAGGGCACCAGGACTATGCTGGGGGGGGGGGGGGCTTGAGCCAGCTCTAGGCACAGGGCTGGAGGGGAGCCAGTGGTGGGCACCAGCGCAAACCCAGTTGGGGCTGAGCAGACTCTGTGCTAGGCCCAGGGCTGCCCACAGTGGGAGGCTGGAAATCCAGCTGGTGCCTCCCCCCCCTTGTCCGCAGAGCCCAGGACCCGCCCTGCAGCCGGAGGCCCCAGTGAGGCATCGGTACCGGACCCGGGCCTGGCTCTGGGGGCGGGGTGGGTCTGTCTGTCGGACACAGGCGTGTCGCTCCCCCCCACCTCACTCTCTTTGTACCCCACACTGCTCCTAGCCCCTCCCAACCGCCCCTCCCATCCCCCTGGTCCAGCCACGCAGGGGCCTCGCACTCACACTGGCGGGGGGGCAGTTTCCCAAGAGGGGCGGGGCTCTCCCCAGCTACCCACCTTCCCCCCGCCAGAGTCTCCGCTCCCCCTCCCGGCCCCTCTCTCCGGCCCCCCCTCCCCGCTCCCTCCCCCCCCAGATATCGGGGCGTCGCCTCCTTTACAACCACGATCCCCCCCCCCCGCTCAGTCCCACCCCATTCGCGTGACTGTCACCCGCGGGCAGGCCCCACTCCATGCCGGGGCTTTGCCCCTCCCCGCCCCGGGCAGGCAGCGGGCACCCTGCCCCCCCAGCCAGGCGGGCCGCGATTCTCCCAGCCAGGGGCACAGGGCGTGGCATCCCCTGGGCTGCTGCGGGTCCTGCGCTCGCCATACGGATCCTCCCCCCCCCAGCTGGGGGGTGTCACCCCACATCGCGTGACCCCTCCGCTCCTGGGGGGGGGGCGGCTGGCTGCAGTGACGGCGGGGGGAAGGAGGGACAAATCCAGCTCCTGGCTCGCCTCCTTTCTTTTCCCAGGCATGTTTACAGCATGGAGCTGGGGTGGGGGGTTGCTTTTTCCGGAGCCATGGAGGTTTCTGGACGGGGGGGGCGATCCGGGGATGGGGGCAGAGAGGGAATGGGGGGGCGTGATTTTAAAGACACATCCGGCTGGAATTCCACAAGAAATCCGGGGATTTCCTCTGCCGAGAGAAAAGATCGAGAAGGAGCTGGGCAGAGGACGGACAGACAGACAGGAGACGAGCCCCCGAGCCCCCGCTCCGCGCTGCCTCCCCTCCTTGGGAGCTGCCGGACAAAAGAGGGGTGAGTCCCGGGCTCTCGGGTCGCGCCTTTGCCCCCCGGGAGCCTTTGCAGCCTTTTGCTATTTCTTTGCATGGCCAGGACTGGATCCGTTTGCTGGTGCGTGAGTGTGTGTTAGTGTCAGTGTGTGTGTTAGTGAGCGCGAGTGTGTTAGTGTCAGTCATTGTGTGTGTGTGTGTGTGTGCGTGTCAGTGTATGTGTTAGTGTGTGTGTGAGAGTCCCCCAAGGTGGGGCAACATGCTAAAAAAAACCCAATGGGTTTTTTCCACCCCCCACCCTTCATTCCATTCTGCCCCATCCTTTCCCAGGGCCAGAGCCCCATTTCCCCTCCCTCCCAGCCCCCTCCTCTGCTCTCACTTCCCCAGCCCCTCGGGGCAGCTCCTCTTCCCACCCCAGCGTCTCCAGCCCACACTTCTACTCCCGCGGGTGGGGACCAGCCTGACTCCAGTGTCATTTTCCTAACCCGCCAGCACCGGTTTGTGGGCTCTTCCCCAGCCAGGCACACGGAATGAAGATGAAGCCCCGGGGTTATTTTCTGGTTGGGGCGCCCGCTCTGGTCCTTTTTTGTGGGTGTTTTCTTTTCCAAAGCATCTCCGGGAATGTTCCCCCCCGCATCTCTGGCAAAAGCCCCCTCCCCTTGTGTTTTCACATTCAGTTACTGTCTCCCACTGCTGCGCCCTTTCTCTGCTTTGTAGCTTTTCTCCCTGATTCCTGGGTGGGTGTTTTCTTTTTTTTTCTTTTTTAGTGAGCAAAAATGTATAACTCCCCCCCACATCCCTTATCCAAAACCCGCCTCGTTTTTATTCTTCTCGCTAGTTTGTCATCCGCTCCCCGCCCCAACCCATGGCTGGTTTGTGCAGAGATAGAAGGGTGCCAGGGGCTCAGATTGACACCTATCAGGAGGCTCCTCCTAAATCCTGTGCAAAGAACTGCGCCAGTGGGTTGGGAGCGAAACCGGCGAGCCATCAAAGTGCATTTGAACAGCCCCCAGGCGGGGGCCCCGGGCCGCAGGCATCTCGGATGCTGGCTGGGCAAAGCGGGTGGCTTGCCCTAAAAGTTGCAGGCTTCCACCTGTTTAGCCACCCCTTAAAAGAACCCCGCCCCCCCGGTCGGGGCTCGACTCTCAGAATACCAGGACAGCGGGGAGAACTGGGGCCCTGCCCAAATCTACCCTGGAACCCCCATTTTGCTGAGTTCTTGGTCTGTGGGTGTGTGTGAAAATGCCTTGCGCTGATCATGGCTTCCTGGATTGGGATAATGCAATCCAGGGGAGCTGGCCTTGGTGCTGAAAGCGAACGATGGGGGGGCCAGGAAAGGGGAGGGTTGGAGGGTGGGGGAGCAGGGGAGAGAGCGCAGAGAAAGGCCTGATTGCTGGATAAGAAGATCTCTCTTGTCATCAGAGCCCAGAACCTTTGGACCCAGCGGCTTTCCTAGCCAGGGTGAGCTCAGTCAGGGTTTGGGTAGGGTCCAGTGTGACGGGGCCCTGATCTCGGCTGGGGTTTGTTCAGCGCCAGGCACAGTGTGGGCCCTATCTCAGTCAGGGTCTGGGCAGGGCCTGGCACAGTGGGGACCTGATCTTGGTTGGTGTCTAAGCAGCGCCTGGTGTGATGGGGCCCTGATCTCGGCTGGGGTCTCTAGCCATGACTCTAAGACCTCTAATAACAATTCCAGAGCACAGGTATTTACAGAGCAGGTTTCCCCTTCTTTCCCTGCTAGGAGAGGGGTCCCTGGGAGCAATAGGGGGTCTTAAAGAAGAGTAGAAATCAGGGGGTGGGGGCACCTGGGGAAATAATCTTACATCACGCTTCCAGCTGTGGAACCAGTCATGCAGCAGACAGTGCTGGTGTGAAGAGCTGCTTTGGGTCCATTAACACCCCCCAGAAAAAATACCACCCCCACAACACCCTGCCCAGAGCTCTGGAGTGTCAGAATTAAACATTTATCTGGGTGTGCTCCCTGCTTGGAAGAGGAGAGGCTGCCTGCCTGGTCAGGAGGGCGGGGTTCTAGAATCGGTGCTAGGAAGGAAGTGGGGTTTAGTGGTTGGAGCAGGGGAGGCTGGGAGTCAGGACTCCTGGATTCTGTTTCTGGCTCTGGGAGGGAAGTGGGGACTAGTGGGTTACAGCAGGGAGAGGGCAGGGACTCAGGGCCAAGGGTGAATGTATTTGCCCCCAGTTTTAGATCAGCTGTAAAGAGTAGGGTCAGGACATTATGGCCTAGTGGTTAGAGCAGAGGCTGGGAGCTAGAATTTCGGGGTTCTAGCCCCAGGTTATTCACAATTAGACTAAGAGAGGTGAGCCAGGCTAGACCCTCAGGGCAGCAGTTGCTAAAGTGACTTAAGGAGTTTGAAATGTACAAGAATTAACCAAGGTGCTGGTCAAGCCCAAATGGACCCAGCCTTAATGAGGCCTTCTTTAAATGACTAATGGAATCATCGTTACCCCAAGAGACTGTGAGCACATCCCAGCTGGGCCCGAACTAAAAGCCTTTTAGCTAGCCCCTCCCTGCCCCCAGAGCATTTCCCCGAGAGCATGTTCCTGTACCCAGCATTGCACTGGAGAGGCCCTATTGATTCCCATGACACCCCTATGTTAATGGGGTGTTTTGCAAGCTACCCACATGAGGCAGTGTATGTTTAGATACTAGCGAGTGGGGCATCTGTGAGTCAGGACTCCTGGGTTCTAGTCCAGTGTCGCTCTATTGGATTCAATGGGGCCAGATCCCAGCTGGTGTCAATGGGCATTGCTCAACTGGAGTCAATGGGCCCAGATCCCCAGCTGGTGTCAATGGGCATCGCTCCATTGGAATCTATGGGCCAGATCCCCAGCTGGTGTCCATGGGCGCCTCTCCATTGGAGTCAATGGGCCCAGATCCCCAGCTGGTGTCAATGGGCATCTTTCCATCAGAATCAATGGGGCAGATCCTCAGCTGGTGTGACCTGGCAGGCCTGCATGGAGTCAGCGGAGTGGCACGGACATGCTCCAACCCAGAGCTGGGCCCAGGGGGCCACATGGGGTAAGAGCACACAGGGCCTGGCACAGAATCAGGGTAGTGCTGCCAGCCTGGCATCCTAACCCACCCCACCCCTATCCCCTTGTGGCTAACTCTCTATTATTCTTTCAGCTCCTGCTTTCTCTCCTGTTTTCTCTGCAGGCTGGAGCTCCCCTCCGGGTCACCTGGGCAGGAGCTGTGCCCAAGAGGAACCCCCAGCCCGCTAGCTCCCTTCGGCGACGGGTATTCTTGGGTAGATAATACGGATTGCGTTGTTATTGCTTGAGAATACGCGTAGCCGAGGGGAGAGTCTCTCATCTCGTGCCTCTCTCCCTCCTTCCTGCACCGGCTGATGCTCACCCAGCCGGGGGCGCAGCACCACTCCTGGAGGAACACAGAATGGTGCCCGCCCACACCAGATGGCACCAACAAGCCAAGACCCATGCTGGCCCCTGTGTCATGCTACCCCATTCCCGCCCCCATCCCCCCAGTGATTATGTTGGCCTGTGGAACTCCTCTCCACCAGATGAGGAGGATTCCTGCATGGGATCAGACTTTTCCATGGGGAGCAAGAGCACCCAGGGTCAGCGTGGAGAGGGTCAAAAGAATAGGTGGTTTTAAACTCCCCTTGGGCAATGGGCCACAAGCTGACCCCCCAATATTGAGGGATAAGAGGAGATTGCCCCCCTTGGGGGTCAGTTAACCCACCAATAGGGTTCTTGCATCTTCCTCTGTAGCAGCTGGTGCTGGGCCCAGCTGGAGACAGGAGACAGGGCTACATGGGGATTCCTGGATCTTTTTCTGTTCATCCAAGCTGCTTCCCTGGGAAGCCAGCTGGGAGTCTGGACCCATCGACTCCAAAGGTGCAACAGCCAGCTGAGGACTTGGCATGAGTGGGGGCAAATCACCGTTGCTCCACTGGAGCGAATCAGCGTTTGGATCCGAGGAGCATTCTCTCCGGAGCCCGTCCTGCCCTGTCGCTGGAGGCAGAGATGTTGGCATCCAAAGTGCCCAGTGGCTAGTGGGTGCCGTGACCTCCCTAGGAGACCCCCAGGCTCTGACCTCCAGGGGCTGACTCCAAGCACCCAGGCCCACACCACTCACGCGCATCAGTCCGTCCGCACCCCCCCCTTCTGGTATATGACAAGACGAGGGGCTGGTAGCCCTGATATCTCATTTAGCTCCAGTTAACATCCCCCTCCCTGCACTACTGGCTGGATGTTCTTATGTTCAGATACTGCATGCAGATGTGGTCGCCCCATCTCAAAAAAGACATATTGGAATTGGAAAAGGTTCAGAAAAGGGCAACAAAGATGATGAAGGGTATAGAACGGCTTCCGTATGAGGAGAGATTAATAAGGCTGGGACTTTTCAGCTTGGAAAAGAGGCAACTAAGGGGGGATATGATAGAGGTCTATAAAATCATGAGTGGTACAGAGAAAGTAAATAAGGAAGTGTTATTTACTCCTTCTCATACTACAAGAACAAGGGGCCTCCAAATTAAATTAATAGGCAGCAGGTTTAAAACAAACACAAGAAAGTATTTTTTCATGCAATGCACTGTTAACCTCTGGAACTCCTTGCCAGAGGGTGTTGTGAAGGCCAAGACTATAACGGGGTTCAAAAGGGAGCTAGATAGATTCAAGGAGGATCAGTCCATCAATGGCTATTAGCCAGGATGGGCAGGGATGGTGTCCCTAGCCTCTGTTTGCCAGAAGCTGGGATTGGGCGCCAGGGCATGGATCACTTCATGAAAACCTGTCTGTTTGGGGCACCTGGCACTGACTACTATCAGAGGACAGGACACTGGGCTTGATGGACCTTTGGTCTGACCCAGTATGGCCGTTCTTATAGAATCATAGAATCATAGAATCATAGAATATCAGGGTTGGAAGGGACCCCAGAAGGTCATCTAGTCCAACCCCCTGCTCAAAGCAGGACCAAGTCCCAGTTAAATCATCCCAGCTAGGGCTTTGTCAAGCCTGACCTTAAAAACCTCTAAGGAAGGAGATTCTACCACCTCCCTAGGTAACGCATTCCAGTGTTTCACCACCCTCTTAGTGAAAAAGTTTTTCCTAATATCCAATCTAAACCTCCCCCATTGCAACTTGAGACCATTACTCCTCGTTCTGTCATCTGCTACCATTGAGAACAGTCTAGAGCCATCCTCTTTGAAACCCCCTTTCAGGTAGTTGAAAGCAGCTATCAAATCCCCCCTCATTCTTCTCTTCTGCAGACTAAACAATCCCAGCTCCCTCAGCCTCTCCTCATAAGTCATGTGCTCTAGACCCCTAATCATTTTTGTTGCCCTTCGCTGTACTCTTTCCAATTTATCCACATCCTTCTTGTAGTGTGGGGCCCAAAACTGGACACAGTACTCCAGATGAGGCCTCACCAGTGTCGAATAGAGGGGAACGATCACGTCCCTCGATCTGCTCACTATGCCCCTACTTATACATCCCAAAATGCCATTGGCCTTCTTGGCAACAAGGGCACACTGCTGACTCATATCCAGCTTCTCGTCCACTGTCACCCCTAGGTCCTTTTCCGCAGAACTGCTGCCGAGCCATTCGGTCCCTAGTCTGTAGCGGTGCATTGGATTCTTCCATCCTAAGTGCAGGACCCTGCACTTATCCTTATTGAACCTCATTAGATTTCTTTTGGCCCAATCTTCCAATTTGTCTAGGTCCTTCTGTATCCTATCCCTCCCCTCCAGCGTATCTACGACTCCTCCCAGTTTAGTATCATCCGCAAATTTGCTGAGAGTGCAATCCACACCATCCTCCAGATCATTTATGAAGATATTGAACAAAACGGGCCCCAGGACCGACCCCTGGGGCACTCCACTTGACACCGGCTGCCAACTAGACATGGAGCCATTGATCACTACCCGTTGAGCCCGACAATCTAGCCAGCTTTCTACCCACCTTATAGTGCATTCATCCAGCCCATACTTCCTTAACTTGCTGACAAGAATGCTGTGGGAGACCGTGTCAAAAGCTTTGCTAAAGTCAAGAAACAATACATCCACTGCTTTCCCTTCATCCACAGAACCAGTAATCTCATCATAAAAGGCGATTAGATTAGTCAGGCATGACCTTCCCTTGGTGAATCCATGCTGACTGTTCCTGATCACTTTCCTCTCCTCTAAGTGCTTCAGGATTGATTCTTTGAGGACCTGCTCCATGATTTTTCCAGGGACTGAGGTGAGGCTGACCGGCCTGTAGTTCCCAGGATCCTCCTTCTTCCCTTTTTTAAAGATGGGCACTACATTAGCCTTTTTCCAGTCATCCGGGACTTCCCCCGTTCGCCACGAGTTTTCAAAGATAATGGCCAAGGGCTCTGCAATCACAGCCGCCAATTCCCTCAGCACTCTCGGATGCAATTCGTCCGGCCCCATGGACTTGTGCACGTCCAGCTTTTCTAAATAGTCCCTAACCACCTCTATCTCTACAGAGGGCTGGCCATCTCTTCCCCATTTTGTGATGCCCAGCACAGCAGTCTGGGAGCTGACCTTGTTAGTGAAAACAGAGGCAAAAAAAGCATTGAGTACATTAGCTTTTTCCACATCCTCTGTCACTAGCTTGCCTCCCTCATTCAGTAAGGGGCCCACACTTTCCTTGGCTTTCTTCTTGTTGCCAACATACCTGAAGAAACCCTTCTTGTTACTCTTGACATCTCTTGCTAGCTGCAGCTCCAGGTGCGATTTGGCCCTCCTGATATCTTTCCTACATGCCCGAGCAATATTTTTATACTCTTCCCTGGTCTTATGATGCAACATTCGCCTTCGCTCCCTGCTCTAAGCCACCACTTGTTAAAATACCTGCTGCCATCCACCCCAGAAGCAGCTGCAGCTCAGCAACTCAAGCTTTGGGGGAGACAGCACAAGGATCAGGGTGGGATTCTCCTCTGCCAGCCATGAGCAGCATGAGATTTGCAAGGTGACTGTCCCTCCCACACCCCACCTCAGCCCCAAACTTGCCTCGGAAGGGTCAGGCTGCTTCCTATGGCCAGAAGTTCCTGGAGTGTTGTAGGAATTGTAACCCCGGTACTGCAGTGTCACCCCTGCTGGGGATCTGAGGCTAATGTTTTCTCCTCTAGCTACAACCACCCTCATCAGGAGCAAACCCCCCCATGAAGACAGATCCATGTTAGCAGGGCTCGAGCTAGCGCACTAAAAATCGCAGCAGGGATGTTGCAGCTCGCGGTCTCCAAGCCCACCAGGCTCGAGGGCCCAAGCTCCAGCCCGGAAGTCCTGACTCCTAGCCAAATTCCCTGTCCACTAGGCCATGCTCAGACTCTTTTAAGTGAGATTTAAGTGACGCCAAGGGCTTGTGCTGGCCCCAGCGCATGGGGGTGGATTTCAGCCCCAGCTGCTGATTTAGGAGACCACAGACCCTGCGAGGACTGGCCCAGGTGTTCGTGGGTGGGCAGGCGAGGAATCCTGCTGCCACCGGCCCTGAGCCATGGCCCACCCAGGCCAGGGTCACTGGCTGCTTCAGAGATTTCCCTCAGTGGAACGTGTGTGGAGATAAGCAGGGGCAGCAGGTTTGTATAATTTTTGGTGGTGCCTGGAACAGGTCGAAGTCCCGCCCCCCCCACACACCTGCCTAAGGCTCTGGAAGGGAGTTTGGGTGCCGGAGGGGGGAGAGGGTGGGCTCTGGGAGGGAGTTTGGGTGCGGGGTGCAGGGTCTGGGCTGGGGGGCGGGGGCGCGGTGCAGGAGGGGGGCAGGGGGATGGCTCTGGGAGGGAGTTTGGGTGCAGGCTCTGGGCTGGGGCAGGGGGGCGGGAGGGGTGCGGCGCTTACCTCAGGCGTCTCCCGAAAGCGACTCACACACCCCCCTGGCAGCAGCTCCTAGGCATGGGGGCAGGAGGTCTCCGCGCGCTGCTGCCCACAGCTCGCATTAGCTGCAGTTCCAATGGTAGAGTCAGTGCTTGGGGCGGGAGCAGTGCGCGGAGACACCCCCCACCCCCACCCCAGGAGCTGCTATGCTGCCAATGGTGGCAGCAAGGGGCCCCGGGCCCTTTTAAATAGCCTGGGGGCAGCAGGTGAGGCTGGGAGACACTCCAGGGGTGGTGCATGGGGGCAGCAGGCAGGACCTGGGGGAGAGACCTGACCCCGAACATTGGTGGAGCTGGGCCCCCATGCTCTGAATATTCCTGGAGCATGGGCACCACGGGCTCATACACCTCGCCACCCCTGGGCGCAAGGGGGCTGGGGCCAACCAGTGCAATGTGCCCCTTTCCTTAGCATCAGGGTGAAAAACTAGTCCCAATGCCACCCAGGGGAAATGCTGGATCATGGAAATCAATAGGAGCTTCAGCCATACACAACTGCGGGGCCTGCAAACCCCCCCCCCCCCGGGGCTGGGCACTCTGCAGAGTTCTTTCTTTCTTTCTTTCTTTAGTTGAAACAAATGGGTAGCGCCCAGCCAATCTGCTTTATATCCATGGCCCATGTTTGTGGATCGGATGCAGATATAAATTTTGTATCTGCTCAGGTCTCTACAAATGGGCATTGAGAGAACTCAGCACTGGAAAATGCGGGAGTTTTTTGTGTGTAAATTTTCAACAAAAAGTGGAAGAGGAAAAAAAACAACAACCCCAACTGTGTCTCTTGAAATTTTCTGTAGAAAAATTTGACTGTTTTGTGTGTGTCCCCAAATCACTATTTTTTTGTTTGTTTTTGGTCAGTCTTAGTTTAGGGACTTTCCCATTTTGGGGTCAGTTTTCAGGTTTTTAGTTGTTCTCGGACCAATCAAACATCTGGGAGGAAATCAAACACTTTCCACACACACAAAAAGTCTTTTTTTTTTTTTTTCAAAAACCCCAATTGGTCATCAAAAAGCCAGTTCAGGGGGGAATTTTCCACTGGCCCTAGTGCAGCATCTTTGAAAACGTCAACTGATTTTCTTCAGCTGCCTAAATAAGAATCGCAGGGCCTCATTTAAAAGCCTGAAATCCAACAGTTCAAACACCTTTAAGGAGATTTCAAGTAGGCATAGCGATTTGATTCCTTCTGGATTTGGCACTGATGCTACCTCTGCTGGAATCCTGCGCTCAGCTAAGAAGCAGGTTGATAAATTGGAGAGGGTTCAAAGAAGAGCCAGGAAAATGATTCAAGGACTAGAAAACAGACCTTAGAGTGAGAGACTGCAGGAACCCAATCTATTTCGCTTAACAAAGAGAAGATTAAAGGGCAACTTGATCCCAGCCTCTAAGTACCTACAAGGAACAAATATTTATCCTGGGCTCTTCAGTCTAGCAGCGAAAGGTCGAACACGATCCAAAGCTGGAAGTTTAAGCTAGCCAAATTCAGACTGGTAATAAAGTGCAAATTTTTAACAGTGAGGGAGATTCGCTATTGGAACAACTTCCCAAGGCTCGTGGTGGGTTTTCCATTACTGGCAATTTTTAAATCAAGCTTGGGAGTGTTTCTAAAAGCTCTGCCCTAGTTCAACCAGGAATTACTGCAGGGCAGCTCAGTGTTAACCCATCTGGCCCTGGCATCTATCAATCTAGGCAAACCCTGGGCTCGGCCTAGGTCACAAATCCAGCACGGCTAACATATTCCCACCTCTGTTTGGTTCTGACATCGACAAGGCCCAGGTCAGCGTTCTCCACTTCTCCGAGTTTGGGGGAAGCTGAGCAGCCAGAACCCCCGGTCTGGGGGTGGCTCTCAAAGGCTGGATCTTCCTGGCTGCTTGACTCCTGACCTGCTGCAGAAAAAGCCAGTGAGCGGAGCCCGTCTGCCTTAGGTAAATATGGGGTGGGGGGAACCATTCTCAGAGCACTTCTCTCGCTGTCAGGCAGATGGCCGGTGAGCCATGGGGGTGGTTAGATATGGCCCGTCCTAGGTACATTTCCCACCCCCCATCTCTGCTCCTAGTGCATCTGCCTACTCCACCAGCACATGGGGACTTGGCTCCTGGTGGGAAAGGCCACTGGGCTCCAGCGTCTCTCCAGATCCTTGGACAGAGGCAGGAGAGTGGCTGGCTCCTCCTGGCCCTGGAAGATGGTAAAAGCCCCGGATCTGGGAGCCTTCTGGGGGGAGCGGGGGAGGGCCTGTATGTGAGGGTGGGGTCTGGTCTCTTGGCTTCTGTAGCAATGTGGAGGCAGCTGGGGCTTCTACCTGAATATTTTTGCCCAGGGCAGGGTTGGCACTGGGCTCCATGCACTGCTTGGGGCTTTGCTCCAGCAGGATCCTGCCCATCCCCCAGTTCAGTCTACAGACTTGGAAAAGGCTCTGGAGCACCCTGAAGTCCACGGCCCCCTACTCTAGAACCTCCCTACTCCAGAGGCCCCGTTCCAGAACCGCCTTCTCTAGAATACCCTGTTCTGAAAACCCTGTCGTTCTAGATCTCACAGCCCCATAATGGTCCCAGGCCAGCCCCCCCAAACTCTACAGTCACTCTGCTCTGGCACCCCCATTCTAGAACCCAACTCGAGAACCACCCAGCCCTAAAACTGCCATATTCTGGAGCCCTCCAGGCCAGAACCCCCAACTCTAGAACACTCCTCTTCTACAACCCCAAACATAACCCCCATCTCTAGAATCAATAACGCAAGAACTCGCTGGTCTAGAACCCCCGACTCTAGAATCATCCTATTCAAGAGCCACCCCCAGCTCTAGAATGGCCCTCTCTAGCTCCCACAGAGGTGACGGCCGGGACTCAGGGATCGCTAGGGGAAATTCGCTGGCCTCTGCCATGCAAGAGGTCAGACTAGGTGACCACAATGGTCCCATGCCAGCCCCCTTCTCTGCCCCCCCCCACACTCTCCTCTCCCGTGGGTGTGTACAGTATGTCTGTGTATACATGGAGGAGGGGGTTGTGGGAGGGCCCAGCACATCCTGGGAGCCGGGGGTCGGCTGGCAAACTCAGTGTCCAGAAACACCAGCGACGGGCACCTTGGCAATCCGGAGACACAGATCAGGGTGGAGGATGGGCAGTGAACACCCCATTCCCTTTAATCCTCCCCTTCCCCAATAGTTATTGATGGTGCTACTGGCCCACAGCTGCCCTCCTGCCCCATGGTCACTAGAGGCTGCAGGTGGGATCGAGCCGGGGTACGGGGGTGTCATCGTGGGAGGCTGTTTCTGGCCTCCCCCTTAAAAATTCTCCACCCACTGGAACCCTGAAAGTTCTCAGTGTTGCCTGGCAACCGGAGCAGCGGGCGCTAGGCAACACAGTTGCTAGGGAGCATGTGTGTGTGTGTAGGGGGTGATTGGCAGCTCTGGCAGAGGCCTGGCAAATGGCACTTGACTAGATGAGCAGCCCCGCCCCCCCAGTGCCAGGGTATGAGGGTTGCCAATTTGGGGTGAACGTATTCCTGGAGGTTTCATCACATGACATCATCTTTAATTAAAGATTAATCTTTAATTCCTGGAGAATCCAGGCCAATCCTGGAGGCCCAACCCCAGAGCTGGGAACAGACCTAGAAGTCTTGCTTCCCAGCTCCCTGCTCTAACCCATGCCCCTGTATATTCACTCCCCCCAATTCCCTAGTCAGTGCGGAGAGCTGGCCCCATGCTGCCCGCCCCCCCCATGCCCTGCGCACCCAACCTATGATTACTGGTCCCAGTCCCCCCCTCCACAGCCCCCCTGCCAGCTCTGCATGCCAGCAGCACAGATCTCCTGCAGCCAGTGGCCCTGCCCGGAGCTGGGCACTGACCAGAAACATCCCAAAGGAGGGGACCCAAGGTACGGTCACCCCCCACCCCATGTCCAATGCACTGTACCAACACCACCCCGTTCTCCTGCCCCTAAAACAGCCCCTCCCCTAGCCTGTCCCCAATACACTGTACCCCCCCCGTTCACCTCCTGCCCCTAAAACAGCACCCGCATCGCTCCCCTTCCATCGCCCCCTGCCCCATTTTGGGCACTGGCACAGTAGGCCCCAGCTATCCATTAGCAATGGATTTCCAGATCAGAGCAGAGGTAAACCCCTCTCCACCAAGATCTCCTGAATGTGACAGATCTCCAACCATGCTGGCCATGGAACCCAGCCCCAAAGAAAGGGGGCCAAACCCCTGAGCCACCCAGTCCCTGGGGCTGGATGGGAGCTGGCACACCCTAGAGGGGAAAGGCCCATGCTCCCCCCAGAGCAGTCCCAGGGCAGAGACATGTTGGTGGGGGGCTGTGGCACCAAAGCCCCCTTGGGTAGCCCTCCCATTCCACAGTGTGGCACCTGCCCCACAGCAGACCCATTGGGCAGTGGTCTCTGTATGTCTGTGTCCGTGCGGGTTGGGGGAGGCTGCTAAATCCATTACCCTGTGGGGAGGGGTCTGTAGTTTATATCCAGCATTCCCAGGCTGACAGTTGAGTTGGGGGCAACTGAGCATGTGTGGGGAGTGGAGATCAGGGACCCCAGTCTAAGGTCAGAGCCAACTCACGTGGCTCTCCAGTAGTTGGCCTGGGAGATCACACCAGCTCCAGACCTGCCTGGCACACGGACACACACACTGCGCCTTAGCTGGTAATTAACAACCGAGGTGCTTTGAGCTGTGATCCCCGAGTAATCTGGTTAAATGGATCCTCCTTAAAATCGGCCAGGGGGCAGGGGGAGAGACTGGCTAGGGTGGGGTCCTCCCCGGGGTTCGGGGTGGGTTCCTTCTGACCCTTTGCATCCCAGAGATCTCCCTCTGCCCCCCCACACACCTGGTGACCCCCCTCAGGCTTCCTTTGTATCATTTCACCCCAGGCTGGGCTGCCCTGGGATAATGCAGCCCCAGGTGGTAACGGTAGGACCCCAGGGTGCTTATCAGGTGTCCACTCGCTGCGGTGTCCCTGGATTTCCTCCCCTCCCCAATTCTACTGCAAATTAACTCCTCCCATCCTAGCTCCCCTTCCCCTCCCCCTCTCCAGCTCTGGCCCTAGCAAGCGACAGATGGCGAGAGGTTTGCAGATGCCCCACAGAGCAGGGGACAGATGGAGGCACCAGCCGGCTGAAAATGCCACCGTTTAGTTACTGCTAAATGTTTGAATTAATCCCCCTCCAAGTCCCCCATAGCCCCCGGTTGCCTCTGGGGCCCAAAGCCAGCGTTCACCCATTCACCTTACGGTGAAATAAGTTTCTCTGGAGCCTTTCTAAGGAGGCTATGGGGCAGGCTTGAAGGGCAGGCACAGAAGGGAGGCTTGAGGCCCACAGCCAGAGCTGTGGGGGAAGCAGAGGTAGGATAACAGGGGGCACAGGTTGAGATTAAGAGCGTTGGCAGAGGTGGAAGGGCTGGAGCCCAGGGCCGGGGTAGCAGAAGGGCTGGAGGTCAGGGGTGAGGAGCATCGATGGGTGCGATTGGTCAGGATCAAGGGGCGTTGACTGAGCTGTGGGGAGAGGGGGAACCCAGGGCTCAGATAGCAGGGGCTGTGGGTCACGATCCAGGGGCGTCGGCAGAGCTGTGTGGATAGATTTGGCAGCCAAAGAAAGGGAACATTCCTCAAACCCCTCCACTCCCCCACACCCCCATTAGCGCCTGGGGCACCAGCCAAAGGGTATCAGTGTCATATAGCCCAGTCAGTGCAGGTAAACTGGGGTCCAGTGCCCTGGGCAGGGGGTGGGACCCGGACGCCTGGGTTCTATCCCAGCTGCGGGGGGACCCGGTGCTCAGCGCAGGGGGTGGGGCCCGGACGCCTGGGTTCTATCCCAGCTGCGCGGGGGCCCGGTGCTCAGGGAAGGGGGTGGGGCCCGGACGCCTGGGTTCTATCCCAGCTGCGGGGGGACCCGGTGCTCAGGGCAGGGGGTGGGGCCCGGACGCCTGGGTTCTATCCCAGCTGCGGGGGGACCCGGTGCTCAGGGCAGGGGGTGGGGCCCGGACGCCTGGGTTCTATCCCAGCTGCGCGGGGGCCCGGTGCTCAGGGAAGGGGGTGGGGCCCGGACGCCTGGGTTCTATCCCAGCTGCGCGGGGACCCGGTGCTCAGCGCAGGGGGTGGGGCCCGGACGCCTGGGTTCTATCCCAGCTGCGGGGGGACCCGGGGCTCAGGGCAGGGGGTGGGGCCCGGACGCCTGGGTTCTATCCCAGCAGCGCGGGGGCCCGGTGCTCAGGGCAGGGGGTGGGGCCCGGACGCCTGGGTTCTATCCCAGCTGCGCGGGGGCCCGGTGCTCAGGGCAGGGGGTGGGGCCCGGACGCCTGGGTTCTATCCCAGCTGCGGGGGGACCCGGTGCTCAGGGCAGGGGGTGGGGCCCGGACGCCTGGGTTCTATCCCAGCTGCGGGGGGGACCCGGGGCTCAGCGCAGGGGGTGGGGCCCGGACGCCTGGGTTCTATCCCAGCTGCGGGGGGACCCGGTGCTCAGCGCAGGGGGTGGGGCCCGGACGCCTGGGTTCTATCCCAGCTGCGGGGGGACCCGGTGCTCAGCGCAGGGGGTGGGGCCCGGACGCCTGGGTTCTATCCCAGCTGCGGGGGGGCCCGGGGCTCAGGGCAGGGGGTGGGGCCCGGACGCCTGGGTTCTATCCCAGCAGCGCGGGGGCCCGGTGCTCAGGGCAGGGGGTGGGGCCCGGACGCCTGGGTTCTATCCCAGCTGCGCGGGGGCCCGGTGCTCAGGGCAGGGGGGGGCCCGGACGCCTGGGTTCTATCCCAGCGCGGGGGCCCGGTGCTCAGGGCAGGGGGGGGCCCGGACGCCTGGGTTCTATCCCAGCTGCGCGGGGGCCCGGTGCTCAGGGCAGGGGGTGGGGCCCGGACGCCTGGGTTCTATCCCAGCTGCGCGGGGGCCCGGTGCTCAGGGAAGGGGGTGGGGCCCGGACGCCTGGGTTCTATCCCAGCTGCGGGGGGCCCGGGGCTCAGGGCAGGGGGTGGGGCCCGGACGCCTGGGTTCTATCCCCGCAGAGCGGGGGCCCGGTGCTCAGGGCAGGGGGTGGGGCCCGGACGCCTGGGTTCTATCCCAGCTGCGCGGGGGCCCGGTGCTCAGGGCAGGGGGGGGGCCCGGACGCTGGGTTCTATCCCAGCTGCGGGGGGACCCGGGGCTCAGGGCAGGGGGTGGGGCCCGGACGCCTGGGTTCTATCCCAGCTGCGGGGGGACCCGGTGCTCAGCGCAGGGGGTGGGGCCCGGACGCCTGGGTTCTATCCCAGCTGCGCGGGGGCCCGGTGCTCAGGGCAGGGGGTGGGGCCCGGACGCCTGGGTTCTATCCCAGCTGCGCGGGGGCCCGGTGCTCAGGGCAGGGGGTGGGGCCCGGACGCCTGGGTTCTATCCCAGCTGCGGGGGGACCCGGGGCTCAGGGCAGGGGGTGGGGCCCGGACGCCTGGGTTCTATCCCAGCTGCGGGGGGACCCGGTGCTCAGCGCAGGGGGTGGGGCCCGGACGCCTGGGTTCTATCCCAGCTGCGCGGGGGCCCGGTGCTCAGGGCAGGGGGTGGGGCCCGGACGCCTGGGTTCTATCCCAGCTGCGCGGGGGCCCGGTGCTCAGGGAAGGGGGTGGGGCCCGGACGCCTGGGTTCTATCCCAGCTGCGCGGGGGCCGGTGAGATGGGCCCAGGGCCCGGGGCAGGGAGCGCGTGGCCAGGGGCGGTTGCAGCCACTGATTGGCTAGGCTTCAGAGAGTGGGCGGGCCCTCCGGGCCCTCCCCCCGGATTGGCTGGAAGGCAAGAAAAAGAAGAGGCCGGTGGGACTCGCCCCAGGATTGGCTAGATCAACGGGAGCGGGCGGTCCTTATTCCGGATTGGCTGAAAGTTGGAAAGGGGCGTGACCGGAAGCGAACACGCTTTCTGATTAGCTATCCCCCGGGGAATGGGCGGGACATCCCTCCGGATTGGCCGGAGGCGCGGAGTGGGCGGGGCAATGTCAGCGGCGCTGCAGCGGGCGCTGGGCGCGCCGCGGCCCGGCCCGGCCCCGACCCAGGCCCCGACCCTGGTGCTGGGCCCGGCCCGCTCCGGCCGCTCCGCGCTGCTGTTCCGGGCGGCCCGGGGCGGGCCCCGCGCGCTATTCCTGGCGCCTCGCGCCCTGCAGCGGCTGCCGGGGGCCCGGCGCGGGGAGAGCGACGCGCGCGGCCTGCAGGTGATGGGCGGGGCCTGACCGGAAGGGGCGGGGCCAAGGGTCAAAGTCTTAGGGGGGCTGGATGTGGGGAGAAGCTGGAGGCCGCAGTGCCTGATGGGAGCGGGGATTTCAGGGGTGGGGCTTCATGGCAGGGAGGAGGCCTAAGGGGCAGGGCATAGGATAAAGGGAGGGGCCTGAGGAGTGGGCGGGGCTAGATAGGGAGGGGCTTTTTGGAGGTGGGGGGCGGGTACTGGCATAGAACAGGGCCTGGGCCTGGACCTGGACCCGGACCCAGCTGGGTGTTGGCAGAGGGAGGGAGGGACTGGGTTGGGACTAGCTGGGAGGCGGGGGGGGGGGGCTTGGCTGTGGTTGGCTGGTGAGGGAAGGGATGCAAGGGTTGGGCAGGATGGGCGGGGGGGGGAGGGGGATCCTGGGCGGGGGCGGGATGGGCTGTGTGGGGCGGGGGGGAGGGGATCCTGGGCGGGGGCGGGATGGGCTGTGTGGGGCGGGGGGGAGGGGATCCTGGGCGGGGGCGGGATGGGCTGTGTGGGGTGGGGGGGAGGGGATTGGGGGGGAGGATGGGCTGTGGGGGGGGAGGGATCCTGGGCGGGGGCGGGATGGGCTGTGTGGGGTGGGGGGGAGGGGATCCTGGGCGGGGGCGGGATGGGCTGTGGGGGGGGGAGGGGATCCTGGGCGGGGGCGGGATGGGCTGTGGGGGGGAGGGGATCCTGGGCGGGGGCGGGATGGGCTGTGTGGGGGGAGGGGATCCTGGGCGGGGGCGGGATGGGCTGTGCGGGGGGAGGGGATCCTGGGCGGGGGCGGGATGGGCTGTGGGGTGGGGGGGATCCTGGGCGGGGGCGGGATGGGCTGTGTGGGGTGGGGGGGATCCTGGGCGGGGGCGGGATGGGCTGTGTGGGGTGGGGGGGATCCTGGGCGGGGGCGGGATGGGCTGTGGGGGGGAGGGAGGGGATCCGGGGCGGGGGCGGGATGGGCTGTGGGGGGTGGGGGGGAGGGAGGGGATCCTGGGCGGGGGCGGGATGGGCTGTGTGGGGGGGGAAGGGATCCTGGGCTGGGGCTGACCCAGTTCAATAGCTTCCCTCCCCTTCCCCACCCTAGCGCATCCAGTTCCTCTACCCGCCCTCCCTGCGGGAGCTGCTGCAGCTGTTGGCCTCGCTGCACCAGAGCCTGCCTGGGCCCCCTGCCCTCATCTTGCTGGATGGGCTGGAGCAGTACCTCGCTGGTTGCCCTGGCCCTCAGGCAGCCGCCCGGCTCTCAGCCCTGCTGGTGGACACAGCTTCGTACTTCACGGGGCGCCTCGGCGCGGACCCCCAAGGGTCTGACCCCTGCTGCCAGCTCATCGCCTCCATGCAGGTCTCCGGGGAAACAGAGGCTGAGGATCATCTCGGCATCCTCCAGCGCTACTTCCCAGCCCAGTGCTGGCTGTGCCCAGACTCGGCGGCAGCCCTGGGCCAGGAGGACTGCGGGGGCGACAGGCTGTTCAGGGCACACCTGTCCCAGCCCGATGCTCCAGACCAGGAATGGAGGTTGGGATTCAGCCTCGATGGAGAGATGAGGGTATCCCCAGTTCCATTGGGGTGTGCAGAGGATCCAGGGACAGCTTCGGACAGAGACAGAGCTGCCGGCGCTGAGAAATGACGGCTGGGGCTCTGGCCTCTAGCATTCTCCGCTGGAGATGTAAATTCATCTGTTTCCCGAGTGTGGGTTTCTGCCCTGGTCGTTGGCTGAAGCTTGGGCGATTTAGGGTAAAATCTGTCTCTGTACGTCCCCTCCTTGGCCTGTTTAATTTGCCACCCACAGTGAATAGAAATAGTAGAAAACTCAACAATACAAATCGGTTTATTCCAGTACTGCCGAAGGAACAGCCGAGATCGGGGCCCCTCCCTCATCGTGCCAGGTGTTGCACAGAGTAATGTGCAGTCTCTACCCCTGAATCTAATTTATTTTCCACGATTTCGGCTCTCTGAGGGGGTGACCTGACCAGTTAGCTGCGCCCGACTCTGAGGGGGAGCCCATCTGTTCCAGTGCGTAGGATGCAGGGCTCGGAGCGGAGGAGATTGGGCTTCTGTTCCTGGCTCTTGCCACTCACCTGCTGTCTGACCTCAAGTCATTTCCCCTGCTCTGAGCATTAGCCCCCACTCCCAGTCCAGAGCCAGTAATAAAACCTGACTCCAGCCCCTCCCAGATCTGGGAGTAGAACCCAGCAGTCCTGGCTCCCAGGTCCTCCCTCTCCTGTTCTAACCCACGAGACCGCACTCCCCTTCCACAGCCACGCGTGTCCCTCCTTAGTTGGCTTAGTGCCATGGAGCTGATCTGGCACAGGGCTGGGGGCGCTGGCACAAGGACGGTGAAGCCATGAATCAGGCCCAGCAGCCCCTGTGCAGGCTCCCTGGCGCCTCGGCTGGAGCCTTCAGCTCCCGTCCCTCCGGACAGGCTCCCGTCCCAAGTGGCTCACCCTGCCGATGTTGGATTGGCGCCAGGCCCTGCCGAGAGTCAGCGCTTGGCTGGGTTTCCGCTGCCTGCCACAAGCTGAACTGCTGCTGATAACCCCCAGCGGGGCTGGTTGCTGTGGAGATAATCGCTATCAGGTGGGGACGGGCGCTGAGCCAAAGGGTTCTGCCTGCCCGTGGGGCTGTTTAGAGGATGGGGCAGGGTGTCCTCACACTGGTGGGGGGCTGGACCCCAGCAGAGCTACTCCCCCGATTCCGCCCCTGGCACTGTCTGCTGCCCGTTTGAGCTATGCCACAGTGTTTCTGCCAGCGCCCGGGCTGAGAGCCAGTGGAGTCATTGACATCCAGTGGCACGGGAGAGCCAGCAGCGTCCAGGGCCCCATTGCCATGTTTCCTTGCACTTGGGCTGGGCACGTGCAAGACCTCAGCACGCAGGACAGGTAGCCATGCACGCTGGCTTTAACCGGTGTCGCAATCCTCAGGCCCTGCTACAAGGAGCAGAAAACATGATTTATCTGTATGACGGCAGTGTCCAGGACCCCATTGTGCTAGGCGCTGTACAAACTCCAATCACAAAGACAGTCGCTGGTTCCAGTCTCTCCTCCGGCATCTTTTCCCCCTGCGTCTCCCTCGCTCTAAGCTGGCCTGACAAGGCTGGCCCAGGCACAGATGGGGAAGGAGGTTTCTACCCAGTAGAGAAGGCAGCAGTCCCCCGGAGGAGCAGTGAGGGGGAAATGCCTAACCGGTTTGAAGCCAGAGCTTGATCAGTTTCAGACTGAGCTGACGTAACGGGGCGTCCCGGATCCGTGGAGCCTTCCCCAGCAGAAAGTAGGTAGACGTGGAGTGGAAAAAAACAGCCCCTTTATTAAAAGACAAAGATCTATCATGCATCCAGCCGCTGCGGGCTCCTGGCTGGGCCCGAGCCCTGCCAGGGCACTGCGCTGCGGGGCAGTCCCCTAGTTGGGGGATTCTCAACCCCCCACTGGCCCTCCTAGCCAGCCCCACCTGCTCCCCAGGTGTTTCAGTGCTGGCTAGGTGGTTTGTTCTCTCCCCAAGAGCGCTGCAGTGGTGCCAGGGTGAATCAGTCCATCTGGCGCCGGCAGCATCCCTTAAAGGGTTAATGATGAGAGCGCCTCAGGGCAGGGGCAACCCCATGGAGTTAAATACCTATAGCAGAGGGAAGATCCAAATGACAACCCGGGTTGGTCAGAATTGTCAGCCCTCTTTTACAAGTGGGGAAACAGGTGCAGAAAGGGGGCCGGGGGTGGGACTTGACCAAGGTCACAAAGCAAGTCAGTGGGACAGCTGGGATAGAACCCAGGAGTCATGGCTGCCAGCCCAACCCCCAAACTGCACTCCTCTCTCAGAGCTGGGGCTGGAACCCAGGAGTCCTGACACCCAGCTCCCCTTGCTCTAACCACTAGGCCCCACTCTCCTCCCACAGCTGGGGCTAGAAGCCAGCCCACCCCCCACTCTAACCTCTAGCTCCTGCTGCCTGACTAATACATTGGTCACAGCAGTAGCAGATTTACCCGGGTAACGGGGCTTTTTGAGCTTTCCTCCCCTATACACATAAGTACAAAAAGAAAAGGGGCAGGATTGCAGGACTCCCAGCATCCCTTGCAGCCAAGCCAGGCTGGGGGCGGCGGGGGGGAGAGCAGAGTGGGTGGGCTCCCCTTGCTGGCACAGGGGGCTACAGCTTCCACCCAGCTCGTGTTTCGAATCCAAGCCAGCTCTGGTGAGGGTGGGGGGGGATTGGAGGTATCGCCCCCTGCTGGCAGGTTGGTCCCTGACCACCTGCTCCACGGCTGTAACAGCTGGCACCATCCCCGTGGCGCATCCGGCCAGGTGGGAGTTTCCGTCCCGGCAAGAGCCCAGTCTGAGCCTGAGCTGGGGCAGTTCGGATCCACCTGCATTGGCTTCCACCACAGCCTGGCAAGCAGCGGGCAAGAGGGAGCTGGTGCTGGGGTCATATATCTGCCTCCTGTTGGGGTGTCCTTTACATCATGCCGGGACAGGGTCCCCTCAACCTCCTCCTGGGACGGGGGTCTCCTTTACCTCATCCCAGGTCTCCTGAACCTCCAGCCGGGACGGGGTCCCTTCTATGTCCTGCCGGGACGGGGTCCCTTCTATGTCCTGCCGGGATGGGGTCCCCGCTATGTCCTGCCAGAACGGGGTCCCTTCTACGTCCTGCCGGGAAGGAGTTTACATCTGGCAGACATGGGGGTCCATCTCTGTTCTCCAGGCCCGGAGTCCCCTGCCCGTCCGCCAACACTATGAGCACATCACGTAGCTGGCTGGGAAGGGCTGGGCCTGGCCCCCATCCTGGCACAGGTTGGTGTAGAGGTTGGGCCGGTTGGTGCTGGTGCCCAGGGGGCCGTAGTCAGCAGAGATCCCTGAGTCAGACACCAGCAAGTAGCTGTATTTGAGCGGGCGCTGGTGCCCACAGGGTGCCAGCAGCTCCGAACTGGGGTCGAAGACGGTGTACTCGAAGCTGGAAGAGGACGAGACCCACTCCCCTGGGACGGGCTCCGGTGTGGCCCCCGGGGGGCCCAGCTCCTGCCCCATGGCAGGGGGGGCTTCAACGCCCGCACTACTCCAGGCATCCAGCAGGAGCAGAGAGTCCTCACCCAGGCTGCATGGCATCCGCTGTTCATCCAGCACCAGGTAGTCACCCTGGAGCTCTGCGGGCAGCTGAGGGCGGGTGGGCAGGGCCGAGCCCTGGGCTTTGGGGGGCAGAGGGGGCACCGGCCCCTCCGCCTTGGATTCGCGGCCCTCGGACAGCACCTCCAGCAGGCTGGGCTGCTCCTCCAAGTAGCCAGGGTTCCCACTCCACCAGAGGCAGGCGTTTCTTTGTCCCAGCCAGAGCTGCGAAGGCAACAGGGCCTGGATCACCAGAGGGGCTGGGTGCGGGGGCACCTACTGAGCCAGGCCTGGTGGTCTGAGCCCCCTCTCTGCACCCCTGGACTCTCAAGTTCTGCCTGTCCCCCAGCACCCACCCTGGGCCAGATCCTGCCAGCCCCTTTGTTTTAAACCAAGGATTTATGTAGGGCCTGCAACAACAATGCCTAGCATTTGACAGCATGAAAACCAGCCCGGGGCTCACTCCCCATCTTGGCCCTTCTCTGGCGGCTTCCCCATCTCTAAGCATTTCCTCCCAGGACAATCTCCCTGGTCCCCCAGCCCAGCGCATCCCCCCAGCATCAGACCCTCATAGCCCCAGCACAGATGTGGGCAGTGTGGTGACCCCCCCCAGCAGGCCCTGCTGGCCAGACCCTTCCATGTGTCGATGGGCTGCAGCCCCCTGTGGCGCCCCTGGCCAGGGCAGAATCCGGTACCTGGAAGTTCCCCTTGTAGAGGGTGAAAAGCCCCTCGAATTTGTGCTCCGGGCTGGGAATCACAGGCCACAGCTGCTTCTTCAAAAACCTTGCAGGGGGTGCGGGGGGGACAGTGGTGAACAGGAGACAAGCCTGGGTGTGAATTTCCACACCCCCCCCCACAATGGAAATGCGTGTGCACCCATCCTGCGATCGCTCGTGGGCCATTGGCTGCAGGGGGCTCAGGAGAAATGGCCCCCAGTGCCGCCCCCACACCTCGTGCATCCCCTCCCACACGCAACCGCCAAGCATATGCACACACGTTGCCACATGCATGTGCATGCTACCATAGACAAGTACGTGCACGCACCCCTGGGGACACCCCTCCATGCACACATGCCTTGTGCATACTCTCACACACGTGCCCAGTCCCACACACACGTGTGAGGTGTGTGTGCACATGTGCACCCCTGCGAACACACATCCATGCACGCGCATGTGCCTCACACACAAATGCATACCGCTCCCAAACATGACTGCACACAGGGGCATCTGTACACACAGCCTCGCAGCCCCCTTGCACCCCCCCACCCCCACTCCTCTGCCCACCTGGGCACCACACCCAGTTTGGCAGGTGTGTGCATATGAGTAAGGCTGGGGTTGGATCTCTCCCCCCACCAGCGCCTTGAAGCCTTAGCCTGGAGGGGCCCAGCAGGTGGGGGAAGGGTCCCGGTGGGCATGGGTGCGGCGGGCGGTACCTGCGGTGGGTGAGCAGGGCAAAGAGGGCCAAGAGCACCACGATGAGCACCAGGATGAGCGACAGCGACAGGATCAGGGGGTCCAGATCTGCAAGGTGGGGCAGCAGGGTCAGCCCAGGCTGTGGGAACGAGTGACCCCAGGGATGGCGCCAGCTGCCTCCAGTGGGATGATAGAGAAGGGCCCAGGATCGGACCCCCAGACCATCCCGTGGCCCCCTCCACCCCCACCCCGCTATCCCCCGCCACCCTATGGGCCCTCCACCCGCATCCTCCCCGACCGGCCCATGGCCTCTCTACCCCCATCCCCCATCCTCCCGCTCTATCCTATGGCCTCCCACCCACACTCCACCCTGCTATGCCCCGCCAGCCCATGGCCCCTCCACCCCCATCCCCACCCCGCTATTTCCAGCCATGCAACGACCCCTCTACCCCCACCCCACTATCCCTCGCCACCCTACGGCCCCTCCACTCCCACCCCGCTATCCCCCTCCACCCTACGGCCCCTCCACCCCCGCCCCCACCCTGCTATTCCCCGCTACCCTCTGGCCCCTCCACCCCCACCCCCACCCTGCTATCCCCCACCCCCACCACCCAACAGCCCCTCTAACCCTGCCCCCACCCCGCTATCCCCCGCCACCCTCTGGCCCCCCCAACTCCCATCCCCACCACCCAACGACCCCTCCATCCCCACCCCACTATCCCCCCCCACCCTCCAGCCCCTCCACCCCCACCACCCAACAACCCCCCCCACCTCCACCCTGCTATCCCCCGCCACCCTCCGGCCCCTCCACCCCCACCCCCATCACCCAATGACCACCCCACCCCCATCCTCACCCCGCTATCCCCCGCCACCCTCTGGCCCCTCCACCCCCACCCCCACTACCCAATGACCCCTCCACCTCCACCCCCACCCCGCTATCCCCCACCCCCACCACCCAACAGCCCCTCTACCCCTGCCCCCACCCTGCTATCCCCCACCACCCTCCGGCCCCTCCACCCCCATCCCCACCACCCAACGACCCCCCCACCCCCACCCTGCTATCCTCCGGCCCCTTCACCCCCACCACCCAACGACTCCTCCACCCCCACCCCCACCCCCCACAATTCCCCGCCACCCAACGCGGGGGGCAGGGCAGCGGGGGGGGGTCTCACCGCGGGGCGTCACCACGGTGACCGGCGCCGACCAGGCGCTCCAGTAGCCGCTGTAGCTGACGCCGTCGGGCTTGGCGCGCACGGCCAGGGCGTAACGGGTCCGGCCCCGCAGGTTGAGGATGAGGCACTCGGTGCGGCCGTCGGGGATGTCGACCTGCGGGGGCCGGGAGGGCAGGGTGAGGGGCGGCCGGGCGGGGGCGGGCGGGCGGGCGGGGGCGGGGGGGGGCACGCTCACCATCTGGCGCTCGGCGCCCTCGGGGGCGAAGGCCACCTCGTAGCGCAGGCTGCTCTCCAGGTAGCGGAGGCCGGGCGGCTGCCAGCTCACCGTCAGCTGCCCCGGGCTCTCGGTCGCACGCACCGTCAGGTTGGACGGAGGGTCCAGGAGAACTGCGGCGGGGGGGGGAGACGTGAGCTGGTGTGTCCAGGGGTCTGGGAATGGGGCTCGAGGCCTTTCCCCTCTAGGGGGCGCCGGCCCCGGGGTGGGGGGGGCCTGGCTGGGTCGGGAGGCTGGGAATGGGGCTCGAGGCCTTTCCCTAATAGGGGGCGCCAGCCCCGAGGTGGGGGGGGCCTGGCTGGGTTGGGAGGCTGGGAATGGGGCTCGAGGCCTTTCCCCTCTAGGGGGCGCTGGCCCCGGGGTGGGGGGGGGCTGGCTGGGTCAGGAGGCTGGGAATGGGGCTCGAGGCCTTTCCCCTCTAGGGGGCGCCGGCCCCGGGGGGGGGCCAGGCTGGGTTGGGAGGCTGGGAATGGGGCTCGAGGCCTTTCCCCAATAGGGGGCGCCAGCCCCGAGGTGGGGGGGGCCTGGCTGGGTCGGGAGGCTGGGAATGGGGCTCGAGGCCTTTCCCCTCTAGGGGGCGCCGGCCCCGGGGGGGGGCCTGGCTGGGTCGGGAGGCTGGGAATGGGGCCTTTCCCCTCTAGGGGGCGCCAGCCTCAATCCAGTCCCAAGGAGGGGCACGGGTTGGCTCGGGGGCGTGGGGAGTGGGTCATGGGGACTTTCCCCATCAAGGGGGCACCAGCTCCCGTCTGGCCCGGGGCAGGGGAATTAGCTGGGTCGGGGGGTGGGGAGTGGGGCATGGGGTCTTTCCCCTCTAGACACTGGCTCTGATCTGGCCCGGGGCAGGGACTGGCTGAGGGGGCAGGGAATGGGTCACGGGGCCTTTCCCCTCTACGGGGTGCCAGCTCCAATCCGGCCCGGGGCAGGAGGACTGGCTGGGCTGGGGGGACGTGGGGCCTTTCCCCTCCCGGCTCTCACACCTACCCACTTGGTTGACCATGATGGTGCGGGCGTGGACGATGTTGCTGCTATTGCCAGCGTAGGCACCAACATGCAGGGGGGTGAAGGACGGGGTGTCCTGGGGGGGGAAGATGCAGGTGAAGCGGGTGCTGTTCCAGGGCGTCCGGGCCACGCTCAGGTTGCAGCGCTGCGGGGCGTCCCCCCTGTCAGAGGCGGGGAGAGAGGGGGGCAGGGGGTCAGCAGCAGCAGAGCCTGGGGGAAGGGGAGGCCTGGGGCCCTTTCATGCACGCCCTCTGCCTGGGGCAGCGGACGTGGGATGGGGGTATCAGCAGAGGGGGCATGCTTGGTGGGGCACATGCTGGGGCCGGCCTGGGGGGACACAGCCTGAGGGTGCAGAGGGAGGGGGCAAGGGGCAGGCTGTGGGGTGAGATTTGGGGGCACAGAGGCAGGCATGGCAGGGACGGGGGCATGATGGCAGCACTGGCATTCCAAGACTTGCCCTCTCCCCCCTCATCTCCCTGCAGAGGGGCCCCCGGTGGGGAGAGGGACGGGGACTCACTCCACGACGTAGAAGAAGCCATATTCCGTGGCGCTCGGCGGGCTGCTGCTCTCCCAGAAGCAGGTCAGGTCCTCCAGGCAGCGCGTGAAACATTTGGGGTCCAGGGGCTCCTCACCCAGAAGCAGGGCAGCTGGGGGCACAGGGAGGGCCAAGTTAGCAGCCACTTCTCCCCCACCATCCACACGGACCAATTAACAACCCCCCACCCAAAGTCATCGAGCGATCCCCCCAATCCTAGTCCTGCACCCCCAAAGCCTGGGCAGCGAAGAACACCGCTACCCTGCAGCAAACCCTGCGCCCCAGTAATATCCTGCTGCTGGGGGTTCTGAGGGTTAACAATCCCTTGCCCTGAACGGCCCAGGGAGGTGGCTCCAAGAGAGACCTTCACAGCCAGGCACAAGAACAACCCCAACCCCCAGCAGGCAACAGGCCCCAGCTGCCGCTGAGAGTGAGGGGTGTCCTCTGGAGCCAGCCGGTCCTGCCCAAGGGGTCCTGGGGGCAGACCTCCACTCCCTGGGTCTACCCCACTGCAGGCGGACACACCGTGAATGGCACAGGGCACTCCATTGGCACCGTGCAGGAGAGTTAATGTGTGGGCGGGAGAGTCCAGGTGAATGTGTGTGTGTGTGTGTGAGCATCTATGTGTGCATGAGAGTCTACTCACTCATGAAGGGCTATTCAATAGGGGGTCTGTGTGTGTGTGTGTGTGTGTGTGTGTGTATCTGTGTGCATGTGTAGCTCTGTGTCTGCAGATGTGTGTGTACCTCTGTGTACCTCTGTGTGTGTGTGTGTGCGTGTGCATGTGTGTGAAGGTAGGTGTGTGTATATATAGATATATGGGTGTGGATGTGTGTAGGAATAGGTGTGTGTGTCTCTGTGTGAAGGTACGTGTGTGTGTCTATGTATGGGAGAGGTAGGACTAGGTGTATGTGTACATGTGTGTGATTGTGTGTAGAAAATAACAACACAGCTCCTCACTACACTGTTATACTGTGTCCGGGCAGCGCCCGGCACAACTGGGCCTTTGGGCTCTGCCATAATCCAGATAATACATATGATTAGTTCATGCTTCGTTTATTAGACCAGGGCCTATTCCAGGCATTTCACGGGGATTCAGCCATGTGCAGACACAGAATTCTCCTTAGCCTCTGTCATGTCACTTGAAGCTACTTTCTGTTAACAACTCCCAGTCTGCATCACGCATGGAGTCAAGAAATGATCTTTAATTAACTGTTTTATATTATTACCTTATAGGCTATGTTCCCTTTATATAATTTAGGAAAGTAGATTAGATCGATAGACAGATAGATAGAAAGGGTGTATGGGGATAGATAGATAGATAGATAGATAGATAGATGTGTATGGGAATAGATAGATTAGATTAGATTAGATTTTAGAAAACAATATATTCTTTATAACCCTAATTTAGGAGCAAAATTCAAGTTAACCGTGACTATGGAGGCACGAGCAGCATCTCATTCAGATATTAAGAGAAGACAAAATGTCTGTACAGTAGAGGAATAAAATATCAGAGAAACATAGAAATGTGGGACTGGAAGGGATCTCGAGAGCTCATCGGGTCCAGCCCGCTGTGCTGAGGCAGGAGCAAATAAACCTTGACCATCTCTGACTGGGGTTTGTCCAACTTGTTCTTTAAAACCTCGTGTTGGGGATCCCACAACCGCTCTTGGACACCTGGTCCAGAGCTTAGCTCCCCTTAGGATTGATTAGAAAGTTTTTCCTAATATCTAACCTAAATCTCCCTCGCTGCAGATGAAGCCCATTGCTTCTTGTCCTACCCTCCAGGGACAGGGAGAACCATTGATCACCGTCCTCTTTGTAACAGCCCTTAAGATATTTGAAGACTGTTCTCAGCTCCCCTGTCTCAGTTGTCTTTTCTCAGGACTAAACATGCCCAGGGTTTAATCTTCTCTCACAGATCTGGTTTTCTAAACCTTGGATCATTTTTGTGGGTCTCCTCTGGCCACTCTCCAATTTGTCCACATCTTCCCTAAAGTGCGGCACCCAGAACTGGACCCAGGACTCCAGCTGAGGCCTCCCCAGTGCAGAGCAGAGCGGGACAGTTATCTCCCACATCTCACGTACGACACTCCTGCTAATACACCCCGGAATATTAGCCGGTTTCACAACTGCATCACATTGCTGACTCGTTCAATTTGTGACTCACTCTAGCCCCCAGCTCCTCTTCCTGACACTAGACGTTTGATTTTTCCTTCCTGAGTGAAGTACTTTGCACTTGTCTTTACTGAATTTCATCTTATTGATTTCAGGCCAATTTTCCAATTTGTCAGGGCTGTTTTGAATTCTAATCCTGTCCTCCAAAGTGCTTGGAACCCCTCCCAGCTTAGTGTTAGCTACAAACATATAAGCACAAGCTCCACTCCGTTAGCCAAGACACTAATACAAATATTGAACAGTACTGGACCCAGGACTGACCCCTGTGGGACCCCAGCAGACACACCCTCACAGTTTGACAGCCAACCATTGATAACTACTCTCTGAGTACAATTTTCAACCAGTTGTGCACCCACCTATCTATCTATTTTACATCTAGATGCATTTCCTTAGTTGGCTTATGAGACTGTCACATGGACTGCATCAAAAGTATTACTGAAATCAAGATATTTCCTGTCTACAGCTCACTGGGCCAGTAACCCTGCCAATGAAGGAAATTAGGTTGGTTTGGCATGATTTGTTCTTGACAAATCCATCCTGGCTAGTCCTTATTATCCTATTATCCTCTAGGGACTTACCAATTATTTAATAATTTGTTTCAATATCTTTTCAGGTACAGAAGTCAGGCTGACTGGTCTATAATTCTCTGGATCTTCTTTGTTCCCCTTTTAAAAGATAGATACTACATTTGCCCCTGTCCAGTCCTCTGGGACCTCACCCATCCTCCAGGAGCTCTTGAAGATAATTGCTAACAGCTCCGAGACAGCTTCAGCTCGTTCCTTAAGTAACCTAGTATGGCTTTCATCAGACCTTGCCAACTTGAATGAATCTCACTTATTTAAATTCGCTTTAACCTGATCTTTCCTTGTTTTGGCTTGCACTCCTTCCCCCTGGGTTAATATTCATTGTGTTGAGAACCTGGACACCGTTAGCCATTTTAATGAAGACTGACGCAAAATAGGCATTAGACACTTCGGCCTTCTTGATGTCATCAGTTATTAGTGCTCCTTCCCCGCTAAGTAGAGGACCTGCACTTTCCTTTGACTTTCTCTTGCTCCTAATGGATTTAAAGAACCTCTTCTTCTTGCTTTATATGGCCCTTGCAGGTGTAAATCGTTTTGTGCCTTAGCCTGTCTGATTTTGTCCTTACATGCTTGTTCTCCTCCTGAGCAGGTTTCCCCTTTTAGTAGGAGCCCTTTTTGATTTTCAGGTCATTAAAGAGCTCCTGAAGGAGCCCCGTTGGCCTCTTACTGTTCTTCTGATCTCTCCTTTGTATTGGGATACTTCGAAGTTGTTCCTTTGATTGTGTCTCCTTGAGAAACACTCCTCACCTCCTTTATCCCATAGATTTTCTCCCCAGGGGACCTCAGCTGCCAGTTCTCGGAGTTTGTCAGCGTCAGCTTTTTTGATGTCCACTGTCCTGTTCCCGCTGCTCTCACTCCTTCCTTTCCCTCGAAACATGGAACCTATCCCGTCACAATCACTTCCACCCAAATCACCTTCCAACTTCAGATTCGTGACCAATTCCTCCCCACTGGTCAGAATCAAGTCAAAACTGCCCTTTCCCCCGGTTCCTTCCTCCACTGGCGGGAACAAACAGCTGGCCCAGCACATTCCAGCAGCGTACTGGAAATCTTGCCATATGACTTTCCCGACAGATGTGTGGGGAGGTGAAGTGCCCCCTACTTACTACCAGGTCTTGTGTTTTGGATCCTTTTGTTATTTATTCTAGAAATGCCTCCTCCAGCTTCTCTTCCTGATCTAGGGGTAAACCCCTCACCGTGATGTCACCTCCTCTCCCCCCCCCCCTTAATCTTTTAGTTGCTCTGCCTCCCACCTCCTTCTGGGCAAAGACTATACAAACCAACCTTGTATGCTACACACGATAAGGACGTTTCAGACTATGTACGTGCTTAGATGTCCGAGGTAAAATACAGTTTGGAAAACATATGCCAAGAGGCTAGATACTAAACATACACACACAATATACAGCTATACACACGCTTAGCTATAGAAACACATTTTCTTTATAGATACACAGTCACATAAATAGATGTGAGATGTGTGTGTATCATATATGTGCGTGTATATATATATATTTGTGTGTGTGTGTATATGTACACAAGATACACATATTTATGCACATTCACACATTTTACGTAGATACACATATACACAAAGAGACATATACTCACATATTTTGTATAGACACACAAATTATACATACACTTCTCTATCTGTGCATAGATCCACATCTAGCTGTCTACACACGGCACCTTACCACACATATCTCCCAAAACATATTTCACATAACATGCACCCCCCCATCTGTATATAGATATGGAGCTACCTCATTAGCTATACAGGGTTTCAGAGTAGCAACCGTGTTCGTCTGTATTCGCAAAAAAGAAAAGGAGGACTTGTGGCACCTTAGAGACTAACAAATTTGTTTGAGCATAAGCTTTCGTGAGCTACAGCTCACTTCATCGGATGCATTCGGTGGAAAATACAGTGGGGAGATTCTGATGAAGTGAGCTGTAGCTCACGAAAGCTTATGCTCAAATAAATTTGTTAGTCTCTAAGGTGCCACAAGTCCTCTTTTTCTCATTAGCTATACAGTTCATAACTTTACCATATAAGTTTCTCAAAATATATTTCCCATAACACACATGCTTGTACAACTGCCCATCATACTTATCTGTGCATGGGCTGGGAAGGAGAAGATGTTTATCAGTAAATGTTGATTTCACCATGTACATGCACAAACTGATAAAAAGTGTTTCCGCCGATGATCACTGAAATCTACAGAGGCCAAGAAGGCCATAGTTTGATTTAAGGCTGTTTCCTTTGTGTATTTTGATACGTGACGTTGACAATTTGGGTTGTACCAGTGAGAAAGCTTGAACTTTTTCAATCTGAACATTTAATGTCATTAAATACTTGTTGTTGGCACCCCCACCCTGTTGTCTGGAAAAAAACCCGTAATTTTGTGCAGCTGTGAAGATTTAGCTCAATGCAAATCTAAAAAAAAAAAGACTTACAAAGAAACCCTGAGATTCTCCGTCAAAATGATCAAAAATAAAAATCAAATTTGGCCAAGTCTAGCTCTGCAGCACTCGTAAGAGGTTACCGCTAATTACTTCTGCTTTTATCTAACGGGTCTCTCTCAGCAGAGTCTCCGACACGCTGCACTACAGAACTGCCAGGCAGCCCCATTAGCATGGGCTAGGAAACGAACCTAGATCAGCACACGGGCCAGTGGGTCAGCGATAAACTCTGCCGGAGAGGTGGGCTGCTAGGGGGCTTTTCCCCAACCTCAGCATTCTTCTGGAGATGCTCAGATCGCTGGCGGGTAGGGCCATGTAGGCATTTGAATGGAGGGATGGGTGTGTGTGGGGATAGATAGATAGATAGAGGGGGGGTGTGGGGATAGATAGATAGATAGATAGATAGAGGGGGGGTGTGGGGATAGATAGATAGATAGATAGATAGATAGATAGATAGAGGGGGTGTGTGGGGATGAATGGATAGATCGATCAATGGGGTGGGTCAGCTCTGCTGTAGTTTGGGCTCTCGATAGGACAGACGGGTCTGAGGATGGAGAGCCGACTGGAGGGACACGTGTGTCTGGGGGTCGATCAGGCAGCCCCACACGCTGGGCTAAGACATCAGAATATGTTTCACAACCACATTCACTAGAGCCTGGTGCACACACGTGCATGCGCGCACACAGCAGGCACTCAGCACAAACGCCTGCAAGCGCACCCCCACACTCACACACGTGCACACCCCCCACACTCACGCTTGCACTCACACACATTCACGCACACTCATGCTCACTCACAGTCGCACACACACTTCTGCTCATGCTCACGCACGCACTCATGCACACACGCTCATGCATGCGCTCACACTCATGCACACACACTCACTAGCTGTCAGGATCTAAGAGCAGAGGCAGGAAATCAGTTTCCTGTTATGAAACGCTCCTGCCCCATGCCTCTGCCTGGCCCCCGGGCCACTCGCCCTCCCCCAGCCCGCAGGGCACTGCCAGCCCCCAGGGCCCGCACTGGTACCTTGGATGTTGAAGCCATTGTCGGGGCCAGCTCCCTCCTGCATGGTGCAGGTGGCCCAGGCCAGCAGGGTGCAGAGGGCAGCAATGTGGCTCCACCGAGGCTCCATGGTCCTGAGCGCTGAGCCGTCTGGCCTGGCAGGGCTCCCTGGCTCCTGGCTGCAGGTTGTGGCTGCACTCCGCGAGGCAGGCAGGCTGGGAGGGGACAGATAAGGGCTGGGCTGGGGCTGATGCTAGGAGAGGCTGAGGAGCACGGCAGGGAATTGGAGAGGAGCCAGGAGGGGTAGAGACACCCCCATGTCTCCACCAATGCCCCCTCCGCTGCCTTGGGGAGCGGATCACTGCCCCGTGGGATCCGGGGAGGAGCAGATCTCTGCCCTGTGGGATCTGGGGGGGAGCAGATCTCTGCCCCGTGGGATCTGGGGGGAGCAGATCTGTGCCCCGTGGGATCTGGGTGGGAGCAGATCTCTGCCCTGTGGGATCCAGGGGGGAAGCAGCTCTCTGCCCCGTGGGATCTGGGGGGAGCAGATCACTGCCCCATGGGATCTGGGGGGAGCAGATCACTGCCCTGTGGAATGCAGGGAGGAGTGAATCAGTGCCCTGTGGGATCCAGAGGGTTCTACCTGGTGGGATCCAGTGGGGGGCTGTGTGGATCACTGGCTGGTGGGCTCCAGAAGGGAGTGGATCCCCATCACACAGGATTCACTGGCCCATAGGATGCACAGCTGGGGAGTTGGTCAGACGAGGCAGTGAATCCCCACCCCGTGGGCTCTAGCAGGGCTGATCCTGTGCTTTGCAGATCGAGGGTGCAGCAGGGGGATTGAGCAGGAGATGGCTCTCACCATGCCACAAACAGGGACACTCAGGCTCCGGGTCGCAGGACCTGGACCAAACCGGGGGGAGGGGTGGTGCACCCCAGACCCAGAGGGTGCTGGAAAGAAGGTGTTCAAGGGGTTTAGACACCCCCCGCCTGCACTCCCCAACCATCTGGCTGGAAGAAGGGCAGGTCCCTTCCCAGCAGCAGCAAGATAATCAAACCCTCCCAGGGGACGTTGGAACTGGGCAGCAGATAAAAGAGGGCGTTGTGATGCCAGCACATTGGTATTGCTGGGTTTTGTGCATTGCAAGAGCCCTAGAGGTGCCAACCAAGATCAGGTCCCTATTGGGCCAGGAGCTGCACAAACCCCGACCGAGCTCAGGGCCCCCATCAGCCACGCAGCCGGGAGGGGGGAGCGGTTACTCCTCCTCTGAACACAAGTGGTGCCTTTTTAAATTTTTACTCACCCAGCGACGCTCCGGGTCTTCGGCGGTGGGGGTCTTCAGGGCCGCCGAGGACCCAGCGCGCCGCCCGGTGGGTACAAACAGGTGGCCCTGTTCGCTCCACCTAGCTACGCCACTGGCCCCCGTTGTGCCAGGCACTGCCCAGACCCAGTGAGATAGTCCTTGCCCCAAGCAGTCCCGGTCTAAACTCACAAGCCAGACCAAAGTAGATTCATTATCCCCATTGTATGGGTGGGGAAACCAAGGCACAGAGCCGTGCTGTGCAGTCACGAGGGCGTCTGTGGCACAGCTGAGAATTGGACCCAGGTATTTGTAGCTTTCATTAACACCCCTGTCCCCACTTTGTACTATGAAAAACAAACTGTCCCACGTTCAATCAAAGCCAGGCCCCACACTCCGGCCCCCCGTGACGCAGGTGAGATCTGTCACAGCAAGAACATGGGCGGGACAGGCTGAAACAAACACGGCGTGTTGGCCAGAGATAAGGCGCTGGAGTGGCACCGGGCTGGACCGGGCTGTTTACACCAAGCCCCGGGCCTCTTTGAAACAGCTGAATAGCACAATCCCGCGGGGGTGGTAACTGAGCGTCCCGCTCAACACCCCCAGCCCCACCCCCAACACGTGCACAAGTGTTGCCATAAAACGAGGAATACACACATGCAGCCCCGGACACACTGGTGCAGGCACACCCTTGCACACACACAACTACACGGATGCACAAATAAATGTACATTCCTGCATGCACCTCCCCCCCCAGAATACAGGCACATCCCTGCATGCACACGTGACCACATACACACACGCATGCAGTGACAGACACACTAGCACACGCAACCCCCTGCACACACACGACTACACGCATGCACAAACACATGTACATTCCTGCATGCACCCCCCCCCGAATACAGGCACATCCCTGCATGCACACATGACTGCATACATACATGCATGCAGTGACAGACACACTAGCACACACACATCCCCGCACACACACCAATACACGCAAGCACACACGCACAAAGGCATGTGCCTCCCTGCATGCACCCATCCCCCCCGAATACAGGCACATCCCTGCATGCACACACATACACACACACACTCGGGCAGAGGCATGCACATACAGCCCGGCAGATGATCACACACCTGTATTATTACACACACACACCCATGCACACAAACATACACATGAGTTCCTTGCATTCTAAGGTTAAAACATCAGCCACGGGGCACTTTGTCCAGCTTGGAGTTGGGTTCTCTCCCCATCTCAGGGAAGGGGTGTGTGTGTCAGGACTCCTGGGTTCTAGCCCCAGCTCTGGGAGAGGCCTCGGGGGTTAGTGGTTGTGGGGGGGGATGGACAGGGGCCAGGGACGCTCTGTACTCCGGGAAGGCGCAGGCGATGTGTGGGGTGGGGGGGGGGGAAGGACCCATATCAGCCGTTCCCAGGACACTTCCCTCTCTCCCTGCTGCTTATCTCCCCCTCCCCACGCGGGAGAATCACGCCCCCCCACGGGGGCTCCCGCCCGATTTCCCCCACTGGGGCCTGCCTGTTAACCCTTTCGGAGCTGGGACAGCAAGAAGAAACTGGGGGTCACCACAGGCTGATGGCCCCCCTCTTGTAACCACAGGGGTCACAGTGGGGTTGGGGGAGCCAGGATCACCAAGACTGGGGGGGATATCAGGGACCCCCCCCCTTAACAGTGTGGGGGGAGGAATAAGGCTGGCTGGTTGCTAGGCAAATTTAGGGATTGGGGAGGCAGGAAACTAGTGGGGAGATGAGCATCTCACAACCCAATGGGAGAGCGGGAGGGGGGGCTTTGTATGGGGGGGGCTGATCCCTGCCCCTCCCACCCCGGGCAGTGTTACAGATTCCAAAGGGTGGGTCGTTACAATTCAGAGGCGCTATCTGATCTGGGTCTGAGACACTGTGCATGCACCCGTCACAGCATCCCTCCGTGCCTCAGTTTCCCCACCTTTCCAATGGGGAGCATGTTTATTTAGATTGTCAGCTCTGGGGCAGAGAGAGGGTCCGTGCAGCCCCTGGCCCGAAAGGGGGGGGGCCCGATCCCGGATGCAGCCTGGAAGCGCAGCTGTGAGACATTCACCAAGCTGCCTGTGGGGTTGTGGAAATTGGAATTTTCAGTAGTATTTTCATGACGTCCACAGGTGCCTCAGTTTCCCTCCGGCCATAGCCTTGATACCCAGCAGATGTGAAAGTGTTAAATCTGCTCTTTGCCCAGAGCAGGCACCTGGGGCTAGCTGGGGTGGACCCAGAGGCTCGTTTAAGGACCAGCTGGACACGCCAAACAGCCAAGGGGAGCCCCCCAGACCCCTCATTCACACCCAGCAACCCAGTCCAGGCCCCGGCACCAGAACAAAGGGGTCAGGCCAGGAGTTAAGTGCTGCCCCCCTTGGCGGGACAAAGGGCAGAGCCAGAATGGTGCCCACCGCAGCTCTGCTGGGTACACACTCTGGCTTGGCCAGGCTGCCCCATGCGACCCCCCCCAGTGCCACCCTGGGGCCCCACTGAGGCTGCGAGCTGCTGACTAATGAACCTGCTCTGATGGGATCTGGCTCTTGGGGGGCACGCAGGGGGCTGGCCGGCCTCCACCACAGGCCCAGTTCCAGAGTCACATGGGGCCGGGGGTGCTGACCCATAAGGGAGTCACCCCCAAACACCCAGCCTGGAGCAGCCCCTGTGGATCCAGGCCAGGGGTGAGCCAAGTGTTTAAAGGACAATGGACCCACAGGCGCGGCCGGGGTGAGATGGGCTCTGGGCTGGGAGCGGATCCCAGGGGGATGGGTCCCCATGGGAAGACAGAGCCCCCGGCCCCAGTGGGCATTGAATAAACTGGGGATCATGCACCCGGGAGCACCCGTGTCCAGCCGCGAGTCATAGCCGACGGCCCCGGCCCCATGCAGCCGGGCACGCCCCAGCGAGGGGCAGGGAGCCTGGCCTGGCACCAGGGAGACACTGTGGGCCCCAGATACCAACCTGGAGGAACCCAGGGCACGGCCCTGCGCCAGCCAGCTGCAGAACCAGTCTGCCCTCCACCTGATCTATCGTCCCTCCCCACAGGCACCCACCCGCCCCCATGCCCCCCTTCCATCCCTTGCCACCCCCCACCCACCCCATGCCCCCTATCCATCCCTTCCCACCTCTCACACTTCCCCTTGCCCCCCTCTATCCATCTCTTCCGACCCCCCACCTTCTCCATAGCCCCTCTATCCATCCCTTCCCACCCCCCACCTGCCCTATGCCTCCTCTATCCATCCCTTCCCACCTCTCCCCCTTCCCCTTGCCCCCCTCTATCCATCCCTTCCCAGCCCCCACCCACCCCATGCCCCCTCTATACATCCCTTCCCACCCCCGCCCCGCCCCATGCCCCCTCTATCCATCCCTTCCCCCCTCTCACCCTTTCCCTTGCCCCCCTCTATCCATCCCTTCCCACCTCCCACCCACCCGTGCCCCTCTCTATCCGCTGCTGGCAGAGCTGGGGCAGGGCTATGACGGGCAGGAAGGAGGGGGCAGCTGCCAGACTCTGGGGATCTCTCTGGGGCTCAGGCTCCCAGCTGGGGTCCATCGCCCCCTCCCAGCCCAGAGCCCTCCTTCCCCCCACAGTGGCCTGGGGGTGAGTGTCTCGCTGCCCTCGTGGTCCTGGGCACGCAGCCCCCAGCATCAGTCATAACGAGGGGGACATGGGTCCCCAGGAGCCAACCCCTCCTCCTTCCCCGTCCCCCCAAGGTCCAATCCTGATTCAGCTCCAGCCCCCAGCCTGAGGGTGAGGGATGACTGAGGGCCCAATTCTGGAGCAGAGGGGTACATCCGCCAAGCGTCTGATCTGGGCTGGGGTGGGTTGCAGACACCCTGATCCTGGGGTTGCAAAGAGCCTGATCCTGAAGTGGGGACTCCCCACACCTACACAGAAAGCTGCAGAGGGGAATGAGACCCCAACCCTCCCTCCCTGCCCCCTCCTGGCAGCCCCCCCGCCCCCACACATCCAGAGTGAGGCTCATCTCCCCAGCATTGTCACGGCAACCAGTGGGTGGGGCTGAAAAAGCAGCAGCACCCCCAACATGCATCAGCCTAGAGCCCCACCAATTCCCCACCCAGGGCCCCACAAAGCAGCCAGGGGCAGGGGCAGCAGCTGCTACATAGTGGCCCCTGGAGTGGGGGATCAACCAGCTGCAAAAAATGAAGGGGCAACGGGGGGGGAGGGAACTTGAGTCTTCTGGGGCTGCTGGGAAAACCGCTTGCCCCCCATCTCCACCCCCTACTAACACCGGCCTGCCCCAGATCCCCCAGGGCCCGAGTGGGGGGTGGGGCAGAACAGACCATCAGACCATGGTTTGCTCTACTTAGGGGGGGTTTATTGGAAGAAGGGCCCGCGGGGGCCGGAACATCCAGGATTCAGAGCCCCCCCCCTCGGCTGATTGCTGGGGAGCAGCGAGAGGGGGGAACCCCCAGCACAGAACCCACCTCTTAGCGGGGACCTCTCCCAGGAGTGCTGGCCCCATCCAGGTCCCCGTGGATCGTCTGCCCCCCAAACCCCTCTTCCCAGGAGCAGGGCAACCGGGGGAAGCCCAGCCCTCAGCACAGCCGAGCCTAGCGTCTCCGGTGCCCCACATGCTCGGTGCTCCTGGCTGCTGGGCGGGACGGGGGGCAGGCTGGGGGGTGCCCATACCCAGGGACTGACCGGGTGGGGGGGGGGAGTTGGGAGAGCCCAGCTGAGGGTTCTGTTTCCCTGTCACCCTTTCCCTGCTTGCATGGTGGGGCGGGGGGGGGGGGTAATATAGATCCCCAGATTCTTGGTGACCCCTATGGGTCAAGACAATGGGGGCCCTGTGCACAGCAGCCTGGGAGGGGCCAACAGGAGGCGCAGGGAGGAGCTGGATTTGCAGCCAGTGCGGGGGGGGGGGAGCTGCGGAATGAAGCAGGGGGCTCTGGGGGTGGAGATCAGGGGGGAGGCTGCCGGGGGGGAGGCGCTAGGATGGGGGTGGCTGAGGGCGGGGAGCAAGGACAGGAGGGAGCGTGGGGGGGGTGGCCGGGCTGCGGGGTGCAGGGGGTAAAAGGGGCTCTAGGGGGGAGAGGAGTGGGGGCTCTGTGGTTAGGGCGGGGCTGCGGGGGAGGGGAGTGGGGGCTCTGTGGGCAGGGCTGGGTGGGGGCAGGCAGGAGCTGGGGGGGCCCTTCCGGCGCAGAACGAAGTTGAAGTCGGCGGCTGGATTCATGGCGTAGAAGGCGTTGGCCCCGTCGGGGATCAGCAGCTCTGGGGGGGGGTCGGGGGAGAGTGTGAGGGTGCACAATGATACTGGAGACCCCCCAGCTGGTCCTCTTCTCCAGGAACACCCCTGCCCCCCCCCGCAAGGTCCCCCCACCTGGTCCTCTGCTCCGGCAATATCCTCTGCCTCTCCCCAACACCACCTTCCCCCCATGACCTCATCCCCCCACCTGTAATACCTCCCCTCCCCCCATGCCCTCATCCTCCCCCACCCACGTGTTCCCCCCACCTGGTCCTCATCTCCAACAACACCTCCTGCCCCTCCCCACACACCCAGCATACTCTCCCCCCACCTGTGACACCTCCCTCCCCCCATGCTCTCCCTCTGCTCCCTGTCCCAGCCGTGCCCCCCTCACCTCGGCCGCCCCCCAGCAGCTGCAGGAGCTGGAAGTCTCCGGGCGGGGTCCCTTCCAGGCTGTGTTTCTGAAGGGCGCGCAGCACCACGGCTGGGGTCTTATCCTGGCTGGTCAGCTGGGGAGGCAGCGGGGGGCACAGGATCAGGGTGGGGGGCAGACGGGCACGGGGGGCCGGAGGACAGGCTGGGGGAGGGGGCAGCACATGCAGGGGTGGGGAGGAGGGCAGAGATGGGGAGGGCCCCAAAGGGGCAGGGCTAGGCCCCAGCCCCACCCCCCGCCCAGAGGCAGGACCCCCAGCCCTCCCTCACCAGGATGCTCTTGTAGAGGTTGCCGTGAGCGTTGTCCATGCTGACCCGCACGACGCACGAGTCCGCCCCCTGCTGGTTGTAGAGGGGCGAGCAGGGGCGGCGGGCGAGGGGGGAGGGCGGCTCCCCGGGGGGGCAGGTGCTCAATGGCAGCTCCAGCAGGCTCTGCGCCAGGGCGGGGGGAGAAACAGGAGCTGGTGAGCGAGCATGGACAGAACCCAGGAGTCCGGGCTCCCAGCCCCGCCCTCCCCCCAACTCTAACCACTGCACCCCACTCCCCTCCCAGAGCTGGGGAGAGAACCCAGGAGTCCTGGCTCCCAATCCCCCCTCCCCCAACTCTAACCACTGCACCCCACTGCCCTCCCAGAGCTGGGGAGAGAACCCAGGAGTCCAGGCTCCCAGCCCCACCCTCCCCGCAACTCTAACTACTGCACCCCACTGCCCTCCCGGAGCTGGGGAGAGAACCCAGGAGTCCTGGCTCCCAATCCCCCCTCTCCCAGCTATAACCCCGGGAGCCCAGCGGGCACTGGCCTTTGCACTGGGACAGCACATCCCATCCCTCGCTACCCCCATCCAGGTCTGAGCCACCCCAACACACACCCCCCGGTGCCCTGCGGTACCTTGCAGAGGGGCCCCCCCATCTCTGGGGAGCAGGGGGCACTGGGCCCCTCATCAGCTTCGCAGCTGCTGCCGGTGCCCGAGGGCGAGATGCTGCCCTTTGCAGAGGGCAGCTGGAGGGGCAGGGCCTCGGACCCCAGCAGGAGCCTGAGGGGAGATGGGGGTGAATGAGCAAGAAAGGGGGGAAGAGCTGGGTGGGGCCCAAAAGGAGAACCTGCCCCCAGACATCCCCATCCCCCTCCAGATGCCAATTCCACCCCCACAGAGCAAGATGCCCCCCAATGCCCACCTCCTTCCCCTAATACCCACGGACCCCCTGCCCCTCCCCCATCCCTCAACTGAATGTGGGAATACTGGTAATAGTTTTATGACCACTAGGTGTGCCTCAGTTTCCCCACTGATTCTCCCTGACCAGCCACTGGTGCCAAGGGACTGACCCCCAGAGGAGAGGGGAGTGAGGCCTGGCCAAGAGCTGCCCCCTGGCGCCCCCAAGAGCCGAGCAGGATCGAGCCCTCTGAACAGGGGATGCAGGATGCCGACGGGAACCCCCATGGGAAACTGAGGCAGGCTGGTCACGGGCAGGAGGGCAGGGCTCCCGGCTCCCCTCACTCAGGTCGTGGGGGGGGGGGCTGCTCACAGGGAGACAGACGCTTGGATAGACAGACTCCCCCGTTGGGATCATCCCGTCCGGCCTCTCGCGGAGCCCAGGCCAGCTCCGGAGCCGCCCACCCGGCCGCAGCATGGCGCGGATGGGGGCTCCCCACGGCAGGGCCCCGGGGGGGCCGGGGGCCACTTACGAGCTGAAGCGTTTGCTGAGGCTGCGTGTCACGTGGGGTGAGCTGGGGCAGGAGTCAGCAGGGGGCTCGACGAGCCGGGAGAGCCGGTAGCTGGGGGGGAGCGGATTGGGGGGGTTAGCGCGTGTCCGTCCTGCCCCCCCCGCTTCTACTGCGCTCCGTCTGTCATGGAGGGGGACGCTGCAGGCAGCTCTCCAGGTGAAGCCCAATTGCCCACTCCCCCGCCTCCCGCTGCCCCCCAGCCTCCCGCTGCCCCCCGCCTCCCTCCGACCCCCCCGGCCTCCCTGCTGCTCCCCGCCTCCCTCCGACCCCCCCTGGCCTCTCTGCTGCCCCCCGTCTCCATCCAACCCCCCCTGGCCTCCCTGCTGCTCCCCTGCCTCCCGCTGCCCCCCGGCCTCCCGCTGCCCCTTGCCTCACTCCGACCCCCCCCGGTCTCCCTGCTGCTCCCCGCCTCCCTCCGACCCCCCCCTGGCCTCTCTGCTGCCCCCCGCCTCCCTCCTACCCCCCTGGCCTCCCTGCGGCTCCCCCGCCTCCCTCCTACCCCCCCTCCCAGCCACCTCCCCCACCTCCGTACTGCCCCCCAGCCTCTCTCCTGCTCCCCCTCACTGCCCCCTCCCCGGCCTCCCTGCTGTCCCCCTGCCTCTCTCTGCCCCCCCATCCCTGCTGGCCCCCGGCCTCTCTCCTGTCCCCCCTCACTGCCCCCTCCCAACTGGCCCCCTTCCGGCCCCTTCCCTGCCCCCCCACTGCACTCCCTGCTCCCTGACCACCTCCCTCCTATCCCCGCCCTGCTCCCCCCGAGACCCCCTCCCTGCCCCACGTGGTACCTCCGCTCCTCGGAGAGCCGGGCGTGGCGCTGAAAGGCGGCCAGCACGGGGGGGTTGGGGCGCAGGGCGTAGCCCCCACATGACGCCTGCAGCTGCCGGATCCGCAGCAGGATCTCTGCCTCCTGGCCCCGGACATGGGGTGAGTCTGGGTTCGGGGCTCCCTCTCCCCCAGCTCCCGTCCCCCCCTCTGCCCAGCCTCCCGTCCCCCTGCCTCCCCTCCACCCAGCCTTCTGCCCCCCAGTCTTACATCTCCCCCAGCTCCCATCCCCCCCTCCGCCCAGCCTCCCGCCCCCCTTCGCCCAGGCTCCCGCCCCCCCACCCCCTCTCCATTTAGCCTCCTGTCCCCCCAGATCCCGTCCCCCCCTCTGCCCAGCCTCCTGCCCCCCCAGCCTTCCAGCTCCCCCAGCTCCCGTCCCCCCTCCACCCAGCCTCCTGCCCCCACAGATCCCATCCCCCCTCTGCCCAGCCTCTTGCCCCCCCAGCCTTCCATCCCCCCCAGCTCCCATCCCCGCCTCCACCCAGCCTCCCGCCCCCCCACCCCCTCTCCATTCAGCCTCCTGTCCCCCCAGATCCCATCCCCCCCTCTGCCCAGCCTCCTGCCCCCCCAGCCTTCCAGCTCCCCCAGCTCCCGTCCCCCCTCCACCCAGCCTCCTGCCCCCACAGATCCCATCCCCCCTCTGCCCAGCCTCTTGTCCCCCCAGCCTTCCATCCCCCCCAGCTCCCATCCCCCCCTCCGCCCAGCCTCCCGCCCCCCTTCGCCCAGGCTCCCGCCCCCCCACCCCCTCTCCATTTAGCCTCCTGTCCCCCCAGATCCCGTCCCCCCCTCTGCCAGCCTCCTGCCCCCCCAGCCTTCCATCTCCCCCAGCTCCCATCCCCCCCTCCACCCAGCCTCCTGCCCCCCCAGATCCCATCCCCCCTCCGCCCAGCCTCCTGCCCCCCAGCTCCTGTTCCCTACTGCCCCCCAGCCACCGCCCCATCCCCCATCCTCCCCAGCTCCTGTCCACACCATCTGCCCAGCCTTCTGTCCCGCCAGCTCCCGTCCCCCCCAGCTTCCCATCCATTCCCCGTGCCCCCCAGCACTCATCCCGCCACTGCCAGCCTCCTGTCCTCCATCCCCCGCAGCTCCCATCCCCCCATCTGCCCAGCCTCCTGCCCCTCAGCTCCCGTTTCTCATCACCCCCCCAGCCTCCTATCCACCCCTCAAGCTTCCTGTCCCCCATCTCCCCTGCCAGCTCCCATCCCCTGACCCTCCCCACAGCCTCCCACCAATGAATCAGAGATCCCAGGAGTCCTGACTCCCAGCCCCCCCTGACCACTAGACCCCACTCCCCTCTGCTCTCCCAGCCAGCTCCCCCCCCACCACACACGCACCTTCCTCCTCTTTTCAAAGTTGATGAGCCCACCCTGGGGGGGGAATCAGAGAGAGAACATGAGGGCGGTTGGGGCCCCCCCAGTGTTCACATTAGGTGGTTACCCCGGGAAGGGGTTGGCACTCAAGGAGGGCTGATGAACAATGGGGGTGGGGTGAGATGAGATATGTCCCGGCCCCCGGGGGCAGGATGTGCAGAAGAGCCTCTGGGGGTCTCGGGGGAACAGGCAGCTCGGCGCAAGGGGCCCCAGAGCCGGGCGCTGCGAGGGGGAGCACAGCAATGGTGTGAGCCTGGGGAGACCCCCCCCGCCCCCCCGACTCACCTCCAGGAAATCCGGCAGCGCCGTGTCCAGCATCACCAGATCTGTCAAGAAGGTGCCGAGGTACGGGACCGTGGCTGGGGGGGGCGCCTGGAGGGGGGAGGGTCCGGATCACCCACCGGCTCTGCCAGCGCCCCTCACTCCCAACCCGCAGCCCCCTGCTACCCTAACCCTAGGCACCCCTCACTCCGCTCTGCTGGTGCCCCTCACTCCCGACCCGCAGCCCCCTGCTACCCCAGCCCTGGGCACCCCTCCCTCAGCTCTGCCAGTGCCCCTCACTCCCAACCCGCAGCCCCCTGCTACCCTAACCCTGGGCACCCCTCCCTCCGCTCTGCTGGTGCCCCTCACTCCCGACCCGCAGCCCCCTGCTACCCTAACCCTGGGCACCCCTCCCTCCGCTCTGCTGGTGCCCCTCACTCCCGACCCACAGCAATTCAAGGCCCTAGACTCTGGCCAGGGGCCCCATCGCTCACCGCTGGCTTCTCTGGGGGATTCACTTGCTGAGTTGCTTTGCGGGCTCTGTCGGGGGTACCCTGGGCAGCGTCTCCCTATGCAGAGGCCCAGCGGAAAGAAATCTTTGATGGGAGCCGCTGGTACACGGAGCAAAACCCCACGGCCGGGGGCTCAGTGCCCCCCACCCTGCCCCCTGCCGAGCTTCCTGCCCCCCTGCAGCATGACACCCCCAAAGCCCTCCCCGCCCGCTGCAGCATGACATTCCCCAGGGACCCTCCTGCCCGACACCATCGTGCACCCCGGCACCCCCCTCCCTGCCCCTTGCTGAGCCTCCTGCCCCTCTGCAGCACGATATCCCCCAGCGCCCCTCACCCTGCTCCCGTCGAGCCTCCTGCCCCCCTGCAGCACGACTTCCCCTGTCGAGCCCCCTACCCTGCTCCCTGGGGCACAGCACCCCACAGCATGGACCCCGTGCAAGGTACCTGCAGCAGGATTTCCCGGCAGCTCAGATGGTTCTTGTCATCGGAGAAGATCTGTGAAAGCTTCCGGAAGATGCCCATGGTGTCCCTGGGGGGAACCGAGGCAGAGCTCTCTCCATGCATGCACCCCCGATCCCCATCAGCCCTGCCACCCCCGATCCCCGGCCCCACTGGCCTCAGCACCCCCAATCCCCGGCCCCATCAGCCCTCTCACCCCCAATCCTCAGCCCCCGATCCCTGCCCCCACCCACCCTGGCACCCCTGATCTCCACCCCCATCTGCCCCAGCACCCCGATCCTCACCCCCAATCCCCACCCATCCCCGGTACTTCCAATCCTCAACCCCCAATCCCAGCACCCACCCAACCCTGGTCCCTGCATCCTCCTGACACTATCCCCACCCCAGCACCCCTAATCCTCTCACCCCCCCAATCCCTCACCCGCCCACTGAACCCCATCCTGGCAGCCTCTCCAGCATGCCCTGACCCCCGCCCATAGCACCCCCCCTCGGGGTCACCAGGACGCTCTGGACTCCACTCCCAACCATGAGCCCCAACCCAAAAACATTGGCTCTTGGGGACAAGTCCCACCCTCTGGAAGGCGGGACTTCCTGGATTAGCCCTGGCCATCCTAGCCGCGCCTTTGGGGGACACTGGTCAGGTTGCATGGAGCCAAACTCACCCCCGAGATCTCCCCGCCAAGCCAAAGGGGGGCAGGCTGTGAGAACTGGACAGCCCCCGCCCCCTGCACTTGGCCCCCACCCCCTCCATTCAGTCCCCCTGGCTCTCACCGGCTGATGGCAGCCCAGGTCCTCTTGAGCCGGTACACGGGGCTGGACTGCAGGGCGGAGATCACGGCTCGCAGGGAGGAGAAGTTACGCAGAAAGTAGCAGTGCTGGGTGGGAGGGGAGTCAGTGGGATCCAGCGGCCCCCCCCCGAGATCTGCCCCCCAACCCCCCAGGCCTGCACACGTCCAGTTACTACTGGACTCCCTCCCCCAGCCCCTGCTGGCCTGGATCCCCCCCAACCTCCCGTAAGTGCCCCTCACCTTCCCCCACATCCCACTGAGCCCCCACAGCCCTGCCTCCCACCCCTGCCCCCTCAACTGTCCCCTGCCCCCACCTGGGCGATGGTGACCCACTTCTCCAGCAGCCGGGCTCTCTGCGGCGCACGGAGCTGCACGTCACCCAGCACCGAGGCGACGACGCAGCCAGTGACAGCGTTGAACTGGGCCACGGTGGCGCGGACACTGGGCGCGGCCCCCTCGCCCACCTTGCGGTCCCGCTGCGACCACACACAGCCCAGACAGTGGAAGGGCCGCACCCGCACGAACAGCTCCTGGGGAGGGGGGAGACGGAGCAGGGAAGGGCCCATTCTCTGTGCCCAGGTACAGCAAAGGAACAGAACCCAGAAGTCCTGGCTCCCAACCCCCTTGCTCTAACCACTAGACCCCACTCCCCTCCCAGAGCTGGGGAGAGAACCCAGGAGTCCTGGCTCCCAGCCCCTCCCTGCTCTAAGCACTAGACCCAACTCCCCTCCCAGAGCTGGGAAGAGAACCCAGGAGTTCTGACCCTCAGGCCCCCTGCTCTAACCCCTAGGCTATGCTCTCTTGGGTGCTCTAGCCTCCCTCCCCCAGCCCCCCACTTACTATGTCCATTAGCGTGAGCTGCTCGGCCACCTCCTCCACACTGAACGACAGGAGATCAGGGGGCTCCCCGCAGCCCTCTGGCCCCCCCTTGCCCCCCAGCGCCAGCGGACCAGCCCCAGGGGATTCACAGCCTGCAGGGGAGACAGCGACAGGCATCAGACCAGCCAGCTGCACAGGGGCCTGCGTGGGGGACAGGCGCTGAGGGGTCCCAGCCAAGGGATGGGTGGAGGAGGGGATAAGATTGACAGGCAGACGAGGGGCTGTAGCTAGGGGACAGGCGGTGGTGGAAGAGCCAGGAGGGGGACAGGTGCTGGGGGGTTGTAACCAGGGGACAGCTGGAGGTGGGAGTAACGGGGGAAGGCAGAGGTGTGGGGGAGTGGGAACAGGTGGAGGCAGGGGACAGGCCAAGGCAGGGACTGTAGCCAGGGAACAGGTGGAGGCACGGGACAGGCAGAGGTGGGGTTGTAGCCAGGGGACAGCTGGAAGTGGGAGTAACAGGGCAGGCAGAGTTGGGGGTAATGAGAACAGGTGAAGGCAGGGGACAGGCGGAGGCGGGGGTTGTAGCCAGGGGACAGGCAGAGGTGGGGGTTGTAGCCAGGGGGTGACAGGCTGAGGCAGGGACTGTAGCCAGGGAACAGGTGGAGGTGGAAGTGGGAGTAACAGGGCAGGCAGAGTTGGGGGTAGTGAGAACAGATGGAGGCAGGGGACAGGCGGAAGTGGGGGTTGTAGCCAGGGGACAGGTGGAGGGAGAGGACAAGCCGAGACAGGGTATGTAGCCAGGGGAAAGGTGAAGGCAGGGGACAGGCGGAGGCGAGGGTTGTAGCCAGGGGACAGGCGGAGGGAGGGGATAGGCCGAGGCAGGGTATGTAGCCAGGGGACAGGTGGAGGCAGGAGACAGGCTGAGGTGGGGGTTGTAGCCAGGGGGTGATAGGCGGAGGCAGGGACTGTAGCCAAGGAACAGGTGGAAGCACGGGACAGGCAGAGGTGGGGTTATAGCCAGGGGACAGGCGGAGTCGGGGGTTGTAGCCAGGGGTTGGGGGGGACAGGCAGAGGCAGGGCTTGTAGTCTGGAGTCTCTTACCCTCGGGCTCCACCTGTTCATCTCCTGGCTCCTCCTGAAAGCCCTGCAGTAGCCCTTCGGCCCGCGCACACCCCTCCGAGCCCGGGGCTGCCTGGCGCAGGTAGCCATGGAGCTGGCGCAGGCTGGGGTGCTGGGGGGGCTCCCGGAAATCCTCGGGGTGATCACGCAGCCAGAGCTCCAGTACCTGCAGCACAGCCCTGGGAGGGGAGGGGGGGTCAGTCCTGACAAGAGGAGGCCCCTCCCCTCTGGGTCTGGGGGCATCCCTGTAACCCCAGGAGCTGGTCTGAGACCCCCCAACCCAAAGCAGCCCCCTTCCCTGGCCTGGGTGGGTGAGGGCCCCCACCACAAGGGCCAGACTGCAGGGTTCTCGCCTCCCAGCATGCCCAGAGACCAGCCCCCAGGGTTGACCTGTCAAGGGTTGGGGGATCCTAGTGCTCCCGTCAGGGTGGGGGAATCCCAGCACACACACCCCGAGGCTTACCTGTCTGGGGTGGGGGGATCCCTGCACCCCCCCTGGGCTCACCTGTCGGGGTGGGGGGATCCCAGCACCCCCCTGGGCTCACCTGTCGGGGTGGGGGGATCCCAGCGCTGCCCCGGGCTCACCTGTCAGGGTGGAGGGATCCCAGCGCTCCCCCGGCTCACCTGTCGGGGCCCAGCAGCAGCAGCAGCTCCAGCACGCGCCCGGGAGTGGCGAAGGTGCGGTAGGTGGCCAGGAAGCTGGGGAGGTAGCCAGGGTCGCCCTCTGCGTGGGCGGAGACCAGGCCTCTCACCAGCTGGGGCAAGGTCCCGGCACGCAGCCGGCGCAGCTTGCAGGTGCGGTACTGGACGAAGGGGCAGGGGGTGCCAACTCCAGCCTGCAGGGGGGTGGGGGCAGGGAGAGAGGGATGGATGGAGTGTGAGAAATAGATTGGATGGAGGGGGAAGGAGGGAGTGAAGGAGATAGATAGATGGGGTGGGGGGTAAGATAGATAGATAGATAGATAGATAGATGGGGTGTGTGGGGATAGATAGATAGAGGGGGTGGGGGTAAGATAGATAGATCAATGGGGTGTATAGGGAAAGATAGATAGAGGGGGTGGCGGGTAAGATAGATAGATCGATGGGGTGTATGGGGATAGATAGATAGAGGGGGTGAGGGGTAAGATAGATAGATCGATGGGGTGTATGGGGATAGATAGATAGATGGGGTGGGGGGCAAGACAGATAGATAGATAGATGGGGTGTGTGGGGATAGATAGATAGATGGGGTCGGGGGTAAGATAGATAGATCAATGGGGTGTATGGGGATAGATAGATAGATGAGGTGGGGGGTAAGATAGATAGATCGATGGGGTGTATGGGGATAGATAGAGGGGGTGGGGGGCAAGACAGATAGATCGATGGGGTGTGTGGGGATAGATAGATAGATGGGGTGGGGGTAAGATAGATAGATAGATAGATGGGGTGTGTGGGGATAGATAGATAGATGGGGTCGGGGGTAAGATAGATAGATCGATGGGGTGTATGGGGATAGATAGAGGGGGTGGGGGGCAAGACAGATAGATCGATGGGGTGTGTGGGGATAGATAGATAGATGGGGTGGGGGTAAGATAGATAGATAGATAGATAGATAGATGGGGTATGTGGGGTTAGATAGATAGATGGGGTCGGGGGTAAGATAGATAGATCGATGGGGTGTATGGGGATAGATAGATAGATGGGATGGGGGTAAGATAGATAGATCGATGGGGTGTATGGGGATAGATAGATAGATGGGGTGGGGGGCAAGACAGATAGATAGATCGATGGGGTGTGTGGGGATAGATAGATAGAGGGGGTGGGGGGTAAGATAGATAGACAGATCGATGGGGTGGGGGGATAGACAGGTATGGAGAGATTGAGACAGAGGGAATAGAAGGAATAATTACATCACCCCAACCTCTTTCCCTCCTGCAGGATCCCAAAAGGCTCCCCCGGCCTGAGATCCAGCCACCTCTGGGGTGGAGCCAGGGACTGTTTATCCAGGGATGCCTCGCTTGGCACTGAGATGCAGCCCGCTCTTGGGTGGGGTGTGGGGGGTTGTTTATACAGGGACCCCTAGCCCAGCCCGGAGATGCTGCCTCCTCTGGGGTGGGATGTGGGGGGCTGTTTATATAGGGACCCCACGCTCAGCGCTGAGATGCAGCAGCCTCTGGGGTGGAGCACAGGGGCTGTTTATAACAACGCTGCGCACCCCATTCGGTTGGGATGTGAAGAATTCCAGCTCCCAGAGAAAATGTAGGCGAGAAAATGACCCAGTGTCATGGCCCAGCACCCCCGGCTGGGCCCCCCACCCCCTGCAGCACCAGGGTTCAACTCTGGGATCCCCCATGCAAGTGCTGACTGGGTCCAGCCCCACTTGGCATAGGCGAGCTGACAGGCCCCTAGTAGAGCCCCCCCTACCAGCGGGCAGAGTCCCCCGTTGGTCGCAGGGTCCGCCCGCACCCGCTGCAGGGTGACGCTGTAGATGGCCCCGTCTTCCACCTCTTCACCCCACCGCTGGAGGGGCTCCTGCAGGGGAGAATAGACCCGGCCGTGGGACCAGCCAGCCCCACACAGACACACACAGAGATGGGAGATGTGGCTGAGGTGCTGGGAATCAGGACTCCTGCGTTCTGCCCCAGTTCTGGGAGGACAGTGGGATCTAGTGGTTAGAGCAGGGTGGGGGGGCTGGGAGCCAGGACTCCTGGGTTCTCTCCCCGGCTCTGCCACAGATGCAATATGTGATCCTCGGTGAACCCCTTTCACCTCTTGGTGCCTCAGTTTCCCCTGCATATGATACCACCTATCAGAGGAGCCCTGTCCCTGAAACCTGGGGGATGCAAATGCAACTTCTAAAGGTTTCCCCTGGGGGGATGAAGATTAAGGGGTCCCCTCACCCCACCCCCGGTACAGCCATCAGGCTGGGGTGCTGGCAGCTCTGGGGCTGAAGGACTGTGGTGCAGTATCGCTCCCAGCCTGCAGGCAACCCCGGGCACTCCACCTGACCCCCACCCCCACCCCCTACAGGCGGGTGCTGAATCCACATCCCTACAGGACAGATGGAGAAACTGAGGCACAACGCAGCTTTGGAATAGACTAGAATTCAGGCGTCTGGACTCCCAGCCCCCTGCTGAAGGGGGGAGGAGCAGGGGCCACGCATTGTACAAGCCCCCCCCCACGCATCGGAGGCGGGGGAAGAAGCGGGAGTGGCACGGGGGGGGCAGAGTGCTCTGGAGCTCCGGCTGCCCTGAACAACCCCCATTCCCCCCCCCCCACACACACACGCTCATTTCCCACCCGCGGCTCCAGGAGCCAGAGCGGAGCCGCCCAACCGGTCCAGCAAGGTCAGCCTCCCCCGGCGACACAAGGGGCCCTGCTGCCCCTGCCCCCCTCCCTCCGCCCTGCTCCCCACCCAGCCGGGGGGGGGGCTGCCATCCCAGTGGATGCAAGTCGCGTTCTCTCCCCTCAGCTCGGGGATGGGGGGCTGGTGTCCGGCACCCTGATCCCCGAGGGACGCGGTCACCTGGGAGGGGGGTGAGGTCTCCAGTCCCCCCGAGCTGCCCGCCCCCCATGCCCGTTCGGTGCCCCGCGTTCGCAGGGAGCTGGGGGGGTCTCAGCCCAGGCCTGGCAGGGCAGGCGCCCCCCGGGCACCCAGCGTCCCTTCCCCCCCCCGACAAAAACGCCTCTTCCCACCCTCCCAGGCACCCAGCGCCCCTTACCCCCTGTGCCCCCCTTCCCACCAAGCCCCTGGGTACCTAGCACCCCCCGGGCACCCAACGGCCCCCCTTTCCGCCACCCCCGGGCGCCTCTTACCCCTCTCGGGCACCCAGCGGCCCCTTCCCACCCCCTCGGGCACCCAGCGCCCCCCGCTCAGTCGAGGGACCGACCCCCAGGGCTGATGTCTCTGGCCGGTGCCGGGCTGGGGGTTCGAGTCCCCGGCGCGGCGTTACCATGGGGCGCTCCAGGGTCGGATCGCGGCGTCCGCCCTTGACTCGGCGGCGCCTGGAAGGTCTCTCGGCTGCAGCCCCTGGCGGGAGGGGCTGGGCCCCGGGAGGGGGGGGGCAACGCAGCCTGGGCACAAGGGGCCCCTCCCCCAAACCAAGGGGGGCGGGAGCAGGGAGCGTCTGGGACATGGAGTCCCGGCCCCTGGGACCCAACCACCCCCGTGGGGGAGACGGGGGGGTGAGGCTGGATGAAGGAGGGGGGGTGGGGCTGGGGAGCGGTGCTGTGGGAGTTGCCCCGCCTCTCCCTGCAGCCCCCAGGGGCTGTGGGGTGCCCAGTGCAGGCTCAGCCCCCTGGAGCGAGAGGGGGGCCAGGAGTGGGGCAGCCAGGGGGGGCCTGAGAGCTGGGGCCGGCCCAGCCAGGAAAGAGGACAGGGTTAGGGTAAAGTCTAGTAGTAGGAGCCGGGTGGGAGGGGAGCCAGGACTCCTGGGTTCTCTCCCTGGTTGCAGCGGGGGCTGGGGCAGGACACGAGCCGGTCCCCCCCCCCCACGGCTGAACTCTCTCGTGCATCTGAAACTTCCCTGGCTCCATCTCTCCGCCCCCACCAACTCCAGGTAGGGGGAGCCGGGTGGGCAGCAGGGGGCTGCAGGTCAGGATTGAGGGGCACCAGCAGAGCTGTGAAGTGGGGGGCCCAGGGAGAGGGGCAGGGGGCTGTGGGTTGGGACTGAGGGGCACCGGCGGGGCTGTAACGTGGCGGGGGGGGGGGTCCAGAGCTGCGATCTGCAATTGACACTGAACAGTTGGAGGGAGCGGCTGAGTTTCTGGTGTTTCGGTGTCCCGGGAGCAGGTGCCCCCCAGGGGTCACAGCTCTGGCAATCGGGGCTGGGGGCATCTAGGGCAGCCCCCTCACTGGCCCCTGTGCCCCCATCAGTGCTGCACCGGGGTTGGCATCATGCTGGGCGTAGGACAATCCCTGCCCCCCCGGCAGCTGGAGGACGGAGCCTTGGCCACGGCCCAGCTCCCAGGGCCACGCGCCCAGCAGCACGGAGCGGGTGGCAGATCCCCCTCTAAGAGGAGCGGTTACAAGCCCCCCTTCCTGATGAGGGGAAACTGAGGCACGAGGTTGCAAAGGGGGTCGGCGATGGCCAAGTGGGGGTTGGCAGCTAGGCAGGCTGGCTCTCCAGGATCAGAGTCTGGGGCCGGGATGTGGGGGGATGGAGATTCTGGATCCTGGGGCTGCAGTGAAGCAGAGCCCAGTGGGGATCAAATCTTTGCCACTCGTGCCCCCCCCGTCCCCTGCCCTGCAGGGGCTGCAGCCAAGGGAGGGTGGCTCTTGGTTTCTGCAGCCAGCCCCAGGGCGACACTAGGGGGTGCTGTGCTGTGAGGGGGGGCTCAGCAGGGGGTGCTCTCCCCCGCAGTCAGCACTGACCCCAGGGCAGCGTTAGGGGGTGCTAGTCCTGCTGATCGCCCCGTGCCCCATGCTGCCCCTGGACCTCGCGGGGGAGGGGATGCCTATCACACTGCACCAAACCAGGGGCTGCTCTGCCCAAGCGGCTTTATTGAATCACACACACTGCACACAGGGGTCATCAGGGGGGATGCTTGGGGGTCCCAGTGCAGAGGGGAAAAGCCGCGAGAGGCCCAAGCTGCGATTCACCCACTGCCCGTGGGCAGGGTGGGGGGGGAAAAGCAGGAGAGGGGGTCAGGGCAGGAGGAGGGGGCAGGGGGATGTTTTCCCCCCTAAGGCAGGGGAGGGGCCCAGCCTCAGGGAGCCCCGCTTGCTTCCTGGACTGAGGGGTTACTGTGGGGCAGCGCCCCATCCTCCACGACTGGCTTGGGCCCCTGGCCCGGTCCGGGAGCAGCCCGGTCCTTCACCCTGCCCCCCCCGCCCCCCCGCAAAGGGCAGGAGCCCCGTGGGGGGTGGGGCTGCCGCCCCACTAACCCTGGACCCCCCACCCACAGTGCTAGAGGCCACCGTGGGGCATTGCTGGGATCGGGGGCCAGCTGGCAGGGCCTAGGGTCTTTGAGGGGGTGGCTCCCAGTCAAGGCCCTGGGCTGGAGCTTGTTGTGCCTTTAATACCCTCACAATGGCCCTGTGGGGGGGAGGCTGAGCTCCAAGCCCCCCGCAGCTCCCCCCGCCCAGGCTGGCTACAGCTTCCCCTCCTTCTTCTTGGGGCGATTGCGGCGCTTGGTCTTGGCTTCAATGATCTGCTGGGACTGGCGCTTGAGCGCGGCCCGCGTCACCACGTCGCCCTCGTCCTCGCTGTCTTCCTCGTCTGGGGGCAGAGACGGGGGGCCCGGGCTGGTGGAGGGGGGCGGAGCGACCGCTGCCCCCCCCACGCCCAGCGCTGCCAGCAGGCCTCGCCCCCCACTCCACCCCTGCCCCCCACCTTGCCAGCTCCCCTCACCCCCACAGTACCACCCCAACTCTCCCCACAGCCCCCCTCCACCTCACCCCACCCCACATCTCACCCCCCGGCACGCGCACCTCTGCCTCCTCCAGCCTGGGGGGACCCCCGCCCCCACACACTCACCATAGTACATGTCCTGCTTCTGGGCGACGGGCAGCTTCACCCGGACGTTGGCGCTGGGCAGGCGCCCCTCCAAGTTAGCGTGGAACTGCAAGAGAGGGCAGCGATAGAGCAGCCGGGGGCGCCTGGCCCAGCCCCGGGGGGAGGGACGGGGGAGGCTGGAGGGGCTGCCAGGGAGGGGGTGAAAAGGGGAGCCCTGCCCCGAGCCCACCTCCTCCTCTGCGATTTTCTGCAGCAGGTCCCTCTGGTCCTGGTCGCTCAGCTCAGCCAGCACCTTGAGCAGCTTCTCCTCTGTCTCCGCCAGCAGCTCCAGCACGAAGTCGCTGGCGGCCTCGTCCGGCGGGGCCCCAGCAAAGCGCCCGCTCTTCTGGGGGGATAACAGTGCCTACCGCATGAGGGAAACTGAGGCACGAATGCGGGCGGGGACTCGCCGTAGGTCAGTGTCAGAGCTGGGGATAGGACCCAGGAGTCCTGACCCCCGATCCCAGCAGTGTTCATGCCAGCCTGCGACTCACCAACCCCCTCCCCTGTGTTTAGCCCAGGGCGCGGCCAAGGGGCCCCCTGGTGGCGCTACCGGCCACTGCAGGGCAAGTACAAACTGCAGGGTCGGTCTGTGTCCGCCGGCCCCTTCCTACCCCCCAGCCTGGCCCGGCCCCGGCAGCCCGAAGGGGGTGCTGCGCCAGGGGGCTGCCCTCTGGTTCGCTCACCAGCTGGATGTGCTGAACCTTTCTGGCCAGGTGCTCCACGCCCGCCTTGGCCGCCAGCAGCACCCTCGTCACCTTGTCCAGCTGCCCCTTGGCCGCGTCGCGCTGCGTCTCCTCCTGGCGCAGGTGAGCTCGCAGCTCCTCCAGCAGGCGCTGGGCCCTGGGCAGGGGGCAGGGTGGGCATCAGCGCTGTGGGCCCAGGGCGGGGCAGGGACAGAGAACTCCTGCCCTTAGCTCCAGCCAACCCAGGGGGGGCTCTTGCTCTCAGCCCCCCCAACCACTGGCCCCCACTCCCCGCCCAGAGCTGGGGACAGAACCCAGGAGTCCTGCCACCCAGCATCCCCCATTCTTACACAAGAGCTCCCCCCCACGTACTGAAGGGCTCTGGGGGGGCCTCCTGCCTCTACACACCAGCGGGGGGGGGGGGTTGGCAGCTCACCCCGTCACCCGGGCCTCCCCCGAGTAGGTGAGGCCCTGCAGCTCGGCCTCCAGCGCCTCCTTCTCCTCCCGCAGCCGCACCAGGGCCTCCTCGTTCTGCGTCGTCAGCTGCTCGAGCTGCTGGAAGGTGTCTCCTTGGGCCAAGAACCGTCTCACCACCTCCTGCCGGGGGTGGGGGGTGTTAGAGCCCCCCAGGGCCATGGCCAGACCCCTTCCACCCCCCTCTGCCAAAACGCAGCCACCTCTGGGGCGGGTGGAAGGGGGCAGGGAGGCAGGACTCCTGGGTTCTCTCCTCCAGCTCTGGGCGGGGAGTGGAGGCTAGTGGTTACTGCAGATGGGGCGGGGGCTGGGAGGCAGGACTCCTGGGTTCTCTCCTCCAGCCGGGTGGAGCGGGGAGGGCACTGCCCATGCTGCGCTGTCCCACCAGTGTTCCAAACCCCCGAAGAGAATCAGTGTGTGGGGAGAGACGAGGGCAGCGCAGGGGCAGCCAGGGGCCTGGCACCCATGGCCACCTGACTGCTCGCTGTCCCAGGCAGGGGGCCGGCGCCCGCGGCTCTTCCCGCTCCGGCTCTGGCCGAGGAAGCCGATAACCAAGACAGCTTGGCTGTCAGCCCGCCGTCGCCATGGCAGTGGCTCCGGGTGAGTGGCACGGGGCGGGCGTGAAGGAGACTAGCCGGCTGGCACCGACCTGCTTCCCAAGGACCTTGGGAGGTGGCACGTCCCCTCCTCCCCGAGACAGGTAGCTGGGGGGTGGGGCCCCGCTGGCCACAACTCTCCTGGGTTGGGGGGCGATTTCTGAGTGGGGGCGCCCCCACCCGCTGCCGGGAGGAGTTGTCATGTGACTGGCGGAGGTCGAATGATGGGCAGGTCGTTTGGCTGCCCTGCGGCGGCAACGAGGGGCCACGAGCGACTCGTGGGGGCCTGGGCTAGGGAGAGGTCATGGGACTGGCCAGAGGGCAACCCCTCGCTACCCCTGGATCTACCCCAGCCTCGGGACCAAGGCCTATGCCATGGGGGGGCGGGCTGAGGGAGGGGGAGAGGTTACAGCCAGGACTCCTGGGTTCTGTTCATGGCTCAGGGAGACAGCAGAGTCTAACGGTTAGGGCAGGACTCCTGGGTTGTATCCTTGGTCCTGAGAGGGGAGCGTACCCTACTGGTTAGAGCACGTGGTGCTGTCCGGCTGGGCAGCGCTGGGGACCTGGGGGCGGTGCCAAGGGCAGAGCCCCTCTCAGTCTCTCACCCTGGAGTTGGTGACCCCGGTGGCTGTTTTGATCTTCTCGAAGGTCTCCTCCACCGCCACTGTGCCCAGCAGCTGTCTGGCGCGGAGGCTGGTGCCCTTGTTGCGCTGGGCGTTGCTCAGCAGCTCCTCCGTCTGCAGGGGCAGGCGCTCCCGCAGGGCCTGGGGAGAGACGCGGCGCTCAGAGCCCCCCCGCCCAGCGCTCGCCACCCGCAGGCAGGCCTGGGCCAGGTCGCTGCCCCCACCAGAGCCTGGGCTCAAATCCCGCCAGGGGCTTGCAGCGGCTTGGCCAGTCGGTGTGAAATAAGCTGGGGTGCAGAGGGGCAGACACCCTCCCCACACACTGCCGGTGGAGGGCAATGCTGACCGAACTCCCCCTGCCCCCTACCAGCCGCGTGGGGGTGGAGCATGCCGACTGCACTCCTGCCCCCTCGGCCATGTGGGGGTGGGGCATACCGGCTGTGTGGGAGGGATGCTGACCCACTCCCCATGTGGGGCAGAGGGAATGCGAAGTCCCGATTGCTGGCAGCGGTGCCATTAGGCCTGGATGGGTGCAGGGATAGCTCAGTGGTTTGAGCACTGGCCTGCTAAACCCAGGGTTGTAAATTCAATCCTTGAGGGGGTCATTTAGGGATCTGGGGCAAAAATTGGGGGATTGGTCCTGCTTTGAGCAGGGGGTTGGACTAGATGACCTCCTGAGGTCCCTTCCAACCCTGATATTCTATGATTCTATGGGTTTCACGTGAACCCCTATGGGTGGCCTTATATCCAAGGTAGATGGCATCTCCCCCCCATTCCCCACTACCCGCAGGCCACAGCTGAGCAGACACTGGGGGGGGGGGGGGAGATATGCCCCAAGGGTGGAGGGCTGGCATGACGCACCGCTTCAGCGCTATGGTGGGAGCGGAGTGGGGACTAGTGATGAGAGCAGGGGCTGGGAGCCAGGACTCCTGGGTTCTCTCCCACCTTTGGGAGGCGAGTGGGGCTAACAGTTATGAGCTGGGGTTGCTCAGCTGGGGAGCAGCTGCTGTCCAGGGTGGGTGCCGCGTACACATCCCCCTGCCCCGGCCTTACCCGTCTCTCCGCCCGCTCATTCTGGGCCCTCCTCTCCTCCGCCTGCTTCTTCAGCTCCGACAGCTTCAGCTCCCGCGTGTACCTCTCCCGGTAGATGCTGTCTTCTTGGAGCTGGAGCTGTTCCTGCACGGGGGGCAGTTAACGCTGGGTCAGCCCCCAGAGGAAAAACCCGGGCGCGGGGCAAAGGTCAGTCCAGCAGATGCTGCTGGTCACAAGCCCCCAAGTCTGAGCTGGGACGGAGCGGGTGGGTACCGGCCGGGACAGGCCCCCGGGGTTTGAGCTGGGACGGAGCGGGTGGGTACTGGCCGGGACAGGACCCTGGGTCTGAGCTGGAACGGAGCGGGTGGGTGGGTACTGGCTCAGATGGGCCCATGGGTCTGATGTGGGGGGGACTGGGCTAGAATGACCCACTGGCCTGAACTGCTGCAGGATGGAGGAATACCCACCTCGATGCACCAGGGGTCTGATTTGCCCTGGTGGCCCCCGTCTCACTGGGTGCCTGCGTTTCCCCCAACCCCTGGTGGCCTGCCAATGCTCCATCCCCTGGCAGCTCCCCACCTACACCCTGGTGCCCCCCATCCCCCACCCACACCCTGGTGCCCTTGTCCATACCCTGGTGGTACCCCGCGTGGCCTGTGCATCCGTGTTCATCGCTTGCAGGCCATGGAGCTCTTGGTGGAGCCTTAGGATCTCAGCTTCCAGCATGTCCAGCTGGGTCTGGGCCGTCAAGCTCTGCTCCTGGGGGGCAACAGTGTCAGCTTCCCCTTCCCCCTCCCCCCGCTGTTCTCCCGAGGGCAGGGACATGCCCGGCTCGGAGCCACCCCCAGGGCGCCTGGACCCAACCCTGCGGGTCCCCGGGGGGGCCTCAACGGGGATCCCACCACTCTGGATCCATGAGCTGGAGGTGGCTGGTGGCTGACCCCGGAAGCTCAGGGGGTGGGTGGGATGAAGGGGGGAATTCCTCTGTCCAGTACACGCACGGCGGCCCCCACCTGCATGTGAGCTTTGAGCTGGCGGTACAGGCCGGTGACATGCTCTGCCTCCTCCACCTTCAGCCGGGCTTTCTCCAGCTGGTTCTCCAGCCTGCGCAGGGTCTGGGCGGGGAGACGAATGCCACCGAATGAGCCACCCGCACACAGTGGGCCACGGATCCCCGTGGGAGCCAGGCCCAGGGGCTCTCCGGCTTTGGATCAGGCTGTGGGGAGCCCCCCCCTTGCCTCCCCAGGCAGCTGAGGCTTTGGCCTGCCTCCCAGGACCCCTGGTCCCCAGAGCAGGCTGAGCCGAACCCTCGGATCAGGGCTGCCCGGAACCAGTTGTGCTGCAGACGACGATGGCTTCTACGGCCCCGGCAGGCAGCCGGCTGGGAGGAACCGGTGCCAAAGGGATTCAGCACAGCCTGGTGCCCATCTTGGAGCCCAGGGCTCCCTCCTGTCACGTCCTCTGGGCTTACTGCAGGGCAACCCCGGGCACCAGGGCCAATTTGATCCCCAAATCCCTCCCCATGTTTTGGAAACAGCCGCATCTGCCGTTTATTTAGCAAAAAGAGAAGCCGTGATCACGCCACACACCAGGCAACCTGGGGCAGGGTGGGCGGCTCTCAGCACTGCAGGAGGAGCAGGAACGGCACCTTCTTATGCCCCCTCCCTGCTGCATAGGGGGTGGGGGTGGGCTTAGCTTCCCTGGTCTCTCCCAGAGGCTCATGAGAAGGAGGCTCTGGTCTGGAATTCCAGGGACCAGGGTTCTAGTCCCAGCTCAGTCACATCCCTGCTCCGTGTCTCAGTTTCCCCACCCGTGAAACAGGGCCAGAGATTCTGACCCTGAGAACTGGGGCGGGCCCATGACAGCAGCGAGGGGTGCTGTCTCCGTCCAGTGGCTGGTCAGTGTCACAGGTTTATGAGTTTGCTACAGCTGCCCTGCTCAGAGCTCAGACAGGAGAGCTCCCTATCCACTAGGCCATGCTGCCTCCCTAATATAACATGAGAGACATCGGGGGGAGGGAGACAAGGGAGAGGTTAGCGGCTAGCAGGATGGGCAGTGCCCAAGGGCATAAGCTTCTCAGCTAACAAAGTGGCCAATGGTTTGTGACTCCCCCAGGCTGATCTGCCTCCACACCCAATGGGGCAGCAGCTGGTGTTCCAAACCCTCCCCACCCTCCTTGCCCCCACACTCGGAGCATTAGCCAGGCCAGCGATACCATAATACATCTACTATTAGTGAACAGAGCCTGGCACAAAGGGCCCCGGGGCCAAGGCCCGGGTCCTGGGCACTATCATGATACACCTAATAAATCATATTCAGCACAGAAGTGAACCTCCCCCTCCGGCTAACGCGCTGGGTGCCAAAAGGGTGAGTGCTGTGCTGGGGTCAGTGCAAGCCTCCTCACCCGCCTCCCGAAACCCCCTCTCACCTTGGCTGCCTCCACATTCCCTTCCTCCACCTCCTGGAAGCCCCGGGCCTCCTGCACCTTGGAGTCGTACTTCAGCTGCAGCTCCTCCAGCCGCCGCTTCCTCATCTCCACCTGGTGCTTCAGGTCGTTCAGCCGGTTGATCTTCTCGCAGAGCCGGTGGTTGATGAACTCGATGGCGTCCTCGTGAGGAAAAAGGAGGGAAAGGGCAAATCGTTTAGGGCGGGGTGTTTTCTAGGCAGCATCTCAGCTCCCACTGAAATCATCCCACCAATATGTTGCCCTCAACTTGAATCAGACCTTCCCTGGGTATCCCCGCCCCCAAACCCCATGGTTGGTTTCATACCAACAGGAAACAGAACTGACCCTTTCGGGCCCTGATCCTGCACAATGTTCAGCGTGGGATCAGAGTTACTCACCCTCAATCCCGACCCACAGCCCCCTGATATCCCAGCTCTGCCAGTGCCCCCAATCCCGACCCACAGCCCCCGGCCATCCCAGCCCTGGGCTCCCCACACCTCTGCAGATGCCCCTGATTTCTCTCTTTTTCCCTCCTAGAAATGCGGGCCTGGCGACTGTTCATCCGTAGCCTTCACTAGCTGGCCTGGCACACAGCATGGCACAAAAACCCACACACCTCTCCACTTTTATTTTTCAGCGAGGCCTTTTCGGCAGCCCGGTCCCGGAACACCTCTTTTATGATTTGTTCCTCTCCCTGCAGAAGAAGAGACGGCTGCTGTCACCCTCAGAGCTCCTTGGGCCAGGTGACACTTCCAGTCCCGGCACATTGATCTGCGGAACAGACATCCCGATTCCTGGACACGCCTGCCCCCACCGACCCTCAGTCCAGTGACAAGCAGACAAGGTGGGTGGGAATGAGCTTTCACCTTTTGTATTGTGGTAGCAGCCTGGCAACACAGTCATAAGCCAGGGCCCCATTGCGCTGAGCACTGTACCGTATATTAGGTGTATTATGGTAGCACCTAGGAACCCAAGGCATGGGCCAGGACCCCATTGTGGTAGGTGCTGTACATTATTTATTAGATGTATTACGGTAGCATCTAGGCACCCAAGGCACGGCCAGGACCCCACTGTGTTATTTATTAGGTGTATTATGGTAGCGTTTAGGAGCCCTGGCCACGGCACAGGACCCCGTTGTGCCAGGCGCTGTACACACACAGAACACAAAGCCAATCCCAGCCTGGGAGAGCTTATCTAGGTCACTGGGAGAGGGTTCAGAGAAGAGCCAGGAGAACAATTAAAGGCCTGATAGCCACAGGCACAAGGAGCAGCATTGGGTCAGTTTCCCCAAGCGACGGTTAAGGGGTGGTGTGATCACAATTTCGAAGCGTCGGCGTGGGGACCAGCAAGACGATCAGAGGAGCTCCCCAGTCCAGCAGCCAAAGCCCTAACAAGAGCTGCAGCTAGACCAATTCAGACTGGAAATAAGTAGCACATTTTAATCCCAGGGGAGCAATTCGCCAGGGCCCATGGGGACCCTCCTCACCGCCCGTTTTAAAATCAAGGCTGGCTCTTTTCTCTAGCTCTAACAGGAGATAATTCAGGGCAGTTCTGTGGCCAGCATTCTTCACAGCTCAGCCTAGACGATCGCCGTCGTCCCTCCTGGCCCTGGAATCGAGGGCGCTATACGGCACGCCAGGAGATGGCCGGTGAGAGCGCCAGGCAGCGAGACGGTGCCGGCCAGCGGGCTCAGCTCACCGGCTGCTAGATCGCAGTGGGAACACTTTGGTCCAGGAGGCAGATCTCAGGCACATCCTGCTGAAGTGGATATTTGGTTTCCCCTTTTGTCACCCACACCCCGGTGTGGAGAGAGAAGGGGGGTCTGCTACCAACTGTGCTCTGGAAAATCCTCCACAACACGTAGGCGGCTGGTGAGCTATGCCCACGGCCCATCATGCTGACCGACACTGTCCAGTTTGCTTAAGCCTCCCCACCTGCCTGTCGCTACCTGCCATCTCCTGCCTTGTACTTAGATTGGAAGCTCTTTGGGGCAGGGATGGTCTCTTTGTTCTGTGATTGTGCAGCACCTGGCACAATGGGGTCCTGGGCTAAGGCTGGGGCGCCTCGGCGCTACCGTAATACACCTAATAAATAATGTACAGCGCCTGGCACAACGGGGTCCTGGGCCAAGGCTGGGGCACCTCGGTGCTACCGTAATACACCTAATAATGTACATTACTTGATACACCCTCCACCTTCACACATATTCCCCATCTGCACACCCCTGTACACTCCCCTACACCCTCCTACACCCCCACCCCACCCCCATAGACCCTCACATCCCCCCACATGCCAAAAATAATCCCCACCCACCCCATAGACCCACACGCTCACCCCCTACCCATCCCCCAGACCCTCACGCTCACATCTCCCATGCACACCCCCAAAACAACACCCCACCCACCCCCACAGACACCCCTCCCCACTTATACCCTCCCACACCCTCATGCTCACACCCCCACATATACCCCAACCTGCATACACACACCCGCAGGACCGTATGTCTTCCGCACCTGCGCACCCTAATACGCTCTGCCACACCCTCATAAACCTCCCGCCCATCCTGCCCCATACACCTCCCAACCCCACAGAAATGCCTCAACACTGGACCACGTCAAGAGCTGAAAGAAGTCTCTGAGTTGGGGGCTGCTGCTCTCCAGCTCACGGGCAACCAAAGCACACCCTGAAGGGAGTAGGGCCACACACGGTGTCGTGCCACAGGCTCTGAGTGCCCTGCCAGCCCCGGGGACTGCTCACCGCCAGGATGGCTGCCAGCTTCTTGTGCAGCTTTTTGTTCTCCTGCCGCAGCCACACGATGGACTCCCTGTTCTTCTTGATGGTCCACTGGGAGCTCTCGTAGAAAGCTTTCCGGTCGCCCTCTACCAAGGGGGCAAAACAGCCCCACGTGTGGGAGTTACCAACAAGCACAGGCAGCTGGGCCATTGCCTGTCAGCCCCTTGGTTCGCCCAATCTAAGCAAGGGCTAGCATGGCCAGGACTTGGATGGGACACCTCTGAGGTGCTCTCCCATCTGTGCCAGCAAAGAACCCTGGTCCCTAGGGGGCACTTAGCAGCCAGATGTTCTGCAACTGAGCTAGAGAAAGGCAATCCAATAGGAAGGCAACTCTGAACGCCTCCTTGCCTTGTTTAGGTCACTTGCCCTGAGACCTGGGGTACATCCACAGGAAATACAGGGCCCATCTAGCCCACCACCCTGGCTCTGAAAGCAGATAGCTTCAGCAGAAGGCACAAGAAACCCTCTGCAATAGCAGATGGGGGCTAGTGTGTCCCCCAGAAGTCCCATCTGGTCTCTAATAGCTCAAGACTAGCCAAAGCATTGGGTTTTATCCCTTCCAATACTCTTTGATAGCATGAACTGTTCTAACTCTAGATCTTGTTATCCATAGCTAGAGCCGTAACAAATTCACGGCCATGAAAAATGCATCACGGACCATGAAATCTGGTCTTTTGTGTGCTTCTACACTATACTACACAGATTTCACAGGGGAGACCAGCGTTTCTCAGATTGGGGGTCCTGCCCCAAAAGGGAGTTCCAGAGGGGTCACAAGGTTTGCCTTCAGAGCTGGGAGGCCGGAGAGCAGCAGCTGTTGGCTGGGTGCCCAGCTCTGAAGGCAGCACCCCGCCAGCAGCAGCGCAGAAGTAAGGGTGGCAGTACTGCAACTCCCCTCTAATAACCTTGCAACCCCCCAGAATTCCTTTTTGGGTCAGGACCCCTGCAATTACTGTACAACACCATGAAATTTCAGATTTAAATCCCGGAAATCATGAAATTGACTATTTTTAAAATCCTATGACTGTGAAATTGACCAAAATGGACAGCGAATTTGGTAGGACCCTATCCATAGTCAGTGCTTCTCCACCTCAACGCCATCCAATGGCAGGGAGTTCCAGAGTCTAAAGGCTGTGGGGGTAAAGCACCTCTGCTCTCCTCGCCGCCTCTATCTACTCCTAGGGGATGGAGCACTGGACTGGGACTCAGGATACCTGGATTCTATTCCCATCTCTGCAACTGGCCTGCTGGGCAACCTCACACAAACCATTTCCCTGCTCTGTGTCTCAGTTTCCCCTTCTGTAAAATGGGGATAATAGTACTCGCCACCTTGGTAAATCGCTTTGAGATCTACGGATGAGAAGCACTATATAAGAGCGAGGGATTATTCTTCCTCATCATCCCCAGCTTGGGGTGGATTTTGCTGTGTAGGAAGCTGTTGCTGGAGGGAAGAAATTAACCCCCTCCACCCTACTCTGGGTTAACAGCATGCTGGGGGAAGCTTGAGTTGAGAAGGAAGCACTGATGCAGATGGAGAGCCACACGTGGGGACCTCTCCCTCTTCTGAATGCTGACCCCCACCCCCCTCTCTTGCCCACCCCCAAGTCAAGCACCCCCACCCCACCCCAGTGGGTGCAGAACAACTACATACCTAGGAGCTGTATCTTATTCTGCAGCGCTGAGATCTGCTCGTGGACTGGGGGCTTCACCCCAGCAGGGTCCAGCGTTGCAGGCATGGTGACAGCAGCCCCCTGGCACTAGCGAAGTGCTGGAGAGCAGGGTGGAGAGGCACAGAGGCGTGCTAGGGCTCTCAGGGGAGCACCCTGGGCAGGGAGAGGTGGCACCCTAAGGCAGATGGGGGCACCCTGGGCAGGGAGAGGGGGCACCCTAAGGCAGATGAGGGCACTCTAGGGCAGGAGAGGGGGCACCTTGGCGCAGATGAGGGCACTCTAGGGCAGGAGAGGGGGCACCCTGGGGCAGATGGGGGGCACCCTAGGGCAGGAGAGGGGGCACCCTGGGGCGATGGGGGGCACCCTAGGGAGGGAGGGAGGGAGGGGGGGCACCCCAGCGGGTGGCTCCACTCCCCTCCCCTCAGTGCCCGAGCTTCCCCCGCCCCCCAAGCCCACCGGGTCCTGCCCCGCTCCCCTGCAGCCGCCCCTGTGCCCCTCCAAGGCCCTGCTCCCCAGCCAACATCCTCGCCATGGCAACCCACTCTGATACAAAGCCTCCCATTGGCCGCCGGGGCGCGGGGCATGATGGGAAGAAGGTCACCAGGCTTTGATCCACTGGGTGGGAGCTAGGTAAGCGGGCTGCCTCACTCCGCCGCCGTCCAGTGGAGGAGGGGGAGACTAGGAGACATTCTCTTCTCCCCCGGCCCCCCTTGCTATTATTGGCTGGGAGACTTCCGCCACATTCAAGGTGGCCGCCCCAAAGGGCGGCCCAGTCTGTATTATCGTGGGGAGGGTCAGGTACTTCCGCCACATCCAAGATGGCAGCCCGCCATTGGGCCGGGGGCGACCAATGCCACTCTCAAAATGGCGGCCCGAACGCGACGTTTCCTTTGTCTCTCCCGCCTCCAGCCTCTTGTGGGCGACCAAGCGGATGTGAGCCGCCGCTGACTTCCGGTTTCTCTGGCGTGGACCTTTCTCCACGGGGATTCCGCCCCTTCCTCGGGTACCGGGGGGTTGGGTCGGTGGGGGCGGGGCTGGGTCTGTAGGAGCCTCAGTGGGGGGAGGAGCTGGCCTATGTCTATAGGTGCACCGGGGGGGGGAGTTCCGTTCTATAGGGGCCTCCATGGGAGAGAGGGGGGAGCTGGGTCTATAGGGGCCTCAGTGGGGGAGGGGAGGCCTATGTCTATAGGGCCTCTGGGGGATGGATGGGGCTGGGCTGCATCTCTGGGGCTGCAGTGAGAGGCGGGATCTATGGGGGCCCTGATGGGGGCGTGAGCTGAGAGACAGGCGTGGGGTCTATGGGGCCACAGCGGACTGGGCCCCTCAGTGGGAAGGAGCTGGGAAACATTGGGCTGGCCAGGGGTAGGTTCCTACAGGGGCCTATATAGGATTTGAGCCCCCCGCCCCCGCCCCCGCCCGGGAATGGTGCAGAGGAAACAACTCGCTTCACTGGCTCCCTTTTCTTCCCTCCCCACCAGGATCTGCTGCCTCTGCCTGTGGATCATGCTGCTGCCCCTGCTGCTTCCCGTACTGAGCGCCCTGGCCTCTGCCGTGGAGGTGAAGCGGCCCCGGGGCGTCTCTTTGACCAGTAAGTTACCAGGAGCTGTCACACGGTCCCAGACTGAATTGGGTTTCTGGCCCTTTAAAAAATGCTTGGGGGCTTGGCTAGCTAGAGGAAATGCCCCTTTCTCATCTCACTGCAGAGTTAGTTCCCCTTTATGTGGGCAGAGCGCTGCATCCCCCCATGCACCTCCACCCTAGAGGCTCTCAGAATTTCATGGCCGTTCCATAATACCCCTCCAAGGTAGGGAAGTATATTTAACTAGGTGGGGAAACTGAGGCACAGAGCAGGAGCGTGCTTACTCCCAAGGTCATTCTGGGAAATCGGGGTCATAGCCAGGACTAGAGTCCGCGAGTTTTGAATTATCACTCCCTGCTTTAATCACTAGACCCCAGGCCCCTCCCAGAGCTGGGAATAGAACCCAGGAGTCCTGACTCCCGCCCCCTTGCTCTAACCACTCCCTTTCCAGATCTCAGAAGCAGGGCTTTGGAGCTGTGCTCCGGTTCCACTCCAGCTCCAGGCAAAAACCTGCAGCTCCACTGCTCCAGAGCTGCTCCGCACTCCAGCTCCGGGCTCCGTTCCAAAGTCCTGCTCAGAAGAGAACCTGGGGTCCTGAGTCCCAGTCCCCCTGCTCTAGCTACTAGCCCACAGGTCCACCTGTGAGGCCTGGGGTACAGCAGCAGTCAAGTTGCCTCCTATTTGGCAAGCAAGGGTGGCAGAGTAAAAGCTCTGCAACCTGTTCGTTAAAATCGAGGCTTTCTTAATGAGCCGCCACTCCTCTCTTGACTGCAGGGTCAGTGATGGCAGGGCTGATGGGTGGTAACTTGTCCTAGTATTTGGAGTCATGGGCCTGGAGCCAAGAAGCAACCCTGAGCCAAGTGCCGAGCTTCAAAGAGCCCTGGTTAGTTGCCGCCTGGGCAGTGTGGCTGGAAAGCTGGCCTAGTGGTCATTGCTCCTCTAGGCCTATTGGGTGGGGTCTGGAGGGAGCACAGGTGCCGAGAGGGAGGGGTTGGGGGTGAATCTCCACAGATCCCCCTTCCCTGTCACGTCTCCGGTTCTCTTCCTCCCAGACCATCACTTCTACGAGGAATCAAAGCCGTTCACCTGCCTGGACGGGTCCTCGACCATCGCCTTCGACTGGGTCAATGACGATTACTGCGACTGTCAGGACGGCTCGGACGAGCCAGGTGGGTGACGGACCGGAGAGCTCCATGCCGATAAGGCAGCAGTGTGCCCTATTCGCTGCTGCTAGCTGCTGTATTGGCATGGGGCTGTGTCCCCGCAAGGCAGGTCCTGCCTGAAAGAGCAGGAGGCACGTGTGGAGAGTTGGGGGGAGGACATGAGGCAGCTAGGCGGGGCATGATGGGAGGCACAGAGCAGGGGAGGGGACTGAGGGGGTGTCGTTCGCTCCCCTCAAGCTCAAGTGTAGCTCGGCCCATCTCATCTAGTCAATTCCCTGCCATCGCGGGGTCGTCGGTGGCACCTTGGTCCCTCCTGGTCTCTGCCCGTGGCATAGCTTAGCTTCTAGAGGTCTGAAATACGTGGGTGTGACTGAAATCACGGCCGGTCCTGGGGGACAGTCTCCGGCCAGGAGGACAGGCCAGGGGATCCCTTCTGGCGTTCAGCGCTCGGAAATAAGCCTCGTGTTCTCGCTGCCTCTACTCTCGGAGGCCGCACTAAGTGCACCCCATGGCTGAGCTGCAGAGTGGGTGCTTTCCCGGGGAGTTGGAGGAGAATCTGCCCGGGGGGGTGGGAAGGCGTTGGAGGCCTGTCAGCCCCCCTGCAGCCGTGCTGCAGAGTGGTTGGGCTGGGAGGCTGCGCTCGCTGGAGCGTTAGCCATGGCGGGGGGAGGTGTAGGCGGGACTCAGGCTACGTCTGCTGAGAAGCCCAGCTCTGAGGGCAAGGAGACTGGGCAGCTGCCCACTGCAGGTCTGTGCTCTGCCAACCGACAGGGCTGTTGTGTGTCTTTCAGGGACCTCGGCTTGCCCCAACGGCCGGTTTCACTGCACCAACGCTGGCTACCGGCCGCAGTACATCCCCTCCTCCCGCGTCAACGACGGCGTCTGCGGTAAGCTGGGCCGCCCCTGCTCAGGGGCCGGGGGGGTTGCTCTGCCTGAGAGCGCCTTGGGGCGCAGGGTGGGGCCCTGACGGCCGGTGTTGTCTCGCTTTCAGATTGCTGCGATGCCACAGACGAGTACAACAGCGGCTTTGTGTGCGAGAACACCTGCAAGTAAGAGCAGCCCCCGGGATGGGGATCAGACTTGTCTAGGGGGACTGAATGGCTCGGGGGATGTAGGGCCTTTCCCCTCTAGGGGGTACCAGCTCCAATCTGGCCCCAGGGCAGGAGGTGGGGAATGGGACACGGGGGCCTTTCCCCTCTAGGGGGCACCGGCTCTGACCTGGCCCCAGGGCGGGGAAGTGGCTGGCTCAGGGACAGGGGGCGGGACATGGAGCCTTTCCCCTCGAGGACCCTGCTTCCCGTTGAGTTGCTCCCCTGTGTTTAGCGCCTTGTCCTGGGGGGTTCAGTCCAGTACCTAGCATGTGGATGTCACCTCACGGAAATCGCCACCCGAGGTAGCACCCCCCTTCTCAGCAAAGCAACCACGGGTCAGTGGGGCCTGGGGGTGGGTGGCCCACCTGGGGTGCCTCGTCCAACCCAGGGCTGAGCTGCTTTGTGCTGCGGGGTCAGGGAGTGGGAACGGGCCCTGCACCAAGAAGGGAACGTGGCTCTTTACCCCATCAGCTCCTGGGGGAAGCTTGAACTTCGGCACCTATCGCTGGCAGTAAAATTGACCAGGGAAGGCTCATCCCTGCTCAGCTGGCCCATCCCTGCGCCAGCCCAGTAGCCAGCTGCCGCCCGGGGCATCCCACCTCTGCTGCACTTGCTAATACAGCCCGTGATCACGTGGTGCCCCTCTCTAGGGGCCGCACCCATACAGGTATGAGTCTAACAGCCCCGGGGTGTCTCCTTGCGGCAGGAGAGCTCATGCCCTTAGATCCAGCGGTCTCAGGATCAGTGGTGCTGCTGGCTGATCCGGGGGCCTCTCTCCTCTACCCCGTGCAGAGAGATGGGCCGGAAGGAGCGGGAAGCCCTGGCGCAGATGGCAGAAGTGGCCAAGGAAGGCTTCCAGCTCAAGCAGGTGCTGATTGAAGAAGCGAGCAAGGGCAGGGAAGACAAACAGGTGAGGAGATGGGGGAGCTGGGGGCCGGGTCTGGTGAGCCCAGCCGGGTCGTGGGCAGGGAGCACGCCGGGGGCCCAGCTGCTGAGGAGGGAGCTCAGAGCAGCGTCGGGTGCGCTTCGGTGCCGCTTGCTTGGGTCCGTTGACGCCGCAGACAGGGTGTGAGGGTAGCGTGGGCGGGCAGCCCCATGCCAGTGTAATCTGTGAACCCACCACGGACTGGGTTCCTAGTCTGGCTCTGCAGCATAGCCCAGGGGAGAGGAGGGTGGTTGGTTCTACTCCCAGCCGCGGGAGGTTTCGATCCGGGAGGGGGATGGACGGGGGATCAGGAGTTCTGGGTTCAGTTCCTGGCTCTGCCGCTCAGCTGCTGGGCGACCTTGGGCAAGTCGCTGCATCACCCCCCACCCCCGTGCCTCAGTCCCCTGCGGGTAGAACAGAGATGATCCTGCAATGGGTGGTGAGGGTAAATCCGGGGGGGAGTGGAAAGCTGGGCCTGAGCCCCCTAGCTAGGCAGGGGCCACTGCTTGGTGATTGCTGAGTGTGGCAGGCCCGGCCTGCTCTCCGACCCCCACCCCCACCCCATGCTGAGCCCCTCCCTGACCCCCCTCAATCCCCACACTGAGCGGGAGGGGCCAACCTGCTCCCTAACACCCCCACCTGCCCCCTGCGCAGAGGACACTGGCTGAGTTACAAGAGGGGAAGAAGTCTCTGGAGGAGCAAGTGGAGACGCTGAGATCGGGGAAGGAGGCAGCAGAGAAGCCAGAAAAGGAAGCCAAGGAGATTCACCAAAAGAAGTGGGAGGGTGAGGGCAATGCCTGCTCCGTGGGGCTCTGGGAGAGGGGGAGGGCAGTGCCTGCTCCGTGGGGCTCTGGGAGAGGGGGAGGACTCTGGGGCAGGGGGAGGGCAGTGCCTGCTCCGTGGGGCTCTGGGGCAGGGGGAGGGTGCCAGGCTGGCTCTGTGGGGCTGGGAGCATTGCTGTGAAAGAGGCAGCGTGGCCCAGTGGGCAGAGCACCAGGGCGGGAATCGGGCTCCCCTTTCCTTGGGGAGTGCAGCAGGCTGGTTAGATCAGGGAATGGGGCACCAGGCCCCCGGGTCTGTGCCTTCCTCCAGGAGAGGAGCAGGGTCTGGTGGGGAGATGCGGTGGGAGGATTCGGAAGCCGTTGGAGGACTTTGCAGGCTCCGGCTCATTCGGAGCCGTCACTTTGTCCTCACAGGGACTCCAGCCTTCTGGGCTGGGCTCGCTGGCTGTTAGCAAACCCCGGCTCTGGGCTCTCCCCAGCTGGGGCCACGCGGCTGAGCCTTGGGCTGGGGCTCAGAGGATCCGAGTTCCAATCTCGCCTCCGGCAGTGACTTGGGCAAGTCACTGGATCCTTCGGGACCGCAGCTCCCTGACATCAGTGCGGTGCCCAGTGTGATGGGGGGCAGGGGAGGCTGGGCAGGGGGCACCGTGCTCTGACCGGAGCTCTGTGGCTGGTCCCACACAGAACAGAAGGTGGCCGAGAAGGCAGCGCGGGAGCAGGCCCGAGCCAGCGAAGCCTTCCAGGACCTGGACGATGACGGGGATGGCCTGTGAGTCTCTGGGGCTTGCTGGGGGGGGGGGGGATCCCAGCAGCGAAAGGGACTTCTGCGCAGCGCCCCCTGCCTGTGTGTGCTGAGCCCCCCCTGTCCCCGGTGCAACCCCTGGCCAGCCAGGACGGGCCCCCAGCAGTGTGTGCACTCCCTGCTGTGTAGCCCAGAGCCCCGGGGGGTGTTGGGGTCCAGCAGCGCCCTCAGTAGGGACTGGCCTGGCTGGTGCCTTTGCTCCTCACAGAAGTGGGTGAGGCTGAGACCAGACCCCTCTGCGTGTCTGCAGATGCCTTCGGACTCTGCCTTCGATCCCTGCTGCTATCTGCCCCGGCCCCTCCCCTCCGCCAGTCTCCCTCTGGGCCAGCACAAGACCCTCTGTGGTGCTGTGATAACCTGCCCCAGGGAAAGATCCCCCCTGCCCCGGCAGAGCTCGCCCCATGCCTGGGGAGCTCAGTTCAGCCAGGCAGCCGGGGGCTCGTTGATGGAACAACGGGCCAGCGCTGGATTACAGCCTCCGAGCACTTGGAGAGGTGGGGGGAGCCGGCTGCACTGAGCAGCCGGGGAGGGGCGCAGGTCAGAGGTGACCCATCCGCACGGGTCGGTGAGGTGCCAGCTAAGATGGAGGGGGGGACACTCCTGCCCCCCCAGTTTGTTTCAAAGTCACAAAGGAGATTGGCAGATGGGCATGTGCGGCAGGCTCCTCTCCAGCTGCTTCGCCGCTCGCCAGTCGGAGGCATTCAGATCCCATACCTGCCCTCCACATAGGGGGCACCGGCTCACGCATTCTGTCTGGTCTTTCCCCTCCCCCTTCTCCTGGCTGCAGGGTGTCGGTGGCTGAGCTCCAGACCCACGCGGAGCTGGATGTGGATGGAGACGGGACCCTCTCGGAAACGGAAGCCCAGGTACGAAGGGGGCCGGCGTTCCCAGGTACGGAGGGGGCCGGTGTTCCCAGGTACGGAGGTGCAGTGATGTGCCAAACAGTTCTTAGAACGTCTCACATTAACACTCCAAGTGGAGTCGTTCTCCATTCACCAGCAGGGAAACTGAGGTAGGGAAGGGCCTTGGCCAAGTTTGCAGAGTTGGTGGCACGACGCTGCATACTCACAGAGCTGGGCAAAGAGCCCAGGAGTCCTCAATCCCAGCCCCGCCCCCTACTGTAACCACTGACCTCACTCCCCTCCCAGAGCTGCCAATAGAACCCAGGAGTCCTGACTCCCAGCCCCCCTGCTCTAACCAACTAGACCCCACTCCCCTCCGGACAGAATCCCATGTTCGGATTCATAAACTCTACCTAGGGATGGTTTCATCTCGCACTGAAATGCAGCCACCTCCGGGTGGGAAGCAGTCACTGCTTAACAGCTTCCATTACCATCATGTAACAGGGCTACCTTTCCCTTTCCCACAAAGCTCCCCCACCCCATTTGCAATTCAATCCCACCTACCAAGAAGGTGTCTGATCCTGTTACAAAGGCCGAGCTCCACCCAGCTCGCGGAAACCCTCCCGCACTTGGCCTGCTGCGTTTGCTTCTGTGGCTGCAATGAAACCGGCAGAAATTCAGCTCGGTCCCTCCTGGCCCCCAACCCACCAAAACCCAATTCCAAAGCCCCCCCAGGGACCAGAAGAGCTCTCGGCCACCAACGTCCGTTCCCCCTGTTCTCCAGCAGGTGGCAGTAGTGGCTCGCAGGCAGGCGGTGGGTGTCCGATACTGAGGGTGTTTTGGGGAGGTGGAGGAGATTCCCCCCCATCAGCCCTATTTTCTCTGGGGACTGAGTAGCTTCCTCTCCCGCCAGGTGCTCTGGGTCGCCGGTTGGAATCTGGCCTCGGCCCAGAACCACCGGGGAGCGTTCACTGGCTTGGACTGGCTGCCCGAGTAGACAGGCCAGAAAACCGCTGGTAGCCTGAGCAGAATCCCATTCTCCTGGGGGCTGCCAGCGCAGCCAGAATTTCGGCAGGAGCCCTGTCGGGCTGGCCCCACACAGCCCGGCCCGGCGCCCCGTGCCCCCGGCTCTGCCAGCATGCCGTCGATCTTGCAGGCTCAGCACCGGATCACTAGCACCATGGTGTAGCCCGTAGCCACCACAGGAGGGGCTTGTTGCCAGGAGGGCGCAGCATTCCCTGGCGTGGCCGATGTCCTCTCTAGATGACGGACACGGGGGAAGGTCCGCATGGCACCTTGCTGGGATGCATCAGTCCAGGGCGCCCGCCCCCCAGATGGGATCTCTCCCCTGGAAATCGGCTCTTCCCCAGGGCAATTTTGGAAGGCTGCTCGTGCAGGAGGATAGGAACTGTCAGGCCAGGGAGCAATCTACGGGGCGCATTACAGTAGCGGTTAAAGGCTACAGCTGAGATCTGGGGGCTGCTGGCATGCCAGGCGCTGCACAGACTGCCCAGCTCCCTACACTGAGCTCTGGGGGGCCCTCCGTTGAGTCGACTGCAGCACAGATCTGAGAGACCCCAATGAGCGGGGCACAGCACAGAGCCTGTCCAACAGGGTAGGGAAAAGGAAGGATGGTTGTCCCCACTTCAGAGGTGGGGAAGTCGAGGCACAGAGAGATTCAGAAGTCAGACAGGGAGACAGTGGCTGAGCCCGGAGTCCCAGCTGGGTGCTTTAACCACTATCCCAGCCTGCCTCTCTGCTAGCCCCGGCTCTGCTCAGCTGCTGCAAAGAAAGAACCCCTGCAGGAGACGATGCCGGGTTAACTCTCTCCTGGGGGAGCAGCTGCCTCCCAGTCCTGCCAGTTAGAGATCAGCTCCTGGGTGGGAGTTGGGGCCCTGCGTAGCCCCTTCCACACTTATCCCGGCAAGTCTCTAACCCTCTCCAGTCTGCTGCCACGTGCTTGGTATCGCAATCTAGTTTTGCCCTCCTCTTGGCCTCATCTGCATCCTGTGGCAGAGAGTCCCACAGACCTTGCTGTGCCCTGCTGTACTGAAGCCTCAATGCTTCTCTTTCAGACTCTTCTGGGGAATGCCTTGCAGGCCGACGCCTCCAGCTTCCAGGACACTGTGTGGGCTTTAATCAAGGAGAACTACAAACCTGAGGTCAGTGCTCTGGGGCCGGCCTTCCTCCAAGGGGGCCTCTGCATCCCTCTCTGTCTGGAATAACGTAGCAAGCCCCTGGCAGCGTTGTCCAGTGGATAGAGCATGGACTGAGGCCTGGGTTTTGCTGCTGGCTCTGCCGCAGGCCAACTGGGTGGGCTGTGTGCCTCAGTTTCCCTAGCTCTTATGGCCCTAACATGCAGCTCGCGGGCATGTGGTGTCGCCAATGTCACCAGTGACTGGGTGCGAAACCTCCTGGCAGTGTGCAGCGTAAAGGGATGATAGTTGGATGCGCCCTGGGTGTCGAGTCACTTCCCCCATCAGTGCCTCAGTTTCCCTAGCTCTTCTCTCATGCTTTTCGCTGGTGGAGCTAAAAGTGCTTCACAAAGTAGCTGAGGATCGTTGTCCCCATTGTGCAGGTGGAGAAACTGAGGCATGGAGCAGGGAAGTGATGCCCCTGCAGCAGGGTGGTGGCCCTGTAGGCTGATCACTGCCCCCTGCTCAGTCCCCAGGCTGGGGACAGGAAAGAGCCCAGGAGTCCAGCCCCTCTGCCCCTTGTCTAATCCACTAGCCAGCCCTCCCTCTCCTCTGGGACCCTGCTTGGCAGCGTTGGGGGGCAGCCAGGTGCTGCGCTGACGCTGGCCTGTGGCTGCCGTGTGCTTCCAGGGCCTGCCCGACGCTGCTCCTCTGCCCGAGGCCCCGAGAGAAGAGGCCCCCGAGCCCCAGCCGGACCTGCCCCTGGAGCAGCCGGCTCCTGAGGATGACTACGATGACGAGGAGGAGGAGGAGGGCGACGATGACGAGAGCAACGAAGAGGAGCCGAAGGTAGCGCGGGGCAGGGGCTGTGACCTGGCCCTCGTGGATCCGGGCCAGCTGGGGCAGAGATAGGAGACCCCAATCCTTGCAGCCATCTCCCCATGAGTGACACCTCCTGATTGCCCTGGCACTCAGTTTAATCCCAGCTGTTTGACTCTCCTTCCTGCGAGCCTACAGGGGTTTCCCGAGCCCCTGTGGGAATTAGGGGCATGAGGAAGCTGATAGGATTCAGGCTCCTAAATCCCTGCAACTCCCCACCAGTGTCTACCCTGTCCTTCAGGGGAGGTGCAAGTGACCCCACAGGAGCGTTGGGATCACTGGACCGAGGCAGGCCCATCTAGCCCGGCGTCCCGTCTCCAGTAAGCCAGAGCCAGCTGACTCTGCGGAAGGAGCAAGAATCCCTGTGGTGGTGGGATAACCAGCCCCCAGGGACAGGCTCCTCCGAACCCCCATCGGACCTCAACCCTTTTCCCAAAGGGGAGGGGGCAGGGGTAGGGGTGGTTCTAACCCTCCCGAACCCTTGGTCATTCTCCCTCTGGATAATCTCCTTCTCCATCACCCCTCTTGCCCTCCTGCTTGCCCTCCTGCCCTCCATGCCCTCATGTGGCAATGAGTTCCGCTGGCTCATTGCATATAGCTAGCGGGCTGCCTGCTCCCAGCATGGGCTCCATGCATCCTTCCATTCAGGGACTCCCTGCAACCTCTTCCCCACCCGACCCGCAACAAGCCAGGGTTCCAGTCCAACTTCCCTGTGCCCCTTCAGGTCCCCCCACCCAAGCAGCCGTCTGACAAGGCAGTGGAGGAGGATGAGGAGGAGAAGATGCCCCCTTATGATGAAGCAACGCAGGCCCTCATTGACGGTGAGGCTTTAAATCAGAGACAGGAACTGCCCGCGGGGAGTGGGGAATTCTCCCCCCCAGCGGGATCCTGAATGTGCCAATATGATGCTGAATAACTCGACTTCTGGTTGCCAATGCCCCGTACAGACATCCCAGCCCCACCAGGGGGAGCTCCGTGTATGTAGTAGGCAGCAGGGGGTGGGGACCCCAAATCCCTTAGACGGGCCGCGAATTCAAACTGGGGTCGCCCCTCTTAGCCGCGAGACTCTGCCGCCCCCTCCCCGCGTCCCGAAGCCTGGGCCGAATGCCAGCAGCCGTGTGAGCCCCTAACGACTGTCGGCACCCAGTCCGGCAGCTTCTCTTGGCTCGGGGGTCGCTCCGTGACCATCCGAAGTCAAAGTGCGTTTACCGGCGTCCCTCACTAGCATCTGGGCTCCCAACCCAGGGGTGCAGAAGGGGTGCCACTTCTGACTAACTCCTTTTATTCCCCCGTATCGTCTCTTTAAATGCCATGTCCAAGAGGCTTACGGGCTTAACGCAGGCTGAATACGCGACCTGATCTGTAAGCAAAGGCCTTTAGCGCTAAGCGGGATCGAGTGCGCACCGTCGCCGTCGCGTGCAGCATCTCCAGGCTGCTCGTGCCTGGGTGGGAAGAGCCGATTTGTGTCTTTGAGTGAGTCAGAGCGTATCCAAGAACTCTCCAGTTCCTCGCGACTCCTTCAGGCTCAAGGGCTCGCCATTCGTTCCTTTCCGGGGCAGGTTGCCCTGCCCAAGACGGGCCCGGATCTTCACAACTACGTAGGTGCCTAACTCCCTTTGATTTCAAGGGGAATTAGGCACCTCAGTACCTTCAAGGATCTGGGCCAAAGTCAGAAGGCTAAAGATACAACGATGGGTCATGACTGGTGTTCACATAGCACCTTTCAGTTCCAAGGAGTGTAGGAACTGGGCAGCCACCTCTGAGGGGTGGCTCAGCCGCTGATTAGGGGCACATGGCAACGCTACCGAGTGATGGGGAAGGGTTCAAGGATGGCAAAGTATCAGCAGCGTGAATCACAGTGAGCAGGAACTGGCAGTTGCCAGCAATACCCTGTTTCTCTGGCCCCTGTCATCATAGTATCTGGGCACCTCACAATCTTTAGTGTAGTTCTCCTCAGGTAGTGCAGTGCTGTTATCCCCATGTCCTAGATGGGGAAACCAAGGCACAGAGACGGAGTGACTCGCCCACAATTGCACAGGGAGTCTGTGGCAGAGCTGGGCCTGGACCCCAGGTCTGACAGGCTAGCGCTCTAATCACTGTGCCATCCTTCCTCTAGCCAGAATTCTCTTCACCTCTTAGCTTTGTGGCCGGTGCACCTTTATCTCCCCCCAGGCAGAGCTAGCCCCTACCCCCAGCCATTCCCTTGATGGTACATGTACAGCCAGACCGCCTTGGGTTCCATCGTGCCGTGCCCCGACCATGGGTCACGCTCTGCCCACAAGACCCAGAGGCACATTTCACCGGGCCCAACGCTGAGGGAACTGTGTGGAATTCTTCAGGTGCCAGCCAGCTGATCTCACACCTTGGGATCTCGGGATCCTCCTGCCTGGGAGCTCTGGGTGCAGAATCCCGAGATGGGGCTGACTTGGGGAATGGCCGGAGCTCAGCGCTTCCAGGGAGCTAGCCTCGGGGCGCATGCCCTGTCCGGGACCACCCACCCGTCACAGGATGGAGGGTACATTAGCGAAGCAAATTGCCCTGCGCCAAACCAAAATCTCACCCCCCCCCACCCCACCCCGCCTTATTGCTCCTGCCGCAGCCTGCGACGGTGGCGATCCTCTGCCATCTCTGGGGCGTTTGAAGTGCCCATTTCATGGCAGTGCCCCGCCAGCCCCCATTTCCCCATCTGTTCCGGCAGCTAGTTCTGCTTTCCGCAGCGAGGCGGGGGGACAGCTGATTCATCGCCTCCTTGTACTGAACTCTTTGCGAAGAGCAGCGTGAGGGGAGGCGGCTTGGCTTTGAGACAGCGCTGGCAGGGCTGTGAGAATCTGATTTATTAGGTAGCTTTCAGGAGCCCCAAACAGGGACCAGGACCCCATTGTGCTAGACTCTGTACATACAGAGAACAAAAAGCGCCCCTACAGCGGAGTGGTGTGGAACCCGTCTGTCGGCTGCTGGGGCCATTCCCTTTGCCTGGCCGTCGAATCACAGGGTTGTCATCCGGTCTCACTCCCTGCCAAGATGCAGGGTTCGTTGTGTCTAAACCATCCTGGACAGGTGGCTGTCCAGCCTCCTCTCAGAGCCCTCCAGTGAAGGTTGTCCCTGGTCAGGAAGTTTTCCCGGAGATTTAATCTAAATCTGCTCTGCTGCAGTTTGAACCCATTGCCCCTTGTCCTGCGCTCTGTCGCAAGAGAGAACAGCTTTTCTCCAGCTATTTTATAGCAGCATTTCAAGTATTTGAAGACCACGGTCAAGTCCCCCTCAATCTCCTCTTTTCCAAACTCAGCATACCCAGTTCCTTCAGCCTTTGCTTGCGTGGCTGGCATTCCGTCCCTTGGATCATCTTTGTCGCTCACCTCTGGGTCCCTCCAGCTTCTCTACATCCTTTCTAGAAATCGGTGACCAAAGCTGGACACAGTCCTCCTGAGGCCCAGCCAGCGCTGAGCCGGGCGGTACTCGCCTCCCGTGACTTGTGTGCTAGGCCTCTGTTAATGCAACCTAAAATTGAATTTGCATTGCTGACTCATGTTGAGGCCGTGATGCACCACAAGTCCCAGATGCTTCCCAGCAGGGCTGCTGCCAAGTCGGTTATCCCCCAGTCTGTATTTGTGCATTTGGTTTTTCTTCCCTGAGGGCAGCACCTTACGTTTGTCATTTTGTTGTCTGTAGCCCCAGTTCTCCCTCCCTCCAAAGTGCTGGCAACCCCCCTTGCTGTGTGTCATCTGCCGTCAGCTCTCTGTCTCTGTCGCCACAGTGTCTGAGCGCCTCAGGATCTTCCAACCCGCCGGGAGGCAGGGCAGTGCGGTGCTGTTATCCCCAGGGACAGATGGGGGAAACTGAGGCTCAGAGATGCTGAGGACTGGCCTTCATTGCTCTTAGGGCGAGCTGTAACTCAGGGGTGCCCCTCACCCGACTCCTGTCTACACGCACCTCTAGCCGGGGTGCTTTGGGCTCAAGCCAGCTGGGTGCGGCCGGCGTTGGGGCTCGTCCTGCCACAGGGCCCTGGCTCCTCTGGCACGGGCAGGTCACGGTGCAGTCTGCAGGGGGATTCGCAGCTGGGCAGCTCTCGCTGGAGCACAGAGACGAGCCCGGAGGGTCTGTCCGCCTCGCATAGTGAACCCGTTGCCCTGGGTTTGTTGGTGCTTTTAGCCCCGGGGGGAGGGGTGACGTCGTTGGAGCCTGGGTTCCGGTTTCACGCTGGCTGGAACTCGCCCACCTTGCAGCGAGGACACAGGCTGAGTCGCTCACAGGCTCCTAGTCCTCCTGTGCCCTTCCCACAATTCCCCCAAAGGGCAGACAAGTTTCCCCCCCGCTGATTGGGAAAGCGCCCCCGAGCGGCTCAGCACAGAGTGCCGCGGGACGCATCCGGGCAAGCGCCCTCACTCGGCTCGGGCTTTGCAGTGGGGATGCTCACAGCCTGGCAGGGCTGTCTGGGCCAATCCCCCGGGGTAACGATGCAGCGAGGGGGACCCCGGCTTGGTTTGCCCAAGGTCACCTTGGTGGGGCAGGGGCTGGCCAGTTCTGGGCTGGTGCTCCACCTCCCTTCTGCCATCCTGCTGTTCCAGCGTGGCCTCGTGTTTTCCCCACCGGGCTGCGTCCGGCTCCCTCTCTGAACAGCGGCGCTGCCCCCTTCTCTGTTCATTGAGGGGCTTGACTGCTGGCACCATGCTGCCCACAGTGCCAGGGCTCAGCCCAAGTTGCCTCCTGGCTCCCTCTGTCAAGCATTTGTTACATGCAGCAATAAATGAGGCCTACAGGGATTGTCTCAGACCAGGGGGCCCAATCTACCCCGGCATCCTGTCTGCGACAGCGGCCACACCCCATTGAACCCAGCTCTCTCCTGAGCCCCATTCAATGCACGAAGAGATGCAAGCCCTGTTTCTGCGAAGTTAATATTACACAGGTTCCTAAGCTAGGATTTGAACCCAGATCTCCGGAATCCCGGGCCAGTGCCTTAATTGCAAGCCCAAGCCGGGTGTCAGGCCGGTTATAGCTCCTGCAGAGAAGGGGAGTTCTGGTAGGGGTCCCCTAGCTGCCTCCCTGCCTGAGCTGCCGATGTCATCGCTGCTTCCAACCCGAGCTATCAACGCGTCAATGCAGAGTCCAGTGAAATGTACCAGACAGAAGCCCGGGCTCTTTACTGCCGCAGTATAACAGCTGGAAGGGTCCCAGGGGCGTCTGTGTCCGGGAAGCGGGCATCTCCCCGGGAACGCAGCCTCGTCAGCGTCTGCCTGGCTAAGTGCAGCTGCTTCTCCCGGGCGCGCGACCTCCGGGAAGCCGATCGATACCCAAAGCTGCTCCTTTGAGCTGAAATGGCCCAACGCCGCCCTCGGGAGCAGGGCTCCGGCGCCTGGCTCTGCCCCAGATTTGCTGCTCGTCGCAAAGGCAGGATGGTCCCGCTCAGGCCATGAGCTGGGGAGGCCGGATGGCACCATTAGTTCGTCTTCACCAAGCCTGGAAACGTGTGTTTGACCAAAGCACCTTTCAGCCAACCTTGAGCTGAAACCATCAGGAGATAGATGCCGCCGTGTCCTGTGGCACCCTGTTAAGAGCCCCAAACCTGCTGTGAAGCCAGGAGCCCTGCCTTTGGAGGGCTTGGCATCCCCCATGGCAGGTTTGTATGGTTGGATACCGGTGGAGATGAGCCCTTAGCTGGACTGTGGGAGCCTCAGGAGACCCGGGGCCCATCGTGCTGGGCGCTGCATGTCCCACTGGCCTTGGCGGCACTGCAGGAAAGCCCTTCTACGGCAGCTCACCCATCTCGCCGGGGTATCCCGGCGAAGATGAGCCTCATTGCTAGGTGAGGTCAATCCAGGGAGGGGATGCAGGGGCCAGGGTAAATACTGGTGGGGAACCCATGGGGGGGATGGGGAAGAAGGATAAATAACCCCTCCCAGATCACCTACTTAGCAGTAATTAGTCAAAGTAGTCTTCCCCCCCAGCTCCCTAGTTGTGGCTGATTTACAGTCTGTTCCCAGCTGTGCCTCTGGCCTGCCGGGTGACCTTGGGCAAGTCACTTTCCCACCTGTGCCTCAGTTTCCCCATCTATAAAAGGGCGGAAATGCCGCTTTTTAAAGGGCTTTGAGATCTGCTGAGAACGTGCTGGGGATGGTGGAGCAGATGTTGGCGGGATTGTCACCCCGGCTTCCGGGCTGGCTTCCCTTTCCCAGAGAAATGCAGTCACTTGCCCAGGGTCTCTGTGAATCGGTGGCAGAGCCCAGAATGGGCTCCAGATTCCAGTCCCAGAGACAAGCCTGCCCCCCCCCCCCCCGCGAACCCCTTTGCCCAGCGGACTGGTGAAGAGAAAGGGCAGTGCAGGGGCCAAGCTGTGGGCCTTCCTAGAACGGCTAGTAGCTGCTGCTCTCTGCTTGCTCCGGCTAGTTCAGGTCATTCTGTCAAGCCCAGCAGGCCGGTGTGGGCTCTGTCTCTGCGGGGGGGGGGGGGGGGCACTGCACAGCCTAGGCTCATCTGCTGGGGCGTTAATCCCGAATAAGCTGGCGTGTGAATTCCAAGTGCAGTAGCCTCCACGCCAGGGCGCTATGCTAGACTCACTTGTGCCTCACAGGCCTTTATGGGCCCTGCCTGCTGCTCCCCTGTTAACTTCCTGGGCTTCAGGTTGGCACCAGCCATGGGAGGGCTTCATGGCCCCCTTCCCGATCCCAGGGGCCACCCTGTCTCTGCCCCCTCCCTGTTAATCGGGTCTGAGTGGAGTCACGGCAGATGGATGGGGAGGGGATGGGGGGGCACACGGAGATGGGCGGCAGAATGAGCCTCTCTGCCTGTCCCGCAGGAGCAGTAGGTTGTTTACCACACGCCTCTCCGCGGGCTAAGGGGGTGGTACAGATGTGGGGTGGCCTCTCCCCTTCCCACCCTCTAACTGGGCTGACTTCAAGGCAGGAGCAGCGCATGGCCATGGCCTCTGGCAAGTCCACAAGCAAGGCACAGCTAAACCATCTTCCGAACCAGCCCCCAGGCCGAGCTGGATTGCCTCCCCCCATTGGGGGAGGGGCTCTTCAGCAGTGGATCTGGGCCGCTGAGGGCGGGAGGGCTCTGCAGCTATCCCCTGAAGCGATTGTCCAACTGCTCCCCCAAAGGGGAAGAAGCTAGAACCCAGGAGTCCTGAATTGCCACCCAGCTAGCCCCCCCTCCCCTCTCCTTCCTGAGCCAGAGAAAGAACCCAGGAGTCCTGACTCCTGCCCCATATCTCACTATCCCCCGTTCCCCTCCCAGAGCCTGGCTGCCTCTCTTAATGTATAGCAGAGCTCCAGCTCTTCAGTCTGTTGCAGGGGGCTTTAGGTGGCTCGCAGGGACCTGGGCTCTCAGGCTGCGAGTTCAAATCCAGCCAGGTCAGGAAGTAGCTGGCTGTTGGGCCTGCATGAAAGCAGCTTGGCGAGTCCCACACCGGCTCCTAACAGGCCACGCAAACTTGTCTCTGCCGTCGATATGGCAGCCAGGGATCGAATGGGCCGCAGCGTCTGTCCCTCCGCTTTCCTGAAGGGGACACTCCAGGTTGCTGCGCCCCAAGGACGCCATCGGCAAAGCAGCGTAACCTTCTCCAGCCCCTGTCCTCACCTCCTTGCCCTCTCTTCCAGCCGCCCAGAAAGCCCGGGAGCAATTTGAAGAAGCCGAAAAGTCTCTGAAGGAAATGGAGGATTCCATCCGGTAAGGGGGCGACCGGAGAGGGGGCGGTGAAAGGGGTATGGCAGGAGTTCAGGCTCTGCATTGGGGCCCCACTTCCATGTCGTTTCTCCTCCCCCCCACCCCCCCGGCCTGCCCCAAACAAAATTAACTTGGGAAGCCTCAGATGCCTAGAAATGTGACAACACTCCTCATGCTAGAGGGTGGGGAACTTTATGGTTAAAGCATGAGATGGGCAGGCAGGACTCCTGGGTTCTGTTCCCCGCTCTGGGACAGGGTATGGGGTAGCGGGTAGATCTGGGCAGGCAGGACTCCTGGGTTCTGTTCCCCGCTCTGGGACGGGGTATGGGGTAGCGGGTAGATCTGGGCAGGCAGGACTCCTGGGTTCTGTTCCCCACTCTGGGACAGGGTATGGGGTAGCAGGTAGATCTGGGCAGGCAGGACTCCTGGGTTCTGTTTCCTGCTCTGAGACAGGGTGTGGGGTAGCAGGTAGATCTGGGCAGGCAGGACTCCTGGGTTCTGTTCCCAGCTCTGGGAGAGGATTATGGTCCAGTGGGTAGCGCAGGTATGGGATAAACAACAGAGGCATCAGGCTGCAGAGACCCAGAAAGTGAAAGTGCCCAGCGTTGTACGGCAGCTGGGGCTGGAGATGAACTGCAGCTAGGGCCAAAAGCCAATTAGCTTTCACCAATTAAGCTGTTAATGAGGATTGGGGATTTTTGAAAATCCCTTCTTGACAATGCTCCTTGATCTCTGCTGCTGTCACATGTCACAGCCTGGCTGTTATGACTGCAGTGTTGCTGCCTGGGGGGGGCGGGTGTTTAATAGAGACACCCGCCCACCCCCAGGGGACCACGTGTTCCCTCAGAGCTGTTTATTTGGAGCAGTAAATCAGCTTTTCCTTCCCTCCCACCCCAGCCCTGACACCTCCTAGGAGATCACAGTGAGATGGAAGCTGACTTTAAAAAACAAAAAACAAACCCAAGCTGTCTCCTATTGATCGCGTACATGATGGGCCGCTGCGCCGCGCCCCCCCCTGAACTCCGGGCCCAGCAGGAGCTGCGGTACCCTTAACAGGGAGAAACACCCCCCCGTGCTGGGAGATCTCTCACAACGTGATACCTTCCCGAACTGGGTTCTGGTGTGTGCACAGCAGCTAGGCACGGGAGACTGGCCCGTGCCAGCTGATGTGGGCTGCGGGGCTGACTCGCTGCCGGGGAGATGTTCTGGCTCAGGCTGGGGCTGGGCTTTAGGACCCTGCGGGGCAGGAGGGTCCCAGAGCTCGGGCTCCTGCCTGAGCCCAGAAGTCCCTGCAGCAATGAAACAGCCCAGCAGCCCGCGTCAGCTGCCAGGGCCCAGCCAGGGTTAGACACACACTAAGAGCTGCATTCACCAGTCTCTCACCCACTACCCCCACCCTCCTTCCAGAGCCAGGGAGAGAACCCCGGAGTTCTGGCTCCCTCTCTGTTCTTGCTCTAACCACTAGATCTCCCTGCTGAAATTGGGGATAGAACCCCGGAGTCCTGGCTCCCCGCCTCTCTAAACGTGAGAGCGAGCTACAGGCTATAACTCATTTCAGGGGGAGGTGGGGGATGGGCTCTAAAGACCCTTCTCCTGTTCCTACCAGGCCCCCTGTGTGAGGTAGACAGCCCCCCTGGAGTTCCAGCTGGGCAGCCTGTTACGATCAGTCGAAATCCACCGATGTCAATTACACCCCCTAAAACAGCAGCAGGTGCCAGACTGGGCCTGTAGGTGGAGCCCCTCTTCCAAATCCAAGGGCGTCCCCCGCCCCCCAGCCACGTGACGCCTTCCCTGGGGGGACGCTGGTCTGAGCCATTAGCCAGCCTGGAGGGACGGATTCGCTCCAACAGCGAGCGGCCCCGGGGAGCTGGAGAGAGCTGAGGTGTAAGGGCAGCGGGCGGCCACAGGGTAGGAGCCAGAGAAAGGTCCGGCGTGATCCAGCGGCTGGAAGCTGGAGCCAGACAACTTCAGGTTGGAAATTAACAGGGAGCATAAGGCGCCGCTGGCCGGTTTGAAATCGAGATAGGAGAAGTTCTCTGGCCTGTGTCCCTATGAACAGGGCGGGTGGGATTGGTCAAGCCCCAGTAGCAGCCTGGGCGAACATGGAGTCTTCCATCCCATCGGGGGGGAAGAAAACTCCCCCCATTGCTCCGCCCCCCACTGCTGGGGTGGAGCGCAGCGGCCAGGCTGTGCAGTGTAGGACAGGGAGTGGAGCGGGGCTGATCGAAAAGGAAGCTGTGGGGGAAAGATCCGTCAGGCTGGGATTTGGCCGGGCGTCTGCCATTCATGCCCCAACTCTGACAGTGTTCTTTAGATGGTCCTCAGTGCAGGGGTTCTCTGTTCTGCCATCCACGGGTGGGGAAACAGAGGCACGGGAGAGGGATGTGACTTACTACGTGGTCTGGGAGCAAGTTAGCAGCACAGCTGGGGATAGAACCCAGGAGTCCTGACTCCCACCCAGCTCCCTGCACTAACCATGTACCCCACTCCACTCCCAGAGCTGGAGATAGCTCCCAGGAGTCCTGACTCCCAGCCCCCTGTTCTAACCACTAGTCCCGACTCCCCTCCCAGAGCTGAAAACTCAGCTGCCAGCGCTCAATTAAGCTAGAGCTCCGCGGCTTGGCCAAGGCATCTGGCCCCCTCCTCTCTTCTCCGGCTGACTGCAGCAGCCTGCCCAAGAGAGGCCAGTAATTGGCAGTAGCCTTGGCTACCAATACCGGGGAGGTAACCCAGACAGTCCCCTCGCTGACAGCAGGTGTCCGAGTCCCCTGGGGTCCAGACCATGGCAGCTGGCAAGTGTGGCGGGAGCAAAGTGAGGCCAGTAAGTTTATACACACCCCCCCCACACACACACCCCAATACCCCATCTCTGCCCTTCCCAGGGGCTGGCTAGGGTCAAGCCCAGGAACTGCCTGCCATTGGGCCACCACGTGTCCCCCCCATATCACCCCCTACTCCATGAGCTAGGCCAGGGGGCTGATGGCAGGGATGGCCCATTGCAAGGGGGAGATGATTTGAGGTCTGAGAATTCCTGTTTGGCCCAAAGTGAACTCTGGGAGCCAGGACTCCTAGGCTCTGTTCTCAGCTCAGGGAGGGGAGTGGGGTCAAGTGGGTTGCGTGGTAGGGGCTGGATTCTATTCCTACCTCAGGCCCTGACACACAAACACCCCCCTGCATACTGTTGCCTCTTTTTGCCTCAGTTTCCCCATTCTAAAACAGGGCGAGTGACTTTCCCCTGCCTGAGGGGGAGAGATGCCACGTGTGCTGGGGGGAAGGGGACGCTGTCTCCAGCCGCTCTTGTTATGCCAGCGAGCTCCATAGGGGATGGGAGCAAGGAAAGAATAAAGCCCGGCAGCTCCTCCCTCGTGAACCTCTAATGCCACTGGAAAAAGCAGGACCCACTGACTCCTGAGCCAGGGGTGCAGGGGAGTCCCTGCCCGAGCCCTGCCACACAAGCTGAACGGGGGCAGGGATCTACCTGTAGTTGCCAGTGGGAGCAAAGGGGTGGCATCCCAATGAACCCAGAGAGAGCAGGAAATCATGTAGTCTGGGTGGCCCGCAGAGCGAAGCAGGGGCCATGGGAGTGGAGTCCCTGCTCTGTCACTTGGGCCAGTCACTGAGCCGCTCTGTGCCTCAGTTTCCCCAGCAGTACAGTGTCCCTCACAAGGGGATTGGAAGGAGCCCAGATACTCCGGCGATGGGGGGTGGGGTGCGTATGTACCTGAGAAAGCCAGGTTCTGAAAGCAGCTGAATAATGGGGCTGACCTTTCCCCCCCACCCCCCTTTGTCCTTCCAGGAGTCTGGAGAAGGAGATCTCGTTTGATTTTGGCCCCCAGGGGGAATTCGCGTACCTCTACAGCCAGTGCTACGAGCTCGCCACCAACGAGTAGGTGCCGGTGATCGGATTGATTTCCCCCCTACCGAATGGCTCTGCCCTCGAACCGCAGACTTTCACTGGGGCGCCCGGGGACTGACCCACCTCCAGGATCTCCGAGCCAGCCCAAGGTTTTAGGCCGGATTCCGGCTCTGCCACGGAGGCGATGCCCAACACCCAGCGTCATGGCGCTCCGCTAACCTCGAGCAACACGCCATGGGATGGTGTCATCAGGGCGCCTGGGTTCTCTTTCAAGCTCCACCGCCAGCCTGCTGGATGACCTGGGGCAAGTCCCTTCCCTGCTCGGTGCCTCAGTTTCCCCTCCCACTCAGCTCTCGGTCGGGGGTGGGGCACAGACCACGGGAGTGGCCCCGGTGTCACAGTATGACAATGGCAGAGCTAGGAATAGAACTCAGGAGTCCTGACCCTGTCACGCTCCTGCTGTAACCACTAGCCCCCCCGCCCTGACTCAGCCTGGCACTTCTCCACGCCTTCTCCTGCAAGTTCCCTGGGGCTGCCGTTTTGATCCAACCCACATTTGGGCGCCAGTGGGGGGCAGCAGGAGAGGAACTGGCTCCTTGGCACCTGGCTGGGCCAGTCGTCGGACGTGGGGTGAGCGGCGCTCGGCTTGGCACGGCCCCTCCTGGAGAGAAGCAGAAAAATCTCCAGCTTCTTCCCCCCCCCCCCCCCAAAACAGGTCAAACTTCGTCCCTGAGGACTGGCTCAGCTCCAGGGAGAGACAGGGTCCGAGCTCCAATTCCAGCTCAGCGATTCTTTTACAGAAAGGTGGGGGGCGGAGCTGAGCCGCTAGGCCAGGACTTTTCCTGGGGCTCAGCCCCCCATCCCCATCCCTAGATTTCCCGCTCCCAAACTGCTCAGCACTCACCCAGGGATTTGAACTGGGAAAACCCAGCCCTTCGTTAGGAACCTAACGGGAGTAGTGCCGTCTCTCTCTCACCCCTCCTAATCTCTCACAGATGTATCCTCCCAACCCCCCTATGAGCATATCTTCATTGTACAGATGGGGAAACTGAGGCCCAGAGGGGGCATCATCTGCCCACACTAACATGGTGGGCTAATGGCTGAGCTGGGGATAGAACCCAGCAGTCCTGACACCCAGCTCCCTTGCTCTTACCACTAGACCCCACCCCTCTCTTGGAGGAGGGTTGCCTGGGAATCCGGACTCCTGGGTTCCCCTTCTCTGGGGTGGGGGGGGTCTGGTGGTTCGTGCCAAGCAGGGAAACTGGAGGGTTGGTTTCTGTCCTCGATGCCTCATCTCACTCACGCTCTGACCCAAGGACAAGCTGCTGGCTCCGTGCCTCAGTTTCCCCTTTCACTTTCTTGGGGCTATCGCTGTGCGGAGTGCTCTGAGATCCAGGTGGCCCTCACTCAGTTTGCAGAGGGAATTAACCTGCCTGGATCAGCTTCTCCAGATCTCTGCACAGCCCTGGGGAGGGGGGTGGTATCTGTTGTGCTTCGTGTTTTCTACCCCTATACGTCCTTGGCTGCCAGATGGATGCGCTCACTAACGAGTTGTTTTTTCCTGGTAGCTATTTAGGGCTAATTTCCCCAGAGCCACAGAGCAGCTCCCAAAGGCTGTCCTGTCTCTTTAAGGCAGGTTCTCCCCCCCCACACCCCAATCCCCTGAAATCATTGCCCAGGTGATGCCGCCACAGCATCATGGGGGGGGGGAAGGTGGGGGGATCAGCTGGGAAATGGAGCGGGAAGGGGGATATGAAGGGAGGAGCAGGGGTGGTGGCTGGGGAATGAAGGGGGAAGGGAATGGGGGCTCAGTAGGAAAGCGTAGGGGGGGCCCCCCAGCCCGAGGAGGGGCACTTGGCCTCTTTGCCTGCTTCTGGGGCTGCAGCTGGGCCGAGTCCCGTCAAATTCATGTCACGCAGGCTGGGGCCAGGCAGAGCTGGGGAGGTGCCAGCTCTGCCCCGGGCGGGGGTGTCAGTCCCTCACCACACTCTTCCCCTCCACCCCCCCGGCAGGTACGTTTACCGGCTCTGCCCCTTCAACAGAGTGTCCCAGAAACCCAAACATGGCGGAGCCGAGACCAACTTGGGGTAAGACAGAGCTTGCAGCACCCTGGACCAGCAGCCCCCCTGTACCGGAGCCGCGCCCCCAGCAGGGAAAGGCCCCGGGTCCCATTCCCTGCCCCCGGGCCAGCAGCCCCCCTGCGCCGGAGCCGCGCCCCCCTGGGCCAGCCAGTCCCCACCCTGGGACTCGATGGGAGCTGGAGTCCCCTAGTGGGGAAAGAGCCTCATTCTCCACCCCATCCCCTGCCCCCTCCCAAGCCAGCCTGTCCCTGCCCTGAGGTGGGATCAGAGCCAGCGCCCCCTAGAGGGGAAAGGCCCCTGATCCATTCCCAAGGCCCCTCTCCCCCCTCCCCCCCTGGCATTGCCCTTGCAGAGGGTGGGGGTCAGTGGTGGCTTCTGTGGGGTGCTGACCTTCAACACTCCCCCCCCTTTGCAGCACGTGGGGTTCGTGGGCCGGCCCGGACGAGAACAAGTTCAGCCTCATGAAGTATGAACACGGGACAGGCTGCTGGCAGGGCCCCAACCGCTCCACAACAGTGAGTGATCCAGCCTGCCGCCCCCACCCTCTGCCCCCCACCCCATCCTCCCATGGCGGGGCATGAGCCAGCGCTGTGCCCACAGATATACCCCTCCCCTGCCCTGAGCCGGCCTGGGCTGGCATCAGATGAGCACAGTACCCCTAGCTCAGAGGGCAGCTGGCTGGGGAGGGGCTCAGTCCTGGGAGCTGGTGCCACAGGCCCTCTGACCCCCTAGCCAAGGGCGGGCGAGAGCCAGCTGCTGAGCCGGACAGCATCAGGCTGGGAATAGTGATGCCAGGTTTGCCCGGCAAAGGATGGGAGCCCTGGAGCAGCCGCCGGCAGCGGTGTTCCCCCTTAGCTCTGCCCCCTGGATGCTGGGTCCCCCTTAGCTCTGCCCCCACACCCCAGTGCTGCATCCTTCTTCAATGTTAGAGCCTGCAGGTCCATGGGGAGCTTCTGTGTACAGCCCGTCAGATCCGCCCGCCCCCCCCAGCCATTCCTGTCTCAGACACCCGGCTGGCTGTGGGCTGGAGGCAGGCACTGGGGGGTTGGGGCGGGGGGGTCTCTGGGCCCAGACAGGCGGACTGTAACAGAAATCGCCATGGGGGCTTTTCCAGAGGTGCCCCAGGGCATGGCTGGGAACCTCTCCCCGCGCCCCAGGCTGACCATCAACCTCTGGCCTCCAGGTGAAGCTGACATGCGGCAAAGAGACCGTGGTCACGTCCACCACGGAGCCAAGCCGCTGCGAGTACCTGATGGAGCTGGTGACGCCGGCTGCCTGCCAGGAGCCCCGCGACCCTGGTGCCGCCGACCATGACGAGCTGTGAGGGGCCAGGAGAGCCAGGTATGTGCCCGCCTTGCCCAGCCCTCTACCTCATGGTGCTGGGGGGACCGGGAGTGGAGGGGGGTCCGATCCTGGTTCAGGGGGAAGCGACTAGAGCCTGGAGCAGGGATAGGACCGGCCATGTATCCTTAGATAGCCCAGGCTGAGCGTGCCTCAGTTTTCCCCATCTCACGGGGCACCTGCTCTCTCTCTCTCACACAGAGGATCTCTCCCATGGCCCCACTTCCCAACCAGGCCATTCCAGGGGGTGGCTGAGGACTGGTCCAGTGACTCTCCTCCCCCAGCCCTGATCCAGACCTCACCACTGCCCACGGCTGTGCCCACCCCCTGCTGCCCCCATTGGGATCTCCCAGCACCCGCCTGTCCGGACAGACGCCCACGGCCAGCCAGCCGCTTTTGGATCTTCGAGACCCCTGCTGTCTTTTCTACACCAGAATGTGAGTCGTACCCTGCACCCGCCGGGCATCTGCCAGCTCCCCACCTGGCACAGGGCCAGGCCCTGCTGCTACAGGCTGCCTCCACTGGATTCCCCTTCAGCCTGGCACAGGTCCCTGGCAGTGCCCCCGATGTCCTGGGTGGATCTGCTGGGGGCACCGCCCATGTGCCCAGCGACTCGGGGGCTCCTATCATCAGCAGGGGGTCCCGAGGCCAAAAACTTCCATGCCAGGAGGGCGCCTCCCCCTTCACCCCAGGAGCTGCCCCCTGCCCCCAGCTCCTGCTATTGACTGAGCCAGGCAGGGAGGCCGAGGGCGGGGAGTCACTCAGGGGTCCCGGCCCCCGGCCAGCGCCGAGGGAGTGAGCGGAGAGAACATATGTCAAGGATTTCCATCTCAATAAAGGAAAGTTTCTCTCCAGCTCCAGCTCTGCGTCTGTCCTGAGCCCATCACCAGTGGGGCTGGGCTACCCGGGGTCTTCAGGGTGGGAGTGAGGGGCACCAGCAGAGCTGGGGGGAGCCCAGGGGCTGGACTAGCAGGGAGCTGCAGGTGGGGAGTGAGGGGCACCAGCAGAGCTGGGGGGAGCCCAGGGGCTGGACTAGCAGGGGGCTGCAGGTGGGGAGTGAGGGGCACCGGCAGAGCTGTGGGGGAGCCCAGGGGCTGGACTAGCAGGGGGCTGCAGGTGGGGAGTGAGGGGCACCAGCAGAGCTGGTGGGAGTGCCCATCCCCACCGTGCCCATCCCTGCTGTGCCCATCCCATGGACCTCTCCCACTGCTGCTACCTCTGGGCTGGCAGGGAGCTGGGGGGGGCCTTTGGTGCCTTTCCTCTGCTCCCTCCTGTTGCCGTCCCCAACCCATTTCCATAACAAAGGGGCCCCCCTGCCCCTGCTCCCAGCTGAGCCCCCAGGTGCCTGATGGGGGGAGGGGAGCTCCCAGCACAGACAGTGCCCCATGTCATCCCCCCATCAAGGGGGGGAGGGGCGGGCTCCTTCCTCTCCCACCTGCCTGAGTTTTAAGGCTGGCTTTGCACTAAGCTCATGTCTTGTGGGGGCGGGGAGGCCTCTCTGGCCTTTGTGCCGCAGCTGCTCTGCCCCAGACCCCCCACCCCCCAACCCATTGGAGGCAGATGGGGGAGGAAGGGGCCTAGGCAGGGGAGCGGGAGGCCCCGGGCAGCGCCCAGCCAAGCTGCCCGGTCTGCATCGTCCACCCCAGTGCCTGGCAAGGCAGGGCAGAGCTGCGCTCTGGGCCCTGAGTCTGTTCTGCCGGGGGGCTGATCAGCCCCAGTTTTCAGCCCCCTCCCCCCCCGACATTTCCCCCTCCCCGTCCGTCTCCAGCTGTGGCTCCCTGCCTTGCGGGGCCAGATCGGAACCAGCTCTGGCCGGCAGCAGGGCTGGCACCCCCCTGCCTCGTGCCCACCCCAGGGCATGGAGATGCCTGCCGGGGCCCGCAAGGCACTGGGAAGGGGTTTTCCCCAGCCCAGTCCCAGCGCGTGACTTTGGCCCAGGCACTTCAGCCCTGAGCCTCAACGGTTTGCAGTGAAACCAGCCGGAGCTGGGTGCCTACGTACTGTCAAGGAGCTGCGCCTTTGTCTTGCTCTGTGCCTCAGTTTCCCCCTCTGTGTAACAGGAATGCGACCTTGGGGGCAGGGGCCCTGGGCTGGATGCCCCCAGTCCCTTCCCCCGAACTCACTGAGCTGGGCACTGGGGTCAGTGCAGAGCCCCGGGTCTTGTGCTCTTAAAAAATCGCTTCCCCCAAGCCACACCTCGATTTGCAGCCCTTCCCCATCATGCCCCTTGGCGTCTCGCTCGGAAAGCCCCAGCTGCCGGAGTCCAAGAGAGCTTGGCCACCCTAGCCGAGGGACCACTCCCATTTTAGAGGAAGGCTCCATTTCCAGTTTGTGACGGTCGGTCAGGGGTTTAACGGGCAGGGGTGAGAGTGTTGCTCTGGGCCTCTGGAGGCCTGGCTTCTAGCCCCACCTCTGCCCAACCTGGGGCAAGTCATGGTCCCGCCTTCTGCCTCAGTTTCCCCACCTGTCAAATGGGGCTGAGCGCATTTGGACAGTGCTGTGAGCTTGGCTGATGACCAGCTTTCTGGAAGGGCTCAGGGTCGTTTAGCAACGCGGCTTAACGCCCCCAGAGCACCTCCCATTCCTGCACTCCTCGCCAGTGGCTCGGGCCTGCCATGCTCAGAACGGGTGTGTCCCCCCCCTCGTGGAAAGGATGTCTGGAGAGCGTAACCCCCAAAAGGGTCCCAACAGGAAACAAAAAGCCCTATGCAGAAGGATCTGGAGGTTACAGTGGACAAGAAGCTGGATATGAGTCAACAGGGTGCCCTTGTTGCCAAGAAGGCCAATGGCATTTTGGGCTATATAAGTAGGGGTGTGATCGTTCCCCTCTATTTGACATTGGTGAGGCCTCATCCGGAGTCCTGTGTCCAGTTTTGGGCCCCACACTACAAGAAGGATGTGGAAAAACTGGAAAGAGTCCAGCGGAGGGCAACAAAAAATGATTAGGGGGCTGGAGCACATGACTTATGAGGAGAGGCTGAGGGAACTGGGATTGTTTAGTCTGCAGAAGAGAAGAATGAGGGGGGATTTCAACTACCTGAAAGGGGGGTTACAAAAGGGATGGAGCTCGGCTGTTCTCAGTGGTGGCAGATGACAGAACGAGGAGCAATGGTCTCATGTTGCAGTGGGGGAGGTTTAGGTTGGATATTAGGAAACACTATTTCACGAGGGGGGTGGTGAAGCACTGGAATGGGTTACCTAGGGAGGTGGTGAAATCTCCTTCCTTGGAGATTTTTAAGATCAGGCGTGACAAAGCCTGGGCTGGGATGATGTAGTTGGGGATTGGTCCTGCTTTGAGGGGTTGGACTAGATGACCTCCTGAGGTCCCTTCAGACCCCGATATTCTATGACACGCACACAAGTGAACATGCGCACACATGAACCCGCGTGCTCGTTACAAATCCCATGATTTTTGAGCTGCTCTAAGGATTTTGAAGGCCTCGGGGGTGATTGGTTTATGATTTGGCGGTTGGGTTGAACGCCCACCCCTCTAATGCCAGGCACCACGCGCCTACACACACCCCCCCCGCACGCACAAACACACACGCCCAGCTCCACGCGGCCCCCACTCCCACCCCACACGCAACAGAGAGAGACGTGTAAGATTCTGAACTTTTTAATTTTCTGGCATGAAAAGTACAAATAATTCAACAAGTCCATGTAAAAGTTCCTTACAGTCGCTGTGCCGGAAATCCCAGTAATAAATTAACTAAATGCAAAGTGTCATTGAAATCAGCTTTAGCTTTGTGTGTGTGTTTTTTTTTTACCGCAGTTTTTTGTTCTTTTTTTTTTTTTCCTTAAACCCCCTTCCTCTCAGCCCCTCACTCGTCCTGCCCGGCGTGATTTCGGTTTTGGCTTCAAAACCCTTGCAAATAAATGAACCACATGAAACTACAGAGTGGAGGGAGGGGAATACGCAGTCTCCAGCGCCCCACTTCGCCCCCTCCACTAAATCCATGACAAGGTAGGTGGCGGGGGGGGCGAGAGAGGATTAGGAGAATGTCCCCCAGGTTATGAAACCTTCCCCCCACTTCCCCCACCCTTTTCTCAGAAGAAAATTGTCCTCGCAACTAGAAAAGGAAGTAGGAGTCGTCTCCTCCGCGGCTGGCTCGGCCGGAGACTTGGCCTGTTCTGATCTCCAGTTTGCTTCAATAACCCGACAGTGCTTATTGCTACTAGAAAAAATATCGGGGGCGACGGGTTGACCTGATCGGCTATGGAGAGAAGCTTTCTCCTTTCCCCTGCTAAGAGCTCGTCTGCAACTGCAGGCGGCGCATCGGATGCCAAGGACGGGTGGGGGGTAGAGGGGGAGGCTTGAAAGAAACCAGATCTTGGTTCTCCAGCCCAATCCAGCTGGCGGCAACTCCCAGCAGTGCAAAGTCAGCTCTTCTCTACCGGCCCTGATTCAGCAATGTTCTTTACGCCATGCGACTGTGGAGTGGCCAGTGGGTAGGGTCACCTCTCTCTGCTGTGTGACCTGGGGCAAGTCGCTTCCCAGGGCCTTGCCTCAGTTTCCCTTCCCAGCCTTTGTGTATTTACCTCTTCGGGTTAGGGACCCTTGCTCACTCTGTGCCTGGGGCGCACAATGGGACCATGATCTCAGGGAGGGTCTGTGCAATGCCTGGCACAGTGGGGGCCCTGATCTCGTCTGTGCAGTGCCCAGCACAACGGGGCCTGATCTCAGTTGAGGTCTGTGCAGCGCCTGGCACAATGGGTCCCTGATCTTGATCAGGGGCTGTGCAGCACCTGACACAATGCAGCCCTGATCACAGTTGGGGTCTGTGCAGCACCTGACACAATGGGGCCCTGATCTTGGTCAGCGTCTGTACAGCACCTGACACAACAGGGCCCTGATCTCAGTCCAGGGTCTGTGCAGCGCCCAGTATGGTAAAACCCCCTGATCTTAGTTAGCTCTGTAATCCTGCTCACATGCTTAAATCTGTTGCTGAATCAGGTCCAGAGAGAACTGCAATTTGCCCCTTTACATGCACAATATCGGCTTCATGGGAGGCTCTTTTTAATAAAAAGAAAAAAAAACTGAAATAAAAGGAAATCCATCACCCAAAACAAATCGATCCTTGGTTTTATGTTGCGGGGGTGGTTGAGTGCTGAGGGCTGTGTTATGTAGGGGCGAAAGGGCTAATAAATACACACAAGAAGAAGAAGGAATAGATAAAAACGACAAGCTAGAAATTTGATTCCCTTAACCTGCTAGAAGAATGAAGAGCAGAAACAGGTTTGCAATTCCCCCCTACAAGACAAAAGTAATCGATGTAACATTGATTCCCACAGACACACTTTTGTAGATAATCGATCTATATGCTTTTCTCTTTTTGCTTACATTATCCCCCTTAATTTAAGTCAGTGCACTTCGCCTCGATCGGAGAATCTGTCCTTAAACATTTTACTCTTTTTTATTATTATTATTATTATTTGATTTTTCTGTTCCCTTTTTCTTTAATAAATAAATTAGGTAAAACCACATCTCAGCAAATTAAAAAATAGTTCCTTTTTAACTTGCAAATCTGATGAGATAACATAAATATACACAAATGTACTCATACAAGGCAGTAATAATAAATATTTAAGTTAACAATAAGTTAAAACTACAAGAAGCTAAAATCCGCAAAAAGATACAAGTTAATGGTGCCAGTTAAAATTTTTTTTTGTCATTTTTGTATGTTTTTTCGCAAACAGAAGCTCTCACAGATTCTTACAAACACAGAACACATTTATCTTCAAAAATCAAGAAATCCTAAACTAACTTCTAAATCATTTAAACAATTAAAACTCAACTAATGCTAAAAGGTTTATCATTACGTTCTCTTTTTTACGTTGTTTTTTTCCTGTTTGTTTTCTAAAGTGAAAGAATTGGTCTCGTTTTTGTCAAACCAAAAATTGAAAATCAAATTAAAAAAACAAAAACAAAACCTAAACCAAAAAGTAGCTGATGTGTGTTGTTTGGGATGTGAGTTGTAACGTGAATCGCCAAGACGTGCCTTGGCTAAAGCAAGAGCAATTGCGTTTCCCCCTTTTTAAGGTTTGGAATTTAGTTTAAATCAACTTAATTTCCGCTCGCTCTTGGAAGGGTGGAATAGAAAAAAAAAATCAGACAGGTGAGTTAGTAACACCACTCTAAGGATCGTTCCCTTCCATCACTAGTGTCGCTCTATGCTGCTACAAACGAAAGAAGCCTACAGAGCAAAACTAATGATTGTTTAAAAAGTCTGTCGGGACTCCTGAAAGATTTATTCTCTCTATATTTTGGCTTAGACATGAGACACTGGAAGATATTTTCTCAAAAATGGCTGGACTTCAAGGAGCTGAAAGTGGTTTTTCAACAGAAATCCAGGAAATTGCCCCTTTAAACTCATTGAAACGAAACATCCTTAAAAGAAATTAACCGAGGGTAGAGCTCTGCTACAAGCGATCAGCACTGGGAGAAACTGGCTCCCGACGGAGGCCGTGGTTAAATTAGAGCTGGTGGGAGAACAGGAGTTTCTTTTTCCCGCTGTTGGAAAATGTAGATTTTTCATTGGAAAACCAAAAAAAATTGAGCATTTGGCAGCAGAAAGCTGAAAAATGGTGGCTGAAAATTACAATACCAGAAGTTTATTTGGGCCAAAATTTTTGAAACCTGACAATAAAATGGTCAAACACTGGTACATTTTTTGGCCCCCAAAATATTGTAAAATGGCCTAAACTGGCTGAAAATGGGAAAATTTGACCCAAACTCAATGAAAAGGGAAAATAATTGGTCAAAAAAAATCTCAGAATTGGGGGGAATTGGGCGGTTAACAGCTGGTAAATATTTAACCAAAAAATAAAAAAAAATAAAAAGGACAAAACCTGAAAAACCTTTGGCTGAAAATTGCTGAAAACTGGGGGGGGGGGGGAGTGATGAAAATGGGGGGAAATGACCCAAATCTCCCAAAATATTACGGCCCAAATCTCCCTAACCCCGGTAAATGTTTGGCCAAAGATGGTCAAAACCTGGAAAAATCTGGCCCAAACCCTAGAAAATTTCCTGCAGAAAACTGAAATAACAGAATTCAGCCAGTGACCAGAAATTTGTTAGCCAAATATTGGCAAAAAACCGAGACATTTTTAGCTGAAAACCCTAAAACTCCAGGTTTGGGCCCTGCATTTTCAGGTTTCCAACGCAGGAGCTGGACGTCGGGGTCGGGAAGGAGACGTTTCCCTGAAAATGCTCCTTTTTCAACAATCTGACGTCCCCAGGAAGGGTTTTGACCAAAACGTTCCACGCGGCGTTCGGTAAAGCTCCAGAGACCTTCCTGAGAGCGGAGGAGAGCCAGCTCTGGCCAGTTTTAAGTCCTACCCCCAGCTGTAAGGTTGGGAATCGGGATAATTGCCTGGGGTGGCTACAGGTGGCTGGACAGTGACTTCTTAAACAAACCCTGCCCCTGTGATTATCCCATGGCTTGAAAGAAAGGAGCATCTCCCCATCAGGGGGAGGGCTGGTGCAAAGATGTGGGTCTCCTGAGTGGATCAGTTTCGTAGCATGGCCGTTGGGTGATGTGGTGGGGGTACACAGGGCTTGGCTTCTCTTGATCAGGCATCACTGAGGCCACCATTTCAGGGGAGGAGACGTGAGGCACGAAGGAGGCGGCTATGGGTATTGTGTTTCCATGCGAGCTCACAGCCAGGGCATCATGGTAGGCCATGCTATGGGCATTCTGCTACCTTGGTGTCCTCATGGTATTAGAGAGACAGGGTGGGTGAGGTCCTGTCTTTTGGCTGGAGCCTGGTATCTCATGCTAGGGGCACCGTGGTAGAGCATGCAACTTGCCACCATGATGGCTTTGGCATTCCTCTGTTGGAAAAGCTGGGGCCAGTTCAGAGAAGGGCTCAGAGAGCAATTTTGGGCTCTGGACACTTGCCTTTAGGCTGGGACACAGGAGAGCTCAAATCAATTTGGCTGATGGAAGGAAAGCTTAGGCAGCAGCTTGACCACCACCAGTAGGTCCCCGATGCTGGGGAACCAGAGCTGATGCCACAGGGCAAAAGGAGACCCAGCTTCCAAGCCAGACAATTTCAGAGTGGAAATAGTGGTGCCGAGTTTGCCCAGCGATAGGGGTGAACCCCTGGAGCAGCCTCCCGTGGAGCAAGACAGGCTGTGCAGCAACTGGAGATTTTACATCCAGATGGGGGAGTTGTCTTTCTAAATGCGCCGCTCTAGCTCATCCACAAGATATGTGTTGGATTGGTGAATTGCCAGGTGGAGTTCTCTAGCCTGGTCTATACAGCCGGTTGGACTAGATCAGGGGTTCTCAAACTTCATTGCATTGCGACCCCCTTCTGACAGTAAAAATTACTACACAACCCAAGGAGGGGGAACCAAAGCCTGAGCCTGCTCGAATCCCACTGACCTGGGTTGGGGTGGGAATGGATAGCGGGACAAAGCTGAAGCCCAGGGGCTTCAGCCCCAGGTGCGGAGCCTGTAACCTGAGTCCCAACTCGCAGGGCTGAAACCCTCAGGCTGAGCCTTGGGTGTCGGGCTCGGGCTTTGGCCCTGGGCCCCAGCAAGTCTAAGCCAGCCCCGGCGACCCCATTAAAATGGGGTTGCAACCTACTTTGGGGTCCCAACCCACAGTTTGAGAACCACTGGACTAGATGATCCATGGTACCTGAAACTTTATGAATCTATCAAGGCCTATGAACCCATGAGCACGTGAGATGCCCCGAAACTGATCCTCCTCTCGACCCAGTCAAATGCAATTCTGAGACATCAATAAGTGAATCACTCCTGTATTTCTGTTCAGGGTTGGGATTTGTTTTATCCACCCTCACCTTGGATCATCAGAAATGCTTTTGTGCCACTTCCATCGACTGATTTATTATCTGTGCCAGGCCTTGCACAATGAGATTGATCCAAGCCTAGAGCTCCCAGGCGTGACTATGATACAGACACTAAATCAATAAGAAAGGTTCACACACTGCCACAGTTTTTCACCCCAGAAACAAGGGGAAGGAGGAAACCACAGCTCTTTTTCAAAAATATGGAATTGGGTGTAAATGTAAGTAATGTCAATATGAAGCATATTTCCCTGGATAAAATCAGTTGTGTTTCTAGTTAGTTTGGGGCATTTTTTAAATCCTCTCTTAAATTTTTTTTCCCCTTGCTTTTCTCTGCTAGGTTTTATTTTTGTTGTTGTTGTTTTGTTTTTTTGGTTTTTTTTGTTTTGTTTTTTTTTGTCGTAAAATGTTAAATAAAAAAATATCCTCGGTAACAATCGTGAATCTCATGCCCCCCCCTTCTGAAACAAAACCCAAAGAAAGAAAACAACCATTTCCTTTTCCATCTTGGCCCTGAGTTGGGCAATCACAGAACCTCTTTGTTAAAAACAAAAAAGATTTTCTCTTATTTTTATTTGCTTTGTGTGTGTGTGTGTGTGTGTGTGTTTGTGTTTGTTTGTGTGTGTGTGTGTGTGTGTGTGTATGTGTGAAGTTCAAGAATCCCAGTAAAAATTCCCAGCGAGGTTGGTTTTTTCCCTTTTTTATAAAAATAGATTTTTTTCCCATTTTTTTGTTGGTTTTTTATTATTTCTGTTTTCAGCCTTTTCTATTATTATTATTATTTATTATTATTTTATTTTATTTCATTTGTTCGTTCTCGAGCTGAGAGAGGAAGCCCTGCTCCTTTCCCCCTCACCCCACCCCTTTTTGGCAACAAAAAAACAACCGTTCTCTAGGAAATAAATTAACACAGGGGCGGGGAGGGGAGGTTGAGAAGGCGGGTAACTTTCTCTTGCTTTTCAAATGGGTTCAATCCATTTATTTAAACATCCCTTTGTGCCTCACCCCCCCATCCCCATTTTACTCAGGGCAATTTTGGAAAGAAAGCAGGCGCAATCTGAAGACTGCATGGCGGGGTTGGGGGGGGGCAGCAGGGAAAGGGTAAATGCTGCCTGGGGATCGGGGCTCTTTAGGGGGTGCAGGGAACAAGGAGGGATCCAATTTCTAGACCAATTAAGCAGCCCATATTTCAGTGAGATGCAGGCCGCTATGGCTCAGCACCTCCAATAGTGTCAAAGGGGGTTAGGCACCTAAAGGGAGGCACCTAACCCCAGATCCTCAAAGGCACTGAAGCTACGGATCTAACTCCCACTGACCTCAACCCCCCCCCAGGCGCTGCTCTGCAAGCAAGTGCCTTTCAAAACGCAGCCCCGAAGCCTCGGGCCCGGGAGCGCGTTTCTGATGGGTCAACCCGAGGATTTGATACAACAGCCCAGTCGCTTCTCCTGGACTGCACGAATTTCCAGCGGCCGACACACGTGTGAGGCTCCAGCCACCCATGCAATGGCCACCCTGGGGCTGGGCTTCTCACCACGGCCCCCGGAAATGCAGTGCGGCGAATGGCACTGGGAGCAAAGGGAGGGCGCACGGACACTGTCAGAGCCAGGCGGGTGTTAGGGTGACACTGGGGGGGGGGAATCAGCTGTGGGCCCTGAACCCCCGGACCTTGCATTGTAAACAAGGGTTGCTACCACCTGTTAGCCAAGTCAGCGTGGGCTCCTCCACCTCTGTGTGTGATCCAGCCACCATTAGAGGGGGACGGAGCGCCACATGGAGTGGGCATGGCCTACCCACCAAGTGGGTGTGGCATTTGCAGAATGGGCATAGCCTTTGCACCAAGTGGGCAGGGCTTGTACTAATGCCCTGCTTTTGGCACTAAGCACCCACTGGCCCCAGGTACCGGGTCCTTTGGACTATTGGCCCTTGTGCCAGGGCCGAGCTGTCGGCAAAGCTGGTGGCTGTTGAGTCGGGACTGGAAGAGACGCGTGCCTGGATTTTAAAGACACAGTCACCCGAATGCCCCCCCCGGACCCTCCCCCCCACACCGGCTTTGTCAGGATCGGGGCTCTAGTCAGGAACGAGCCCCAGCTGGAGCTGAGGTTCACCGGCCCCGATTCCCTGACTCTGCCCCTGAGCCCTCCCCAGCCGGATGAAAGCAGGAGTCCGCTTGGCAATGGCACCACGGCCCTTCCCCGACAGCCAGGCTGGGACCCCAAGTTCTGATGGCGAGGGGGAGGGCAGATCTTGGGGTGTCTCCAGTTACAGCCATCTGGCCAGGAGCCAGGGGCAAAGCTGTCTCATTCCTCTGCCTCCACCCCCTGCTCCTGGATGGATCCCGGTTAGTTTCAGAGCCCCAGTGCCCCATCGCCTCTGGGGCAGCCCCAGAGCCAGGGGGCTTGGGACCCGGGCCTCAGGGGGTGAGAGCTCAGGGGAGCATTTTACCCCCAGCAACTCAACAGCAGCAGCCCCTCCCCACCCCCCTGCCCAGTGCTAATTGGGAATAGCAGCCCTGGCCCCCAATAAGGTCTCACCCATCTGCCCCCCCAGCCCAGAGGTGCTTGTTGATCACCACTGAGAGCCCTGCCAGGAATCCCCTCCCCACAAATGTGGGTTGGGGGAATCCAAGGGGGAGAGATGGGGGGAACCTCAGGATGGCTGTCAGAGGGGCCAGGATGTAGGGGGAGGTCCAGGGGGATCCCTAAATGGAGGGGCCATTGGAATTCAGTGCATAACAGGGGTCCCCTCTCCTGCCCCTGCTGGGGTCCTCGCGATGCCATGGGGCACAGTTCCTGGGGGAAGCACAGGGAGGTCAAGCTTACGTTTGCCTCGCCTGCAGGTGGGGTGGCACCACGGTGCCCCCTCGCTGTCCCGTCACGGCTCCCATGGCAGCTCATTTCTCCTCACCGAGGCTGCGAGGCGTTCGTTTCCTTCCGCTCCCCCCCCCGGGGGGGAGCATCGCGCGCCATCCATGGGTCACTTGCCATGGGTCTGGGGGGGGATGGTGCCCGCCACGGGGCTGGGCACCATCACTCGCCATCGGGATCATCGGGGGGGAAGATGTTGCCCGCCACGGAGTTGGGGAGGACGGAGCCTGCTACAGGGTGGGGGACGGTGCCCGCCATGGGACGGGAGGTTCTGGGGAGGGGGTTGTCTTTCTTTCCATCAGGTCGGGGTATCAGGGAGGGGGGCTGCCCAGTCTCTGCCATGGCTCCTCTCTCCTGCCCTCGGCTCGGGCCCTCGCTCAGGCCTTGTGCTGCTTGCTGGTCTTGAAAGAGACCTGCAGGATGCGGTCGCCCAGCCGGTACCCGTTGAGGCTGGCGATGGCCATGGCCGCCTCCTCGTAGTTGGTCATGGTGACGAAGCCGAAGCCCTTGCACTTGTTGGTGGCGAAGTCGCGGATCACCTTGACGTTGGTGACGGCGCCGAAGGGCCCGAAGAGCTGCCACAGGACGCTCTCGTCCGCCTCCGGCGACAAGTTGTAGACGAAGATGCACCAGCCACCGCTGGAGGCGCCCGTCAGGTTGACGCCCGCCAGGCTGGTCATGCTGTCGATGGTGATGGGCGAGAACCTGGAGATCAAGGACAGAGGACTACCTTGGGTGTAACGCGGGCATCGGCGCGGCGGGCGGGCGTGGGCTGGACCGGAGCACAGCACCCGCCCGCTCGGGCACGGGGAGCAGGGTCCCTCCTTGGCCACCACCCCAGGCCTGGTGCAGGGGGGACCCTACATTCTAGCTAGCCCCCAAGATCAGCTCCGTGGGGGCAGGGGTTCAAGCGAGGCAGCAGAGCCTGGGATCTGGATTCAAACTCGCTCTCGCTGCAGTGCCCTCCGCCCCTCCCCCACCACAATTCCATTGAGGGGGCGTGGCCAGACCAGGATTTGAGCCCCCCGCTCCCACCTCCATCCACGGGCATGGCAGCTTTGGACTGCCCTGCCCTAACCCTGAATCGGGTTCATCTCCCCACTCTGCCCCAAACTCCCTGGGTGACCCTGGCCAAGCCACTGGCGCTCTCTGGGCTTCAGTTTCCCCATGTGTGCAATGGGGATAATGATCCTTCCTGGGTCTATTTCGATTGTAAAGTCTTCGAGGCAGGGACTGTCTGTCCCTGGGTCTGGGCAGTGCCCAGCACAACAGGGACCCAGATCTTGTTTGGGGTCTGGGGGGGGCCTGGATCTCGGGCGGGGTCTCTAAGCCTAATAACAAAAGCAGGTGTGTTTGCTGCTGGCAGTAGCAGCCAAGGCAGCCAGTGTGGCTGGGGCCAACTGGGGGGGTGTCTGACTTGAAGTCCCCTCTGGGCACATTCCCCCCCACCTCGCCACCCCGACGCCGGCCAGGCTCTGAAGAGCGTCGAACCCCAACCCAAGGGAGGGAATAATCGAGTGACGCATCCCATGTGCCCCCCCCCCACCGGACTCCCAAGGTCCTGACACCCCGGAGGCAGGGGCTGGGCATTCTGCACTGGCCAGCTGTTCCCATGCTGGGGGGGAGGGGGGGTTGCGATTATGATTTAAAAGAAGACGCCACAGAATTGACCCCCAAAAGTTCTTTCCTTTTCAACAGCAGGCCTGAAATGGAACCAGGCCCCTGGCATCCTGCTGGCCAGGACCCCCCTCCCCCCTCAACCCCCCCCAGGCACACAGAGAATGGATCTGGTTGGTGGCAGAGCCCAAGGTCCCAGGGGGAGATGCGGGAAGGTGAGGGGGTCTGTGCTGTCAGGCTGGGCTTGGCAGGGGGGCTTGGGGAGGGGACAGGCAGTAAAGGGGGGCTAGTTAAATCCTAGCGCTGGTGGCTGGGGCTGGGGGGGGGGCTCGTTACCTCTTAACGCCGTAGGCCATGTTTAGCAAATTGTCCAGCCTGTGGGAGGAAGACGGAGAGGAGAGGAGAGGCCCCGGTTAGTAGCTGACCCTGTAAAGCGGGGAGGGGGGCCCTGAGTGGTCCTCTGGCTTGGTTATGGGGCAGCAGGGGCAGAAAAGGGCCAGGCGCCGCATGTAGATGGGGGATAAGTGCGACACCGGCTGCATTGCACATGTGAGGGCACCTGGCTGCGTGATGGCTGCACTGCATGTGTTTGCACGGCAGCCGCATCACACGTGTCAGTGCACCTGGGTGTACAGTGCACCTGGGCGTGGCAGATGCTTTGCAGGTGAGAGTGCACACTCACGCACGAGGGCTCTGTGGCACATGTAAATGCACACGCATGCACAAGGGCTGTGTGGCACGGGTAAATGCACACGCATGCACGAGGGCTGTGTGGCACGGGTAAATGCACACACATGCACAGTGGCTCTGTTGCATGTGTTACACATGTGCCTGGCAGCATGTTGCATGAATGTTACATGTAGCACATGCTGCATCCATGAAGGTGTGTGTGCTTCAACACATGCATGTTGCTTGGCCATGTGTGGCAATTCGCATGTGTGGCTCAGGAGCTGTGTTGGAGGTATTGAATCACATGGCATGCTATGTGTGGCTGCTTAGAAGAGACACGTTCAGCACGCATGTCATGTGTGCACCACGCGGCGTTGCAGTGTGTGGAATAGCCCACGCGCCCCCCTGCAGGGGCTGCACACACAGCACACGGGTCCCGCTACATGCATGACGCAGGCATGATGCACAAGGACGCTGCTGGATGCACATGCATGTTGCGTGTAATTTTTTTCTCACACTCAGGCCAGCAACCCCCGTGGACACAAATGCGTCCGAGTGGTTCGGCCACATGTGGCGCACGCAGGGAGGGGACACGGGTCACGTGTGTGCGGAGGCTCTGCCCGCGGGGCTGTATAGATGCTGCAGTCCTGGCTTGGGGTGCATGGGGGGGTCAGGCCCTATTATACTGTTGTGGGGGGTTAATTTTAAAGCTGGAGGGTTAAATATACAAGGAGAGCAGGCTTGGTTCCAGAACTGGACCTAGCTGGAGACAATGGGGGGCTGAGGGGGATGGGCCCCTGTCTGGGGGTACAGGACTGGCTGTTTGTGGGGGGCCTCAGACCCAGAGCCCCTCATTCCCAGGCCACAGTAACGAAGCCCCTGATGTGTGAGCACATAAAAATGGGGGGGAATCTAGTGAGACTGGGAGGGTGGAATTACGGCTGCCATGGCAACCCAGGCACCTGCCCGCCCCCCCCATGCACCCAGTATGCCCCTCCCCCCCACTCCCTCTCCTTGTGGTTAAGAAAGTTGAGATCCCTGAATCGCCGGCTTCCCAGAAATGGTCCCCCCCACCCCACCCTGCCCGTCTGCTGCCCATCTAGCCATGATGCCCAGGGCTGAGATGCAGCCACCTCTGGGGTGAGGCAGGGGGTTGTTTCTACAGGGATCCCTCGAATCCCTGCACAGGTTGCCCTGCCCAAGATGCCACCAGTTACCTGCCTTTCAGAGGGGCAGATACGGGCAACAGCGTCCCAGCTGCCCCCTTCCTTCCTGCCCACAGAGCCAGACCCCCCGGCTGGCATGCACGGACATCGCTCCCTCGACACCTGGGGATCCAGCCCCATTGCTGGGATGCAGCCACCTCTGGGGTGCGGCCTAGTTTTCCAGCCAATGCCACCCAACAGACGGCGCCAGGCAATGAGGGAGGAGCCCGGCCCTGGCAGGAGTTTGGGGGACAGGACGGGATTTCAGCCAGGACGCCTGGGTTCATGCCCCTGACCCAAGCTACTAAGAACTGAGTTTTATTTCTCCTCTGCAAGGCGGTGCCTCCCCCTGCCCAGCACCTGGTGACCCCCCAGCCGCCAATTCAGCCCCTTGGGGGGGGTCTCCCATCCAAGTCCTATCCACGGCCTGACCCTGCTTAGCACTAAGCTGTCCCCACCGCCCGGCTGTGGGGACCGGACCCCCCTCAGGGGTCCCAGACAGTTCACACCTCTGTGATGGAGCCAGCCCCTATGATGGCGGGGATGGGGGTGACAGCAGGGGACAGGGGGGAGAGAGGTGATGGGGAGCCCCCCAGCCCCAGCAGAGACAGAGGGAGTGGGGGTGGGGTGCCTGGAGGAGAGGTACCCAGGGGGTCATTTCACAGACCCCAAGCTCATTACGGGGCAACCAGGACTAACTGTGCTGTATGGAGAGATGGGTGGGGCTATTGGCAAAGGGGTGGGGCAGGAACAAAGGAGGCGGGGCTACTGGTTTAAGGGGTGGGGCCAATGGTAAAAAGGAACACAAGGGGACATGTTAATAGAACAAGGGGAGGAGTCAGGCGCAAAGGGGGAGGAGTTCCTAGTGAAATGGGAGGGGCTAATGAGAGGGGCTGGGAAAGGTGGGGGCAAAAGGGGAGGGGTCATGGGAAGGAGCGAAGAGTAAAAGGGCGGGGCCAGGGCAAAGGGGGCAGGGCTACTGGTGAAAGGGGAGGTGCTGGCAGTAGAAGGGCGGGGCCCTGGCCTAAAGGGGCAGAGTGACCCATAAAGGGGCGGGGCTCCCAGGAAGGGGGCGTGGCCAACGCCCTGGGGCCCCTCACCTGAAGCGCTGGGTCTGGTGGTGCAGCGGCCCCGTGTAACGCCGCGCCGTGGTCTGGTACAGGTGGCTCAGCAGCGCCTGGCCCGTCTTCTGGCTGGGGCTGTTGGCGAACTTGACGGCGATGGGCTCGCTGGCCCCCAGCGGCTTCTGCCCGTGCAGCCCCTTGATGGCCTCTTCCGCCTCTATCCTCTTGTCAAAGCGGATGAAGCCCACCCCTCGGGAGACGCCTGGGGGGAGCGCGGCCGGGTCAGGGGCCGTGGGGCCAATGGCGGGCCCTGTGGCGCAGGGGGCCAGGGTGGGGCTTGGCAGGGGATGCCGTGGGGCAGAGAGCAGAGCAGGGGGTCAGTGAGGGGTGCCGTGGGGCAGGGGGTCAGTGGGGGCTGCCATGGAGCAGGGAGTGGGGCAGGGGGCCAGTGAGGGGTGCCGTGGGGCAGGGGATCAGTGGGGGCTGCCATGGAGCAGGGAGTGGGGCAGGGGGCCAGTGGGGGGTGCACCGTGGGGCAGGGAGCGGGGCAGAGGGACAGCAGGGGGCATTGTGCTGCAGGGAGCAGGGGGTCAGTGAGGGGTGCCATGGAGCAGGAGGTCAGTGGGGGCTGCCATGGGGCAGGGAGTGGGGCAGAGGGCCAGTGGCGGGGCACCACAGGACGGGGGGCTCTGAGCACTCATGGGTGTTCAGGTGATTTTTCACAACAGCCTGGGCCCATCAAGATAAGAATCGTCTCCCTCCCCCATTTGGGCCAAATCAGAGCCATGGGCCCCCCCAGCACTGACCCCCGGCCCGTCGGTCTCCAGGCCCTGCGCTCCCTCAGGCCCAGATGGGCCCATGGGTCTGATCCGGGGGGCGGGTATGGGAGGGGCCGGAGCTGGATGCTGCTGAAGTTGCCAGGCCCCACTGATCCAGCCCCTCGGAGAGAACCCTGGAGTCCGGGCTCCTGCCCCCTCCCCCCCCGGGAGCAGGGGGCTCCCAGCCCCTACCTGTGACCTGGTCCACCAGGATGCGGGAGGTGATGATGCGGCCGTACTGGGAGAAGAGCTGCTCCATCTCCTTCTGGCTCATGCTCTTGGGCAGGCCGCTCACGTACAGGTTGGCATCGCGGATGGAGGCCGAGCTGGGCCGGGCGTAGGAGACCTTGGGGTGTGGGGAGGGGTCAGACGGGGGCTCCAGGGAGACAAGAGGGGGGCAACCCCTCCCCTCCCAGGAGTCCCGGCGCCCTGCCCCTTGCTCTAACCACTAGGCCCCGCTCCGAGCTGGGGGCAGGGGCAGGATCTGTGATGCTTCCTCCCCCCCCGACTCCATGGGTCTGTCTGTTGCTGCGGGGGGGGGGGTTACCTGGCTACCTCCCAACCCCTCCCTGTCCTTGAATCCAACCAGCTCCATCCCTCCATCCCCTCATCCGCCCCCACCCTCATCCCCTTCTCCCGCCCAGCCTCATCTCCAGCCCCCCGCCTAATCCCCCCCGTCCCGCCCTCCAGCCTCATCCCCAGCCCCTGCAGCCCCCCTCCCCGCTCACCTTGATGGTTTTCATCTGCAGTTTCAGCCCGTTCAGGGTGTTAATCGCTTTGTCTGCATCGTTCGGGTCCACATAATTCACGAACCCATAACCTAAACTCTGCCCTGGGGGTGGGGAGAGAAGTGAGTGGGGGGTACTGAGCCCCCTCTCCCTATCCGCACAGCTCTGTTGGTGCCCCTCACTCCCGACCCGCAGCCCCTGCCAGCCTGGGCCTGCCCCGCCCCATCCTGGGCTCTGCTGGGGTGTCCCTCACCCCTGACCCGCAGCCCCCCGCTACCTCAGCCCTGCCCCCCTGGCTCTGCCGGTGCCCCTCACTCCTGACCCGCAGCCCCCCGCTACCCCAGCCCTGCCCCCCTGGCTCTGCCGGTGCCCCTCACTCCTGACCCGCAGCCCCCCGCTACCCCGGCCCTGCCCCCCTGGCTCTGCCGGTGCCCCTCACTCCTGACCCGTAGCCCCCGCTACCCCGGCCCTGCCCCCCTGGCTCTGCCGGTGCTCCTCACTCCTGACCCGCAGCCCCCGCTACCCCGGCCCTGCCCCCCTGGCTCTGCCGGTGCCCCTCACTCCTGACCCGCAGCCCCCCGCTACCCCGGCCCTGCCCCCCTGGCTCTGCCGGTGCCCCTCACTCCTGACCCGCAGCCCCCCGCTACCCCGGCCCTGCCCCCCTGGCTCTGCCGGTGCCCCTCACTCCTGACCCGCAGCCCCCCGCTACCCCGGTCCTGCCCCCCTGGCTCTGCCGGTGCCCCTCACTCCTGATCCGCAGCCCCCGCTACCCCAGCCCTGCCCCCCTGGCTCTGCCGGTGCCCCTCACTCCTGACCCGCAGTCCCCCGCTACCCCAGCCCTGCCCCCCTGGCTCTGCCGGTGCCCCTCACTCCTGACCCGCAGTCCCCCGTACCTGTGATCTTGTCCCGGACCAGCTTGCAGGACTCGATCTCCCCGATGCTGCCAAAGAGGCTCTTGAACTCCTCCTGCGTCATGTTCTGGGGCAGGTAGTTGACGATGAGGTTGGTTTTGCTGTCGTCGGCCGCCCCGTTGGCGCTCAGGGGCGGCCCGTTGGGGAGGCCGCTGTTAGTGGTGGGGCCGTTGGACACCTGGGTCTCCATGGTGCTGATTATCTGCTGGAGACAAGAGGGGGCAGGGGGTGACACTCTGCAGGCAGGGGGCGCTGTGTGGGGGAGGGGGAAGGAGGCACTGGATGGGGAGGGGGGCTCTGTGGGGAAGGCATGGGGGGAAGGGGAGTGCTGCCAGGGGGAGGGGAGAAGGGGCTCTGTGTGGGGCAGAGAGAGGGGCAGGTGGATGGGGTTAGGGGGCATTGTGGGGGGGAAGGGGTACCTCTTGGGGGAAGAGTGCTGTGTGGGACAGAGGGTGATGGATGGGGTTAGGGGGTGCTGCATGGGGGAGGGACGCTGTGGGGGAGAGGGAACTGATACAAGGGGGCACTCCATGGGGTTGGGGGAATTCTTCAAGGGGGGAGATCTGGCAGGATGCCCTGGCGTTCGCTGCCACCCGGAAGGGTCGCCAAGCGTCCTGGTGCCAGGTCGGTTCAGCCCCGGGGGGAGGGGCGGAGACGTCACGGGGCGCCATGGACAGACAGATGGACACGCTCTCCCACCCATGCTCAGGGAAAAGCCAAGGGACCGGGGAAGCTCTGTTGGCAAACCCCGGCCAGGCTGCCAAATCCAGAGCCCAGGAAACCCAGGGATGGAGGGACCAACAGCTGGGCCGAGGGGGACAGACAGACAGACTGGCCAAGGGAGACAGGCGGCCAGGCCGGGGGGAAGGGACAGACAGACAGGCTGGGAGAAGAGATGGCTGGGCCAGGGAGGGGGGGACAGAAAGAGGGGCTGGGAAGGGACAGACAGCTGGGCCAAGGGGACAGACAGACGGTTGGGGGGCAGATGGCTGGGCCAAGGAGGGCGGACAGACAGATGGGCCAGGAACGGGGGACATACAGGCAGACGGGCAGTGGGGGGACAGTCAGGCCAAGGAGAGACAGACGGCCGGGCTGAGGGGACAGACAGACAGGCAAGGGAACAGACAGACAGGTGGGGAGGACAGACAGACGGGCGGGGGGGGGAACAGACAGACGGGCCGGGAAAGAGTCAGATTCCCAGGCTGAGGGGACAGACAGACAGGGGGGACAGACGGGTCAGGGGAACAGACAGACAGGCAAGGGGGGACAGACAGGTAGGAGGGGAAGGACAGACAGGCGGGGGGGAACAGACAGACGAGGGGACAGACAGACGGGCGAAGGGACAGACACAGGGGCGGGGGGACAGACAGACAGGGGGACACAGATAGTCCCAGCTGCTCTAAAACTTCGGGAAGCCAAGCCTCCAAATGCCCCCCCCCGTGTGCTCCCTGCAGCAGTGCCCCTTCCCCTCCCCCCACACGGAGCAATGGGGAGCTGGCTCCGACCCCCACCCTGGCCTGGTTATTTCTGCCCCATCTAGTGTGGGAAAACCAACCCCCTCCGATGCCCCGACGAACCCTGAATCAGCTGCCCCCCCTTCCCAACACCCCCGTCCCAGTCCTGGCTGTAGCCAGTGCTCTTAACCCTGCCTCAGCCGCCCACCTCCCACTCCGAGGACGCTGGATCCTCCAGGCCCAGCTGCCCCAGGTCGCCCCCCAGACCCTCCCCTTGAGACACTGATCCACCTTCCAATACATTCACCTGCCCAGCTCCTCCGGGGGCACCAGATCTGCCTCCCCCTAGCAGCCAGAAACCACCCCACGTCCAGCCTTGGTCTGTCCCCGTTTGCTCTTGGGCCCATGCCGCCCTCACGCGCCCCCCACCCTGGGGTTTACACGGAGCGCTCAGCTCCCCGGCGGCCTGTGTCCGGCCAGGCTGAGCAAACCCAGCACTTGTAGTGCCACCCTGGCTGCAGGGAAGGTGCCTTGCGTCCACAGCATGCAGCTCTAGCCTGACCTCCAGGCCGTTCCTTCCCCCCGGACGCCCACGTGAAGCCCGAGGATCGCAGCTAAACCAGCCTCAGGCAGAGACCGGGGGGGAGCCAGGAGCCCCCGACACCCCCGCGATGGCAGGGACATGCCCTGATATTCCCAGCCCCATGCTGCAGGGGAAGGCGAACCCCCCCACCCCCTATCTCTGCCAATCTGACCTGAAGATATTCCTCCCTGTCCCTAATCGGGCAGCCAGTCTGACCCTGAGCAAGCCCCACCAGCCAGCGCCTAGTGAAAGGATGGTTCTCTGGCCAAGCTCTGATGCTTTAGAGGAAGACGGGGAGGGGGTTGGGGGGGAGACAGGATCCATCTGCCCAGTTGTGCACTGGAGGGGAAGGGACAGCCCTTCCTGACCCCTGCAGGCAACCGACTGCAGCCCTGAAGCATGAGGCTGGATTCTAGCCATTGCCTTAATGCAGAGCCGGGAGTGTGCGGAGGGAATGCAGAGATTCCTCTTCTCCCCGTGGTCCGTAATGGAAGGGGGCGAACAGTGGGGCTGACAGATTCCAAGGCCAGAGGGGACCCCCATGATCAGCCCCCCCCCAGGCTGTAGAATCGCTCCCAGAAGTGAGAGAGCATCTTTCAAAGCCCCTCAAGCGATGGTGAGTCCAGCCCCTCCCCGGGAAGCAGCTTCACCGCATCATCACCTCCCTGTGTCTTATTCCAGGGCCGGATTTATCTACCTTCAACTCCCAGCCACTGGCCCTTGTCAGCCAGACTGAAAAGACCTCATCCCGCACTCCAATCCAGCCTCCATTGCCAACAGCCCTTTAATCGGCCATGGGCCCGCTCCACGGTCACTCGCCTGTCCCTGCGGCCATCCTGCCGCATCCTGCTTCGTGAGTCAAGGAAGCACAGGGCAGATCCCAGGAGGCGATTCCCATACGGGGGCATTGACGCCCCTTTGGTGAGACCGGGCCAGGCCAGGGGGAAAATGGCCCTGCCTGCGGCTTGTCCAAAAGTCCCCAAAGACGGGAGCGGTCGTGGCCCGTCTGATCAGCCAACATTAATGTCGGTGAAACGCCCCTCAGCAATGCAGGACCCTGGAGACGTCCCCCTTTCTCAGCAGCTAGGCAGGGGGGCAGCAGGATCGGGGTATGTGATTCAGGGAGCCCATTGCCTCAAACCCATCTCTCGTTTCCTGCACGCAGCCCGGAGGTGCAATTCCAGCAGCAGGAGGTGCCCAGTGGCCTTGTGCCCCGGGTGCTGAGTGCCCCCACTGGAGAGCTGCCTTCATTGAGCCAACAGCGAGGACAAGCCCGGAGCATGGATCTTGCTGGGCCCCAAAATTCAGCAGCCAGATCAGCGCCACAAACCGATCCCGGCGCTCCTCCTGCCGCCCCGGGGATGCCTGCAGCGGCCGGTCAGTTTCAGCCATGGCTGTATCAGCTTCTCCTCCTCGGTTCCGTCAGTCCCCCGGCGGCGCCGTTAGGGATCCATGGGCCCGAGCCGTGCCGCCCCTTGCCACAGCCGCGTGTCTGAGGGAGGAAGGGTTGGAAACCGGCGCGGCAAAGAGCGCCTCAGGATGGAACGGGGGGGACCCCAAACTTGCACAATTCCCTGCGAGGCATGCACAAATCTCCCACAAGGAGGCGCACCAAAGGCTGGGGTAGGAGACGCCAACTTCCCACCGCACGGCGCTGCTGATCTTTTCCCAACGCAGCCCAGCGCACTGAGGACACACGGCGCCGGAAAGGCAAGCGCGCTCTGCCGAAACCGCCCTGGCGGCAGCAAGGACACAACGTCCGCAGGTGAAACCGAAGGCTGGATCTACACTAGGGGCATTTTGACGGTGCTGCTACGCCAAGCAGGGGTCACCCCCTGCTCAGCAGAGCTCTGCCAGCCAATGGTTGCAATGTAGACCCAGGCTGAGATACCTTGGCCAAAAATGACACCGTTTAACCTAAGTGCATTAGCTACACAAGGCCTTTTCCTTCCAGCACACGAGCGTCCATCCCCACGTGGCATTCCCCAGGAGCAGGGCCTTTCAATTCACCCCCTACCTTAGTCCAAATTCGCTTTCCGGTGTAGACGAGGCTGGGTCTGCGTTAGAGGCCTTTGCCAGCATAGAGAGCCTGGCAAAGTGCCCCTAGCAGGGATGCTACCAGGCTGGCATCGCTCGCCCCAGCGCCCCCGAGTGAAATACGTTAGCCCGGCAAAAGCACAGATCGGCTGGTGTCACCGGCTCTGCCCTAGGGCTTTTGCCAGGTCGGTCGGGGATGAGCTTTTCCACGCTCCCGACTGACCAGCCGGGCTAGCAAAGCTCTCCCCTGGACAGCCAGCCCAGGGCATGTCTGGGATACCTAGAAAATCAGACCCGCGAAGCCTCACGGTTATACCCGGGCGAATTCTGTGCATCCACCGGGCCTCACGCTCAACTCCCCGCCCCACACACACACAGCTTAGGGCCTGAACGAAGCCGCCAGGGGCTGGGGTGTTTGGCCAAGGTCATGCCTCCCCCAACAGCTGCAAAAAGCCCGAGGGACACTACTGACCCTCCCCCCCGGCCTAGGATTTCCATTTGATCGGGAAGAAGCAACCACAGCGCCCCCTAGCGCCATGCAGGACCAACTGCGAGGGGAGAACGCCCCTTACGGCGCCCCCGCCCCGCTCCCTGCAGCGCAGCGCCCCCTAGCTAGCGCCACTCTGGGGCATTGGGCCAGCGCGGACTGCCGGGGAGGGCACCCCCTGCTGAGTCCCCCCCTCCCACTGACTACAACACAGCGCCCCCTAGTGCTGACCCGGAGCACCGGGGCCAGCACTGGCTGCCGGGGGAGGGCAGCCCAATGGGTTACATCTGCTCCGAGCAGGATTTGGCCCATGGCAGATGGCAAAGCCCGGAGAGCACCCCCCACCCTGCCAACACCCTGCCTGCCACCGACCCCTCCACCCCCACCCTGCTGCACTGAGTGGCCCCCGCAGCTGCCCTGGTGCGGCCGTCGGCTCCCTGTCGGGTTATTGATCCGTCCATCGATCTCGACATTATCCCCGGCCCCAGGCCAGACACCAAATCCGTCGGTGGTGAACTACCAGCCAAATCACACCCGGCAACGCTCCACAGCCCCCTGCTGTCCCAGCCCTAGCCCCCCTGCCCCCCGCCCCGAGCAGACATCCCGCTGCCTTGGTGTGGAAGGCGGGAGATCTCTCTGGATCCCCCCATGCATCCCCCCAGCACCCTGGGAACTGGAAGCCCCTCCATGGACCCCCTTGCACTGGGGGCTCATTCCCAGACCCTGTTGTGGGGCTGGATTTGCTGGGTCCCTCCTCCCCCCATACCTGGATTGAGGCCGAGCCAGACCTGTGCAAACCCACCTGGATGCTCCCCTCCCCCAAGGGCCTGGGCCCCAGGGAGTGTGGGGGGTCCCAAATGCAACGTCCCTCCACGTGTTTTTACCCATTGGATCCCCACTTCCCTCCCCGAGCTGAGATAGAACCCAGGAGTCCTGGCTCCCAGCCCTGCCCCACACCTGGTGGACCCCCGACTCCTCCTGGCCTGCCCAGACCGAGCTGGATCACGTATTCTGCCCAGACACCATGGGGACAAAAGACCTATTTGGCTTTAAGATAAAACTCGATAAGTTTATGGAGGAGATGGTATGATGGGATAACATGATTTTGGTAATTAATTGATCTTTAAATATTAATGGTAAATAGACCTGATGGCCTGTGATGGGAAGTTAGATGGGGTGGGATCTGAGTTACTACAGAAAATTCTTTCCTGGGTATCTGGCTGGTGAATCTTGCCCATGTGCTCAGGGTTCAGCTGATCGCCATATCTGGGGTCGGGAAGGAATTTTCCTCCAGGGCAGATTGGCAGAGGCCCTGGGGGTTTTTCGCTTTCCTCTGTAGCATGGGGCACGGGTCACTTGCTCGAGGATCTGCTCCTTGAAGTCTTTAAACCACGATTTGAGGACTTTGATAGCTCAGACATAGGTGAGAGGTTTTTCGCATGAGTGGGTGGGTGAGATTCTGTGGCCTGCGTTGTGCAGGAGGTCGGACTAGATGATCAGAATGGTCCCTTCTGACCTTAGTATCTATGAGTCTATGAGATTCATTCTGGTCACTCCAGCTTGGCCCGGGGGGGAAGCAGCGAGAGGGTGACACTGATGTGACCTGGCTTGGTGGGCAGCCCCTGCACTCAGCCGGCCGGCCCTTCTCCGACTGCACCATGGTAACTCCTGAACACCACCTCTGACCCACAGGGCCTCTTCTCGGCACCTCTGGGCAGAGCCCCTGGGATTTGGGGGGGAAATCGGAAATCTGGAAGAGGCAAAATGGAGGATGCACGGAGTCCCTGGCATGGAGGAGAGTGGGGGTCCCTGGTATAGAGGGTGCTTTGGGGGCAAGCAGAGCTCCTGCCATGGAGCCAATAGGAGTTGGGGAGCATAGAGAGCCCCACCTTCCAGCACAGCTTGTAGCTCTGCATGGGCTGGATGGATAGATAGATTAGATCAGATAGAGAGTGTGTAAGGGGATAGATAAATAGATATAGAGGGGTGTATGGAGATTAGATTAGATAGATAGATAGATAGATAGATAGATAGATAGATAGATAGATAGATAGATAGAGGGGGTGTATGGGGATAGATAGATAGATAGATAGATAGATAGATAGATAGATAGATAGATAGATAGATAGAAGGGGTGTATGGGGATAGATAGATAGATAGATAGATAGATAGATAGATAGATAGATAGATAGATGGGGTGTATGGGGATAGATAGATAGATAGATAGATAGATAGATAGATAGATAGATAGATAGAGGGGGTGTATGGGATAGATAGATAGATAGATAGATAGATAGATAGATAGAAGGGGTGTATGGGGATAGATAGATAGATAGATAGATAGATAGATAGATAGATAGATAGATAGATAGATATAGAGGGTGTATGGGGATAGATAGATAGATAGATAGATAGATAGATAGATAGATAGATAGATAGATAGATAGATAGAGGGGGTGTATGGGGATAGATAGATAGATAGATAGATAGATAGATAGATAGATAGATAGATAGATAGATAGATAGGAGTGGCTGGGGACAGACAGATGGGCTGGGCTGGGGATGGAGGGATGGGGGAGCAATAGACAGACAGGCCCAAGGAGGGAAGCAGCCCCCCTTTGGGGCCCTGCCATTGTCCCAGCCCCCCGGCCCCACCTGGCTTGGGCAGCTGTGTCTGCGGGCGGGCGGCGGGGCCGTCCCCTGCCATGGCGCAGCCGGCCGCGGTGTCAGTTGCAGGCCGTGGCCCAGCTTAGCCAGGCTAAGCCCCTAATTAGGATGATCCCCCGGCTCCATCCGCCTTCACGCCACACAACGAGCTTAGCCCCCCCCCACAAACATATGTTACGGGGCCAGGGGGGCTGGACTGAGACACACACCCCGGGTCTGATTCCCTCCCCCCAGTCCCCTTTTCCATATGACAGCCATCTGGCCCAGCCCGCGGGCCTCAGTTGCCGGAGCAACCATCCTCTCAGCAACCGCTTGGCAACGGAGACGCCATCCCCTAATCCAGTTTGGCCAGAGCGGGGATGGGGGTCCTTTTGCCCCCCTGGCCCTCCAAATCCCTCTCCTGGATCATCACCCCTCAGAGAGACCTGGAGGGTCTGAAGGGTATTCCGAACCTTGCCCCACCTACTCACCCCTCTCCCTGCCATAGGCTCCCTACAAACACCTATAGAAGGGATCAGCCCCTCCATCAGCTGCTATATGGCCCTGGGAGAGGTCTATAGGAGGGATGGAATTCCCTGTTCAATTCTATAGGGGGTCTCAAGATGCAGAAGGGAATAAATTCTCTACTCACTTCTATAGGGGGTCTCTAAATACCTATGGAAAGGACAGAAGCCTGTAATTCCATAGGTGGTCTGTAGATACCTACAGAAGGGATAGAAACCCTGATTCAGTTCAATAAGGGAGAGTCTCTTCCTATAGTGGGAGAGAATCGTTGATTACCTTCTAAAGCACCTATAGAAAACACTTTTCGACCAAATCCTCCAGGTTTCTAGGGAACCCTGCTCCTCTTCTAGGGAAGCCCCAGGAAGTTCTATAGGGGTGTTTCCCATGAGGGTAAAATTCTATAGGTGCATTTTCAAGTGGGGAAAACACTGCCTGGCTCAAGGCAGTCTGCCCCGCGGGATGCCCGGGAGCCCTGACCTGCCAGCCCCGGTGTGCCCGGCTCGGGGCAGTCTGCCCAGCTGGCTGTGGAGGAGCTGGGTGGGTGATCTGGTTCCAGCTGCGTCCTGCCTAGTTTCCAGAGGATGTCTGTGGCAATCAAACTGTCTCCGCAGAACATTTCACTTTGGATTCAGCAAACCCCAATGGGGAAAAAATGTTTCCTCAGAATTTTTTCCCACTGGCTTTTAATGCCAAAGCCAAATAACCCCGATCTTACTGCCACGCACCCATCCACCATGACACGCCTCGCGCCAGACGTCACACAAACATTATAGTGTCCCCACCGGAAATCGGAGCCCCATCGCACCGGGCGCTGCACAGACCCCCAACCAAGATCAGGGCCTCCAGGTGTTGAGTGATGCACAAGCCCAAAGGGAGAACCAATCCTGGCCCAAAGGGCTCAGAGCCTTAATAGATAGGACATAAAAGGAGGGCAGGAGTGTTGTCATCCCCATGATACTGGTGAGGAAACTGAGGCACAAGAGCAAGTAAGTGATTTTTTTTTAGAAGTACCACACAGCAAATCTGGGGCAGAAGTGAGAACAAAAACCCTGCTCTAACCACTAGACCCTACTCCCCTCCCACAGCTGGGACCAGAACCCAGGAGTCCTGACTCCCAGCCCCATCTGCTCTAACCACTAGACCCCGCTTCCCTCCCACAGCTGGGACCAGAACCCAGGAGTCCTGACGTCCAGCCCTTCTGCTCTAACCACTAGACCCCACTCCCATCACACAGCTGGGACTAGAACTCAGGCATCCTGACTGCCGCCCTGCGCTAACCACTAGATCACACTCCCCATCCACAGCTGGGGATCGATCTAGGCGTCCACTGTCTCCCTTCCTCTATTAGGCCCCCTCCCATTCCCAGGGCTGGGCCAGAACCCAGGTGTTCTAACCGTCAATCCCCTTTAAACACCACATCTGCAGTTTTGCCAACACTGGCAAAGTTTGGTGTTTCCCCAGCTGCTCAAGGTATGGGGCTGACGAGGGAATCCCAGCTTTCACGGCCATCAAAAAGCCATCACGGGTGCCGAGAGAGGTGTGACAACGTGCCCCCCCAAAGGCTCAGAACCCAGAGCGAAAACACCCCAAATGGACTGATTTTTTTTAAAAAAATCTTTTGATTTTTTTTAAGACAATCTCAAGATTTTTTGTGGGGGGGGAAAAACTGATATCCTCATTCCCCAGCTGGAGAAATCGCCCTGTGGCCGTGGCGGGGACATGACAATTGCAGGACCGTGCTCCATCAAGAGCCATTTTTAAATCAAGTCCTTGTGCCCAGCCCCCCCAACCTCCCCCGCTCTAACCACTAGACCACACTCCCCTCCCAGAGACAGAGACAGAACCCAGGAGTCCTGGCTCCCAGCTCCCACTGCTCTAACCACAATACCCCACTTCCCTCTGCTCCCAGTGCTGGGGATAGAACCCTGGAGTCCTGACCCCGGGCCTGTCCTCCCTCGCCCGTCTCCGCAGCGAAGCAAGCCATCCGTGGCATGATAATCCTCCATTGTGCGCCAGGCAGGCAGGCGAGAAAGGAGCGAAACGCCCCCTCCCCTTCCCCCCCACGCAGAGACAAACCCGGCACACACAATGCTGGCCCTGGGCCCTGCGGACAATGGGGCATTGAGCGCCCAGGCGACAGGAGGCACCGGGCTGCCAGCCACGGAGCGCTGCTATTCTCCCACACATCCGCCCTGCTCCCCGCCGCCCCCCCATGTCAGGGGAGCTCTACAGTGCAGGGAGACAATCAGCGAGAGAACAAGACGGGTCGGGTAGCTAAGCCAGTGTGTTAGTGATGTGGCTGGGGGTCAGGGCGCCTGGATTCCGTTCCTGGAGCTGCGGGGGGGCCTGGGGGTCATGAGGAGGCCTGGGAGCCAGGACCCCTGGGTTCTGGTCCTGTGTCTGGAAGGGCACTGGCCCCTACTGTGGAGGGCACAGAGACAGGGAGCCAGGACATCTGAGTTCTAGCCCTTATGCTAAGGCCAAGGATAGTCCACTAGGATCAACCCCCTGTCCCCCGTTCAGATCTCCCCAGCTGCACCCACCACATGGCAGGCAGAATTAAAGGGTGCTATTGGCACACCGTATTATGATAGCACCTAGAGGCCCCAGCCCAGGGGTTGCGCAGACCGGGGCCCTGTCGCGCCGGGCGCTGCGCAGACCCCGACCCAGACCGGGGCCGGGCGCTGCCCAGACACACAGTCCCTGCCCTCAGTTGCTCACCCTCTTACTAGCATGGGGAAGGGTTAACTCCTGTTTGACTGAGGGGATCTCTGAGAGTTTGGGGGCAGGTTCTCAGTGCTCTGACTCCCACCACAGGTGCAGGGCCTTGGATAACCTGATGCTGAGGCCACAGAACATCTGCAGCAAAACCAGGACTCAAACTCAGAGCACCTGCATCCCAGCCCAGTGTCTTAACCACTAGGCCCTCCTGCCTTCCAGACATGCCCTCCTGAAACAGTCACGTCATCGGATGCCCCATTACACCCCCGAGCCCCACAGTGCCCAGAGGCACTGCCACCAACTGCTTCCGACTACCACCGCTGCTTTCTCATACCCAGGCAGTACCCCAGTGGCCCGGAAACAGGCTTCCCAGTGCAGCCATTCTGCCTCCACCTCTGCCCGCATCCCCGGAGACCTTCGGCTCCCAGCCTCCAAGTATTTCAGTGCCGATGTTTGCGAGACGAGTCCTCCACGGCCCCAAAGCTTTTCTCTCTCCCAATGCCAGACTGTGCAGCCCTCAGGCAACAGACAGAGACTTTTAGGACCAGCATGATCCTCTAGCCTGACCTCCAGAGGTTCCCACCACTGCTCCCAGCCCATATCTGGTGGGTGAGCTAGTCAGAATCTCAGTGCAGGAACAGCTGGGTGGCTTCTCTGGGCCACGCAATGCAGGAGGTCAGACTAAATGCTCAGGACGGTCCCTTCTGGCTGTAACTCCCAGGGATCTCAGCATCTCTTTCAGCAAAACATTCCCAGTTGGGATTTAAAGACCCCAAGCGATGCAAAAACCATCCCGTCCTGTGGGCAGCTCATCCAGGTTCATGTCCCTCACTGGGCAAAACCGGACCCGTTGTTCCCAGCCTGAATCCATCTCTCGTTTTGAAGCTGGATCTCGCTCGGTCAAGGGCTGTTGGGTAAAGAGCCCGTCGGATTCTTTCTCTTGCCTCCACGGTGAGGATAGACAGTCCACAACCTAGTGCCTCCTGTTGGACAGAACCCTTAGCATAGAGGAGATGCTGGGGGGCTTCGATTTGCTAACATGCCTCTGGGCCCCAGAGGTCCATTTCCCCAAGGTCCATCAGGTCTGAGTGGGCCCCCCAGCTATCGGTTGCCTCCACTCCGTGCTGGCAGTTGGAGCGTCATCTATTTTAACACCAGAAGGGGTCATCTACCGTATCTCACGGGCCCAAGAATTCGTCCTGTACTGAGCCCAACCACTTGTGTTTGACTAAAGCAGCTGCCAGACAGGAATCCTCCCTTGGGGAGTTTGTTCCCATGGCTAATCACAAGCAAGACCAGCAAACGGATGGAAACCCGGCTTATACCGGCAGAACAGGGCTTTTGCTGGTATAGCTGATGCCAGTTCCCTGAGAGCTTTCTCAGCCCTACAATCGTGTCTACACTACACTTGTGCCGGCACAACTCTGTCAGTTAACGGCTTTTCATGTGCCTACTCAACAGAGCTACACCAGCAAAAATGTTAAAAGCACAGATCAACCTGCTGGTTTTCACCGTCAGGCATTTATTTCTCCAGCCCTTAGTGGATTCGTTGCTTGGATGAATAAAGGTCTAGAAAACGTGATCTATGCAGGAAGGTTGAAAAAATTGGGTTTGTCTAGTCTGAAGAGGAGAAGACTGAGAGGGGACATGATAACAGTTTTCAAGTACATAAACGGTTGTTGCAAGGAGGAGGGAGAAAAATTGTTCCCCTTAACCTCTGAGGATAGGACAAGAAGCAACGGGCTTAAATTTCAGCAAGTGCGGTTTAGGTTGGACATTAGGAAAAACTTCCTAACTGTCAGGGTGGTTACACACTGGAATAAATTGCCCAGGGAGGTTGTGGAAGCTCCATCATTGGGGATTTTTAAGGGCAGTTAGACAAGCACCTGTCAGGGATAGTCTAGATCAGTGGTTCTCAACCAGGGGTCCAGAGCCCCCTGGGGGGCCGCGAGCAGGTTTCAGGGAGTCCACTAAGCCGGATCAGAGTTAGAGTTAGACTTGCTGGGGCCCAGAGCAGAAAGCCGAAGTCCCACTGCATGGGGTTGAAGCCTGGGGCCCTGAGCCCTGAGATCTGGGGCTGAAGCAGAAGCCTGAACAACTTAGCTTCATGGGATGCCCTGTGACTTGGGGCCCTGGGCAATTGCTACCCCTTAACACCGGCCCTGGCTTTTATATGCAGAAAACCAGTTATTGTGGCAGAGGTGGGCCGTGGAGTTTTTATAGCGTGTTGGGGAGGCCTCACAAAGGAAAAGGTTGAGAACCCATTCTAGATAATACTTAGTCCTTCCTTAAGTGCCAGGGACTGGACTAGGTGACCCCTCGAGGTCCCTTCCAGTCCTATGATTCTATGATTTTTGTAGTTCTTCTCTGCACATTCTCTGGTTTTTCCCACAGCCTTTTTAATATGAGCACACCAGCACTAACCAGATTGACCATCTTTGTTGGGGGGGTGGAAATACCAAGAAACCCACCACAGTAACATTTCACTTCAAAAAGGGGAACCACACAAAAATGAGGCTAGTTAAGTGGAAAGTAAAAGGAACAGTCACAAGAGTGAAATGCCTGCAAGCTGTATGGAAACTTTTAAAAAACACCATAATAAATGCTCAAAGTATATTTATACCCAAATTTTAAGAAAACAGTAAGAGGACCAAACAAATGCCACCTTGGCTAAATAACAGAGTAAAAGAGGCAATTAGAGACAAAAAGACATCCTTTAAAATCAGAAGTCAAATCCTACTGAGGAAGATAAAAAGCAACATAAACTCTGGCAAGTCAAGTGTAAAAGTATAATTAGCTAGGCCAAAAAAGAATTTGAAGAGCAACTAGCAAACGACACAAAACCTAACAGCAACGAAATTATGGATTTTTAAGTACATCAGAAGCAGGAAGCCAAACAACCAGTGGGGCCACTGGACGATCGAGGTGCTAAAGGAGCACTCAAGGAAGACAGGGCCGTTGTGGAGAAGCTAAGTGAATTCTTTGCATCAGTCTTCACGGCTAAGGATGTGAGACAGATTCCCACGCCTGAGCCATTCTTTTCAGGTGACAAATCTGCGGAGCTGTCCCAGATTGAGGTCTCAGCAGAGGAGGTCTGGGAACAAACTGATAAACTAAACAGTAATAAGTCACCAGGCCCAGATGGGATTCACCTGAGCGTTCAGGAGGAACTCAAATATGAAATTGCAGAACTACTTGTGGCATGTAACCTATCACTTAAACCAGCCTCTGGACCATATGACTTGTGGATAGCTAATGTGACACCGACTTTTAAAAAAGATTCCAGAGGTGATCCTGGCAATTACAGGCCAGTAAGCCTAACTTCAGTACCAGGAAAATTGATAAAGAACAGAATTATCAGACACACAGAGAAACACAATACACCGGGGAAGAGTCAACATGACTTTTGCAAAGGGAAATCATGCTTCACCAATCTATAAGAATTCTTTGAAGGGATCAATTAGCCTGTGGACAAGGGGAATCCAGTAGATATAGTGTACTTGGACTTTCAGAAAGCCTTTGACAAGGTCCCTCACCAAAGGCTCTAAAGCAAAATAAGCAGTCATGGGATAAGAGGGAAGGCTCTCTCATGGATCAGTAGCTGGTTAAAAGATCCGAAACAGAAGGGTAGGAATAAATGGTCAGTTTTCAGAATGGAGAGCAGTAAAGAGCAGGGCCCCCTAAGGATATGCAGTGGGACTAGTGCTGTTCAAAGTATTCATAAATAATCTGGAAAAGGGAGTAAACAGGGAGGTGTCCAAGTTTGCAGCTGATATAAAATTATTCAAGACAGATAAGTCAAAAGCTGACTGCGAAGAGCTACAAAGGGATCTCACAGAACTGGGTGACCAGGCAACAAAATGGCAGATGAAATTCAATGTTGATAAATGCAAAGTAATGCACCTCACAAAACATAAGCCCGACTATACATCCAAAATGATGGGGACTAATTTAGCTGTTCCCACTCAAGCAAGATCTGGGAGTCTTTGTGGAGAGTTCTCTGAAAACATCCACTCAATGTACAGTGGCCGTCAAAAAGGTGAACAGAATGTTAGGAACCCTTCAGAAAGGGACAGATAATAAGACAGAAAATATCATAACATCTCGAAATAAATTCATGGTACACCCACACCCTGAATACTCGAGCTGTTCTGGCTGTCCCATTTCAACAAAGATATGTTCGAACTGGAAAAAAATACAGAGAAGGGCAACAAAAATGATTAAAGGGATGGAACAGCTTCTGTGTGAGGAGAGATTGAAAAGACTGGGCCCCTGCTCGTCTTAGAAAAGAGACGATGCAAGGGGGCTAGGATAGAGGGTTCCACAATGACGAATGGTGTGGAGGAAGTGAATACAGAAGTGTTATTTGCCCCTTCATGTAACACAAGAACCAGGGGTCACCCAATGAAATTAACAGGCAGCAGGTTTACAAGAAAGACAAAGAAGTTCTTCTTCACACAATGCCCAGTCAACCTGCGGAACTCATTGCCAGGGGATGTGGTGAAGGTCAAACATATAATGGAGTTAAAAAAGAATTTGATAAATTCCTGAAGCACAGGTCCACCAATGGTTATTAGCCAAGAGGATCAGGGATGTAGCCCCGTGCTCTGGGTGTCCCTAAACTGGACAACAGGGGACAGATCATATGCTAATTGCCTTGTTCTGTTCACTCACATCTGGTACCGGCCATTGTCAGAAGACAGGATACATTGGACCATTGGTCTGCCCCAGTGGGGCCTTTCTTATGTTCTTTAACTGGATGCAGTATTCCAGTGTCGCTCTAACCCATGCTTCATACAGAGGGAAAATCACCCCTACTCACTGCTCCCTGTTTCGATGTGGTTCTTGAGTACAGAACATTACAGAGCCCCCAACGCACTGTTGGCTCTGGTCGTCTTCCTATCGGCCCAGCCTCAATAATTACTTCCACACCATCCCGACCGTCAGAGGCCCATGGTGCTGTGGTACCCCTAGACTGGAAGTGCTCAGAAGTCTGGCTTTAAGGACTTCAGGTCCCCACCAAAAAGGGCAGTTGTTTCTGGACCCAGTTAACACTGCCAAAGCCTTCTGCTTCCATCCAGTCCCCAGGACTGCCCCCTCAGTGGGGTTCACCAGAAAGCCCCAGCTCCTGGAGTCACAGGATTCTTTGGGACCCTCGGCTTTCAACTGAAAACAAAACCCAACGTCAGTTTCTAGCCCTCGTGGACAAAGGCCAAAAAATGCAACCTCCGCACAGCTCCAAAGCCAGAAGACAAATAAAGCTCCCACCATGGTTTTTTTTTCAAAATCTCAGGATGTTTTTAAGCTGCTCCTGCACTTTTCAATGGCTTGGGGTTGAAATGTAGAAACACTCCTGCATTTGGGAGTCCGGACAGGGCCTCAGCTGTTTCCCCTGGGACAAAATTCGCATCTAACCACCTGACGTGGCATTTGGGGATGTGCAAAAACTCTTCTCTTGATTGGCTTTACACCAGTGGCACTCAACTTGGGGAAACTGAGGAAGAGAAAGGGACACTGACTCCCTCAAAATCACATAGGCTTGTGGAGAGGCTCTGAGAGCAGAACCCAGGAGTCCTGACTCCCAGACACATCCTGCTCTAACCCATGAGACCCCACTCCCTCCTCTAAACACTGGGCCATGCTTTTGTTCCAACACAGCATGTCAAGCCTTTTCAGTGACCGATGCACTAGCCCAGCTGTTGTCCCAAATAAAAGAGCTCTTGCCGCTCAAAAAGAGCCAGCTCCAAATCGATTAACCACAGGTGCCGATTAGAACATTCATTTCAACAGTGTCTCACGCTTCTGCGCATTCAGGACACACATCGCCCAGGGGCACAGAGCTAGCATCCTGCATCCTCACAGCCCAGCCAGCACAGACAAAATTAACCCTGGCGCTGCTGGAATCTGGTTTGCTACACACAGACTCCCTGAAAATCGTACCGTCCCCAGAGCCTCCTAGACTCCTGCTTTCTCGCCCAGCAGGACAGATGGTTCTGCTCACCCCCCACAATAGCTCACCAGAGAGTGCGACACGCCCAAGGGAAACAACAGTTATAACAGTGTTGTTGTATTGCCCCTTTCAGCCACAGATCTCAAAGCACTTTGCAAAGGCAGTCCTTAGCTGAGATGGGGGCCCCCCATCATGCCAGGTGCCACACAGACCCCAACCCAGATCAGGATCCCATGCTGGGGAGGTGTGTGCTCCGCACAGAGTCTGACCAAGATCAGGTCCCCATTGTGCTGGGCACTGCTCAGACCCAGATCAGGGTCCCCACTTTGGGGCACTGCTCAGACTCAAAATGGAGAGAGAGAGCCCCTGCCTGGCTGAGTTGACACACTGAGTAAGGAGGGGTGGGGAGGTGGCTAAAATTTGACCTTGATGCCCCCTAAGACCCCCCCACCCACTAGGGTTTGACACACACACAGTGAGACATAAGGCCGGGCACCCTGGAGCTCTCACCCCGGGACTTCTCAGGAAACCACCAAGACAGTGCAAAGCTCCACACAGGGTCTGACACCCCCCCCCCGCAATTGGGCCAGACCCAACCCAGATCAGGCTCCCATCATGCTGGGCACTGCCCTGACCCAGATCAGGGATAGAACCCAGGAGTCCTGACTCCCAGGCCCTCCCCCCCTGCTCTAACTGCTAGGCCTCCCCACCCCTCCCAGAGCAGGAGATAGAACCCAGGATTCTTGGCTCCCAGAATGTGACGGCCAGGCCCTGGGTCCCAGCAGCCCAGGTGCTGGGGAGGGGCTCAGGATACAGGGCAAGTGGGTGCCCCTACCAGCCAGGGTGTCACGCCACCAGTCACTGGTGCCGCACACCACCCCGCGAGAACCCACCCAGCTGGGGGGCCAGGTTTGCTGCCTCCAGGCCAGAATTGGAGGGCTTTTCATCCCGGGGGTGGGGTGGAATGTCAGGAATTGCCCTGTTTCCTCACAGTCCCCGCCCCCAGGCTGCTGCTCTGCACCCTCAGCCCCCCCACCCCAACGATCCTGCAGCCTCCTACTGCTGGGTGCTGCCAATCTGCCTCCCAGAGCATCCCCCCACCCCAGTTGCTGGATGTGCCCTGCCTGTATCCCTGCTAGCCCTTCACCTTCCAGTCGCACCTTTGCATAGCCAAGACCCCTGCAAGGAAAAAGCCGCCAGCCTGGCCCATCCCCACCAGAAGGAGAAGCTGCTGCCTGCAGGGGACACCCTAGAGCTCTCAGCCTCTCGCTCTGCCACGAAGGGGTACTTGGGGGTCCAGTGGGTGGGCAGAGGTGGGGGCTAGGAGCCAGGACTCCTGGGTTCTGTTAGAAGCTCTGGCAGGTGATGTTCCCCTGGGCGGTGCCACGGGAGGGAAGCGGGCATCTCTTGCTGCCGACTGATCCTCCCTAGCACCGTAGCCGGGTTGGGGGGGAGGGCAAATCTCCCAGCTGTGGGTCGCCCCAGGCAACGTGACGAAGGGCTGGGAGCCACACGGGATGCACCCGCGTTGGGCTTGTTTACAGCTCAGGAGTTGCCAGCATGAACCACCCTGAGCTCAGGATCTCAACACCACTCCCCTTCCAGGGCTGGGGCTAGAACCCAAGAGTCCTGGCTCCCAGCATCCCCTGCTCTAACCACCAGACCTCACTCCCCTCCCAGGCCGGGACTAGAACACAGGACACTGGGTTCTGGCTCCCAACCTGGGCCCCTGCAGCTCTGCAAGCCCAAGCCCCAGGGGCAGCTGGGTAATTGCACCTTCCTCTGGGGAGCAGCCCAGGGTCTGTCTGGTTCCATCAGCCTTGGGGAAGAACCTCCCTTAGACTCAGCCCAGCCCTGGCTGTGTGGGTCATTGCGTGTGTGTGGGGTGAGGGGGGGTTCAGGGAATCTGCCCTGCCGCCAGCCTCAGCAGCATCCTAGGAGAGTCGGGTGCCCACAGTTCCCTCACGCAGGGCCCCAGGCCTGGGGGGAAGGCACCGAGACTCACTTGATGCCCAGGGCCAGGGACGGCACACCAGGAGCTGGGGGGCAGATAGCTCCTCAGAAGGGGTCTGGTGCATTCTGGCCCACAGGGCACTGCACAGCTGCTGTGGGGGGCACAACGTTTGGAGCCCAGCCCCCCAACCCGGAGCAGATTAGGATGCAAGGCCCTGGGGCAGGCAGAGCAGGGAGGGAGAACGGTGCCAGCCAAGCCCATGGAGGGGGACGGGAGGGGAAATGAAGGCACACACAGTCAGGGCTGCCAGGCAGGAAGCTGGGCCCAGCAGTTAGACCTCCGCCCTGGGAGCCCTGGGCTCAGTTTCCTGCTCTTGGACCAGAGCCATGAAGGTATTTAGGCTCCTACCTTCCAATAAAAAGGCCTTAGCCACTCCGTGCCTCAGTTTCCCCATCTGTACAATGGCAATAACAGCCCGCCTCATGGGGCTGGGTGTAAGGATAAAGATTGGGAGGTGCCGTATTATGGGGGAGTCAGATACTACAACAACAGGTGCTTATCTAACCCCCACCCCCACGCCGCGAGGCAAGGCAGGGCTATTCTCCCCAGTGTACAGATGGGAAAGTGAGGCACAGAGAACCCAGAAGCCCTGCCTTCTTGTTCTAGCCCACTAGACCCCACTCACCTCCCAGAGCTGGGGGGAGAACCCAGGAGTCCTGGATCCTTAATGACCACAAAGTGGACCAGTAACCACACATCCTACACACTACAGGACATGACACAAGTCCTACATACTCGTCCCACCCTGGGCTCCCTGCAACTCTACCGGTGCCCCTCACTCCTGACCCACATCCCCCTGCTCCCCACCACACATGCTCATATCCTGCTGCAGAAACTCATTACATTTGAGCTCTGGGGGTCCAGAGAGGGATCCCATGAGGCTAGGGGGGGGCACTGAGGACCCTGAGCCCAAAGCCAAGTGGGCTCTGTGCAGAAGGGACCTCAGAGCCCTGAGCCTGGGGAGGGGGGCCTGGCTCCGGGCAGCAGCAAGCCAGCTGGGCATGGAGGGGGCAGGGCAGCCTGGCTGGCACAGATCCCCCCTCCCCCCCCATTGCTCTAGGAAGGGATAAAGGTGCAAAGAACAAAGAGTGACACCCAGCTGGGAGCATCGGACAATAACATCCCCCCAGTGCCCGGAGCTGCAGCTGGGAATAGAACCCAGGAGTCCTGACTCCCAGCCCCGCCCCCCGCTCTACCCACTCCCCTCCCAGCACCGGGGCCCTGTAGCAGGTGCCCTGGCTGAGCCCTGCAGGGAACTGGCCAGGGACTGAAATGGGGCGGGGCTGAGGAAGGCCCGGTGCTGATGGGGGGGTGGGGTTCAGCCAGGACTTCTGGGTCCTTCCAGGGCTGGTGGGGATGTGGGGCGTCAGGCAGGACTCCTGGGTACCATGGCAGCAGCAGGGGCTCACCACAGGGCCTGCGCCACATGGGATTCCCCACCCCCACCCCAAGGATCCTCCCTCCCCAGACTCTCCTCCTGGGCTGGGGGTGCAGGGCCTCGTCCTCCCAGAGAGTGAGGCCTCCCCATGCAGGGGGGTGGGGCTCTCGGCTCATCACTGGAGGGCTGCCCCAGGCACCCCACCATCTCCCCATGGGGCAGGGCGGGGCGGGGGTGCCTGCTTGGCAGCCATTTTCTGGGGGCTCAAAGCGCTGCCCAGGGACTGGCAGCATAAGGGGAAGGAGAGAGATGAGACTGGGAGGGCGGGGTCCAGGCTGGAGGCACCCCTGGGGGAGAAGGATGTACCACCCCCCACCCTGTGATTGCAACCCACCAGCCCCCCAGGAACAGCAACACACCAGCCCCCCAATACATCACACCAGCCCCCTAGGAATAGCAACCCACCAGCCCCCCAGGAACAGCAACACACCAGCCCCCCAATACATCACACCAGCCCCCTAGGAATAGCAACCCACCAGCCCCCCAGTGCAACCCACCAGACCCCCAATACATCACACCAGCCCCCCAATATATCACACCAGCCCCCTAGGAACAGCAAAACACCAGCCCCCCAGTGCAACCCACCAGCCCTCCAGGAATAGCAACCCACCAGCCCCCCAGTGCAACCCACCAGTTCCCCAGTGCAACACACCAGCCCCCCAGGAATAGCAACCCACCAGCCCCCCAGTGCAACCCACCAGTCCCCCAATACATCACACCAGCCCCCCAATGAAACACACCAGCCCCCCAGGAATAGCAACCCACCAGCCCCCCAGTGCAACACACCAACCTCCCAATGAAACACACCAGCCCCCAATACATCACCCCCCCAGGAACAGCAACACACCAGCCCCTCCCCAGAGCAACATACCAGCCCCCCAATACCTCACACCAGCCCCAGTACATCACCCCCCCAGGAACAGCAACACACCAGCCCCCCCAGTGCAACACACCAGCCCCCCAATACCTCACACCAGCCCCCTCCCATTTCTATCCCCTCTGCACAAAGCCCCCAGCCCATCCCCAGCTCTTTGCCGTGTGTGCATGGAGGGGGACAGGGCAGGCAACATGGGGGAGTCCCTGCTCCAAAGGCAGGGGATGTGGCAGAGCCCCCACCCCCCGCCCCAGCCAACTCTGGCTCTTCCCCTGCTTCCCCCTCCCCTTCACACGCCTTTGTCAGCTCGCCAAACTGCTCCCTCCTCCACAGGGGGGGAAGGAAATGGGGCTCCCCCTCCCCCACGACTAAGCCACCTGCACTGTGCAGGCACAGCAGCTGCACCCCCCACATGCACATACACATCCCCTCTCTGCTGCATTGCTGCCCCCCCAGCCCCCTTCCCTGCTGCCCCCCCATGACACAAAAAGCACTGCTAACGGGAACGGAGAGAGCGGGGCAGCTTCCATTGGGGGGTCCCCAGAGATCGCCCCCCTTTCTCCTCCCCCCATGGCCTATTCCACTGGGGACTCCCCAAATTCCTCCATCCCGCCCCCCACCCCCACCCACCACTCTGTCCAGACCGGGTTGTTGCCCATGAGGGGCCCCCAAAATCCACCCCTCCTCCCTCTGCGACACCTCCCTTTCCACCCCCAGCTGCCCTTTCTCTGAACCCACCCCCCAAGTTAAATCCTCCCAGAGGGAGTGTTAGGGGGACAGCGAATTGCTGGGCCCGAAGGTGCCTCTGAATCGCTACAAGGTCAAAATGGCTTTTGTCGCTCCGGAAAAGTGTCTCTCTGTTGGGGGAGGGGCTCTCAAACCGACCTTGAATTCAAAATGTGTGTATGGGGGGGGTAAGGATGATCTTAATGCTCGCGGGGACGAGGGACTGGCGCCAGCGGGAACCGGTTTGCGCCGAGGCCCCCCCCCCAGCTCGGGCCTACACCCTTGCTGGCTCGGCAGGATCTTCAAAGAAACGGGGGGGGGTGCGGTTTGTGGGTGCGTTGAAATGAGCGAGGGAGACGCTGAGGACAAGGGCAACGCGGGGAGTGGCCGGGGGGGGATCAAGGTGCGGGGGACACAGTTGGGTCAGAACATTTTCTGGCTGGGATGGTTTAGACACAACGAATCCTGCACCTGGACCAGGCCCGGCCTAGACCCGCTGACCCATCCCAGCCTATGGCTCTAGGGTACGGTGCCCAGATGTCCCGATTTTATAGGGACAGTCCCGATTTTGGGGGCTTTTTCTTATCTAGGCACTGATTACCCCCCCCCCATCCCGATGTTTTACACTTGCTGTCTGATCACCCTATTCTAGGAGGTCACGTGCAAGTCTGCGGGGCAGGGTGGGGAGAAGTGCAGCATAGAGATCTATGAAAAGTCGGGGGGTGGCAAACTAAGTGGGAGCCCCCTTGCCCCATAGCACTTGAGGCCCCCCTGGTGTGGAGGGGGAAGGTTGAAACAATCTAAAATTAAACGGGGGGGTTGATGTTAAATTAGGTAGACAGAGGCCTTGCTTGCAGAGCGAGCCACACAACTGCAAACACACGATGTCCTAGGAGGGTTGTTCAAATCTGCAATTCAGCTGGGGGGAGGGGGGATGGTTTTTAAAAGGCTCCTAAATTAGCAAGCCGGAGGCGGGGGCATTGAGACCCCGGGCGCTGCGCCTGGCACCGCCAGCCCACGCGTGTGGGGCACAGGAGAGCGGCTGGGTTTAAAATGACCTCGCGAGGGAGAGACACTGGATTGGAAAAAAAACAAACAGGATTTACAATTTGCAAATGCAAAACCTGAGTGTGTCGGGAGGGGGGGGGGAGCTTGTCCATGATCAAGCCCCCCATCCCCCCAAAGCCAGCCCGCTGTCAGTTCCCATTGTTCAGAACCAGGCTGGCTTCTCCTCCTGCAGAGCCTGAGATGGCGGGGGGGGGGCGAGGGGGGAGCTGCTGTCTCAGCACCCAGAGAAAGGCAATTCCGCAGGAGCTGCTCTCCCATCACGCACAAAAATGTATCCAGCTCTGAAGGATTGTGTGTCTCTCCCTGCGTGTCTCCGCAGCGCCCAGCGGCTGGCATGACGCGGGGGCCTGATCTCGGCAGGGGTCTGGGCAGCGCCCAGCACAATGCGGGGGCCTCATCTTGGGCGGGGTCTGGGCAGCAGCCGTCACAATGGGGGGGCCCATCTCGGGCAGGGTCTGGGCAGCACCTAGCACAATGGGGGGCCCCATCTCGGGCGGGGTCTGGGCAGTGCCTGGCCCTGATCTTGATTCTGGAGGGGTCTCAGGCATTAGTGTATCGCAAGTAATAAGGATGCAAACATGAGGTTATAGCCATATATCTAGATCTATACACACACACACCCCTATCAGCACACATACACTGACACTCACACACCCCTATAGCACACACACTGACACTCACACACACACGCACACACCCCTATCAGCACACACACTCACACACACCCCTATCAGTACACACACTGACACACACACACACTGACACATACCCCTATCAGCACACACACTGACACTCACACACACACCCCCTATCAGCATACACACTGACACACACACTCACATACACCCCTATCAGCACACACACTGACACTCACACACACACACCCCTATCAGCATACACACTGACACTCACACACACCCCTATCAGCACACACACTGACACTCACACACACACACACACGCACACACACCCCTAGCAGCACACACACACAAAGGGTACAATATACATGTGCCCAGTGCATTATACAGCCATACCTGGAGATCCACACACCAGAGTGTACCTTGCAGTCACATGTGTGTAGACACACACATCTCGCTCTCTACCCCCCGCACACACACACACACCGGTATAGTTCACACACACGCCGTACATACGATCCATCCGTCCCCAGACACGCTCCCACCCGGGGTATATTTTATATCAATCCCTGGCTCCAGAAACGCACCCCCAGAACATCCCCCGCCCTGCGGCTTAGCCAGTCACTGACATGGGAAATATTCCTACAGATGCATAGACCCCGCGTATCGCCCATCTCCAGACCCCCCCCCGGTTACCGCCACGGACACCCCCTCCCCACCCTATTCGGTATCGATTCTTTGCAGCTGCCGGTCTCCATGTTGAGCCCTGTTCTCAACCCCCTCCCCCCCGGCCATGCCCTAGCTCGCCCCACAGCTCTGCCCCACGCGCGCTATGGGGCCAGTGCTCTGTAGATTCAGGGGATCCCCCCCCATCCTGGCACCTGTACACCCACGTTTCACCCCGATCCCCACCCCACCCCCTGACAGCCAACTGGGGACCGGGCTGCAAGATCCAGCCGAAATCGCAGTGCAGGGACTGGGGGGAGGGGGAAATTTATACCGTACACCCCCAAAAGACGTGCACCCCGATATCAGTCAACCCCCCCACGCATCCCACCAACCCCCCCAGATACCTACGGTGACCATTCTTCCAGCGCCGCGGGCACTCCCGCTGCAGGGCCGGGCGGCCGTGGGGCTGCGCTCTCCAGCCGCCGGCCCGCACCCCCCTGCCCCCCGCCCCGGGTGGGGTCGGATCAGCGCCGAGGAGCGGGAGGAGGGAAATCCGGAGGACCGATTGAAAAGCCAAATCCCGGGCGACGATCGGGGCTCGATGTGTGTAGGTCCAGCGGCGGAGGGGGGGAGATTGGGATGGGGGGGCTGAGCAGTAGGGGGGGAGCTGAGTAGGGGGGGCTGAGCAGCACGGGGGGAGCTGAGCGGGGGGGGAGATGAGCAGGGGAGGCTGAGCGGGGGGGAGATGAGCGGGGGGGCTGAGCGGGGCGGGGGAGATGAGCGGGGGGGCTGAGCGGGGGGGAGATGAGAGGGGGGGCTGAGCAGTGGGGGGGAGATGAGCAGGGGGGCTGAGCGGTGGGGGGGAGATGAGCGGGAGGGCTGAGCAGTGGGGGGGAGACAAGCAGGGGGGGTCCTCTTGTTCTCGGCCTCTCTGGGAAGAAAGGAAGGCGAGAAAGGAGGGGGGGGTGGACGAGAAAAGGGACAAGGGAGGAGAACCGGACCGGAGGGAGAAGGCGGAGGAGAAGGGAGAGCGGAGGGAATGGAAACGAAGATGTAAAACCCAACAATGAAATGAACAGAAGGAGCCGAGTCTTGGCCCGGGGGCGAGGAGAGAAGGGGGGCGGGGGGGGGGAACGAAAAAGAGGAAGAAGAAAAGAAAAAAAGGAAAAGAACGAGAAAAGGAAGGAACCGGAGGAGCGGCAGCTGCAGCCTTGCGCTGGCTGGTCCTTTCAATGTCCTTGGTTATTTAAACCCGGGGTTTATTACGGGGGGGGGGGGAGGCGGGGTTACTTTTCGAGGGGGGGTCTTGTTTTTTCTCCCCCCCTCCAATATGCAAAAAAACAAAGGATCCTCTGCAGCCCCCCCGCCGTGCGTGATGGCTGGGTCCGGCTGCCCCGCGCCCCCCCCCCGACCCCCGCCGGCCCCCCAGCGACGGGACCCGGCTCATTGGCTGGGACCAGCGGCAGCGAGTTCTCGCTTGGTTAACACCCATCCACCCCCCCATAGCACACGCAGCCCCGCCCCCGATGGCACACACAGCCCCCCCCGCGGATAGCACACGCCCCATAGCGCCCCCCCCGGGGTAGCACACGCAGCCCCGCCCCCCCGATAGAACATCACTCCCCAAGATTTCACACACACACACCCCCGATAGCACACGCAGCCCCGCCCCGATGGTACACACAGTGCCCCCCCCCGCGGATAGCACACGCCCCATAGCGCCCCCCCAGGGGTAGCAAACGCAGCCCGGCCCCCCCGGATAGCACCCCCCCGATAGCACACGTAGCCCCCACCCCATGGTACATCCATCCCTCCCAAGCAGCCCCCACCCCAGCTCCTGCACGCGCCTCCCCATACTGCACTCCAAGCCCCCCCCCAGTATTCACTCGGACCCCATCCTACATGCAGAAGCCCCTGTACCGCCCCCCCGTCTCCCCTCCCTGGGGTGGGGGGGACCCCTCAGCTCCGGGGAGGGGGGAAGGAGAGGGGTGGTCTTTCAGATACAACCCAGAGAGAGGGAGAGGAGATATATATAGAAAGAGATAAAAATAGCTAGAGATGGATAGATAGATAGATGGGGTGTATGGGGATAAAGAGAGAGAGAGAGAGAGAGATGTGTGGGGCTAGATAGATAGATAGATAGATAGATAGATGGGGTGTATGGGGATAGATAGATAGATAGATAGATAGATAGATAGATAGATAGATAGATAGATAGATAGATAGATGGGGTGTATGGGGATAAAGAGAGAGAGAGAGAGATGTGTGGGGCTAGATAGATAGATAGATAGATGGGGTGTATGGGGATAGATAGATAGATAGATAGATAGATAGATAGATAGAGGGGGTGTATGGGGATAGATAGATAGGTAGATAGATAGATAGATAGATGGGTGTGTGGGGCTAGATAGGTAGCTAGATGATGTGTATAAGGCCAGCCAGCCAGGATCTGTGATCGAACCAGGCCGAGACAGAGAATCTCTTTCGTGTCATGCCATTGAATCTCTGGGTGTCTGGGTCAGGGGGCACAACCGCAGGGAAAGGGAGTTATGCTGGGGGGCATCCAACTGCAGGGCAGACTCTGCTCCACCAGCAAGATTAACCCACATTTCACGGGGGCAGAGAAACTGAGGCACAAAGAGGGACATGCCCAGTGAGGCAGTGGCAGAGCTGGGGACAGAACCCAGGAGTGCTGGCTCCCAATCCCTTCCCTGGCTCTCCCGGAGTCCCAAGAGTCCTGGTTTCCCAGTCTTTGCTCGGAGCAGCCTTCACTCCAGTTGATACGTTAGCTCTGAAAGTCTCCGGTTTCACTCAGTCTCCGCTTCACGCCCTGGCATCGCTCAGTTCCTGAGCTGCTGAAATGCCAGGTAAATGACTGCAGCTAATCCAGGGGCCCCATTGTGCTGGGCAGACCCCAAGGGAGGGACAGTCCAGGCCTGATGGGCCCGGTGGGGAGGGATGGACTCAGGTTGCATTCAGCATTGAGGCTAGTGGAGCGATGGTGCCTCTAGTCTGGCCACACAGGGAGGTTGGATAAAAGACTAACTACTGCTGCCAGCAAAGGGAGATCCTTTCTAGGTTAAGCAACAGAGCCCTGAGGGGAGGGAAGAGCTGCAGGGGAGCCGCGGTAGAGGGCACCCACCCATGGCCATCCAAAGAGCCTGCAGGCCCTGAATGGCAGCACTGGCCTGAGAAGGAATCAGAGCAGCTCAGCTCTGTGTCATAGTGCCTATACTGCTGGTGTCAAATGGGGAGTCTCCACTGGCTCAGGCAGGTGGGGCGGGGAGGTCCAGGGTTCAGACTGGAGTTACCAATAGGGCACAGAATGCAATGTGGGAAAGGGAGACTGTCACTGTGTCGTTATCCCCAGGGGACGACTGAAGGAAGGCGACTGACAAGGTGGACCATGGAGACTGGATCCTCTACGCATCCCGTATCCAGTTCCCCACTCCCCTAGGTCTGGATTGGAGGGGGCACCTCCTACATAGGAAAGGCCCCATATCCAGTTCCCTGAGACAGCCAATCCCCACTCCCTGGGGCGGCATCAAAGCCAGGACTCCTGGGTTACCCAGCTCTGGGAGGGGAGTGGAGTCTAGTGATTAGAAGACGGTGGGTTGGGAGCCAGGACTCCTGGGTTTTATTTCTGGCTCTGCCACAGACTCCCTGTGTGACCTTGACCAAGTCACTTCCTTCCCCCATGCCTCAGTTTCCCCATCTGTAGCATGAGGTGAACGATACATCCAGGCAGATGTTTGTGAGCTGCCCAGATACTACAGAGCTAGAGCCCAGTGCCAGAGAAATAACTGCAGTGAAAGTCACTTCATCCCAGGTTCGACATGCTCACCACTCCTTGCCTTCAGTGAAAAATGCCCTGGCCTAAAGCCACATTCAGCAGGTCACACAGTGCTCGGGAAAGGGAGGCATGTATTATCCTCATTTCACGGTGGGGGAAACTGAGGCAACGAGCAGGGCAGGGACATGCCTTCAGCCCCCCACTGAGCTGGGGCAGAATCCAGGAGTCTGGGCTCCTAATCTCCCCCTGTTCTCACCCCTAAAGAAAGTTCCACTCCCCGAGGCAGGGAGAGTACCCAGGAGTCCTGACTCCCAGCCCCTTCCTGCTCTAGCCCACTAGGCCGCAACTCCCCTCCCAGAGCCACTAATAGAACCCAGGAGTTCTGATGCCCAGCCCCCACCCACCCTTGCATTCAGCGCCGCCTATCGCACACAACCTGGGACCACAACCCAGGTGTCCTGCCTCTTCAGTTTGTTTCTGAAATCAAAGTCTCCTCTCTCCAGAGGTCTCTAGACATTTCTAGAAAGTTTTCTTTGGCAGCTGTTCCCCCTGCCTGGCCAAAGTGCCGCAACACCCTCTCACACACACACACACACACACACTACCACCACCCCTGACCGCCACCCTGGTCTCACAGCACAATCAGGGGGATGCACATGGGCCCCAAACTGGGTGCTTTCTAGCCCCATCTCTTTCTCTCCCCTTCCCTGGCGGATCCTGGCCTGCCCACCCTGTCTGTAGGGAAATCAGCGCAATGTCTCGCTCCAACAGAAGCAGCGCGATGCAGGGAGAAAAGCCCTCCTGTCGCCTGCTAGATTTCCGAACCGAGCATCGGCAAACATGCCACCACCCCGGCTAGAGACACACACGCCCCCGCGTGCAGCCTCGGGGAGGGCGTGTGGCAGTCGCTTTGGACCTAGCTCCGCCATCCCCCGGCTCCAATCCGGCCCCGTTTCCATCGAAACCCACCAATTTGGGGGGCAGGAGGAGGAGGTGGCGGTGGGAGCGGGAAGGGGGGTGGGTGTTCGCTAATAACCGAGGAGAGAGGATTGGTTTTGGTTAAGCTGAGACGGTGCCTTGTCCCCTACCTCATTTGCGCTCAGCGGGTATCTTTCTGCATCTTGCGGGCATCTGCTCATTTTGTATAGCGTCGCCATTGCTGATGGAAGCAGTGAGAGAGGAGAGAAAATTGCAGTTAGTCCCAGGGGAAAGGAAGAAAGAGACACGCACGCATAGCTAGGTAACGGGTTGGTAGCCGCGGCCGGTGATTTATAGCCCAGCCGGCCTGCGATTTTCCACCCAGGGAGAGCCGGAAGCAGAAAAGGAATCTCGCCACACCGAAGAACCGAAACTGACCAACACCCCCCTCGACGCGCACACGCGGCTCCCTTCCCGTCAGATTCTTTGCAGAGGGAAAGGAGCCGGATATTTTGATGCTGCCGTGCAAAGGGAAGGGCCGAGGGGGGGACAGGCCGGGAGCTGGCTGTCGGAGAACCTGGCCCACGGCACGTACTGTCAGCCGCGGGTGTCGAAGGAGATGCTGCTAAGTCCTGCCACCTGTCCACATTCTAATGGGAAGCTGCATCTAGTGGTTAGAGCAGGGAGAGGAGGGGGCTGGCGGATAGGACTCCTGGGTTCTGTTCCCAGCTCTGGGAGGGGTGTGAGGCCTAGTGCAGTGGTTTTCAACCTTTATTCATTAGCAGACGCCTAACGAATTTTGAATTGAGCTGCGGCCCCCTTTGGAAATCTTCGACGTAGTCTGCAGACCCCCCAGGGATCCACGGCCCACAGGTTGAAAACCACTTGCCTAGTGGTTAGAGTAGAGCAGGCGTGGGACGTGGCAGCTCTTTATGCAGGGATCCCTTGTCTGGCATGGAGATGCAGCCACCCCTGGGGCAGGGCACAGTAGCTGTTTGTACAAGAAGTCCTCACCCAGCGCTGAAACACAGCCACTCCTGGGGTGAGGTGGGGCAGCTGTTTATACCCAGCGCTGAGATGCAGCTGACTGTGTGTGTAACAGCCCCAGGTGGGGGAGCAGAAAGTGCTGGGGGAGGGGATGGGATGACCTTGAGGCTCTTCCATGGAGGCCGATAGCCCCTATGTTCTCCCCAGCCACACGGGGCCCTTCCCTGCTCCCTCCACGGCTGGGCTGGGGCATCGTCCTGCCTGGATCTCTTTATCCCGCACGCGGTCACTGCCCCACCATGGAAATCAGGACATTGTGGCAGGAACAATGACGGGGAGCAAAAGCCTCCCAGCTGCACTCTTCTGACCCCTCCCTTCCTGCCCCCCCCAACACCTGCCAGCCTGCCCTTCCCCCGCCCTCAGCTCATGCTTTTGTTCCCTCCATGTAGCCTCCCCCCAAACCCCTCAGTGTTCTCAGCTCACTCCTCACAAGCACCCCAGATGCTGACGCACCATAGAAAAGTTTCACGTGGGCACAAGTGTTCACAGGATCCCGGCCTCCCACTTTGATGGACTCGGGAATTGGAGGCTGGGGAAACACAGCCTGGCGCCCCTGTGTCTCCCCAGAGCAGGGACTGCAGCACACCCGCAGGGGGCCCCTCCCTGGCCCCAGCCACCCTGCCAGCTCAGAGCAGAGGCTCCCAAGCAGGAAAAGAGGCTAGTCAGTTGCCCGGGTTTCTGGTCAGTTTCATGGGGGGGTCTCTGCCAGGGCTGGGGGCTGGGCTCCCACAGACGCTGCCCCAGGGAGGAGGGGGGTGAACTATCTTGCCCCTATTTCTGATCCCAGGGTGGCACCTGACCATGAGGGCACCTTGGAAGTGGCAGCTCGATTTGTCACACTGGTGGGAGGCTGGGGGGTGATTTGGCCTACAGGGCACATGGGTGGGAGTCAGGTCTCCTGGGTTCTGTTCCGGGCTCTGGGTGGAGAGTGGGCTCAGGGGGTCAGAGAGGGGGAGGGGGGCTGGGAGTCAGGGCTCCTGGGTTCTGTTCTGGGTGGAGAGTGGGCTCAGGGGGTCAGAGAGGGGGAGGGGGGCTGGGAGTCAGGGCTCCCGGGTTCTGTTCTGGGTTCTGGGTGGAGAGTGGGCTCAGGGGGTCACAGAGAGGGAGGGGAGCTGGGAGTCAGGGCTCCTGGGTTCTCTTCTGGGTGGAGAGTGGGCTCAGGGGGTCAGAGAGGGGGAGGGGGGCTGGGAGTCAGGACACCTGGGTTCTCTTCTGGGTTCTGCGTGGAGAGTGGGCTCAGGGGGTCACAGAGAGGGAGGGGGGCTGGGAGTCAGGACATCTGGGTTCTGTTCTGGGTTCTGGTTAGAGAGTGGGCTCAGGGGGTCAGAGAGGGGGAGGGGGGCTGGGAGTCAGGGCTCCTGGGTTCTCTTCTGGGTTCTGGGTAGAGAGTGGGCTCAGGGGGTCACAGAGAGGGAGGGGAGCTGGGAGTCAGGGCTCCTGGGTTCTGTTCTGGGTTCTGGGTAGAGAGTGGGCTCAGGGGGTCAGAGAGGGGGAGGGGGGCTGGGAGTCAGGACACCTGGGTTCTCTTCTGGGTTCTGTGTGGAGAGTCGGCTCAGGGGGTCACAGAGAGGGAGGGGGGCTGGGAGTCAGGACACATGGGTTCTCTTCTGGGTTCTGTGTGGAGAGTGGGCTCAGGGGGTCACAGAGAGGGAGGGGGGCTGGGAGTCAGGGCTCCTGGGTTCTGTTCTGGGTGGAGAGTGGGCTCAGGGGGTCAGAGAGGGGGAGGGGGGCTGGGAGTCAGGACACCTGGGTTCTCTTCTGGGTTCTGTGTGGAGAGTGGGCTCAGGGGGTCACAGAGAGGGAGGGGGGCTGGGAGTCAGGACACATGGGTTCTCTTCTGGGTTCTGTGTGGAGAGTGGGCTCAGGGGGTCACAGAGAGGGAGGGGGGCTGGGAGTCAGGACACATGGGTTCTCTTCTGGGTTCTGTGTGGAGAGTGAGCTCAGGGGGTCAGAGAGGGGGAGAGGGGCTGGGAGTCAGGGCTCCTGGGTCCTGTTCCGTGCTCTGGGTGGAGAGTGGGCTCAGGGGATTAGAGCAAGGGAGGGGGGTGAACTCTTGAGTTCCACTCCCAGCTCCAGGAGGAGATTGGGGCCGTGGCCGGACTACAGTAGATAGCACGGCCAGAGTGTCTAGCCTAGTATCATGCCCATAGCGCTGTCCCAGATCTACCTGTGATCACAGCCCAGGACCTGCCCCCCACACACATCTCCCATGCAGAACCAGCCCAGCGGAGCTCTCTGATGCAGGCCCAGCCCTGCTTGGTGTTTGGGTGCATGCTGGATGCTCCAATCTGGGTGGAAGGTGAAGCAAAACCAGCCATCACCAGGTCAGGAGGTGGGGGCCAGGGGTGTCCCCTGAGCCATGGGGACTGATTGCGTCCATCTGGACAGGCAGGGATGGGAGCCATGCACTGGCAGCTAAGGGGGCCTGGTGCACAAACACACTCCTAGTGACACATGAATGGCCTCTCCCTCACAAGGCCCGTGCACTCATGCTGGCCATGCCACTCCTGCCCATGCTCTGCTCCTGCAGAGATCCTCCCATGCAGATCCTGCCTTGGGGGGGCAGCAGTTCCAAGACCCCCAGCGACGTCTCTGCTAAATACCCTTCAGTTTCTCCTGCACTGAATTGTGTGAAAGGAGCAAAACAACTGGTCTGAGGCTCTCCCACGCTTGTTCACTGGGTGCCCTGCCCTAACCAGGGAGAGAACCTAGGAGTCCTGGCTCCCAGCCCCAGTTCCAACCACTAGACCCCACTCCCCTCCCAGGGCCAGGGCAGGGAGGGAACCCAGGAGCCCTGGCTCCCAGCCCCAGTTCCAACCACTAGACCCCACTCCTCTCCCAGGGCCAGGGCAGGGAGGGAACCCAGGAGTCCTGGCTCCCAGCCCCAGTTCCAACCACTAGACCCCACTCCCCTCCAGGGCCAGGGCAGGGAGAGAACCCAGGAGTCCGGAGACAGTCAAGCTGAGTCCGTAGCACTTGCTGAGACCAGACCCAATTCAGCACCACAGACAGCTCCAGGGAGCCGCCCCTGTCCTCGGTCCCAAGGCGGGGCCCCGCGGCGCTGACGGGCTGAGCAAGCGGAGCAAACCTGAACCGCTCTCGGCTCGCCCCCGCCCCCGGGATGCTGGGGACCACTGAAGTGAAGTGAGACAGGGCCAATGGGAAAGAACCCAGGAGTCCTGGCTCCCAGCCCCCCCCGACTCTAACCACTAGTCCCCACTTCCCTCCCAGAGCTGGGGAAAGAACCCAGGAGTCCTGGCTCCCAGCCCCCCCGACTCTAACCACTAGTCCCCACTCCCCTCCCAGAGCTGGGGGAAGAACCCAGGAGTCCTGGCTCCCAGCCCCCACCCTGCTCTCCAAGGGGTCCGGACTTTCCAGAGCTTCAGCTGCAATATCCCCAGTGACCTCAGATGACCTTTGAACAGGGGTCAGTGGGGGGGCACTTTGGCCTCTCGACCTGCCAGGGTCCACAAAGGGTCAGCTTCCCCTCATGGGGAACAACAGCTAGAGGCGGGGGAGGGGTTACCCCTCCTCCCGGCACTGCAGTGAATAGACCCCCTGGGGTGGGGGAGGGGACAAGACCCCAGGCCCCATCCCCATCCACCACCACAGAGTGATTTCTGCCTAATAACGGAGGGGAGCGGGGTCTGATGGTTAGAGCAGGGGGGGCTGGGAGCCAGGACTCCTGGGTTCTCTCCCTGGATCTGGGAGGGGAGCAGGGTCTGGTGGTTAGAGCGGGGGTGGGGCTGGGAGCCAGGACTCCTGGATTCTCTCCCTGGATCTGGGAGGGGAGCAGGGTCTGGTGGTAAGAGCAGGGGGGGCTGGGAGCCAGGACTCCTGGGTTCTCTCCCTGGATCTGGGAGGGGAGCAGGGTCTGGTGGTTAGAGGAGGATGTGGGGGTTGAAACTGATCTCTCCCTTTCCTCTCTGCCAAGCACAGTCCCTGCCCTCCAACCCCAGGAGCAGGGGTGGGTAGCAGGGACCATATGCCACCAATTAGCCAGTGATCCCACATCTGCCACCATCCTGCGCGGGGGGGTTGCGGGGGGGGGATGTGATGAGGAGGCCGAGCCCCGTATCCCATGGGAGGAAGGGGCCTGGCAGATGCAGGCTCTCACCCCAGGATGGCAGTGCCCAGCCCATGTGCTGTGAATGGCCGGAGGAGAGGGGTCCCAAAGGGACTCTGATTTCAGGGCCAGGAAGCCAGATGGCCGGGGGTGGGGGAGGAGATTGGATTAGAGGGGGAGGAGGCCCCCTATGGCAGAGAGGGAAAAGGCAGGGAGGGTGCAGAAACCCCAGCATGGGGACGGGAAAGAGGGGGCCCCCCTTGCTGCAAACCAACCCCCCCATCCTACAGCCTCCCCACTGCAAACCATCACCCCAAAACTCAGTCTTCATCCCTCAAATGTAACACAGAACACAACCCCTCAAGTGCAAACCCATCCCCCTACCTGACCCCCCTGCCCCTAAATCAAACCTCGCCACCCACACTCATGGAGTCCTGCCCCCCCTCCCCCTATGACCCAGCCATTCCCTTGTAGGGGGCTGGCTCAGTTCCAGGCTGGGAGTCCCACCCAGGCCTTCCCCTCTGATGGCCCCCTATGTCATGAGTTTGCTGGGACCCCGCCTGTCTCCCAGGGGTCCACATTACAGAAATGCCCATATGGGGCACTGGGGTCAGCACTGACTGTAAGGGGAGAGCGCCCCCTAGTGAGCCCCCACCTCGCTCCATGCAGCACTGGGCCCCCAGCACCGTCTCTGTACATAGGCCAGGAGCTCTCAGCCCCTACCAGCCTCAACCCCCTCATCCCTGCTATGCCCACTTCTGCCCCAGGAGGCTGGTGGTTAAGGCCCTGGGCAGGGACTCAAGAGAGCTGGGTTCAATTCCTGGCTGTCCCACTGACCCTCTGCATGACCTTGGGCGAGGCCCTGCACCTCTGGGACTCAGTTTCCCCATCCTGCCTTTGTCTGCTGAGGTGGAAAGGCCTTCAGGACTGAGACAGTCTCTCTGTGTCTGGGGACCCTGATCTCACTTGGAGTCTGTGCAGAAGGTGGCACGGGGTGAGCTGTGATTGCGGTCAGGGTCTGAGCAGTGCCTGGCACGAGGGGGGCTCTGACTTTGTTGGGGGTCGGTGCAGCACCCGGCACAAGGGGGACCGTGGTCTCAGTTGTCTGCTACCATAGTCATAATGGTAAGCCTGGAAAAATATGCTCTGTGGGTCCCCGCAAGCCACAGAGCTGCGTCAAATCCCAGCCTTGCTCCCAAGGAGCGGACCCCAGCACATAGGAGACTGGTCGGCCTGGGGAGGAGACGCACTCCCCATTCGGCTTTGTCAGCAGATCCGGCCTTCAGCAGCAAGGTCTCTCGCTGAGCGCCAGGGCCTGACTGCCCCGGGAAGCAGCAATAGCCGGGGCTGGGCTGGCAGCTCAGCTGGGCACGAGGTGGTCGGGGGAAGGGAGATGGACAGAGGCATGAGGTGTCTTATCCTGGCTGGGGGAGACCCAGCTTTGCAGTGGGGGGGGGCTGCTGCATTGACCTGATGGGGATACGGATTTGCAGCAGGAGGTTGCAGGAGGTTGCAGTGTCTTGCTTTGCGGGGGGGGGGAGGACAGGGATGCAGCAGCTCAGGGCGAGAGGCTGCCAGGAGCCGCAGGCTGGTTGCACGGGGATGCAGCGACGTGCAGGAGGTGGCATTAAGAGGCAGGGTGGGAGGGGGGCGGGCGATGGTGACACCGCAGGGGCATGGCGCAGCGGGATGCGGTGCTGGGCAGGAGGATGCACTGAGCTGCGGTTGATGCAGATCTGCAGCAGAGCAGGGCAGGGGGCCAGAGGGAGGCACGAGCCGGTCGCACGGAGGGAGGGGGGGCAGCGATGCAGCAGAAACAGATTGGAAGCAGAGCAGGGGCTAGCCGGGGGGACAGATTGGCAACAGCTCAGGGCCAGAGGGTGCAAGGAGCTGGCCTCTGATTTCAGGCCCCGGTAGCCGTTGGCTGGGGGCCATGGATCGATGCCCATGACCCCTGCTCCCACCCCAGGCCAGCCCTATGAGTGCCCAGAACTAGGGTAACCCTTGCCCTGTGTCTTGTTCATTTCACTCCTTGCATTTTCCTTGTGGCTTTCCCAGTTCTGGGAGGGGGGGATTTCAATGGGAATGGGGCCCCCAGGAGTCCTGACTCCCAGCTCCCCTCCCAGACACACACACTCTAACCACTACATCCCATTCTCCTGGAAGAGCTGGGAATAGAACCCAGGAGTGCTGACTCCCAGGCCCCACCCCCCACTCTAACCACCACACCTCACTCCCTCCCAGAGGAGGCACCCTTCTCCAGAGATTTCCCCACTCAAGTCAGTCACCTTTAGGGGTGACTGCTCCGATCAGGACCCCCTGGGCTAGAATCTGGCTCCACCGGCCTGGAGGGAGGTCCGGCGGGGGGGGGTTCAGTTCTCCCTCCATGGGCCGTGTTCACACGGTGCAGGTTGGCACCGGGCTGCGCTGGCGTCCCCTCCTCCCATCCCTAAGTGCTTCTGACAGCTCGGGCCCCGGCGTGGGTGTCGGAGGCTTAAAATATCCGCTCTGCCTGGCCATGCAGGTTGCAGCATCCATGCGCCTGTCTGGCAATGGGGTCAGGCAGCTGGGGTCCAGCCCCACACGGGGGTGCCCAGGGCAGCTTCACCCCCATGCAGGGGTCAACTATGCTGTCTGTCTGTGCTTTCACAGGCACCAGCTCCTGTCTCTCTCCCACAGTGGGTGACACTTGCTCCCTTGATGCTGAGATGCAGCCACCTCTGGGGTGGAGCACAGGGGCTATTTATTCAGGGATCCCTCACTTGGTGCAGAGATGCAGCCACCTCTGAGGTGGGATATGGGGGCTGTTTAACAGCCACATAGCAACACCACACAACCGTTTAGGACAGGAAGTGGAGTCAGGACTCCTGGGTTCTCCCCCCAATGCTGGGAGGGGTGGGAGGTCTAGTGGTTAGAGCTGGGGGGTGGGGTGGGGCTGGGAGCGAGAATTCGTGGCTTCTATTCCCAGCTCCACCACTGACTCGTTAAGTCCCTTCCCTGTTTTGTACCTCAGTTTCCTCTCCCCTCTGTCTTCTGGGGCAGGGGAGCGTGTGCCCCGTGCCGTGGGGGGTGGCCTTGGAGAGGTGGGTGAGGAGAGGTGATAGCTCCGCCCCTGGAAGCCCTGGGCAGGTGACGGCTGCCCACTGCCTGTCCGCCCTGCCCATCACCGCAGCCTCGGGGCCACGGGCAAGGAAACAGCTGCGGCTACTCCCCCGCCAGGCGGCTGCCCCAGTGCTAACCTCCAGCACATCCTGCTCCTTTGTGCCTAATTGCATTGCGGGGGAGGGGCTGCCCTTTCCATTTGGGGTCATGGCCCATCCCCCCAGCACGCTGGGTGGGCAGGGAGCCAGCTCACCCCCCCCAAGGCTTGGGGTCAAAGGTCACTGGCAGAATGCACCAGTTGGTCCAACTTCCTCCCTGATATTCCCCCCATCACACTGATTAAAGGGGGGGGAGCTGGGCTGCTCCATCCCTCCCCCCACTTTCCCCCCTCCCCATCTGCTGCCCTCCATCGGCTCAGCAGATCCCAGCAGGAGGAGCTCTTCTCTAGGGAGGGATTGCCAGAGTAGGTAGGGGGGATACCGGGCTGGGGGGGCCCATGGGTCTGATTGGGGAGGCAGGGGGATACCGAGCTGGAGTGGCCCATGGGTCTGATTGGGGGGGGCAGGGGGATACCGGGCTGGAGGGACCCATGGGTCTCATCCCATCTGGCAATGTCTGCCTTAAGCTGAAAGCAGTGGGTGTGTGGACCTGGGGGAAGTGGCCCAGGGGTTTGAGGGGTTGGGGGGGTCCCACGGGGGCCCAGGGGAGGAGGTCTGGGAGGGCCCGACCAGGCACTTTTCATTCCAGTGAGAAAGATTCGTTCCAGCCCCTGGCGACTTCGCTCGGCCTCAGCCTGACACGGGGTCGGGGTCACCACCCCTCCAGATCCCCCCCATCCATCCACTGCTGGGGTGCTGTAGGAGTGAGAGGATGGGGCCCAGGGGGTGTGTTCTGCAGGGGGTGTCTGCACCCGGGTCATGCTCGCGCGCATGTGTGCGTGCGTGTGCGAGCTATGTCTGGATTTGCATGGTGCTGTGTGTGTATTGTGTGTTGCTGTATTTGTGTGTTGCCCTGTGTGTGTATTTGTGTGGGTGTGTATCTCTGCATTGTTCTGTGTATGTTGCTCTGTGTGTCTGTGTCACTCTGTGTGTGTCTGTGTGTTGCTCTGTGTTTCTCTCTGGGTATTGCTCTGGGTGTCTGTGTGTCGCTCTGTGTGTGTCGCTCTATGTGTGTGTTGCTCTGGGTGTCTGTTTGTCACTCTGTGTGTGTCGCTCTGTGTATGTCGCTCTGTGTGTGTGTGTCGCTCTGTGTGTGTCACTCTGTGTGTGTTGCTCTGTGTATGTTGCTCTGGGTGTGGCTCTGGGTGTGTGACTCTGTGTGTCTGTGCCATGCGCCTTGCATGGCCCATCTCCGCCAGCCCTAAGCCGGGAGCCCAACTGGCTGGACTAGCTGCGCTGAGCTGGGATTTGGGAGGATCGGGACGGGCCTGGGCGGTCCCGGGCGAGGCAGGGGGGAATCGGGATGGGGGTTTTGGGAGCCAAGCCCTCTGCCTTTACCAGGATCAGAGGCAATATATTGCATGGGGGCCTGGCTGCCTTTGCCCCCCACCTCCTTCGAGCTCACCCCACTGCAGCCCCACAGCTAGGGGAGGGGTACTGCCCCCCCCATTTGTGACCCCTTGGAAAATCCTTACTCACCCCCAACCCCCACCCCCTGCCCCACCCCCCAACTCTCACCCCCCTCAGTGCACTGACCCTAATGGGGGAGGGATGGGGCCAAGTGCATGGGGGGCCCTGAGGCAGCTGGGAGGGGGAAGGGAACAGAACCCAGCAGGGATGGGAGGGGGGGCAGCAGAGGCAGGCAGCATGGGGGGGAGCTCCCTGCACCCTCAAAGTCTCCTTGAGGGTTTAATCACCCCCCCAGCTCTAATCCATATGAAAAGGCCTTAAATATATCCACCCCCCCAGCTCCCCCATGTCCAGGAATGCTTTGCCCCCCATTAGCCAGGGCAGTAGCTGTGGTTTCACCAGGGGGCGACAACCCCCCTCCCCAATTCAGCCCATTGCCTGGGGGAGGCTGGGGGAGGGGGAAACAGAGGCAAAGACCTGGGGGGGGCTAATTGATGCCATCAGTGCCCCCTGCCCTATGGCACAGGGGGGCTCTCCCCAGCGAGGAGAGGAGGGTGGGCAAGTGGGCACCCGTGTCCCCCTCCCCGGGCGGCGCACACCTGGCTTGCCCATCCTCATCTCCATTTCAAGGAGCCAATTTCCAGCCACTCCAGAGTCGCACAAAGAGCTGAATGAGGCTCTCGGGCTGGTGCTGCCAGGCGGGGCAGCTTGGGGGGGGCCTCAGGTCAAGGGGGCTGAAGTGGCACTCGAGGGCGGCTGGCACCGCTCGCCGAGGGCCGGGGGGGGGGGATGGGGGAAGAATAGAGCTAGCGGCAGAGGAGGGGAGAAACTGAGGAAGGGCCCCTGTCCCATCCCCCACCCCACCCCCTCCAAGCCAGCCAGACCCAGCCTCAGGGCCAGGCCAAGTTTTACCCCAGCTCACGAGCTCTAGAAAAGTCGCGAGCAGCCACGTCTGGAACTGGACTCTGGAGTGGCACAAAGTTTGAGGGAGCGGGGCGGTGGCTCAGCAGGAGGCGCTGTCCCCTGGTGGCCAGTGCTGGCCCCAGAGCTCTCTGGGCACTATCACCCTGGAGCTGGGTTCGAGCTGCGACCCTAGCCCAGAAGGCGACAGCGCCCCCTGCCGGCTGGGGTGGTTCCAGACTCTTCCAGCTCTGCGACCATCGAGGATGTGCCAGGCCAACGGTGACCAGATGTTGGGGGCTTTGTCTTATATACACAACTGTCCTCCCCCCACCCCCAAAAAAGTGTCCCAATTTTTCACACTTTCACACTGCATCATGAGCTGGGCTGAGCACAGGGGGTCCCATGGGGCCCGGCTGCCCCACCTGCCCCACCTGCAATGGGCAGCTGGGACTGAGTGAAGCAGAGCTGGGATTGTGGGTGGAGCCAGGATCCAGTGGGGGCAGGAAGCTCGGATTGTGGGTGGAGCCAGGATCTAGTGGGGGAGGGGAGTTGAGACTGTGGGCGGAGCCAGGGATCGAGTTGGGGCGGGGAGCTGGGATTGTGGGTGGAGCCAGGATCCAGTGGGGGAGGGGAATTGAGACTGTGGGCGGAGCCAGAGATCGAGTTGGGGCGGGGAGCTGGGATTGTGGGTGGAGCCAGGATCCAGTGGGGGAGGGGAGTTGAGACTGTGGGCGGAGCCAGGATCGAGTTGGGGCGGGGAGCTGGGATTGAGTGAGAAATGGGCAGGGCCATTTAGATCCAAACTCCCCCAGCTTTCAAAGGGGCTCGGATACCACCTGGGCAGACCCCCTCATGTGCCCCAGCTCTGCCCAGCAGGGACCCCCTGTGGGGCGAGGGGAGCTCATTCAGCCCTCGCCTCGCTGCGATGTTTGTGCAGCAGGCGCCTGTCCCCTCAGAATGGGGCTGAGACCCCCCCAAACTCATCCTGGACAAAAAGGCCATGAAGGACTCCCGTCCCTGGCCAGCTGGGTTCAAACAAGGCTCTATAGCAGAAAGACCCCAGGTCCCATTCCCGACCCCCCTAAGCCAGCCAGTCCCCCTCCCTGGGGCCGGATGGGAGCCAGTACCTCATAGAGGGAAAAGGTCTCATGCCTCAGCAAAGCGGAGAGGTCTCCATCTCCTCCCTGCCGCCCACCCCCAACTCCCCCAGTTGCCCGCTGCCCCATGGCTGCCTCCCGCTCTCTCCCCTGGCCCTGCTGAGGAAATGCCAATGGGGGGGGGTCATGTCCCCCCCAGCCTCTGCTCCCAGGGCTGGCAGTACTGGCCCATCTCCGGTCAGGGCCATGTTTTCTAACAGAGCAAGCACTTGCTGGGAACCAGCAGCTGGGGGGAGTGGAACTGACTGAACCAAGACACCCCCTGTTTCCTGCCTCCCAACTCCCACCCCACCCCATGGGGGCTTTCAGAAAGGGAACCCCTGCAGCCAACCCAGGCTGGCTCCAATGGCCCCAGCTGGGGTCTGCCCACCCCACCTCCCCCAATAATCCAGGCTGTCTAGATCTGCCCCCCCCCCATTTTTCAGCTAGTGTCCTATGCCCCCAATCCTGGATCCAACCACCACCCCAGAGCTCAGCCCCGCCTCTGCAAGGAACCAGCCAGGGAACCCCCTCGTGCCCCCACACCTCATGGATGGGGACATACGACAAGGTACATTGGCCTGCTTGGGTGAAGGGCGTGCGGGGGGGGGGGGGAGTTAGTGCAGCTGCCATAAAGTAGCTGGGAGCTAGGGTGGAGGGGGGGGGTTGAAGATGGAGAGGGGGAGCAGAAGGAGGTGAGACTCGGATCCAATTTCTCCCGACAAGAGGCAGCAGCTGGCAGCTGCTAACGATCTGTGGTAATTAGCCAAGGGACGGCGCCTGGGTGCCCCTGCCTTTCCTATCAGGGCGCCCAGAGAGGGGTCACTGGGGGTGCAGGTAGCTATTTACACTCCGAGCAGCTTGGGGTGAGACCCTGGCCTGCCTCACAAGTTAGGCCGGGTTAGGCCAGAGCAGCCCCTGGATGGGAGACCCCAAGGGGCTGCTTTCGCCTTGGAATCAAGGATGGCACCAGACCTGGATGGGTGACTCACCCTTGGCACCTGCATTGCTCCCCCAGCCAAGGATAGAACCCAGGAGTCCGGGTTCCCACCCCCACCAGTGTTCATTTCATGCTCAGGGCTAAACCCCAGCAGCAGGGGGTTTCCCAGCCTGCCCCATAAGAGCGTGCACTAGGGTGAGCAAGCCACAGAGAGGCCTCCCAGTGGGGGGGGGGTGTTATTGGAGGCCAAGGAAGGGGGGGATGGGTCACTGTCACCCCCCCTTGGATCTTGGATCCAGCCCCAAACTCAATCCAACTCCTCCCCACACTGGGCATGTGGACGTGGGGCCAGGCTGGCCCCCCCCAGTGCCCCACCCCACGGTTGAGCAAGGGAGGGGGTGCCCAATCTGGGCACTGGCACCACCGAGTAGCTCTGGCCATGCATTATGCCCAGGGTTTGGCTGGATGGTGAATTATGGAGCAGGGCCGGCCTGGGGCATGTACCCAGGGCAGGATGGGGGGGGGGGTAGAGCAGGAATGCCCACCCCCACGGCACCCAGCTGGGATGGCAGGAGGTTCTGTCCTGAGGGTCCCATGGGGCAGGAGTTCTAGGGGCTGGGGCCACGCAGTCCCTCTCAGCCCAAGGGCAGGTCACTAGGATAGCGGCAGGTGGGGGGGGGGGCTCAGCAGGTTACACAGAGCAGCCCCCTGCCGCTCCCAGGTGCAGAGTGTGCTGGGGTGGGGTGCAGGCCCCGGGAGGGAGTAGAGCTCAGCTGGGGATCCCAGGGCTTGCAGAGCCTAAAGCTGGGGGGGACATGGGGGTGCTAGAAGCTGCCAGCGCTGGGAAGCAGGAACCCACTGGGTGCTGGGTCCCCCTGTGCTTCACAGGCAGTAACTGAGCCAATCTAGGGAGCTGCCTGTATCATTCCCAAGTGCAGATGGGGAAACAGAGGCACAGAGTCAAGACAGATGCAGGGCTGGGTAAAGAACTCAGGAGTCTTGGCTCCCAGCCCCCCCCCCCCCGCTCTCACTCCCTAGAACAGTGGTTTTCAGGCAAATCTGGGGGCTCCTGGGGGGCCACAAGCAGGTTTCAGGGGGTCTGTCAAAATAAACCAGGGAGCAGGGCTGGCGTTACATTGACGGGGGCCCGGGGCTGAAGCCGAAGCCTGAGCAACTTAGCTACACGGGGTCCCAGTGGCGTAGGGCCCTGCCTGCTACCCCCCAATTCCAGCCCTGGCTTTTAATCTCCCGGCTCTGCAGAGTTATTGTGGCACAGGCGGGCTGTGGGGTTTTTATAGCCTGTTGGGAAGGCCCCATTCAGAAAAAGTCTGAGAACCCCTGTCCCACCACACACTGACCCCAGACCCTGCCCCATAGAGTGACTGCTGACCCCCTATAATGTCAGACAGCAGCCAGGGGACCCCACCCCAGGAGCCCACAGGGGTCCGGCCCCAGCAGCACCCACTAGCTGCCTTCCCACCCCGGCATACCGGGGCAGGGGTCCCTGCGCTGGACACCCGAACGCAGGGGTGCAGAACCACCACATTCAGAGCCTGGCAGGGCATGGGGGTCCATCGCCACCTGCTGGAGAGCAGGGGAGCTGCAAAGGGCACGGGCATCCCTCGGAACCGGCCCGGTCCAGCCAGGAGCAGAGGAAAAGGGGACAGAAGCCAGGAGTCCTGACTCTTGGTGCCCCCAGCTCCAATCACTAGCCTCCACTCTCTTCCCAGAGCCAGGGATAAAACGCAGGTGTCCTGGACCCTAGCTCCCCCTAACCACTAGACTGGTTAATAATTGGGCCTGAAAATCCACCCGAATTGTGAGCTCAACCGCACAAAGGGAGGGGAAGTTCCTGTGATGTCCTGCCACTAACCGGTGACAGGGAAAGGCGCCCAAGGGGGCCAGCCCCAACTAGTCCAAACCCAAGGGCCGCCTGACAGTCCAGGGCTGCGTTGAACAAGAAAAGTGCAGAAGCAGAACCCCGTGAAGCAAGGCTGGCGTGCCGGCAACAATGCCGAATTGGGGGACAAAACACCGAGAGGCTGGGCCGTGCCGTTCCGCCCCCCATGCCCTTAGAGAGATGGGGAGACAAACTGGAAAGCGCGAGCTTGTACTTTACAACACTGCTGTACACCCGGGCCCAGGGAGAGGCGGCTGAACGCCGTGCCCCAGACCGCCGGGGCCCCGAGCGGCTGATCAGACCACGTGCTAGGCCCAGCGTTTTCCAGTGGCGACGTTGCAAGTGAGAGCCCACGGCAGAGCCAGTCGCTGTGTTTTCTCTTGGCGGCTCTTCCGTCCCGATAGGCGTTTGGCTCCTTGGAAAGGGGGACTGGACTTGACCAGCAGCAGTACAACCTCCGACCCGGCTCACCTCCCTTCCGCTGGGCACGTCTTGAACACCCTCGAGGAGCCCATCAAACCAGGGCGCTTCCCTTCTCCCAACTCTCTGCAGCCCCCGGGGCAAGGGAAGCTGCTGAGGCGAACGCCTGGCTTAGGACTGTCCATTGCAAAGGGGTTAACGGCTTCTCCTTTGCTGATCTAGCAGGGGGGACGGGTTTGCCATGGGACTCAGCAGGCCGTGGGCTCTGGGCACTAGCCCCCAACTTCTTTAAACTGTTTAATATTGGACAGTGTCAGGGTCACAGTCCTACCTTTGACGCTCTGGACTCCTTTATTCTACCTAAACACAGCCAACCCCATTTCCCTGCCAGAGCCGGGCATAGAACCCAGGAGTCCTGGCTCCCAGCCCCGCTAGACCCCACTCCCCTCCCACAGCCAGGCAGAACCCAGGAGTCCTGGCTCCCAGCCCCGCTAGACCCCACTCCCCTCCCACAGCCAGACAGAACCCAGGGGTCCTGGCTCCCAGCCCCGCTAGACCCCATTCCCCTCCCAAAGCCAGACAGAACCCAGGAGTCCTGGCTCCCAGCCCTACGAGACCCCTTTCTCCCCCCACCCCCAGACAGACAGAACCCAGGACCCAACGCTCACAGCCCCACTAGACCCCACTCTCTGCCCCCTCCCAGCCAGCCAGAACCCAGGAGTCCTGGCTTCCAGCTCTCCAAGGAGTCTCTCTGATGGGACCCAGATCAGGCGCCTACATATCACAGAAACAATGCTCCCTTGGGGGGCCTGGCAGGATCTCCCCCCCTCGCATGCCAGAGGCAGAGGGGTCCCAGGCTGGTCTGTATTATAGCCCTGCAAGAGTTCTGGGCTCTCCTGGCGCGAACCTGCCCTCCAACCACGCCAGGCTGAATGACTGGGAACCCCCAACCCTGGATCTTTTGCTCTCTAGGGGGCTTTCTCCCTCCGAGCCAGCTGCCCTTCAGCATCTCTCCTCTCATGGGGCAAGTCAGCAAAGTGACCCCAGGGTGGATTGAAATGAACTAAGAGGGGGGATTCGGGGCTACCCCACAGCCAGTCCCCTCCCTGCTCCCACACTGAGCAGGACACAGGCAGACCCTGCAGCTGCTTTTCTTACCTTCCCTACATTCTCATGCTGGCATCTAAGCCAAGACCCAGCCAGCTCCTTCAGCCCCAGTGCCACCAGGGCCCCAGAGAGAGAAACTGAGGCAGAATGGGAATGACTCCCAGGGTGTGGAAAGGGATCGGAGATCAGCTGCATCCGGACCACACCCCGGTGGGAGGAGGAGAGGGAGATTTCTCTGAACCAGGGCCAGGCTCCTCCTTTCCCCCCCCCCCACTAGGGAAGCAGCCACCCGGCTTGTGGCAACCTGGGAGCAGCAGCCAGGGTCCCAGGAGTGACATCTGAAGCGGCACTGCTGCCAGCAACGGTAACCCTGCTCTAGAGCAGCTGGCGCAGGCTCACGGCACACTCAGGCAGCACTGGGACGGGCCTTGACGGTTTTGTTCCCACCCACACCAGCTAGACACTTCTTTGCTTTACAGGGAAGAGGAGACGCTGGAGGTCTGGGCCCACCCTGCACAGGAGGGCACGTGCCCCACAAACTCAGAGGACCAGCCAGTACGGGTCCCATGCCAAACAGCCTCGGGCACATGGCTGGCTGGTATGATCGCAGGGCAGCACCCAGGGCTCCCCGTCCCCCTTCAAGGACACTGCCCACTGGGGAGGAAGATGCCAGGAGGCGGGCAGATAAAAGTAGTGTCAGTTTAATGGTTGGGGCGTTTTGTTCACCACCATCCCGGTGTGATGGCCAAGCCCCACCCCTCTGGCCCCTAGGATGGGGGAAGGAGCCACATGTGCTGCATTTCGCTCTCCCTTGAGTCTGAGCAGGCCAGGCCAGGCCCTCTTCTGCAGATGAGCATGTCACGTCCCCCCTCTGTTCGCTCGACACCGGAGCCCCCACGGCCTCGACAGTAAAAGCAAGCTAAAAAATCTCACCCTGCCGCGCCTTGGCAGAATCCGGGGGCTCCCTGCTGTGGAGGCCACGACATGTCACACACACACTCACACGCATGCTGCCTGCTCCGGGCTCAGCACCTCCTCTCCTGGCCGGGGAAGCCATTGGCCACCCCAGGGCTCTGATCTCACCCCTCGAGGTGGGAGCCGGCACCGCCAACGCTGCCATCGTCCGGGGAGGGGAAGGGAGGCGGCAGATGGTCCCCTGGCGGGGAAATAAATAAAGCGGTCCGAGGCTCCGGAAGGACGCCCCAGCCAGGATCACGTGGCCTTGTGATCTGGGTGGCTCTTTAGCTTGTGGAATTTGACGCTGTCCATCTTTTCGAAGCGTTTGCCACAGTGCTCACAGGTGAAGTTGTACTGAACTTCAGAAGTGTGTTTCTTCATGTGCCAGTTGAGAGACGCTCTCTGACGGCACTGGTACCCACAGATCTCGCACCTGTGGGGGGGCCAGACACAGTCATGCAGGCTGTACGGGGGAATGCCTGACTGCGGCATGCCCCCAACGTGCTGAAGGCCTCTCTGCAGGAGTGCGCTTCCTACCTCTGCCGAGCTAAATACTCCCCACCCCACCACCCACATGGTCAGCTGGATGTTGCATTTTTCACTTCCTGGTCTCACTGTCAGGCAGCATTACTATGTGCTGTTAACAGCCCCTGCGCCCCACTCCAGAGGCGTCTGGATCTCAGCACCAGGTGAGGGATCCATGCATTTCAGTAACCTCCCCACCATCTTTGAAAAGCTCATTAGGGTCCTTTGGGGCACAGCAACCTCATCTCAAGTAGTGTCACTAACAAAAGACCCAGGCGCCACGGGGCAGAGCCACGCACACCACCCCACTTGCCCTGGCTTTAACTCCTGCTGACGTGCTCTACCCCAGAGGTGGTGGCACACAGAGGTGCTCCGCTCCATGGGCTCGTATGAGCCTGGGTTGGGTTCCTAAATGGTCACCCCTGCACCCCCCAACTTCCCCCGCACATACTGGAGGGGCGTCTCTCCCGTGTGTGTCCGGCGATGCACCTCCAGGTGATTCTTCCGCTTGAAAGATTTCCCACAGGTTTCACAGGTAAATTCACGGACGCCTGCAGGACACAGAGAACGGGGTTACTCCCAGAAGGGCGCAGCAGAAAGTCACAGTCAAGGGACCTCAGTAGGAGAATCCAGGGTCCCTCTCTGCCCACACAAGCAGACCCTTAACCTGCCCAAAAGGGTGACTCTTATCCAGCTAGGACATCACACAGGGTCTTTGTCTCCCACATAAGATGTCTGAGACTGCCAGGTGTTCCAGCTAAAGAAGTGACATCCCTTAGCTCAGGCAGGAGAGCACCCTGCTTTTAAATCATGAGGTCCTGGGTCGATCCCAGTGGACAACCCAGCCAGGGGGTCGTCAAGGGGGTGTCCTGAGGTTTCCTGTATTGGCAGATCTCTTCTATAGAGGATTTCCAGCAAGGGCTTCTGTTTGTTCTGAATTTTGGACTCTCTCCCCACCCCCACATAACGTCAGGGTTGAAAGTGACCAGAGTGAGACCGCTAACTCTGGGGGGAATCCGAACCAGACCCAGTTCCCTTCCCAGGTGTTCTTGTGCCATGCAGGGGGTGGGACAGGATGGGGATGGGTCCGGGGGGGAAGCGAAGGCTAAGCAGAGGCAGCTGAGTGCCCAAGAACCAGGCGCCACATGGCGAAAGGCAGAGCAGAGTCTGCCATCGCATGACCGGATGGCCCTAGCCGCACATGCTGCAGGAGTCAGCGTCTCACCAGAACAGCACAGGGCAGGACAAAGGCCAGCTGGCCACGGGAAGGAGGAGGGGGCACCAGGGAACGCACCTGAGTGAATGATCATGTGTCGGCGGAGGTGGTTGGACAGGTAGAACTTCTTGCCACAGCCCGGGTGGGGACACACTTTTGTTTTCCCTTTCCGGTGGACGAGGTTGACGTGATTCTGGAGAGACCGGGGAGGGGGGGGAAACAGAGGGCTAGACCACGTCCCCCCACCCACAGAGCAGAGGCTGCTGCAACCCCCCGGTAATGGGCAGGAATTCCCACATCAGAGCTCGTCCCCCAGAGAGTTTTCCCTGCCTCACAACATGGTGCCTTGGCCACCACAGCTGGCGCTACCCTGCTCTCCAGACTCAACCGCGACAAACTCCCTCACCCCACAATCCACACCCAGAGATTCCCTCCCCCAACAAGACGACACCCTGGTGATACAGCATTGGAACCAACCCGTCCCCAGCATACGGGTAGCTTAGGAGTTCACTTGGTGGGGGTGAGGTGGAGCCCTGAGGCCGTAACGTTAAATGATTTGCCAATTGTCCAAGCAGACGTCCAAGACTAGAACAGAACCTTGGTTAGACACTGAGCCAGGGCTAATCCAGCCATCATTCCCTGGGCTATTATTCCCATTGTGCAGATGGGGAAACTGAGGCAAAGAATGGCTAAATGACTTGCCCCAGATCCTCCAGACAGTCTGTGGCAAAGCAGAGAATTAAACCTGGTTCTCCCTAGTCACTGAGCCATGCTCCGTCGCTGTCTCTCGAGCGGAGGGACATGGCCAAGTGGGCTCAATGTTCAGGTTTTGTGAGAAAACGCAACAGAAATATCTCCAGGGCTCTGTCAAGTTCCCAACACAGCCTGTAAGGACACCCCACCCGACAGCGCTGGAAACCCACCACTCCAGGCAGGTCCTAGCGACCCATAAACCGGGAAGTGAAACTCACCAGCACCAAAGGGAAAGCAACCCCCCAGCGTCACTGCTCAAGCTCCCTCTGCAGAGAATAACCCGCCGACCTGAGCTTTTCCCCGTCTCCGGGGGGGCCAGAACAAGGCTCTCAGCCAGGCCCCCTGGAGCACCCTTCAAACCCACCCCCAGAGACAGGACTGTAGGAAACTGACACGCACAAATCTTACCTGAAAGCTACTAAGTGCTACGTAGACCTGGCTGCATCCTTCATAAGGGCAGTGGAACATTTCCAGCATGCCGTCGGCATCCATCACGCGGCCCCGTCTGCTTCGCCGCCTCCTGCACAGGGAAAGGAGGGGTCAGCCGCAGGCAGGGGAGGGCAACGTGCTGCCTGCCTGGCTGGGGAGAGATGGCTGCTGTGGAGGAAGCGGTGGAAGGCCCCCCAAGGCAGAGGCCCGGGGAGGGAGGGGGCGCAGATGGCACCAGGTTTACCTGTCTGGATTGAGGCTGAGCTGTCTCTGTGTTTGAGCAACAAATGAAAGGCACAGAAAAGGGAAGGAAATACTAGGAGGCTCACTGACGCAGCTGGCCAGATGTCTGGCCCACTGGCTTGCCCGAGAGGGGAGACCGAGGCACGAGCAGGGTCCGTTGCTGGGTTTGCAGAGACCTTGTAAAGACAGCTAACCACTCCACGGTGCCCTGCCCCTTCACCGCATCACTCACTTCTCCGGTTCCTTCGGAATCTCGTAGATGATGGCCGACATGTCACTGCCGTCCATCTCCTCGGGCTCCGGCTCCATGTTCTCCTGGGCCGGCTCCAGGTCTTCCGGCATCTCCATTTCCGGGGGGGGCTGCAGCTCCTCCTTTTTGAGCCCATAAAGGTCTTCTTTTTCTGCCACCACAAAACAGGTGTCAGAAGGACGCGCCATGCGGCGAACGCCTGTCGGCGAAAATCTGGCGAAGCTTTTCAAACATGAAGTAGTTAACACGCAGGCCCCATCCCAGAGGCAGGCAAGAGCCGCTGGCCATGGAAATGCAGCTAGTTCTGCTGCGGAGCACAGCAGCTGTTTAACACCGCGCACAGGGTCAGGACAAGAAGGGGAGAGTCCTGGAGCCAGCTGAACCTACGGACGGCGGAGGCGAAATGCAGTTACATCAGGGTTAACGCTCAATGGGAAGTCAAGTGACCTGGGATTTTTAATGGGACACATGAGCGGGCCCTAATTTCTGTCTCTCACCCAACACAGTGAGTCAGCAACAGAATTCTCCTCTCCAGCTGTGTCATCACCCGGGACATCAGATCCAGGGGACAGCGCCCCCTACGGAGCCCCTCCCTGGCACCACGCCGGGACATCACATCCAGGGGTCAGCGCCCCCTACGGAGCCACCCACACCAACCCCTAGCACTACACTGGGGCACCAGAGTCAGCACTAACCCCAAGGAGACAGCATCCCTTACTGAGCGGCTCAGCTCACTTCCAGCAGCACAGCGCCCCCTAGTGCCGTGCTGTGATCCTGGGGAAGGCCCCCATGGAATACACAGCACCATTTTTCAGGGTACTCTCGGATCTCTTTGGAGGTCTCCCCTCCCCGCACCAACCAAGCTCACCATGCTTAGCTAGGGACAGGGGGGAAGCCCTCCGCCCCCCCCCCCCCCCGAGGGCTGGTCACAACTACCTTTTTTGGTTTCAATGCACTCCCCACTCTCCACCGGTTCACCGCTGTCGGGCTGCATGTTCTCCGGCTCTGTCTGGGTGTAGGCGGCAACGCCCTCGATCATGGCGCAGGGCATCTCCTCGCCCCCGCTGCTGGTGACATTGAGCTGGATACTCTCTGCCGTCAGGGCGTCGTAGCCGGGCCCGGCGATGATGATCACCTGGGAGCCCTGCATCATGCCCTGCACGGGGCAGCTGGCCACCACCTCCCCGAGAGTCTCCTGCGTCACGTTCTCAAAGAGAGTCCCATGGCCCGAGCCTACCTGGACAGGCATGGGAACGCACACCACGGTCTCCATGCTCTCCGGACCGTTGAGAGGCGGGTTGTGGCACATGGAGGCGCCCTGCTCGGCCGTCAGGTTCTCGATGTGGTGCTCGAACGGGATGTGGATGCCGTCCTGCGTGATGAGGCCACTGCTGCTCCCGCCTTCCACGGCGGACGGAGGCAGCTGCTGCTGGTCCTTGGCCTGATGGCGCTCAGGCTGCTCCTCTGAGCCCGAGCTGGAGCTCTCCTCGGAGGAGTCCGAGCTTCCGGCCCCTACGCCGTTGCCAGCTGCAGTGAGGAGAGCAATCGGTGGTCGCGGGTTAGAGACAGAGCAGGACTCTCCCCTGGGCTTTGAGGGATCCCTGGATCTTCCGCCTGCCTAGCATTACCCTGCCCAACCCTCAGGGCTGGGGGAGTGCTCCTGGCCTGCCGAGGTGCCCATCTGTTAGCACCGTAATGAGCACTTCTCACCCAGCTGGATCTTACTCAGACATACTAATTGAACAGCTGCCTTACAGGCCTCACTCCCCTCTCACTGAAATGCGGCCACCTCTGGGGTGGGATGCGCTGCAACGCCACACAATAGGCTACACGGTGCAGGCGGCACTAAGCACCACCCTACCCACCGGTTGCCTTGGGAGACTAGGATCCCAGCTGCCCCCTGCTCACCGTCATCACTCTCATTCTCGGAGTCGCTGAGCGGCTTCAGAGGGGAGTGCAGGTCCTGGAAGTAGCGGTGCCCGGCCTCGCACTGCCACACGGCCGTGGTGTACAGCCCGAAGGTGGGGTCCAGTTCCGACAGGTGGGGCTCGTAGGGGCAGCGGTTCTTGTGGTCCTCGTACCATATCACCATGTTCTTCAGGCAGTTGACGTTCCGCCTCCTTCCTTGGGGGGAGCAAAGAGACAAGTTAGCCGACCACAGGGAATCAAAGGGGTGCACCCCTTGCAAAAAATTGTTTCTGTGCAGATACACAGATGAAGCCAGGCAGCAGCCACATGGCCTCCAGGCAAAGCCTGTTTAGTACGCAGACCAGGCTCCAGGTAGACATGACCAAATCATACCACGGTTACGAGCCTCATGGGTAAGGGGAGACGCTGCAGACATGACAGAACTTGATTTTGGGGAGGCTTTTGACATAGTCCCAAATGACAATTGCATAAGCACTCTAGGGAAATGTGGTCTAGATGAAATCACTGTAAGGCGGGTGTACAACTGGCCCAAAGACCACCCTCAACAATTAGTTATCAATGGTTGCCTGACAAACTGGGAGGGCGTGTCTAGGGGGGACCCACAAAGGTCAGTCCCGGGCCTGATTCTAGTCAATATTTTCATTAATGATTTGGATAATGGAAGGGAGAGTTTGCTTAGAACATTTGCAAATGACGCCAAGCGGGGAGGGGTCACAAGCACGGAGGACAGGATTCAAATTCATAACATCCCAGACAAATTGGAGAATTGGCCTGAAATCAACAAGATGAAATCCATGAAAGACAAGTGGAAAGTAGCACATTTAGAAAGGAAATATGAAAAGCACAACTACAACCTGCGGACCGACTGGCTAGGCAGCAGCACCATGGAGAAGGCGCTGGTGTTCTAGTGGATCTCAAATTGAAAATGAGTCAACAATGTGATGCAGCTAGTATCATTGTATTAGCAGGAGTGTCACATGTAAGACACAGGAGGTCACTGTCCTGCTCTACCCAGCACTGGTGAGGCCTCAGTTGGAGTCTTGTGTCCAATCCTGGGCGCTGAATTTTAGGAAGGACGTGGACAAACTGGAGACTCCAGAGGAGAGTCGCAAAAATGATCAAAGATTTAAAAGACCTGACCTATGGGGAAAGGTTAAAAACAGGGGCACGTTTAGTCCTGAGAAGTCGACAAAGGGGACCTGAGAAGGCTTCAGATAAGTTAAGGGCTGCTACAAAGAGGACAGGGATCAATTGTTCTCCACGGCCACTGAAGGCCAGACAAGAAGCAATGGGCTTCATCTGCAGCGAGGGACATTTAGGTTAGATATTAGGAAAAACTTTCTAATTAACTCTAAGGGGAGTTAAGCTATGGACCAGGCGTCCAAGGGAGGCTGCAGAATCCCTGATACTGAAGGTTTTAGGTTGGACAAACCCCGGTCAGGGATGGTTGAAGTTTATTTGCTCCTGCCTCAGCACAGGTGGCTGGGCCTGTTGAGCTCTTGAGGTCCATTCCAGCCCCACCTTTCTGTGATTCTATGGCACTGCCAACACAGTGGCTGCTGGCTCAGCCCGTTACACCTGAAGTAGGACCTGTCCCTGCGGGGTCACCCAGCCTCCCAGAGAAAGGACAATTCTTTCCCCAGCTGTTCTCTGCGTTTGAGCTCAGAACAGTGGAGCAGCGAAGTACCATGACAGCACCTATGCTACAGTCATAATCCTTCTCTGTCATTCCTATAGAGCCTCTTTGACCATTTTTAGTATTACCAGGAGAGGGGCATCTGCTGCTGGAGGAATCCGAATTGTAACGTGGCCTCCTTCCAGGGCAGGGAGCTCACACAGGAGCTGCGCCCAAACAGGTATTCATTTCAAAAGCAAGTCTCCTTCAGATGGTTAGATGCTGGGATCAGACTGTAACAGTGATGAACACTGAGCAGGTTGGCTCTCTGCTTTGCAAACACCTGTAATACCCTCCTCCTCTACACAGAGGGAGGTCTGTCTGAGGAGTCCTACATCTCCATCCTGCTTTGCCCGCTCCGGCCCTGTGTGTCACCTGCCCACTATTTCCGCCATCTGTGCTATGAACTTTGGCAGCTCACAACCTACATTTCTATAGCCTTTTCCCCTCAGTGGGAACGCAGCCACCTCTGGGGAGAACACAGTCATAGTTTTCCCACCCTCACTAAGGCAGCGGGGTAAACCCCCTTGGAAGCGTCAGAGGATGCTGAACATCTGTTAAGGTATGTATACAGCTCCCTAACAGTGGTATCTGAGCACCTCCCAATCATTGATAGGTTTAGCTTTGCTAGCCACCTGGGTCAGGGCAGGTTTATACAGATGCCAAACTGAGGCAGAGTGACTTGCCCAAGGTCACCCAGGGAGCCAGCCACAGAACTGGGAATTAGACCTACAAGCCCTGGGTTCAAGGCTCATGCTCTAATCAGTAGCCCACCCTCACACCCAGGAGCGGGGTTTAGATCTGAAGCTCAGATACACAGAAAGCTACATGGCTCTCGCTTTCCCTCCCTCAGAGGTGGAGCTTTAGTGACTTGCAGCCCACCACCAAGCCTGTTCAGGCAGCCTTCCAGCAAGAACAGCCACACAGCTCTACAGTCAGTGGCGAGTCTTCCCTAGCCGGCTCTCCATGCCTGGACTGCAGTTTTGGGCTGTATACGTGAAAACTCCACTGCACTCTATGGACGCCTTCAGTGGGCACGTAGCCTTGTAGCTCCCTCCCTCAATGACATGCCAGATATTTCTGCACTAGTTGTTCCCCCAGTAAAGACAGAAGTAAAACACCAGCCTTTACCACCTGTCAGCACCAGGGGTCAGACCAAGAAAAACCAGCCTGTGTCCAACACTACTGCAGCAAACGGCTTAGTACGTTTGACATTTGCGTAGCTAGGAGAAAGGCTGTCCAGGTGAGCAATTCTTACACGTCAGGGCAGATTATTATTTATTAAGTAGGTTACAGTAGCGTCTAGGAGCCCCAGCCAGAGAACCCATTTGTGCTAGGCATGGTACGTTATTGTTTAGGTGTATTACGGCCACCTCGAGGAGCCCTAATCATGGACTAGGACCCCATTATGCTGGGTGCTGTAATTTATTAAGTATATTACAGCACCAAAGGAGCCCCAGTCGTGGCCTAGGACTGCATTTTGCTAGGTGCTGTACATCATGTATTATGGTAGTGCTCAGGAGCCCGTCACAGCCCCCATCACATTGTGCTGGCCCGTGTATGTTATGTATTTGGTATATTACGGTAGAAATAGGGTTACCCAATCATGGAGCAGGACCACATTGTGTTAGGTGCTGTACATTATTAGGTGGATTACAGCAGTGATAGAGTTCCCCAGTCATGGAGAAGGAACCCCACCATGTAACGTGCTGTACATTATTAGGCGGATTATGGTAGCGGTAGGGCTCCTTGGTCATGGAGCAGGACTCCATTGTGTTAGGTGCTGTACAAACACAGACAAAGGCCACCTGGCGGGGGATTGGCCAGATGGCTGTGCTAGCAAAGAGGATTGAAAGAACAGGTTTCTGGGAGCAGGCAGTGATCTTTGACATTTTCTTTGTACACCCACATTCAGACTGTTACAAGCTGGATCCCACAGGACAATCCACTTACTTTTCTTTCGTTTTGGCTTTTTAGGGATTTGCTCCCATGGTTTCCTGCAACAGAGAGAGAGAGCACTGATTTAGCATATGCATCTGCTACAGCCCCCAATGCTATCGTATCAGGACATATCAACCTTTTAACGTAGGAGGCAGGGCTGTGCTATTATCCCCCTCCCCGCTTTTACAGATGGGGAAACTGAGGCATAGATTCAGTGACTTGCCCCAGGTCATGGTACCTGCACCTTATGTGATGCAGATCTCGGAAAAAGAAAAGGAGTACTTGTGGCACCTTAGAGACTAACAAATTTATTAGAGCATAAGCTTTCGTGAGCTACAGCTCACTTCATCGGATGCATCTCGGAAAGGAATTCCCAGAAGCAGGGTTTACTGCCAAGGTTTATAACACAGGCAGGGCTACTTACTTATTGGTTTTTAAAACTACATAAAGAGCTCTGTTCTACTAGAACACAAAGGGAGTGACATCCATCCCTTATATCATCAAGCTCAAATAAATTTGTTAGTCTCTAAGATGCCACAAGTACTCCTCATTCTTTTTGCTGATACAGACTAACACTGCTACCACTCTGAAGCTTATATTGGTTACTCCTCTGTCTGAAAACCAGCCCCCTCATTCATGACCTTTTGCAAAAGAAATACTTTGAAGGGCTTAGATCAGTGACTGGTGAGCAATCTAAACCCTTTGCTCCCAAATTCTCTCAGCAGAGCACAGCCATGGATTGCTGATCTAAACGTGACAGACCACGAAATCCAGCTGACTAGATGCTACCCAAAGGGACAATGCCCTTAATACAGTGAGGTCATGAAGAACACTTTAATTGGTTTTCTTCCACTCTATATTTAAACGAGGAAATTCACTGTGCAGGTTATTACATAAATAATTTAAGGCCAGATTATCTCATCTGATCTCCTGTATATTACAAGACACGACAGACACCCCATAGCTGAGCCCAGTGACTTTGGTTAGACTAAAGCATTTTAGTCCTCAGGAGACTAAACTGAGGCTAAGGCAGAGAACAGGAGAGACTGAGGTGCCACAGATGCCCCTGTGATGGCAGGGAATTGTTCAGGTCAGAGATGCCCAGATGATACCAACAGGTGAGCCACACCCCATGCTGCAGAGGAAGGTGAAAAATCCCCAGAGCCCGTTATACTTGCTGAGGCCCTGAACCTGCAGCGAAATGCATGCAGGTGGCTCTCTGCACCTTCATAGACCCACACTGACTCAGATGCAGCACCACGAGAACGCAGATAATCTGCCCATGTCTCTCTCGTTGGAGGATCAGCACCTAGGATACAATATCACAAGGGAAATGCACTAGTTCTTGTGTAGGAGTTGGGATCAGAGAGTAATTTCCCTGCACGGTATAGTACTACTGGATGAGATCTCTTTCCCTGAAGTATTCATCACCAATCGCTGTCAGGGCACACTGAGTTAGAAGGACCAGCGCTCTGATCTGGGATGCAGACCATGACACTAGCATGATTTAACAATCACCTGGGGAGCGGCAGAGAGCATAAACAGTTCTGCTTTAAGATAGTGCCCATCTTTGCAGATCCACAGCAGAAGTGCACCACTGGAATTCAGTCATGACAAAAGCAGAATGAGGTGTGTATCTTAGGCATCTCCACGCTAGAGAAGGTTTGCCGATAAGGCTGTACAGGCAAACCTTCCTAGCACTGAGCAGTTTATCCCGACGAAAGAGAGTGCTGCCTGGTATGGCCAGTACCCAGAGCAAAATGAGCTGTACCAGCAAAACTATAGTCTTTGCTGATATAACCGCGTCTCCACTACAGCTTTAGCTGGTATAAAAATGTTGGCAAAAAATCACCCTTCAAAGTGACGTAACTGTACAAGCAAGATTCTTCACACTTAACACACTTCTAGAGCCCCTACTATCCAGAGGGGGAAACTGAGGTGCAGAGGTGTGAGGTGACTTGACCATGGTGATCGCATACCATGATGATGAGGGTGGTGTAAAAATGTGACTAGAACAGGTCATGGAGGGCGTCTCTGAGAAATCTGGGGGCAAAACCCAGAAGTTCTGACACCATATCACTTGCTCTAACCACTAGTCCATATGGTCACACATTTTTGCTGTCAAATGAGAAGATGGAGGCCTGGGTCTTAATCCATCCCCTCAGTCTTCTGGCTACACCTCAGCTGGTGATGGAGATGGGAACAGATGGGGGCGTTGTGAGGAATGTGTCTATCCATGCAGGGACAAGATATATTCCAGCCTCTCTCCATGGGAGAGGATGACACCCCATCTAGCTGCTCACTGCCCCTGTCCTAACAGGTTGTATGAGCGTTCTCTCCCCAAGAGATGCTATGGGGGCAATGGGATTAATCCCCCATGTGAGGGATGCTGGTCCCCCCAGGCTTCCCTCTCCTGCCCCTACTCCAGATCCAGTGGGAAGGCAATATAAGGGGATGGGGGTAGGGTAAAAGGGGTCCAGATCCCACACCTCCCTCATCCCATCCCCTCACTTGCTGTCCCTGCCCCAACAGGAAGGGAGCGTACGACGATGGAGTCAGGAAATGAGTGGTCCTGGCTCTCAGTCTAGAAGGAAATGGTATATGGGAGTGGAGAGTAAGGGATGAGGGGTCCCAGCTTAGTCAGGGGTCTGATCTCCCACCCCACCCCCGCTCTCATCTGTGGCACCCCACTTGCTGCACACACTCCAGCAAGCGGGGGGGGGGGGGGGCATACAGGGATGGGGATAGGAGAGGAGACATCAATGAAGGACCTGGCCCAGCATGGTGGGGGGGAATCTGGCTCAGCAGGCTCTCACCTGCAGCACCCTATGCACTGCCCCCGCTCCAGCCAGTTGGGGGGTGTGTACAGGGAGAGGGAGTCCAGGCCGGGGGGAGGACTGGGGGCCGGACGTGGGGGTTGGGAGGCCCGGGCTCTCAACCGTGATGCGCTGCCCCCCTCCAGCCAGTAAGGGGTGTATGGGGAAGGGGGGGCTTAGCACAGGAGAAGGGTTGGGGAACCCGGTTCTCACCCGTGGCACCCTACGTGCTGCCCCCACTCCAGCCCCAGCGGGTAGGAGATGTACAGGGAAAGGGGCAGGGGGGTCTGGCTCAGGAGGGGGGCCTGGGAGAAGGGTTGGGGGACCCAGCTCTCATACGTGGTGCCCCGTGCGCTGCCCCACTCCAGCCGGTGCGGGATGTATGGGGAAGGGGGGGCCCGGCCCAAGGGAGGGGCTGGCGGGCCCAGGGGAGGGGGATTGGGGGGCCCGCCTCGGAGGGGGTTGGCTCTCACCCGCGGCGCCCCAGCAGGTAGAGGGTGTATGGGGAAGGGGGGGCCCGGCCCGGCCCAGGGGGAAGGGGGGGCCCGGCCCGGCGGAGGGGGATGGGGGGGCCCGGCTCTCACCCGCGGCGCCCCAGCAGGTAGAGGGTGTATGGGGAAGGGGGGGCCCGGCCCGGCGGAGGGGGATGGGGGGGCCCGGCCCGGCGGAGGGGGATGGGGGGGCCCGGCTCTCACCCGCGGCGCCCCAGCAGGTAGAGGGTGTATGGGGAAGGGGGGGGCCCGGCCCGGCCCAGGGGGAAGGGGGGGCCCGGCCCGGCGGAGGGCGATGGGGGGGCCCGGCTCTCACCCGCGGCGCCCCAGCAGGTAGAGGGTGTATGGGGAAGGGGGGGCCCGGCCCGGCGGAGGGGGAAGGGGGGGCCCGGCTCTCACCCGCGGCGCCCCAGCAGGTAGAGGGTGTATGGGGAAGGGGGGGCCCGGCCCGGCGGAGGGGGAAGGGGGGGCCCGGCCCGGCGGAGGGGGAAGGGGGGGCCCGGCTCTCACCCGCGGCGCCCCAGCAGGTAGAGGGTGTATGGGGAAGGGGGGGCCCGGGGGAGGGGAGTTGGGGGCCCGGCTCTCACCCGCGGCGCCCCGCGCGCTGCCCCCGCTCCAGCCCCAGCAGATAGGCCGCCAGCTTGGCGTCGCTCCAGCCGCTGCGCCGCCGCAGGTCCACCCAGGGCCCGTGCGCCTCGCCCAGGTACACCCGCCGCACGTCGTACTTCTTGCGGGACTCGAGGCGGCGCCGGGCCCGGTCGGACTCGGTCAGGCGGGGCCGGCCCCGGGCCTTGCGGCCGCCGGCCCCCGCCTCCCCCGCGCCGGGCCCGGCGGCCTCCTCCTCCTCCTCGGCCTCCTCCTCCGCCGGGGCCGGGGCCGGGGCCGGGGCCGGGCCCCGCTGCGCCTCGCTCATCCCCAGCCCGCTCGCCAGCCGGCCGCGCCGCCCGTGGTTGGGGCGCTCGGAGGAGCCCGGCGCAGGGGCAGTGACGTCAGCGGCCCGCGACCCGCTTCCGGCCCCCTCGCTGCTCCGCGAGAAAAGTCGCCGCGGTCGGCCGCGCGCGTGCTCGCCTCACGGCGCTCTAGGCATGCGTACCCAGCGTCGGCGGGGGGGGCCCCCACTGCGCCGGCGCTGGAGTCGGGGCTCAGAGCCCAGAGCCCGGCCCGAGAGAGAGGCTCCGCCCTCAACGTGCGCGCCCTGCTGTGAGGGCAGGGGGTCTTTTTGCGCATGCGCTGAAAATTTTCTCCCTCCCGGAGATCCCTGGCGCATGCGCCCCAGCACTGGGTGCCTGTCTGTGCCCCCCAGCAGCCCCCCACGTCTTGCTCCCCCTCAGGGCAGCCCCACGTCCCATCCCCCTCCCCCTCCTGGGGCTCAGCCCCCCATCCCATCCCATCCCACTCCCCCTCCCGGGGCCCACTCCCCCAGGGCAGACCCCCAGCCCCCGTCCCATCCCACTCCCCCTCCTGGGGCTCAGCCCCCCATCCCATCCCACTCCCCCTCCCGGGGCCCACTCCCCCAGGGCAGACCCCCAGCCCATCCCACTCCCCCTCCTGGGGTCCACTCCCCCAGGGCAGACCCCCAGCCCCCGTCCCATCCCACTCCCCCTCCTGGGGCTCAGCCCCCCATCCCATCCCACTCCCCCTCCCGGGGCCCACTCCCCCAGGGCAGACCCCCAGCCCCCGTCCCATCCCCCTCCCCCTCCCGGGGCCCAGCCCCCCAGGGCAGACCCCCAGCCCATCCCCCTCCCCCTCCTGGGGCTCAGCCCCCCATCCCATCCCATCCCACTCCCCCTCCCGGGGCCCACTCCCCCAGGGCAGACCCCCAGCCAATCCCACTCCCCTTCCTGGGGCCCACTCCCCCAGGGCAGACCCCCAGCCAATCCCACTCCCCTTCCTGGGGCCCACTCCCCCAGGGCAGACCCCCAGCCCCCGTCCCATCCCACTCCCCCTCCTGGGGCTCAGCCCCCCATCCCATCCCACTCCCCCTCCCGGGGCCCACTCCCCCAGGGCAGACCCCCAGCCCATCCCACTCCCCCTCCCGGGGCCCAGCCCCCCAGGGCAGACCCCCAGCCCATCCCACTCCCCCTCCCGGGGCCCAGCCCCCCAGGGCAGACCCCCAGCCCATCCCACTCCCCCTCCCGGGGCCCAGCCCCCCAGGGCAGACCCCCAGCCCATCCCACTCCCCCTCCTGGGGCCCACTCCCCCAGGGCAGACCCCCAGCCCCCGTCCCATCCCACTCCCCTCCTAGGGCCCAGGCCCCCAGGGCAGACCCCCACTGCCTCAGGCCCAGTCCCACAGCCATTGCACCCAGCCCTTGGGACAGACAGGCCAACACACACCCCTGCCAACCAGCCAGTCTAGCCACCACCCTCCCCTGCACGCTTGGGCCCAGGAGAGCCACACATCCCCAGACCCGGTCCCAGCCAGCACACAGCCCCTCCACCCATGAGGATCCCAGGCCCAGCTGGACTTGACTAGCTGAAGAGCCGGCTAGAGGCAGCTCAGCCCAGTCACAACCCCCCAGCAAGTAGCTGCTCTATGATCATCATCAGCGCCCTCCCTGTCCCCTCAGCCAGAGCCGCCCAGGGTTCACCAGTAGCTGCTGAACACCCTCCCCCCATCAGGCCAGCTCCTGGCTAGTTTTCAGAGCAGCTTCAGGGGAAGGCTCTGCCAGGTCCCCCCTCCCCTGGCTTGGGCAGGGGGCCCCCCCCAATGCACAAAGCCATGTGGTAATGTTAACCTGCCCCCATTTTATGGAGAAGGACCAGCAGGGCTAGGACTGGACTTGTTCCCCATCTTCTTTGGAAAGTGCTGAAGGCTTTTTAATAACATCTCTGCTCCACGCCCACTGGGAGCGGTTTAATAGGAGCTGGGATTACAACTCAGGAGGCTCTAGGCTCCCGCTGCCGCGATCAGAGACTACAGAGAACAATGATTAGGTCCAAACGTAAGACTGCCACACCAAATCGTATGGCGACTAAGCGCATTCACCCAATATGCAGTATGGTACTTGGTGCTAGAGCGAAGGAAGCATGGACATGGGGGGCAGGTGAATATTCGCAGCACCCACATTACATGCAACTACTAAAAGTGGCTCAGACTGATTGAAAGGACGGATCCATTCCTACGCCATGGTGGCTGCTGAAGCAGACTCCCTCTGGCCCATCTGCTCGATTGTTTAGCTGCACGTGACTCCCTCCTGTCTTGCCAATCACCAAGGAAGTTGATGAAACAGAGACAGGTTTAAAGCTCTTGCTTCGCGTGCCAACTTCGCGGAATCTCCTCCTCGCCGCTCTCCCCGTCAGAGTCCGCCTGGAGCTCTCGGGGCCCCGGAGTGAGGTGGAAGACAACCGGCGTCTGACTCAAAATGGGATTGGTTTGCTGCAGGCCCAAAATCCACTTGGCCAAAGTGGCCTGGTCTCCTGCCCCAGCCATGCACATGGCAAAGATGGGGCCTTCCTCCACTGCAGGGGATGGGACAGAGGAACAGAAGCAGCGTCAATATTAGCAAACCCTACAGCACTTCACGTACAGTGCAATGGAGCAGTGGAGTCCAGTAGTGACAGCAGGGTGACTGGAAATCAGGATTCTTGGGGTCCTAATCTTACCTCCACCCCTTCCTTCACAAGAAAACTGTCAATTCACCGAACAATAATCCTCCACCCTCAGGGGGGAGGTGGTTTGTCTGTCAAGGACACAAAGTCCACACATCCAGGAACTATTTTTTTTCACCCGGTATTGAAATGCAGCCACTTCTGGGGCAGAACTGCAAGACAGCCGCTTAGAACAGAAGTCGCTATTCTATCCCGCTGCAGAGGAGTTCTGATTTAAACGTGTTCAGGTAGGGAAGAAGAGTATATGCTGATCTAAGTGACCTGAATGCTTTCTTTCTTGCTTGGGGATCATATAGAAATAAGAGGGGGAGGAAAAAGATCATTCTTATCATCCTGGGATCGCTCTTGTAAATTGTGCCAGGGCTAGTTTATACAGTCCTTGCAGACCTCTCTCAGAAGCTCTGGATTAGGATTGAGACTAGTAACTGTGGCATCCACTGCTGACTGGGGCTGGATTTGAAATAGCAGCTTCAAGGCTGACACAAAATATTACACGTTTCAGAGTAGCAGCCATGTTAGTCTGTATTCGCAAAAAGAAAAAAGGAGGACTTGTGGCACCTTAGAGACTAACAAATTTATTTGAGCATAAGCTTTCGTGACCTATGCATCCGATGAAGTGAGCTGTAGCTCACGAAAGCTTATGCTCAAATAAATTTGTTAGTCTCTAAGGTGCCACAAGTCCTCCTTTTTCTTTTTACAAAATATTACAGGCACTGGAAGCTTACACAAAGGGGGAGTGGCTTTGGTTGAGGGGTGGAATTAGGCATTCAGAAGCCTTAGGTTTCGGGTGAGTGAGGACAGAGATATCTGTTAGCCTATGGAACAGCCTCCAGAGGGATGGATCAATTTCTGGGATCTATTTCTGTTTCACTGCCAGCTGCTCTGGCTCTCCCGTTGCCCAACTGTCCCAGTAGATATGATTTGCTCTAAATGCGCCCCTACCTCAGCAGCCCAGCCCCACATGAGTTACCTTCATCCACGTAAAATTCCTCGTCATCCCAGAGGTCCCGATCCAGGTCCAGGTCGAGCTGCATGGGGTAGTAGAAGTTCCTCTCTGAGTCGATCACCTCTTCCTAAGGGGGAGGAGTGAAAGATATTTATATGGGGGGAGTAAATACCCCCCCCAAACACCTCTGCCCTACCCAACGGCTAACCTGCGTCTCTCTGCCCTCCTCGGACAAGACAAGGCCACTCCTCTAGGTATTCAGCTTGCGCGGCCCCTGGATTTCCAGAGAAAGAGGCCAGAATGGCAGCCCTGTGTATCCGCGGAGCGAACTTCCTCGCCCGATATCCCTAAGTCGGCCCTGGACAGATCCCCTAGGTGGAAGAGAGGACCTCGACCTCTCCATTGAGGCTGTTGGTGAGGGGCCTGATCACTGCAGATTGTGCTGGTGGTTTCGGCAATATGTTCACCAGCCCAGCTAGGAATGAGCTGAGACCTGGCAAACTCATTATGTGCAGGCCAATGAATGGCTGTCAGATGGAGGTAATTACTGGTCTCCACCAAAGAAGGAGGGAATAGAACTGGCACCCCCTAGAGGGGAAAAGCCCCATCTTCCAGTCTGACTCTCCTGAGCCAGCCAGTCCCCATGCTGTGGGTCTGGATCACAGACAGCGCCCCCTAGAGGGGAAAAGACCCCATAGCCTATTCCCCACACCTGCCCCACCTCCACAAAACTTACAGCATTTCCAAAGTGACTCATGTCATTCACCAAACCAGCACCAACTCCATGGAGTTTGCAATGCAGGGAAACAGCCTGGAAATACAGACCCTTCTCCCCAGAGCCTGCAGCCGGCAGCACACATCCGACAGCCCCACGCAGGGAGGCAAGACCATTCTTTACCTTTTCTTCAGGAGGTAGCGGCTCTCCCCGGAGTACGTAATAATAAACGCACGTCTTCTTCAGCCACAAGGGGAAGGGGCCCTCGACAAACACGGGGTTGGCTGGATTGTGGCGAGCCAGGAGTTCCTGCTGATCGGGGCTCTGGATTCCTAAAGGGAGGGGAAACCACACACGCCACAAATCAAGGATTAGCTACTCGAGGAGAGAATGAACACAATCCAACAGCTCTGAGCTGAATGGCCTTCACACCAAGCAAAAGCACTCAAGGTGGGGAAGCTCTCCCGAGCACGAGAATCTGCCAGGCTGAGATTTCTACCTAGGAGCTGGGCTTGTGATCGACAGCCAGGACTCCCAAGCTGCGCATCTGTTACCCCAGATCCAAGAGCGGGATGCAATGCTCTACAGAGAGGCTTACCTCCTTAGCGGCTCTAAAGACACTAGGCTCATTATTTAAAAGGGGGAAGGAAGGGTTGGGGCGAGCCTATAAAGAAGGCGAGCAAATCCGTGTCAATGGGGCAAGAGAGACACCCCTATTCCCAACCCAAACGCCCCCTCTTTGTGTCTGTCCAGGGTCACATGAGGCGTAGCCCACGTGGCTCGCAACTTCTGCTTCCCCACAGCCTGGCTGCTTCTAGCCAGCAAGACCGAATGGTCCCAGTGCTGACCATCCCCTCTAGGTAAGGCTCCAAAAGGTGACAGACAACAGGCTAGAGACTTTTCGCTCCCACGTAATCCAGCACTGGCCAGTCCAAAGGCAAGGTTGTCTGGGGCATCCCGTACCTATGATGTGCGGTTGGGTGATCTCTTTTCCTGCATCCGAAATATCAGTCAGAGGCATCTGCAGGGATGAAGACACTTTTGTTAGAGACAGCATCCTTCACATGCGTGGGATCCCTGACCCACTCCCCCAGTTCAATACAGCCCAGCAGGCTGTAGAAGCCAAGAGGCCGGGCCCCAGATAACGGAGGAGTAAATCCCTTGGCGCATAGAACAGTCTAGAGGGTGTTCCATGCCCCAGTTGCTGCAAGCAGCTTCTCCTCTGCCTCGGGTCGTGCTAGGGGTCGTTCGAGCTGACCAGAACTAGCTTTGCCTTCAGCTCTTTCTGGGACTCCACCGCTGTGCAGCAAGAGGCCCTGGCGCATTCGAGTCCCTTCCCCCGCGGCGCTCACACCCCAGTGAGCGAGAGTCAGTCACTCCCATGGCTACAGAAACGTGCTACAGCCGAGTGCCTTTCGTTACCTGATAGACTGTGACCTTGGCACTCAGGTCGGCGGCGATCCGCTGCAGGCTGATCCTGGCGAGGTCAACGGGGTCTCGGGGGAGGGCTGCCGGGACCGGGTAGGGGTTGGCATGCTTGAATTTGGGGAACCAGTACATGAGCCGCTGGTACTTGCGAACGGGATGGCTCTTCTCACCAAAGATCTGGAGCAGCAGGAACTTCGTCTGCTTGTTGGGCATGATGCCTGCGCATACAAGGGTGGAGAGGCGGGTAAGAGACGCGGACGGTGCATTCACTGGCCCTCACCATGGGGACTAAGGGACAGATGGGTTAAGTGACTTGCCCAGTTCAGACAGGGAGTCAGTGGCAGAACTAGGAATAGAAACCAGGAGTCCTGACTCCCACTCCCCCCAGCCCTAACTGCAAACCCACACTGCTGCTGTAGGTATTTGGGCACTTCCCATCCCTACCATAGTTCTCCATCTGCTCCAAGACGTGGATCCCGCATTCCTGCTGCCTCGGGTAGTGGTTGAACATCCTCTGGATGAAGTTGCGGGGCACAAACACTTCCTTGGGGAAGACGTCCAGGATCTTGTTGTAGACGTCGAGCTCCCGCTCCACCCCAAACTCTGGCATCTTCCTGAGGGCCGCGTTGATGAACTCGACGTGACCTCTCCGCCGGATGTCTCTCTGGCAGAAGAGCTCCACCGCTCGGCTGAAGGTGGCCTTGTTTCTGTCTCCCTTGCAGGCCCGCTCGAAGAGCTCATCAAAGGGTACCAGGGACCCATCACGGGAACCTCTGTCTTTCTCTTTGTCCCCCCTTGCCGAGGGGACGAGATCGGAACGGCTCAGGGCAGCACTGCTCCGGATGCTCCGCACAGGCACCGACCAGAAGCCCTAGCAGAGAATCAGATACAAACTGGGCCTTTAGCAGCTGTCGTTTTCCCTGGTGATTAGAGCCCTCTCAATGGGGCAAGGCCTAGATATCAGTACCACACTCTACAGTGCCATTCCATTCCCCTGGCTCACAGGCACTGGATGCCAGCTTGCAGGCCAGCCGTGACTGGTACCATTTGACAACTGCTTAGCAGCCTGTGTGCAATGAAACTGCTGGGTCTCAGACTACTTCCCAGCAGCCTCTCCTGTGCATCATTCCGATCCACTGTGATACCACTCATATGAACAGGTACCTGCTGCCCCTCTTTCCCCGCCCCATTTCCACTCCCCTCAGATTACAACAAACGGGAGTGGTGGTGGGTCCCCAGCCCCTCTTGAAATCAGATCCCTCTGGGCAGCAAATTTTGGGCAACCAAATAAGAAGGAAGAGAGGTTTACAAGATGCACAGTTCCATCTCTGATGCTTCACGCCACAGGGCTGCCCACCTGCCCTGAGCCGCTTTCCTTTAGCCTGGGAGCTGCTCGGGGCAGGGCCCACGTGGAATTTGTCTCTCACGTGCTGCCCAGCTGAAGGACAGCTGGTACCTGGGCACAGCTGCTTTCCTGCAGCCATGGGAGATCCCTCCCCGGAGCGGCTGGCCGCAGGATGCCTCGTCCAGCGGAGAGCTCTCGGGCCAGGAGCAGCTTCCGCACACAGTTCATGGTGGGGCGTTTGTCCCTCCGACGCGGGGCAGAGGCTGGCGAGGAAGGCGGCTGGAGCTGGGAGATTCAGAATCACGGGGCAGGCTCAGCCACGCCTGACATCCAGGGTTTGCTTGAAATAGACGGAGACGGATTTTAGAGATTTACCGTAGCACACGGGGACAGGAAATCTACTGGGGCGAGGGGGGGAAGCTCCCTATCACCCATTCAGGCTCCCCCCATTCACGGTGCCCCATATGCAGCCACACACACACCACTTCTGTGTCCCCCCACACGTTCAACCTCCCCATGCCCTGCCCCCAAACTCCTGTATATCCCCCATGGGGGGGGCACCGGACCCCCAAAACCCACAGCCCCTCACCTCACACATACACTTCCCAGACACCCCACCTCCCGCCCCCCACCACATGGGCATGCCCCCCAAAATCCAAGCTCCGCCCCACACATCCAGCCCCCCCGCACTCATTCCCTCCACAGGGACATGCCCCCCATCCCGTCCACGTGGGCACCCCCCTGCACCCCACCTCCAGGTGGGCATGGCACGGCACCCCAAGCCTGCCACCCCCCATATCCGACCCCAGGCCGGCCTCACCCCATCGGGCGCCGCCATTTTAGCACCGCCCCCCCAATCCCTGCCGGGTCAGGGGGCGGGGCCAATCACACACGCTGTTTCTAAACCCCGCCCACTCCCAGACTCCTCCCCCCCATCACCCCAGCGGGGGGCGGGGAGCCGGACACGTGGGTCCTATTTGCCCCCCTTTCCCGGGCAGGGGGCCTCGCCCCGTGTCCCCTCCCGCCCCCGGCAAAGGGCCCGGACTCCTGGGTTCTATTCGTGGCCCCCACCCCGATTTTGGCCACGTCCCTTCTTTTGTCTGTGCCTCGGTTTCCCTGGCTGGGGAATCAGCCCGTGCCCGGGAGCTGCCAAGCCCTTCGCACCCAGCCTCAGACGTGCCCGGACCGGCGGGATTCCCTGATTCACCGGCTGGTTACAAACCATGGGGCACCTTGTCCCAGGTAGGGGGCACATGGGGCAGGGCCCGGAGAAAATCATCCTCCCCGTCGGGGCGGCTCTCACCCAGACTCTGGGTGGGAGGACTGGCCTGCAGGGAGGTTTGACAGACCCCATAGCCCAAGCATGAGGCTCTGCTATTATTTAATATTTCTTCCTCAAAACACGCCCCCCCCCCGCACCACACTCACACGGATCAGTCCCCCCCTTTGTGTCAGGCACTGCATAGACACAGTCCCTGCCCCACAGCGAAGGAAGGGTCAATAACCCCATTTTACAGATGGGGAAACTGAGTCACAGGGCAGGGCAGTGACACACCCATGGTCACTCAGGGATTCTGTGGCCAAGCCAGGAACTGAACCCAGATCTCCTGAGGCCCAGGGACCTCCTTGTTCTCCATCTCCTCGCTGGCCCAGTGGGTGCCCTGGCTTTCCTTTCCCCAGCCCTGCTTTACCAGACCCCCCACCAGAGGCCACCACCTGGGCATTGCCCTGCCTTTGCCCCAGCCAGTCCCTGGATTCCCCACCCCCACATGCTGCCTGCCCGAGGCGAGGGAGCTGAGTTTCGGGTGCTGTTGCTGAGCAGGCCCCGAGCACAGAGGGAACATTACATTCCCCCTTGATGCCTCCCCAGGCCTGTTCTCTCCCCCCAGGGTCACTTGGATCCTTCCTCACTCCTGCCCCAAGCTGTGGCAGGGCATTGCTGTGCACTGTTAAACACCTGCCGTACCCCACCCCAGAGGTGGTTGCATCTCAGCACCAGCTGCGAATCCTTGTATAAACAGCTTCTGTATTCCACCCCTGGGTGACTGAACCTCAGCGCTGGAGGAGGGGTCTCTGTCTAAACCACCCCTGGATCCCACCCCAGAAGTGGCTGAATTTCAGTCGTGGATTTCGTGATCCCTTGCGTGATTATTTTGCAGGTCTCTTTGTAACAGGCTTCAGGCTGAAAGGTGTGTCTATAAACGTGGGGCTGTAGGGACCGCTGGCTGTGGCAACAGAAGAAAGCAGCAACTTCCCTCTTTCAAGCATTGCATGTGCATTGCCCCAGGAGATGTGTGGATTGTCCCTGTTATTCATCAGGAGAAACTGAGGCATGGGGAGGGGAAGTGACTTGTTCATGGTCACACCAGGAGGCAGTATGAGAAGTGAGACTAGAAACCCAGGAGCCCTGGGCCTAACCACTAGACACCCCGCCCCCCCGCCAAGAATAGACCCAGGAGTTACACTCACAGCTGCCTCCTGCTTTAACCATAGAGCTGTAAGTTCAGGAAAGGGAACCCAGGCGTCCTGGCTCCCAGCCCCCCACCCCACAAATGCTAGATTCCCCCTCCCCTCCTGCCGCGGGGATAGAACCCAGGCGTCCTGGCTCCCAGCCCCCCTCCCCTCCTGCCGCGGGGATAGAACCCAGGCGTCCTGGCTCCCAGCCCCCCCCGCTCCAATCCCTCCCCCCGCGACAGAGACCGAACCCAGGCGTCCTGGCTTTCAGAGCCACCCCCATGGCGGAGCTGGCTCGTCCCTCACCTTGGAACCTGCCACCTGGCCGGTCCCTGCGACGGGGTGGGGGCAAGGGGCAGGCGGCGGGGGCGGGGCTAGCCCCAGAAGGGGGCATGTCCGGTGCCGGGATTGGCGGAGGCGGGGCGCTGGCCAGCCCCTCTGTCAGAGCCAGGAGCGGGGCGTGGGGCGGCTCCGGGCTGGGATGTGGCACCGCCGCGGAGCCGCCGCCTGGGAGCTGGGAGCGCGGCGGGAGCCCCTAGGCTCCGAGCAGCCGGCTCCCCACGCCCGGGGGCAGGAGCCTCCCAGGTGGGTGGATCGTGCGAGCCACGCGGGGCAGGGCGAGCCTGGGAGTGGGGGGAGCCGGATCCATGGGGGGCTGTGTCCTGGGGGGGGGTGAGTGGGGTGGAGGCGGATCCATGGGCGGCTGTGTCCTGGGGGGAGCCGGATCCATGGGGGCCTGAGTCCTAGGGGGGCGAGCCGGATCCATGGGGGGCTGTGTCCTGGGGGTGGGAGTGGGGTGGAGGCAACCATGGGGGGACTGTGTCCTGGGGGGAGCCGGATCCATGGGGATGAGAGGGGAGAGGCGGATCCATGGAGGGCTGTGTCCTGGGGGGGTGAGTGGGGGAGCCGGATCCATGGGGGCCTGTGTCCTGGAGGTCGAGTGAGGGGAGCCGGATCCATGGTGGGGGGGTCTGTGTCCTGGAGGGGGAATTGGGGCAACTGTGTGTTCAGGGTATAGAACCCCAGGAGTCCTGACTCCCACTCCCTGCTTTCCTCCCCCCACACTCTAACCACTAGATCCTGCTCCCTTCCAGGATCTCCAAGCTTGCCTGGAGTGGGGGAGCCAGAGCTGTGGGAAGAGGGGAAGCCATGAGGGGCCGGGCTGCGGGCTCCCCCGTGGCACACTGAAATTGGCACGGTGCATTTGGGGAGACTGGGAGGAGCCCCCCATGAAATCAGGCCTCCTGTCACTCATCTCTGAGCTGGCCCGCAGCCAGTGCTCCTAGCCTGGGCACGCAGAATGCACCAGGCCGACCCCACCGCTGAGGGGGGCATTACGCCAGGCTGGCTTTTGGCCCCAGACAGGGTTAGTGGCGGGCAGGGGGAGATTGGTTGCAAATTTTGCCACTTTGTTACTTGCCCAATTTGTGTATTGACCGGCCAAAATGAATGATAATAATTAACCCCGTGGAGGGGGCTGGGCCTAGCACAGCTAGGTGGAGGTGGCGGAAACTGGATTGTTTAGTTACATGTTCCTGTTCCCTGGTGTTGGTGTTTTGCAACCTTTAATTATTGAATGTGAGTGTCTCACCCGCCCTGCGAGCCGGACACCTTGGGTGTTTCTCTGGAGGTTGCCAAGTTCCCCGAAATCCCTCCCACGCTCCCCACCATGCTAACCTGTAACCCCCACTCCCCTCCCAGAGCTGGGGAGAGAACCCAGGAGTCCTGACTCCCTGCTCCCCAACCACTAGCCCCCCACTCCCTTCCCAGAACTGGGATAGAACCCAGGAGTCCTGACTCCCATCCCCGCAACACTCTAACCACTTAGGTGGACCCTGGCATTACCCTATTCCCCACCCCACCCCCATTCACTCCACGTGATCAGTCTGTGTGAACTCCCACCCCTTTTGCACCAGTGCAGTCCCGTGAACACAGCGAGCTGGCACCGATGCCTGGCTCAATGTGGCTGCTCCGTCCCGCGGGGACCTGGCCTGGCTCCGAGCCGCAATCGGCTTTGTTCTCTGGCCCTGATCCGTTTGCCTTGGCAGCGAAAGCAGGAGGTGGCATCTCGATTGAACTTGAGACTCAGTTCCGGTTACCTCAGCCAGACACTCAGTACCCGCTCTCAGGCCTGTCGGTGGGGCAGGGACCTTGCAAGGGCGTCTGTGCCAGTCCCTCCGCACTGAAGTAGGACCCGGTAAACCCAGCCTGTCCCTGCCTGCTGTTCGTCCCGCCCGTTCTGAAACCCCTTCAGCCATGGGGATCCCACAGTCAGCCTCAGCCCCCTGCCACAGCCCTCGGCTTCCAACACCACTGAGGGCTGCGAATGCAACTGTTCCTCCTGGACCAGGGCACGGGCCATCAGGCCTAGGGGTTGGAACCGCAGGTCAGCGGCAGAGTCGGGGTTGGAGCCGGCGCAATCGGAGCTGCAGGGAGTGTTACTGCTGAGCTTAGGAGCATGACCCAGGACCCCATGGTGCCAGGGGCTGCACGTTATTTATTAGGTGTATTATGGTAGCGCCTAGGTGCCCCAGGCATGGCCCAGGGCCCCGTTGTGCCAGGCGCTGCACATACACAGAACAAAGACACCGTCCCTGCCCCCAGCACCTTCCAGGCCTGCCAATGTTGATGCACATGCTTTGCTTTGCTGCCAGGCCTGCGGGTGGCAGCGTTGGCGGGATCAACGCCAAAGCATCAGAGAAGAGGTGGGGGTAGCCGGCGGGGGGGACAGAGAACAATGAGATGAGGCTGATTGGCATGGTGGGCAGCAGGCTCAGCTGTAAGCCATCGTACCTACCTGGTGCCCATCACCGTGGTAACTGGTCTAGAGGAGGAGGGCCGGCTCCAGCCCCTCTTAGAATCTCACCCTCCAGACCCCGTTTCTTCCCCATAGGGAGCCAGCATTCAGTCCCTGGGCACCATGGCACTGTCTGCCCTCCCCGCACACATGCCCGCTGCCAGCCCCCATCGCTCCCGACCCAAAGCCCCACGCTGGGCTCCCTCCCAGCTCTGCCGGCCCCCCTCACTCCCAACCCGCAGTCCCACAGCCTCACCCTGGGCTCCCCCTCAGCTCCGCCAGCCCCCCTCACTCCCAACCTGCAGCCCCTGCCAATGCCCAGAGGCTCCCCCCCCCCGCCAGTGCCCAGAGGTGGATTACAGTTTTGTGGGGCCCTGGGCCAGAGCAAGTGGGCCCCCCTGCCTGCAGTCCATTCCCCTGCCCACGGGTAGTGGGGTTGGGGCATGGGGACTCATTTTTTCTGGGGTCCCTGGGCACAGACCCCATTGGCTAATCTGCCACTGCCAGTGCCCCTCGGTCCCAATCTGCAAACCCTCCCCTCCTGCTCCTTCGGGCCGGGCCATGGTGTGGATCTGGAGTTAGATCCACCAGTGTCAGTTTGCAACTTCACAGCCTGTTCGGTTTGTGAGCATAGAGACCCCTGGGCTGGCTGGGAGAGGTCACCTGCCCCAAACCACCCCACCCCACCGGGTCACCTGCCCCGAACCCCACCCCCACCTCAGAACGGATTTCAGGGTTGCAGCAGGACACGTCTTGAGCAAATATTGAATGAAGTGCAGAGGTTAGTTTACAGGAGGCTCATTAAGCAAATCCTTAATTGCAGGCAGCAGGGCTCCTCTGGGCCAGGATCTCTACCAGCGCCAGCCAGATCCAGGGGCTAGGTTAAAGTTCCAGCCTCTGGCGTCATGGGCTGGGCCTCTAGGAGAATCTCAGCTTTTGCTCACAAACAGAAATGATCCTGCTCCCCTCCCCGAGGATAGAACCCAGGAGTCCTGGCTCCCAACCCCCCTGCTCTAACAACTAGATCCCACTCACGTCCCAGGGCTGGGGATAAAACCCAGGAGTCCTGGCTCCTGCCCCCTTATTATTTCATAATGCTCCCCCCCTTTTGGCAGGCCCTCAGCATCAGGCCTCTCTCCCTATGGGTTTGATCCCCGGCTCTGGGAGGGGAGTGGGGGCTAGTGGTTAGAGCAAGGGGGCTAGGAGCCAGGACTCCTGGGTTCTATCCCCACTCTGGGGACAGGGGACCTTGATCTCTGCTGCGGTGGCACCCGCGGGGGTTGGTTCCGGTCAGTCCCCGGGGCCGGGCAGTCAGGGCTGCTCGTTGGGACGTGGATCCCTTTCCAAACAGCCTCTTCCCCCAGCTCAGCGATCACCGGGCGCCCCCCCTGGCACGGCCCTGGGGGCCACCTCCCCATCCCCCACCACGGGGCCAGATCCCCTTCTCGGCTCCAGAGAGCGGGGCACATCCTGGGGGGCTGCTGGTGCCCCCCCCCCCCGCTGGCCTTGGTCTGCTGTGCCGGGCACTGCCCATTCCTTGACAGCAGGGCTGGGCAGCACCACACAGCACCAAGGGCCTGTGGTGGGAGCACAGGGCTGGGCATCGCTGCTGGGGGGACCAGAGAGAATTAAACTCTTGAGTACTCTCCCCTCTGTGACGCAGGCTTATCACTGCTCCACGGAGATCCGGGGCTACAGGTCGGGAGTGAGGGGCATCGGCAGGGTGTGTGTGTACCTCTGCCCGTTGCTAGATGGAACGAGAACAGCTCTGCTCTGTGTCATATGCCCTATAATGCTCTCAGCCAGTGGTGATTCTCCTCCCGCTCAGATGTGGGGGCTGGTGCTTCCTGACCAGGAGGCTCCAGATCCCATCTCTATGGGGCCCCACGCTCACACCCCACGCTCCCTTTACAGGTGCCATTGAGCGGCCATGGAGGAGTCCACACGGCTGGGTTACTGCATTGTGGTCAGCAGCTTCGTGGCCTTCCAGTTCTTCTTCTCGGCCGTCAGCCCCCAGCTCTCGCTGGCACTCAGCCGCCGCTACTGCGGCCTGACCACTGTCAAAAAGTGCGAGTGGAACTCCAGGTACCGCAGTCCTCGGGCCTGAGGAGAGCAGGACAGAACCCAGGAGTCCTGGCTCCCCGTGCTCTAACCACTAGACCCCACTCCCCTCCCAGAGCCAGGGATAGAACCCAGGCGTCCTGGCTCCCCGGTGCTCCAACCACTAGACCCCACTCCCCTTCCAGAGCCAGAGTTAGAATCCAGGCGTCCTGGCTCCCCATGCTCCAACCACTAGACCCCACTCCCCTCCCAGAGCCAGGGTTAGAACCCAGGCGTCCTGGCTCCCAGCCCCCCAGCATCTAACCACTAGGCCCATCCCCCAGCAGGAGCCGTCCAGACGTCCCAGTGGGCTTAGCCTGAGAACATCCTAGCACGTGAAGCGTCTGATGGGCTGAAAGGAGCCATTGTCCGAGCCCAGGGGCTCAGCGCTTGGAGCAACATGGGGGGGGGCAGAGGGACACGGGGAGGTGCCGGGGCTGAGCTGTGTGTGATCCCTGGGGGGCCATTGGGGAGGCTGAGCCATGTGTGATCCTGGGGGCATTATGAGGGGTGCAGAGCCGTGTGTGATTCCCCCGGGGGAGGCCATGGGGGGGGGCTGAGCCACATGTGATCCTGGCAGCGTTATGGGACGGCTGAGCCCTGTGTGATCCCCGGAGAAGCCAAGGGGGGGACTGAGCCGTGTGTGATCCCCGGGAAGGCCAAGGGGGGGACTGAGCCGTGTGTGATCCCCGGGGAGGCCAAGGGGGGGACTGAGCCGTATGTGATCCCCCCCAGGTGTGTCTCCACTCTGCACGCGCTCATCGTCGGCCCCTTCTGCCTCTACATCCTGCTTTTCGATGGAGCCATTAACGCCAACCCCATCTGGTGAGCTCCCCTGGTGCCCCTCACTCCCAACCTGCAGCCCCCTGCTCCTCGCCCCACCGCTCCCCCCGGTGCCCCTCACTCCCAACCTGCAGCCCCCTACTCTCCCAGCCCTGGCTTCCTCCCCCCCGACACACACAGTTCTGTAGCTGGCTGCAACCCATGCTCAGAGTTGGGGGGGGGCAGATTTGCCCTGGTCCCTTTCCCAAGCCCTGTCTCTCACAGCTGGTTGGAAGGTGCCAGCCCTGGGCCGGGGGAGAGGGTGAGGGGGGGTCCCGTGGGCCCGAGGTCACATGGTGGCAGAGGTGATAAAAGGCTGTTTTGTGCCTGGGAAGAATGGCCCCCTTGTTCCCCTGCTGCCAGGAGCCAGAGCCGCCCGTGCAGCTGGCATCGGCTGGGCAGAGGAGGCTGCACGGTGCGGCTGGGCACAGCCTCTTGCATTGGGGACCGGAGCCCAGGGGCTGGCATGGTGCCCGGACATGGGGTTTCATGCAAGGAGGATCTGGGGCCCAGGCACTGTGGGGAGCGAGCATCTGACGGGGGGGAGCTGGCCCTCTGACCACCCCCCTGCCTGTGTTCAAGCTCCACCTCTCCCCCCGATACTAACCCCCCCACCCCGTCCCATGCCAGCCCCTCATCCCCTGACTCCTTGTGCTTCCAGGGGGGACCCTTACCTGGTGAAACTCAACGTGGCCATCACCTGCGGCTACCTGCTCTACGGTAAACGCTGGGGGCACCGTCCTGCCCCTGCTGGCTGGCCTGGGGACTGCGACCCCCAGCTTTTTGGCCTCCCTGACCTGGGGAGACCCCAGAACTGGGATTTCAGGCACAAAATGATCTAAAACCCTAAAAAAAACAGGGAAACTTACAATTTTTGGTGACTTTTTCCTTCGGGAGTGAAAGGAGCCACCAGGCATTGGGGCCAGGGGCCTGGGGGGCTGCCCGGCAAGGCCAGGCTTTGGGGCTGGAGCAGGGAGCTGCAGTGGGGCAGCTGGGAAATCAGGGGGGCTTGACCCTGAAACCCCACCCAAGTGGGAGCTGTCCCAAGATGAGGATCCCAGGAACAGATGGAAGCTCCAGGAGAAATCCAGGTGCCCAGCCCAGGGTGAGGGTCTCCCAGGCAGTGAATGGTTTGTAGGGCCCCCAAAGGGCTGACTTCCGACAGCGCCAGCGCTGAGCTCGCTCCAGGAACCGGGCCCCTTCCGGGGATGCACACTGGCTACGGGCCCCGCTATGAGAGGGTCGGGGTGGGAGGTGCCAGGCGTGCGGGAGGGGGGATGTGGGGAAAGTGTTTGGGGTGGGGGGGGGCGGAGTGTTGTGCCTGGAGGGGCTGGTTGTGTGTGTGTGTGTTTGTGCGTTTCCCCATGGCTTAGCCTGACACAGCGCCCTCCCATGGGTGCCCCAGCACACTGACCTGTCCCCCCTTCGTCCCCCCGCATTAAAACCCCTCTGGGTGTGTTTCAATTCCAGATTTGCTGCTGCTCCTGCGCTACTGGAAGACGCTGGGCGACTCCCTGTTCGTTTGCCACCACTTGGTGGCGCTGTACGCCTACGGATACGTGCTGGTCAGTGCCCGGTCCTGGCCAGCTGCTCCCTCCCCTGTCCCAGCCCCCCAGATCTCTGCTCTCTGTACTTCCTCTGCACCCCCCCCCCACAGCTACTTCCTTTGCCCCCACTCCGAGGGCAGTGGCTGCGTCCATCCAGGCTCCAAATTCAGCTTCAACCCCCCCCCCTTTAATCCCAGCCAGAATCCACCCCCCCTCCTCCCCATTTCAAGTCAAAGCTCCGATTTCGGCCCCCATTCGCCAGCTGGCGTCCCCCCTCTCCAGGCCTGGAGGGGCGGGAACGCAGCCAGAACAGAGGAGCCCAAGGCACCTGCCTCTGGGAGCTGGGAGGCTGGGCTGGGCTTGGGGGTAAGGGACTGGGATTCATGAGAGCTGGGTTCGAAGGGGACTGGCCGCTGCTGGAGACGGGATACCGGGGTAGATGGGCCCGTTCCCTGTTCTGCAGCAGGGAGGGGATAATCTCAGAGGGTTTAACACCAGGAGGGACCCTTAGATCTAGTCTCACCTCCTGCACAGCACAAGCCAGAGAATTTCACCCACCTTCTGCATGAGACATGAGCTCAAGGCAGAGAGTGCGTCCCCTTGAGATGAGCCCTGCCGAGCCCTGGACTCCCCGCTTTGTGTGCGGCTCGGGTGGGCACCCTGGGGCAGATGGCGAGGGCTGTACCAGGGAAGATGGCCTAGTGGTTAGGGTCAAGTCCTGGGTTCAATTCCCTGCTTTGCCACAGACTGTCTGTGTGATCCTGAGCCAGTTGTATAGCTGTTCAGTGCCTCAGTTTCCCCCTTTGTATAATAGCCCTGCCAGGGGCATTGTGACAAATACACCAACGATGGTGAGGTGCCCAGATGCCACGGTGATGGCAGCTGATGTGCACTCACACTGTGGCTGCAGGGCTGTGCTGGGAGACAACAATTGGGTCTTCCCCCCACCACCCCCAGGCGGCTTCCCTTGGTGGCCAGCGACTCGCCAGGGGTCGCAGGGGGCCGTTTGCCTGCACAGCCCCAGCTGCTTGTTAGCATCAAAGCTCCCTGGGCCGGGAAGGAGGCGCTGGCAGCCGAGATCCGTGGAACATCCTGAGCCGAGCAGCCAGCGCTGGCTGGAAACCCCCCTTCTGGCAGCTCAGGCTGGCAGAGCTGGGTGTGGGGAGGCCCAGGGCTGGACTAGCAGGGGGCTGCGGGTCAGGACTGAGGGGCACCAGCAGGGCTGGCGGGGGGGGGGGGGCGGGACTCTGTTTATCTCTCCCCTACAGAAGGTGCAAAGGAACCTGGTGGGGGGTGGGCCCCTCTCATAGCTCCAGGTCTTCAGGGAAGTGACTCTGCCTTGGGGTCTGAGTCCAGCGACCTCCCCCCCTTTCTTCCTGCTGGGGCACAGCTCAGCGCCCCCCCACCTCTGGGGTGGTTCCTGAGCAGGCCTGGGGTGGAGGATCTGTCCCCCCGTGAACCCCCTGGAGCAGGGGATTAACGGCCTCTTTCTCCCCCAGAGCCGAGGGGTGCTGCCCTATTTCGCCAACTTCCGCCTCCTCTCCGAGCTCTCCACCCCATTCGTCAACCTGCGGTGAGTCGGGGGGGGGGGCTGGGCAGAGACTGGTGCTGGGGGGCTCTAAGGTGTCTGAGCGTCCCAATGGGACACGGATTCAAATTCTCCTGAGGTGCTGGGGAATGAGGATGGTGCCACTACCCCAGAGGATGCTGGGATGCAGATGGTGTGGGGAGGGGGGCGTAGGGCAGGTGGCAATCCTTGATCAGTGGGGCTGGGAGTTAACACCCCTTTGACTTGCATCAGGGCAGCTTCCATGCCCCTGTCCCCCCCCCCAGCTATGGGCTCAGGCTCTCTGCAGACTCAGGCAGGGTCAATTACCCCGGGCTTAATGAGAGCGCTGATGTGATCATGTGACGCCAGGAGCTGGAGGGGGCGGGACCTGAGGCTGTTTAAAGTGACCGCGCGCCTTTCTCGTGGCCCAGGTGGTTCTTTGACACTGTGGGGCAGCCCCGCTCCTCCTGGTTCGTCCTGGCCAACGGCCTGGCCATGACCATGGTCTTCTTCCTGGTGCGCATCGCCGTCATCCCCAGCTACTACGCCCGCGTGCTGTCCTGGTACGGCACGCCCGAGTACGCCCGCCTGGGGCTGGCCGTGCAGGTGGCCTGGATGGTGCCCAGCCTGGCCCTGGAGGTCCTCAACCTGGTCTGGATGTACAAGATCATCCGGGGCTTCTACCGGGCCTTCTGCCGGCCCCAGGAGCGCAAGGCGGCCTGCAGCCATGGGGACTAAGCGGGAGCTGGACTTCCCCAGGGGGCACAGCGAGGGGGCCCACAAGCTCCTGGCAGAGATGGAAGATCCACTCTAGTTCCCATCAGAGCCCACAGCAACAGAAATACCCTGGCCTGGCATGTGCCCCCAGGCACCTGGACTGGCCCCCCACTGAGCAACAGGGGCATCTGGACTGGCACATGCCCTACAGGCTGCTAGGAAACTCATGGAGATCACAGACTGGCATATGTCCCAGGCACCCAGGAAATCCAAGGGGCACCGGGACTGGCACTGAGCACTTGGGACATCTGGACCTGTGCATGCCTGTCTTTGTGGGGGCCTCTGTGTCCATGCACAAGGGGCGCGGAGGCTCCAGCTGGGTGGGGGGTCCCAGGAGGCAGGGGCAGAGCGTGGAGCCACGGTAGGGCCACGCTGCAGCCTAGTGAACGGCTTCCCCAGGCCCCCGCACTCTCTCCAACGCCTACAAAAAGGGGCAGAAGGCCCACACTACTGGGCTGGAGAGTTGGGGGCGGGGCGGGGCCCACGTGTGCTGAACCCCAGGGGGCCAACGGTTATTTGTAGCTTTTGAGGACATACACACGCACCCCACGCCCCAGGATCCTGCAGTCTGACCCAGGTTCCTCCCTGCCAGATGCCTCCTGGCCTATAGCACCCCCCCTTCCATAAAGCCCTGGCCCCCTCCCAAAGGGGATGGGGCAGGGTCCTGGAGCTGAGCCTGCTCTGGCAGGGGGAGCTGGCTGCGGAGTTGGGAGCCACACGGGTCCCAGCGGGGGTGTCTCTGCCACAGGTCAGCCCCCAGCTAAACTTGTTCAAAACCCCCCGGGCTGGGGCCCCCGAGAACCAGGCTGTAGTCCCTGCTCTTCTGCAGATGCCCAAGGTGAGTCGTGGTGCCTCTGTGCCTCAGTTTCCCTGTCTGTTAAAGGGGGACAACACCCCTTCAGTTGTGCCTTCTCTCTTCAGACTGGGAGCTCTGTGGGGCAAGCCTGTCCTCCACTCTGTATCTGTGCAGCGCCCGGCACGGCCGGGGGACCCCAATCTTGGCCAGGGCCTCTAGGCCTTTGCACGCTCCCAGTGACACTCTGAAGTAGCCTCCCTCACCAGGTCTCGCTGCGGGCGGCTCCGAGATCGGGTTTTTTGGACGGTTTCCAGTGAAGAATCTCAAATTCCTTCTTGATTCCTTGTTTCATAAGTGACATGTTTGCCCTAGTGAGGAATTAACCCTCCCCCCATACTAATTTATTAACGCCAAACCCTCCCCCGCCCGGGCCGGGGGATAAGCGCCCAGCTCTCCCCCGAACCTGGCTGGGCTCCGACCTCTCCGGCCACGTTTGCCTCCAGCGTCTGTCTGTCTGTCTGTCAGGGGAGGGGTGGGACCCTCAGTGAGGGTGTCAGGGGACAGGCCACTGGGCTGGGATTCAGGACACCTGCAGTCCATCCCCAGCTTTGCCACTGGCCGGCTGGGTGACTCTGCACAAGTCACTGCTCATTCTGTGCCTCCATTTCCCCTCTCGCCCTTTGTTTAGATTGTGAGCTCGTTGGGGCAGGGACTGTACTTCGTTCTGGGTCTGGGCAGCCCCCAGCAGAACAGGAGCACCCCCACATCTCAGCTGGGGTCTGGGCAGCCCCTGGCACAATGGGAGCACCCCCACATCTCAGCTGAGGTCTGGGCAGCCCCTGGCACAATGGGAGCACCCCCACATCTCAGCTGGGGTCTGGGCAGCCCCTGGCACAATGGGAGCACCCTGATATCTCAACTGGGGTCTGGGCAGCCCCTGGCACAATGGGAGCACCCTGATATCTCAACTGGGGTCTGGGCAGCCCCTGGCACAATAGGGGGCCCCAATATGTCATCTGGGGTCTGGTAGCCCCTGGCACAATGGGGGCCCCAATCCTGGTTATGGTCTCTAAGGACAGTAGGACCGATCAGTAATACACCAATTTGCACCAGCTGAGGATCTCGCTCTCCGACCCCTCCAGGCCTGGCTGTCAATTGCCTCTTAGTAACAGCGGGTACTCTTGGCTGCCGGGTTCAAGGCTGGCCTGGAGCATTTACTCTGTCACACGTCCCCTTGGTCTGGTCCCCACCCTCGCTCTCCGCCCCAAAGCCCAGCGCACCAGAGCCCAGCCCTGAACTCAAACCTGCCTCCCTGGGCCCGATGCCGGGGGATTCTCCGGCCTGTTCTCTGGGGAGCAATCAGAATCCACTGCCCACCGTGCTGCCCGGTGCCAGCTCAAACCTGGCATTTCATACCCTCCGCCCCAAACACCTGCATCCCTGTTGGCCTGCGCCCACCCAGAGCAGCACCCAGGCTCCTGCTGCCACCCCCTGGGGGGTGCCGCCGGCAGGAGAAAGGGGGAGGGTACAGATAGAGGGACGTGACATGAATTGCAGGGACTCAGGTTTGCCATCATGCGGCAAGATCATTCTCACGCCTTGCGGCACCATTCTCACGAGGGGTGGATCCCCCCGTCTGAGGCCCGTCTCTCATCCCGCCCCCTGGACTGTGATCGCCAAGCAGCGCGGGGACCTTGGCGGCTGGTGTATGAAAATAACAATAAACAGGATTTAGTTTATTATGCTGGGCCGTCCTGCAGCCCTTTCTCATGGGTTCCCTGCAGGGAGAGGTGGCCGTGTGATTTCGGGGGTGCCCTGTGTGGGGGAGGGTTGTGCAATGGGTGGGTGCAATGGGGGGCAGGCAACCCCTTGCTGAAAGAGTATTTCAATATGACAGGTGGAGCCCACCTCGGTGTGTGTGGGGGGAATGGAGGCATTTGGGAAGGGGTGAAGCTGTATGGACTGCACGGGGGGCACATTGTGGGGGAATGTGTGTGTTGGGGGCCAAGGGTGGGGGGTGCGTCCAGCTGTGCACATGTTGGGCTGGTGGGTGGATGTGTTGCGGCTGGGAAAATAACCCAGGAATCCTGATTGCCAGCACCCCCACTGCTCTAACTACTAGACCCCACTCCCCTCCCAGAGCTGGGGATGGAACCAAGGAGTCCTGCCTCCCAGCCCCCCCACTCTAACCACTAGACCCCACTGCCCTCGCAGAGCTGGGGATAGAACCCAGGAGTCCTGCCTCCCAGCCTCCTGCTCTAACCCCCCCTTTTGCTGCTCTGTGAGCCGTAGTCAGACGAACGGGGTGGGGGAGGCAGCTCCCCAGACAGGAGCCGGGGAAGATGTTGCTAACATTGGCAGGTGATGGAGGCCCCTCATGCCCCCCCCACCCCCGATGAAATAAGTGTTAGGTCTGGCCGAGCTGGGCAGCGCTGCAGAGCGGGGCAGGGGCGGGGGGCATGGGAAGTGTGGGGTGAGCTACGTGGGCCAAGGAGCTGTCAGGGCCTCGAGAACCAACGCCGGCAGGGGCCGGTGGGACTCCCTGCCACGTGATCCGTGAGGCCAGGAGTCTAGACCGGTGCCCAGTGAGAGCCCCCGGGGCTGGAGGAGGGCAAACACGAGCAAACCCAGAATAGGGGGCTGCGGGGGGGTTCTTGCCTTGGAGGCTGGTTAGCCCATCCCTGCAGGGAGTCTCAAGCCTGCCTCTGATGTAGCTGGTGCCAGCCCTGCTCTCCGCCAGTGATCCTACCCAGATGTCCTAGCGCATGAGGCCCTGCAGCCGGCGGCACCCCCTCCCTGGGGCCCCCCAGCACCCCCTCCCTGGGGCCCCCAGGTGCCTCTCCCCAGGGACCCCCAGTGCCCTTTGGCACCCTCCACCCCTGCTGCCAATGGGAGATTGTTGAGCAGTGGGTGCCCAAAGGAGCCCGGACCCCTGCCCCCAGGGCCTGGGTCAGCCCCAAAGTTTCCCTTCTAGTCCCAGGGGATTTCACTCCCCCCTTGTCCCCTGCTCCTGGTACAGCTGCCCGGCCCCCTGGCAGGATCCCCCATTCCAGGGGGCATCCTCTTGGATGAGCCGTGGGCGCAGTGACGTGTGGCCAGGCCGCCAGGCAGCTATAAATGGCAATGCTCATTCTGAGCTGGGGAGCGAGAGGGGCCCGAGGGGCGGGGAGGGGGGCGTTGGCACCCGGCCTGACTCAGCTACCGCACGGCCCAGCCTCACGTCATCAGGAGAAATTAGCCACCCGCCAGGTCCCTCCAGCTTTGGAGCCTCCTGGGCCATGAGCTCAGGGCTGAGTCAGCCTGCACCAGCCTGGGCCCTTAACCCCCTGGCTGCTGTGGCCTGGACACACGCGTGTCCACGCGTGTGCACAAGCACGGCCTGGCAGCACTGGGTTGGCAGGAGCCAGCCTGCTGGGGGGGCACAGGATCAGCCCCCTTGGGTGTCCCCTCTCCCCACACCTCTAGCTGGCCTGCCCCATCTCACAGCCCAGCACGCCAGCAGGGGGCTGTGCAGAAGTACACCCAGCCCCAGGGAACTGGGACCCCCAAACCGTCACTGGTCCCCGAACCAGGGGGTTAGTCCTGCTGGAACAGAGTCAGGCCCCTGGGTTCCCTGGGCCCCTGACCTGACTGGCTGAGCTCCCACGGGCATGGTGCCAGGGCTGCTGCTTCGCACCTTCTCCTGGAGCAGCTGGTTCCTGGCCCATGTGTCACGGCACTTCCCACGCTCCTACCGGGCACCCTGGCTGGGGCTTCTAGCCAGATGGCCCTGGCAGTGTGGCGGCATCTCCCCCTCGCCAGTGCCTTCCTACCTCCCCTTCAGTCTCCCTCAGGGCCTGGCGCGACGCATGTCCCTGCTGTGCCCACCTGCCACTTGCCTCCGACGCTTTGCTCGGAAACGCTTCGGGCAAGGATTGTTATTAGCCATTGGGGGCGGCACCTGGCACAAGGGGCCCTGAGCCCAGACCGGGGCCCGCTTGGCGCTGCCGCAATAGAAACATTGTCCTAAACTCATTCCCAGGGCATGGGGAAGGGGAGTCGCCCAAGGACTCCGAGAACAATGTGCCACAGTCCCTCGTTCTCAGCACTTCCACCAGTAGAGCTCAAAGCAGCGTGGCATCCTTATCCCCATTTCCCAGTTGGGGAAACCGAGGCACTGAGTGGGGAGGTGACTTACGCAGGTCCCCCACCCAGCCAGCAGCGGAGCCGGGGATCAAACCAGCTTTTGCTCCAGGGCTCTATCCGCTAGGCCGCACTGCCGGGCTCATCACCCGCTCAGTCTAACTGATCGCTTTGGGCTAGTTCACGAGCTAGCACCCCCTGCAGGCTCAGCCAGAGCTCCCACAGTGCCTCTCACCCCTGGGCAGGGCCAGCTTATGTGTCCCCAGGCACAGCACGCCTCAGCTGAGCCCCCCGCACCCCCTCCTCCAGACCCCGCCTCAGGGTCTTTCCCTGACCCTGTTCGCTCGCTGGGGCTTCCGGCTGCGTTCTCACCCTGTCCCAGGCCGGCCCCGGATCCCCATTTCACCCACCCCCTTCAGCAGGAGGCAGCTGACTGCGGCCCAGCCAGGGATCCCTGCCCAGGGCCCGGTCTCAGTGGGGTCAGAGCGGGGATGTAACGACCCCTTTGGCCTTAAGCACCAGGAGATCACAGAGCCAGGACGCCTGGGTTCCGCCCCCAGCTGTGCTCATGACTCCCGCATGGGCACCCGGGAGAGGGACCTCAGGGCCTGTCCGTTGCACTCAGGGGTCGCTTCAGGCCAACACGAGCGACCGCTCGGCACGTTTGCTGATCCATGGCTGTACACCCTGGGGGGCGGGTACGTGGCCAATACATGTTGAGGGGAGGACGTGGCCCTGGGAGGGAGGACATGGCCCATACGCACCATATTGGGGGGGACATGACCTGTACATGCTGGGGGGTGGGCACATGGTCCATATGTGCTGGGGGCAGGGAAGGCCGGGGCTCATACGCTTGGTGTGGGGAGGGGACATGGCCCATAAGTGCTGTGTTTGGTAGGGGGATGTGGCCAGTAGGTGCTGAGTTGGGGGGCACATGTGGCCCATGGGTGCTGTGTCTGGGGGGCATGTGCCCCATATGTGTTTGTTTGGAGGGGATATGTGGCCTAGAGGTGCTGTGTTTGGAGGGGACACGTAACCCATGGGTGGTGGGTTGGTGGGGACGTGGCCCGTGGGTGCTGTTGGGAAGGGGACATGACCCATGGGTGCTGGGTTTGGGGGGACGTGGGCCACAGGTGCTGTTGGGGGGGTGACATGGCCCACGGGTGCTGTTGGGGGGGACATGGCCTGTGGGTGCTGGGTTTGGGGAGATGTGGCCCATGGGTGCTGTTGGGGTGGACATGGCCCATGGGTGCTGGGTTGGGGGGGACATGGCCCGTGGGTGCTGGGGATGTGGCCCGCGGGTGCTGTTGGGAAGGGGACATGACCCATGGGTGCTGGGTTTGGGGGGACGTGGGCCACAGGTGCTGTTGGGGGGGTGACATGGCCCACAGGTGCTGTTGGGAGGGGAACTGGCCTGTGGGTGCTGGGTTTGGGGGGACATGGCCCGTGGGTGCTGGGGACGTGGCCCATGGGTGCTGTTGGGAAGGGGACATGACCCATGGGTGCTGGGTTTGGAGGGACGTGGGCCACAGGTGCTGTTGGGGGGGGTGACATGGCCCACGGGTGCTGTTGGGGGGGACATGGCCTGTGGGTGCTGGGTTTGGGGGGACGTGGCCATGGGTGCTGTTGGGGGGGACATGGCCCATGGGTGCTGGGTCGGGGGGGACGTGGCCTGCACACCGTTTGGGGCCAGCCAGGGCTGAGCAGCCAGGATCGGGGCCGGAGGTGCCCGCCATCGTTAATACACTCACGGGTCTGGCTCCTGGGGGATCAAACCCCCCTCCCTCTCCCCCCAACGCCCACTGTATTGGCTGGGGAGCCCCAACCTCCCGCCCTGCCCCCCCCCGGCCTTCCCGGGTCCCACCGAACCATATAAAGGCTGAAAGTGTCTCCAACTTGGCTGCTGCCGGTGGTGTTTATAAAATACTGTTTTCAGTTTGGCAAAGGCTCAACTGCCCCCCCTCCCAGCCTGCACTGCCCCCCCCGGCCTGCGCTGCCCCCCCCCCGGACTGCACTGCCTGCCGCGCACTGCTGCACGCCTTTGATTGTTCCCAGATTTATGGGGAGCGAGGGAACAGGGTGAAGGCAGAAAAGCAGCCAGGAGGGATGCGGGACTTATAAGGCAAGTGGTGAGCAGAGGCCGGGCAGGCTCCGGCTGGGAGGGCTGCTTAGTTCTAGCAGCATCAGGGCGGTTTAAAGACACAGGAGCGGGGTGCCAGTAGCCCCCAGATCTCGGCAGTATGGCCCCTGGCAGGGGGCACCTGGCCAGGACTCCTGAGGTCTTAGGAGAGTGGGAGCTTAGTGGTGAGAGCAGGGGATTGGGAGACAGGTCTGGGGTCTGTTCCCAGCTGTGCGAGGGCAGTGGGGTCCAGGGGTTAGAGCAGCATGGACTGGACTCTATTCGTGGCTCTGGGAAGACAGCGAGGTCTAGTGGTTAGAACAGAGGAGGTTGAGAGTCAGGACTCCTGGGTTCTTTCTTCAGCTCTGGGAGGGGAGTGGGGTCTAGTGGCTAGAGCAGGGGGGGCTGGGAGCCAGGACTCCTGGGTTCTGTCCCCAGCTCTGGGAGGGGAGTGGGGCCTAGTGCTTAGTGGCAGTGGGCGGGATTGGAAGCCAGAGGTGCCCATATGCTCACCAGGACCCTGCACGCCTGGCTAGCGGGACGAGCCGTGCCCTGCCTCGGAGAGCCCCAGGCCGAGGCTGCGTTGCCAGGGGTGTGGGCACCAGGCTCTGGCCGGACCACCGCTGGGCAGAAGAGGAAAGAGACCCCAAATTTCTCCCCTTTGCTTTGGCGTCAGCCAGACAGGCCTCGCCCCTTGCAAAGGGAAACCTCAGGGAATGAAAACTCAGTGCCCTGCGGTGCCCCCATCCTTGGCATGAAGTGAGTTTGCTGAGCCTCCGGCTTGGGTCAGACTCACAAACCCCCTTGAAAAGAGGAAGGGGTCCCTGCAAGGCTAAGATACACTGGCTTGAGGTTGGGGGGCTTTCCCAGCTGTTGCCCCCACTCTGGGGGTCCTGCAGAAGATTGGATCCACCACCTCAGTAGCTATTGCTCCCTTAGCCAGAGCCCTGGTCACAGGCCCCCATCCCAGCTGCTCAGAGGGCAGCCATGGCCTTAGGATGTGCCATCTCCTCTCCCTCCTGGCCAGTTCGGGATTGTTCCCTGGCCGCGTGCCCTGGTGCCTCGGTCCCGGGGAGCCCCCGTCCCGTGAGTCACGGGCACCGGCTGCTCGCCTCTCCCAGCTGACTCAGCGGAATCTGATCCAGTGACTGGAGGATGAGGTAGTTGGGCACCTGCCCAGGGTTGGGAAATCCGAGGGGGGGGTTATTCTCACTGCCCCCCATTGCCACTGATCCCTCTCCCTGCCATCCGTGTGCCACCCACTATCCCAGGGGAGCAGCCACCCCTTTCAGCCAGATCTCCCCGCTCCCCGCAGCGAGGCGGGAGTGGGGCAGTGACAGGGAGCTCCCACTCTGGATAAGACAGGGATGGCTGATAACCTGCATGGTCAATCCGTCTAGTGGGATCCCATCTTCCGCATGACCCCGGCGTGGGGGCACCCGCCCATGCCAGCAGATCTCAGCCCTGCCCTAGAGGAGGCATGCTCCCTGGCTGTTTCGCTCTCCTCTGTCCCTGTCCCACCTCCACAGGTGATCCCTTTCCTCTGGGCAGAGCTTTCTTCCCCTCCTGTGGCCCCCAGGGCTCCCACGTGGCCGGGCCAAGAGGAGTTTTCCATCTTTCCTTTGACTCCCCGCCGGATGCAAAGCCAGAATGCGGGGAAAGAGGGGGCCAGCTCACCCCTGGGCTGCAGGGAAACCGGAGGGCAGAGAGGCTGGGAAATACCACAGAATGCAGTACCCCGCTCTGGGCACAGAGGGTTTGTCAGACACCCCCAAGCAGGAGGGTCCCAGAGGCCTGGCGTCAGCCCAGTGCTCTCACCCCACAGCCCAAGCCCGTCAGCTGACCTGGGCCCACGCACTGGGCCGTGTGCCTTTTATCGGCGCTTGCTGGGGTCCAATGGGTGTGAGCAAGCAAAGCCTGGAGGCTCAGGACTGTACTGTGGATCCGCATCCTCCCAGCAACCCCCTTCCCAGCCCCCGAGCTAAACCCGCCCCATCAGCCCCCACACCAGCGTCTCAGGCTCAACCAAAGCGGAAAGCTACGTCCCTCCTGCTAAGGCAGGACTGGTTAGCGCTGGAACCAGCAAGCTGAGCACCGCACAGGGAAGTCTCAATAACATGTGGCAACTTCGGGACCATTCTAGCAAAGGGGAAACTGAGGCACGGGGCTGGGAAGGAATTTGCCTACGGTTACACAGTGAGACAATGGCAGAGCTGGGATTACACCCAGGAGTCTTGATGCCCAGGCCCCTCCCTGCTCTAACCATTAGACCATGCTCTCCTCCCAGAGGCAGGGGTAGAATCCAGGAGTCCTGGCTCCCAGCCCCCTGCTCTAACCACCAGATCCCATTGCCCTCCCGGAGTTGGGGACAGAACCCAGGAGTCCTGATTCCCAGCTCCCCCTTCTGCTCTATCCATTAGACCCCACTGGTTGGCTCTCTGTATGCAATGCTACCTAAACAACCTTTTCAGTTCTCCCAAAGAAAGACTGAGGCCAAAATGGCCAGACCTGGGGGCTCTTCAGTGCAGATATAGGCTCCTCAGTAGACATTTTTATCTAGGTGCCCAAATGCAGATTTAGGACCCTCACCTCCAGGCCTCCAGCTTGGAAAATGGTGACCTAATGCAGCAAGAAAGGGCATAGTTAAGGTGATTTGTCTGTCAGGGTTGCTTCGGTGACTTTAGGGTTTGAGGAGCACTTTGCTTTCCATGGTTACATTCTTCAGAGACATCTCGTTTGGGGCTGCGCTTAGCAGCTCTTTCCCCTCCTGCCCAGAGGTGGCCCGGCCAGAGCCTGGTGCCCACACCCCTGGCAACGCAGCCTCGGCCTGGGGCTCTCCGAGGCAGGGCACGGCTCATCCCGCTAGCCAGGCGTGCAGGGTCCTGGTGAGCATAGGGGCACCTTTGGCTTCCAATCCCACCCACCGCCACTAAGCACTAGCCTCCACTCCTCTCCCAGAGTTGAGGGTAGAACACAGGCGTCCTGGCTCCCAGTCGCCCCCCCCTCTAACCACTAGCCCCCACTCCCCTCCCAGAGCTGGGGACAGAACCCAGGAGTCCTGACTCTCAACCTCCTCTGCACTAACTACTAGACCTCTGAAAAATGGATGGTCCTTGCCCATGGTCCCTAGTCTCTGTTTGCCAGAAGCTGGGAATGGTGACAGGGATGGATCACTTGATGATTCCCTGTTCTGTTCATTCCCTCTGGGGCACCTGGCACTGGCCACTGTTGGAAGACAGGGGCTAGATGGACCTTTGGTCTGACCCAGTGTGGCCGTTCTTCTGTTTGCATCTAAAGGGGAATGTGCATGGAACTGCCACAGGCTGGGAGCAGTAATGATCCCTGGCTCTTTTCATCCATAGACCTCAAAGCAGGATGGTGTCATCACCCTCAGGTTACAGATGGGGAAACTGAGGCACAGGAAGTGCCTTGCCCAAGGTTACCCAGCAGCACGACGAGGAATAGAACCCAGGTCCTCTGAGCCCCCAGCTGGTGCTCTATCCACTAGGCCACGCTTCCTCCCCATGAGTAAACTGAGGCTGGAAGGGAAGATGGTTTCTACCCTTCAGAGGAACGAGGGTCTAGAACAGCCTCCAAGCAGGAGTGGGGGGCAAAGACCCTAACTAGATTTCAGATGGAGCCTGACCAGTTTATGACGGGGATCCTGCTGGGGTTGCCTGGGACAGCAGCGGGCTGGATTCGCTGAGTTGTGAGTCCCCATCCGGTGCTATGTCCTTAGGCTCTTTGCAAAGTGCTTTGGGATCCGTGGCTGGATGGCGCCAGAGAAGCGCTGGGGATTTCCTAGGATTTATTTGACGTTTCTTTCTCTCCCTTTACCAGCCCCACCCTCACGCTTTTAAACACGCTCAGTGTAAAAATCACTAACAACCTCCTCCCCCTGCCCACCTGTGGGAGAGATTTCCCCTTCGGCTACAGGCCGGGGGTAGAGACATTGAAGATGGTAACTGCCAAACCGGATCAGATCAATGTCCCATCTAGACTGGTCTCCTGTCTCCAAAAGGTAGCACTTAGACATGCCAACCCAGATCAAGGCTCCATTGTGCCAGCGAGTGAGACAGTCGCTGCTCTAACCACCAGACCCCACTCCCTTCACAGAGCTGGGGACAGAACCCAGGAGTCATGACTCCCAGCCCCGCTGCTCTAGTGAGTTGCCTGCGATCAAACAGATCAGTGGCAGATCTGGGAACAGAACTCGGGCGTCCTGACTGCCAGCTCCCTCAGCCAACCCACTCACTAGACCCCACTCCTCTCTCTGAGCTGCAAACAGAACCCAGGAGTCCTGACTCATAGACTCCAAAACCAGAAGGGACCCTGGTGACCACCTAGTCTGACCTCCTGGCTAACAGGCCAGAGACCTGCTCCACAGCAGATTGTGTAGAAACACGTGTTTAAAAATAGTCAGTGATGGAAGGAGAATCCAGCACGGCCCCTGGTAAGTTGTTCCAATGGTTACTTATCCTTCCTGTTAAAAACGAACGCCTTGTTTCCAGGCTGAATTTGTCTAGCTTCAACTCCCAGCCATTGGATTGTGTGTTCGACCTTCCTCTGCTAGGCTGAGAAGCCCTTAGCGGATATTAATTCCCCAAATTGGTTCTTATAGTTGGATCAAGTCACCCCTTCGCCTTCTCTGTGTTAGGCTAAATAGATCGAGTTCCTCGAGTCTCTTGCTATCAGGCAGGTTTTCTAATCATTCTCGCAGATCTTCTCTGCCCCCTCTCCAATTTATCACCATCCTTCTCAGACAGCGGGCACCAGAACCGAACACAGGATCCCAGCAGTGGACGCACCAGTGCCCGACACAGAGGGGAAGTCACCTCTCCGTCCCTCCTCCAGATTCCTATGTTTGTGCATCCCAGGATCACATCAGCTCATTTGGCCTCAGCATTGCACCAGGAGCTTGTGTTAGGCTGATTTTCCGCCATGACCCCCCCAAACTTCATCAGAGTCACTGACCCCAGGCCAGAGCCCCCCAGCCTGTAAGTATGGCCCACAGTCTTTGTTCCTAGATGTTTACATTTACACTGAGCTGCATTAAAACAGTTATTGGTCACTTAGCAAGTGAGTCAGCGCCCCATCTGCTTTAATCACTAGACCCTACTCCCATCCCAGACCTGGGGACAGAGCCCAGGTGCCCAATGCCTGAGCCATGAGAGAATAATGGACTAGCTTGTCTCAGAGGGAACTTCAGGCAGCCAGTGTTTGGCTCAGGTCCCAAAGGAGCCTACAGCCCCGGACCAAAAAAGTGGAGCTCTGGGGCTCAAATGTCTGGGTCTTTTATTCCCAGTGTATTTATTTACACCTCCGTTAACAGGGTGTGTGTGTGTGTGTGTGTGTGTGTGTGCACATAGATCTGTATGGAGAGCACAAGTGTGAGAGAGAGAGAGTGTGCGCCCATAAATCTGTACAGACAGCAGTGTGTGTGTGCATACATCTGTACAGACAGCATGCGTGTGTGTGTGTGTGTGTGTGTGTGTGAGCATGCATAGAGCTGTACAGACAGTATGTGTGAGTGTGGGTGTGTCCACATGGATATATACAGACAGCACGTGTGTGTGTGTGTGTGTGTGTACATACATCTGTACAGACAGCAGTGTGTGTGTGTGTGCACGTGTATAAATCTGTACAGATAGCAGTGTGTGTGTGTGTGTGTGAGAGCATGCATAGAGCTGTACAGACAGTATATGAGTGTGGGTGTGTCCCCATGGATATGTACAGACAGCACGTGTGTGTCTGTGTGTCTGTGTGTGCATACATCTGTACAGACAGTACATGTGAATGTGTATGCACATGTATAAATCTGTACAGACAGCACGTGTGTATGTGTGTGTGTGTCCATGGATCTGTACAGACAGCGTGTGTGTGTGTGAGCACGCATAGAGCTGTACAGACAGTATGTGTGAGTGTGGGTGTGTCCCCATGCATATGTATAGACAGCATGTATGTGTGTGCATTCATCTGTACAGACGGTATGTGTGAATGTGTCTGCGTGTGCATGGGCGGTCCCCCACCCGCTATCTTTTCAGCAGATTTGAACTCAGCCTCGTCCGGACACAGCTGTCAGGTTGTTTTTTGAGACACCATCTGATATTTATGAGGGTGCGTTTGGATTGGTAACCGGGATGGAGCTGAGAGCAAAGGGGATTGATTCTGATCTCAGTGATGCTGGAGTAACTTTACATGAGGGTAAAACCAGCGTAAGCCAAAGGAGAACCAGCCCTTTTTTATCAAACGCCAGGGCTCACTTACATTGGGATGGCATTTCCAAAAGGTCTTATATAGTATCTGGGCACCTCACAATCTTTAATGTATTTCTCTTCACAGCACCCCTGTAAGGCAGGGCAATTATTCCCAGTATGGATGGGGAAACTGAGGCACAGAGCAGCTAAGTGACATGACCAAGATCCTACAGGTAGTCTGTGTCAGAGCAGAGAATTTAACCTATCCTTCCTTCATGCCCATCTACCTGTTCATCTGTTAACTACAGCAGTTTAGGTGCCACCATCATTAATAAACACTAACAATTAGCAACCAACTTCATCCCACTGGAGGCTGCCTGGATTTGCAATGCCCTTATCTACTCAGAGAGGTATCTGCACATGTGGCCTCTGGGAGGATCTGGTGTTTGATCTATTCCACAGCTGTTTCAAAGGAGCGGACGGGGTTTTTAAATCATACTCAGATAGTTTATACAAATTCCTGATGGGGGGAAAAATCTTAAATCCAGAGGAACATCTGCCAAAGTGAAGTGTGAGTCCAAAATCAAGAACCGACGAGAAGGCCAGAGGAACTGGCAGGGAAGGACCGGACACCCACTGGCTCCATTTTGAAAATGTTGGGGTACCGGGAAAGGTTTTCCTCTACCCTTTTCTTTTGGGTTGCAAAGCGTGAAAAGCGCGGGGGGGGGGGGCAGCATGCAGTGAAAGAGGATGGCCGAGGGGTTTGGCCCGAGAAGATGCCGCGCGAGAGACCAATACAACCCGAGGAGAGCCGAGGGCGCCAGGGAGCAAAAGGGCTGGGGAGAGAAACGTGTGGAAGTGGCAGAGAGATGGAGCGGAGCGAGCGTAACACTAGTGGGGAGAGCGGCAGGCGCTGCAGCCCTCTGGCAATCTGTCCGTCTGTGATAAATTGCAGCGTTCTCTAAATATTTGCAGCGTCCGCCCCAGTTGCCCCCAAGGTGGAAAAAATGACTCCATCACTTCTTAATACCAACAGGCTGACATCAGGGTCCCCAGCGGGCAGCGATTGGCCGGGCTGGCCGGCCAATGGGAAGGGCTCCCCCTCGGACATGCGGAGGGGGAAGAGCCGCAGAGCAAAGAGTTTTAAAAAGTTGCAGGGAAAGCGAGGAAGAGGCAGAGGCTCACAGGGCACCGAGCAGGGCTCCCATCTCCAGCGAGGCCGGAGGTGACACAGGCAGGATGTCCACCGCACACTTCAACCGGGGACCGGCCTACGGGCTGTCGGCGGAGGTCAAGAATAAGGTAAGGGGGGGATCGCCCCCCAAAACGCCAGGGTGGCTCAGGATCGGGGCCAGTGGCAGCTCGGGATGTGGGACCACGCTTTGTGGGACAATACTACCTTGGAGGATGGGCCCGGCTGCTCCCAAGGACGAGCCATCCTCAGGCTTCAGGGCAGAGGCTGACCACAGGCTGGGGGTCAGGAAGGAGTTGGTTCTCGGTGGGAGAGGGTAGCAGAGCGAGGGGTTTTGTGACGGTGGACCACCTTGGGAAGGACCGGTGGTGGATGGGTCCATTAGTATGACCCAGGGTGGCAGGGATGGGGTGGCACCGTGCTGGACAGGCCCATGGGTCTGATCTCATAACTTGTATAATCCTAGCCAGAAGATTCTCTCTGCCCCTATAGCTCAGCTCCCCTGGGAAGGCGGGATAATGGGGAAAGACCAAACTGACCCTTCCTAAGCGCCTCCATCTATGCACTTGCTGCCCAGCCAAATCAGCAACCCTGGCTTAGAGCAGGGAACAAAGGAACCAAGATCTGGTAGGCTGCTGGGGGAACAGGATTTAAGGAGCACCCCTCACCAAGCCCCCCCAAAGCAAACAAAGCGGCCTTCAGCAGCTGGGCAGAACAGGGGCTTAGCCCAGGGAGCGTGGCCTAAAGGGTTACAGGCGGGCAGTGGAGGGGGGAGAGCCCTATTGTAGAAGAGTCTCAAAAACAGCTGGGCGAAGGGGAAGCAGGGAAATGGCCCAGGAAGAGCCAGGAGGGTGTGTTTGTACAGTGCCTTCCACAGTGGGGTCCTGGACCATGACTGGGGTTCCTTGGCGCTACCATAATACAAATAAATAACGTACCGCACCTAGCACAGAGGGGCCCCGGGCCACAGCTGGGGCTCCTGGGTGCTACTGTAATACACCTAATAAACATGAATGATGACGGAGTAGCAGGACAGGTGTGGAACGCAGCACTGCCCCTCATGCCCGGCAAAGGGCTGAACTGAGGGGGTGTGGGGGGTGTGGCAGAGATCAGGGCTACGGCGCCACCACGAGGGCTAGCCAGACCTGGAGACAATCCTCCCCACCTCGCCTCCACCACCACCCCCCCGACAGGGTGCCCAAAGCAGATTGCAGGGGCAGCTCTCTTCTCTGCATTGGGGGGAACCTGCCTTATTCCAAGTTGGATTCCCCCCCCACCCCGCAAACTGCTCAGGCTTCCACGCCCCCTTTGGAGACTGATGTCCCTGGGTGTGGGGGGGAGACACACCAGAGCCCCACATGCTCCCAACCTGCCCTTGCAAAAGCACTAGGCATTTACTGTGGTGGAGGGGAAAGACAGGGATGCCCCCCAACTATCCATCCCCAAGCTCAGCGCTCTTCCCTCCAACTTTCCCTGTGGGGTATGGGGGCATTAGCCCAGACTTAACAGCGCAGGGCTGAGACATGAGACCCCCACTGACCAGACACAGGCCCCTGCTGGCCAGCACACAGCAGTGGCCTGGGTCTTATTCTCGGCTCTGCCACTGGCCTGCTGGGTGAGCTTGGGCAACTCACTTTGCCCTCCTGTGCCTCAGTGGGGCACAATGTACAGTGGGGACAATGCTCGTGCGCTCCTTGGTAAACACAGTGAGGGCTACAGTGGAAAGTGCTAGGCGAGAGCCAGAGAAGATGATTGAAGTATGCCCCCCCACCACGGCCTATGGCATCTAGAGAGGGGAGCCGTCTCTGCTCCCAGCCAGGACGGGGGCCCAGGGTTCTCCATCCCTTGGGATACAGATGGTACCTAAATCCCTCCAGCCTCACAGCCCCTCTGGCTTGAGCTACAGCCCTCCCAAAAGCCCCATCCCCTCTGGCCTAGGAATGGCAGCCCCCAGCTCCCTAGATCCCACCCCCCTCTCTTCTGCCCACCTCCCACTCTGGCTACCTTCCTCCCCACATGCCCGAGAAAGTGTGACCATATCTCCCCTCCCCCAGCTCGAGATGCTGGCCCCACATGTCCTCCCCAGTTGTAGAGCTCACTGTGGTTTTACCCCTCTGGCTTCATGGCCTCCTCCCTGAGCTCTCCCTGCTGCTGGTGTGAGAACCTTCTCCTTTGCAGCTCCCTGGGCCCCTCTGCCTCGCTGGCTCCCTGGCCCTTTTCAGGACTCACCTGGGAACATCTCCCCCGCCAGCCCCTCACTCAGGAACATCTCCCCCAGCCCCAGCCCCTTGCTCAGGAACACGTACCCCCCCACCCCACTCCCGCCGCCCCAGTCAGGACTCAGCCCAGACGAGGCTGGTATGAGACACGATACCAATACAGCCAAGTGCTGCTCCAGTTCAGGGAGTGGGGTCTAGTGATTAGAGCAGGGGGCTGGGAGTCAGGACTCCTGGGTTCTAGTCCCAGATCTCACACTGATTCCCCTCTAGGTCTCAGTTTCCCTGTCTGTAAAATGGGGGTAATGGCTTTGATGCTGATGTGCTGCATGTGATCCTAATCCAATAGGGTCCCCAGATCAGGACACGAAAGCACTAGGTGGAGCGGGGGGGCAGAGGGCGGCCCAGATACCAGGATGAGGGGTGTAGGATACCTGAGGCCTAACTAGCTTAGAGCATGTGTTATTTCCTACGGGAGCCAAGAGGAAGTGCTGGGGATTCCTCTCCCTTTGCTTCAATGACACTGGGGAGCCGGGTGAGGGGACCTGGGACGTCACCCCGAAACTGTCACCACTCCCCAGTATTATACATTCCCAGAAAGCTCTTCACCCCGAAGGAGCCCAGTGCACTTTGGGGGCCTCCTACACACATAGCCCTGCCAAAATGCAGCCACCTCTGGGGGGGGGAGCACAACAACCGTGGGGAGGGAAAGTCAGGCCTCAGGTCCCCGCAGCAAACCCCGGGCTGCAAAGGTAGCGCCGGGGGACGCTTCCATTCACCCCAGCCATTAAGTGAAAGGACCCACTCACCCCAATCTCCATCTTGCAGGAACTCTGAACGGCCGGGGAGGTCGGCCTCGGCCACCTGCTGCTCCCCCGAATTAACATGGATCTGCACCCCTCCCCCATCAGGGGGGTCTCCCCTGTGAAGGGGGGGACATTCTGTAACAATGCTGGGGGACCCAGGCTCCCTGCTCTCAGGCGCTGGCCCTACTCCTGAGGAGCTCCCCGGACTCAGCGTTCAGGGTTTCAGGGTCACCTCCTGGTTTCCTGCCGCTCGGCTCCTCCACCCGTGAGATGAGGCAGGGGTCCCCCAGCCCCAGCTCTCCGCATCCCTCATGCCCCCAGGGGACACAGACGCATCATGGGGAGAAAAATCTTTCCCGGGTGCTGAAAACAGCTCTAGAACTGGGTTCCTTTGGGTGCTCTGGGGGTTCCCAGCCAGGGGCCCGGCAAGGGTTAAACACGCACACCTCCTCCCATCCCCCTACTAACCGCTACTGCTGATCAGTGACCCCCACGTGTCCAGGGTGGGTGTCACCCTGCTTTGATGCTCTGCTCCCCTCGGGGGCCTCCCTTGTCCCAGATCCAGAGCTGGGGGGCAGGGCTAGCCCCCCCAGTGTCCATGATCAGTGATTACAAGCCAGCCAGAACCCCCAGCCCTTGTCTAAGGCTCCCCCTGCTTTGAATTCTTCGGCTACCTTTCTGGCCAGCCTGCTCTGTGCACGGCGGCCCGGTGGCAGGCTGGCCATATATGGTTGGCTTTGGGGATTCTTCGCAGCCGGGCCCAGGAGCAGGCGGCTCTATATAAGGCATGGTTTGCTTTATAAAGCCACCGGGGTGCAGGCAGCTGGCTGTCTGCGCTGAGAGGTCCAAGGTGGGGGAGACACCGCCCCCCGCCCCCCACCCCAGCTGCTTGCTCGTGCCAGCTGTCAGAGCCGGACGAGGGGGATCAGTCCTGGGCAGCCAAGGCCCCTCCCAGGACATGGGCCTGGGAACCCCCACTATCTCCCCCAGATTGCATCCGCCCTGTGATGGAGACAAAATCAACCAGCTATCCTGGGGGAGCAGGGAGGGTACTCCGGGCCAGGCCCAGCCAGCACCAGTGGCGAACCCTGAGCAACCCCAGTCCTTGTCCCTCTCAGGCGCTCCCCTGGGTGGGGACACCTCGAGACACCCAGGGGGAGTTAGGGAGGGAGCAGGGCCAATGCCCCAGGCCCTTCTCTGACTACTCCCTCTGTCCTCCGCACCCGCCAGACAGTGGAACCTGCTTGTTGGTGCCCCCCAGGGAGGAGTGCGGGGGGGGGGGGGTCAGCTGGCTCAGCAGAGGGGCCATGGGGCCACAGAGCTGGAACTGAGCTCTGGGAGGGACTCAGTTTCCCTCTCATGGTGCGGGGGGGAGGAGCAGGGGAGGGCCCTGGTTTGGAACAGTACCAATTCCCAAGCAGGCTGTGCATGGCTGGCCAGAGGTAATGGCCGATCAGGGATCAGCAGCCCTCGGGAAGGTGAAAGGGGCCTATTCCTTCCATCCAAGGAGGGGAGCAGGGCCTAGGAGTTAGAGCAGGGGGGACGTGGGGGCTGGGAGCCAGGACTCCTGGGTTCCATCCCCAGCCCTGGGAGGGGAGGCTGCAGCTGGGATCATTTGAGTTATGCCAGGTCCCAGCTACCTGCCCTGCAGGGCCGCCAGGGAGGAGGAAGGTGGGTCAGGAGGCTGCTGGGGAGGAGGAAGAGCAGGGGACTGGCATGATTGGCTGGGCATGCAGGGGCTACAGCAGCTGGCATCGCAGCCAGGCTGGCAAGGGGCAGTAGGTGTTCCCAGCGATGAAACTCCTGCTTAGAGGCCTTGGGGGAAAGGAGTTTTGCTGGATCTCAGCCCGGCGGCCAGACGGAGAGGGAGGTCCCATCCCAGAAACCACCACTGGAGCTGGCACTAACTGGGCTCCTTGCTGCCATCCCAGCAAAGAGATCGAGGCCTGAACTCTCTCTGTCCTCCCGCCCTGCCGGGGTGCCGCAGGGTGAGCCGAGTTAGACCCATTTTATACATAGGGAAACTGAGTCACAGGGAGCCAAAGTAATTTCTTCCCCAAGGCTACACAGAGTCTGTGCTGGAAGTAGAACTCAGAATCCTGCCTCCTGGCCCCCTCCCATAACCGCTAGATCCCAGTCTTTCCCTGGAGCTGGGAACAGAATCCAGGAGTTCTGGCGCCCCCCCTCCACTCTAACCACTAGACCCTGCTCCCCTCCCAGGGTTGGGGCTAGAACCCAGGAGTCCTGGCTCCCGCTTGCCCCTGCTCCCCTCCCAGAGCTGAGGAAGGAACCCAGCTGACTCCCAGTTCCCCCCACCCCAGCCCTCCCGCCCTGTTTTAAGCACTAGCCCCAGTGACAATCCCTCCTCCCAAAAGTGTCACCCAAGCCCGCAACTGCTACGGTAACCAATGGGGGACAACTACAAGGGGGGCAAGAATACCATGAACACTGCCCCCTCCCCTCTCAAAAAAATCATTAAATGTGCACCTGCAGGTTTGTTATTGCAGGGCTACTGGCCCGCTTGTGGACAGAGGCTTTGTGCAGATTGGCTTGTTATGGTAGGGTTACCAGCCAAGTTGGGGGGTGCAGGTCGGTTTGTTATGGTAGGGTTACCAGCCAGGTTGAGGGGTGCAGGTCGGTTTGTTATGGTAGGGTTGCTGGATGGTTTGTTACAGTAGGGTCACCGGCCAGGTTGGGAGGTGCAGGTCGGTTTGTTATGGTAGGGTTACTGGCCAGCTTGGATAGGGGATTGCAGCGAGGTTTGCTAGGGTGAGGTTGCTGGACGTCATGCTGGAGGCAGTGCTCTCCCCTTCTCAGGGGGGCATGGTGGATGCAGTGGGATCGCTCCAGAGGTGCCGGTGTGGGCTCTGCACTCTCGGGCTGCTGGGAATGCAGTGCTTAGGGCCAGCACAGGGGCACCCCAGCCTGCAGAAATCCTCACGAGGGGAAGAGGGGAGTTTTATCCTCACGGCCCTTTCAGAGCCTGACCTCAGAGCCCAACTGGGGCAAAATTTAACACCCACTGTCCCTAGGAACTGGCCTAAGACCCACCAAACTCATTTCACAGGGGCCTCTGATCAGCCACTGACTGCAAACGACTGGGTCACTAGCCCTCCAGCTGGATCAGAACTAGCTCAGTAACAAAGCTGCATGCTCCATTCCCTGCCCCCGTGGACCAGTCAGCAGCCTGCCCTGGGGCTGGATGGGAGCTGGCACCCCCTATAGGGCAAAAGCCCCACGTCCCATTCCCCAGCCCTCTGAGCCAGCCAGTCCCCCAACCTGGGAGCAGTTCAGAGCCAGCACCCTTGAAGTGGGAAAGGCCCCCTCTGTGTCCCATTCCCGACCCCCACCACCCTGGGGCTGGGTGGGAGCTGGCGCCCCCCTAGAGCTGAAAGGCCCCGTGCTCTATTCCTGAGCCAGCCACCCCTGGAACTAGCCTTCTGATCATAACCCTGTGATTCATTGAAACCTGGGTCCCATCTGGGTACCCAGAGACAGGAGACGAGCAAATTCCTTGTTCATGGAGCTCAGCGTCACCTCAGCACTGCCCTGGCCATACCCCAGCTAGCCCCATGGGCCATAGCCAGGGTTCTGCCTTCTCTTACACTCTGAAATGTCCCCCCCAGCACCTCAGCCAGGGAGAAATCCATGAGGATCTGGGACAGGCACGGCCCCATTTTTCTCCCAAGTTTGGTGAATTCTTCCTGCAGGGGCTGCTGCCTGTTTGGGTTGGCAGACGGCCCTGGCACGGGCGGGCCGGAGCGAGGAGACAGGCCGGGCCCTAGGAATGTGAGCGCTCACTGGGGGGGGAGGAATACTGTCACAGCACCCTGTACGGGCCAGCCTGGGCTCTGGCAGGTGCCGACTCCTGGGACATGCTATTTCCCAGCAGCCCCTGCCCAGGCTGTCTTGTCCATTAGCTGCAAGGGACTGGTCAGCCTCAGGGCTGGAACCTTCTGCTGGGCTCACACCGTGGTGGGCAGGGCCCAGGAGCCAGGAATGACTGCCACTGCCCCAGCTGTACACCCACTGGCTCCACACCACACAGAGTGGGGTTATCTCAGCATTCCCACCACCCCTCGGGCAACCGCCTCCCTTTGTGCCTCAGTTTCCCCATCCATACAGTGGGCAATGTGCTTCTCTGCTGGCCAGGGTCAGGTCGGTATGAACAGGACCCAGGTCTGCCCAGAGAAAGGCGGAGAGTTTGGAAGCTGTCTGCTGTGAGAGCTGGTGGGACGCAGAAGGACTGAGATACCCAGGAAATCAAAACGGACAGGCTGCCTGGCTGGGACCTTTGGGCAGTGCCCTGCCTTATGGCTCCTGTACATCAGTGGAATAAGGGTGGTCCTACTCTAATACAGCTTTGCATCTCAAAGCACATTAGAGACACATGCCCCCTCCTTCCTCAGGGAGAGGCTATGCTCCATTGGGCCTACTTTAAACAGGGAGGGTTCAACCTGGAAAACGGGGTCCGTGGAAGTGGGGCTAAAGGTTCTAATGCAGAGGGTGGAGTGATCAGGCTTTTTATGCTGCCGGTTAACTAGAGCAGGTATTTTTCAACCAAATACAAGGAACAACTTCCCTGCCCTGTTAGCTCCCACAGGTGGACTTCAGCAAAGGGGATGGACGATGCTGTGCCCAATCCAATGTGCAGGCAGGTAATGGGGGAAATCACAATCCCAGTGTTCAGGGCTAATGTGCAGGGTTCAGGAGGGGATTTCTGCCACTATGTGCAGCACTGCCCAAGGGGCAAGCCATAGGCTGAGGCATGCACCCATCCCCCAAGGTGGCACTGGCATTGGGAGTGGATGGAGAAGCAGCAGCAGCCCTGGTGGGCCATGGGCCAAGGTGGTACCGAAAATCTGAGTGAGGGATGGGAAACAAAACACATGAGAAGTGAGATGATTCATCAGGTGTCTTGACTCCTAATGCCCTCCCCACCCAACACAACCACTAGACCCCACTCCCCTCCCAGAGATGGGGATAGAACCCGGGCGTCCAGTTCCCAGCCCCTCTTGTTCTAACCACTAGATCCCACTCCCCTCCTGGAGCTGGAGATAGAACCCAGGACTCCTGACTCCAGGCCCACCCCCTTCTCTATCAGACCCCAGCCTCACCCAGAGCTGGGGTTGGAACCCAGGTGTCCTGACTGGTTCAGGTTCTGATTTACTAGGTCTCCAACTGGACCTCTGCTAACAGCTCTTCTCAAAGGCTGCTGGAAAAACAGCTCCAGGCCCTCCAGCCACTGTCCCCCCATTCAACTCTAGGGCTCTGGTTCCGACCCGAGCCTGGTGCAGCAGGGACTGATCGCCATTTGGTGACATGAGTTGCCCAGGTCTCAGCAACTCAGGAAGCCACACCCCAAAGAGACACTTATCACTGGCACTAATTTGGCTCCTGTCTGTCAGGTTGATCGTACACGAAGCGGGCACTTGCTGCGGACCGGGCTAGACCAGGGACTGGTGAGCCCTCACGTGAATGCTTCCTAATTGCAGGCAGGGCAGGGGTTCTGCACACTGTCCCCCACAGACCCCAGCCAGGGGAGCACTAGCGACCACACAGCTGGCAGGCGGTGACTCTGCAGCCCCCGAAAGCCATAAAACCAGCAGCCTCACCTCCCTGTACTCATGCCGCAAGAAGTGCCCGACCCAGGGCCTTGAACCCTGGTGCCCTTGGCAAAATGCCAGCAGTGAGCATTAATGTCTGCCTCTTGTTATTTTCTGGATATGGGGCCAAATCTGTTCCTGGTGTCACTCTAGAGTCAATGGACTAACACAAGAAAGGAAGAGTTCTTTCCATCGGTGGTGAACCAGCTGCCGCTTTCCACCCCAGAGGTGGCCGCATTTCAGCGGTCAGGGAAGTGCAGTCCCTAGACTCAGGATGCTCCAGAACTCGCTGGGGAGTTTCATTGTTATGAGCCCATGCTGAGTCGGGCGGGAGGAGGGGGGCACAAAGCACTGGTCGGGAACTCCGTTTCCCTTTGCGAGCCGCAGCCCCAGCCTCAATGAATTAATCCCTCTAGCTCCTTTCCTGGCAGCTAGGGTGGGACTCACCCCAGGGCAGGGAGTTTGGCAGAGATGAATCAAACATGTCAGAGCTGTCTCCTGTCATTCAAGCATGGGATTCCCAGGAGAACAGGATCTAGGAATTTCTGAGGCCATAGGGGGACACTGATGGCTGCTTTGGGGGTTCAGACAGCCCTTAGAAGGAGCACAGGGACTTGGTGCAGAAGCACATTTCCAAATAAAGAGGTTTGGCTCTGGAAATCTTTTTTCCCTGGCAGGTTTGGGGCCAGTGCAGAAGCCCTGGCAGATCGGCTCCATTTTCCAAGAGAAAAGGGTACGGGGGTTACCTAGACCCCATCCACTCAGCCTGGGGCACTTTCTGCCCCTTCCAGATGCTGCAATCCGCAGGGCTGGTGTAGAACAGAGCCCAGCTGGTGCTAGTATTTGTATGGCAGTTGCCCCTAGAGGTCCCAGCTGAGATCAGGGCACCACGTGCCAGGTGCTGCAGACCCAGAGAGCAAGAGTCCCTGCCCCAAAGAGACAAAGATCATCCTCCGCATTTCACAGCTGGGGAACTGAGCCCAGAGAGACACTGTGACTTGCCCCAGGTCACACAGGGAGTCTGTGGCCAGTTTGGTAACCACAAAACTAACCTGCCTCAGGGCAGACCGGCCTCCCCTCTCTGGGCAGAGGATACAGCTGGGTAGTTCCACTGCAGGAGAGCATCCATCCACGGGAAATTACTTTGTTCTGTTGGCACTTCCCCTCTTTTGTGGGTGCATATTCCAGGAGATGGGCTCCCAAACTGGGGGCTACTCAATAGCAAATTGGCCAATTAGCTGGGGCCAACTGCTCATTTCCAGATGGTATTAAAAGCCGCTAAAGTACATAACTGTCCCTGGAACAACATGGGTCACCAGACTGGACCAGACCGGGGTCCATGTAGCCTAGGAGCCTGTCTCAGTGGCCAGCACCAAGGAAGATGCAAGACTTGCACAGTAGACAGATATGGGGTATTCTGCCCCCAAGAGTTAGACATTGGCTTAAGCCTGAGGTTTTATATCCCGTCCAAAGCTATTAGCTATTCTAATTGTGGTTAGTTTGGTTATCCACAGAAACATCCAGTCCCTCTTTGAATCTTGCTAAGTTCTTTCCCTCCTGTGACATGGAGTTCCGCAGTCTAATGTTACACATGGAGCGAAAAAGGATTTCACTTGTTTCTAATTGGTTACCTTCATATGCCTGTCCCCTTGTTCTCGTGCTGTGAGACTGAGAGATCAGAAACTCCCGCTCCCCCTTCTCTAGCCCAGTCATTAGCTTGTATATTTATCGTGTCTTCTCTTATTCGCCTCCTCTCTAAGGGAAACAGTTCCAATCGTTACAGTTTCTCTTCAAGTGGGAGATCTTTTTTTCCAGGCCCCTGATCATTTTCATCACCCATCTAATTCAACAACATGCTAACGTTTCTTTCCCGGGAAACCAGTTGCTGAGGTTGCCATGGAGACATCATTCATGAGCCAATGGGATGGGGGGCTCACACGAGGGTGAATGGTCCACAAACTGATCCCTATTAAGCAGATCTGAGATGGTCCCATTCTAGCAAACAAGCCCCCTCTCCCAGCAGCAACAGTGGGTTTAAATAAATACTGGAAGAAGTTTGAGAGAGCCCAAGGGCACAGCGACAGGACAGTCCAGCGGTTACAGCACTAGCCTGCAGCCTGTTCTGCTAGATGCTCCGTGAGACCATAGGCAAATCACTTAGCCGCTCTGTGCCTCGGTTTACCCAGTTGCACAACAGAAACAACAGCACTGCCCTGCCACCTGGGAGGTTGAGAGGATAAATACACTAAAGACTGTGAGGTGCCCTGATGCCCGGGTGATGGGGGCTGGCTAAGCAGGTTCCAAATTCCCTAGCAGTCCCCACATAGGGAAGAGAAGGTTCTTGGCAGACCAGGGCAGAACCTGATCCAAGGGCTGGAAGCTGAAGGGGCAGATTTTGCCCAAGGGTGGCGATTAACCATCAGTGCAGCTACTTGGAGGGACCGGGCTGGATTCTCCAGCACTCGGAGGCGGGTCTTTCTCAGAGAGACTCGAGCTCACCCCCACGGGATGCAGGGAGCACAGGGGAAAGTTCTCCAGCCGGCACTACCCAGGAAGGCCGGGCAGTCCCTTCTGGCCTTGAAATCTACCCTGATACGTAGGAGTATTTGTACCCAAAACAGACTCTGGGTGTTCTCAGGTTCCGCCCCAGGCAGGTGGTGGGGGATATTGGCCTGCACTGTGCAGAGGACTGAGATCAGCAATGGGGGACACTTGCTAATGAGCCCAGCAGAACGCCAAGGTGGGGCCCGATGCCAATGGGGGATTGCCTCAAACAAGGCAAGGTCGGCACTGGTGTTACCCAGGGTGCTGCTCACATATGCCGCATGCCCGTCACCCAGCAGCCTGGCACATGGCAGCTCAACCATGCTCAATGCCCTCTGGCTCCATTACAGCTGGCCCAGAAGTACGACCCCCAGCGGGAGCAGGAGCTGCGGCTGTGGATTGAGGACATGACGGGGGAGCGCCTTGGAGACAACTTCATGGAGGGGCTGAAGGATGGCGTCATCCTGTGCAAGTGAGGAGCCTTCAGGGGGAGGGGGCGTCCTGCCCTGCTGGGGGTGGGCGGCTCCCCAGCAACGAGGGGTTGGGCTCCTAAGGACAGTAAGACTTGGGGTGGGAGCATGGCCCAATTCCAGTCGTACCCCAACATCTACTGTCCCAGCCCTGTGTCCCGCTCAGCATGGGCTGGCCAAGTCCTGGACGAGAGAGAGCCCAGGGAAACCCATCTGTCACAGGAAGGGCTCTCAAGTTGGCGGCAGTGCGGGCTGCAGCACTAAGGGGCGCTGTGCTACTGGAGATCCCATAGTATTTCCTGCCTGATGTGGGGCGTCCGCCCGACCACCGCGGCCACATTCAACCCAGGGGCATTCTACGGCCCACCATCCCACCTCCAGTTTCCACGGGATGTGGGAATCCTATCTTCTGCCCGTAGATTGGCATGCTAAGCTCTGGTTAACAGCTCCTGCGTCCCACCCCAGAGACAACCGCCTCCCAGTGACAGGTGAAGTCATCACCGTACCAAACAAAACCCTTCTCCTTTCAGACTCATCAACAAACTCCAGCCTGGCTCCGTGAAGAAGGTGAATGAGTCCACTCAGAACTGGCACCAGGTGAAAGCTTCCTCTGGGCTCTCGATGCCCTGGCCATGGGGCCTGGCTTAGGACCTCCACCAGGGTCAAGCTAGACAATATCCGTGAAGCTAGAGCTAGTCCAGAAGTCAGGAGACTCTTCCCCAGCTCTGTGTTTGGGTCCCAGGCTCCCTAAGGGTGCTGGGAGATGCCCAGGAAAGGTTGGGAGTTGCCCAACAGGGAGATCTTTGTGGGCAGGGGAAGGGAGGAAATGGCTGGAGCAATCAGTGGGAGCCCTCACCAGCACATGGACATGGTAAGCAAAAGCCCCTGTGTTTGGAGGAGAAAGCAAAGAGTGTTGCATCAGACAACAAGGCAGCAGGGGCCCCTCTCCGTACTCTGGACAATACTTGGAGTCCTGCATGGGGAGCTGGGCATCTCTGTGGGGCAGGGAGGGGTCAGCAGAGACTCAGCTGGGACGCTCCATTGGGTTGGAGCCTTTCAGTCCTGCTGTAATACTGCAGGAATCCCGAGAACAGTTGGATGGGGGTGGCTGTCTGGTGCTGGGCTCGGGCAGGGTGGAGCACCCAGGACACACTGGCCACGCTATAACCACCTGCCATCCCGCCGCAGCTCGAGAACATCAGTAACTTCATCAAGGCCATCACCACGTATGGCGTGAAGCCACATGACATTTTCGAAGCCAACGACCTCTTTGAGAGCACGAACTACACCCAGGTGCAGTCCACCCTGATCGCCCTGGCGAGCCAGGTGAGTGTGGCAGTGCCAGCGAGGCTCATCCGGGCCCCCAGCCCGCCCCCCCAGCGCAGGGGTTCCTAGCACATCGAAGGCACCTGAAGAGACTTTCGGGGATGAGGTGTCATCCCTTGGCAGAGACGCAGGGCACCGGCCCTGCAGGCGACAGGCATCCTTCCAGCCCCCTACTTTGTGGGCGTTGCAGACATGGCTGCTGATCAGAACCAGCCTTGGCCACTCCCCACACTCCATGCCAGACCCACTCAGGAATTGGCCCCTGGTTTGCCGGTTGTACTCAGCATGAGGGGCCGGAGCCAGCCAGCACTAACTGGGCTGGAGTGGTGTGTGGAACTGACGCAGGCCCCCCCCCAATGCACAGATTAATGCTTGAAGTCCTCTCTCTCCCAACCCCATGGGGAAGGGCTCCTCCTCTTACCCACCCACCATGGCTCACAACACCAGCCTTGGCTCTGAATCTAATCCATGCCTGGTAACACAGGAGCTAGGGAGGGGGGGACCGCGCATGGAGGAAGACGGGGGCTGGGCTTCCCACTCCAGGCTGGGCTGTGGGTTTCTGCGGTGGGGGGCGGGCGCAGGGAGATTTACCCCTCCGGCCATCCCCACATGAGCCCTGTTTGTTCTCCCCCTCTGCCGCCACAGGCCAAGACAAAAGGCAACAAAGTGAACATGGGTGTCAAATACGCCGAGAAGCATCAGCGCCGCTTCCAGCCCGAGAAACTGAAAGAAGGACGGAACATTATCGGGCTGCAGGTCTGTGGCTCCCCCTGCCATGTGCCCCCTTGGCAGCCCCGGGAGCTCAGAGATCTGGTCCTAGCACCATCCCAGGACCCAGAGGAAACACAAAACCAGCCCCAGGGAGGCCAGCTCGTAGCTTTTCACAGCCGCGAGGAAGCCCCGCTGATGCTGCTGAGACAGCCTCTGGTTTTACTCTGCCACCTTGAGCAGCTGCCGAGCCCGCTGACATGTGGGCAGGACCCAGCCAGCCAGGGGAGCAGGAAAGCCACCCCAGCCCATATCAGGAGGCACCCACTTGAGCCATCGGTCCCTTTTCTGCCACCTTAGCTGGGGCTTCTCTAACGTGCAACAGCCCCATTTTGTGCGACACCAGAGATTTCCCCGTCGGAGCAGAAAGCAGAAACCTTGTGAGCTCCGGGCAGAGTTTCACGACAACTGGGCAGGAGATACCTGGGGCAATGGCCGCTCCCAATCTGCAGCCAAGTGTGGGAGTCAGCAATTCCTTCTTCCACCTCCCGGGGTGGCTGGGGACTCACACTCCCCTCAGGCAACGGCTCTCTGGGCGTCGTGGTGCCAACCCCTGTGGCAAAGCCTCATGCCAAGAGCAGAGGTGCAGTCTGTGCAGAGATGGGGTCCCGCACACAGCCAGCACTAATCCACGCACTCGGTTTCACTCTGCTTCTCCTTCCAGATGGGCACCAACAAGTTTGCCAGCCAGCAGGGCATGACGGCGTACGGCACCCGCCGGCACCTCTATGACCCCAAACTGGGCACAGACCAGCCCCTGGATCAGGCCACCATCAGTCTACAAATGGGCACCAACAAGGGAGCGAGCCAGGTAAGAGAGACGCAGCAGGCGTGGGAGCGGGGAAGGGGCGTTAGAATCGTGGGGCTCCCCCACGAGCCCAGCCTGCGGCCATTCCCGGTGGGGGGAATTAGCGTCTAGAGAGGAAAGCCTCCAGGTGCCACTTCCTGATATTCTTGAGCCTTCACGCCTGCACAGCGCCTCCCTTCCTGTCCAACTAACCCCACTCCTCTCCCTGCAGGCGGGCATGACAGCCCCAGGGACCAAGCGGCAGATCTTCGAGCCCATGCTGGGCATGGAGCACTGCGACAGCCTCAATGTCTCCCTGCAGATGGGCAGCAACAAGGGCGCCTCGCAGCAGGGCATGACTGTGTACGGGCTGCCGCGCCAGGTCTATGACCCCAAATACTGCCTCCAGCCCAACTACCCCATGGTCGGCGAGGACGAGTACAACCACAGCCAACACAACTTCTACAACTCGGAGTGAGGGGCCGGGCCAGGGCGAGGCCAAGGCCTGGACTGAACAGAGACACATGCAACCAGGGCGCTAGAAGAAATTTTTTTTAAAAAAAAAAAAAAAAAAAAAAAAAAGCAAGTGATTACTTTAAAAAGAGGAATAAGAGGAAATCCTGACTGCTCCCCCCAACGCTAACCAGCTCACAGAGGGTCCCCCAATCCAGCTCCCCCAACCCTCGAAACAAAATCCAGCCCCAGTCAGATTCCCCCCTTTATTTAAGTTGTTCTTAAAATGTATACTCTAGCACATGACAATGCAGTGACAGAGAGCAAGCCAAGTTAAATCAGGAGTAGTTGGGGTGGGGGTGGGGGGAAGGATAGATGTAGACGTGAAAAGCCATAAGCATTAGTGCTTTTTCACCATTAGCACCAGCGTCTCGGCTCTGAGACACTCACACCCTCCCCCCCCGCCCAATCTGGGCACTGAAGTGCCCTAGAAATGCTGCCCCCCCCCATACCCTTTCCTAAAGTAAGGGGAACAAACAGGTGGGTGAAATGAAATGGACTGAGACTGCATTCACGGCTTGATGGCTGAGTGCCTCTAGGTAGAGTGCTTCCTGCTTGATAGCCCAGGTATCCGCCCCACCCCCCATGCCATCCCAGGTGTGTAACACCCCTAGCAGTAGTGGCCTGAGCAGAGCAGACATGAGGGAGGGATAGGACTAGCAGTACAGGAGGAGAGGGAGCAAGTTCAAGTTTAAACACAACACACACACCCCTGTCTCTGTCAAAGGTTTTCCTAACATTTCTGCGCTTTGAAAAGGGACAGATGCCATTTCTGTAAATAAGATTCTCCGTGTGTGTATATAAGAGACCCACTCTATATACACCCCACACACACACACTTTCCATCTACCACCAGGACAGCACCCTCGACTAATAAGTTTTTGTGTCAGCAGGTTTTCCAGTTGCAAGCCTAAGTGAGAAACCCTCTTCCTGCACATGAACACTGTTGAGCTCCTGGAAGGGTTACCAGCCCATCCACCTCTGCTACTGTCCATGTTGTTATGAGTATTTTGGTGACAAGCTAATGTATAGGAAAAATAAGAGTGTGAACTACTGAGATAAGCCACTACATTTCCTACAAGATAGGCTGCCTTTAAAGCCTAGGAATATTTCCCCTAATCTGCATGCTGGCAAACTAAACACTTAAAAAAAAAAAAAATCTAAAAAAAAAAAACCCTCCAGATCAAGTGATTTATAAACTGATATTACAGCAGTTTGTAATTTTCTGCTGATGAGCACTTTTTAATTTCTCACTGTGGCACAATAAAACAAGGAAAAAAAATCTATATTCTAAACCTATTTCTAATCTTATTTAAGAGCTTCCTGGACATTTGTCTTCGCTGGTGAAGCCAAATGGGGCATATAAAAGGGAAGGTCAAACTGAGATCTAGTCAACTGCACAAAGCCAGTCATATCCAAGTCCTTTGCCTTGCTGCAGTTTGTGGTGCAACCACTTTTCCCATGTGCCTCTCTTGTGTGAGGGGACCTGTGTTAGGCACCTGTCTAGCCCAGCTTACCATATTATTAGAGCACCTAACAGTAATCTTCAGCACAAATATCCCGCATTTTAGAGATGGAGGATCTGAGGCCTACTAAACTACCTGACTTGCCCAAAGCCACAGCGGAAAGTTGTGGTGGGGCAGGACCTACCTCATGTCTCTCGTCGGCACCCTAACCACGGGGCCATCCTTCTTCTATACGGAAAGTGCTGTCAGAAGCACAGGCCAAACAAAGAGAGAAAAACAACCTTTGTCTCCCCTCCCTGACGCTGATTTCAAGGGTTTACAAGCGCGTAGACCGGGTACAGTGACTGCAGACAGAGGTTCAGGCCCACAGCGTCCCTTTAACAGAGGAGGCTGCATAGATAATACTGACAGCTAGGCAGATTTCCCTCCTCCCAGGATGCCTGGGTTGACACAGGCAAGTTGGCAATGTCTGATCAGGCTAAAGATGATCGGGGGTGTTTAAGTGCTTTGAAGATAAGAAGCCATCTATAAATGCTCATCATTTTCCAGCATACGTCAATGGTAAGGACGAGATAAGGCTCTCAAGCCCTGCCATGGCTTTCCTCCCAGATGGATTGATGTATCCCCTTTAGCCCTGCGCAGCAGGGAAGGATCACTGTCCCCTGTAATAGGCGAGACGCTGAAGCGATTTGCCTGAGCTCCTGCTAGTAATTGAACCCTGGCCGGTTGGCTGCAACCCCCCACCCCCACTCCTAGCCCTGTTTGTAAACCCCATTACCAGCCGGTGCACAGGGCTCTAGACAGTAACTTAGCCCTTATACAGAAAGGCTTTGATACCCGCCCACAAACGCTGCTAGACATGTGGCGACACAGGCTCAGATCCAGATCCTTCAGCACAAACTTGTGACCCTTCAGCTTTGGGGAAGCAGCCGGCTGCTCTACTTGCTGTGAGATCGGCCACCAGTGGGGGCTGTGCGCACACGCAGGCCAAACTAACCACTTATACAGGCATCGCAGCATTCACCTTTGATCAGCTCCTCCTCCTCAGGCAGACGGATGCTCCTTAGACACCCCACAGCCCCCCCTTAAAAGCCACATTAACCCTCAGAACTCTAGACAAGTGCTTTGCAGGGCTAGAGTGACGTCTGGAGCTACATTACAAGACATTACAATGCAGGGACAGCCCCTCCATAAGTCTTTCGGTCACAAGCCTCCGCACCAGGCCCAGGAGAGTTTGCTATTAGGTTCTTGACGTGACATGTAGCAACCATAGTAAAATGCAAGCAAGAAACCCCGTCAACACCGCACGGCCCCATTTCAGGGGGTTCCTGTTAAGGTCTTGAATGGCAAGGTCAAATGGCACGCGTGCCTTGGAGGAGCGCAGTGGCCCAGCACAATGCAGATAATGCTGCAGCAGGGCTGGGAGTGGGGGAGAGAGAGACACGGCTGACTTCCCGTCTTCATCCACAAAAGAAAAACAGAGCATGGGAAGGAACAGGTTGCACGCCGGGATTTTAGAAGACCACACAAAGACCTGATGCTAAAGGCCTGCTTTCCACTTAAAACCAACATCAGTAAAGCTATATCGCGCAAGGGGAGAGGGGAGGAGGACAAAACCCAACCTTTCAGCTGCCAGAGCTATGCCAACAAGATCTCCAGTGTCGATGCAGCTATGTTGACAGAAGACGGCTTCCGTCGATAGTGTTTGGGGAGGTGGTGTCCCTCCGCACGCAGAACTACTTCTGCCGGTGTCAGCTGCGTCTATGCTCTGGGGCCATGTGGGCATAGGCTATGTCCCGCTTCAGTGCGGGGGCCTGGAGTAGATGGTCTATTGAAGTCCCTTCTGTCCTACGTGGCTCGGATTCTAAGCCTATGCTACAGAGCCGGAGAAGGAAACATTAAGGAGAGAGGGAAAAGGTTTAAGCATTAAGTAACCTCCTCCCTCCCTAGAGCACAGTCACATACCTGGTTTTGCAGCTCAAGGCCGCATGGCTCAGGCAGCCCCCTGCTGAGAGTCAGAGCGACTGGCCTTTTGCCTCTGCAGGTGATGGGCTCATGCAAAGCCACAAGTGAAGAAAGTTGCTGGGTCTCTGGCTACTCTGCCCTTCAAACCACCTACTGGCTCAGGAGAACTTGCAGGGTGTGCTCACGAGAGACCCAAGCCTGGAAACAATAGCCACTGAGGGATGTGGGCAGGACTGGGGCACTGGAGATGGGATGACATTAGCATGGGAATAGCAGGGGTGCAAGAGGCTAGAATGGAGAAGCATGAGCAAAGCTGTGCATGCAGGAAGTCTAGGGCAAGGATGGCAGAAGCTGTGGGTCAGGACTGAGGGGCATGGGCAGGGCTGGGATAGCAGGGGGCTGTGGGTCAGGACTGAGGAGCATGGGCAGAGATTCATAAGCAAAAATAACTCAGCCAGCGTTACCAGCCCCTGCCCTGGGAGGGCCAAATTCCCCCCACATTCTAAAGCATGTGGAGTAAAGTGAGAAGGGCCTGGAGAGTTCTCCCCACCACTCGTCAGGTAACAGCTGCTTTTACGAGCTGTTTACCCAGCAGAGTCTTCCAGAACAAATAGCGCCTAGTCAGCTGATTTTCTTCCACCACAACTACTCACGTTCTCCCTGTGCTGCAGCCTTTTGTCCTTTGCTGGAACGCAGCCCCATGTACGCAGCCCCGAGTACAGTTTTGGCTCATTTAGCTGAGTAAGGAAGTCTGCATTGGCCATTCCAGGACCACAGAACACTCTTCACCTCTAGGAAACTGCATTAGCTACAGACTGCGGCCCAGCTCATTTGCAATGAAGCTCACATGGGGTCCGGGCTCCTGTTATGCTGGAGATCATGGAGGGAACACGATGCTCCACTGCAAAAAACCGCTGGGGCAGCAAGGCTTTGAGCCCACAGCAGCTGCCTTGGCAGCTCACGCTACAGGGCTAATATTAGCAGTGTAGATGTTGTGACTCGGGCTGGAGCCCGGGCTCTGAATCCTGACAAGGGGGACAAGTCTCAGAGCCCAGGCAGGAATGTCTACATTGCGCTGTGGGGCTAAAAATAGCAATCTGCCCAAGTCAGTTGACCCAGTCTCAGACTCACTGCCGTGGGTTTGTTTGGGGTTTTTTTTTTTGCTGACATACCATAAATGTTTAGTTGTCTAAGAGCTAGAGGGGATGGGTAAGGGGAAGTAAATCAACAGATTTTGAATCCAGAAGTTCCATTCAGCCCTTCAGTCTTGCAAGGCAGAAACCCCAAATACTCGCAGCACGTTTAAGATATTAACCCCCATTTTACAAAAGGGGAAACTGAGGCACAGAGCAGGGAAGGAATTTGCATAGAGACGGGAAAAGAATGCAGCATTTCCTACTACCACTTCTCGTCCGCTGTCTCTCTCATACAGGCATGTGGCTCACGCAAACTCCCGCCTGCCTCAGGGAAATAAGTCCAGTCACTCAGCTCAGAAACCATGTGACACCAACAACAATAAAGGACACACAAAAACCACTTCCCCCCATAATGGCATTTATTAAAGGGACATTCTACCACTACAAACTGTTTCTGAAGATCCCCCTCACAAAACAAACCCCAAACAAAACCAGGACTGCGCTTGCAACACCCTTCTTTGCACCCACACATAGGAAAAAGTGTCCAAACCCAGCCTGGAATTCCAAACAGCTTAATCCCTAGCCCATGCAGCTTCCCAAGGCAGGGGCTTGTAATCAGTGTCCAGGAAGGAGCTCCAGGCGCTGCTGGTACCATCCAGGAAGATCCAAGGAAACCTCTTGATACAATAAGAATTTCCTCAAGTTAAAAACAGCAGGTAAAAGCCAAGAGAGGCCAAGGTGGCTAATTTAGCCCATCCTCCTCTCCTTCTCTCACTCTGATTCACACCCCTCCTTTGCAAACAATCCCCTGCCCATTCACTACAGGCCCAAAATCAGTTCAGCCAGGGATCTGCCACCACCTTAAATCCTCAGCGGCGCCAACGGCCAAGCGATTGCCTCTTGCGAGACCCTGAGTAACTGCTGCATCAGAACAGAGCCAAACATTCTGAATCTAAGAGAGAGTGAAGTTATCCCAAAAATAAACCAGAGCAGTGATCACCAAACGGCTCTGCAAGCCAAAGTAGCAGAGGTTTTGCTCAGTCTAGCATCTGGATGTTCAGAAGGTAAAACACACTTGTCACCATGACTGGACTCAAGAAAGCATAGCAACAAAAGCTATTATCTGATCCTCAGCCTTCCATGCCACAGAAGCCCGTCTCCCTTCCCCTCACCCCAGCATCTCCCCCACTTCTCCAACACTGCAGCCCGATTTACTTCCCACTCTCCAGTACTGAGGTTTTGCTGTATTTTGATTAAGAGACAAATGAGCAAATCTGAGCCTACTGCTGCAGGGGGACCCGTCTGAGAAATGCAGTCATCTGTGTCAGTGATTGTCCTGTTTTCTGACAAATGGCTCATTCAAACCAGTTTACCCCACACTGGAGTATGGAAAGCAAGTACAGCAGTGCCCCTGTTTAGGTAAGGCAAAAAGTTAAATGTGTCTGTGCTGGAGAGAGCTAGCCAAAAACCAATATCCAGAACTGGGACTGAAGGAAGGAGGTTTTACAGTATTTCATTGTTCATCTTACATTTCTAGCACACTTTGTGGCCAAAGATCTCAAAGCACTTTACAAAGGTCAGAATGTTATTCACTCTGATTTAGAGGGAGAAACTGAGGTGCTAAGTGGGGAAGCGACTTGCCCAGGATCACACTGGAAGTTGGTGGAAGTCACAGGAAAAAAACCCAGGGCTCCAGACAACCTGTTGCCCTGCTATAACCACTAAACAAAACTGCTCTGCATCAACATTTCAACTGTTATTCAAAGCAGGGTGGAAGCCAAGATATAGCCTCTTCCAACAGGACACCGCTTGGTCAGACTAGGATTAGTAATGGACTTTTTTTTTTTTTTAAATTAACAGTTGCCATTTAATCATGGTGACAAGTGTTTCTTATCTTGTGAACTTTCAAACTGCCGGGCTGAGCAAAACAAAATGTTCCTCTCCTCCCCCGCTTAACTAGGGCAACATTTCCAAATTGTCCCTTAACCATGTTACATGTGCATGGGTCTAAATTGGCCCCAGGGTAATTCACAAAAAGGAACAACAGCTATAAAAAGACCCTTGGATGGAAAAGCTAATAAAAAACCCAGCCACCTTCTCCAAAGCTCCCGATTGTCTCATGTTATGGAACTAGTACATTTTTTTCCACGTACAAAATACTGTAATATCCAGAATTAGCACAAATGAGCTTCCTGCCCAGTTGCTGCTACTGATTGGCCGCCTCACAAGCGTCTATCCAATCACTGTACACGTCCACCGGTTCTGAAAGATCTGAGAGGATCAAAGGTCAAGGAAGATGACACCAAAACACCACCGTCACCTGCCCTGAAGCACGGAATTCATCTTGCACTGGGAACTTAAAGAAATTTTTTTTGCACCAACTCTTCCCCGCAACACCTGTCTGCTGGCCCTTTGTGACAGCGTTGTGGGACAAACACCACCGCCACTCTGTCCCTTCCTTGCACTTTTCATCAGTACATCTTGTAGAACTGATCAATAAAATTGTTTTTAATTGATCACTTTATTAATATAACTTCATAAGCAAAGTTTTATGAATGAAACAACATTCATTCATAAAACTGATTACCCCAATAACTGGCTAATTGAGTTTCACTTTCAATCCAATTGCTGCTTAAATCACTGAAACTTACACTGTTTCAACATTGTAACTTCTGCTCACTGTTTGCCATTCCTTACACTTGTCCACATTGTAACTCAAACTCCATTTTAACTTGTCCCAAACTCCATTTTAAAATCCTCACTCCATTTTGTAAAAGCTTGCTACAACCTTCATTTTTGCAAAACTCTGCTGTAATCTTATTAGTTTAGTTTAGATGTGTGAATGAGGTATTTATGGATGATGGAATCAACCTCCAGTCCCAGCCCTTCCTAATGAAATAAAGTGTAAACACCAACAGCTGAAGATGCAAACAACAGCCCTCACAAAACAAGAAGAGTCCACCCTAAAAGGAAAAGAACAAAAGTACTATTGAAGAAACATCAAAGCCAGGTCCTAGGCTGAAAGTCATGTCTGCAATTGACGGGTGATCAATCACATCGAACCCAGAGGCAGCATGACACAGCAAGACCTATAGATTCTGGATTCAAACTAAAGCCTACAAAAAGGATGGGTGAGATGGAAGACTTTGGAGGGTAACATTCTGATGCCAACATGGAAGAGCATCAGTGCATGTCCAACAGAGACCCAGCTCTTACTTGTAGGAGGCTTTCTTGGCCAGTTAGCCGCCACAAACTAGGAACCCAAGTTACATTCAGGACTGGTAACTACACAGCAGCTGCAGAACAGCATATGTGTGTGTGTGTGTGTGTGTGTGTGCACATAAGTATTAGATATTAGTTATTGGTCATAAATCAAACTGTGTTATTATAATAAACGTGACATCTTGTCTTGTCCCCTGAAACGATCCTGTGTAGTTCTGTCTGCATAACAATCTCAAAGCAGCTTCTGTAGGGAGGCAAGTATCATTATCCCTACTTTAGAGATGGGGAAACCGAGGCACATACTGGGAGACGTTAGCAGACAGCCTTGCTAGCAATTAACTCCCTGTCATACCAACCATGATTCTGACCTTAGTGCGGACACAGACTAAGAACATGCTATCCAATCAATTGTTTCATGCTGCTGCAGGATGATAAAGGCCAACACATGAAAGCAAGATGGGAAGTTAATTCTATTTTCTAACATGTGCTTCTGGATTCAGTTCCCAACAGCTACATGCACCACCAAAGTTTTTTCCTTATGTCATTGACAGGATCAAGATTGGATGTTTTCCTAAAAGACCTGCTCTAGTTCAAACAAAATTCTTTTGGGGCAGTCCTATGACCTGCATTATCCAGGTCAGACTAGATGGTCACAATAGTCCCTTCTGGCCTTGGAATCTATGAGTACTGCTATATGACTGTCTAGTTATTTTAGCTGCTGCCTCTTTGCTTCCATTTTCCATCATGGGCTGGAACAGGAAGTGCCAAGATACCACAAGAAGCTGTGCTCTAGCCCAGTGGAAAGCACCAAACCCCAGGGGTCTCAGGAGTTTGCTGCTGCTGACTATAACCAGAGCAGGTTTTTTGCAGATACTTGGACACTTCACGCTGGCAAAGTTCTGGGGGCTCAGGAAAACCTGAACTCCAAGACCTCTGTGGCTGAAGTAGAACTGCACTGAAAATACATTTCCCTCCATCAATACATGGGAAAAAAACAACTACAGTAAAAATACCCTGCTTCCGTCATTAGAAGTGCAAAGGATACACGTTATGGGAGTCTGAAATTCTTCCAGACACACAGTACATGATATTACGCCAGTGTTCCGAGCCCGGTCCCTGGAACATAGAAAACAATATTCCAGCAATAGCAAATATTTCCAAAGAACAAGACAAATGGAAGTTCAAAGAGCAAACAATCAAGAGCAAGTGGTTAGAGAAATTGACTTAATAGAAGAATACGCTTCTCTTCCATAGCACCCACTGAAACAAAACGTAGTATTAACAAATTAAGCATCACAACACAAGAGCTAATAAGTTATTCACATTTTACTGACAGGGAAACGAGCAAACAGAAGGGAAGCAACTTGCCCAACGTGATCACAAAGCAAGTCGGTTGCAAGAGCTGGAAAAAGAACCCAGGAGTCCTGACTCCTAGTCTTCTGCATTAACCAATGAACCATGTTCCGTCTCAGGATTTATGAGAAGTTAAGAGAACTAAACATGTAAGCATTAGGCTAAAAGATAAACAAACATAAAAATGTGCAAATCATCTGCACACTCTGAAGGGTGAGGGGAAGCATTTGAGGTGGTACAGACCCAAGTCCCAGTGTGGTTCATTATAAACTAAAATACAGGAAAACAGGGGATGAAGATTAGGAAAAAAAATCTCAATAGGGAAATCTTGTTGCACTTTCCTATTACTTTGATGGACATGATCCAGGGTATGCACAGCCACGCTTCAGTATTACTTGCTGATGGGGATATAGCAAAAACCCAAACACCCTTACTAATGTTGCTAATGTCTGTTGCTCACTTACATCATTTCAAAAATAAGTTGCTTAATTACTGAAATGCTTTCATATGGCTTAGGCTATAACACACCAATCAAACCAATGGGCCAGTCGAGCCCTGTATGCCCCCCTCTACCCCTGCCAGATTAAAACAAATGGATCCCTTCTAGCATGGCTTCAATTTCCAATTGGAAGAGACCAATTGGCCCAGCTTACCCAGTACCATTCCCCTTCTTTGCCATGCCAGATCTGACGAACAGGCTCATCAATCTAATGATGAAAAGTGCCATGATAATAATAATCGTAACAACCACCCCAGCTTTTATCTTGTGCTTTTCATCCACAGATCTCAAAGCACTTTACAAAGGAGATTGGTATTATTATCCCCCTTTTACAGAAGGGGAAGGTAAAGCGACATGTGCAGGGTCACCCAGCAGACAAGTGGCAGAGCCAGAAATAGAACCAACATATCTGGAGTCCTGGCCCAGTGCTCTAGTCTCCCTATAAGAGCTAGGTATTACTATCTACCTGTTTTGTCCACCGTCCCTTGCTGCCATACTAGATCAAACCAATGGGCCGATCTAGCTCAGTTTCCTCCCTCTGTCATGCTGAACCAAGCCAACAGCCTAGTAACCTGTCTCCAGCAGCGGCCAATACAAGATGTTTCAGAGAATGAACGGCGTCTCCCAGTAATGCACCTAACCCCTCAGTGTGGGGACTTCCTGATCCAGCTCCAGGTGGGAATCAGCTCATCCCCTGTACCCTGAGGGCCAGCAGCCCCCCATAAGTGGAGCGTAATGAGCACTAACACGGCAGCTCAGCTGGCTGTGCCCCCACCATTAGAATCAGAGAGGCCTCTCCAGCCCACCCACTTACATTTTGACATCGCAGGACTTCTCGTGGTTACAGAAGGGGCAGGTGAACTGCGTCTCCAGGGTGCCCGTCATCTTCTTCTTGGGCGGGGGCTTCCGCTTTGACTTCCTGCGGCCCATCTTTGCCTGCAAGGCGCAAAGGAGAGGGAAAGCGTCAGTCCTCTAAGGGCCAGAGGGGATCACATGGGCTGCCCTTTCTCCTTCATCCACCACACCTCACCCCCAGCTCTAGGGTGCCCAGGAAGGAGCATGTGGGGCTACAAGGAAATGGGGGCAGATAGACTCCCTGGGTCTGGATTTAAACCCCGCCCATTATCACAGCTGTTGGGGCATCACCCAGCATCGCCTAGGAAGTGGGAGGCTCATAAACCACCCTCCCCCGCAAAAACATGTAGAGCAAAGAAATCTAGGCCCCGCGGCTTGAGCCATGGCCTCCCCTTCCATCCAGAGGCAGGGGAGCAAGAGCCCAGCGCCCCCCCCGCCCCGCGATGGGGGCCCCCCCCGCCCCGCGATGGGGGCCCCCCCCGCCCCGCGATGGGGGCCCCCCCCGCCCCGCGATGGGGGCCCCCCCCGCCCCGCGATGGGGGCCCCCCCCAGGGACAGGAGCCCAGCGCCGCCCCCCCCAGGATGGGGCCCCCCCCATGAGAGCTCCGACCAGGCTACGGGGTAGGGGGCAAGAACCGACCCCAGCCTCCCCTTCCTCATGGACACGGAGGGGGGGGGGGGTCACTTTCAGGCCCCCACCTGTCTCCTGCCTCCAGCCTCCCACCCCAGCCGCGTTTCCAACGGCGACCGTCACTTCCTGCGCCGAACCGGAAGAGAAACACGCTCGCCCCGCCCGCCCCGCCGGCAGCCATTGGCTGGCCTGCGGCCGAGCGCGCGGAACGCGAAATGATTGACAGCAACGGCGGGAGGAAATGAGGTCAGAGAGTAGCGGGGCGGGGCGCCTGGACCGGAAGTAGCCCACCCGGCTGCCTTGTTGTGGCCGCCAAGATGGCGACCGTAGGGGGGGGAGGCGCCCAAGACCAAGGGGGCTTGAGGGGGAGGGATCCCGGCCCCGGCCCCGGCCCCGGCGGCTGGGGGGGCCCCAAGCCAGGAGGAGCCTCCCCGGGGGCCGAGGCTCGGTTTTGATGGGGCCGGGGGAAGCCCCAGCTGGGGCATTGGGCGGGATCTCCCCCCTCCACCCACCTGAGAGTAATGCAGGGTGGTCCCCCCCCAGCAAAGGAAACGAGGGTGTGACCCCCCCAGCACAGATTGCCCCCCTGGGGCTCATCCCGCTTCCGGGGCAGCTGCACCCCAGCCCCGCCCTCCAGCCAGGAAGGGGGGGGGCATAGGGAGGCAGAAGAGATTCTCCCAGGTTGGGCTTTGGGCAGGACGCCGGGGTTCACACCCCGACCCTTGAAGAGCCTGGGGATCTTCAGCACTCAGCAGCCCCTGCTTTGAGATCTCTCCGTCCTGTGGGTTATTTTTTGGGGGGGAGTGACACTCAGGTGTGGTCCTGAGCCTCGCCTTCCCCATTGCTCCTCAGGACAAGAGAGTCTTGTCCAGATAAAGGGCAGCACAAATGACTCTGCCCTGGAGAGGCTGCTGATTCGAGGCTGTTAACGGTCAGCAACAAGCTTTGCTCTGCAGATAAGTTTCAGAGTAGCGGCTGCGTTGGTCTGTATTCGCAAAAAGAACATGAGGACTTGTGGCACCTTAGAGACTAACAAATTTATTTGAGCATAAGCTTCCGTGCGCTATGCATCCAATGAAGTGAGCTGTAGGTCACGAAAGCTTATGCTCAAATAAATTTGTTAGTCTCTAAGGTGCCACAAGTCCTCATGTTCTTTCTGCAGATGAGCTAACTCAGATGGGCAAGGCCAGGGACTGACCCTTAAGCACAGAAGGAAGAGACTAATTAGTGTCTGTGCTGGTTGGGTTTGGCCAGGTTTCTTGTTTGTTTGTTTGTTTTTGGGAGTTTTTGGACAGGTAAAGAGAAAACCTGTATTTAAAATCGGTCCTGCCCTGCCCACTTGGGATTACTGCCCAGGAAAGCATTTTCAATTTTACCACTGATACTGTGTAAGTTTCTGTGTCTTACTTGCTTTGGGACAGTAAGGCCATGTCTACACTTGTGAGCGCTACAGTGTCAATAGCTATGGTGCTGTAACCCTGTAGTGTAGATAGGTTTCATAGTAGCAGCCGTGTTAGTCTGTATTCGCAAAAAGAAAAGGAGTGTAGATACAGGCTGTAGCAATAGAAGGGGATTTTCCATCGCTGTAGGAATTCCGGAGACATAACTAGGTCGATAGAAGCACTCTTCTGCCAACCTAGCTCTATCATGGGGTTCGCATAGCTACAGCTCTCTGTGGGGTGGATTTTTCACACCCCTGACCACCTAGCTTTGATGACCTAAGTTTTAAGTAAAAAGAAAAGGAGTACTTGTGGCACCTTAGAGACTAACAAATTTATTTGAGCATAAGCTTTCGTGAACTACAGCTCACTTTGTTGGATGCATTCAGTGGAAAATACAGTGGGGAGATTTATATACATAGAGAACATGAAACAGTGGGTGTTACCATACACACTGTAAGGAGAGTGATCACTTAAGGTGAGCTATTACCAGCAGGAGAGCTTGGGGGGGAAAACCTTTTGTAGTGATAATCAAGGTGGGCCATTTCCAGCAGTTGACAAGAACGTCTGAGGAACAGTGGGGAGGGGAATAAACAAGGGGAAATAGTTCTACTTTGTGTAAATTTTTAAGTTTAAGTTTTAAGTGTAGACCAAGCCTGAAACTAGTCATTGGGCTGTCAGCTTCTAAAGTCGTAATCCTCATGCCCTTAGCGCAGTGCTCTTGACTTGGGGTTTGCAACACAGTAGGTGTTTTTGTTTACTAGGCCTTGTTTATAGGCGACAGTTGCACCAGTTTTTCAAACAAGCACCTTTGTGCTTTCTCCTATGTAGCCCCTCCCAAAAACCTTGACAATGGTTAGGCAACTGCTGACCAGTGTTGGCTAATTGCTTCCTTGTGCTCTATCTACCTGCTCTCACCAGTTTTGTAATTAGATTGGAAGCTCTTTGGGGGCAGGGACCAGCTTCGTATTCAGTATTTGTGCAGCCTGTAGCAACCTGGGGTCCTGGGCCATAACTGAGGCTCCTAGATGGTACAGTAAGGCAAATAATACATTGAACCAAAATCAGTTTTTAAACCAGTCTAGTTAAACTGGAGCAAATCCCTGGGGAGGGCGCTGATTTTGTTTTTGTAAGTGGCTTATTTTGGTTTCACCTGAACCTATTCCCTGTCTTAAACTAAGCTGAAAAGGGCTGCCTCTCTTCCTGTATAACGCAGGTTGGAGAACAGCCCTGAGTTAATTCCTGCTTGAATTAGAGCCTGTCCTATGAAAACATCCACTCCAGTTAAAAATCCAGGGACACTCATGCTAAACGGCTCAGGTTGAAACTTTCATTCAAATCCCCTCTTTGTGCCCCAGAAAACCTCCATTGCTTTAATTAAAGTATAGAAACATTTCTGTCCATAGCTGAGTGCTGGGGACAGAGCACAGGATGGACTCGGGAGACCTGGGTTCTATGGGGCATGCCCTAGCGGAGGGGTAAAAGTGGGGTGTTAAAGATGAGTAGGCAGCATTCTTTCCCCCCAGATTTGGTTCCCAGCCGCTGGACTGATCCACGGAGAGTTTCTGTATGTTCTTTCCCTGACCTTCTGCCAGGGGTTGATTCTTTAGGCACGTGGATGTTTGCCAGGGAAAATGCAGTATAGATTGGTTCATATGGGATTTCCTGGCAAGCACCAAAGAAATGGGGTCTGGTTAGGAAAGCAGCCTGCACATCACAAAACCGTCATGTGGATCATCATTCCTGAATCCTGGCTAGGAGAGGTACCAATAGCAGTGCCTAGCTCAGGGGTGGGCAGACTTTTTGGCCCAAGGGCCATGTCAGGGTGTGAAACTGTATGGAGGGCCAGGTAGGGAAGGCTGTGCCTCCCCAAACAGACTGGCCCCTGCCCCCTATCCACCCTCTCCCACTTCCTGCCCCCTGACTGCTCTCCTCAGAACCTCCAACCCATCCAACCGCCCAGTTCCTTGTCCCCTGACTGCCCCCTCCCACGGCCCCATATCCCTAACTGCCCCCCCAGGACCCCAACCCCATCAAACCCCCTGTCCCCTGACCACTCCCCCCAACCTCTGCCCCATCCAACTGCCCCCTGACCCCAGACTGCCCCCCCAGGATCCCCCGCCCCCTTACCATGCAGCTCAGAGTAGCAGGTGCTTGCCGCCTGAGCCAGTCCTGCTGCCCGCACAGCAGCATTGCTGCAGGGGAGGGGGGACAGCACGGGAGGGGCCGGGAGCTAGCCTCCCTGGCCAGGAGCTCAAGGGCCGGGCAGGACAGTCCCACGGGCCGGATGTGGCCCACGAGCCATAGTTTGCCCACCTCTGGCCTAGCTCCTATAGTGCTTGGTGTCTTGGGAATACTGACAATATCTCAGTGAGCCTGCAATAGCAGAGGGGTTGCGGGTCGGGGCTGAGGGGCATCAGCAGAGCTTCAAGTGCAGGGAGCCTAGTGCTGGAATAGGAAGGGATGGCTGAGGGCCAAGATGGAGGGGCAGGGGAAGGGGAATGTGGGTTGGGATGGAGGGGCACCACCGGAGTTGTGTGCATGGAGGAAACGTAGGGCTGGAAGCACAGTGGGAAATATAGGTCAGGATTGAGGGGTGTTGGTAGGGGGCTGTGGGGCAGGACTGTTTGTGTGTGAGGCCAGAGCTCGGGGACCCAGGGGGCTGCAGTGCGGGAATGAGGGGCATCGGCAGAGCTGAGCAACCGTCCTGCTCAGTCTCCCCCTCGGTTTCCCCAATGGGAAAACATGTCATTATTTGCAAGGTGTGGGCGCCGGGCTGTGAAGAGAGAAACAATCGGACTTTTTAAAATATAATTTATTGAAAATAGTCACAAGAAAGACACTTAGAAGAGTCTGTTCCCTTTGCAGCAGCTTCAGGGAGCAACAGATCACAGGTGCAATGCTGCAGAGGGTGAAGAAGAAGTTTCTCCAGAACTTAAAAGTCTTTGACAATCACACGGGGATCACGCGCCCGCCCCTTTTTACGGTTAGACTTGGAGGAAGCACACAGGACCGGTCAGTATGTGAGGGTTAAAAACAGTCATCTCAGAAAACACAAACACAGCCCAGGTCAGATCTGGGCAGTACTGCGTCTTCCTCTGGCACAACACAGTTTACTGGTCAGCAAAAAAAAAAAAAAAATCAGCTTCCCAGCCCCATAGCATGTGGCTATGAGGATTTTGTACCTGAGAAGAGGAAGGAAGGTCACAGCGCCTCCAGGTGACAGGATGAGGGAATAGCTCTCCTGGGAGCATTGGTGGTTAAGTCATTTATGCAGTAGCAGTACATGAGGAGAGGTACAGAGGCGATCCCCAAGGAATTTACAGCCTCAGAAGGCAAAGAGGGGAGCGTGAAAGGGCCATTAGCCCCGTTTTACAGAAGGGGAGCTGGTGCCTAAAGAGAGGAAGACATGGTCACTCAGGGGACTCTGGCGCAGCCAGGAATCAAACCCGGATCTCCGGCCTGCCACAGCCCGGGGAAAAGTTTGCATATTCCCACTCTTCTCCCACAGCAGCCACGTGCTGCCCCTAGAAGTGGGATAGAGAGGGGAGATGGCAGGAGACTTGCCCCAACCAACCCAGTGATACCTCGGTGCAAACCCACGACCTGTGCCCTCCGAGCTCCTAGCAGCAGGGCGGGGAGGCGCATGTGCAGCAGGCAAAGAAACAGGGACGTCTCCCCAGGGACGTGGGTGGTGTGATGGGAAAGGGAGCACAGACTCTGATTCCCCTGGCCCCATCTACAAAGGGTCCTGGACACAGAAACCTATGGGGAGGGCCCCAAAGCCACCATTGGTTTGAGGGGGTCAAAGGGAGCTGGAATGATCTATTGAGGAGGGAAGAGGGGATCAAGCAATAAACAGAGGGGGATGCTTCTCCAGGGGAGGAGGTGTTTGCAAAGCCTTGGGAGGCATGCTGGGGGCTACAGGGGGCAAGGGGAGGATTCCCCCAGAGATCGGATGCAGGAGCCTTAAAAATCAGAGAGCTTCAATGCCTCTCGCAGCATTTCCCTTAGTGCCAAACGAAAGAGGAGTGAGCTCTGAACCCCCACTTCCTGCACCCTCCTAGATGGGGGCGTGGGGAGGGGTCTCAGAGGCGGCTCCTCCGGGGCAGGGAGGTCTTGTAGAGGGACTTGCCGCTGGCCTCAATGTAGGTGACACTCATCTCCTTGCTGTTGATCTCCACGTAGGCGAAGCCGCCCAGGGACGCCGGCTCGGCGTAGAAGAAGCGCAGGTAGCCCTCGGGCACCTTGTGGTAGTGCTTCCGTGAGTTCTCCATGAAGTTGCCGGCCCCGCTCAGCACGTAGCCCACGCCAGCCTTGTCCTGCAGATACTGATCGGGGAAGATGGGGGTGGGGGCTCAGAGCAGATCCATACTCCTGCTGCCTGGGTACTCGCGCCCCGTAGCCAGCAAACTCGTGCCGGGGTGAGCAAGAGGCGTGCACGTTGTGCCCCCTGGGGCTGCTCTGGGGCAGGGCAGCACGTTGTAAGCTAGCACCCCTGCCTGGCGGGCACAGAACAGTATCAACTTGCAGAGCTAATCTCTGGAGAGGGGTGGATGGGGGAGGGAACTTAACTGTGCTCCTTCACTTCAGAACTGTTTGGGGTCTAGTGGATTAGAGCCAGGGGGGGTGGGGGACTGTTTGCCAAGACTCCTGGGTTCTAGTCCCAGCTCTGGGAGGATGGGATCTAGTGGTTAGAGCAAGGTGGGGCTGGGAGTCAGGACTCCAGGGTTCTAGGCCCAGCTATGGGAGGGGAGTGGGGTCTAAGGGTTGGGTTGGGTGGGGGGCTGGGAGTCAGGACTCCTGGGTTCCAGTCCCAGCTTTGCTGTTGATTTACACCCTTGGATGAGTCTCGGCCAGTACTGCCCAGGGTGGCTGAGGCGGGGTGCGATGGGCTAGCAGGGAGTTGATGGACATCTCCCTAGCAGGGGTGCTCAGAGCCCTGTGGAATAGACCAGAGGGGACAACCTTGCCCCAGAGCCCCCCACCCCCGCTTACCTGCAGGTTGTGATCATGGCCACACAGGTAGGCAGTGGCCTTGTACTTGAGCAGCAGCGGCTGCAGGTGTTTCACCAGGCAATGGGTGGGCCCATGCTCGGCCACCGACCACACCGGGTAGTGGCCGGCCACCAGCAGGTAGTCGTCTTGGGAGGCAGCCATCTGCTTGCGGAGCCAGGCCAGCTGGCTGCGGGCCAGCCCCACATTCTGGGGCTGCTGGGGCTGCTGGGACTGGAAGTCGTCCGAGTTCCCACACAGGGTGACAGTGTCAATCATGAGGAGGGCCACCGTGGCGTTGCTCTTGGGGACCTTGAACTTCAGGCTGTAGTAGTAGTTGGGGAAGTTCCTGCAGAACAGAGGGGGAGGGGTGTCAAATGTTAAACTAGAATTGATCTCCACGCAACCTCCCCCCCCCACCCCCGCAGTCTCCTGGATCAGCATGGGGGCTGCAGGTCGGGACTGAGGGGCACCAGCAGAGCTGTGGGGGAGACCAGGGCTAGGCTAGCAGGGGCTGCAGGTCAAGACTGAGGGGCACTGCCAGAGCTGGGGGAGGGGAGCCCAGAGATGGGCTAGCAGGAGCTACAGGTCAGGATTGAGGGGCACCAGCAGAGCTGTGGGTGGGGAGCCCAGAGCTGGGCTAGCAGGGGGCTGCAGGTCAGGATTGAGGGGCACCGGCCGAGCTGGGAGGAGCCTGGGGCTGCGATAGCAGGGGGCTGCAGGTGTAGAAGGGGATCTAACCCCCACCCCTCTGAGCCCCAATATAGCAGGATGCAGGAGGGTTCGGCGGGTGCGGGGGGCCCTTACCAGCGCTTGGAGACCTTGCTGTAGGCAATCTGAGCCGAGACGTTCCCCGAATGGTCGTGATTCCCAGCCACCACATACCATGGCACCTTGCGCAGCGACTGCCCCTTGAACACAGCCTCAAAGGTGTCCTGCCCCGAGAGAGGGGATGGCAGAAAACGTTTTCACATTTCACCATCGGGGGGGAGCCGCACCTGCCAATCCTTCCCCGCCCCCCGCGCTGTCCTCACTGGACGGGGAGACAAATCTCACTCATGGCTGTTATTTGGAACCCAGGCGTTCCCTGGTGGGGTGGGGAACCACGAAGATATTTACCCCTCACGTGCCATAACCCCTAACGCGCCCATGTCCACCACTGCAGCCAGGGGGCTCACGCTAGCCAGTTTCCTGTGTTGGTTGACGTCTGCATCCTACCAGGGCCACACGGGGGCGCCGCCTTCAGTAAAAGGGCTGCAGCAGTGTAGTGACACCCCAAGATTTTTTGGGTGGGGAGGGTAGAGGGCTGTCTCTACCCAAAGTTCATCCTGCAGTTTCTAATGGAGATAGGAGTCTCCCTGGCCTAAACTCAAGTGTTGTGTGCAGTTAAATAGGTGCCATACCTCACCCCAGTAGCGGCCACATCTCAGCTCAGGGTGAGGGATCCCTGCATAAACAAGTGCTGGATCCCAGTCCCTGTGTGCTGTGGGGGGACCCCCAAGGACTCCCTACCTGGAACCTCTTGTCGTTGACATCCCGCACCCCATTGTAGTAGAAGTTGTCGCCGAGGGACAAGATGAAGTCCGCGCCCAGCGCTGCCACTGTACGGCCCATCTCTTTGGCTGTGGCCACCTCGCGCATCGTGTGGAAGGGGGGATTGGACACCCCGCCCCAGTCCCCCAGGGCGATGAAGCGCAGGGAGGAGCCGGCAGAGAGCGGGCTGGCGTAGGGGGTCGGCAGAGCCACCAGGAGGAGCGCGGAGAGACACAGGTAACCCGCCATCTGTGGGGAAAGGTGGGAGATGCAACCACAAGCAACAGGAGGGGCTCTGCTCTGGGCCAAAGCATTGAACCCAGTCTCAGCAAGGAGGCAGGGGTTAGGGCAAGGGATGAGCCAGGACTCCTGGGTTCTATCCCAGCTCTGGGATGGGGGTTGGGTCTACTGGGTTGGAAGAGGTGGGCTGGGACCCAGGACTCCTGGGTTCTATTCCAAGTTCCAGAATGGGAGTGTGTTTCAGTGATTAGAAGATGGATCAGAGAGCAAGGACTCCTGGGTTCTCAACACCACTCTTGAGTCTACAGCCAGGAAGTGCGAGCCAGGACTCCTGGGTTCTATTCCCAGCTTTGCCACTGACTCACTGTGTGACCTTGCTCATGTCCCTGCCCAGCTCTGTGCCTCAGTTTCCCCTCCCACCCAGTCTCTAGGCTGCAAGCTCTTTGGGGCAGGAATTATGTCAAGGTTCCTTCCCCACTCTGAACTCGAGGGTACAGATGTGGGGACCTGCATGAAAGACCCCTTAAGCTTGTTCTTACCAGCTTAAGTTAAAAACTTCCCCAAAGTATAAATTTTGCCTTGTCCTTGAACCCTATGCTGCCACCACCAAGCGTGTTAAACAAAGAACAGGGAAAGAGCCCACTTGCAGACGTCTTCCCCCAAAATATCCATTCAAGCCCTACACCCCCTTTCCTGGGGAAGGCATGATAAAAATCCTCACCAATTTGTACAGGTGAACACAGACCCAAACCCTTGGATCTTAAGAACAATGAAAAATCAATCAGGTTCTTAAAAGAAGAATTTTAATTAAAGAAAAGGTAAAAGAATCATCTCTGTAAAATCAGGATGATAAATACTTTTCAGGGTAATCAGGTTCAAATCATAGAGAATCCCTCTAGGCAAAACCTTAAGTTACAAAAAGACACAAAAACAGGAATATACATTCCATTCAGCACAGCTTATTTTACCAACCATTAAACAAAAGGAAATCTAACGCATTTGTAGCTAGATTAGTTACTAACTAACAGCTGTAAGGCTGCATTCTTGATCTGTTCCCGGCAAAAGCATCACACGGACAGACAGACCCTTTGTTTCCCCCCTTCCAGCTTTGAAAGTATCTTGTCTCCTCATTGGTCATTTTGGTCAGGTGCCAGCGAGGTTATCTTAGCTTCTTAACCCTTTACAGGTGAAAGGGTTTTGCCTCTGGCCAGGAGGGATTTTATAGCACCGTATATAGAAAGGTGGTTACCCTTCCCTTTATTTTTATGACAAACTATCTCTCGGATGAGAAAGCTGCAGCTTCCATGCGCTCTCAGCTCACCTGAGGCGGTCCGGGTTTGAAGCAGGATTAATGAATTAATGCAGGATTAATGCCCAGACTCCTGGCAGAGAGACTGGCCCTGGCCTGAAGAACCAGCAACCTAAATAGCTAAAAGAGGGGCCGGGAAACAGGCACAGAGCAGGGAAGTGACAGAGCCAGAGAAAACTTTGTAGGTGTCCTGCCTCACAGCCTAGTGTTCTGTCCGCTAGGTCGTCTCCTCCCAGCACCCCCAGATTGCTGGGGTTGCTCCCAGTCCAGCACTGGATCAGAACGGTGCAGTCCCAGCTCATCTCTGAGCCGTTCACACTCAAACATACCAGAGCGTACCAAAAATTCCCACCCGCATCAAATCTAGCAGCCCAGTAATCTGGGGCGGTTCCGAACCAATACAGATTTAATAAAGCCCAAAAGAGGAAAAGTGCCAGGAACCCCATTTAACCCCCCCAGGGACTTGGCAACTGTCATCGATTTGACATGCAAGGAGCCCAGATACCGCAGTGATGGGCAGCGGCTAAAACCTGGAAATAGAGTGCTAGCCAGCACAGTGGCGCTGCTACACCTCTGGCATGTCAGGACAGCTGCAGGCTGGAGCTTAGCTTCGAAGAGGAGCGACGCACTATAACAAGGCCAAAGCGCCTCCATTGCTGAGCAGGAAGAGGGTAAAGCAGGAAGCAGGTGAAGGAGACAGAAAATGCAAAGGAGACAGAGGCAGAGACCCGGGCGGGGGCTAGGAAGAGGCCACCGGCTGCAACGCTGATGAAGCTGGCAAAGGAGCGTAACTTACACTTGTCAGTTTCGCCGCCAGGCGCTGAGGGGAGAGTGGCGCTGTCAGGGATCAAACCCTGCCTGCTTCGGTCTCAGAGATGCGCCTGCCCGCCGTCGGGAAGCCCTCCTGGTGCCACCTGGGAGCTGTCAGGTCGCCACTGAGGACGCTGTGCCAACGGGGACATTTTATCAGGCCCTGAAAAGGGGAACTTGAGCGCGGCGGGGGCTGGGGGGGGGATTTGAGCACTTGTGGCTTTCTCCCTCCCCACACGTGTCAGAAGCAGCTCCAAGCAGCAAAGTTGATTATTAAGAGTGTGATGGAGAAACGGCTGCCCGATGACCCACGGCTCCTTCCCCCCACCCCCACAGTCATGTGATGTGACCGACCCATAACCAGCCAGAGTTCTAGTCACACTGCAGCGCACCCTTCAATCACGCCCCAGCTGACTAGGAAGCCAAATACAAGCCAGGCACTTAACCATGCAGCGCCTGACCCCACCCAGCAACCCTGGACTGCTTGGAAGTTAAAGTGACCCTGAGGCCCAGGACTGGACTAGCAGGGGGGCTGTGGGCCAGGATTGGGGAGCCCCAGCAGAGCTGAAGCAGGTGGAGCCCAGGGCTGGGCTAGCAGGGGGCTACAGGTCAGGCTTGAGGGGCACCACAGGGCTAAGGGTGGCGGTTGGGGGGGAGCCAGGGCTGGAATAGCATGGGACTGTGGGTTGGGACTGAGGAGCCCTGGCAGAGCTACCTGGCGGGGGGGGCCTCTCACGGCACCCAGCCACATGGCCAAACCCCCCAGGCTAGCGATCAGGGGGCCCCTGTGTGGCTGCAGTGCCCCCAGAGGTCAGTCCCCTGGCGCACAGCGTCTGAGTGAGGAGCATAGGCAGAGTTCTGTATTTGGGGGGGCAGCTCCGTCAGGCCAATGGGACCCGCGCATAGGGGGACAAATTCCACGCCTGCCTGAGACTTGCAATTTGGAGGGACAGCGCCCCTAACCCCCACCCAAACTACACCCATGATGAGGAGGGCGTCATGAGGACACCGGAACATGTGCCTGGCACAGTCTGAGACACAGGGCAAAGGTCAAGGAGCTTCCCCCCCCCCCCAACACAAGGCCCAGGGCCCTGCCCAGGTGACATGGGGCCCAGCTGGAGGCTCTGTCCTCCCTCCGGCGCCCAATGTCCTTCACCATGAACGCACGTCCTAGGGCGGCCGGCCGCCCTCCCTGACACCAAGATCCAAAAGCCACTGGCCAGCTGGCCCCAGACCGTAGCCCAGCTGCAAGGAGTCGCAGCCCAGAGGACAAGTTGGGATAATTAGAGAGCATTAGCTGCTCAGGGTCACCTGAGTAGACGCCCCTGAAATCCCCGTGATCTGAGTCAACATTCCAGCCCCCCGGGCTGCGCCTGCTAATCCAAGATTTGCTGGCGAGATTCAGAGATGGAAAGTGGGACTTGGCAGGCGGGGAGGGGCTGGGAACTGAACAAGCAGTGGGAACTGAGCCTGTCTGCCCCTCGAGGGGTCCTGCGGCCAGGCTGGGGCACATCGGGTAGGATTAGTCAGTAGTGGGGTGGGGGTGGGGGGGTGAATTCTCCCTGCTGCTCCTGTATAAGTTAGGGATGGAACCCAGGAGTCGTGGCTCCTGTTCCCCCTGCTGTAACCACTACACTCCACCCCTCCCCAGAGCTGGGGAGAGAACCCAGGAGTCCTGACTCCTGTCCACACTGCTGTAACCACTACACCTCATCCCTCCCCAGAGCTGGGGAGAGAACCCCCTTCCTACACTCCAGAGCCAGCACTAAATACTCTTTGAATGAACGGGCTGACATCCGCTATAGCTGTGCACGCTGATGTTCACGGGGCTTTGCACTGCCAAACGACAAGGATTCTCTGTGCTGAGCCCTTCCCACCCAGTGTGACAGAGACACGGGTTAGTGTGGACAGGAGTGGGAGTCAGGACTCGGTTCTATCCCTAGCTCTGGCATAGGGACCGGGGTCTAGAGGGTAGAGTGGGGGCCAAGGGGAGGGGCTGGGAGCCAGGACTCCTGGGTTCTGTTCCCAGGCAGTTGTGTTGCATGGCACATTTGAGATGCCCCGTGAAACTATGACACTGTCTGCAAATCTCAGCAGCCTCTCCAGACTATTTCTAGGAAGCTGTGAGCCCGGAATAACCCGGCTCCTGTGAGATCAAACAATGATTCCGCCCACCCGGCTGCTGGCAGGGAGGAAATCAAGGTGGCTCAGGGAGGATGCGTCAGCGCAGGGAGACTTCCCTCTGACTAAATATAATTCTGGAAAGGGAAGGTGCTTCCCAGCCCCCTGCTCTAACCACTACACCCCATTCCCTTCCCAGAGTTGGGGATAGAATCAGGAGTCCTGGCTCCCAGCCCCCCTGCTGTAACCGTAAGACCCCCCACTACCTCCCCAGAGCTGTGGAGAGAACCCAGGAGTCCTGGCTCCCATCCCCCCCTGCTGTAAACACAAGACCCCATCTCCCTCCTGCTCCTCTCAGACTTCCAGCCCCCCAAGGCAGGGTTTTCCCACAACAGGCCTTCTAGGCTGGCCTCAGGCCCCACCCTGCTCAGGCCAGAGAAGGACCCGCTCCTGAGTCAGACACATGTGGCTGGGGAATGGAAGGGCTGGATCACATGCCACGGCAGGTCAAAGGCCTGCCAGTGCTGGGGGGGCTGTACACAGTGTGGCCTCCAAGAGGTTAAATCCAGCGCCACGAAACCCAGTCTGGCCCCTCACTAATCTGGCCTCCGTCCCACCACTGTGGTATAAGAGAGACAGCACGGTCTAGTGGGGAGGGCAGTGAGATCCAGGTTCTTTCTATCCCTGGCTCTGAGAGGGGGGCTGGGAGCCAGGACTCCTGGATTCTATCCCCAGTTCTGGGAGGGGGGCTGGGAACCAGGATTCCTGGGTTCTATCTCCAGATCTGAGAGGGGGACTGGGAGCCAGGACTCCTGGGTTCTATCCCCGGCTCTGAGATGGGGGCTGGGAGCCAGGACTCCTGGGTTCTATCTCTGGATCTGAAAGAGGGGCTGGGAGCCAGGACTCCTGGGTTCTAGCCCTGGCTCTGAGAGGGGGGCTGGGAGCCAGGATTCCTGGGTTCTATCCCTGGCTCTGGGAGGGGGTGATGTGGGATCTAGTGGTTAGATCCTCTTACTCTCCCCAGAGAGGATTTGGATGTGGGGTTTCAAAGAGACAAACATCTTGGTCCCTAGAGATCTCCCCACATCCCGCAGGCCCCTCTTGTTCGCAGGGCCTGGGTGAAACCAGCCAGGGTTACACCACCTCCAGGCTCTCTCCATAGGGGAGATCTTTAGACCCAACCCCTCCCCTCAGCCCAGCAATAAATGTGTGTGTGTGGGGGGGGGGTGCCCTCACAGCACATCTCACACTGCGGGAGTCCCTTTGGGGCAGATCCCCGTCCCCCACCAGTCCCCCAGGTCACACAGGGCCTCAGATTCAAAGAGAACCAGGCAGAGCTCAAGGCTGCTCCGTGTGGGCTGAACTCAGCACTGGGAAGCAGCCGAGTGGAGAGAGATTGACCCACTTCAGGCCTCCTCCAGAGCAGCCAGCGTCCCATCACCGAAAGGGGCGTCCTTACCCGAGGTCCCAGGCAGCTCCCCTGCCTGCCTTTTGGGGGGAATTCAGCACCTCGCCTCTCCAGGAGCCAGAGGATGTTGGTGTATGTTGCGCTGACTAATCTAAAAGCCTCCCTCAGAGACACCCGCCCTCTGCCCTGAATGAATTAACCTCTGGTGAATCCAGACCTGAACACATCCCAGGAGAAGAGAAAGGCCCAGCCCCGGGGCAAGGCCAAGCTCACCTTGCAGCTGGGAGGGCACCCTGGGAAGGGGCCGAGGTGCAGGCTAGGAAGGAATCTGGAGCAGTCTCAGCACTTGGTCTTGCTTCAGTCAGAAGCTGGTGGCTTTTGAGAGGCTCTTCATACTGAAAACCCAAGGGGGAAGTTGGGCTGGGGCTAAACCCAGGCCTTTCACAGGTAGGCCGGGCCCCTGCAATGCCTGGTTCCAATCAGATCCACCCGGCTGGGAGAGAGAGTTTGCCCCAGCCAGGGAGCCAGCAAAGCAGCAAGAGCCAGTGAGGGCGGTGTGAAAAACCCACCCACCTGAGCGATGTGGCCATGCCAAGAAGGTAGCCACTGACCTAGCTGACTGGTCTCCCCTGGAAACGTACAGCAGCCCCTCTCACCCCCCGAGACTGAGTGAAACCGACCTCACCCCCCCCAGTGTAGACAGTGCTTGGGCGACAGACGAATTCTTCCATTGGCCCCCCTCTCAGGGAGCTGGGTTAGCAACAGCCACAGGAGAAGCCCCGTCTTCACTGTAGTAGTGACTGCGCTAGGTCACGCTGTAGTGTTTTTGTGTGGACACACACACACACCCCATCACTGCATCACTAGGGGGTTACCCGTGGAGCCGTGAGGCCGTAGCTATGCCGGTCTAAGCGCCAGAGTATAAACGAGGCCCAAGGCAAGAAATGGCTGCTGAGTCGGTGAACACCCTGCTTTTGTGCTGATCGTGTTATTTCAGGGTGAGTTGCTACTGCTCCGACCCCCCAGTGCAGACCCCACTGGTGTTTGAAAGAGGAGGTTGAAAAATTGGAGCAGTGCGGAAAAGCAGAACAAGAACCGACGGCTGGACACGCTAAGAAACAAGGCAGCAGGTTGTGACCGTGCGGGTGATTTGTCCCCGGGGAGCGGTGGATTCCCCCGGGAAGAGTCGTGAGTCACACGCAGGGCTCAGGGCAGGGTAGCAGTAACAGCCTGGGCCGGACGGCGGGGGGACGAGATGGGCTCATGGCCCTGGCGAAGCTGAACCCCTGGATTCCCGTGGGGTGGGGCGCTGGAGCTAGGCCGGTTTTCAGGTCTGTGGTGGATGCTGGCTGCTGGCTAACGCCGCCCCCCGCGGAGCCAGCCCCGGGTGCAGGGCAGCGAGCCCCCCCACACCCCCACCCCAGCGCCGTACAGCCCCCAGCACGTGTGCTCTGGGCTCCCCCCGGTGGCCCCATGGGAAACTGCAGCCGTTTGGAGCAGCTGTGACTTTCCTGCCCGGCGGGAGGGCTGCGTGACGCAGGAGGAGCAACACCGCCCCCCAGTGGGTAAACTGGACCCGCGCTGCTGCTGAACCTAGCACAGGGCGGGCCTCGGGATTCCCGTCTCCCAGGCCCTGGCCCTAGCCACTAGACCCCACTCCCCTCCCAGACCCCGCCCCCCACTAGACCCCCTGCCCTCCCGGAGCTGGGGATAAAACCCAGGAGTCCTGGCTCCCAGCCCCCCTGCTCTGACTGCTAGACCCCCACTCCCCTCCCAGAGCCGGGGATAAAACCCAGGAGTCCTGGCTCCCAGACCCCCCCCTCACTAGTCCCCCTGCCCTCCCGGAGCTGGGGATAAAACCCAGGAGTCCTGGCTCTCAGACCCCCCCCCCCCACTAGTCCGCTTGCCCTCCCGGAGCTGGGGATAAAACCCAGGAGTCCTGGCTCCCAGCCCCCCTGCTCTGACTGCTAGACCCCACTCCCCTCCCAGAGCCGGGGATAAAACCCAGGAGTCCTGGCTCCCAGACCCCCCCCCCTCACTAGTCCCCCTGCCCTCCCGGAGCTGGGGATAAAACCCAGGAGTCCTGGCTCCCAGGCCCCCCCCTCACTAGACCCCTTTCCCTCCCGGAGCTGGGGATAAAACCCAGGAGTCCTGGCTCCCAGACCCCCCCCCACTAGACCCCCTGCCCGCCCGGAGCTGGGGATAAAACCCAGGAGTCCTGGCTCTCAGCCCCCCTGCTCTGACTGCTAGACCCCACTGCCCTCCCAGAGCTGGGGATAAAACCCAGGAGTCCAGGCTCCCAGACCCTCCCCCTCACTAGACCCCCTGCCCTCCCGGAGCTGGGGATAAAACCCAGGAGTCCTGGCTCCCAGCCCCCCTGCTCTGACTGCTAGACCCCACTCCCCTCCCAGAGCCGGGGATAAAACCCAGGAGTCCTGGCTCCCAGACCCCCCACTCACTAGTCCCCCTGCCCTCCCGGAGCTGGGGATAAAACCCAGGAGTCCTGGCTCCCAGGCCCCCCCCTCACTAGACCCCTTTCCCTCCCGGAGCTGGGGATAAAACCCAGGAGTCCTGGCTCCCAGACCCCCCCCCCACTAGACCCCCTGCCCGCCCGGAGCTGGGGATAAAACCCAGGAGTCCTGGCTCCCAGACCCCCCCCTACTAGACCCCCTACCCTCCCAGAGCTGGGGAAAAAACCCTGGAGTCCTGGCTCTCAGCCCCCCTGCTCTGACTGCTAGACCCCACTCCCCTCCCAGAGCTGGGGATAAAACCCAGGAGTCCAGGCTCCCAGACCCCCCACACACACTAGACCCCCTACCCTCCCAGAGCTGGGGATAAAACCCAGGAGTCCTGGCTCCCAGATCCCCCACACACACTAGACCCCCTACCCTCCCAGAGCTGGGGATAAAACCCAGGAGTCCTGGCTCCCAGACCCCCCCCTCACTAGTCCCCCTGCCCTCCCGGAGCTGGGAATAAAACCCAGGAGTCCTGGCTCTCAGACCCCCCCCACTAGTCCCCCTGCCCGCCCAGAGCTGGGGATAAAACCCAGGAGTCCTGGCTCCCAGACCCCCCCCCCCCTCACTAGTCCCCCTGCCCTCCCGGAGCTGGGGATAAAACCCAGGAGTCCTGGCTCCCAGCCCCCCTGCTCTGACTGCTAGACCCCACTCCCCTCCCAGAGCCAGGGATAAAACCCAGGAGTCCTGGCTCCCAGACCCCCCACACACACTAGACCCCCTGCCCTCCCAGAGCTGGGGATAAAACCCAGGAGTCCTGGCTCCCAGACCCCCCCCACTAGACCCCTTGCCCTCCCGGAGCTGGGGATAAAACCCAGGAGTCCTGGCTCCCAGCCCCCCTGCTCTGACTGCTAGACCCCCACTCCCCTCCCAGAGCCGGGGATAAAACCCAGGAGTCCTGGCTCCCAGACCCCCCCCCCACTAGACCCCCTGCCCTCCCGGAGCTCGGGATAAAACCCAGGAGTCCTGGCTCCCAGACCCCACACACACACTAGACCCCCTGCCCTCCCAGAGCCGGGGATAAAACCCAGGAGTCCTGGCTCCCAGGCCCCCCCCTCACTAGACCCCTTGCCCTCCCGGAGCTGGGGATAAAACCCAGGAGTCCTGGCTCCCAGGCCCCCCCCTCACTAGACCCCCTGCCCTCCCGGAGCTGGGGATAAAACCCAGGAGTCCTGGCTCCCAGCCCCCCTGCTCTGACTGCTAGACCCCACTCCCCTCCCAGAGCCCGGGATAAAACCCAGGAGTCCTGGCTCCCAGATCCCTCCCACCCACCCACTAGACCATCCTGCCCTCCTGGAGCTGGGGATAAAACCCAGGAGTCCTGGCCCCCAGCCTCCCTGCTCTGACCACTAGACCCCACTCCCCTCCCAGAGCTAGGCTCTCTACTGGGGGATGTGAGTGTCAGGTTTGGGGCATCTCTCCCTCGGGGGGGTCTCCCAGCTTTTTACCAAGGGGGGATGGTCCTGCTGATAGCCACTCCCCATGGGGGCTGGGATCCCTTAGGGAGGGGGCAGCTTGGCCTAGGGCCCCAGACCCAGGACAAGAACAGGACTGGGGAGAACCTGTATGGTGCATGGGGGTGCCCGGGGGGGCTGCTGGGGCGTGTCATGCCAGGGACAGCTCTGCCAGCAGGGCATGATCCTCACTGGCACGGCACAGCCTCACCCAGAACTAGGGTTAGAACCCAGGAGCCCTGGCACCCAGACCCCCAACCTGCTCTGACCACTAGACCCTACTCCCCTCCCAGAGCTGGGGCCTCTACTGGCCAGCCTCACCCAGGCCCGGAATGAAGAATTTTGGGGCTTGTGCATGATGGAAATACTCTGCCCCACGCATGCCCCACCCCACACAGGACGAGCCCGGCAGGGGGCATCAGACTCTTCATGCCTCTGGGCCTTACCCCCCAGGGGTGATCACAGGTAACCCCTTGGGACCAGGGGATGTCAGTTTGTTAGGGGTGTACACCCCCATACACACACACACACCCCCCTACAAAACAGACACCCAATGCACACAGACCCCCACACCCTGTACAAACACATACTCCCTGTACACAACCAATCAACACAACCCACAACATCCAGTCTGGCCACAGACCACAACTAACTGCCCCCTCCCTGGCCCTCTGCTCTGGAGGGTTCCCTGTGGGTGCTGGGCTGAATGATGATGGGCCTTGCTAATTAATGTGGGGGTGGGCTCCCCATTAACCCTTTGGGCACCAGACTTCCTGGCCTGGGTGTTTTCAAGGCCTTAGCCAGGAGCCCCCCATACATGAGGGTGGCGTGGGGGGAGGCTGCCACCTGCAGGGGGTCTCTGCCATGCGCATCCTGTTTGCGACAGAGACCACTTGCTGCACCCCCCATATGCCCTCCCTCACCCCCACCCCTCTGCAGGCTGCAGGCAGGAAGGGGCCGGAAGCAGATGGGGCCGGCTGCATCCTGCTAGGCTGACCAGGTGCATCCTGCCGCCAGGCCTTGCCAGCGTGGGGGTGAGGCAGTGTGAACGGGGCCGGGTGTGAACCAGTGTGTATGAGTGTGAACAGCCATGTGATGTGTGTGCAAACGTGCAAAGCCATGTGATGAGTGTGCAGCCATGTGATCTGTGCAAGTGTGCAGAGCTGTGTGATATGTATGAGTGCAGCCATGTGATGTGTGTGAGTGTGCACAGCTGTGTGATGTGTGTGGAAGTCAGCACAACCATGTGATGAGTGTGCAGCCATGTGATATGTGTGTGCACAGCTGTGTGATGTTTGTGAGTGTGCACAGCTGTGTGATGAGTGCACACAGCCTTGTGAGCGAGGAGTGTGCATGGCAGTCCGGGGGGGAGTGTGTGAGGCAGTCTGGGGGGAACATGTTTGGCAGTGCAGGGGGGAGCATGTGTGATGGTGTGGGGGGAGGGGTGCATGGCAGTGCATGGGGGAGCGTGCACAGCAGTGTAAGGGTGTGCATGTGTGGCAGTGTGTGAGGCAGTGTGCATGGCAGTGCAGGGTGGGTGTGGGGCAGCATGCGTGGCAGTGCAGGGGGGGAGCGTGTGTGGCAGTGCATGGGGCAGTGTGCATGGCAGTGCATGGGGCAGTGTGCATGGCAGTGCGAGGGGGGAGTGTGTGTGTGGCAGGGTGTGGTGCCGTGTGAGGGGGACATGTGTGGCAATGTGCGGTGCAGTGTGCAGGGGGGAGTGTGTGTGGCAGAGCAGAGGGAGGGGTGCATGGCAGTGCAGGAGGGAGCATGGGTGGCAGTATGTGGGGCAGCATGCGTGGCAGTGCAGAGGGTAGCATATGTGGGGGAGTGTGCATGGCAATATGGCTGGAGGAGTGCATGGCAGTGCAGGGGTGGCGTGCTTGGCAGTGGGGGGGAGCATGTCTGGCTGTGCACGGGGGGAGCATGCTTGGCAGTGCGGGGAGAAACATGCTTGGCAGTGCACAGGGGATTGTGCGTGGCAGTGCAGGGGCAGCATGCATGGCAGTGTGGGGGGGGAGCATACGTGGCAGTACAGGGGAGGCGTGCGGGGCAGTGCAGGGAGGAATATGCGTGGCAGTGAAGGGGGAGGCGTGTGGGGTATGCAGGGGGAGCGTGCATTGCAGTTCAAGCGTACAGGGTTGTGCCAGACCCAGGCAAGGCTTGTGACTGAAGTACTGGGCCCGGCCCCATCGCCAGGGGCTTGGCCCACCCACTCCCAGTGCCCAACTTGGTGTTGCTACAAGCTGGCATGATGGTGCTACCCCCGGGCCATGAGCTGCCACCATGGAGACCCAGCAGAGTCCCCCATACGCTCACACACAGACACACTCATGCACACACAAACACACGCACACACAAAGACATGCTGGCTGACGCACACAGAGGCTCAAGCATGGGGAATTCAGGGCTAAAAAGTCTCACTGCGGCTCATTTTACGCCCCCTCCCCTGCCCTATCTCACCCCCACATTTCTTTCTGCCCCCTCCCCCTGAGGCCTCCAGACAAGTGAGAAAGATTCAGAGCTGGGGGAGGGGGGGAACGACCCTGGGGAGCACATGGCCAAGTGGGGAGCAGGGGCCCCAGCCCAGCTCTTTCCATCCCCGGCCCCCAGTGACTAGCTTTAAAGAAGTATAAAGGCCTGGTCCAGCCTGCTCTGGAGAACATCCATCACCATGGGGAGCGTTGCTATCGGGATGGTTGCTATGGGCAGCACCCATCCATGGGGAGCATCCATCACCTTGGGAAGTGTTGCTGTGGGGAGCATCTAATGCTATGGGCAGTATCTGTTGCCATGGGCAGTGGCCATTGCTATGGGGAGCCTCTGTTGCCATGGAGAGCATCCATCACCATGGAGAGTGTTGCTATGGGAGTGTCCATCACCATGGGGCGCATGGCCATGGGGAATGGCCCTCACCATGGCTGAGTGGATGGAAGGGGAGCGATGCTGGGGGGGGCTTCCAGGCGGCAAAGCGGGGGCAGAGTTCTTGGCACAGGCTATGCCCTGCTCAGACTCAGACCCCAGAAGGGGAAACGCACAGAGGGAGCGAAGCAGGGGCATTAGCCCCCAACTCTCACCGCCCGCTCGCCCCCCCCCAAAAATCAAAGCAACAAAAACCAACTTCAGCCTAAGTCAGGTCTCCCAGCCCAGCCCCAGGACCACCCCCAGTTGCCTGGGTGGGGTCCAGTTCCCACCTGCCATTTCCCCGCGGGTGCCCCAGACCACATCCCCCAAATCTTAGCTCCGGAGGGGGTGGTCACCCCCTCCACCGCGGCTTGACACTAATAATAATAATTATTACAATAGCTCCCTGTTGTGCCCTGCCCCACGACTTTGTCTCCAACATCCTGGCTCCCCAGGGTCCTCCCCCGAGCTCTCCCACTGCCCCCCCCCCAGCTCCCTAGGTGCTGTCCCCCATCCCAGCTCTGCAGACTCTGCACCTCCATTCCATCCACCAACCTCCGCAAACTTTCCATGACAGCAGATGTTACCCCTCACCCCCTGAAATCAGCCCAGCACCGCCTGGCTCCGGGCCAGCTGGGGCTCCCCGCCCCAGCTCATTAAGGAGCCAAGCTGTGCATGGAGCTGGCCGCGTCCCCGCTCCGGGAGAGTCAATTCCAGGACTGGCGCAGGAAGCAATGAGAGCTAAACAAGTCTATTTCTCTGTGTGAAGTGGCCCAATGGCTCTGACTAATATTTTCCTGAGCAGTGGCTCCAAGAGGAGGGGGAAGTGAGGGAATTTCCGGCCATTCTGGGTTTTTTTTCCCCTCCGTAGGACCCGCCGTTATTAATAAGCACCCGCCCCATCCCCCTGCACCAGACCGACTGGCTGCCTCTTGCACCGGGGCTCAGTTTCAGGAGGGGCAAGCCCAGGTAAGGTTCAGGAGATACGGGGAGCGAGAGCATATCCTTCTTGCTCCAAGAGCAGAGCCACAGCGGGCTAAAGAAGAATCCCAGGAAGGCGAGTGCAGTATAGGGCATATGGCACACAGAGGAGTAGTTCTGATTCAATCTGCACCCTTCACACACATACAGAGGTCCCAACCAAGATCGGGGCCCCATTGTGCCAGGTGCTGCTTGAACCCTGACCAAAATCAGGGTCCCCATTGTGCTGGCAACAGACCCTGAACAAGATCAGGACCCCCTCCCCCCACTGTGTTACAGACCCACAGTCCCTGCCTGAAGAACTCACAGTCTAATTAGATACAGGGTGGGAGGGGAAACTGAGGCACCCAAAAGAGAGAGGACTTGCTCAAGGCTGGGCCTAGAACCCAGGCATCCTAAGTCATAAGCCAGCGCCCTCACCACTCAACCATCCTGCCTCTCACAGCAGCATGTAAGACCTTACAGCCCCTCACACTCGGCCCTGCACTCGGCCAGTCAGTAACACAGCAGCTGTGGGACACTGCAGCCAGGCCGTTCCTAGTCGGGTGGGAACGTTGTGAGCGTTGGTGGGCAGAGCCCTGTGGGTTTGGGGGGAAACCAGACAAGCCTGGTCTGCGTGCACAGGTCATAGTCTCATGCTTCCATGCACCTGCCTGGCAGGGCCCTTTGACCCCACTCTGGCTAGTCCCCTCTGGAACCCAGGAGTCCTGGCTTTCAGCCCTGCCCCCAACCACTAGATCCCACTCCCCTCCCAGAGCTGGGAACGGAAGAAATCCAGGAGTCCTGATTCCCAGCCTCCCTGCTCTAACCCTAGGCTCCACTCTCCCCCCAGAGCTGGGGAGGCCAGTCCTGCCTCCCACCTTCAGTGACTGCATGACCTCAGAAGGGGAGCTGTTCGGGCATTCCTGGGGGGCTGTTTTCTCCTGGAGCATCAGGTACGGGCTGCTGTCGCAGCCAGGATACTGGGGGGATGGGCTGGCAGTTGGGGGCAATGATATAAGGCAGGAACTGGAAGGAACGCAGAGGAAACCCGAGTTCGAGGCCCGCGCCCGGATGAATCGAGGCCAAGAGGAGGAAACTAAGCCAGTGACTCAGAACGCACTATGCCCCCAATTGTTGGCAGCCCCCAGGGCCAGGAGAAGCCCCCCCTTACCGCCACAGGAGGAGCCTGCATGACCAGATGTTCCCCCACCTCACATGCCCCCAGCCCAGAACCGCCGGCTCACCCTGTGCACAGGTGCCAGGCAGTCAGGGCACCAGGGCCAGGGGAAGCTGAAATGCAGCCACCTCTGGGGTGGAGGGGGCAGCGAGAACACAATGCCTGGAGCGACAGAGGAAAGGGGCTGCGGGTCAGGATTGAGGGGCAACAGTAGAGTTGTGTGTGGCTGGCTCAGCGGGGTGGGGAATGGGACATGTGGCCTTTCCCCACTAGGGGGCATGGCTCCCATCCCGCCCTCAGTGAAATGGGGCTAATAATCTTTCCCGGGTTAATTCGGAAGCATTTCCAATGTGCTTTGACATCCCCAGGGGAAGGAGCTGGGCGTGGACCTGAGCATTGATTTAAATAAGTGAATGCAGCCGGGTGCTGTCCCCTCCCCAGCTTCCTGCAGGAAGCTGTGAAAGGGGAAAGCAACCCCCACCCCAGCACTGGGGACCCAGGAGGGGCTGGGTTCTGCGCTCTGGGCAGGGAGGGGCACGGAAGGGAGCACGGTGCAAACATTCAGAGCCCGGGTAATGGGCTTGTCCCCCTGCTATGGATGGGGAACTGGAGGCACAGAGTGGGCAGGGACTAACAGCAACGTCAGGCAGCAAGTCAGTGAACAGAACCTAGGTGTCCTGACTCCCAGCCCGCTGCTCTAACCATTGAACCAACCTAATATCGGCCGGGGGGGGGGGGGGGAATAGAGGCCTCTGTAAAAACCTTTAATGTAAAATAGAAAATGAAACTCCTTGTTTTGCAGGAACTTCCCCAAAATGTCAGTTAGAGCCGCTGGGTGGAGGCAGGGCCCAGAGTGGCTCAGCTCTGTCCCGGCTTGTACCCCCCTGAGCCTGTCTGTGCTCCTTTGCCCCCCCCCAGCTGACACACTCCAAGCAGCAGGAGCATCGCGGGCACAGGAGAGATGGGGGGTGCCAGCCCTGCCCAACAGCAATGCAGAGAAAATCCGGCTCAGCCCTGGGCTGGAGCATGCTCAGTGAGAGAGGAATCTTGGAGCCCTTCGCCCCCAAACGCCCACAAGCCTCTACTGAGCATGTGCCCACCGATTTCCCCCCAAAGGCTCTTTAATTTGGCCTCGTGTGGGAGGGAGAGCTCAGTGGTTTGAGCATTGGCCTGCTAAACCCAGCGTTGTGAGTTCAATCCTTGAGGGGGCCATTTAGGGATCTGGGGCAAAAATTGGGGATTGGTCCTGCTTTGAGCAGAGGGTTGGACTAGATGACCTCCTGAGGTCCCTTCCAACCCTGTGATTCTATGTGGAGACATTTCCACAGGGCCAGCAAAAGGCACCTCCCTGATGCCAGGGTGACCCCTGGCCAAATTGCAGAGCTCTGCTCCAACACAGGGGGGCGCTAGAGCTTCTTACATAGGTGGGGATAGGAATTTTTTTGAACTCTGGCAACACCACTGTAGTCTTCCCTCCCCGGGTTCTCTGGAACAACTGAAACTTTCCAAAACAAACCCCTTCTGCGGAAGGCAAACCCCTGCTTGGCAAACTCCAGGCCGGGGGCTTAAAGTTCGGCAAAGTCAGACGCTGCGGAATACAGGATCTTAACATGGGACGTGTCAGGCAGCCTGAAGCTACAGGTAGATCAGTGTGTAGGAGGCTAGACAGACGGGTGGTGGGCATGGACGGACAGATAGGCCGGTGTCTTAGTGTTTAGGGAAGCAGCTAGATAATTATGATTATTGGGAGAGATTTCCAGACCCCCAGTGCCATTGGGTGCCCGATGTTCAGGGGGCGGTCGGGCACCTCGCTCCTATTTGAGTCTCTTACACAATTTTTGTAACCCCAAACCGAGACGAGTGCCCCCTCATAGCGGCCACCGCATACACACAGTCCCTGCCCCAATGAGCTTACAGTGTACGTAGACTGAGGAGCGGGGAAACTGAGGCACAGAGTGGGCTATAACTTGCCCAGGGCTCCCGGGAGGTCGGTGGCAGAACCAGGAATAGAACTCAGGAGTCCTGAGTCCCAGCCTGCTGCCAGATGGGTAGATTTCAGCCCCCATGCCCGTCGCTCCCCTGTGCGCTCTCTTCTTCCCCAGCATTGGTGCAAGCACCTTCTCCACTGCAGCTCCCGCTGCCTGCGGCATCTCTCCCGCCCGCGCTGGCGTCAGGCCATCCCCGCGGGATCCCTGCAACCCAGCTCGGGATTTAATCCCCAAACTATTGATGAGAATGTTCCCCCCCCTCCCCGAAAACCTCTTGGCTTTTCCCGCGGAGCCGATCCTGGATTTCGGGGCGTTGACCTTTGGCTCCAACTCATAGATTACTCTGAAGCGAGGCAGGCCCTGTGGTCACCCAAAAGGGGGGCGCCCGGTGCCTTTAAGGAACCCCAAAAGCGGGCAGGGCCGGGGGGGGCGGTCCCTTTCCCCAGATCCAAGGTTATTATGGTTTGCAGACGTGTAATTAACGAACAGGCTCCACGCTCGCTCTGTGAACACTCCTGTTTGGTGGGTCATGTTCTGCCACTACAGTTTCCTCTTGTTTTCTTTCCAAGTCTCCCGTTAGGTTGAGTCTGACTCGGGGTTTCCTTATCAGCAGGGCACAGGCGGCCCTTTGCCTCTTATCTACCAGCCGCAGAACATCCCCAGTCCAACAAGCAGGAAACCTCTCTCTGGGGGGGAGGGCCGGGGGGGGGGACCAGACTTCTTCAAATCTTAGTGGCCACATATTGCCTGTGGAAAAGAGAGAGCGAGCGAGGTGGCGTGTGTGGGTAAGGGGGGCTAGCAAGTAGGATGGGGGGGAGTTGAGGCCGGGAAAGACCCTTCAGCCTGGTTGACTCCAATCGCTGCCCTCCCCCCCCAAAATTTTCGCCCTCGCACCCGCCGAGAAGACGGAGACTTGGACCCCAGATCATGGACCCTGCGCATGGTGGCCAGGAACAAACATGTGGCCAAGTTGTGGGGTAAGGCGCGCCCTGAGCGCAGACATGCGCCCATCACGGCGAGGGGCTCGGCCGCTTCCCGGGGCTTTCTCCTCCTCGTGGGGTCTCTACCCCCGCACACCCCGCTTCACCCCATGGGGACCGGGTTCAGGGAGGGGTGATCTATGGGGTGCACCCAGAGAGCCACCTGCTTGTAAGGGAATTGGGTGGAGGGGGAGGAAGGATCGTTTGTCTTCTTTGGTGGAGGGAGGGGGCGATGGGGTATTTTTTTCTGCTGAGCCTTCAGGGGAGTTTACCTGTGGGGTTTGTGTGGGCCTGTCTATTTCAGGGCACAACTTTTGACCCCTTGATTTAGCTCGGGGATTCATTGGAGCCAGATTCCCAAATACAAAAACCGACAAAGGATGGAAAGTCGTGAAATTAGCGACATTTGGGATTCTTTAAACCAAGACCCCCCCCAAAAAAAACCCAACAACCATTGCATTTAGGACGGGGAGCTGTCGCTTTGCTTCCCCTTTTCTCTGGGGATTTGTTTGTTGTCAACTGGAGTTAACCCCCAAAGAAAGCGCGAGATTGCCCGCTCTCTCCGAGCCGATTTGGGGGAACGCGACGCGTTTCAAGTCTGGCTGGAATCGTTTCACGGGTGCACCGGCCCCCCCGTAACCCTCCGGCCCAGCGGAGCAGGGAATATTGTCGCCGGGCTGAGCAGTGGGTGTTCGCGATCCCGACCTGCACGGAAGAACCGGCGACCGCCCCCCGCGCCGAAAGTCTCGGGAGGCGCAAAGTCTAAAACTTGGACGTTTTCGGATTCTCCCCCCCCCACACCCCGACCTTTTAGCTTTGAAATTAGAAATCGTCCGCTGAGCAGAGCAGAAGATCCGGCGGTTGAGTGAATGTGTCGAAAAATTCCTCCCCGTTTTCAGATCTATTAATTGTGGTTATTTCTACTGCTTAACCCAGAGTTGTTTCAACGGTTCCTGCGCTTCCATTCACATTGGAAAAAGCCTTTTTTTTATTTTTGCTTGGTTCAGAGATGCTGATCGTTAGGGGTCCTGGTTTTGGTCATTTTTATCTTGTCAGGTCTCTCTTGTTACACAATTGTGCTTATTCGCCACGTTCTTCGGAACCCGAGTTAAATTCATGGGGAAATTAATTAGTGAGTATCGAAATGTTTGTAGCGTTTGGCTTCATGAGGTGAAAAGTTCCGTATTGTCTTATATTTTAGTGACACTTCAACACGGGTGGTACGGGTGGTATGTGTGTAGCAATATTGTAGCTGCACAGTTATTGAAATAGATCTGAACATATTATCTGCAGTGTGTGTGTATATTTGTAATTATATGTGACATATACACACATTGCATATACAGATACATTTTATATAAAACGTGTGTACAGATTAATTCGTGTATAATACTATAATATACATTTTATACCAGATTATATATATATTATTTGTGAATAATTACACACACATATATATAATATATATATATAATTAATATATTATTATATATATTATATTAGGCTGTAATTATATTATGTGTGATACAGATACGCATCTTATATAAATATTATATTTGTATTTCTTTATATTTAGTATATTTAATTTGAAATATTTTGTGTCAATTAGATAGATAGATAGATAGATAGATAGATAGATAGATAGATAGATAGATAGATAGATGGGGTGTGTGGGGATAGATAGATAGATAGATAGATAGATAGATAGATAGATAGATAGATAGATAGATAGAAGGAGTATATGGAGCTAGATAGATAGATAGATAGAGGGGGTGTATGGGGATAGATAGATAGATAGATAGATAGATAGATAGATAGATAGATAGATAGATAGATAGATAGATAGATAGAGAGATAGGGTGTGTGGGGATAGATAGATAGATAGATAGATAGATAGATAGATAGATAGATAGATAGATAGATAGATAGATAGATAGATGGGGTGTGTGGGGATAGATAGATAGATAGATAGATAGATAGATAGATAGAATTAAGTCAGGGTCCAGTTGAAATCAGTGGCAATACAATACTTTCTATATAATATAACAAATTGTAAAGTAATAAGTCCGTCTGGGACAGGTTCTTGGATGGTATAACATGTTCAAAATGCCATGATTCAATGGGGCTATGACAATACACTCTAGCTGAGGTTCTGTCTCATAAACTGTCTGTGTATTTACAATATATTCACCGATATACACACACATTTACTTCCAGTTTTTTTTAATGAGCAACTCGTGTTAGTCGGCAAGCTACGGACAGGGCTCAGGTTTGTCCAAGGTTACAATAATTGTGTTAGCTCAAAGATCCATCCTGGGTTCCTTTCCTCTTTCATTCAGCCCCCTGCCCCTTGTGATCCTGGCTATAGAATCAGGGAAATTCAGGCTCTGCTGGGCCCAGAGGAAGATTTAAGGAAAGTAACCAGAAACAAGTCACTGACAACCACAGGCTGCAATTGCTTCTGGAAAAATTAACTACTTGTTGATTTTTTAAATAGTTTTTATGTAAAATGAGCTCTTCTGCTGGGTTTTCTTCAGTGGCAGGGCGGGGGGGGGGGTTAAACAAATCGGGTTGGATGTTGCCTCAGATTGCATCGATTTGGAAAGGCATTTTCAAAACCATTTCCTCTATTTCACTGTGTTTTCATCACCCCGCCGCCCAGACAAAAGATGGTGTCAAGCCACATGAAACGGAACATTGTTTTTATTTTTTCTCTCTTTTGCTGATTTCAGTCGCCTTCCCTTTGAGAAATACCACCAGGCCGGGGAATGGAACTAGAGACCGAAATATGTTTGGGGGATTGGGTCAGGACCAAGGTGGAGTGAAAATGCCTGGAAATCAACCCTTGGCAGGCCCTGCAATTGCAGATCTGATGAGGAGTGGGTGTTGGATTGTATTCTTTTGAAATCAGTGTTATTTGTTCAGTGACTTGGTCTACTGGGGCAGAGCTTATTTATTAGGTGTATTATGGTAGCACCTACGGGCCCGAGACCTGGTACAGGGTCCCCCTGTGCTGAGTGCAGTACATTATTTATTAGTAGGGCGCTACCAGATTAATGGCTGTGGAAAACACATCACAGACTGTGAAATCCAGTCTCCCCCATGAAATCTGCTCTTTTGTGTACTTTTACCCTATACTATAGGCAGCATTGCTCAAGATGGGGGTCCCAACCCAAAAGGGGGTCACAAGGCAATTCTAGGGGGGTCACAGGATTGCCACCCTTACTTCTGTGCTGCCTTAAGAGCTGGGTGGTGGGAGAGCGGCAGCTGCTGGCTGGGAACCCAGCTCTGAAGGCAGCTTCGCTGCCAGCAGCAGTGCAGAAGTAAGAGTGGCAATACTACAGCCCCTCCTACTAGTCTGGTGACCCCCTTTTGGGTCGGGACCCCCCCGTATGAAAAACGCTGACTTCATAGGTTTATGTGTTACCATTTTGAAATACATATTCCAGCTTTGTGACACCCTTGTGAAATTTCAGATTTAAATATCTGGCACCATGAAATTCAAGAGTTTTAAGATGCTGAGACCATGACATTTAGAAAAAATGGAGCATGAATTTGGTAGGGCCATGTTTATTAGGTGTAGCGAGGTGCTAGGCACTGCACATTCCGAGCACAGGATTCAAACTGGCTACTTAGCCCCTTTGCAACAACATGCTTTGTGTGAGGTCGAAGGTGACATGGGCGCCGGACTTTAGGAAAGATGGGGACAAACTGGAGAGTCCAGAGGAGAGCAATGAACATGATCAAAGGTTTAGAAAACCTGCCCTCTGAGGAAAGGCTAAAAAACCTGGGCGTGTTTAGTCCTGAGAAAAGTCAACTGAGTGAGGATCTGAGAACAGTCCCCAAATATGTTATAAGGGAGAGGACAGGGATCAATTGTTCTCCATGGCCACAGAAGTAGGACAAGAAGCAAAGGGTTTCATCTGCAGCAGGGGAGATGCAGATTAGATATTAGAAAAAACTTTCTAGTTCCACGGTGAGTTTAGCTCCGAACCAGGTGAGCAGGGGGGGCTGTGGGATCCCCATCATGGAGGATTTTAAGAACAGGTTGAACATGCACCTGGCAGAAATGGTCTAGGTTTGCTTTGTCCTGCCTCAGTGCAGGGGGCTGGACTTGATGAGCTCTTGAGGGATCGTCCAGCCCTACATTGCTACGATTCTGTGAGCCTCAGGTCTCTGTACTATGAGACAGAAGAGAGTGGAGCCAGGCATCCCAGGGGCCTATTCAGGATTCCTGGGTTCTGTCCCCAGCTCTGGGAGAGCAGTGGGGTCTAATGGTTAGAGCAGGGAGTGCTGGGATTCAGGACTCCTGGTTCTGTCCCCAGCTCTGGGGGTGGGGTAGGGTCTAGGAGGGTAGAGCTGGGGTCAGGGAGCAACAAAAATGATGAGGGGGGTGGGGCACATGACTTAAGAGGAGAGGCTGAGGGAACTGGGGTTATTTAGTCTGCAGTAGAGAAGAATGAGGGGGGATTTGATAGCTGCCTTCAACTACCTGAAAGGGGGGGCGATCCAAAGAGGATGGAGCTCGGCTGTTCTCAGAGGTGGCAGATGACAGCACAAGGAGCAATGGTCTCACGTTGCAGTGGTGGTGGGGGGTCTAGGTTGGATATTAGGAAACACTATTTCACGAGGAGGGTGGTGAAACACTGGAATGGGTTAGCTAGGGAGGTGGTGGAATCTCCTTCCTTTGAGGTTTTTAAGGCCCAGCTTGACAAAGCCCTGGCTGGGATGATTTAGTTGAGGTTGGTCCTGCTTGGAGCAGGGGGTTGGACTAGATCCTCCCAAGGTCCCTTCCAGCCTGGATCTTCTATGGTGATTCTATGGCTCTGTCCTGGACTTGCTGTGTGACACTTAGTGCCTTCCCCTCTCTGTGCCCAGGGCGTTTTAGGTGATCCGGTTCTGTCACTTCACCCGTAGGAAGCAGGCTGGGACCCAACAACTCACTGCAGTCCCCTGCTCCTCACTGGTCAGACTCCATTCGCCCGCACAGCCCTGAGGGGTGCGGCCGGGCTTCACCTGGCCACTTCCTGGGGAAAGCCGGGTGCCAGCAGGACTGGTATGAGAATGGTGCCAGGAACAGCCGGTCTCTGGGCAAGGAGCCTGATAGGCCAGGATGGTGTCCTGGAAGAGGCTTCCTCAGGGATAGTGACTCCAGGCTAGAACAGACCTTACTCCGAGAGGTATCCCAGTAAAGGTACTAAAATGTGCTTGGGTAGAGTCGCTCCAGGGGTTACTGGGCTCACTCAGGTATAGTTACTACAGGGAGAGGCTGGGTATAGTCACGCCAGGGGGATACTGGGCATGCTCGGGTAGAGTCACTCCAGGGGTACCAGGCATGCTCAGGTACTCGCTCCAGGCAGGTACTGGGCACACTCAGATATAGTCACTCCAGGGGGTGTAGTTACTTGGGTATAGTTACTACAGGGGAGGGTGGGGTCCTGGGCACACTTGAGTATAGTTACTCCAGGGGGTACCAGGAATGCTTGGGTATAGTTACTACAGGGGGTAGTGGACATGCTTGGATAGGGTCACTCCAGGGCGTACTGACCAAGCTCCGGTATAATTACTCCAGGGGGTACTGGGCACACTCGGGTATCGTTACTCCAGGGGGGAACTGGGCATGCTCAGGTATAGTTACTACAGGGTGTACTGGCCCTGCTCAGTTATACTCACTCCAGGGGGTACCGGGCATGCTCGGGTATAGTTACTCCAGGGGCATAATGGACACACTTGGGTATTGTTACTCTAGGGGGGTACTGGGCTCGCTCAGGTATAGCTACTACAGGGGGTACTGGCCCCACTCGGGAATAGTTACTACAGGGGGTACTGGGCACACTCGGTAATACTCACTCCTGGGGGTACTGGGCACGCTCGGGTAGAGTCACTCCTGGCTGTTTTCCGGCTGTTGGGGGAAGTGGTGTCTGGAGTAGAGTTTGGTGTCCATCAATCCTTGTATAGTATGTGGTTCAGTGTATGTGTGTGGGGGTGTGGGGGTGTTTTTGTGTCTGGATGTGGGTGGATGTGTTTGTGTGTGTGTGTGCCAATGTATGTACAGAAGAACAGCTACACAGGATCAGACCAATGGTCCAGCCAGCCCGTTCTCCTGTCTCCCAACAGTGGCCAGTGCCAGGTGCCTCAGAGGGAATGGACAGAACCAGACAATTATCGAGTGCTCCAGCCCCTGTCAGTCAGCCCCAGCTTCTGGCCATCAGAGGCGAGGGACACCCTGGGCATGGGGCTGTGTCCCCGACCATCTTCACTCACAGCCATTGATGGACCTGTCTGCCATCTCATCCTTTTTTTGAACTCAGTTATACTTTTGGCCTCACAGCATCCCCTGTCAAGGAGTTCCACAGGTTAATTGTGCATTGTGTGAAGAAGACCTGCTGTACCTTTGTTTTAAAGCTGCTGCATATTAATGTCATTGGGGTGACCCTTGGTTCTTGTGTTAGGTGACAGGGTAAATAACACTTCCTTAGTCACCTCCTCCACACTGGTCACATGTTATAGCCCCCTGTCATATCCCCCGCAGTCGTCTCTTTTCTAAGATTAACATTCCTGGTCTTTTCAATTTCACCTCTTATGGGAGCTGTTTCATGCCCTTAATCATTTCTGTTGCCCTTCTCTGTATTTTTTCCAGTGCTAACATATCTTTATTGAGATAGGACAGCCAGAACTGCACGCAGTATTCAAGATGGGGGCGTACCATGGATTTAAAGAGAGGCATGATGATCCTTTTTATCTTATTATCTGCCCCTTTCCCTGTAGTTCCTAACACTGATCACCATTTTATTTCTTTATTTTTGGACTGCCCTGCACATTGAGCAGATATTTTCCGAGAACGATCCACAGTGAGTCCAAAATCTCCTTCTTGCGCTAATTTAGACCCCATCCATTTGTACGGTAGTTGGGATTATCTTGTGCGATGTGTCACTTTTCACTTCTCAACCCTGGATTTCATCTGCCATTCAGCTGGTCGCTCACCCAGTTTTGTGAGATCCTTTTGTAATTCTTCACTGTCTGCCTGGGTCTTAACTAGCTTGAGTAGTTTTGCATCATCTGCAAACTTTGCCACCTCACTGGCTACCCCATTTTCTGGATCATTTATGAATCTGTAGAACATCACTGGGCCCAGTTCAGATCCTCGGGGGCTGCTGCTCTTTACCTCTCTCCATTCTGAAAACTGACCATTTATTCCTACCCCTTGTTTCCTGTCTTTTAACCAGTTACGGATCCACAAGAGTACCTACCGTCCCTCTTATCCCATGACAACTTACTCTGCTTAAGAGCCTTTGGTGAGGGACCTTGTCAAAGGCTTTCTGAAAGTCCAAGGATCCTCCTTGTGCACATGCTTGTTGAGCCCCTCAAAGAATTGTAGTAGATTGGAGAGGCAGGATTTCCCTTTACTAAAGGCACATTGACTCTTCCCAACAAACTGTGCTCGTCTGTTTCTGATCATTCTGTTCTTTACTATAGTTTCAACCAATTTGCCTGGTACTGACATTAGGTTTACTAGCCTGTAATTGCCAGGCTCATCTCTGGAGCCTTTTAAAAAAGTCAGCATCCCATTAACTATCCCCTGGTCATCTGGTCCAGAGGCTTATTTCAGCGATGGGTGACATACCGTGGTTAGTAGCTCTGCAGCTTCCTATGTACATGTACCATGTGTGTTCCACCCGTGCTGGGTACAGCCCGTTTGCGGGGCCAAATGGTGGGACCAGGTTCCCACAATCAAACCCCTGCGTGGTTGTCAGATGGCTGCTGTAACAGCTTAGCTGGGTTGGGCATCTCACTCGTGTGGTCGACTCAAGGCCATATTTATGGCCGGCTAAAGTGAGGCAGCTGGTCTCATGGTGGCCAGGACAAACCGCACATAAACAAACGTGAAAGCAGCTCAGGGGGACCCCGGCAGCTGGGAAGCACCAGCCCACGACACAGCCCGAGAGGTGTGATGTTGCCGTTCAGTCCTTGGAAAGTGAGCACATGAACTGGGCCCAAGCCGTGCAAAGCCCAGCTACAGTGGACAGCCATAGGCTTGGGCGGGGTTGGCCGTGCCCCGTGGAGCTGCGTGTGCAGGGCCTTGCACTGCTGTGACCCGTGCTTGGGTGATCACCGGCTCTTTGCTCCAGACACCATCATGTACATGTGCGTGTTTGTGTCAGTGCAGTGTGTGCACCTGTGTGCGTGACAGCACATGAGCAATGGGTGGTGTCTGTGTGCACTGGGTGGGTGTGTCTGGATCCTGTCAATGGGGGGGTGAGGGGGGTGCTGGACAGCCCCCTCCCTGTCCCCTGGAGGAAAGTCACCACAAAGTTAGTTAAGAGAAAATAGAAAAATGCCCACTCCTTTACACTCACCCAGCCTGGGACACACACACACACACACACACACAGCCTCAGACACACACCACAGAGGCACACACACACAGAGAGCCTTGGACACACACACTCACCCAGCCTCGGACTAGGGTGACCAGGCAGCAAGGGTGAAAAATCGGGAATAGGGGGTGGGGGATAATAGGCACCTATATGAGAAAAAGCCCCAAATATCAGGACTGTCCCTATAAAATTGGGACATCTGGTCACCCTACCTCAGACACACACACACACACAGAGCCTGGGACACACACAGAGGGCCTTGGAGACACACACACACACACACAGGGCCTTGGACACACACACACACACACACACACAGAGCCAGCCTGGTTCACACACAGAGGGCCTTGGACTCACACACACACAGAGCCTGGGACACACACAGAGGGCCTTGGACACACACACACAGAGCCTGGGACACACACAGAGGGCCTTGGATACACACACACACACATACACACACACACACAGAGCCTGGGACACACACACACCCAGCCTTGGGAGCTATGCACTGGCACACACTCAGTCACAGAACCACACACACAGCCTTGGACACTCTCCCCCGCCTCAGGGGGGGGCACACACGTGCAGCACCTCGGGGACACGCACACCCAGGGCCTCGGACACCCCCCGCCTGATGCCCGGGCTCCCTCCATGTCTCGCTCTACGGCTGAGACCTTTACTGCAGCCGGGTCAGCGTTGCACCGTGGCCATCTCCCCCCCACACCCCTCCTCGCTGCGGGGATCTCCCCCTCCCCGCACGGCTCCAGCCTGCCCGCCGGGAGGCTGGGTGACCCCTGGAGCCAAGAGGGCATTGGGGGGGTCTCTCCCTGCCACTGCCTGGGGCACCCCGCATCCACACACACACACTCTGAGGACCCCCAGGGGGCCACCAGTTGGAGAAGGAGCCGCAACACCCCCTGGTAACAACCGGATACTGCACCACTTCGCCCTGGGCTCCCCTCAGCCCAATGGAGAGGAGGGGCGGCCTTGTGCCTATGGCCCTGACCTGGGACTTCCTGTGTGACCCTGGGCAAGTCATGCCTCCGTGCCTCAGTTTACCTACCTGTACAATAGGGAAAAATAGCCCTTCCTGTGTCTGTTTAGACTGCCAGTGCTTTGGAGCAGGGGCTGAGTCTGGGCAGCACCTGGCAGAATGCGGGGGAAGGGGGGGCTCGTCTCAGTCCGGGTCTGTGCAGCGCCGGGCACAACAGGGGCCCTGATCTCTCCCATCCACCAAAGGCGTTTGCCTGGCAGTGACGTTGCCAACGGAGAAGCCAGACTCGATGTCGGTTTCCGAGCAGGCTGCGTCCAGCCGCTGGCTGCTCCGTGAGAGGGAGAAGCGGGAGAAATCAGCCGGGCTCCGATAACCCTTCGGTCCATGGAAACCCGACCAAGGAGCCGGGACACGCCGCCTTGCTGGGGCATCGCTTCTGTCCAGTTCACTCCCCTGGGAGCCCGAAACTGATCACGCAACCCCCTCCCAATAACTGCAGGTGTGAACGACCCCCCCCCCCCGCCTTAGTGCTGCCTGCAGGGGCACCAATTTCAGGCTGAAGTCGGGGCCGGCCTCCCCCTTCACTGCGGGAGCCCAAAACCGAATTCCGTGAACCGGGCGGGCTGGAGCCTTGTCTACACGAGAAAGCCAAAGCGATTTCAGGGGAGCGCCGGCACATGGTACATCCAGGCAGCGCCAGGGGACAGGAGCCGGGTTGGTCCCAGGATCCGAGCGGGGTGGGGGGTCCAATCTGTCATTGGAGCAACAGCGAGACCACCCCCCCCCCGGTGCCGCTTAACTAAAGGGTTGAATGTAAACGGGGTTTCTTATTTGGGTGCAAAGAGGAGCCAGAAGACATTTTTCACCCTCCCCGGTTTATTTTGTGAGCAAACGCAGCTGGCGATTCAGCGAAATGTTTTGGGGCCTCCCTGTCAGTTTCAGACTGGGAAAAACCCCAACCTTGGACAACTTGGGACGATTTCGGTTTGGGAAACCGCCCCTGGATTGTGTTGTACGGGTTTTTTTTTTAAAAAAAAAGGAGAGAAGAAGCTGAAAGTCGGAGCGAATCTCTTTGTTCAGCCAGAAACTAGTTTGAATCCGGATTCGCCGACATTCCGAAACAAAACAAACAATTTTTATTTTTTTGCCAGAGAACCCAAAATAGCTCATCTAAATGGATCACTCTCATTATAGTGGGTATGACAACACCCCTTTCTTCAGGCTCTCTATGTGTATATAGATCTTCTGACTGTATTTCCCACTGCATGCATCTGATGAAGTGGGTTTTAGCCCAGGAAAGCTTCTGCCCAAATACATTTGCTAGTCTCTAAGGTGCCACAAGGACTCCTCGTTCTTTTTGCACAACACCGATCATGTGCTCAGTTCTGGGCCTTGGGTTTCCGATTCAGAGCTGGCTGGATGCGGTTGATTTATCACTTGGGAATCGGTTTGAACCAACCCAACATAAACCAGCTTTTATAGGGAAGTGGAGCCGTTCACACTGCATTTAGCACCAGTGTATCTAATCCAGCTTAAACGTCTCGCTTGCAGATTTGTGGATAGAAGAGGCTCCAGGTTTTACATCCAGCTGGTGAAGGGAGCAGCCCTTGGCCCCATCACTCCGGGAGTCTCGGGGCCTGGTGTCCAGGGACTGTTTGGATGAATTTAGGAGCCCTAATCAGCTTCTGAAATGACAGCTCCTCTAGTAGTGTTTCGTTGCATTCACATGTACGCGGCACACTGAGAAGCACACGGGGCTGGGAGCCAGGACTCCTGGGTTCCGTTCCTGGCTCTGTTACTGGCCGGTGCCACTTCCCGGCACCGTGCCTCAGTTTCCCCATCTTAAAAAACAGGCTCTTTGGTGTGATCAGGAGCAGCATGGATGGGGAGGAGAAATACTGGCCTGGACAGGCCTATGGGTCTGCTCCGGGCCATCAGGGACAGGGGAGATACCGGGGTGGGGGGGTCAAGGAGGGGCCAGGAACCCGGGCCCCTCCCTCCGTCTCACCTCATCTGTGTTGTCCCAGCAGATGAGTTCTGGCCGCAGCCGGAGGTGCCGCGCCGCACCTGGAAGATGATGGAGAAGCTGAGGACTCCCCCGCCCCCCTGCAGCCCCCTGCCCCCACCCTCACCCCCTGCCAGCCACTCGCCCGCTAGTCACCCCCCAGCTCCCCCAACCCCTGCCTCGTCCCCGGACCCCAAGGAGAGCCCTCCCCCCACAGCCCCTGCCCCGCTGCCCCCCGACGTTCCCGTCATCAGCCTGGGTCACAGCAAGCGCCTGCCCCCCCCTGACGTGCGCACCACCGAGCTGACGGCTCTGCACCCCATCCCTTCCCTGGTGCAGCTCTCAGCCCTGACCCCTGCGCCCCCCCCAGCCCCCATGACGCTCGCCGGCCTGCAGAGCCCGCTCCTGCCCCCGCAGTACCACCCCCACCCCTTCCTCAACAGGTCAGTGCTGGGGGAGGGGCGTTGGAGGGCTGAAGCTGGGGGGGGCTGGTTGTTTTTTGGGGGGTGAGAAAGTCACAGGGCTGATAATACCCCACTCCCATACAGGGGCCCTGGGGGTGTCACCCCTCCCCCACAGCACCCCAAGGATGGACCCAGGCTCAGACCCAGTGTTGGGGGTGGGGGATGGGACAGATTTAGGGGGTCTGTGACCCCCCTCCCCCAAAGCATGGTGGGGGTGTCAGGGAGGGGCTGGTTTACATGGGGAGGGTCTACATGGTGACACCGCACCTACCTTGCCCCCCCCAGTAGGGTGTGATGTGCTCCTGCTGGCCCGGCCCCTCACCCCACGTCTCTGCCCGTCTCCCCAGCGTCTACATTGGCACCCCCAGCTCTCTCAGCCTCTTCCCCACCAGCCGCCTCAAGCGCCGGCCCAGCCACTTCGAGCAGGAGCTCATGGATGGTGAGTGCCTCCCCCTCCCAGCGGGGTGGAACCCAGGCGTCCGGGCTCCCCGCCCCCCCCGATTTAACCACTAGACCCCACTGCCCGCCCAGAGCAGGGGAGAGAACCCAGGCGTCCAGCTCCCAGCCCCCGTGCTGGGCAGGGCCCTGCTGATGCTGGGCTCCTGGGTGGCGTCTGTGATGCCGATGCCACATGTGAAAAGACCAGCTCAGACTCACCATGGAAACAGGGGTCCAGTGTCCCCAGACATCCTGGTTCAAACTAGTGTGGCGTTAGGTGTGGCTGTTACACAGCTCCCGGGCCCACCCCAGAGGTGGCTGCATCGCAGCGCTGGGCCAGGGCTCCCCATATAAACAGCCCCCTGCCCCGCCCCAGAGCTGGCTGCATCTCCGCGCCGGGCCGGGGGTCCCTGAATAAACAGCCCCCTGCCCCACCCTAGAGCTGGCTGCATGTCCGGGCCGGGCCGGGGGTCCATCCTGGTTCAAACTAGTGTGGCGTTAGGTGTGGCTGTTACACAGCTCCCGGGCCCACCCCAGAGGTGGCTGCATCGCAGCGCTGGGCCAGGGCTCCCCATATAAAGAACCCCCTACCCCGCCCCAGAGCTGGCTGCATCTCCGCGCTGGGCCGGGGGTCCATCCTGGTTTAAACTAGTGTGGCTGTTCCACAGCTCCCGGGCCCACCCCAGAGCTGGCTGCATGTCCGGGCCGGGCCGGGGGTCCATCCTGGTTCAAACTAGTGTGGCGTTAGGTGTGGCTGTTACACAGCTCCCGGGCCCACCCCAGAGGTGGCTGCATCGCAGCGCTGGGCCAGGGCTCCCCATATAAAGAACCCCCTGCCCCGCCCCAGAGCTGGCTGCATCTCCGCGCTGGGCCGGGGGTCCATCCTGGTTTAAACTAGTGTGGCTGTTCCACAGCTCCCGGGCCCACCCCAGAGCTGGCTGCATGTCCGGGCCGGGCCGGGGGTCCATCCTGGTTTAAACTAGTGTGGCGTTAGGTGTGGCTGTTACACAGCTCCCGGGCCCACCCCAGAGGTGGCTGCATCGCAGCACTGGGCCAGGGCTCCCCATATAAAGAACCCCCTGCCCCGCCCCAGAGCTGGCTGCATCTCCGCGCTGGGCCGGGGGTCCATCCTGGTTTAAACTAGTGTGGCTGTTCCACAGCTCCCGGGCCCACCCCAGAGCTGGCTGCATGTCCGGGCCGGGCCGGGGGTCCATCCTGGTTTAAACTAGTGTGGCGTTAGGTGTGGCTGTTACACAGCTCCCGGGCCCACCCCAGAGGTGGCTGCATCGCAGCGCTGGGCCAGGGCTCCCCATATAAAGAACCCCCTGCCCCGCCCCAGAGCTGGCTGCATCTCCGCGCTGGGCCGGGGGTCCATCCTGGTTTAAACTAGTGTGGCTGTTCCACAGCTCCCGGGCCCACCCCAGAGCTGGCTGCATCGCAGCGCTGGGCCAGGGCTCCCCACGTAAACAGCCCCCGGCCCCGCCCCGGAGCGGGCTGCTCTGGCGGGCGCTTGCAAGCCGCTCTCTGCCCGTGGTCCCCGCAGGGCACCAGCCGCAGAAAGTGGCCCGCCGCGTCTTCACCAACAGCCGGGAGCGCTGGCGGCAGCAGAACGTGAACGGGGCCTTCGCCGAGCTGCGCCGGCTCCTGCCCACGCACCCGCCGGACAAGAAGCTGAGCAAGAACGAGATCCTGCGGCTGGCCATGAAATACATCCGCTTCCTCGGGCAGCTGCTGCGCGACCAGGCCGCCGCCGGGCCCGAGCCCGAGCCCGAGCCCGAGGCCCCGCCGCCGGGCAGCCCGGGGGGCGAGGCCCCGCGGGGGGCCGCCCCCCGCCCCATCAAGCGCGAGCGGGCGCCGGGCCGGGAGCGCCGGACGCTGCTGGGGGCCGCGGCCGCTGGGGGCGCCCGGTGATGATTGGCGGCCCCCCCCTCGCCCCCCGCACTGGATTTGGGGGGGGGGACTCTGGACTGGGAGGGGGGCGGGCCCCGGCCCCCCGGGACTGATCTTGCGGAGGGGGGGCGCGCGCGCTCCGGATTCCGCTCCCCCCCCCCCCCGGTGTCAGATGGCGGGTCACCGCTGTGATGAAGTTGATCCAGTCTCAGCTGCTCCTGGCCCCCGAGGAGACGTGTCGGCGCTGGGTGGGAAATGGGGGGGGGGCTGAGAGAATGGGAGGCAGCGCCCCAGCACGCGCCAGAGCCCCCCCCACCATATGCCCCCCCATTGGCAAAGAGCCCCCGCATCCTGAAATGGCCTTGTCTGTGTTTTAACCCGTGGGGGGGGGCTAAGACCCCCCCCAGTGCCCTGGGCCCAGAGAACTGCTCCCCGTTCAGCCAGGGGGCGCAGGAGTGAGCAGCGCTGGGGTGGGAGACCCCCCCTGCCTCGGGGCTCTAGGGTGCCCCCTGGCCCCGTGTCTGGGGGGGGGTCCTGCCCTGCGATGGGGGGAGGGAAGCCGGGTGGTTTTTAATTTAACCCTGTCTGGGCTGTAGCCACGCGGCCCACGAAAGAAACACGAAGTGCGCAGAGCCGAGCCTGAGCCTTGTTCTTTTGGGGGGCGGGGGGGGCTGGAGAGACTGAACTCAAGGAGAGGGGACACGGGGGAGAGGGGAACCATGGGGCAAAGGTGGGGGGGTTATGGAAGGCCTTTGGGGGGAGGGTGTACAAGCGGGGAGATTTGGGGGCGGGGTCCTAACACCCGGACACACAAATGGCCTGGCGGGGGGGGGCTCCATGGTGGCACCATTGGGGGACCCCACAGGCATGTGAACCCAGCGCCTGCGGTTGGGGGGGTCAGGGGAGGGGGGTGACTCAGCAATGGGGAGAGCCCCCCAGCCAAGATCGTCCAAGCAAAGCGGAGAGGGGAGGGGCGATGCCCATGAAGATTCCCGCGTGGAGACCAGCGCTGCCCGGAGAAGATGGGGGGGGCTCCCAGGGTTCCAGCCCCCCCCCCCGCAGGAGCTCGCTGTGCAGAGGGGGCGCACACAGCTATTGGGGGTCCTGGTGGTTTCCCTGAACCCCCAAATCCACTGAGAACAGCTCAGGCCCCAGGTTCTGTCCCGTCCGTCTGGGGGGAAGGAGACCAGGTCGGGAATGAGGGGCACCGGCGGGGGGGGGAGCCCAGGGCTGGCACAGCCGTGGGGGGCTGCGGGTCGGGAGTGAGGGGCATCGGCGGGGGGGAGCACAGGGCTGGCACAGCTGTGGGGGGCTGCAGGTCGAGAGTGAGGGGCACCTGCAGAGCTGGCATGGGGGGAACCTGGAGGGCTGCAGCCCCCCCTCCCAATTCCCGCCAGGGTCGCCTTGCGGAAGCGGAGCCGTTGCTCCACCCGGCGCTGTTGGTGGGGGGGTCCTGGCCGCAGGGGGGTGGTTGGTGCTGAGTCAGCCCCAGAGCCCCGGCCTACCCCTGCCATACCCTGCGGTCTCCCTGGGGGCGGGGGGTTTCTGGGGGGCACAGCTGGGGGTTGGCGATACGCCTCGGGGTGACACGGGTTGGCGATGGGGTGGGGGTGCCAGGCAGACAAGAGGTGGGGGATGGGCATAGGATGAGGGGTCAGGGTCTGCTGGGAGAGCAGCAGTGACCAAGAAGTGCGCCCCCATTGATGCCCTGGGGAGGGTGGTACCCCAAGGATCAGCCCCCCCCATGGAACAGCCTGTGTGTCCCTTCCCCCCCGGGGTTTAGCCCCTCAGCCCTCCCCCCCATTGTGCCCCCTCAGCTGCTTTCCGCCCCAGCCTCTGGGTCTCCCTTGTAAGGAGCTGGTGCCTGGGGGGGGGTCAGAGGTGAACATTTCAGTGGAGGGGTCTTTGGGGGTCTGCTCAGCGTGACACCGAGTTGGGGGGGTCTGTGTTGATTAGTCCCAGCCCCGCTTAGCCGCGGGGTGGGGGGGCAGGCTCTGCCCCCAAACAGATGAGGAATGAGACAACTGGACAAGGTAAGGGCAGGAAGGGGGCTAGTGGTTAGAGCGGGGGGGGGGCAGCTGGGAGCCAGGACTCCTGGGTTCTCGCCCCAGCTCTGGGAGGGGAGTGGGGGCTAGTGCTTAGAGCGGGGGGGGTTGGGAACCAGGGCTCCTGGGTTCTTTCCCCAGCTCTGGGAGGGGAGTGGGGGCTAGTGGTTAGAGGGGGCGACTGGGAGCCAGGACTCCTGGGTTCTCTCCCCAGCTCTGGGAAGGGAGTGGGGGCTAGTGGTTAGAGCGGAGGGTGTGTGTGTCTCAGGCTAAGCCCCCACCCCAGCGGAAAGAAGCCAGGCGGGCAGGTCGTAGAGTCTTTAATTGAGTCGGGTAGCGATGATGCCTCTATAAAGGGTCACGCTGGAACAGACATGGCAATGAACATGCGTGTAACACCCTAGTGGGGGGCTGCCCAAGGGGACTCGGGGGGAGGGTAGATGGGCAGGAGGAGCTGTGCATGCCATGGCACCACAGCTAGCGCCCTTCTATGGGGCGGCGGGGGGGCTGGTCTCCGCATGCCCTCAGCAGCCCCTCCCTCTGGAGGCGCAACCAGGCACTTGGGTTGCCCCCAGGCTGTGGGGGCGTGTGGGGGTCTGAGCAGTGTCCCTGCTGGCAGCGAGAGTCAGAGCCCGAGATGTGGGCTGGGGTGCGGGGGTTGGTCTCAGGGGTCAATCACCCTGGTTTGTTTCTCCTGTTGGGTTTTTAAGGCACTTTCCCTAACGGGGCAGCTGCAGGTGGCTGGCGACCTCTGAACATCAGGGGCTAAATGCTGCGGGGGCAGTGTGGGGGGGGGCAGATTGCTCCAGCCCCCTGGCCAAGGCTGTTGTGTGTGGGGTGGAGATTTCACTCCGGGAGCCAGCTCAGCTCTGACCCCACCTGTGCTTGTGCCCATGTGGAAATCCAGCCCCAGGGGGCTGCACACGGTGTCTGGGGCATTAGTACGAGGATAGCGGCTAGTGACCCTTGCTGAGATCAGGGCCCCCGCTGGGCCAGGCGCTGCAGAGAGAGAGCCGGGCCCTGCCCCAACGAGCTCACAATCTAACTCACTAAAGGGCCAGCGGGGAAACTGAGGCACCACACAGGGCAGTGATGTGCCCAAGGGCCCCTGGCTGGCTAGTGCAGAGGCAGGACCGGCCTCCAGGCAGCCCCATCACGCTGTGCACCACACGCACATAAGCAGGCCAGGATTCTGCCTGCAGCCTCCAAGGCGTGGGGTTCGCCTTGGCCAGCGATGCTGGAACTGGGGGGGCTGCCGTGGTGCCCATCACCGGCAGGGTTTCCAGTTTGTTTCAATGGCTCTCAGCACTCCCCGCCCCCGTACACATTGTTCCAGCCCCCCCCCCCCCCGGCCTTGTCTGCTTCGGGGGGGGGGTGGAGAGCCAGCGGGCAGGACACGAACATTTGACCCCCGAGAGCCCGGGGTCTTCGAGGCCCTTTGCCAAACCCAGCCAGCGCCTGGCCCAGGAGCTGGCGCCACACGAGAGGGCGCTGGGGGGGGGCAGCGTGCGGGGGGGGGGCGCTGGGGGGGCAGCGTGCGGGGGGGGGCCAGCGTGCGGGGGGGGGGTGTCTACGCTCCATGTCTGCACAGCTCCTCCCAACTGAACGCCCCTGCCAGCCACCCCTGCCCCTTGCGACCCCCCAAGGCACCCAATTCCATGCTGGGGAGGGCCCTGCAGGGCCGGGGAGCACGTGGCGGGAGGGGACCCACGCGCGCCCCGGCAAAAGGAAGAAGGACCTGAGCCGGTTACCGGGTATAACAGGTTTTTGCATTTTATTATTTATCCTTTTTTTTGTCTTTTTTTCTTGTCGCTTTTGTCGATTTTTTTTTTTTGAAACGCCTTTTTCCCGCGGGGGGAGCGATACTGGCGTGATCAGCGCGGCTGGCTAAGCTGCACTCTGCTAAGACGTGGCGGGGGCTGGCGAAGGGACGCAACCAGACGAAGAACTACGCTTTATTCGCAAAGGCGGAGAAAGGAAGGCGCACGAGCGCGAGCGGGGGGGACGGCGGGGGGCACGGAGGGCGCGAGCCGAGGGGGGAGACAGAAGCACACTCAAGGCCATTAGGACTATATATATATACTGTACTGTACTCAGATATACTGCGTTTCTTGCCCTACGAAGAAACTTGTTGGAAGGGGCAGAGACGGACGGGCGGGAGCAGCTGGCTTGTTGCGATGCAGCCTAACGGGGGGGGTCCTAGAGCGAGAGGCAGTGGGGGGCTGTGGCGGGTGAACCCCTCGGGAGTAGCATGGGGGGGATGGTGGAAAGGGCTGGCCCTGGCCTAGCAAAGGGGGAGCAGGCACTCAGCGGCCTGTTTTGGAGTGGGGCGCTTTGATTTTTTTGGCGGGGGTGGGCGTTGCCCCCATCCAGGGGCCCAGGTTGAGATGCCTGGTTTCCAAAGGGGGAGAGTGGGGGACGGGGAGGAGGAGAAGACTGAGACCAAACCAAAGATCAGAAGCCACTTTGGAAAATGTCCACCTCGACTTCTTTCCCTGGCAGTTTTGGGGTGCAGGGAAGGGGACAGGGTCTGGATTGGGCCCTCCCAGCTCTTAGGGTGAGAGGGGACAGGACCCGGTCCAGATTGGGCCCTGGGATTTTGGGCGGGGCAGGATCCGGATTGGGCCCTGGGATTTTGGGCAGGATCCAGATTGGGCCCCACGATTCCATGGTGGGGGGACAGGATCCAGTTTGGACCCCATTGTGTCATGCCCCCCCACAGGCGATTAGCATCTTTTGTCTTTGTCGGTGGAAACTGGGGTCTTTATTGCTTTGCGTGGCCGTGTGGCACTGGGGGGCACGGCTGGGGGGTCAGCTGAGCAGCTCAGCCCCCCCCGTCCGTCCGGACCAGCAAGGGGGTGAAGGCACGTTGGCTGCCAGGCAGTGCGGGCGGGTAAGGCGTGGGCAGGGCTTGGCCCTTCCTGAACCAAAAGGTCCTTCCTCCAATGGCACTTCTCTGTCACTGGGGGAGATGGAAATGGGGCTCCGCTCCAATCCCAGGTGTCTCCCCCCCGTCCATCAGGGGAAAAGGGAGGGGTTCCCCTCCACCCTGTCCCGGAGAACAGAAAAAGGGGGGAACACAACCAACTTTCTGAAAAAGGCTCCACGACAAAATGCTGGTGAGATCAAAGTTGGCTTTTGGCTCCAAAGAAAAATCTTCCCTGGGGGGCAGAGGGGGGGCAAGGGGGAGCTGGGCCTGATTCCAACTAAAGTTTCTCCGGGGACCAAGGCGGAGGGGAGGGGGAATCAGCACAAAGGGGTTCAACCCATCAACATGGGAGGCGTGACTCCTGGCGGAGGGGTGTGTGTGACACCCAGCTGGGGGGGACCCCTTGGCCAAGGCAGGGCCCCCCCACTTCTCTCGCTTGCCCCCCCAGTAAGATCAGCAAAAGCTGGGTGCCTCTGATAACCGCAGTCCGTCTTGCCCCTTTCAGTTAAACATAAAGAAAGGATAATGTATGTTTCCTAAAATGTGCTTTATGATAACAATTAATTGGTTCATAAACTATGTATAATAGAGGTTTTTTAATGTCCTTTATATTGTAAAAAGCACCAGGGTTTGTGGTTTTATATATAATTTTTTTGTTAATTTTCTTTTTTTTATGTGTTTTTTTCATCATTTTTCTTTTCTCGCCGTCCTTGTGTCTTCACTTTAGGGGTTTTTTTTACATTTTTTTTCTCTCTGCGGTTTTGGAACCGATATATATATTTCTTTTCTTTTTTGTTTGAAAAAACCTTCCCTTCAGCCTCCCCAAAAAAAAAAAAAAAAAAAAAAAGAAACGAGAAAAAGGCAAAAAAAATAAAAATTAATAAATGAATGAAAAAATAAACAGGAAGAAGAAGAAGAAGAAGAATTATTTCCCATACTTACAAAGGTTGGGTTTTCTCTCCCCTGTGTATTTAGAGTCCCCGGGAACAGGACATCTCAAGAAAAATAGATTTTTTTTCTTCTGCTTAACAATCTTTAACATACAAAGATATTAAAACTATGCAAGTCATTGCACTGGCTCAAAGAAAACAACATTTGTTCAGTTTTAGCCCCCTATATATATATTTGTAGCTTTTTTTAAGTTTTTTTTTTCCATTTTTTAAACACATTCTCGAGTGAGTCTCATTCTGCTGCAGCCAGCCTTGCTCACCTCTGGCTTCTGAAAGAGTCCCGCTAAACCCCTGGTTAGTTCCTCTGTCAGACGTGCTGGTGCCAAGACGGGACTACGGTTACACTGGGAAAACCCCCCACAGCAGCTAGTCTCGGAGCCCAGCTCATGCCCCTCGGGCTCATGCCACCAAGCTAGGAACAGCAGGGCAGACAGCTGGGCTCCAGCCTGGCTCCTACGGGGTGTTTTTGCAGGGAAGACGCACTCCATGAGCGTGAAGCGTGTGCTTTAGTGCAGCGCTGAATCGGGGCCTTGGCTGGAAACAGAGGGATACGAACCGCCAGGGGTTTTTAAATGCGAAAAGGACGATGGGCCCGGCCTCGAAAGCCCTGATCTTACAGACACGTGTGGCTGGAGGCAGCTGAACAGTTCCAAGGCTGGAGCCGAGACACCCTGAATTCTTGTTCCCGACAAACGTTCGGCCTCCAAGAACAACCCAGACCCTGCCTTTGTCTGGCCCACCTGGGAGAATGCTGCCGAATGCCACAGGGCTGCTCTGAGCGCCTACCGGGGACGTAGTTTGCGGTAACTTTGATTAATATTTGCGAAAAATACCCAGTGCTAGGAATTACTGCTCCCCCCGCAGAGCCCCCGGGAGCCGGGCAGCGGTACGGTAACACACCGGAGTGGTTTTAAGTGTGGCATATAAGGGCACGTTCAGTGTCTCTCCGGAAAGGCCTGGGAGGGTTCCTGCGGGGTTTCCCAGCGAGCTTCCTGTCCCATCCCAGAGCAGTTCTCGGCTCAAAGGGAAGGCATAAGGCCGCCCTTAGTTGCCGGGGCGACAGCATCGGATGGCGCTGAAATGCGGGAGGGGGCCCAGCGTGCAAAGAAAAAAAAGGGTCAGGTGCCAGTGGTGTCAATGGGTGTCACTCAACTGGCTCCACTGACCCCACAGGCTTTATGCCCGCTAAAGGTTTGGCCCCTGGCTTAGGAGCCCCGGGGCCTCAGCTGGAGTCAGCCTGTCCAAGCCCAGTGCTTGGGCTCTGCTTGAGAACAAGGGCTATGGACTGGGGCCCGGGACTGGATTCTGCTCTCAGCTGCCCAGGTGTAAATCCAGAATGACCCATCCGGAGTGACTCCAGATTAGCACCAGGGCAGTGGAGATTGGGCTACAACAGGCAGGCCCCAGAGAGCTCGTGTCCAAGCCAGTGACGTGCACTCATTGGGGGAGGGGTCAGGGGGGGCACAGCTTGCAGAGCACGGCAGGGCCTGCTCTGTGCACACGCCCTGGGGAGGCACTCGGCCTTCAGAGCACTGCAGCGTTCGCCCCGGGCACCAGCTAGTCCCGGTGGGCTGTGTCCGTCCTTGGAGCTCGAGCTCTCACAGGGCCTGTCACTCCTCATCTAGCAGCCGGAGTTGCCCCCAGACAAACTGGCGCTGCCCAGCTGTCCTGCAGCTGCGCGCCGGGGGGAGGGGACACACACACGACCCGGCGGGGTTTTAGCCCCTCCATGGGCTGAGGGGCTTTCCTGGGACGAGATGGAGGGGGTAGGGCCCTGCACCCCGCTGATGCCCCCAGAGCTGGGGCCGGGGCAGGGGGGGAATTGTGCAGGAGGCCTCAGCCTGAAGCTGTCTGGTTTCCCCCATGGACCCTGCTTCTCCAACAGAACCGGAAACTCGGCATTTTCCAGAGTGCAGATTCCCAGCCCTCCCCCACCCCTGAAAAAACCCTCCTACCGGGGGCAGCATTTGTGCTGTGGGAGGAGGCGCCGGCCCCTGATTAATTGGGCTCACAAGGGCTCCCTCATTTCCCAAGGCACAAGAGATGGGATCTGTGATTTTCCCTCAGGAGGGAGGCAGGGGGTCCCAGGACAGGGCCCAAGTGGGGGACAGGGAGGGGGCATGTACAGCCCTGTAGCCCCCAATCCCCGAGGGACTCTGCTGGGACTTTCACCACTGAAACAAACAAAACCACTTTTTTGTTGTTTCAAGACTCAAGATCTGAACCCTGGCATCCGGGCCAAACTCCAGCTCAGGTGACCTCCCAAACTCCCACCCCCTTCCTGGGGGTTTCATCCAGCTACAGGATTCCCCCATCCCCACTTCTGGTCCTAAAACTACCCTACAGCGCTGCTGTTACCAACAGCCGCCCCGCCCCGCCCCAGAGGTGGCTGCATTTCAGCATCGCAGGCCCTGCGCCCGATAACGGGGTGGAGAGATGGGTCCCTGTGTCTCTAAAAAATATAAAGATAAAGACGACGATGTTGATGAGTCAAAGGTGGGTACGAGATGGAGAGAGACAGTTTTCAAATGGATTTTCGGAAGCGAAACAGACAGCGCGTGTGGCAGGCTGGGTGACTGCTCTGGACCAGCAGGAAAACCGAACCTTTTCCATGTCCCTGCAGCAAAGCCGCACCAACACATACCCGCATCTCTCTGGTGTGAGACCGGCCAGAGCTTTCCCGATGGCTCTGAGCGCACGTCTCGAGTGAGTGCTGGCTGGGGCGTGGCGCGTTTGTTACTCTGGCCCTAGTTCGTTTGATCGCCTGTATGTACAGAAAGCCCCAAACCCTAAAATAACCACCAAGCTATGACGAAGGAAGAAAGGAAAGAGGAGAAAAGAGAAAGGATCCAACTATTTAAAACGAAAAAACCAACCACCAAGCAGCAAATCCGAAGGAAAGAAGCGAGAACAGATTGCGGTGGGGAGACGGGGAAAGAAAATAGCCATCAGCTGAGCTAGCTTAGACGCGACCTAGTCAAACCTCACAGACGCCCCCGCCCTGGCCCAAGCCAGCTGCCGCGGCACCCCCAGCACTTTCGCTGGGGGGGGGGGGCATTCGGAAAGGGAGGGGGGAAGCCATGCCCGGGGATTGGCAGCACCGGTGGGCGTCCTCAGGTGAAGCTGATTTCCTTGGGGGGGGGGGGTTGTTTGCAAAGGGAACCTCCCAACGCTGCACTTGCAGGGCTGGAGAGAGCTCCATTGTGTGGGGGGGAAAGGCGGGGCCATGCTGGGAGCCACTGGGAAAGCTGGGAAGAAGACTAGATGCCCCCTTCTCTAAAATAATCTAACTGTTCCCCCCCAGGCAGAATCCCACTTCATCAGCCGAGGGAGGCTCTCGAGCGAGAGGCTGACGGGGGGCTGGGAAGGGAGTGCGTGCGGCCCCCTCTGCCCCTGCAGCCGGGCAAGCCGGGAGCATCTCTGCTTAGCCTTCCTCACGACGCCCCGTACGGCGGGAACGAGGGGGGACAATCCCCGGCGCTTATGTTTGGGGGGAAAGGAGCTTATGTTCTGGGAGCCAACCTCAGTCCCTTGGCCGCCGAGCATCCTGGGTAAACTCCCAGCATCCTTAGCGGCACCGCTCAGCTCCGAGAGCCGATCCCTGCAGGCTGTGCTGGGCTAAGGTCCCGAGCTGCCCTGCGGCGGGGGGAGGGCTGTGGACGCAGCCCCAGGGCCAGCCGGAGCCAGCCGAGGCAGGGGCAGGGCAGCCAGGAGGAAGCTTGGAAGTTTTGTAGCCTTCCTGGCTGCGTTTCTCCAGAGCTCCCAGCAAACACCCCGCCAGGGCTGGATCTTCCTGGGCACCCTGGAGAATCCGGCTGCCCCAGGATGAAGACGGAGGGACCCAACCCTGGGGCTCCTTGGTCAGCGGCCTATCCCTGGCCCGAGCGTACTGAATTGAACTGGGAAGGTGGCTCATTGCTGGACACAGAGGGATGATTTCCAGAGCGGCAACGTGACTTGGATGCGCAAAGTTTGTTCCCTGCAAAACTGGTCTGACTTCAATTAAACCGGTTTGATGGAACCTGTGTGGAAACACTTACATCAATTTCAAACCACTTCTATCGGCCTGGTTCACAGTAGGCCCTTTAAACAGGTTTAAATTAACCCCTTGAGTTGTGGCTTTAAAGCAGGTGAAGTTAAACCAGTGTTGCTTTCTCATGCAGACGAGGCAAGTGAAACAGTGACAGGGCCGGTTAAGATCACTGACGTGAAAAAGGCACCAATTTCCCATCGCCTGGCGCTGGCCGGGAGTCTGTGACAAATCATTTTTTCCTTGGAAATCGCAGCTTTGCCGAAATGGAACCGTTCCCAGAACAGGCGGGTCGGCTGCGTCTCCTGATTGGGAACAAACATCCAGTTTTCTGGTTCGACCAGACTTTAAGCTTATTTGACTGAAAAAATAAGGTTAAAACTCCACAAAAAAAGGCCCAAATGGAAAAAAAGAAATATTTCAACTGACCCACAACAAAAAACTCGTCAGGTTTCTGGCTGGCGAATATTTTTGAGATTTCCATTTTTCACCCCAATTTGAGACAGGAAAAATTTTTGTACTTGCAAATATGTTGTGGGACAGGCCAGTCAGTTCCATTCGTGCTCTTTTCACCCCAGGAGCCGACCCAGGGAGGTCCCAGCGGGGCTGCACCTCATGCAGACACACCCGGCTTCAGCCGAGCTATTGCGGGTGCCAGAGCGGGATGCCGCAGCTGGGTAATTACCCGGGGCTCGCCCATGCTGCTACAGCCTCCCGGCACCTGACTGCTAGCTCGGGTTGGCCTGTGTGAGGTGCAATCACACGGCTTGGCTGCAGTCTGGATGCCCTGTGAGGACAGACCGTGCCCTGGGCTGTTGGACGTTGCCCCGACCTGCTATCCTAAGTCATTTGCAGCTCTGGGAAGATCCCAGCACTTCCCCCTCTCTCCTGGCAAACATAAGCACTCGGGGTGGTTTTCAGGAGATTTCAAACCGGGCGCGTCCGGGGCTGCCCCAGGAACAGGGGAGAGGCGCTGTTCCGGAGCAGCCGACCTGTGGCGATAGCTGCAGGGCTGCTGGGCTTTGCTGTTTGTGACGTTACTTCCCAAGGGTGGCGCAGGGATTCCGCATCGGAGAGGACCAACCTCGTCCACGTCGATTCCAATTGGCTCTGGATTGGGGTTGGGAGGAGGGGATTGGACTTTTCTCATCGGTAGTGTGAACTGGGCACCCCCCCCGGTCTCAACAGGAGCAGCTCAGTGAAGATCCAGGGCGAAGGACGGACACTTCCATGGGGGGGCTTTAGGGAGAGATTTCTCGTCTCTTTCTTGAAGATCCCATCAGAGGAACCAAGACTGGAAGAGAAACAGCCCAGATGTGGATGGGTTATTTTAAATAGCATCGACCACACGACGAGTTCACTCCATCCCTCCATCCCCACCCCCCCCATCCATCCCTCCATCCCCACCCCCCATCTCCAACCCACAACCTGTCCAACCATCCATCCACACCTCTCAACCCCCAGCCATCTACCCCATCCCTAACCCTTCATCCATCCTCACCCTCCCTCCATCCATCCTCACCCTCCCTCCATCCATCCCTCAATCCCCACCCCCCAATCTGTCCAACCATACATCCACACCCCATAACCCCCAGCCATCTATCCCCACCCCCATCTGTCCAACCATCCCCACCGCCTCATCCCTCCATCTGCATCCCTCCATCCTCACACCCCATCCATCCGTCCCTCCATCTGCATCTCTCCATCCCCCTCATCCCTCAGTTCATCTCCATACACTCCCCTCTCTCCATCCATCTGCATCACCCACCTCTCCATCCATTCCTGCATCCAGCCTTCCCCACACACCCCTCTACCGAACTAGCCCAATGGATGGGAATCTTTATTAGTTTAAATCTGAATAAATAAGTTTCTCTAGCTACAAACACACATACTGAGCAGTTTTACCTCTTTTAATTTAGATGGTGAAATATTTAGGCCTGTCAGTCCCGATCCGCAGCCCCTGCTACCCCAGCTCTGGGCTCCCCCCAGCTCTGCTGGTGCCCCTCACTCCTGACCCGCAGCACCTGCTAGCCCAGCCCCGGGCTCCCTCAGGCCCTATCTGGAGGGGAGGCCAGTAGCCCCTATGCAGGACATTCTGCTTAGCATGGCTCTCCCCAGAGTCAGCCTGTCCCCGTGGGACGGACCCCCCCCCAGCCAGGAGCCGCCCCCCACAGCACCACTAAAACAGGGCCGGGATGGACCAGGCTCCCCAGCTGGGCTCAGTGGGTGTCGCTCCATTGGCCTCAACGGGGCCAGACCCCCAGCAGATGTAACCGGGCATCGCCCCTTGGAGTCACTGAGTCCCACGAGGTTCGTTCGAAAACCCCCCCTCTCCCCCTGCCAAAGGGATCAGCCTTGGAAAATTCACAGCGGCTCAACCCTTCCTGCCTGCCGCAGACCCACCCCCATGCGTGCTTAGATGCAGGGTTTGAAAGGCATTTAAGCCTTGCTGTGCCCGGCGTCACCTCACGGCTTCAGGAGCCACAATCTCATTTTCCCCAAGGGATTTAGGCACTTGGAATCGAGGGGAATTTACAAATCTGGGCCATTGTTCTCTGACTCAGGTTGGCTGCTTTGTGAACTGGACATCACGTCGAATAATCACTTTTAGCATATCCCCCCACACCGACTACAGAGCCGGGGTCCCGATCCTGCGTGCCACGAAATATCACAAGACCCAGCCACACCCTCCTTTCCCCCCGCAGAGCCAGTTTTGGGGTGACTTGCTGTAGGGCTTCCCACGCCCTGCCCCATTTGCGCACCGGCTGCACTGCTCCGAGAAACCGACGGAGGCAATTGCAAACTGAGCCCTGTGGGACGGGGGGTGGTGGGTAGGGGTGTCCTGGCTCCAGATCCCCACCTTGCGCACTTGGTAAACCCAGTTCCCACCAGTGGAGAGGTTAGGGGTGTCAGAGCAGAGGCGGTATCCCGGGGAGTGGGGGAAAAGGCCGTGCCACAAAGAGACTTGAGAAAACCTTGGTGGGAAAAGAGGGGAACGGCATGAATTGGTTGCATGTGGCTGGAGCCTGCAGGTGGGGGGATGTTCCACCAGGAGGCGCTCTCTGATCAGCCAGCAGCGCTGCCCAGGGATTCCCTGCTCTGGGCTGGGGGTCTCACTGCCGGGCCGGTCTTCTCTTTCCCCTTCTCGTCTCTTTCTTCCCCTCTGCTGGGGCCCAACGGCTCCTGGGTACGCGGCTCCCAGGCCCCGGCTGGAGCGGGCAGGTGCCTGGTGCTGGGCAGAAGGAAAAGCAGCTCAGGGGCCCCAAGGACAGGGCAGCTGCTGCCTGGGGGGGCCCATTGGGGCCTCGGTTACTCTCCGGGTGACCTACCCTGGGACCTCAAAACACACCCGGACCAGCCCGTCTCAGCTCCTCAGAGCACCCAGTGACAAAGCCACGCTACACCTCCGGGGCAGAGCCGCGAGAGAGGCCAGGAGTCCTGATGCCCAGTCCTGCCCTGCTCCAACCACTACACCCCACTCGCCTCCCTGAGCTGGGAGAGAGCCCAGGAGTCCTGATGCCCAGTCCTGCCCTGCTCCAACCACTACACCCCACTCGCCTCCCTGAGCCGGGAGAGAGCCCAGGAGTCCTGATGCCCAGTCCTGCCCTGCTCCAACCACTACACCAGGGGTGGGCAAACTTTTTAGCCTGAGGGCCACATCTGGGCACAGAAATTGTATGGCGGGCCATGAATGCTCACAAAATTGGGGGTTAGGGTGCAGGAGGGGGTTGCGGGCTGGGGGTGGAGCAGAGAGGTTTGGAGTATGGGAGGGGTGCCAGACTGAGGCAGGGGTGTGGGGCAGGGAGCTCCGGGCTTGGGCAAGAAGTTGGGGTGTAGGGGTCTTTGAGGGCTCCAGCTGGGGGTGCAGGCTCTGGGGTGGGGCTGAGGATGAGGGGTTTGGGGTGCAGGAGGGGGCTCCAGTCTGGGACTGTGAGAGGGAGGGGGATCACGGCTGAGACGAGGGATGGGGTGTGGGAGGGGGTCCAGGGTGCAGGCTCTGGGTAGCGCTTACCTCAGGTGGCTCCCAGAAGCAGCAGCACGTCCCACCTCCGGCTCCTACGCGGAGGCGCGGCCAGGCGTCTCTGCGCGCTGTCCGGTCCACAGGCACCACCCCTGCAGCTCCCATTGGCCGCAGTTCCTGACCAATGGAAGCTGTGGAACTGGTGCTTGGGGCAGGGACAGCGTGTGGAGACCCCTGGCTGCCCCTACGCATAGGTGGTGGAGTGGAGACATGCCTCTGCTTTCGGGAGCTGCACGGAGCCACAGCACGCGCAGAGCGGGGAAAGCCCCCGACCCTGCTCCCCGACGGGAGCTCCAGGGCCGGATTAAAAAGTCTGACGGGTCAGACATGGCCCCTGGGCCGTAGTTTACCCACCCCTGCACTACACCCCACTCCCCTCCCAGAGCCGGGGTAGAACCCAGGAGTCCTGCCCATCACTCACTGGCCAAACTCTCAGCCAAGCAGGCACAGTTCACCCTCAAGCTAAAGTCTGATTGGCCGAGAGGTGCAACGATGTCTGACCTTCCCAGCCAATCAGGAGGCACCGGGCCAATAACCCCATCAGAGCCCAGTCTCCACAACCAAGGGAGGAACGTCCCTAGGCCACCCACTCTGTGATTGGTCAGAGCCTGAGATATGGGCCTCCCCTAAGCCAATCCGAAGGTAGCTGCTCAGGAATGGGCCAGTCAGTCCACAGCACCATGGGCCAATCAGAGGAGAGGGATAAATCTAGGGCTGTCCCCTCCTTCCCCATGCCACGGGCTGGGCCACGGAGTGAGTGGGGCCGGATCCCTGTGGGATTGCTCCCCATGCCCTGCCCTGCCCCTCACAGAGGACGGCTGGGTCCCTATGGGGGCTGCCAGCCCTGAGTCTTGTGGGGGCCATGTGAGGATACTCAAAGCTGAATGGGGAGATCCACGTGCCAGGTGATGCCCCCTCCTGGTGGGACCCCGTGGCTGCTCCCACGGCCCCCGGTTGGGCGAGGCCTAGCTCTCAAGCGTAGCCCCCACAGCCTGGACGGGGCGACCGCGCCAATCTGCCCCCCGGGATCACATGCCCCACCCAGGGAGCCCTCGACAGCAAGGCCAGCTCCCCCTGCCCCACCCCACCGACGCTGGAGCGGAAATCCCTCCTCCCCCCGCCATCCCGGCCCGTTTTGTCCTCCCTCCATCAGCTGTGGAGTCCCCAGTTACTGTGGGAAGACCCCCACCAGCAGAGCAGTTCAGGGACGGCCCTTGGCTCAGGCCGGGGCACTCAGCTAAGAGACCCCCCCATGCGACGGAGTCAGGGGCCGTGAAACCCCCCATGGGCTGCCCGGGAGAGAAGGAAGGAGAAAATCACAGAGGGAGGGAGGGAAAGGGAGGGGGCGGAGGGACCGAGGAGTGAGGGCTACAGCCCCCCACGCAGGGACCAGGCCGGGGAGCTGGTGAGGGCCTGTGGGGACGGCTGAGCACCGCCCCCGTCCCGCCCCCTCCTCTCGGGTCCGGCCCTTTGTTTCCCTTCGCCAGCCCCCAAGTCCAAGTTCACCAGGGTGTGACATCATGTCTGGTTGCTCAGGGAAACCAGACGGGTCAGACGTGACTCTGGCTATGGGATGGGGGTGGAGCCCCTGGTCCCCCCAAGTTCAACGAAGTTTGTGAAGAACGGAAAGGAGCCAGATCCTGCAGCCAAACTTCAGTCAGGGTAGACTGGAGGTGGGAGGGGGCACACTGGAGGGGGGAGGAGAGTGGAGGGGAGGGGCTGTATCTCTATCTCCCCCCCCATGTCATTTTTCCCCTGGGGGCGCTAACACACGGCTCCACAGCCCCCCTTTGGAGTTGGGGGCAGCCCCAGGGTTCCTGCCCTGGTGGGATGGGACAGTTGCTGGGGGAGTGGGGGGGTCAATTCTCCTGGAACTCCCAGGAATGCGGGAGGAATCAGCTTTCGGGGTGTGGGGGGCTCACCCATAGGAGTCCATTGCACCTCTTCCCCTGCCTGTCCCACTCCTGGAGCAATTCAGGCCCCACGGGTGCAGGGAGCAGCAGGGGGAGACGGGGTGGGGGGCCCTGGGGCCTGCCCAGGGTATCAGCACCCTCCTATTACAGGGAGCAGGCACACAGCCCCCTGCTCCCCCAACCCCCCTGTGCTCCCTCAATAACCCCCCCACAGAGCAATTCTACTAAACAAGCCCACGACTTGCCATAACCAGCACCAAGAGTATAGGAGGGGGCAGGGGAGCCTGCCAGCCACCAGATCTCACAACATCTGCCTCTAGTCACCCCATCAGTTTTACAAGCACTCAGAAGTGACCCCAAAACACACATGCCCTTCCCCAGCCCCTTGAGGCCAGAGCCCCCCCAGACTCACCTTGCCAAGGGCTGGGCCCCTCCATGGGAGAAGGTCACCTGCTCAACCGGGGATTTATAGGCTAATTGTCCAATTAACTTATTCCAGGGCTCAAGACAGAGGCCCGTGGGGGCAGGACGGCCTCAGGGACTCCACAGTGGGCCAGAGCCCTCCATGGGGAAAGGGTCACCTGCAGCGATGTGGCACAGCCAGTAGAACCAGAGGTCCTGGCTCCCAGCCCCCTGCTCTGACCACTCCAGGTTTTGGGGGGGGCTGCCATCGCGATGTGGGCACGACCGATGCCCCGCCCTGCAGGCAGAAGCCCCCCCCCCCGCTGGGAACCCCCCTTTTCCCCCCCGCAGAGTCGCTCTCTCCTACCTGAGACTGCTGGGGGATGTTTAGAAAGTTGCCGTCCCGGGGTCCGATGCCGACAAACCGGTTGGCAGTGGAGGAGCCTGGCGCTGCGAATGCTGGAGGGGAGAGAGGCAGAGGGCATGAGGGGGCTGGGGGGAGAGTATTGGGGACTGCAGGGGAAAACGTTAGGAGGCTGGGGCTGGAGGGGGGAGGACATTGGAGTCTGGGGGGAGGGGAGGGCGTTAGGGGCAGGGGGAGAGTGTTAGGGGGAGGGCATTGAGGTCTGGGGGAGGGCTTTAGGGTTTGGGGAGGGTGTTAGGGGGCTGGTGGGGAGGGTATTGGGGTCTGGGGGAAGGGGCAGGGCATTAAGAGCAGGGGGAAGGTGTTAGGGGGCTGGTGAGCAGGATGTTGGGGGCTAGTGGGGAGGGTGATGGGGGCTGCGGGGGAGGGCATTGGGATGGGGGGAAGGGAGAGGGCATTAGGAGCAGGGGAAGGTGTTAGGGGGCTGGTGGGGAGGGTGTTAGGGGTGGGGAAGGGTGTTAGGTGGCTAGGGGGAGGGCATTGGGGGCCGTGGCCATCACTGGGATGGGGGCAGTGAACATGGAGAGCATGATGTGGGGCAGCCACGCCCCTGGCAGGGCTGAGATCTGCCCCCTTGCCCCATACAGAGCATTGGGCAGAGGGATCCATAGAGAAGTGGGGAAACTGGGGGGGGTGTTTGAAGGGGGCTGCTCCAGTTCCAACACCCCCAAAATAATTCTCCACCCACCTCAAGCTCCCCCCAAGAGCACGTGACCTTCATGATCCCTCATGAGATGGGTCAATATCAGGGCTGTGGGTCGGGAGTGAGGGGCATCGACAGAACTTGGGGGAGGGGGGTTGGCCTAGCAGTGGCTGCGGGTCGGGAGTGAGGGGCACCGGCAGAGCTGTGTGTGTTGGGGGAGGACGAACGATTGCTCTCTTGGGGGCGTGGGGGGAGGATGCAGTTAGTTCGCCCCCTGTGCTGTGTCCCAGTTTAGCTTCCCACCATGGGGGCAGGGCCATGTGCAGAGCAGCTGCCCCAGGCCTCAGTTGCCCTTCCCCGGGGCGCTCCAGGCCCAGCAGATGCCCGTGTATGGAGCTGGCAGGGCCCTGCCCCGTGGGCGGCGATCAGTGCCCTCCCCTGGGCCTTGCGCCCCTGCCAGAAATAACTGAGCTCAGGCCTCTGGCATTCGGGGCTGAGAGGGCTTCACTGGGCACAGGGGGGCTGGAACCTGGGGATGCTGGCAGGGGCAGCAGCTGGGGGCAGGGGGAAATCACAGCATGGCACATCCCCCGGGGCCTCCAGGCCGGGCCCCAAGTACCCGCCAGGCTGGGCCCCACCTACCCGCCATGCCGGCCGTTCCTGGGCACAGCGCAGAGACCCCAGCTGGGGCCTGGTGCTGCATCCCTGGCTGCCGGAGACTGCAGCCAGCCGGGGTCACTTGCCCCCCACTGCCAGCCACTCCCCCCCCGCAGCCCCATGGCCGCTGGTGCCCAGGCAAAGCTGCCCAGGCAGGATGGGCGGCCGGGCCACCAGCAGCCCCTTGCCGGCCCCATCAGTCTCTGGAGGCTCCCACTCCCCCGCTGGGCTGCCAGCTGCAGGCTGGGGGGGCAGAGGCACCTTCCCTCCCAAAGAGGAGCGGAGCAGATCCTGGCCAGCAAGGGGCAGCGTCCGGGGCAGCACAAATCCCGCCCCAAACCCCCAAAAAGCTGTGGATTCTTCCTTACCTGTCCTCCGCCCGCCCGCCTGGCAGGAGTGGGCACAGCCGCAGCGGGCACGCACCAGAGACCCCCCCGCCCACCCCCCACGACCCCCCCGGCCGGACTGAATGGAGAATGCAAACGGGAGGGGATGTCATGGGGACAGATGGAAAGAGTTCAAAAAAGAAAGAAGGAAAGAAAGAAAGACAAAGGAAAATGGAAGAGATGCCCCCCAGTACACACACCTAGTGTTGCCCCCCCTCCCTCCCATACACACCCTTAGCGCTGCCCAGGAGAGCCCACGGAGCCCTGGGAACAGAACCCAGGAGTCCTGGCTCCCAACCCCACCCCCTGCTCTAGCCACTAGATCCCACTCTCCTCCAAGAGGACCCAGGAGTCCTGGCTCCTAGGCCCCACTCCTGCTCTAACCACTAGACTCCAGCCCCTTCCTCCCCAGGTGGGGGATTGGACCCAGGAGTCCTGGCGAAGATAGCCTGCTACGGAGCTGAACTGGGAGGGGGTATGGTCGGCACCCACTGACCCCCGACCCCTGGTGCCCCATTCCCCTTCCTCCCCACACAAACTTCTGGGCACTGCCAGTCCTGGGGGTGTATTTTAATGGGTATTTTTTCTTTCCTTTTGTTTAGCCCCGCCCCTGAGAGTTGCCACGGCAACCGACAAAATAATAATAAAACAGAACAAAACAAAGAACCCCAAAGGCGGCCGAGCCGGCGGCTACTGCATCTTAACGGGTGGGATGGATGGCGGCGGGTGAGGGCTGGCAAACGAGAACGCACAACACTCGATGATGGCATGAAGCCCTGCCCCACTCGGGCCCGCTGGCAGCCGGCTACCCCTATCTACCCCCTGTGTGCCCCCCGCCCGCCCTCCGGCTACCCCCTACCAAACCCCTACCTGCCCTCCGCTACCCCCTACCTCCCCCTCTGGCTACCCCCTACTATGCCCCTACCTACCCCCTATGTACCCTCTGCCTGCCCTCCAGCTACCCCCTATCTACTCCCTGCCCATCCTCTGGCTACCCCCTATCAAATCCCTAACTACCCCCTACCCACCCTCTGGCTACCCCCTACCTAACCTCTATGTACCCCCTTCCTGCTCTCTGGCTACTCAATGCCTACCCCCTACCTACCCTCTGCCAGCCCTATGGCTACCCCTTACCTACCCCCTGCCTGCCCTCCAGCTACCCCACCTACCCCTTATCTACCCACCTTCCCATTCCTCTACCATATACCCCTATCCATCCATCCATCCATCCATCCATCCATCCATCCACATACACAAACCCCCATCCATCCATCCATCCATCTCCATACACAGACCCCATCCATCCATCCATCCATCCATCTCCATACACATATGCGATCCATCCGTCCGTCCATCTATCTACACACACAAACCCCCATCCATCCGTTCATCCCCATACTCCCATCCATCCCCATCCCCAGACACATCCTTACCCCCATGTATCTAAACTTTACACTCCCCTTCAGCTGTCCCTTCTCCCCCCTCCCCCTGCCACCCTCTGCCTGGCGGCCTGGCTGGTGGCTCCGTGTGTGAGGACCAGGCTGGGGGTGGGTTTGCCTGGGGGGGTTGTGTCGTCGCTGTCGGGCGTCCACTTACAGGGTGATGTAGGTGTCGGCGCTCCGCCCTCTGGGTTAGTGCTGGTGGATTTTGTGTCAGGCATTGGAAGGGGCACAGGTCTGGCCACAGGTGGGGGCGGCGGCAGCAAAAATGAGCCCGTGACTTTGCCCTGGCCGCTAGCGTTAGGCTGCGAACAACATAAATACAAGGATGCGTGAACGGCGAGCCGAGACAAGGCAACGGTAAAGATGCAGTACCGGCCGGCGGCGCCGGGACGGGGCGCTGGGGCTTGCTTTGTTCCGGTGTTTTATTGGGGGCGCTTTTCCTCCAAAGAATCCGTTTTTTACCAAAAAAATGGACTTGTTTTAAAAAAAGCGAAGGGTGGGAAGAGTGTGTTTGTCCGTCCGTCGCTGGCCCGTCCCCCCATGCCCTGGCTAGGCCCTGCCCGCTGCCCCCTTGGTGCCCTCGACCTGCTGCCCCCCGCCAGATCTCCGTGGGCTGGAGCCACGGCCGGGCTGTTGCTGTGCTTGGTCGTTCGCTCGCCGGCCGTGGGCAATGGCATCTCCTCTCCACGCAGAACCCAGGGAAGTGCCACCTGGTGTGAACCAGCCGTCCCATCCCTCTGTCTTCGGGGGCTCCAGGCTGGAAAGGACAGGTCTGCGGTGGAGCCCAGGGACCGGTGCCCGGCACGCCCGGGTGAGGGACGGAGGGGGAGGCAGAGAGAGGAGTGTGATCTGCGAAGGCTGGCTCTGAGCGGGACCAGCAGGAGAGAGCCAAGGAGCAGGGTGCTGCAGACGTGTCCTCTCCACCTGGCGTCCTGCCCTGGTTTCTTCCCGGGGACATGACGCGAGGCTGTCTCTGTGCTGGGCTCCAGATATTTAACGTCAGCCATTTTGATGGGAGCGGCCCTCCCAACCCCGGTGCTGCCCCGGCGGGGGGCTGGGGCTGTGAGCGGGCCGTGGCGTGAGCCGACGGTCCATAGTGGCGATCAGTGGCTGGACGTCTCCTCTAGGCACGACGCTCCAAGGCTTCAGAGCCCCCCGCGGCCGGTGCCCGGGCAGTGGCTGCAGTTGGTCTCCAGTGGGAGGCGTTCGTGGGCCGAGACTGGGCATCACGGAGGCACCCCGAGTGGCACCAGCCACCCTCGGAGGGCGGAGCTAATTGTGTCCTAGGCACGGATCACTGAGTGCCCCCATCCTGTGCTCCTGAGGGACCCCTGGGGCCGAGCCCAGCACAGCTCCCCCATCCCGCAGGAGCCGGCCTGAGGCGCAGTCTCCACGGCAATGTATCACTGGAGCAGTCTGGCTTTGGGTGGAGAAAGTCGTCCGTGCCGTGCCGCGCTGCTGAGGCCCCGGCCCCAAGACCTGCTCTGAGGGGCCCCACCCCCTAGGACCTGCTCTGACACTACACCCCCAGGACCTGCTATGAGAGGCCACGCCCCCATCACCTCCTCTGAGGCCCCACTCCTAGGACCTGCTCCGAGGAGCCATGCCCCTTAGGACACTGTGATGCTGAGGCCCCACTTCCTAGAGCTCCAAAATGCTGAGAGGCCCCGCCCTCAAACCTGCCCTGAGAGGCCCCGCCCCCAGAACCTGCCCTGAGAAGCCCCGCCCCCAGAACCTGCCCTGAGAGGCCCCGCCCCCAGAACCTGCCCTGAGAAGCCCCGCCCCCAGAACCTGCCCTGAGAGGCCCCGCCCCCAGAACCTGCCCTGAGAGGCCCCGCCCCTGAACCTGCCCTGAGAGGCCCCGCCCCCAGAACCAGCCCTGAGAGGCCCCACCCCCAGAACCTGCCCTGAGAGGCCCCGCCCCTGAACCTGCCCTGAGAGGCCCCCAGAACCTGCCCTGAGAGGCCCCGCCCCTGAACCTGCCCTGAGAGGCCCCGCCCCCAGAACCAGCCCTGAGAGGCCCCCAGAACCTGCCCTGAGAGGCCCCGCCCCCAGAACCTGCCCTGAGAGGCCCCGCCCCCTCAGCACGTTATCTTCTGGAACTCCTCAGGTTCCAGAGTGACGCCGGTTCTAGGCTGCCAGAACCCCACTGTGCCTTTGGTTTCCAGGACCTTCTAGATGCTGCAGGCTAACGCGTCCCAGTCCCCTGGCCCCTGGGAGGGCACATCAGGCCCCTGTGCTACAGTCACCCCCCCGACCCGGGATCACACTGCCTGTCCCGTGCCCCCCAGAGACAGAGAGAGAGAGACAGAGAGAGAGGAGAGAAGAGGAGAGCCGTGGGGGGGCCTTGTTCGCTGGCCAGCGCCCCCCAGGGGGCGGCATCCGGAGGGGCGTGGCCGGCGGCGCTCACCTGCCCGGTGCCCTGGCCCGACCCATCGGAGCAGACGAACTGCACGAACTCCTTGAGCGAGTCCTGGCCGTGGTGGTGGTGGTAGCGGATGGTCGGGTGGGTGAAGTAGGGGCTGGACTGCTGGATGATGGAGGTCGACGGGAAGTGCAGGGCCGAGGCTGTTGCCCGGGGGCTTCCTGGGACGGGGAGAGAGAAAGTGGGGCAAGGAGGTCAGGGGTCTGCTGGTAACAGCTGCTGTGTGCCCCCTCCCTGCCCCCTGAGCAGTTCAGGCCCTGTCCTCTCACTCCCTATCCCCCTCGCTGACTCACTGGGCCCTCCAAGCTTCAAGGATCACATGCTTGGTGGAGGGGCCATTATGGGGCTGAGCCCCACATCCTGGTCTCTCCCCTTTTACAGTCCCACCAGAAGGCACGGCTGGGGCGTCATTCCTCTCTGAGACATTCCCCAAGAGCTGGGGCCCTGGGTGCCCTGCCGGACCAGCCAGCGGGTGCAACCTGGACACCAGTCCCAAGGGACCAGCCAGCAGGTGCCACTCGGGCGCCGGACCAGTCAGCAGATGCCACCCGGGCACCGTCCCTGATGTACCAGCTAGTGGGTGCCACCCGGGCACCAGACCCAAAGAACCAGCCAGTGAGCACCACCCAGGCATCAGACCAGACGGACCAACCAGCAGGCGCAACCTGGGCACCAGACCCAACAGACCAGCCAGTGGGCACCACCCGGGCACTGGCCCTGACGAACCAGCCAGTGGGCACCACCTGGGCAACTGACACAACAGACCAGCCAGCAGGCACTATCTCGGCACAGTTGCCGCTATAGGGCTTGGGGAACTGGCAGGGGTGTGGCACTGGGGGCAGTGCTGCAGCTTCCTCCTTTGGGGGACCCCTCAGATCCCACCTTCAGGGGCCACATCAGCCGGGTGCGTGGGGGGGGCTGAGTCCTAGAGATCGAGTTGTGGTCGGCCCTTTGAGTGAAACGCCCCCCAGACACCACTACCACCTCTGACCCCTCCAGTCACCCCCCACCACCGCCGTCACCTCCAATCCCCCAAGTCACCCTCCTGCCACCTCTGGCCCCCAGTCACACCACTGCCCCTTCATACCCCACCCCCCCAATCACTCACTGCCTCTTCAGGGCCCCCCCATCACCCACTGCCCCTTCATATCCCCCCCATCGGTCACACACATCCCATCACGCCCTGCCCCTTCATGGTCCCCCACCCCAGTCACAGCCCACTGCCCCCAGAGAGGCCCAATGACCCCGGGGCCTGCATGTGCCCCCCAGGAGCTGCGCTGACTTCCCACCAGCACAGGTTGAGGAAGCCCCGAGCAAACCCACAGGAAGGGCTGGGCTGCCGGAAACGGTTTGAGTGAACCACACCCGCCACAGCTCTGCCGGTGCCCCTCACTCCCGACCCGCAGCCCCCTGCTAGCCCAGCTCTGGGCTCCCCCCAGCCCTGCTGGTGCCTGTCACTCCCAATCCAAGGAAAGCATTTCCTAACCCTAAGAAGTGCCGGGTGGTGGACCGGTTCCCCCAAGGGGGGTGGTAGGAGACCTGTCCCATGGGGAACGGGCTACTGGGGCCAGGGCTCACGTCCCCCCGGTTGCTGGCAGCTCCCTGCACTGTATGGTGCTAGCATGGGACAGCACAACAGTTGGGACCCAGGGTTCCCAGCCTGCGGGGGCTCTGGGACCAGTAACCACAGCTCCAGGAGAGAAAGGGACCCCTCCCCCCCCCCCGGTTACATGCAGCAGGCCAGCTCCCGAGCCCAGCAACGCCAGAGTCACTGCACCAAAATCCCAGCTAATCCAGATCTGTCTAAATCCTGGCTATTCTGGATTAACTCCACCAAGACCCCAGCTCTTCTGGAGTCACTCTGGAGTCACTCTAATAAACCCTACTCAGGCGATGATTGCTTAATGCATCATAAAATCTGCCCTTTCCCAGCATCTTCAACCATTCAGCTGCCTCGACAGAGCAAAGACAGAGACAGAGAGAGGAAATGCGAGAGAGACCGGCTGCCAGAACCACCGTCGCTTGGAGGGACAGGATCCTCGCCCTCCCACCCCCAGGATAGCGGCTTTGGTTCTCACCTGGTCTGACTCCTGCAAGGACCGGCAGCGGGTGGTGGCTGAAAGCCATTCTTGGGGAGGTGGTGTGGGTGGAGAGGGCGCTGCAGAAATCCAGCTTCCCTGACTTCTTTAGGGAAGCCGGTCCTGGCAAGGAATCAGCGAGAGAGGGCAGGTTTAACAGGCGGAAAGATGGATTAGTATCCTGCTTGAGTCACCCCTTCTTGGCCTGTGCCCCCAGCCGCTGCCCTGCCCCCTGCTGCCCTGGCATCTCTGCCCTGCCCCCTGCTGCCCTGCCCCCTGCTGCCCTGCCCTCAGCTGCCCTGCATATCCCTGCCCGTAAGGCCCCACCGGGGGCCTGGATTTTGCCGGCTAACTCCGATGTCTCCCTAGCCCTGGGTGTCCCCATGCCACGGCTAGGCCACGGCGATCCAGCCGTCGGCTTTCAGGGCCCCCCTTGGCTACAAAGGCCCGTGCATTGTTTGGAAGCCTGGATCCACGTCGCTCTGATTTGCCTCCTGGGATCTGAGCCTCAGGCCTCTGCCTGCCAGACAGGACTCTGATGTTCATGTCTCTCAGCCGCAATTTCCCGCATTCATGTGACTCCAGCAGCTGGAGATTTACAGAGAGCCCCAAGCCCGGTGAGTAATGACACTGACCAGGTGTTGCCGCTTGGATCCCCCAGGCCGGGGCCCAAATCCCCCTTCCGCCCCCGCTGCCGCCCATCTTCCCTCACCAGATGGGCATGTCCCACCTCTCCAGGCTTTGGGGTGTCTCCATTTGGGGGGGTTCCATGCGCCAGTCCCCTGAGGCCGGATTCGCAGAGGGGCTGAGCATGGCAGCTCCCACCAATCTCAGGGCTCAGCACTGAAGGGGTCCCCCAAATGGCCCCCCTCAAACCTCCAGGCAGTGGGTGCTGCTGGCAGGAGGCCCATGCAGACAGGGCCCAGGGCTTTGACCCAGGGTCTCTCTGAGCACAGCGGGGCTGGGGGGAGGGTCAGGGGGTCCCCGTCACCCTGAGCCCCAAGACAGAGGAAGACACCCCACCAGGGCCAGGAGCACCAGGGCTGGGTGGGTGGAGGAGGAGGCAGAAGACACAGGCTGTGTCCCAAATTACAGCAGGAACCTCCCCAACACCCCACTGAGTGCCACAGCGTCATGGGCCCTCGTGCCCACCCCAGAGGTGGCTGCATCTCAGCCTGGGGTGAGGGATCCCTGCACAAACAGCCCCCGCATCCCAACCCAGAGGTGGCTGCATCCCACTGTGCTGAGTGCAAATGAATCTCTTTGGGACTGGTTGTGCTAAAGGGTGTTGTGTAACTGACAAGGGGACAACCTGGCTGGGGAGGGATGGCGGTCAGGGAACAGGAGCTGGGGCCCTTCCGCTCTAGGGGGCGCCAGGTCTGATCTGGCCTCACGGCAGGGGACTGGCTGGCTTGGGGGGCAGGAATGGGACCTGGGGCCTTTCCCCTCTAGGGGGCGCGGGATCCAGCCCATCCCGAGCCGGCATTGAGCATAGGGCTGCCGGCAGCGGGGGCTCTGGGATGGGGGAGACGCTGTGGTGGGCTGGGAGGTTCTCCCTGAAGCTGTCCCCACCCAGGGACGCCCGGAGGAGTTGGAGGCCGGGGCTGCCAAGGGCTGACGTGGACGCGCAGATGCTCTTATGCCAGCGAGTGCCCTTCTCTCGCGCCTTGGGCTCAGCTGGTTCCTGCTCCTCTCATCCTGCCCAAGGGGGCCTCCAAGGCCCGGAGAGCGCGAGCGGCCCATGGGGAGCCTGCCTTCTCGTGCCAGCTGCCTGGCACCTGATCTCAGAGGAGCTGCCAGCTGCGAACACCTGCCCCCGTCAGACGGCTGCCAGGCCCTGCCTGTGCTACTGAACGGGCCATTTGTCAGGGATAAACCCGACGTGGCGGGGGGGGGGGGGAACACCGCACGATCCCCATCCTCACGCGGCTGGTTGGTGGGGGAGGGAGATCCCCATGACCACCTGCCGGGGTGGGCACAGGCCCCGGCGTTGGCTGCACCTCGAGGGACCAGAGATCCCGGTTTTATAGGGACATCCTGAGATTCGAGGCTTTGTCTTGTACCAGCGCCTCTTACATCCTCCCCCCTCCGCCACCTGATTTCTCACTCTTGCTATCAGGCCCTACCTGCAGCCTCCGGGGCACTGTATCAAACGGGCCATGAGGCACAGTGTGGTTTATGAGCTGGGCGGGGGGAGCCCAAGGCTGGGCTAGCGGGGGGCTCTGGGTCGGGAGTGAGGGGCACCAGCGGAGCTGTGCGGGGAGCCCCCATCTCTGTGATGGCCCAGTGCAGTCTTGTTCTTGGATTTGGTGCCATTACGCCCTGTGGCAGCTGCAAGTTGGGGGCAGCTGCCGGTGCCGCACTGGGGGGGGCTGGGTTGCTCTCAGGGCCCCCCAACCCTCCTTCTGCTCCGCAAACTGCCTCCCATGATGCCTGGTGCCAGCACGGACAGCACTCACCCCATTGACAGCGCCAGACCCTGCCCCTTTGCCCATGATGCAGCTGGCATGGTGCCCATGCTGGCAAGCGTCTCTCCTTTGTGAGTGTGAGCTGGAGGGGGTGATGCCTGGCGAGAGGCACCCTGACCTCCAGGGTGGGCAGCACCCAGGGTAATAACCTGCAGGCCCAACAGGGGTCACTGGCCTGATGGGATTACAGGCCAAGATTTTGCCGGGATGGCATATGTGCTGCCCCATGCCTCATGTTATCAGGTGCCAGTCCCACCCCCACACGGCTGGGGCCCAAGAGATCTGGATTTGGATCCTGGCACTCAGACTCGCTGCCTGTCTATGCCTCAGTTTCCCCATCTGATCCGTCTGCTGCCTGTTGTGTGTCTGCAGCATCCAGTGCGGGGGCACCTGGGGAACTGGCAGGACTTGGGGGTTATCACAGGGGGGTTCCCAGTACCCAGAATGACGCCTGTCAGACCCAGTGCTGATCAGAGACTCTGGCATGGACAGAATGGAAATCAGAATAACAATGCCCAGTTCACACAGACAGGGGAAGGGGCTCACCAAGGTCTCAGAGCCGGGAAAAGAGCCAACAGGTCCCAGCTCCCAGCTCCCTGTGCTAACCACTAGACCCCACTTCCCTCCCAGAGCTAGGATAGAACCCAGGAGTGCTGTGTGATGAAGTGGGACTGTTCTTAATGTTTCCTCTGAATACTGTAGGGGTGCCTCAGTTTCCTCTATGCATTTCTTAAGTCTCTAGGTGGTGGGATAAAGGGGTGTAATTGCAGAGCAAAGGGACAGGGTACATAAATGGCCGATGCTCTGTCTCCTGGCAACTGGTGGCCTGCCCCCCACCCCGCAAGATGAGAGCTAAAGGGTTGGAGAACAAAGGAATCCGGTGACCTCCTGGCCCGGAAAGGGACAAAGCCCAGAGGAGGAGGGGCTGGAGAGAGTTTCAGTTTGGGGACGAGGAGTGAAGTGTGGACGTGATTGTCTGGCTCACTGCCCTCCAGAATGGACCCGGCTGAGGGGTCCTGTTCTCTGCACATACAAGCTCTGTTTCAGACCATGTTCCTGTCGTCTAATAAACCTCTGTTTTACTGGCTGGCTGAGAGTCACGTCTGACTGCGGAGTTGGGGGGCAGGACCCTCTGGCTTCCCCAGGACCCCGCCTGGGCGGACTCGCTGTGGGAAGTGCAGGGAGGGGCAGAGGATGCTGGATGCTCCGAGGTCAGCCCCAGGGAGGGGGAAGCCGGGTGAACTGTGTGTCCTGCAGACAGGCTGCTCCCAGAGAGGAGACTCCCCCAGAGTCCTGACTGGCTTCGTGGGGAGCAATTCCAGAGCATCGCCCAGGGACTGCGGGACATCCTGGCTCCCAGCCCCTGGGCTAACCACTAGACCCCACTTCCCTCCCAGAGCTAGGATAGAACGCAGGAGTCCTGGCTCCCAGCCCCTGAGCTAACCACTAGACCACACTTCCCTCCCAGAGCTAGGATAGAACCCAGGAGTCCTGGCTCCCAGTCCCTGGGCTAACCACTAGACCCCACTTCCCTCCCTTAGAGAGGAGTTTTCGTTGTTCATACAGAACAGTGAATTGTTCAGAGCTGACGAGACAGAGCGGGGTGAATGCAGAGAGACAGACGGACAGACAGAGATGGACAGACAGAAAGCAGCTCCCAGACAGCCTCATCACTCACTGCCCCCTGCCCCCAAATGAAGGGCCACGCCAGGGTGACACTCTGGGGGTTCACCAGCTAATTCCTTACCGGAGCCAAGATGCTCTGGCTCCTGGCTCCCCCAGGCCTGCCCCACACCCCACTCTGCCGGTGCCCCTCACTCCCAATCCGCAGCCCCTGCTAGCCCAGGCCTGCCACCCTACACTCTCCTGGTGCCTCTCATTCCCGACCCACAACCCCTAGGTGCCGAATGACTCTGATGCTTCTGTGACTTGGACCAATCAGCTCCTGGCCTTCCCCCAGCACAGCCCCCAGCCCCACATCCTGCCATGGGGCAGCTGCACGCAGCCCGGCCCAGCTCTTCCCTGCAAAAGCCAGAGTGCAGCTGTGCCCCATGGCCTCCCAGGGCCCCGCATGGAGACACGGGGGGGCAGAAAATCTGGGGGGCCCAACCCCCTCACTCTGGGCATCGCCCCAGGAGGCCACACAGCAGGTCCCTGCCCCGATCTGCGACCCCCACCCCCGTACCTGCGTCCACATCGTTGGGCCAGCCGCTGGCCTGGCTGCTGCCGGCGGCGGGCGAGCGCCCCGTCCCGGGGTAGAAGACCTCGTCCACGGGACTCTCCATCTCGCTGTCATCCAGCGACTTGGGGCGCTTGGTGGAGCTGGGGAGGTAGCGAGGGGGAGAGGTTGGGTGGGGTGACAGGAGGGTGGGGGGTGGGGTTCAGGGCCTTTCCCCTCTAGGGGTGCCAGCCCTGATTGGCCCCAGGGCAGGGTGACAGGCGCGGGGGGGGGAACAGGGCACGGGACTTTCCCCTCTAGGGGTGCCAGCCCTGATTGGCCCCAGGGCAGGGTGACAGGCGCGGGGGGGGGAACAGGGCATGGGACTTTCCCCTCTAGGGGTGCCGGCCCTGATTGGCCCCAGGGCAGGGTGACAGGCGCAGGGGGGGGGAACAGGGCACGGGACTTTCCCCTCTAGGGGTGCCGGCCCTGATTGGCCCCAGGGCAGGGTGACAGGCGTGGGGGGGGGGAACAGGGCACGGGACTTTCCCCTCTAGGGGTGCCGATCCTGATGCAGTCCCAGGGCGAGGATGGGCTGGTTCAGCGGGTGGGGAGTGGGACATGGGGCCTGTTCCCTCTAGGGGGCATCAGCCCCAGGGTGGGCTGGGAGTGGTGCCCGTCTGACGACAGAGCGGGTCAGCAGCCCGTGTGCAAAGCGAGTTTGTCGGGGGGAGAGGCCGAAGGCGGATGGAGCAGAGGGGAGCGAGGCCCCCCAGCCGGGCGGCACAGGGGCGGGGTCTCCCCTGGGCAGGACGGCGCGTACCTGGTGGAAGGAGGTGACGTTATGGACCGCCGGCCCAGAGTCACCTGGTTGATGTTGTAGTAACTGGGGCTCTCCAGATCTGCCAGGGAGAAGTTGGGACCTGATGCCGTGGCCACGGGAGCTGCGGGAGGAGAGACAGCGGGTGAGGGGCAGCGCGGGGCACCGGGCACGCAGGCCTCCGCCCCGCAGCTGGCGCCAGGGGAACGACGCCCTGTACAGACCAGCTGCTGGGCACGGCGACATTGCAGGCAAAGCAATCACACGACACTCAGGGCCCAGCTACGGCCATTCAGGGCCTACCCATAACCCCGCCCCCGCCCCCTAGCCCCGCCCCTCAGGGTGACGGGCTCAGGCTCTCTGCAGGCTCAGGCAGCGTGGGTTACGCTCAGGTCCCGTTTCTGAGCTTTTCTCCCCAACCGCAGGGGCTGGAAACTTTTCCCTGTCCCAGGAGAGCTGCAATTCTCCTGGGCCCGTGCCCCCCGGCGCCAGCCCCCCGGCTCTGCCGACGGTGCCTAGGCCTTCACCTGGCCTGGGGCGACAGGCTCAGCTTTTGCTCGGTCCCCAGGTCGGGCAGAGGGGATAGACATGGAGCCCGGCTTCTGCTTGGCCACGGGGCACGTGAACCTGCTCTTCTGCAGTGCCCGCCTCCCCTACCCCCCAGCAGCCATTGGCTTAGCTTCTGAGCCAGCCTGTGGGCGTGCAGGAGGCTCCCACCCCATCACAGCCGTTCCCAACCCCCCTAGGATCCGCTTCCTAGGGGGAGCTGAGTGACATTGGGGGTGCAGGGCAGGGGGGAAATAGATTGAAGGAGCAAGATGGAGACGGAGCAGAGAATGATTCTCCAGCTGAGCCAGCCAGCATCCCCATACCCTGCCATGGGCGCCCCTTGCCAGCTGGGCACCCATCATGGGCAACCCGTGCCAGCCTCTCTAGCCAACCCCCTGGAGACGGACAAGGAGGAGAAAGGACCCCCGGGGGGAATCTATGGCAGCCCCCCTGCCCCCCGGGCCCGCCACTCACTCTGGGACACTCGGACCAGCTCCGTCACGTTCCAGACGCCCGACGTCACAAAACAGTCCTGGAAAGTCAAATGCCCTGAAGGGAAGGAGGAGACGGGCGTCAGCGGGGCAGCAATCGGGGCATGGAGGAAGGTGATGGACTCAGCTGGTGCCCCTCACTCCCGACCCACAGCCCCCTGCTAGCCCAGACTTGCCCCCCAGCTCTACCAGGGCCCCTCACTCCTGACCCGCAGCCCCTGCTAGTCAAGCCCTGGACTCCCCACAGCTCTGCGGATGCCTTTCAATCTTGGGGCAGGGAATATGGGGGGTAGAGAGAGGGCTGTGAGGGGCTCTCATCAGTGGGCAGTGGTTTGATGGGGGGATGGAGGGTGTAGGGGGTTATGGGGGGCTGTGGGGGTCTCACTGTTGGGCAGTGGTCTGATGGGGGATGGGAAGATGAGGGCTGTGGCGGGCTATAGGGGGTCAGGGGGGCTGTGGGGGTTTCTCACCCTTGGGAAGAGGTTTGATGGGGGGATGGGGAGATGGAGGCTTTGGAGGGACCATGGGGGGACTTTGGGGGGCTATGGGAGGTGGTGGGGTGGCTGTAGGGGGACCATGGGGGGCTGTGGGGGTCTCTCACCATTGGGCAGTGGTTTGATGGGGGGCTGGGGGGACCATGAGGGGCTGGGGGGGTCTCTCACCATTGGGCAGTGGTTTGATGGGGGGCTGTGGAGGGACCATGGGGGGCTGTGGGGGTCTCTCACCATTGGACAGTGGTTTGATGGGGGACCATGGGAGGCTGTGGGGGTCTCTCACCATTGGGCAGTGGTTTGATGGGGGGCTGTGGAGGGACTATGGGGGGCTGTGGGGGTCTCTCACCGTTGGGCAGTGGTTTGATGTCCACATCTCCTTGCTGGTTTGAACTGTCTGATTGTCCGGATTCTGTAACACACAAACAGAGAGTGACGTCAGGAGCTGGGCAGCGTCTGGCAAAGGGGGCCCAATCCTGGTGAGGTTCTGGGCAGTGCCCAGCACAGGGGGCCCGATCCCGGATGGGGTCTGGGCAGCACCCCGCACTGGGGGCCCGATCCTGGAGAGGGTCTGTATCGTTACCATAACAGACAACAACAAACCCAAACCCACCCCGGACCCTCCCCAAAGTTTGTCCCAAACTGACCTTCAGAACAGTATGCCAGGTGCACCCAGGAGTGCCATGGCCCCTCCCCGTTTCCCCCCGGACCCCACTCGCCCACCCCCTGCAGCCTTGGACTCAGGGTGGCCTCAGGACATTTTTAGCGCTGCTCAGCCTTCACCCTTCATTTTCCACCCGGTTTCCAGTCCCCCCAATGCTGGGCATCGGAGTCATCCCCCTCCACCCCTACTGCACATCAGGGCACAGCCCCGGCGCTGCAGTGGCACAGTTCAGGTGTTGCAGTGGCACAGCTTGGGCATTTCAGGGACACAGTTTGGGCATTGCAGTGGCACAGTTCAGGTGTTGCAGTGGCACAGCCCGGGCTTTGCAGTGGCACAGTTCGGATGTTGCAGTGACACAGTTTGGGCATTGCAGTGGAACAGCTCTGGAGTTGCAGTGGCACAGTTCGGACATTGCAGTGGCACAGTTCAGTGTGGCAGTGGCTCAACCTGGGCTTGGCAGTGGCTCAACCTGGGCTTTGCAGTGGCACAATTTGGGCATTGCAGTGGCACCATTCAGGCATTGCAGTGGCGCAGCCCAGGCTTTGCAGCGGCACTGCCCGGGTGTTGCAGCTCTGGTGCCGTGAGTGTTTAGCGGTAGCGCTCGTGGTGTACCCAGGGGTGCAGCAGTTCTCCACCCTCACCCCACATTTTCTCTGCTGGGGTTAATGGGCCACGTCCCGACCCCCTTCCTCAGCCTGTATCCCCTGGCGAAGGCAGCGGCCCCTCAGCGGCAGGATGGTGCCATGGCCCCGCAGCTGGCGCTGGGCACAGGACCGGGCTGAGGACCCAAGCGGTCGGCGCTGCCCTGGATTCTCCGGCTGTGCCCTGTGGGGCTGCCCAGCCGGGAACCTCCAGGCCTGAGGCCTCCAAAGAGTTAATCGGCCTCGGCCTTCCCCTGCTGGCTTGGCACAGGCGGCTGCCAGCCCGCGGGTTACCTATGTCAACAGCCCACGCTCTGCCCCCCCTCCTGGCATCAGCCGGGGTGCCGCCCCCTGCCCCGGGTCCATCTCCTCCAAAGCCCAGCCCCCCAAAAGCTGGCTCAGGCCCCGCTCCCCGTTCGGCCCTGCCGGCTGCTGGCAGCCATCTTAAAACTTGGCAGCCATTTTAGTGCTGGCGGCTAGCAGCGGCCCCATGGCTGAGGGAGGGACGGGGCTGGGGGCTGAACCCTGGGACTGGGGAAACGCAGCCTTCAAAGCGATGAGAGGGGGAGGCCGGGGGGGAGGGGGCATGGTGGGGGCTGGCGTGGGAAACACACAGGTTCTCGAGGCCTCCCCAGGCACAAGCTCCCGCCAGCTCTGGGGCCAGTGAGCCAGCCTGGGGTCAGAGAGGAAGAGGCCGGGCACGCTGCGTCTGGGTTGCAGGAGGGGAGTGGGGTCTGGTGGTTAGAGCAGGGGCCAGGGAGCCAGGAGTCTGGGGTTCTCTCCCCAGCTCCGGGAGGGGCGGGGTGTCTGGTGGTTACAGCGGGCGGGAGCAGGACTCCTGGATTCTATCCCAGAGCCCTCGTTAGTGCTGGCTAACGACCCAGTGGGGTGGGGCTCGCGGTGCTTGTGGGGTGCAGGACAGTGCCCTTCGTGGCTGGGCAGGAGCTGTGAGACGTCCCAGGGCTCAGTGCCCTCAGCCCAGCCTGGGCAGGGGCTGGACGGGGGCTGCTCCACCAGGGGTCCCAGCAGGGAACAGCTATGGAGCCGCCCCCTAACGCTTGGCCACACTCGGCTCCAGAGCTGGGATAGAACCCAGGAGTCCTGGCCCCCAGCTTCCCCGCTCTAACCACTAGACCCCGTCCCCACTCCTCCCAGAGCCAGGGAGAGAACCCAGGAGTCCTGCCCCAGCCACGCCTCCCTCCATCAGTTCTGGTGGGGGGAGAGGTCCCCCCTCCCCAGCTTTTATCCAGCGACTAAACCCTTATCGGGTGGCAGCAGCTGAACAAACATAAACCTGCCGCTGGCAGAGCCCCTACAATGCCCGGCTGCTTTATCTAACCCACGCAGACCAAGCACAGCCCCCTGCCAGCAGTGCTCTGAAGGGGGGGGAAGCCAGGCAGGATTTTACTTGCCCCCCCGACCCCAGTGCCAGCTTCTCCCCAAGGAGGCTCTGAGACACCATCGGGTGCTGGGGGGTCGGATCCACGGAGACGCCATAATGCAAGCTGGTGCTAAGCCGGGATTCTGGTGCCCCTCACTCCCGACCTGCAGCCCCCTGCTAGTCCAGCCCTGGGCTCCCCTCCCACAGAGAAAGGGTGATGGAAGGACTGAGCTGGGAGGGGGCTGCCCCTAAGCCTCCACCCAGGTGAGAGCAGGGATCGAACCCCGCCTCCCCCCAAGTGGAGAAAGACTCGCCCCAGGCTGAGGGGCGCTATAGGGACTATGACCTGCAGGCCGAGGGGCTGCTGCCCACACGCTCCAGCTCACAGTGCCCTGCTCGCCCTGGTTCGAATCTCAGCACAGACTTTCCAGCCACCCCGTCCCTGCCCAGGGGCTCCCTGCCCAGCGGAGCTCATTAGCTGGGCCCTGCCCCTGCCTGCCCAGGCCAGCCCCAGAAGCTGGGACGCGATTGGCTGCGGGGCGCGGCGATGGGAGGGCCAGCGATGGCAGCCACAGAGCCCCCTCCTCCCTGGCCATGGGCAGTGCCCTCTCGGCGCCAGGACTGTAGCCTCCCCCCCCCAGCTCCATGCACCCCACAACAGTTGCTCGGCTGCGCGATCCTGGCCCTTCCCGCTCCGCTCCCCACCCCCACCCCCAGTACCCCATGGCTGATCATCTCTGCGCTCCTACCTGCAACTGGCCCATGCTGCCAGCCTCCAGCGCCCCCCTAGGACCAGCCCCATAGGCTTCCTCCTGCTGCCCCTTGTGCTGGGGGGCTCCTGGAAACCCCCGCAAAGCTCCCCCTTGTCCTGCCAAATCCTCCTCCAACCTCCCCTTGGCTGAGACGCCGACTAACACCCCCCCTCCTCCGACACTGGCCAGGCTGCTGGGGAGCTGAGCCCGCTGCCGTCAGGCTGCCCAGAGCTGGCCCCATAGGCTCCCCCATCCACCCATCACTCCGTCCCCACCTGCTGTCTCTGGGCTTGTACCTAGATTGGGGCAGGGACCATCTGTTTGGTGTTTGTACAGCACCCAGCGCCACGGGGCCCTGGGTGCTACCGTAATACACCTAATAACGTACAGCTCCTGGCGCCACGGGGCCCTGGGCACTATTGTAATACACTAATACATAAGAATGGCAAGACACTAGAACAATCCCTAATCTCTTGATAGTATCTTCTAGCCTCCATCATCCAAAATCACTTGAGAGCAACAGGGCATCCTACGGAGCGAAAACGCTCCAGAGACAGCAAAGGGTTCGTGGGAGCAGTGGACCTCAAACACCCTTAAATGCATAGAAATGTCCATACACAACTGCCCCACCTCAGAGGCAGCTGCAGCTCAGCGCCAGGCGAGGGGTCCCTGTATAAACAGCCCCTGGGCCCCACCCCAGAGGTGGCTGCATCCCAGCGCTGGGTGAGGGGTCCCTGTGTAGCCAGCGTGTGGAGCATTTGCAGTCCTGCCGGGTGAGCCAAGGCAGCAGGACTGTCCGATGTGCTACTGGGCGAGGTTGGCTCCCTCCCTTCAGGCTCTGGGCTCTGCAGAGACCCCCGTGCCAGCGGCTCTGATGCTGGCCGGCACTGGACGAGCCCTGGGAGGTGCCCGCTAGGAGCAGACCGGCAAAGAAGGGGTTAGAGCTGCCCGGTGAGCTGGTGTGTAGGGCTAAGCCAAGCCTGGGCAGAGGGAGACAAGCTCACAAGGCTCAGGAGAGAGGATGGACCCCCCGCCCCCGCAAGCAACCGATCACCTCCCCCACACTGCCAATCACCACCTGCAGCCCGAGCTCCCCCACACCCCGTTTCCCGGTTCCCCTCAATCCCAACCCACAACCCCCATGCCTGAGTGGATGGGCCGGTCACCACTAATGGCCAGGCCCCACGGGTGGTTTTGCCCTGTCCCATGCCTGGGTTTGGTTCCTACATTGTATGGACCCCCACTCCCCCGACCCCCCACCTGGCTTCTGGCCGGCTCCCTGGACGGCGTGTGCTGAATGGGTCCAGTTTTGCTCCCACCCATGGGATTTATGGGCCCCTCCCTGCGCAGAACAACTGCGCCCACGAGCTGCACAGCCCAGAAACCGGGGACAGGCCGGGCAGGGAACCAGCGCCCCCAGAGGCGGGGGCAGCAGCACACCGGCGCTCAGCGAACACGCTCACCCGCTACGCCAGCACCCACAATGTTCATCCAATGGGCCCCCTCGGACATGCTAACATACCACATGCACATTAACCCACCCAGTGCGCAGGGAGAGCACACGTGAACACACCCAAGGCACACGCCCTCACTACGCTCAGACAACTGGCACACCAGACATACACAGCTCTCACCCACCATGGACACACAGCACGCAGACAGGACCACATGCTATGCACAGGGAACAGGCCATACCTCGCACACTCAACATTTGTGTGACACACATGTAGCATCACACACACACAGCGTGACTGTAATGTGCACACATGGACAAAATACAGTGATGTAACATACACACACACAATAGACGCGCAAAACACATGTAACACCCAGGTCACACATAAAATACACACGTCACACACACATTCCCCCCCCGCCCCCGACATCTCTGGCGCCTCCTGGATGGTCTAACCCCAGCTCACCCTTGCAGCGCCCCCATCCTCCCGCAGGAACTTAGCAAAGAGGGGGAACCTGCCTGGCTCTGGGACCCCCTTTGGGCACCGTAGCAGACTCCCAAAACCGCACATTCGCTTGCGACACTTGGAATGGACCTGACCCCAGACCAGATTTGATTGCCCCCCACAAGCTCGGCTTGGCCTTGGGGTAGGGAACCAAACCCCTGCCAGCTCCCCCGGATCCTAGCGGCTCCCTGCGCCGGGGGGCTCATCTGTGGGGAAGGTGCCAGAAAGAAACTGGGACAGTCAGAGCCCCCCAAGTGAGAGAGGCCTGTGAGGGCTGCACCTGTGGGGCTGGAGGCTCCATAGCACTGCCCTCAGCTCTGCTGGGTTTATGGGGAAGAAGCAACTGCCCCCGCCCCACATCAGCCAGGTCCCCAGAATCTCTGGACATGCTGGGTTGCACCCCCTCCCCACATCTGGAAGGCATGGGAAGGAGACATTGGCAGCCCAAGGGGATATGGGCCCCCGCCAATCACGCCGGTCCCTGACCCACCTCAAACCAGCCCCCTGTCCCCCTGAGGACCAGCCTCCTGACACCCCCCACAGGACACTCAGCCGCCCCCCCCAGGGCTGCTCAAAGACTGGAGGATTTAAGCCCAGCCCTTGGGGCCCGGAACGCAGCCCCCCCACCACCCAGGGGCAGGCTGGGGGGCGGAGGTCTTGGCAGGGATGAAAGCAAGCGAGAGGCAGATGGCAGCTGGACCCAGCCCCCAGGTCACACGAGCCAAGGCATTGTCTGGCCAGCCCAGCTGGCCCAGCGCCCTGATCCCTCTCGGCTCTGCCCCTCCCTGGGGCAGCTCTGGGCGGGGGGGGGGTTGTTCCCATCACTGCTCAAACCTCTCCCTGCTGGGCCAGCCCCTCCTCGCCCATCCCCTTCACTGGCTGGTTACTGCCAGGCCATGGTGCTCTGCCGTGGGTTACCCCACCTGCGCTCCGAGCCAAGCAGGGTGGGACTGTGCCACTGTTTGGATGGGAGACTATTCAAGTAACCCCCCAGGGAGCGCCAGGAGGTGGAGGGGCTCAACAGGGGGTGCTCTGCCCCCATCAGTTCTGGCCCTGAGCCCCAGCGTGGCACAAGCTCCCCCAACACGTCTGTAATAGGAGAGCCCCCCAAACCCCAGGCAGGGGGTCCCTGCTAGTTCCCCCACCAGCCAGCGTCCAGCGGAGGCAGGATCCTCCTTCCCTTCCTGGCCCAAGCATCTGGGTCGCCCCCTGGGGTTCTGGAACCTGCTGCCCTGCCCCTACCCTGCAGTGCCCATGTCTTCATGCCATACGCGGGACCTAGCACACACCTTCCCCAGCATCGGGCAGATCCTACAATAATAAACCACTGTGAGCAACCTGGTGCCCCCGGGAGACCCTACTACAACAACAAGCCGGCAGGCTTACCCCCCACTACAGACACATTTGAGCCTGGTGCCAGGGGCACGGGGCTAGATAGTATCCCCAGGGAGGAGATGCCCATTGGTGCAAAGGTATGGGCAGCACATGGTCCCACTGCTGCCCTCTCTCTCGGCCCCACGCCACCTTGGTATGTCAGGCCACCCTGCCCCAGATCCATGATGCCTGGCTTTGCCCCGGGCACCCCAGACCCAACACATAACAATGCTCGCCAGCCCGAGTCAGACCCAAACTTATTGTTATTAGGAGTATTACGGTAGCACCCAGAGCCCCCCACACAGCCTGCGCCCTGCTGAGCGGGGGGCAGCACAAATCAGAACAAAGAAACACAGCCCAAGGAGTTGCCAAGCCTTTACTCCATATCCCCTCTGCCCCCCAGGATTTCATACCAGTGCGGGGCAAGGGAAGGGTGCTGTGCCAGGGCAGCACCCAGCACCCCAGGGCTCAATCCAGCCCTGTGCCCCTGTGCCCTGAGTTTGCCCCCTGGCAGTGCCCATCAGGCTGGTCCCCCTCTGGGAAAGGCTGTGGGATGGGACAGGGGAGATATCCTGGCCCTCCCCAGGACACCCCCCTGTTGGCAATGGCCGGGGGAAATAAAGGGGGGGACTGGTAGCGCGCTGCCCACAAACCCTAGGGGGGCTGGTACAATGCTGCTCACACACCTTGGGGGGGCTGGTACCACACTGCTCACATACCTTGGTGGGGGAGGCTGGTACCACACTGCTCACAGACCCTGGTGGGGGGCTGGTACCACACTGCTCACACACCTTGGTGGGGGGGGGCTGGTACCACACTGCTCACACATCCTGGGGGGGGCTGGTACCACACTGTTCACACACCCTGCGGGGGGCTGGTACCACGCTGCTCACAGGCCCGGAGGGAGGTGGGGCACTGGACACTCCCACCATCAGGGTGAGCCCCCCAACAGCCACAGTAACCAGGCCTGGTCAGGGGACAGGTCACAGCAGCCAGAGCCTGGCGCGCAGGGCGAGGGGCAGGGCACTGCCAGGGGACCCCTCCTCTGGGAGCGTCATGGGGCTACTGGGGGGGCGGGGGCTTGGAGTTAGAGCTGTGGGGCTGAGAGTCAGGATGCTGGGTTCTGACTCTGGAGGGCCAGGGGGTCAGAGGGCACCAGGGAACAGCCCCCCCAGGAGCTGGAATTGAGGAGGGGGCCCAGCCCCATCCCGAGAGGCTTCTCTGGAGAAGAGGCAGCCCTGGATGGGGGGACTTTGCACCCAAGCCCCCAGGGACCCCTGTGAGTGGGGGCAGAGCGAGGACGGACGGACGGCCCAGTGAACAGGTTGGGGGCTCCCCTCAGCCAGCTGGCTGCAGCTGGCCCCTAATCCCGAGCGGAGAGGAGGGCGTGCATGTCTCTTTAAGAGGAGACTTGGCACTGCCCGGTGCCCGCTGGCAGCCGGGTTTACAAGCAGCCTGTGCCTGCTGCAGCCATTTGACGAAGGGGAAGAGGCAGCGGCTGAGCCAGAGCGAGAGGCCGCGCCGCCAGCCCCAGCCAGCCTAAGATGGCGGCGCGGCAATGGGACTGCCCGGCAACTGCCAACACCTGGCAACCACCAGCACCCGGCAACCACTGGCTCCTGGCTATCATCAATGCCCGGCAACCACTGTGCCAATGCCTGGCAACCGCCCACACCCAGCAACCACCATGCCGACACCTGGCAACCACCAGCACCCGGCAACCGCCAACACTCGGCAACCGCCATGCCAATGCCCAGCAACCGCCAATGCCTGGCTACCACTGTGTCAACCCCCGGCAGAGACAGACCGACCCACTCTGCAGGGAGAGGCAGATCTGTCCCTGTGGGCTCCTGGAGCGAACTGGGTGCCTAGGGCACGAGGCCAGGGCACTGCACGGGTTAATGACTGCCAGGGAGGGAGAATCCCACACCCCATTGGGAGAGAGAGAGACAGACAGACAGAGGGTGTATATGGAAAAAGAGAGAGAGAGAGATGGGGTGTATGGAGCTAGATAGATAGATAGATAGATAGATAGATAGATAGAGGGGGTGTATGGGGATAGAGAGATAGATAGATAGATAGATAGAAGGGGTGTATGGGGATAGATAGATAGATAGATAGATAGATAGATAGATAGATAGAGGGGGTGTATGGGGATAGATAGATAGATAGATAGATAGATAGATAGATAGATAGATAGGGGGTGTATGGGGATAGATAGATAGATAGATAGATAGATAGATAGATAGATAGAAGGGGTGTATGGGGATAGATAGATAGATAGATAGATAGATAGATAGATAGATAGATAGAAGGGGTGTATGGGGATAGATAGATAGATAGATAGATAGATAGATAGATAGATAGAAGGGGTGTATGGGGATAGCTAGATAGATAGATAGATAGATAGAAGGGGTGTATGGGGATAGATAGATAGATAGATAGATAGATAGATAGATAGATAGATAGATAGAAGGGGTGTATGGGGATAGATAGATAGATAGATAGATAGATAGATAGATAGATAGAAGGGGTGTATGGGGATAGATAGATAGATAGATAGATAGATAGATAGATAGATAGAGGGGGTGTATGGGGATAGATAGATAGATAGATAGATAGATAGATAGATAGATAGAGGGGGTGTATGGGGATAGATAGATAGATAGATAGATAGATAGATAGATAGATAGATAGAAGGGGTGTATGGGGATAGCTAGATAGATAGATAGATAGATAGATAGAAGGGGTGTATGGGGATAGATAGATAGATAGATACATAGATAGATAGATAGATAGATAGAAGGGGTGTATGGGGATAGATAGATAGATAGATAGATAGATAGATAGATAGATAGATAGATAGATAGATAGAAGGGGTGTATGGGGATAGATAGATAGATAGATAGATAGATAGATAGATAGATAGATAGATAGAAGGGGTGTATGGGGATAGATAGATAGATAGATAGATAGATAGATAGATAGATAGATAGATAGATAGATAGATAGATAGAAGGAGTATATGGAGCTAGATAGATAGATGCGGTGTATGGGGATAGATAGATAGATAGATAGATAGATAGATAGATAGAAGGGGTGTATGGGGATAGATAGATAGATAGATAGATAGATAGATAGATAGATAGATAGATAGATAGAAGGGGTGTATGGGGATAGATAGATAGATAGATAGATAGATAGATAGATAGATAGATAGATAGATAGATAGATAGATAGAAGGGGTGGATGGGGATGGATAGATAGATAGATAGATAGATAGATAGATAGATAGATAGATAGATAGATAGATAGAAGGGGTGTATGGGGATAGATAGATAGATAAATAGATAGATAGCAGGTTTGAGGATAGCTAGCCAGAGGGGGTGTATGGGGATGGACAGAGGACGTATGTGGGGATGGATGAATAGACAGACAGGGGTGGACGGGGACAGACAGACATGGGGACAGCTAGCCAGAGGGGGTGTCTGGGAACGGAGGGACAGACAGACGGACAGATGTGTGGGGGTAGCTAGCCAGAGGGGGTGTCTGGAGGCAGATGGGCAGCAAGGGCATAGGGGGATGGGGACAGAGATCTCGACTGGGGAGACACAGCTTCCCTGCCCCCTCAGCCCGCCCCCGGTTGCCGTGTGCCCAAACACTCTCGACGCCTGGTCCTCTCCCACCCCAGGCGGCTCACAACTCTGGCTGCCCCGGTGCATTGTGGGAGGCGGCAGTGGGTTTGGGTAATTGGTGTTCTCAGGACCCCCCCATCCCCGCCAATGGGACTCATCCCCAGAACTGCCTCCTTGGGCTTGACAAACAGAAGTGACTGCTGCCCCCTGCAGGGCGAGCTGGCAGGTAACCCCCTGACTGGGAGACGTGTGCAGAGGTGGGAGGTCAGATTGGACAAGGAGGGGTTGGACCCGCACCCCAAAACACACCACTCCTCCCACCAGCCAGAGCCCCAAACACAGCACCCTGGCCCACAGAAACACAGGCCCCCAAACATCCCCAATACAGCCCCCCAAACACCCCCCAATACAGCTCTCCATAATCCCCCAAACACCCCAATACAGTCCCCCAAAACAGCTCCCCATAACCCCCCAAACACCCCAAGATTGCACCTCACAGGCCCCCAAACATCCCCAATACAGACTCCCACAACCTCTCCAAACACCCCAATACAGCCTCCCGCACACCCCAATACAACTCCCAAACAAGCCCCAGTTTCTCTCTTTCTCTCGGTTTTAATAAAAGTTATTTCGAAGGTGGCAACTGAACCACCCAATACACAGAACTGAGAGCGGGGGCAGGGAGAGAGCAACAGACAGAGGGTGTGTGGGGCAGACGGACAGGGGACAAGAGGTGGGGCTGGAGGGGTGTGTGGGGCAGACAGATGGAGGGTCTGCGGGTGGGGCTGGAGGGTGCATGGGGCAGATGGACGGGAGTCAGAAGGTGGGGCTGGACAGACAGGTTTCTGTGGGGCTGGGGGAGCCTTGCCGGGGGTCTGACCCACATGCAAGGCAGCAGCAGGAAGGGGTGAGTGGAGGAGGCAGGTGATGGGGGGCAGGAGGAGCCCAGGTCTCCTGGGCTCTTGGGGAAGCTTCCCTCCACCCTGCCTGGCACCCACGGGGGCAAAGGTTGCTGCCCTCAAGAGGGACCTGGCAATGGGCCCCAGATGCTGCTGTTTCCTGGGTGAGGCTGGGGGGAGCAGAGACCTGCCCTGGGCCCGGGATCCCTGCTATGTGTGCTGCCTGCCGGGCACAGACCTCAAGGGCAGGGGCTGGACCCGCCCCAGGTCTGCCGAAGGGAGAGGGGTGCGGAGGAGCCAGCAGCGCGCCTGTGCCCAAATCCAGGCAGCCTCCCTGAGCCCTGCCCCACCCCCTCTTGCCATGGGGCTGGCAGAAGGGGTTCACTAGGCCTGGGGGTTGGGAAAGTTCCTGTCTTGGCTGGACCAGGGCCGGTCATGCCTGGCACAGGCGGGTGGGGGGTGTCCCTGGCACTGCCCCCAGGAGGGCAACAGGCCCCATCCCTGCTCCAGCCCCACAGGACAGTCACTGGGGCTGCGTATCCCCCGGCCAGAGCTAGGTGGCGCAGTGGGCTCAAGATGGGAGGACACTTCCACCTTCTAAGGCTGGGGATAGTAAATGCATCGTAAGGGAGCCTGTCACCTGGGCCTCTGGGCTCCCCCTCCCCGCACTCTGCCAGTGCCCCTCACTCCCGACCCGCAGCCCCCTGCTCTCCCAGCCCTGCGCCCCCTGCAGGGGGTGCTGTGGGTCTGTCAGTGGCACCTTGGCAGTGTCCCCCCTTCACTTTCACACGCGCCCGCCTGGCTGGAGGGGAAATCAGACCCATTCCTTGCCCCGGGTGACACAGGCCCCCTGGCAGGGAGCAGCTGGGTGGGGCAGGAGGGTTACACCCCTTTCCCAGGAAGGGCCGACGCCGCCCAGGGAGGTCCCAGGGGCCGTTACGCCAGCTTGGCTGTGGGCCGGCCTGCGAGGAAGGCGGGGGCGGGGGCCCAGCTGCTGTGAAAGGCCCTTTGTCTGCTGGCGGAGGTTATCCGAGGTAACCGCAGGATCGCGCCCGACCTTCTGTTCCACATTAGCACTGGGGGGCCCGGCTCCTGCCCACTCGCTCCCGCCGCTGACCTACTTTCCTCCGGAGACGCGCAAAGGGGGCCTGGCTGCTCCCGCTGCCCCAGGGGCCCTGAATTAGCTCCCACTGGGGGTGAGCAGCACAGGCAGGAGACACCCGCCACCCCTGCTGCCCACAGAGGCCCTGTTCCCAGAGCACGGGGACTGCCCCAGGCAACGTTCTACTCAGCACTTTGCTAATGGAGGGGTCATATCCCATTGCAGAGATGGGGAAACTGAGGCACAAGGGCAGGAAGGAGTATGGCCCAAGGTCACACAGACAGTAAGAGGCAGAGCTGAGGAACAGAACCCAGGAGTCTGGCTCCCAGCCCCCTGCTCCAACCACTAGACCACACTCCCCTCCTAGAGCTGGGGAACGAACCCAGGAGTCCTGGATGTCCCTACATGGCAGGACAGCCTCTGTGTGTTCTGTCTCAGCTGGGTACTCTGGGGGGGGGTGATGGGCATGGGGTGGTAGAGCGGCTGGCAGAGGGGCTGGGGTGCCGGACAGCCCAGGCTGAGCACGGCAGGATCTGGGGGTGCCCATGGGGAGCCCCGGGGGGTGGGCAGGATGGAGCTGCACTCACAGCCCGTGGCACCATCTGGCCACGCATCTCCCACCCGAGCCCAGCCCAGAGCTCCTGGGCCACCCCAACGGGCCCTCAGTGCCACTCGGAAGAGAGTCGGGCCAAAACCTGCCCAGATGGACAGAACCAAACCAAGCTCAGCCAGCCAAAATTGACCCACGAGCAGCCCCTGCACAGACAGAACTGACCCAGGATGGAGCTGAAGGGGGACCAGAACCGGGCCAAACAGAACAGAGCTGGGGCCAGAACCAACCCCGGATCAGAACCCGTCTGGCCCCACAGAGCTAAACCAGGGCTAGAACCCACCCAAAGAGAGCCAAGCCAGGCCCAGAACGGGGATACCAGGACTAGAACCCCCTCGGCAGCTAGTGCCCAGCCTGGCCTGGCCGCTTCTGCTCCGCCACCAGGAGGAACTTCCCCACCCGTCACCAGCAGCAATAGCAAGGCCTTTATCTTCTCTTTGCAGAGCATGGCCAGGTGGGCACCCCCGGCCTGGGGTAAGGGCAGTGCTGGGTTGGCAGGGGGGTTTCCATGTCCCACTTGGCCCCACTTTCTCCCTGCCCCCATCCCCGTCCTGCAGGGGGCTAGGTGGGGAGTCCTGTCCTGCAGGGGCCAGGCGGGGGGGGGAGGGATGTCCTGTCCTGCAGGGGGCCAGGCTGGGAGGTCCTGTCTTGCAGGGGGCTGGGTGGGGGGGTCCCATCCCCTGGGGGCTGGGCAGGTGGGGTCCCGTCTGTCTTGCCGCCCCATGTCTGGCAAGCCGCAGCCCCAGCTCTCGGGGCAGGAGCTCAACGCCCGCCGGGCTCCTGCTCCCACACACCAGCTGCCTGAGACCCTCCCTGGGGACCCCAGCCACTGACCCAGCCTCCGACACGATGTCCTGCCAAAGCTTCTCCTGATTAATTCAGTTAAGACGGGAACGAACTTCCCAGATCCCCTCGTCTGCTGGTCGAAGGCTCCCCACGCCGGCAGCCCCAGGCCCAGTGTCCAGGCCTGGGGCTCGGTTCTCTACGCCGAGGCAAGGGGCTGCAGGTCAGGATTGAGGGGCACCAGAGGCTGCCCCAACCGCAGGGCTGCAGTAAAGGTTAACGAGACTGGGCCACAGGGCAAATGGGGGGAGGGGATGATTTCAAAGAGGGAGGGGGAGCCTTCCCGGGGATCCCTGGCTGGGCTGGGACACCCCCTCCCCTGGCACAGCGGGAGGGGGGTTTGCAACTTTTCAGCCCCCGAACTTTTGCTAGTGGCAACATTAAAAATAAAACCCAGGAGTCCAGATTCCTACCCCACCCCCACACTGCCATTGACACACCCTCCCACCTCAGAACCAGGGACGGAACCCTGGAGTCCTGGCTCCCAGCCCCCAACTCTAATCACTAGTCCCCACTCCCCTCCCAGAGCCAGGCACAGAAGTCCTGGCTCCCAACCCCCCTCAGTGTCACACTCAGATGGGCTGGAAGGAAAGGGGATCGCAGGGGCTCTGGCCTCCGTCTGTCCTGTGCCAGGCACTGGTTCCTGGTGCTCCCAGCCCAGTTCTCCTACCTGCCCCACGGAAGGGTGCCAAACGCCTCTGCCGACGCCATGGGAGCAGGATCACGCCACCCACCACCAAGATGCTGCCACCTCTGGGCTGGGAGGCAGCAGCTGCTTGCCAGCTGGCCAGCCAGGCTCCCCATGCAATTTGGGACAGGAAGTGAAGGCAGAATCCTGTCACCCAAGCGCCCGGAGGGGCTGCCAGCCATGGGGGACTCATCTCCCCGCCATGTGCCGATGAGCTGCCAGCTCCACCGCTCCGGGAAGGCAGCCAAGCAGGGAGGATTATTTTTATAAGCCAGTAAAAGGCACGTGGGACTCAGGTAGATGGAGGCCCTATGTAGGAGAAGTGGATGCACAGAGCACAGTGGGGAATGGGGGGGGAGCAGGGAGCGAAGTGGGGGGTGGATCTTTAAACCAACCTTCAGAGAAATGTCTCACTGAGCTCCTTTCCCGCCTTCCCACCCCAAATTAGCAATTTCCAGGCCCCATGTGTCCAAAAATAGTACTTTCCAGGCCCTCTTGAGTCTAAAATTAGCAGTTTCTAGCCCCCCATAAAATTTGTGGTTTCTAGTCCCCACACGTCTAAAAATAGCAGTTTCTAGCCCCCCATGCATCTAAAATTAGCAGGTCCCCCCCCAATCCAAAAGGGGCCATTATTCAGCGCAGTTCAACTGAGCCAGTTCATGACAGCTGGTTCAAAAGCCACCCTTTTGAATTCTCGGGGGCCCCCACACCTGTCTCCCCAAATTAAAAGGGTAATTTCACCCAAATGAGAATTAACAGTTTCTTGTCTCCCCCTCCCTCCCCTCCCCCGGCTGAATGGGGCAGTTTCTCAGCCCCCCTGTGGGGTGAGCTCGGGAACAGATGCGGCTGAGGGGCATTTAGCCCAGCAGGCCTGGTCTCCTAGGATGAGTGACGGGAATGTGGGGTCCCACACTGCACCCCCACCCCGCCCCACAGCAGAGGGGCAGCCCGGCGCACCACGCCAGGCGGCAGTGCTGGAGCTCCCAGAGAACAGGTCGCACCGTGCAGCTAATAGGAGGGTGGCAAACTCAAATTGCTTTTAATTAAGTGAACAACAGCGGCCCCACCTCCTCCCTGACACCAGGCAGGAGTCTGGAGAAAGCCATGGCCGCCTGCCATCACCCCAGCACTGGGGTGACCGGATCGGGCCCAAGATGCCTGGCTCCCAGCCCTGACCCCACTCCCCTCCCAGAGCGGGGAGAGAACCCAGGAGTCCTGGCTCCCAGCCCCCACCTGCTCTAAGCACTGCACCCCACTCCCCTCCCAGAGCAGGGAGAGAACCCCAGAGTCCTGGCTCCCAGCCCCCACCCCCACCCCAGCTTCAACCCCTTCCCCTCCGATTCTGCCACGGTATCCCAGACTAAACTCATGGCTGAGGTGTGGGGCCTTTCCCCACAAGCCAGCTCTCCCAGCGCCAGCCGAGCGGCGTCAGATGGAAACGCGCAATAAACACCGAATTCAAAGGAGACGAACCCGGTGGGGGGCCCCAGCGACCGGGGCAGGGGGGTGCGAAGTGCCAGCGGGGAGCTGCCCGCAGCCGCCGAGCAGAGCAGAGAGCCGCCGAGCGCACATAGGCAGTGATGGGCAGTGGCAAGTGTGAACAGACACAGGAGCCTCGGGCAGCTGGCCCGGTTCTGGGCACCGAGCGTCGCCAAGGGGCTGACAGGCGGCAGAGTGGGACATGGGCCCTTCCCCACTAGGGAGGGGCACTGGCCAGCTGGGGGGGGCAGGGAGAATTGGACCCGGGGTCTTTCCCCTGAAGGGGGTGGCAGCTCCAATCTACCCCCAGGCGGGGACCGGCAGGCTTAGGGGTGCGGAAAGGCGCACAGGGCTTTTCCCCATCATGTCACCATGGAGAACCCCAGCCCAGGGTCTGCGTTAGGGTCCTTCAGTGGCTCTTGGGTGAGACGAGTTTGGAGGGTCTCAGTCACAGCCACTAAAGAGGCAAGTGCCCCGCTGGAAGCCAACGCCAAGGCAGGCAGCTTTATCAGCAGCCTCTGGGTGGGGAGTGGGATCTAGTGGTTAGAGCTGGGCGCCAGGTCTCCTGGGTTCTATCCCTGGCTCTGGGTGGGGAGTGGGATCTAATGGTTAGAACAGTGGGCTGGGTGCCAGGACTCCTGGGTTCTATCTCTGGGCAGGGAGTGGGATCGAGTGGTTATAACAGGAAGCTGGGCGCCAGGACTCCTGGGTTCTATCCCTGGCTCTGGGTGGGGAGTGGGATCTAATGGTTAGAACAGTGGGCTGGGTGCCAGGACTCCTGGGTTCTATCTCTGGGCAGGGAGTGGGATCTATTGGTTATAACAGGAAGCTGGGCGCCAGGAATCCTGGGTTCTATCCCTGGCTCTGGGTGGGGAGTGGGATCTAGTGGTTAGTGCAGGGGGCTGGGACTCAGTCCCAGCATGTGGCTGAGGCGAGAGAATGCAGCTGGCTCTGGGGAGTGGGGGCCACGCACGCCCAGGCACTGAGAATTTGCCCCTTCCTGCTGTGCGGCCCTGCAGGGGGCAGTGCCCCCCTGTGTCTGGAGTTCCCAGCTCTCCGCTGGCCCCATCCCTACGGCTCCCCAGCGGCTGGAGGTGTTTCCTGCTGCCGGCCGAGCGGCCCAGATTTACGAGCAGATGCTGGTGCGGGGCTGGTTGTAATTTTAACCCCCAATCGCAGCCTCCGGGGCTGGAAGCAATTTTTCTCGTTACAATCTCTGGGCTCCCTGTCGCTCCCCCCACCCCCCCAACTCAGCCACAGCCCAGCTGACCCACATGTGGGGAGCAGATTGGGGGGGGAGACTTCCCCCTGCAACCAACATTTCCCTTCCCAGGAACCCCCGCTCTGTTCCCCCGCCCGGTAAGGTTTACTCCACGCCCGGGGCGCTGGCTTGAGTCCTGCCCGAGGCAGCAACTGATCCTCCGGGGGCCAGTGCGTGTAATGAGCTTGAGGGGATCTCAGCCCGGTTCCTACATGGCCCCTCTCAAGTATCGACCCACTGCTGCTCCCCACCCCACAGCCCCTGCAGCGGAGCAGGCTGAGGGTGGAAGGGGCTGGAAGTGGAGTGGCTCGTGGGGGTCTCGGGGCTGCGGGGGAAGGAGGGGGCAGCCTGGGCGACAGCCACGGAGGAACCCACAGGGCATTGGGGTGTGTGGGGCACTTTGTGCAGTGGGAAACACAACTACAAATGGGGGCAGGGGGGAAACAGGGACCATCAGACAGCTGTGAGATGTGGGCTGGGGGAAAGACCCCAAGTCCCACTCCATATCCCACAAGCCAGCCAGGCACCTGTGTGCCCTAGAGCAGAAAGGACACATGTCCCACTCTGCACCCCTCTGAGCCAGACAGTATCCTGCACCACGGGGCCCTGGGCACTACCGTAATGTACCTAATACCTAACGTACAGTGCCTTGCACTACAGGGCCCCGGGCACTACCGTAATGTACCTAATACAGAAAGTACAGCGCCTTGCACCACAGGGTCCCGGGCATTACCGTAATGTACCTAATACAGAACGTACAGCATCCTGCACCATGGGGCTCCGGGCACTACTGTAATGTATCTAATACCTAACGTACAGTGCCCTGCACCATGGGGCCCCCCAGGCACTACCATAATGCACCTAATACAGAATGTACAGAGCCCTGCACAATTGCAGATGACCAGGTGCTGCCGTAAGACACCCCAGTCTTAGCTCGGCGTTTTCATCTGGAGAGCTGTAAGGACTTCCCTAAGGAGGTTGGTATTTTTAACCCTATTTCACAGCTGGGGAAACTGAGGCACAGAGTGGTAAAGTGACTTGACCGAGGTCATGGAGCAGATGCGGCAGGACTGGGACTAGAGCCCAGCTGTCCTAGCTCACCACACTGAGGGCACACAGGAAGGAATGGCAGAGTAGGAGATCAAACCCAGGCATCCTGGCTGCCCCCCTCTGCTCTCCCCCCACGTCCCTCTTGGAGCTGGGGATCGAACCCAGGTGTCCTACAACCTAGCGCCTCCCACCCGACTCTTTCTACATCACGCTCTTTGCTCACAGTCGGAGGGTTAACTAGACCCCAGTTCCCCAAGGGCGGGGGCAGCCCAGGGCTGGGTGGTGCCAGGGCAGGGCCCATCTGCTGGGGGGATGTTACCAAGCTTTGGGCTTTGTAAGTCTAGGGGCTCGGGCACTGGGCTGGGAGCCAGGATTCCTAGGGTCTAGGTCTGGCTCTGGCCCTGACCTGTTGTGTGTCCTTGCCCAAGTCCTATGTCTGGACTGTGCCTCAGTTTCCCCTCTCACTCTGTGGAGCGACGGGGACCCAATCTCAGCTGAAGCTCTAGGTGCTGCTGTAACACATCTAACAGCAAGGCTGCGGTGCAGCTGCGCCCAGCCGGCGAGCGCCCGCCGCTGGCAGATGCTCTGGACGCTAACCGGACAGCTAGGCCAGGCCCGTGGGTTGGGTCCCTCTGGGGCCTTTGGAACGGACCAGCCCCCACCCAGGCCTTGGAGCTCTGGGGTCAGGTAACAGGAGCCAGCCCCACAGAGCCCAGCTCAGACGCCCTTCAGCTGAGCCCCTTATGCAGCACCCCACCCGCAGCCCCCTGCTAGCCCAGCCCTGGTCTCCCACACAGCCCTGCCGGTGCCCCTCACTCCCGACCTACAGCCCCCCGGCAGCCCAGCCCTGGTCTCTCACACAGCCCTGCCGGTGCCCCTCACTCCCGACCTACAGCCCCCCCGCAGCCCAGCCCTGGTCTCTCACACAGCCCTGCCGGTGCCCCTCACTCCTGACCTACAGCCCCCCTACAGCCCAGCCCTGGTCTCCCACACAGCCTTGCCGATGCCCCTCACTCCCGACCTACAGCCCCCCCACAGCCCAGCCCTGGTCTCCCACACAGCCTTGCCGGTGCCCCTCACTCCCAACCTACAGCCCCCCCACAGCCCAGCCCTGGTCTCCCACACAGCCCTGCCGGTGCCCCTCACTCCCGACCTGCAGCCCCCCCCCCAGCCCAGCCCTGGTCTCCCTGCCAGCCCTGCCGGTGCCCCTCACTCCCGACCTGCAGCCCCCCCCAGCCCAGCCCTCCAGCCCTGCCAGTGCCCCTCAGTCCAGATCCGCAGCCCCTACTAGCACAACCCTAGACTCCCCCCACAGTTCTGCTGGTGCCCCCCACTCCTGACCTGCAGCCCCCCCCAGCCCAGCCCTGGTCTCCCACACAGTCCTGCCAGTGCCCCTCACTCCTGACCTGCAGCCCCCTCCCCAGCCCAGCCCTGGTCTCCCTGCCAGCCCTGCCGGTGCCCCTCACTCCCGACCTGCAGCCCCCCCCAGCCCTCCCGGTGCCCCTCAGTCCTGATCCGCAGCCCCTGCTAGCCCAACCCTAGACTCCCCCCACAGTTCTGCTGGTGCCCCTCACTCCTGACCCACAGGCCCGCTAGCCCAGCCCTGCCCTCCCCCCACTTGGCCGGTGCCCCTCAATCCTGACCCACAGCCGCCCCCGCCCCCAGCCTAGCCCCGGGGCCCCCCAGCCATGTTGAGGCTGTGTTGGGGGTGCCTGGCGAGGTGGGGGGGGCTCGGCCAGGAGCGCAGCTCTCTGGCTACGCAGAGGCCGGGTTGAAGGGGCCGGTTAGGGGGAGCCGGCGAGGGAGCTCAGCAGAGGAAATACGCAAAGAATTCGCCTGGCTCGGGGCCAGCGGGTCAAAGGAACAAAGAGACAATTGTTTATATTGGGTCCTGCGGGGCCCGCACGGCACAGAGCGCTTTTCCGACCCGGACGCCAGGGTCCTCTGGGGAGGCCTGGACTCCACCGTTCCCCAAAACAGCCTGAGGCTGCCCCCCCCACCAGCACAGGGAGCAGGACGGAGCTGAGCTCAGCACCACAGGACTTGGGGGGCTCAAGCTGTGTCTAAGGGAGCCCCCATCTGCCTCTCCCCCCACCCAGCCCAGATCTGAACCCCAAGGTGCCCCACACTGAACCCAGCTCATGACGCCCCCATCCCGCCAGCTGGGGGAGACGCCCCCGAGAAAACTGCCCCAGCACCTCTACTCCTGAGGATCTCAGCATGCTGCAGCCCCCATCCCGCTGCGCACCCCCTGCTTCTTGAGGGCCTCAGCCCCCATCCCCAGAGCCCAGCTGGCGCCTCCACCTGAGTCTAACAAACACAAAGCAGGACTCCTGGGTTCTCTCCCCAGCTCTGGGAGGGGAGTGAGGCCTAGTGGTTAGAGCAGGGGGCTGGGAGTCAGGACTCCTGGGTTCTCTCTACAGCTCCCACTCACCCTGTCACCTGGACCAAGCCCATGCCTCAGTTTCCCCTTCTAGAAGGGGGCTCACAGGAGTCTGCCAGAGCTCTTAAAGGTGCCGTGTTCCCCAGTGCTACATCTGGGAGTCGGGGAGGGGCCTTCCCACTAAAGCAGGGGGACACTCAGTTACCAAAGGGAAGACTGCACCTGCTGCTTCAGTGGCTAGGTGTGGAACCCAGGCGTCCAGGCTCCCTGGGCTGGGGCTCACATCTCTGGGCTAATGAGTGGGGAGGTCCAGGCAGGGAACTGTCCTGAGGCCCCCCAGCCCGCTAGCCCAGGGCTCATAGGACTGGCAATCAAAGGGGCTGGAGGTGGGACAGGGCACGGGAGGGACCCCTAACACTCTCACACCCATCCCTCCCACTGCTCTCAGCTGGTCCTGCCCTACATCCCTGGCTTCCCTCCCACCCTGAGGAGCGAAGCCTGGGGATTGGGTGGGTTCGGGCAGGGGCGGGACTGGGGGACTCCGGCCCAGCAGGGTCAGGGTTAAGTTTGTCAGCGGCTAATTAGAGCCCTTGGGTGAAAGAATTTGAATGCAGAGCAGTGGTGGGCTGGCTGTGGGGGGAGTGCCTGGTTCTCACCTTGAGGGGCACATGGCTCTCAGGGGACGTGGAGGCACTCGGGGGGCATTCTGCTCTCTCCAGTGGGATGGGGTAAAGAGGGCGAGGGGAGCAGGGCAGAGCCGACTGGCAGGAAGAGGGGGTGAGCAGCGAGCAAGGATGGGGAGCGGGACAGGACACCTCAACCCTTCCTGTCTGGCACCCCAGACACGACTCTGCTGAGCCTCAGCCCTGTGTCCCCCAAGCCAGGACAGGGGGACACAGAGTGAGCCCCCCAGCCAGGCAAGGGGACATGTGAGTAGGGAGAAGGCAGGGTTGGGGCAGGAGTAATAAAGGCGGCATAGTCTAGTGGTTAGAGCAGGCCGGCTAGGAGCCAGGAGTCCTGGGTTCTATCCCCAGCTTTGCAACCTCCCCTTTCCATGTCTCATCTCCCCCACACACACACTCCCATGCCCCACACAATGGAAAAGCTGCACAGCACCTGGGGATGGATAGAGGGAGGTGTTGGGGATGGATGGGTACAGGGTTGTGGTTGGGGATAGATGGATCGATAGAGGAGTATGGGGGGGATAGATGTGTGTATTGGGGATGGAGGGTACAGGGTTGTGGCTGGGGATGGATGGATGGATCGATAGAGGAGTATGGGGGGGATAGATGGGTATGTCGAGGGAGGGATGGGTACAGGGTTGTGGCTTGGGATGGATGGATCAATAGAGGAGTATGGGGGGGATAGATGGGTGTGTTGGGGGAGGGATGGGTACAGGGTTGTGGCTTGGGATGGATGGATCAGTAGAGGAGTATGGGGGGGACAGATGGGTGTGTTGGGGGAGGGATGGGTACAGGGATGTGGCTGGGGATGGATGGATGGATCAATAGAGGAGTATGGGGGGGATAGATGGGTGTGTCGAGGGAGGGATGGATGGGTACAGGGTTGTGGCTGGGGATGGATGGATGGATCGATAGAGGAGTATGGGGGGGATAGATGGGTGTGTTGGGGGAGGGATGGGTACAGGGTTGTGGCTTGGGATGGATGGATCAGTAGAGGAGTATGGGGGGGATAGATGGGTGTGTCGAGGGAGGGATGGGTACAGGGTTGTGGCTTGCGATGGATGGATCGATAGAGGAGTATGGGGGGGACAGATGGGTGTGTCGAGGGAGGGATGGGTACAGGGTTGTGGCTTGGGATGGATGGATCGATAGAGGAGTATGGGGGGGACAGATGGGTGTGTTGGGGGAGGGATGGGTACAGGGATGTGGCTGGGGATGGATGGATGGATCAATAGAGGAGTATGGGGGGGATAGATGGGTGTGTCGAGGGAGGGATGGATGGGTACAGGGTTGTGGCTGGGGATGGATGGATGGATCGATAGAGGAGTATGGGGGGGATAGATGGGTGTGTTGGGGGAGGGATGGGTACAGGGTTGTGGCTGGGGATGGATGGATCGATAGAGCAGGTGTGTGGAGGGGATGGACGGGTAGAAGGGAGCTTGTGGGATGGATGGGTAGAGCAAGGGTGTCAAGGGGCTAGATAACCACCTAATGTATTTCAACTCTGGACCCCCTGGCAGGGGGGCCCAGTCCCGCCCCACTCCCCATCCCAAAGCACTGCTGGAAGTGGGGCAGCGCGCAGCCCCCAGAGCGAGAGGCACCCGGCAGGCTAATCGCTGGGGAACCTGCGCTCTGGCTCGGAGGTGGCCATCACGTCTCCTCAGCCCGTCACTAGACGGTAACAAGGAGATAATTCAGTGGCGGGGGCATGGCAGGGAACTGGGCCATGGAGTCTCTACCAGCCAGGATGGCGGCTCCAACCCACCTCAGGGTGGCAGTGCCCTCGCTGCCCTGCCTGACTGGCAGGCGTTTGCTGGGTCTCAGGCCAGCAGGTCTGGCCTCCGGGCCACCAAACAGCCCCAGACTGAATGGAGCATGGGGCAGGGGCAACCACAGGGACTAGGGCACCAGGTGCTGGGAGCCAGGACTCCTGGGTTCTCATCCCAGCTTGGGCTGGCCCTGGGCTCCCTGCAGCCGGCATCAGGCTGACAGGGGCCAGGCTCCGGGGCAAATCCTGAGCTTTCAAACTCCCAGTTCGCGCTGCAGCTGGAATTTCAGGAAACCGGTGGAAAGTGTTGCCTGGGACGGTGGAACTGCGTGAACAGGACCTAACCCGGTCCCCAGCCGGAAACGCATGGAGCTTGCGGAGTGCGCAGGCCGGCTCGCTGGAGGGGAGAAATCCAGACCCCCACTCATGGAATCACACTTCTTGCCCCGTTTTCTCCCATTTTAACCCTCCCGGCCGCTCGCCCAACCAGCCCGCGTTGCCCCCGAGTCAGTCCCACCGGCCCTGGAGGGGTGCAGAGACCCCGAGAAGGGGCAAAGGGGGGGACGAGGGGGAGACAGGGAACAGGGGAGGGCGCATCAGGGGTTAACGAGCTTGTTCCCCTCCCCCGCCGGCGGGCTGTTGCTCTAACCTGGGGCCCTGTTGACACGGATTAGGCTGCGGGGTCAGGGGTCGCAACCTCGACAAGTGGAGCAATAAAGCCGCACGTGGCAGGCACGGGGCAGGCCCAGCCCCCAGCCCAGGGGCCCACAGACCCTGCCCCACCATGCCCCTGCCCTGCCCTACCCACGCTGCCTTGGCCACCAGCCAGCACCTCACCTGCCGCGGCCCAGGCTGGGTTCTAGCTGGCTCTGGGAAAGGAGCAGGGTCTAGTAGTTAGAGCAGGGGGGCTGGGGCAGGACTCCTGGCTTCTACCCCTGGCTCTGGGAGGGGAGCAGGGTCCAGTGGTTAGAGCAGGGGGAGCTGGGAGCCAGGATGTCTGGGTTTCACTCCTGATTGGCTCGGTGGCCATGCATAAGTCCTAGTCCCTCCCTGTACCTCAGTTTCCCCTTCAGTAAACCAGGGGATAGTGACACTGACCTAAATATGCCCCAGATGCTGATGTGGTCGAGTGCCAGCCCAGCTCGTCTCTGCCCCGACCCCCTGCCTGCTGCCACCCCAGAGTCACCCAGCCCCTGCTCTGCCTTCTACCCGAAACTGCCTCTGCTCCCTCCCGGCCAGCCTGAGTCCCTGGGGGAGACACTGACAGCCCAGCCCAGGGCACCTGGCAGTGTCATCCTGCTCCCAGGGCTCATTTACTAACAGCCTGCCAGGCCAAGGGGAAACTGAGGCAGAGAGAAGGTATGACTTGCCCAAGGGTACGCTATGAATAGGTGACAGGGCTGGGAACAGAGACCAGGAGTACTGACTCCCCGCCCCCAGCTCGAATCCTCCCGGAGCTGGGGACAGAGCCCACCGCCCCCCACCTCCAACAGCTCTGAACACTAGAGGGCACACTCTCAGCCCAGTGCCCAGCACAACCAGTGGCGACCTGGACAGCGTGTCCCCAACAAGGGCTGGTCAGGGACATCCCCCAGGCAACACCAGCACAGCCAGGCCTCCCTCCTGCCAGGCTGGGCAAAGACCCCAAATAATGGATCACCCTCCCGACCTGCAGCCCCCTGCTAGCTCAGCTCTGCCGGTGCCCGTCAATCCCGACCCACAGCCCCTCTTGCCCCCCGAGTGGAGACACCCTGTGGTGCTAGATACTGAAGCTGCCAGGTTGGGTTTAGACAGAGAACAGCAAACTCAGTGCACTTGTGATGGGGACAGATGGGTGCTGGGTCCGAAATGACAACAGGCTTGGCTATCCCCCGTCTCCCCCACGTTTCACCCCCTAGTGCCCACCTGCAAAGCTGGCTCAAGAGCCCCAGTCATCTCCAACTCGGGGCAGGACCCGCCCCCAGGAACTTTGCATCAAGAAAGTGTCTGAAACTCGTCTCCATTCCTGGGCACCAGCCGCCGTGCGTTCTCCCAAGCCTGGGGCAGCCGCCCACCCACCCCGCCAGCACGTGGACACCCATAACCACGTTCAGGTCCCCCCCCCCAGCTGCTAAACCCTCCTGGCCGCGGCCCGAGGGGGCGGGGGACTAAGGCAATGGCATAGCAGGTGTCACGGCGGTGAATTCACAGATTCCCAGAGTCAAAGGCCACAAGGGGTGACGGTGCTGGGGTGGGGGTTGGAGGGGAGGCCTGTCACTACATGCCTCTGGGTGTGGAGAGGGGGCCAGAGCAGCAGGGAGGAAGGAGGGGGGCGAGGGTGGGGGGCGGACGGACTCGGCATTTTCTTGCACTAGCACAAGTGGTTTTAACATTGTCTCATCGAACCCCCAGCCCTGCCCTGCAGCACAGCGCCCCCTAGCGCCACGCTGGGGCAGTGGGTCAGACTGACTGGGGGGAGAGCGCCCCCTACCCAGCCCCGCCCTGCAGCACAGCGCCCCCTAGCGCCACGCTGGGGCAGTGGGTCAGACTGACTGGGGGGAGAGCGCCCCCTACCCAGCCCCGCCCTGCAGCACAGCGCCCCCTAGCGCCACGCTGGGGCAGTGGGTCAGACTGACTGGGGGGAGAGCGCCCCCTACCCAGCCCCGCCCTGCAGAACAGCGCCCCCTAGCGCCACGCTGGGGCAGTGGGTCAGACTGACTGGGGGGAGAGCGCCCCCTACCCAGCCCCGCCCTGCAGCACAGCGCCCCCTAGCGCCACGCTGGAATTTGGGGTGTTATCCCCAAGGGAGACATCCCCCAAATCCCCTCCCTCCCCCCTCCCAGCAGACGCCTGCCTGTCGCTGGCAGAGCTCAGCAGAGGGGACGTGTGTGCGAGCTCCTAGGGCCAGGGGATCGCTGGCTGCATCACCGGGGGGTGAGAGCCCAGGGCGGCATCGGGGAGCCCCGCACAGGACACTGCGGCCCTTCTGGGGGCCGAGGTTTGAGAGGGTCATTGCCAGATCAGAGACGGGGCAGAGAAGAGCCACAGAACGACTCAAGGGCGGAGTCGACACCCACCGGCCCTGCTCAGTGCAGCGGCTGGACGGAGAGGGGCCGTGACCGCAGGGCGTCAGCAGCTGCCCACGGAGCAGATCCCGGGCGCAAAGGGTCCCGGGGGACAGCGGAGAGGCGCAGAACAAGAACCAGGGCTGGAGGCTAAAGCCAGACCCGGCCCAGTTACAGACCCGGTGCCGGCTGGTGGCCAGGCGAGCCATTAGCCGGTAGAACAGACCCCCAGGGAGCGGGAAGTCCCCCCCTCAGGCCGTCTCCAGGCCCAGCCCGGCCGCTTTGCAGGAAGTTGCGTGACCCAAGGCAGGGTCTGGGGCTCATTCGGGGCACATGAGTGGACGTCTGAGCCTGTGCCGGCCAGGGGGGCCGACTGGACTAACTCCCGGCCCCCGGTGCCTTTGACTCCGGCTCTCTGGCACACCTCCTGCTGGGCAAGCCCGAACGCTCCATCGCGAGCGGGTGCCAACTGCCCGGGCTGCAGGGAGGGGCCTCTCTCCACGCGGGCAGGGCCGGGTGCCAGCGATGCCCTAGCCCCCTGTCGCCTGCCTTGCCTGCCCCTCTGCACTCCCAGATGGCCCCTGGTGCAGCCCAGCAGCTGCTGCTCAGGGGAGCCGAGTGAGAGACCCCCCGATGGCCCCAGATGGACAGCGAGGTGAGGGCAGAGCCTCAGCTTAGGACCTGCTTCCTAGCATGGGTGGGGAGGAGCTCAGTGGCTGCCCCCACACCCCATGCCAGCTGCCTTATGGGGTCAGGGGAAGCTTGGTTCCCTCGTCCCTCCTCTGTTCTCCGCCCGCCCCCTAAACCCCTTCACAGCAAAACGTGCCCCCACCCCCGAGCTCCCTCCTAGCTGGGCTCTCCCGAGACACACAGGCCGAGCAAGCTCGCTGCACCCGGGAGCATACCCGCTGCATTTGCTCCGTGCCCGCTGCACACACACTGCACCCATCCACGCCCGCATTCCCTCTCTAGCTGGCCCTGCCTGTGTCTCCACACGTGTGCATGCAACAGCCAGCCAGGGCCCTTGCGCTGGGCAGGGTGGCTGGGAAATACCACCCCCCCCGCTGGCATCGTGGCAGGCACAGACCTGCTAATGAAGGGGAATTTTCTGCCCCGAGTCAAAAGGGGATGAGCGGCAGAAGCCAAAATCCACCTCCTCTGGCACCCAGCAAGCTCCAGCCTGCTCCGCCAGCCCAGATCCCCACCTCAACCCACTGCTCTGCCACCTGGCCTGGCAGCAGCGGGCTCTCCCCGGTGGGGCTCACAGGGGCCTTTGGTCTGGAACGAGCATCAGAATCCCAGGGAATGGGAAAGGCTCTTCTCTGGTCTACCCGAGGTGAAGGGGGTTCAGGGAAGGAGACCTGGAGCTAAGGCCAGCTGGAGGGTTTGGGGAAGGAACCCGGGCACTAAGGGGAGGTCAGGGGTGTAGCCCCCTGCTGTCCCATCCACGCCTCCCCGCAGAGCTCTGCCACCTTAAATAAAAGTACCTCACTCCCAACCCACAGCCCCCTTCCCCCTCCCAGCTCTGCCAGTGCCCCACACTCCCGACCCGCAGCCCTCCCGCTAAAACATCCAAATGGCAATGTCAAACCAGGCTGGTTTTGCACCAACCAGGAAACAGGAGGGTCTCACCCTCTCATTGCCCCTTGTATCACTCAAACTGGTAGAGCCGAGTTCTTTCCCCAGACATACCCTGGCCAGGATGTTACCACCCATCCCCACAACAGCCCAGCAATAAAACCTGCCTTAAGAATATACCAACCGCAGAAAATACCACTACCTTAAACGTGACCGACGAAACAAATAAAAATACCACCCGAACAATGAAGGTTCCAGTTTTCAAAGGAGCCGTCCCAGGCTAAACACTGCCTTACAATGTAAAGCATCGCCTTTAAAAAACAACTGCCTTAAAAAAATAGCATCTTTCTGAAATAAAAATACCACCTTAAACAACTAAAATACCACCTTAAAATAATAAAATACCAACTTTAAATAGTCTTAAATGAGTAATATATCACCTCAAATTGTATACCATCTATACAATTAAAAATACCACCCTAAAATACCTCCTTAAATGGATAGAAATAGAACCTTGACATAATATACCACATTGAAATACCTCTTTAAATGAATAAAAATGCCACCTTAAAATACCTCCTTAAATAAATAAATATACTACCTTACAAATATAAAATACCACCTTAAAATACCACCTTAAATAAAAATACCACCTTAAAATACTGCCTTTAAGGAAATTAAAATGCCACCTCCAAAATGATTTTTTAAAACACCTTAAAAAGCCACATGGGCACAGAGAGCACAGCCAGGCAGGGGTGAGGGATCACAGCTGTGCCCGCTCTGCATTTGAAGCATCTGAGCACCGGTCTTTTTGCAGCTGCTGGCTTTTCTATGCCCCTTGCCCTTCTGCGGCCAGCCAGGCGCGGCTGCCCAATAGCAGCCCTTGCGCCTGGGTGCGGCCTCCTCGGAGCAGGTCGATGGCAAGGCTGGTGGGCTCAGAAAGGGGAGTCGCTGTTCGGAGAGCACACAGCGGCCTCTGAGCCCCCTGATCAGACACAGGGGGGCCTAAGGTACTGGGTTGTCAGCACAGCCGGGGCGCCCTGGCCAGGGCGCTGCTGCCCCCACCCATTTCAGGTGCCAAGCAGGGTGGGGATTGGGGCGGCTACACAAATGCCAGGTTCCAAAATTCAACGTAAACTTTACCAGAGACTCACCTCCCAGGCTCAGCCTGAGCCACAACCCAGTTCCCATGGGACCGCTGAGCACAGGTCCATCCTTCCCTGGCCCATTCACAGGTCTGGATGTGGAAAAAACGGGTCATGGGGGGCTTCTCCAGCCCTGGGAATTTGGCAAACAAGGTGGGACGATTCCTAGTGCAAACTAGAATGAGCTCAGGGCCATTCTCTGGCCTGGTGGCTCCAGCAGCTCAGACTGGCTGATCTCTGGCCTTTGTATCTAGGAATCGAACAATCCCTGGCTGCCCTGCTCTCCAAGCCGATTGCAAACCTGGGACACTTGGCAGGGGGGCCCAACGCATGGGATCTAGGACAGTGCACACCTGCCTTCCCACCCTGATGCCCAGCTGGATTTCAGGTGACCTTGCTTGGCACAGCCAGGTTAGGAGATGTAGCTGTGAGGGGCAGGAGGTATTGGTACTCCATTGGCAAGCGACGCTTGGCAGTGTAGCCTAGGGGACAGAGCACTGGACTGGAACTCGTGAGACCCGAGATCTATTCTTGGCTCGGCCATTGGCTTGCAGGGTGACCTCGAGCAAGTCGCTGCCCCACTCTGTGCCTCAGTTTCCCCACCTGCACCCCCTTTGTGACATGCTTGAGAGCTCCAGCTGCTCAGAGCAAGGGTTGTTATTATTGCAAGGTCTAAGCCCCAGCAGCGCGATCTCCGCTCTCCCGGAGAGAACGCCCCTGACACACACACTCGCGCAGGCACCATTCTCCCTGTTCCGCTGTGAGCTGAGCTAGCAGGGAGCCCGTCTGCTCCAGTACCCGTGGCATTCCAGGGCCGCAGACGGTGCATCAGGTGGCGGGGGTAGCTGCTCGTCCAGGAACTCTCTGGGGGCCGTGTTCTTGCCATGCACCTCTGCTGGCAGCCGGCGGGCCCTGGGAAAGGGGCCTGCCGCTAAGAGTAGCAGCAAACACCTGCTAACAGCCCAGCTCCAGCTCGCCAGGGCACTTGGCCCAAGGAAAGAGCCCTGGGAGGGGAGCTGACGCCCAGCCAAGCAGAAAAATTCACAGACCAGGCCTGGGAAAGCAGGGGGCTGCTGGGGAGCAAAGGGGGTAGCAAGGACACATGAGGGCATTGGCTCCCCCCCTTAACTTGGGGCTGAATTATGGGGGTTTGGCTGAGCTCACCCCATGTGAGGAGGTTTGTGTGTGTGAGACACACACAGATGGGGGGAAAGGAGGACTTGTGGCACCTTAGAGACTAACACATTTATTTGAGCATAAGCTTTCGTGAGCTACAGCTCACCTCATCGGATGCATCCGATGAAGTGAGCTGTAGCTCACAAAAGCTTATGCTCAAATAAATTTGTTAGTCTCTAAGGTGCCACAAATCCTCCTTTTCTTTTTGCGAATACAGACTAACACGGCTGCTACTCTGAAACAGATGGGGGGATGTCTCAGCAGCTCTACGTGTGCATGTGAGGGTGCATCTCAGAGCAACCGTGTGCATGTGTGACCCTGCGCATGTGTCTCCACCCTGCTGTTCCTCAGCCAGCGCGTGGCGCGTCTGCCCCTCTGTGGCTTTTGTCTCTGTGTCTTTGTGGGCGTTGGCGCACGGAGCGCTGTGTCAGAACACGTGATGTTAGCGTGTTAGCACGTGTGGTGGGCATTTCTCTCCATGGCATCTCTGCACATGTGGGAGGTATTTCCCCCACGTCCGTACAGCTCCCAGCCCAGACCCCATCCACCCCCCAGCCTCACACTTCCCCACAGGAGAAGTCTTGGCTTGGATTTAAATTAGTGATGCAGGGCACTTTTGAAGCCTGGCTTCAAATGCACCACCTGGACTTTCCCCTGCAGGTGGCCGGTCCAGCTCCAACCCTGGTGGGTGCTTCTGTAAGTCACCCTTTGTCTCGGATGGAAGGACGTGAAACAAGTTGGTTGGGTCTCAGTCCAGCTCCCAGCAAGACAAGGCAGCCAAAACGCCGTCTCCCTGCAGCAGCGAGGCCAGGGCCAGCTCCGCTTTCCCTTGAGAGACACACGGAAGCTTCCATCCCTGAGCTACCGAGCCAGCCCCTTTCGCCAGCTCATCCCTGCTTCAAATCATGTTCTTAACACGACACCTGCTGCTTCTGAGACTGACCCAGATGCTGGGCATTTCCAAGCACCTCTCTCTGTGTCATTTCTTTCAGTGCCCAAAGAAAGCTCTCTAGGCCAGCTAATTGCCAAAGTACCAGGCCGGCCCCACACAAACTGCCCAGTTCTCTAACCATCGTCATGTCCCCCAGTTACATGAAGCACCTTCGGGGTGCCAGGGTTCATCGGGGAATGCACAGAGAATGGCAGGGATCTTTTATAGCTGATATTCTAATTTCTGCTTTGTCAATAGCCGAGAAACCACAGCCCCATGTGATACGGGGGCTGCTTTCATCACGTCTCTACAGGAGTAGAGCAAAAAAATCATAACTCGTAGGAGGGGCCAGATGTATAAAGACACAATAGCTCTGATTTGCATCTCCGTTTACATGGAGGTAAATCAGGTGTCACCCCACTCAAGCCAAGGAAGATCTCCCAGGATTAAGGCTGGTGTGAATCTGCCCCTAGTGTTTCATTCCCACGCCAGTTAAACACATGCAACTCCATTAGCTTCAAGGCCGACCGTCCTAATTTACACCCAATGCAAAGGTTAGATCAGATTCTAGATACAGATTTAACCCGCAGCGGCTTTTCATGGCACTCTAATGAGATATTGAGCCACACTGTCAGAGCTCTTTCCATCCGGAATAACAGCAATTTTGTGCCATGATGCTACTGGGCTAGATTTGTGGATAGATTTGGATACGGGACACCTAGTGCCACAGAAAGGCGAATGATTTTGCATAAAGCTGGCCGTATCTTTTGTGTTACAAATTATTTCTATGGGATGATAAAAAAGGTAACAATAATACGTACCAGTATATAATGGCAGCATTCTAATATAGAGATATTTTTGTACCATACTATAGAAATATTTTGTAACACAAAAGATATGGCCAGTTTATATACATAAGATTTACATTATATAGCAATAATATATAAATCAAATAAATATATATATGCAGTTTTGCTGAAATCTAAACATTTCATGAAAACGTCAATTCCAACAACATTTTTATGAGAAAGGGTCAAAACGAATCAGTTCAACTTTCTTGTTTCATTTTAATAATGTTGAAACATTTTCTTTCAACTTTATTTCCCTTCATGTCACGTTGGCTTTTCTATTCTATTAAAATATTAGATTTAATACTGTATCAGAATGTTTCAACATTACCCACATGAAACTGTATCGAAATTAAACAATTCAACCAAAACATTCTGATGTTCCCGAACTGAAATTTTTTGGCCTTTCTGCTCCACAAGAAATTGCAAATGTCCAACTTTACATTCTGATTCAGAATGAAAACAACTTTTGGAACGTCACAACTTCCCGCCGAATGAAAATTCCGTTTTCCAGACAGCTTTAATTTCTCTCCCTCTCTCACACACACACACACACATACAGAGTACATGAGGAAGGTATTATATGATTCACAGCTTTTGTCTCAGACTTGTGATCTGTATTATATCACTGGAGTAGATTCTAGGGGTAGATCTACTGTATCCAATTCCTGGTCCATTTACCACCACACTCCTGGGTTTGAATTGTGTCGGCGTTCAGATGTCGGATTTGATTCTCACGAGAAGCATGGCAGAATTATTGTCTGCCATGGTTTCTTCAAATGGTAGATATCATATCTGCCGTTTGTGTTTTGATCAGCAGCTGCTGATACCGCCTGGACTCGTAGGCTGATTTAGTGCATCAAAGCCACAGAGCGTGCGGACCCTATCGGCAGGGTACTGGGCTATATTTTTAATTTGCCATGCTCAGCATTATTGTGGCTTATTTATGTATGTGCCGAAAGGTATACTTGGAACTTTAGAAGGCGAAAGGTTCTATCTTAAAGAACCTAATAGCCTGACCCTACAAACATTTCCCACCCGGATTGAGGAACTCCTCACCCCAGGAAGCACTACACCTGGTAGGAAGTGCTGGACCCCTAAGACTGGCTTACATTTGGGATGATACTAATTCACCTGGCAAAGACAGAGCCTGAATCTGCCATGCTCTTGCACTCCAAAGCTACCGCAGTGGCATTCAGGCGTCCCACCCTGCCTGCCTGGAGGGGTGATCTGAACAAACAACCCAGCGCCCGCCTGCTGCAGCCAGATGTGCCACGAGGGGCACTGCATCCCAAGCAGGTGGTGACAGAAGCTACCTTGCTCTCCCACCAGGCCACCAGCGTAGCTCAGGCCTGGCACTGCCACACCGAGCGGCTGAACTTAGCCCTGGATGGAATAGGCTGATCATCAAGGAGCACCCATTGAGGCCAACGGGAGCCGCAGAGGCTCTGAAAACCAGCCCATTTTATTCAGGTGTCTCACTCAAAGCCCCCAAGTTCGATCTATGGAAAACCAGGGACTAGTGCTCAGAATGGCATCACCCGCTCAGGTGGGGCCAGAGGGCCAAGCGGCTCTGAGCGCCCAAACTAGCAGAACCAGGCTATCTCGGGCCCTGCATCTTCAGAAAATCCAGCCATTAAGTGAGATTCAGGAGCTGTCGGGCCCAGGGGAAAACCTGGCCCTTGCCTACGGGGAGCCAGGCTCTTTGGAAGATTCAGCCCTGACTTTAGAGGCTGAGAGCTGGGAAATCTGGCCCCAATGGGGCCTTTTACCCAGACATCTGAGCATCCATAAACCCCGGCCGATGCCCAGGGGAGTCACTCCACATTCTCCAGATCCAGCCCATGGTGCTTCTTGGACAGGAAGACGAGTAGAAAGTTCGGCTGCAAAGTCCGGGATTAAGGCAATTTACACGAGTGATCTGAAATGTATGCAGTGGTGTAACCTATGGTATGCACCCACCATAGGTTTAGACACAGAGGGTCCGTGTGCACATCTGTAGACACACGCTAGTGCCAAACTGGAAAGAAGAGCACCAACAAGGGATCTGAGGTTCAGAAAAGCTGACAGAATTGGGCTTGTTTAGTCTGGAGAAGACAGAGCGGGGCTGCCCATATGTGAAGAACTGGTATAAAGAGGATGGGGATCAATTGTTCTCCAGGGCCACTGAGGGCAAGACAAGAAGCAGTGGGCCAGGGAGATGGAGGTTAGAAATTAGGGAAAACGCAAACTCCAGGGCTAATGGAGCACTGCCCAGGTGACCGAGGGAGGCGGCAGAGGCCCTGGCATGGGAAGGTTTTCAGAGCAGGGCAGACAAACCCCTGTCAGGAATGGTCAAGATTTATTTGGTCCTGCTTCGGTGCAGGGCCGTGGGCCAGGTGGTCTCTCGAGGTCCCTTCCAGCCTGGCATTTCTATAGCGCACGCAGTTCTAGGCACACACAGACCATCGCTTCTTGCGGAGACCCTCAGGGCAGATCAGTGTGTCCTTAACTCAGGTTAAAACAGCAGGGAAGGTGCAGCAAGGGAGTTTGAACTCGGGTTCACGCCTGTAGGGTGGCCTGGGGTTGAACGTGAGCTGCCAAGTCTTCCCGGCTATGTTAACCTGAGCTAAGAACACACCCTTGGCTGTTTGCAGCCGCCCCTCCGAGATGTCTCCCTCCTCTTCCCCAGGTCTCTCATCCTCCGCTGGCCTCCGCCCGCTGAGGATCTGGCCCTGGGAGGCCGAACTGGCTGCTGGCTTGGGGAGCTGCACGTCATACTAGACCCTCGCTCTGTGCACAGTGCATGTTGCTACAAGGTACAGAGCTGAGTTAGACAAAGCAGTCGCACAATCCACCGTCACCATCTCAGCCCCACAATAAAAGGGAGGAAGCGCTGCGGCCCTCCGTGGCACGGAGAGGAAGGGGTTAACACCCAGCTCTCAATCTTAACAAATAGCTCCCCCTGTCTGGTGATTTTCTTGCAGCCCCAGCTGCTGGAGTCATGTGAGGATGCAGGAATTGCAGGATACACATCATAATCACGACCTAGCGCTTATCTAGCGGTTTGAGGCCATAGATCTCGAAGCTCTTTACAAGGGAGGCAGGATCGTTAACCCTCATGTTACAGATCATTAACCCTCATGTAAACTGAGGCACGGGCAACTTTAATTATTTTTACTTCCACAGAGAAAAGCCAACAAACCCCACAAACCCAGCAGTGGCCAGTGCAGGGCTGAGAGCTCCTGGGGGACTTGGGAGGGAGTGGCCTGGGGTTGGGGCAATCCACTCTGCTCCCCCAGCTCATCAGCCCTGGGCATGGCCCAAGGAGTATCAGCGAAGAGCAAAGGGCTGGACAGAGAGGTGGTGGCAGGCTGCAGAACAGCCTATTACGTGAGACAGTGACCCAGCCCTGGGTATATCACCAGAAAAGGAACAGCAGGGGACAATCCGGCCCTGGACAAGCTAATCCAACAGATCTTTGCAAGCTCAAACCAGCAGTACCCTGAAATACGACGCTCACCAGGCGAATTCCCGTCTCCTGGCACCGCAAAGAAAAACAAGGCTCCCTTGGCTATTTTTACAATTTGATGGATTTTTAAATTTAGCTGCCTGCTCCCAAGTGCTGGCTGGGCCTTTTAAAGAATTTGTCTGTTGTTTTTGTTCTTTTTCTTGGAAATTCATGAGGTGATAACACAGTGTTCTCTCCACCCCCACAGCCGGCTGAAGAATCAGGGACACAAACAAAATCTCAGTGCAGCCACCGCTCATGATTTGATTGTGAGTCTGGCCCTGGCTGGTGTTTCTCTAAAAGCCCCAGCTGCTAGAGTCATGTGATGATGTGAGAATCAAAGCTTTCATTACAAGGAAACTATAACAATAATATTAATTACCTAGCTCTTATCTAGCACGTTTCCCCTGGCAATCTCTGCGTGTTATGAAGGAGCATTGTCCCCATTGTACAGATGGGGAAACTGAGGCACGGGAGCGTAAAGTGACTTGCCCAAGGTCACCCAGCAGGTCAGTGGCAGAGCCAGAAACAGGACTTGGGAAAAGTTCACCCAGTCCCGACTTGCTCAGAGAGCAAACAAAGGGAATCCCCAGTTTATTATTTCTTAACATCATCGATTGTAAGGGGCAGACAGGACCCCGTGGGCATCTAATCATCTTCCCACATTGAACCCGTCACTTCAAGCTGTAGTGTTGCCAATCATCTCGCTATACTGGGTAGGTGTTTTTAAATCCCCAGCTCCTAGAGTCCTGGGATAAAATGAGGGTCTCGGCTTTCATCTAACAAAAACCAGACGTTTCTAGGCCTTGTCAGTGCAGAAAAAAGCTTGAAAATGTGTGGTGTCTGCAGCTGTAAAGGCCCAAACCCCAAAGGGAGAGAACCCCCCCATTACTGATTTTTAAATAAATCTCATGATTTTAATGCCAATCTCACAATTTTATGATGGGGAGTCCCGCAGCTGGGGCTGGGGCTACCGGGTTTCTGCAGATCTTCTAGAAACACGGCCAGCCGGGACTGGTTTTAAACACCTCGTTATTTTTTGAGGGCCTTACTCATGACTTTTGATCACTTGGTGCAGAGGACACGGGAGTTTGGGGCCCATTCTCCAGCTCTCTCCTCCTGATCTCAGCGGCACCGGCTTTCCACATATCCAGAAGTACATTGCACCCACTAATGCTGTATCAGCATTCGTTATAAATAGGCTTGGCAGAATTCAGTTTTTTGTATAATTTTTGATAGAATATGAATGTTTATTTTTAAGCTTTTTTTCTGTTTTTTATCAATTTACATGTTCACAGTTGTGCAAAATTACGAGTTTTAGCATTTTTCTTTTTATATTTCCATCCATTTAAATTTTCACAGTTGTGGGAAGTCAGGGGGGACAATTTGGGGGAGCCCAATCAATAATTATATAATGACAGGAGACGCTAAGATTCAAAAAGTTAAAGCTTTCTAACTGTTAAAACACATATTGTCATCACCACAAGTCCACATCTCCAAAGTAAATATCCTTAAAGCAAACTTTCATATGTTCTCACACAGCCGTTCTCGTACTTTGCCTTGCTGCCAATTTTGATTATCGTCGACAGAACCTTTTTTTCTGTGAAACTGATGTTTACCGACACTCGCTGATAAAAGTCAAATCCTTCCAAGTCTAGTTGTAAGCCATGGTGGCAAGTGCCCGCACGGTCGCAACCCATTCCTCTCTTGTCCCCAGGAACTCTCAGATCCAGCAACCCAACTTAGATATTTTAGTTAACATAATTAAACAAGAAAAGAAAACTAGCCTGGATTCAGGAAAGAATAAAGCGGTTAGGGATAGAGAGCAGGACAAAAAATCAAACCACAATTAATCTAATTTGTGTCAAATATAATTAATAGAAACGAACCCCCCAGGTAATTCTATTAATGCAATAATAACACTGCTCATGTTAGTAGCATGGATCATTTTCCCCCAGGCATTTGAAATTTATGGGGTAATTGCAGCTGAGTAGGAGAGGGATTTCTGCTGGATTATCGAAAATTGCTGCACTTTTGATGCATTTTGAAGTCATGTCACTGGCACCTGGAGAATCTGGAGGAGCATATTTGGTAAATCTAAAGGAGTGAATCAATGCAAGTCCTATAACGATCATTACCAGGGCCACTCTTGATGAGCTACACCTGCATAGATCTGGACGGATGCTGCTCTCCCATTTACACGTCACAAAGTGTAGAAGAACAAACCAGGAAGACATTAAAATCCGACGATGTTACATCAGTGCAAATGAGAACAAAACCGGGAAGGAAGTTTGTATCTCTTTAATTTTTCCAAAGAGCCTGCCCCCAGTCGAGAGAACGACACCAGCTCCACCAAGCTGCAAGCCACTGGGAGAGCGCGTTTATGTTTAATAAATATTACCGCTCGTTCTGCTTCATTGGTTCCTGCATGAGAGAAGGGGCAATCGGGGACAAGGGGGTTTCTGGGAAGGACTGATCGGGATGGAGCCACAGACCCAACCCGCGATCAACGCTAATATCTGAGTAAATATCCCACTGGACATTAAAAGGGACCAGGCGAGACTTTGATTTGCTAAGATCAAATGCACCTCTGTCCTCATCGGCCCTTTGGAGAATCCGGTTCAGCATCTCTCCACCATGGCCTCCGAAGCTTCCAGGGCCAACAGCGAGGCAGAAAAGCTTCTGGGAGCAGCACAGATTAGTGGGCCCTGATCTGGGCACCCCCCAACCTCAGCCCATTAACCAGAGGGTTGGGCTTAGGATCTGAATTTTGCAGCTTCGTCCCGTTTTCTTGTTAGAATCTAGAATTGAGTCAAAGGATCAGAGATGGGGGAAGGGGAATGAGCCCAGTAACAGGTTGTTTGGTTTCTCCAAGCAACTGAGGGGGCTGGGGACATGGAGCCCTGGTAACCCCCTGGGTGCGTCCAGTTGGATCCCCTTACCCTGCCCCGGATTTCGCTGCCTCCCCAGAACGGGAACGGCAAATCACAAACAGTAGGGAGAGCTTTGTAAAACTTAACCAAACATTCTCAACACAAACTGCAGATCCTGGGGTGCGGGTCCATTGGCATCCCGGTTCTGGGCACTTTTCACCCCAGCTGCGTCTCCCTGGGAAACGCTGCCCCAGTCCCTATTCCCAGTAATATTCCCAGAGGCTGAAGACAGCAGCCAGGGTCAGCTCAGAGTTGGGGAGGAGGAGATCTCCCTGCACAAGGGAGCTCCACCAAACCGACACAAGGGACCTCCGCAAGGGTGGGCCCAAGGCGCTTGGCTCCAACGAGACTGCAGGAGGGGAGACGCTGGGTCACGGTCAGCCAACCCCTCCCCGCAGTGCTGATGACCACGTGATGGAGATCAGGGTGCCCGGGCCAGCTGCGCCGGCTGCATTCTGTACCGTGCTCAGCACCATGGCAAGTGAACGCCATGCTGGCCTGCGGCCCAGCCCCACCCTGCAAGACACAAGGCTAAGCCCAGTGGGGGAGGACAGTGATCCCCAGAAGGGCAATTCCCTGCCCTTCCTCTCAGGCTGTATTGCCGCGGGGGGCAGGGGGAGGGGGGGCCTCCTGCTCCGTCCCTCCAAGGCCCCTGTTCTCCACACTCCCGAGACGATTTGCAAACAATTAACCCTCCCAGCCACTCCAGCAGGCAGGTTGGCAGGGGTCTGACCCCACCACCATCACTGAGCAAGTCAGTGACACCAGGGAAAAGCCTAGTATTTCCCAGCTTTAACCCACTAGGCCCTACTGCCAGATTAGGGAGATAACCCAGGAGTCCTGATTCCCAGCCCCCACTCCCCCACTCAACTCCACCCCCATCCCAGAGCAGGGAGAGAACCCAGGAGTCCTGACTCCATAGCCCCCTGCTCTACCCAATAGACACCACTCCCTCCCCTCTGAATAGTCATAGATGGCTCCTCCCTGGGCTCCCCGCTCCACCCCAGATGGGCCATCACTTTGTGCCGAGCGGTGATTATTGGGTTTCGTTACCAAAACTGCAACCCCCGTTCTAAGCGGTGTGGTTCTAATGAGCCCCCTGAACATACCGAGGGCTGTTTGGTTCCCCCGGGCAGTTCTTGTCACCGTCTCGAAGGTGGCCACACTAACGCAGCGTTAACCAAGTTCCACTTTTCTTGATGCGCTGCAAACCGGTCATTTCAAAACTGATAAGCAGAGCCCCACTTGTCTGCCTGCGACGGGGGCAGGGGCACAGGCAGAGATCGCCGGTTGTGGAAAGTGGGTCTGTGGGGGGTTGAATCGGGGTCCAAATTCAGAAGGCGCTTTTCCCCAAGCTGCCTCTGCCCTGGGTATCACAAGATGGCGGCAGCGTCTCCGCCGAGAGCCACCGCGCTCCCTTTCAAGATGCCCGGTGCCAGGCACCAGATTGAAATGCCGGCAGTTACATTTCCCCCTCCTTCCCAGCACCCAACTACCGAATCCCAAACTGTCAGGCCAAGACAACCGCTTGCCGTTCGTTTTCAGAGCAGCCTGTCCCCGGGGGCTCTATGGACACTGGCCAGGCCACGCCAGGGGTGTCTCCGGGGGCCGGGGTGGTGTCACGCCGCGTCCCACCCTGGGTACAGAGTCACGGCTGTCTGGCAGAAGGGAGCGTTGGCATCTCCGCTCCCTGAGCCAGGGACATAGTAAAGACTGGCCATTACGCAGACCACCCCGGCTGCCCTGACATACAGCTCCCAGATGGTGGCAGCATCTCTTAGAGGGCAATGGGGAGCTCCCCTGGGCGGTGTTTTATTGAATGCCAGTGGCTGGCCCCCGTATGACCGGACACAGTTGGAGAGACGGTTACCTAGGGAGGCGAGTCTCCCAGCAGCATAGCTGGGGTACACAGAGATTATCCACTTCTCATGTGGGGTCCATGGAGGTGAGGTCAGTTCCCCCGGGTCCAGGAGTCACCTCGAGCCCGTGGTCAGCAGGTCTGGAGCAGCAGCTGCCTCCTGGCCTGCCCCAGCGGCTAGCAGGCCTGGGATCAAGGAACGCGACTCCTGGAGACGCCAGCTGTTCAAACCTAGCGGGGACGCACGGACTCAGAGCCCCAGAGCAATCAGGTGCCAGGTCCCTGGCCATAGGACAAGGCCAGCACAAGGGGGGTCCTTGGGCAGCTGCCTCGTGTCCTGAACAGCGACAGACCCAGCCGGCGGCAATGTCACTCGGACGACATCAAATTGGGACCCCATGGGACTTGAGAAAGTCAAACTAAGTGACCTCCCCTCCCCCCCCACCCCATGGCCAGATCTGCCCCCACCCTTCTGACAGCTTGGCCGCACTTCCCAGCTGCAGGCTTGGGGGCGTTCTGCCGAGGGGCGCGGCCATCGGCCCCCAAACAAACCCCAGAGGGTGCGACTCCAAACCAGTGCCATTGGCTGGCACATGGGACTGGGTCTTCCCCCCCCACTGGGCAGCTGGAACTGCCACCTGGGGCCGGGCACTGATTCGAGGCCACGTTAACGACAGAAGAGCTGGTCTGGGGATTTCGTGCCGGTCGTTAGCAGAGGTCACAAGCCGCGATCGTTACGGTTAATTTCACGGATGCAGAGCAAACGAAGGAAGTGAATGGGTGAGTTAGCTCCAGCGGGTGACGTCCTGCCGGCCGGTTTAGGAACCCACTCTTCCGACCCGGAAAACCCAGATCCCGACACTTCCGGCACAGGATGCTGAGGGCTTGAGGGGCTGCACTGCAGCTGCAAACTCTCCCCTTACCCCAGGTCCCGTCGATTCCCGCACCCCCCCGCTGCCCTCCAGCCCAGTGAGGCCCGGGGAGAGGCGCTGTTACAGCTGACCTGGGGGCTGCAGGCTGGGGGTGAGGAAGAGGAGGGACAACCCCCCCGACCCCCTCCGGGCAGAAGGGGAGGGGCAGAGCCCGGGCTCGCGCTGGGAGGGCTCCCCCGGCACAGCCGGCCTCCCGCCTGCCTTGGGAATGAAAACAAACAAGGAATAAAAGAAGGCTTTTGTGGTGCGGTGTTGACACGGCCGGGGCCTGTGAAAGGACCTTTCAAACTGGGCACCTAGGCAGGGAAACCAGCCGAGCCCTGGCCGGGCAGCTGATTCCGGGCAGCTGGCGCATCACACGTAGCGGTCGGGCTGGGGACCATCGCACTGAGAGCTGCAGCCAGATCTTGCCAGGGCACAAGCCAACTGGGTACCAGCCCCCAGCTCTGCCCAGTGCCCTGCCAGACTCTGCCCGCCCTGCACTGGGTACCAGCCCCCAGCTCTGCCCAGTGCCCTGCCAGCCCCTGCCTGCCCTGCAATGGGTACCAGCCCTCACCTCTGCCCGGTGCCCTGCCAGACTCTGCCCGCCCTGCGCTGAGTACCAGCCCCCAGCTCTGCCCAGTGCCCTGCCAGACTCTGCCCACCTTACACTGGGTACCAGCCCCAGCTCTGCCTGGTGCCCTGCCAGCCCCTGCCTGCCCTGTGCTGTGTACCAGCCCCCAGCTCTGCCCGGTGCCCTGCCAGACTCTGCCCGCCCTGCGCTGGGTACCAGTCCCTAGCCCTGCCAGAGTCTGCTATCACTGACATGGGAGTTAATCTGGAGTCACTCTGCTGCAGTGGTTAGGGCGACTCTGGTTTCATGCTGGGGAAAGGCAATGGCATCCAGCTCCCTAACGACTCCCAGGGCTTTCCCCATTCACAGCATCCAGGAGCGAGCGGGGCTCCCAGCCCATGCACTGGGGCTAGGAGAGGAGCCAGGCATGCAGGGCCAGGCCAAAGGGCAGATGGAAATGCAGGAGGGAGGAAGGGTTTCTCAGTGGTCAGAGCACTAGCTTGGGACGCCTGAGCTCAATTCCCTGCTCTGCCACCCCCTTCCTCGGTGACCCTGGGCAAGTCCCTTAGCCTCTCGGTCCCCATCTGTAACCCGGGGGGTGGCACTGCCTGGTTAGTTCATTAAGCAGCAGGGGAGGGTCCTGGGGGCTGCAGTGGACAGGCCTGGTAGCGAGGGGCCAGTGGGAAGGGGGGCACTTGGTGAAAAAGACGCCGGGCAACTCACACACCAAGCACACGGTGCCGGGCTCGCTGGCTTGCCGATGGGTGCTGGCAGCGATGCAGGAGGGAGGCGCGGACCATGGCCGAGGAACAAGCCAGCCAGGATCCAGGGCTCCCCCCAGCTGCGGAAGGGGATTCCTGCCCTGCCAGGGAGCAGGAGGGCCCCGGGTGGGGGCAGTGCCCTGGGCACAGATGGGCTCCGAGCGGATGGTTAATGAGCCCGGCTTGGCGCCGGCACCACCCATCACTTTGCACCATGGCGCCCTGCAAGCCCCGACGGGCTGTACCGCATGCCAGCGGCTTTCCCAGAAACTGGCACCTGGGATGGCAGATGGGGGTGGGGAAGAATTTGCCGGGGGGGATGGGCCAGGTGCCCAAAATCCCTGGCTAATGGCTCTCCCCACCCCACCCCCTGAAAAAATTCGACTGGCAGGCGGGTGAGACTGCACCCCAGGGATGGGCTGTTGGGAGAGCTAAATGATGACAGCAGCACGGGGGCCCCCAGAGCTCTGGGCATGCAGCGAGGGTACCTGGGGCACCATGCCCCCCCAGAGCTCTGGGCACGCAGCGAGGGCACCTGGGACACCATGCCCCCCCAGCGCTCTGGGAATGCAGCGAGGGCACCAGGGGCACCAGGCCCTGCACCCCCAAACTCTGGGCACGCAGCAGGGGAGGCCTCGGTTACATCGGTGTCTCCATTGTTCTAAGTCGAAGGGGAGCACAGAGCTGAAGTGAATCAGTGGCAGGGTGGGAACCCAGGCGTCCTGACACCCAGCCCCGCCTCCCTGCTCTGACCACTAGACCCCGCTCTCCTCCCAGAGCACAGCTCAGCAGCTCACCGAACTGGGGCTGGGAGCTACAGTTCTGAAGCAACACCTCCCTCAGCCAGAGGCCAATTCTGCGGGGGGGGGGACGCACTGAGCCCCCCCCGCCATCACCCCATCCCAGAGTCGGACACAAGCGGGGAACCCGTCTCCCAAGACCCCTGCAGAGAGAACAAAGCTGCTAGACCAAACCCATTCACCAGCTCATTCTGCAAGGGACTGGCTGGGGGGGGACTCCTGGTGTCCCCCCAATCCCATGGCCAGGGCGGGACGGCTCCCCCAGACAACACAGCAAGTGAAGCATCGTGGGACACCTGAGGAGAACCCAGGAGTCCGAGTCAAATCCAACACAGTCCCAGAGGAGGGAGGGACAGGTAGATTTTAAGGGCAGAAAACACTGCTGTCAATCTAATCTGAGCCCCTGGACACCCTGGGCCATAGATGATCCCGAAGTGATTCCTGCCTGAGCTAGAAAAAGGTCCCGTCTCGGAGTAACCATTTCCGGGGGGGGGGGGGTGCCTGGGAGAGTTGTGCCAGCAGTTAATTCCCTCCCGCTGAGAAACCTGCTCCTCCTGTCTGGTCTGCATCAACCGCCAGCCATGGGATCTTCTCACACCCTAAGTGAAGAGCCCCCTGTTATCAAACTGGTACTGAGGGAGAGACAGAGAGAAGAGGGTGTGAATGGGGGTGGACAGAGATAAAAAGAGGAGTGTGAATGGAGATAGAGAGGCAGGTGTGAACAGAGACAGACAGAGCAAGATGGGTGTGAGTGGAGGACAGGGCTGGAAAGGGGTGTGATTTGAGCCAAGAGGGAGTGTGAATGGAGATAGAGAGGCAAGTGTGAACAGGCACAGACAGAGCTAGAGTGAGGGGTGTGAATGGGGGAGAGGTGTGAACTCAGGAGGGGCTGGGGGTGTGTGACTGGGGCCTGGACAGGTTGTGAATGGGCCAGCTATAGAGGGTGTGAATTGGGATCAACAGAGAGTGGTGTGATTTGGGATAGAAAGATAGAGGGCTGTGAATAGGGAGAGACAGGTAGAACCTGTCTTCTGCTACTGACCATGAAACCTTGCAGGGAAGGTGTAGGGTCACTTTATCTCAGAGGCGCTCAGGGGTCCCTGCCCTACCCAGACGGCTGCCCCCCCACCAGGTCAGAGGCCCCCAGCCGCACACACTAGCTCTGCTGCCCCTACTCAGTGTCGGCGCATCTGCCAGCGGGTGACTTCCTCCGCACCCCAACGTCTAGTGCAACAGGCCAGGCGCAGCCCCATAAGAACCAGGCCGGCGGGGGCCAGGCGTCACCCACTCTCCCAGGAGACGTGGGAGCCCCTGCCATTCGCAACGGCGTTTTAACAGCCGCCAAGACGCTCGGGCCTGAGGCACCATCCGCCCTCGTCCCTCATGGCGCAGCACAGGGCACCGGCAGCCAGATCCCATGCCCGCTCTGCCGTGGAGCCATGCGGGTTACAGAGGCCGGGGCTTTGCCTCAGCGGGGCGGGTACCTGCTTAATCCAGAGGCACAGGGAGTGGAGGGAGCGCACCGGGGGTCCAGTAGCCCGAGGGGATAGGGCCAGGCTCCTGGGGCCTAGGAGAGGTCGCACTTCAGCCTGGCCTTGTTGTGGGGAAATCCCTTCCCCTGGGTGCCGGGGGCTGGCGCCCTGTGGGCAGGGGCCAGAGGGGGGCAACTGAAGACAATCCACGTCCCAGAGATCCTGGCCTGCTAGATTAATGGGCCCGTCCCCCAGGCCCCTTGGAAGCGAGCGGGGTAGAAGAGAGGCGCTGGTGCCCCCAACCCCCTTCTGCCACCTGCAGAGAGAAGGGCCCCACATTTCACACACCTCACAGGCAGGTCAGCCCAGCTCCTGGCCCAGCAGCCCTCGCGGGCCAGGTGGAGAAGGGGCAAACACAAAGCCTGCTCCCTGGGCTGTGGAACGAGGGGTGGAGGGACACAGGCCTGATCCCCCCGGGTTAGGGCCCATGGGATTGGCACTGCCAGCTCCCCCCACACTCCAACACACCCGGCGCCCCACAGTAGGTAGCCTGTTAAATGAGCCCAGCCTCCCCTGTGTTGCTCGGCAGGTTTTTTTTGCCAGCTCCGAGCCCACGAGACGCTGGGAAGGGAGTGCCGGAGCTGAGCAGCCATGCCCAGACATCGCTGAGGGGGCACATGCAGGCGCTGGGGAGCTGGGGGGATGTGGCAGTACTGGAGGGGGGAAAATACATGAGTCTGGGGAATTGGGGTCCTGTGTGTGTGCGCACATGTGCATGCATTGGGGTTCCGTGTGCATGTGTATTGGGGTTCTGTGTGCGCATGTATTGGGGTTCCGTGTGCACTGTGTTCCGTGTCCACTGGGTTCCGTGTGCCCGCTGGGGTTCTGCACGAGAGCGTCTGTTTGTATGTCAATGCTCTGTGCGTGCACGTGCATGTTGAGCGTTAGTGTGTATGCACACATGTGTGTGGGGCAATTGCATGTGCAGATCTACAAGCCTGACCTTTCGCTGTTTCATTCCATTTTGCGGGTTTGTTCTTTTTTTAAACCCACCCAAAGCCGTGTGCAGGGGGTGGCTGGCAGCCTGCCCTCTCCATGCCAAGCCTGGAGATGCCCTGAGCGGTGCGTCAGCGAGCTTGCAGTCCTACCAACCCCGAGCACACAGACGCTGTCTTGGCGCACGCACACAAACCAGGGGGGAAACAGACTCCCAGCAAGATCAGATCGGGGAGGGTGGCAGGGGATATAAAATACAAACCACTCGGGAGATAGGAGCTTGCAAGGAAACAAATTTGCTAAGAACCAGCAGGGCTAAAGACCGGATCCTGCACAGGTCTGCCTGTGTCCCTTGACAGTGAGAGAGAGCTGGGGAAGTTTGGATGCTGAGACCCAAGGAAAGAAGACAAGGAAAGAGGAGGAAAAGACAGAGAGAGACAAGAGGAAAGAGACAAAAGGTCAGAGAAAGAAAGACAGAGAAAAACAGAAGAGAAAGAAAAATAGAAAGAGGGAAAGTCACAGAAGGAAAGACAGAGGGAAACAGGAGAGAAAGCCAATAAAAGACAGAAGGGGAAAGTAAGAGAGAGGAGGAGGAAATTCTGGTCGACCTCTTCATTACAAGTTAGTTGAGCAAAATGTAAACACAGAATCACACTCCACCAACCAGTTTGGATTTCAAAGTCTGCAGCAAATTGGGCGTATCTGGGCAAAGGCTAAAAATTAACCAGGCATTTCTGTTTCAATTGGAAACAAAACAAAACAAAACAAAAAATACGCAAAGGGAGGAACTGAAAAACAAACCAACCCACCCCCAAAGAAACACCCACTTTCAAAAAAATATATATAATAAAAAGGAGACAGAGGGGAAAATCTGAAAGACATCAAAGCATCTGGGGTAGGAACAAATGACAAGAGGGGTTGAAAAGAACCGAGTGACTAACCCTCCGAGAGAGAGAACCGGCTTCCTGCCTGGGACAGTGCCCACTGAAATTGCAGGATTATTTCCACCGCCACATAGTGAAAAAGTGCCCAGCACTGCCGAGTTATATGTTCTGCGGTTTACATGCCATCAGCACAAACCCCCAAAACCTAGCCGACAAAAGAAACCGACAAAATCCAGACGGGTTCTCGGTGACCATCAAAGCGAAAGGGAAAGGAAAAATCCCCTCTGAATGAAATCGAGTCGCTTTCCCTCCCACATCCTGAGTCTTTTCTCTTTCCATTTTTTTTTTAAAGTTGCCGTTTGCACAGCAGTGGGCATTTCACAGGCGCGTGTGCACAAGCACACCCCCCCGTGCAAAACAGGGGGCTTTTCACCAGGGATCGTGAGCATGAAGACGAGGGCAAGCCACGAACCACCCCAGATTGCCCAGACTGTTGAGGGTGCTGATGCTGAGGGTACATTTGCACGATAAACAACAGAGACCAATTTGTTAATTACGGAGACAAAGGTTCAAGGAGGGAATTAAAAACAAAAAAAGGAGAAAGAAACAGCTCGATTCCTTGGACAATTCAATCTCAAAACAAGCAGCAGTGATGGGGGACGGTTGTTAGGGGGTGGGGGGGGTCGTAGGACTTACCAGGAGTGTGAACAAAATACGCCAAGTAAAGATCCAGTTCTTTAATTGTGACTCCAATGTGGTGCGGCTGGACACAGAGGCCTGGGTTGGAGCACTGTGGTGATTTGTACAACCGCTCTCCGTCAGTACTTTCGAGCGGGATCCCTTTGAATAAGATGACCATTACAAGATCCAGTCTCCAAACCTTGTCGGCCTGCCTCAGGCAGTCAATCCTGCGGATTTTGCCCTTCTGGTCCGGGTTGGAGAGGACGCAGCATGGGGCTTTCTTACCGGTGATGGTCAGGACGAAATCCTCCCGAAACTCGGGGCGGATGTCTTTGCGGAGTTTGGCCAGTAGCCGCGATGCCCATTTCTGCTTGATCTCTGGTTTCTCCCCCAACAGCTCATCCTTCACGGCGCGCTCCTCATCCTTGGACATCCGCTTCTCGTGCTTCTTGAAGTACTTTCGCTTCCGAGCTTGCAGGTTGAACCATGTGTAGGAGAAGGCACGCACATGAGGGAGGAGAGCTTCGATGAAAGGGTGGAATTCATCCTGGAGGGGGTGGTGGAAGAGGGTGAAAAGAGGGAACGAGACAAAAGGGGGGGAAGGTTAGAATGAGAAAACGGAGGAATGCTATTTTTAAAAAAACCCACAACCTTCCCGACCAGTTGCGCCGGCCGACGCGACTCACTCGATCCCGAGAACAGAGACGGCGCGGAGAACCGAGTTCAGAGCACGGCCGAGCCAGCCACACAACACAAGACCAGCCCAGAAGAGAATCCACCTCAGTTGGGACAGCGGTGGGTGTTAATTTTTTAAATCTTTTCCATCTTCCGCCTTCCCCTCCCCCAGCTGCAAAATAAATTTCAAAAAGGCCAAAGAAAATTCACCATCAGAACTAGAAACTCGAGATTTCGCTACTTTTTCACTAATAACCACGATAAAGTTTGCCTTGGCAAGCCCAGGGTTAAAGACAAAATTGGCCCCCGGCCCCATCCTTGTCTCCCCCCCCATACCTCGATTCTCGGGTTAACCTCTTTGCCGGCAGGTGTGTGTGTGGGGTTATTTGGAAGATCTGCTCTTCCTAAAGCTGCCTCCCCCTCAAACAAAATCTGACAAAAAGCAAAATAATTACCATTGCTCCGTCTCATTCCGGCAAAGCTAAGCACCCGATTCGGAAATTCTGGACTCAACAGAGTTGCGGGCTGAGGGGGGGAGGGAAAAGGAGGTGGGGGCTGTGAGATGGAGGGGGAGGAGGGGACAAGGAGGAGGGAAGGTAGCAATTTTACAGGGAGGAGGCAGAGAAGGGAAAATGGGGGGCCGGGGGCTTGGTTGGTTGAGTTCTCGATTGCGGAGGGAATATAGAATTTAAAAAACTGGGGGGGGGTAGGAGGGATAGAAAGAAAGGAAGGAAGGAAGGAGGCTAACAATGGAGGTGTGGGACACAGTGTGGAATGGATCTAGCACCCCAATAATCTAATGGAGGAACCCCCCCGCGCAGCAGATCCAAAATAAATAAATCAGAAATTTGCAGAATGGCCCCTATCGGAAAAAAAAATTAAACAAACCAACAGAGGAAGGAAGGAAGAAAAAACGCAGGGAGAGGGAAAGGAGTGGCAGGCAGGGGGGGAGAGGCCTTTTCGGCGCTGGTAAAGGCGCAAAGATGCCAAGTTAGCTGTCGGTCCCTCCGCCCGGGTGGAGGGCGAATGCAGGCCTAGGGGAAGGGACGGACGCCGTGCTGGAATTGATTGCGCTCAGCTGCTGGCAAAACCCAAAGTGCTCAGGCTTTTGGGCTGGGTTTTGTTTTGGTTTTGGGGGGTTTTGTTGTTGTTTTCCTCCCTTCCCCCCCCTTTTTCCCTTTTTCCTCCTAAACTCTCTCGCTCGCTCCTTTCACGCTCGGTCCCCAACCATTTGCCTGTGCCAATGCCAGCAGAAGAGGGGGGGAAAAACAGAAAGAGCGAAAGAGAGAGGAAGGATCCACGTATTTGGCAAGGAGACACATTTCCAGACCAGCCAATGGCTGCATCAAAGCGAAAGGGAGGCGGGGGGTGGGGGGGATTGGCGGAGCAGAAACTGGGGGGGGTTGTATTGAGGGGGGGCTGGTGGCACAGAGAGACTGTGCAGTTAAGAGACTGAAAACAATTTGCCAAATCGACAAGTTTATATCTAATGAATAAGCAAAGTCCAGCCGCGATTCTTTTTTTTTTTTCCCGGGCGGTGGATATTTGGCGTGCGGGAGCCTGGCAGAATATTGCTAAATAAATAAAAAACTCCGTTCTTCACCGCCCCCCCAACCCCCACCCCCACCCCGACAACCAAAAAAAAAAAAGGCAGTCCCACAAGGCCTTGGAAAAAGCAGCTGTTCTCTCTTTCCGTGTCTCTCGTTCCCGCATTCTCTCTCTCCGTCTATTTATAAAAAAGGACAGAAGAAGATTTCGTTCCAAATCTGCCCCCCCCACCACCACACACACAAGGTTCGGATTAAAGCCATGGATACTTTTTTCTAAGCAGCGGAATCATCAATTTCAAACCCGCCCATCCCCAACCGAACATAAAAACACCATCACACTAAAGGGTTTTTGCATCCTAATGGAGGGCCCAATCCGACAGTCGCCGAGGGTTTCCTGCGAGCACCCGATCGGGCCCTCTCCCTTGCCAGGCTGGACAATTACTTTTTCCAAACAAAAACAATTAAGATGCCAACTGACTTAACTCCTTACCCCCGACCCCAGCGTGTAAAGACACTACAACGGGTGGCAAAGGGACTTGCCAATATTAGCACACAGCCCAGGTCCCTAAAAGGGTCCTATTTACTTTTTAAGAAAATCCGAGGAAGCAAAAAACCCCAAATCTTATTTTTGGGGGGGGAGAGACGGGGGGGTGCAAATGTATGATATTTTTAAAGTCCCCTCCAATGCCAAGCTAGTCTCTTCGAAAGACGATCCCTCCCGACGTTGCCTCTTTTCGAGGCAGGACTATTTATTGTCCGTGCTGCACGCTCAGCTTCATCGAATGGAAGAGCCGCCTGCGAAAGCAGGAGAGGTGAGGGGAGAAGGGGGACCCGGGAAAGACGAGGAAAAAGGGATGAGAGAGGAGGAATGAGAGAAAAGAAGGGGGAGGGAAGGGAAGGAAAAGAAACGCAGCCAGAGGAGGGGGTTGAAAAGAGAAATGAAACAGGAAGATTGAGAAAGTGGAGGAGAGAAGAAGACACCCGAGGGGGGGGGAGAGGAGAGAAAATTAAAAGAAACAAACGGGGAGGAGAAAAAATTGCCCTGATTTTCGGGCCTTTCTGGCTATGCGCCCAGGCAGCACCCGGCTGTAAATCCAGGCGTTCGAGGGGGCGCAGAATAGAGGCGACAACAGCCGAAATGGCAGCTCTTTTATCCAAAGTGGGGGGTCGGTGCCAGCCCCCCCGACTGCAACCCCAGTCTATCCATCCAGGCACTTACACGGCCGCCGTCGCCGTAGTACCGCAGCATCCCCAGCCCACGGAGAGACCTCCGCCCGCTGGCCTGGCTCCGGTGACAGGTAGAGCGGGCACGCTGGCTAACCCACCGTGGCTCTATCCCCAACGCCTGCAGGCAGGCCCAGGCCCCGCTGCCAGCTTTCCAGCTCCTGAGCAGGCTGCCAAGGAAGCGAGAGCGGGGATTGTGGGGGAGGGCCGAGGTGGGGGGCGACGTCTGTCATTTCCCCGTCTCCCCCCCGCCCCCAATCCCAAACCTAGCCGCAGCCCAGTAGAGCAGGGTACGCCAATCCCTAGGCTCCAATCCTCCCCTTGCACACAACGCACAAGAAAGCCACGGCTCCTAAATACCCTGCTTGCTCGGGGAGAAATTCAGGCCTCCCTGCACTTACACCTGTGGCCAGGCCCTGACCTGAGCGGCATGGCCTGTGGGGAGCCAGACAAAGGTGTCTTGTCCCCTTCCCGCCCCCCTGCTTTGTCGGGGGAGCCAAAGGGGGTGTTACAAAATACCTGTGCCTGCCTGCTCTCCTCCATCGGAGAGATGAAGGGGGAGGATGCGGACTGGTGCCATGGAGGCAGGAAAGCTGAGTCCAGAGGGGGCGGGGGGGTAGAGTGTGGAAGTTGTAAAGAAAAGGGAGAGCGAAGAAAGAGAGAAAAAAGAGAGAAGAAAAAAGTGAAAGCGAAAGAGGAAGAAAAAGAAAGAAGAAGAAGAAGAAAAAAAGAACGAACAATTTTCTGCAAGAAGAAACTATTCCAAGTTCAAGTCACCAGGGTTTAGACCCTAATCCAGAGCTTTCACTTATGGCAGGGAATTTACTGGTTCCTAGCTACTCAGAGCGGGGATCCTTCCCCAGATCGGGGATGGTTTCCATAAGGAAAATACAACAACAGTTTAAATCTAAAACACACACACACACACACACACACACACACACACACACACAGAGTCAACGTATAATTAACGCCCAGTCTGAGGGTAAAAACACCCAGCAAACAAGAGAAAGGAGCTACTGGCAGCCGTCGGGGCTTTGTGGGGGAATATCAAATGGAAACTAAAAGCTGGGGGGAGGAAAAGAGAAAGCAGGGGCCGAAGAAGGAAAATGGAAATAAAAAGTCAGAAGGGGGGGGTGCAACAGAGAGAAGGAGAAAACCAAGAGATGAAAGAGAAAATGGAACAGAAATCAATGGAGAGAAGATGAGAAAGTGGCAAGAGCGGGGGAGAAAAGGAACAGAAAAAACAGAGCAAAGCTGGAGAGAGAGAACAAAAAATGAAGAATCTTTTTCTAAGGGTGCTTGCTCGCCTCCAATGACCCACCCGCTCTACTGGCCTCATGTCAGTTTGACTCCTGCTCCAAGCGCCCCTCGGGAATGGGACCGGGCGGGCATCGGTTGGCAGCTGTCGGCCTGGCCTGGGGCCACCCTTGTAAGTTTAAAAAAAAAAAGGGGGGCTTGGGTCATGACAGCCCCAATCCGCCATACCCCAGGAAGTGGCCTGCTCAGCGCAAAGCCCGCAGACATTCCACAGGCAAACGCCCCACCACCGCTGGGCTGTCTGGTGCTTTCTCCTCCACGGCAACGACTGCTGTATCTCACCCCATCCCGTCGGGCACTGCAGTGCTCCATTGTCTAACAGGGGTGGGCTGCCCTTAGTAAAATACCCCCGTGGATGGCAGTAACAATGTGAAACATGGCAGCATCACTAGGGCACAGCACCGTTACTGGAGTCTCTAAAGGGAGGGTGGCAGAGGAAAGAGGGCAGAGATACTGGACTGGATGCCAACCCTCTGCAGGTCCTCGATCTAAGCACAACCTCCACCCCCATCTATGGCACAACTCCCCAAACAGCTCTGACAACACATGGGCTGCGGGTCTACGGCTGAGCTGGGCCTCTGCCGTGCACAGCTGCACCCAAGGGGAGGCTATATTTCCATTGGGTGTGTACGAGGTACCCCCCCCGGGTTTGAGAGGGGTCAATACACCGACGCCAGGCGGCATTCTCGAGCAGTTGGTGCGGCGGGCCGAGGGTTTGGTCTTTCTGGGTTCCATACCCTGGCACCCGCAGCTGGTAGTGATAGCCGCAAAGAGGGCAGATTATTAGAATGCCTCTCTTGGAGAAAGAAAGAAAGAAGTAGAGCAGAAGAGACTAGAAAAGACGGACAGCTTGGCAGAGAGATTTCGGGGGGAAGAGAAGGCCTGGAAAGGAGGCAGAGAGGAAAGCAGGGACTTGTGGAGAGTGGAAGAAAGGATAAGGGGAAAAGGAAGGCCAAGATCCAGGCAAGGAAAATAGCCCAAATGCACAGCTAGAGCTGGCCGTGGGACTGCGCCCAACTGACTGGACGTCCCACCCAGTGGGGGATGCGCCCTGGTCCCCCAACATGCAGACACACTCGGGGCGGGGGGGGTGGTTGCATTTCTTTCTCTGCCGCCCCCAGCCAAGCTCATCCCACGCGACCCACACCTGCAGGACTTGGAATTTTTTTACTAAATAGGATTTTTTTCAATTCGCCCTCCCAAAAGAGGGGGTCATTTTTAAACCCACCCCCACCCGCTGGGTTACAGCCAGCAAACTCCTGACTCCTGTTTTTTCCCAGCAGGGGGGTTGGGTGGGGTTCTCCAAGGCCAGGGAGATAGTTTATGAGTTTTAATAACTCCAAACTTTCCGACTCCTGATCTTATCTCCTCCCCCCAGTTCCCCCCCCCCCCGACACACACACTCTTTTCATTTTGGGTCTCTCTCTTTTTCAGCAGCAGCATGTCAAAGCTTTCTCGGCGTTGCCATAGAAACAGTCACTGGCACCCTGGCAAACTATTGCCCCGGTGAATGAATAGCACATAAATTTCGTCTCCCTGCAGGGCGAGCAAGACCTGGGCTGCCTTGCCCTGTGGCTTGCACTTGCAGTGATGGGGGGGGGGCTTTTGAGAAACTGAAGCACAACTTTTTTGGGGGGTTAGCTGACTAACCAAGGAGGTTTATTCCTGCTCAAATCTGCAGCAGCAGGACATCTGCCCCTTACCTACTGGATAGGTAGTTTAGAGGGAGTCTGCCAATCTCTTCTACCACCTTTCGGGGGGTTCAGAGCTGGAATTATTCTACCCCTCTTTCCCCGCCCTGCATACACCCAGAAGCCGTGGACTCCCCAGCCACAATGCAGATTAAAAGCGAACAAATTTTTTTTCTCAGCAGCCTGAGCCATTAGTGCAAAAAATGCCCTCCCAGAGCTGGGCTGGCACAGGCTGTGAGGAGAGCTTCTTTCTTTCTTTCTTTCTTTCTTTCTTTCTTTCTTTCCTTCCTTCCTTCCGTGTCTCTCCCCGTTTGCTTCACCCTCGGCTTCCCCAACAGACCCAATGCTGTTCAAAGCCAGAGTCCAGTTCCAACCCTTCCGAATGAGGCGTCACGAGTTTGTCTGTCCTTACGATACGGACGTCCCATACAAATATATCTCTAGGAAACCCCACGCATGCAAATATGCAGCCATGTAATAATGATATCGCTCTGTTTTCTCTCTGCATTCTTCTGCCCCAACACAAAGTGTTTGCTTGGTACAATTTTCCCTCTCTGACCCGATTTAGTCCGCACAAGAGAAACCTGTCCAGCAGACTCAATGTCCTAACGAACTTGAGTTAATTAATGCTGAGAAAGAAAGAGGCTCCCCTCAGACACTTGAATCATGGTTCACTAGCCCTTTCAGTTTTCTATTTGCAAAAAAAAGGAGCCCGCACTCAAATATTTTTTCATGTCTGAGCAGAGAACACAAACAACGCCAAGAGCTGCAGAAGGGAAAAATAAAGTAGTTGCCCAGGATTCAGAGCACAGAGCTGCGCAGAGAGATCTGCAAATATAACATGAAAGAAAAGGACTGATTTGCGGTGGATTTAATTTTTTTTTTTTTTTTTTTTTTTTTTTTTTTTTTTGCTGGGCGACTGTTGGCAACAGCGAAACACAACCGCCAGAGCAGAGGCGAAAGAGCAGCGGGGTCCCACTGCCCTGTTTGCTATCAACTTTAACAAATTAATAAATGATTTTAACACCAAGCCAAGCGCTTGGAGGCAAACGCAGGGAAGAAGCTGGAGTGCTGGAAATGGAACTGCACCCGAGAAGAGTTACAGCCCTTCCAGCTCTGTGAAGGAGAGGAACAGCTGGAGTTTGGATTGCCACATGCTGGCCCCGATCCCGCTTTCGCGCACAACCAAAACTCTCTTTCGGTGCAGTGTTTGGACTGCAGGATCCGGCCCAGCTGGTAGCACAGCTAACAAGCCGGAGTGGCTGGTACCCGTCCGCTCCGGAGGGTTCAATTCTGCACATGTGCACACACGCGTCTGGCTGCTTCTGGCTACACCTGCGTCCACCAGGAATAAGTCCCCGGAAGCTGAGGGGATCACCTGGCACAAGGGGAATCGGAGGTTTCGAGGCCCCATGTCACGGACGCAGTGCCAGCGGCACAGAACAGGAGCAGAGAAGCAAGGACTCAGGCCCAGCCAGCAACCAGAGCCGCTGAAGCTTCCCCTGTCCCCTGCAAAGGCCTGCATTGCTTCCCCTATTTAAACGTGCCCTTTGCCTCTCTAACGATTTCAGTGGCAAGAACCGCAGCGAAGTATCAGGGCTCCCCCCAAAATAAGCTGACTGTCCCCATGTCGGTCAGTACGGATCTCGCTGATTCAGATTCAACCTACACGTGGGTCCCTACCCCCCAGCATACAGATCCCTGCAGGGCCCGAAGCCCCAAGGACAGTGGGTCTGAGTAGGAAGTTTGACGTGAGCCCATTTTGACTTTCAGAGGCCACGGGAAGCCCTGCGCAAGTGACCGGCAAAAATGAGTTCGCCCATCTCATCGTCCGTCCTATAACGACCGTATAACGTGCCTTGGTGGGTGTCGAGAGCTATATAAGTATTATCACTGGGTTATATTATCAGAGGTTTCTTTAGTGCCTATAATGAAAGTGCCGAGGAGTTTGGTACAATCAGTCAGGGGCGTGCCAGGGCGGAGAAGAAAGGGGACAAAAGCAGGCCAGGATTGGGGGGCACTGGCAGAGCTGGCAAAGCAGGGACTGATGCGGGCCGGGATTGAGGGGGAGCCAAGGACTGGGATGGTGGAGGGGACAGGACTGGAGGTCAGGATTGAAGGGCATCAGTAGAGCTGGGGGAGGTGGGGGCAGCCCAGAACTGGAACACTAAGGGCGGCTTGTGGGTCGGGATTGAGCTGGTGGGGGGAGCCCAGTGCTGGCACAGTAGCGGGTTTTGCAGGTCAGAGCGGGGTGCACTGCTAGAGCTGGGGGACACATGAACAGCAGATGCCCTCACTGTACCTGGCTCTTGTCGGCTCTGTCTGCCCTTTGTTTCCACCAGCTCTCAAATTCACTCACCCCCGGGGGGGCACCATTGATAGTAAAACACCTCCTAAGCCAGCTCGACTTCTAGTGACAAAAAAAAGTTTTTATTTCTGTAAAAACTAAGCAAAGGAGCCGCTTGGCAAGTGGAAACGCACCACCACCAAAGGGGGGGAAAAGGAATTTCATTAAAAGGAAAACATCTGACAAAAATAAAACAGGAAAGCAAATTTCTCCTTGCTGGGGCGCAGGTAGTGAGACCAGGGCCAGCACCTTTTTGGGGGGGGGGGGGTCTTTTGGAAATGCAACAGCGTTTCGCTGTTTCTTTTTGCCTTGCTCAGGAAAATCCTTGCGGCAGACGTCTCCCACCCCACCGATTCAAGGAGGCGAACCTTTTCCAGGGACACCAGTGTAAATCCAGCCGAACCCGATGCTGGGTTAACACCAATTCTCCTTCCTTTCCAGCCGCTGTTGACTTGTCATCAGATTATTTTTTCTGATAAAAATACCCAGCGGGAGGGAAATATTCCAACTCCCCCCAAAGCCAGTGAAAAGGCTCCCATCGCTTTCCGAAATGTAACAAAGGGAGAAATTCTGGAGTCTCTTTGATGGAAGAACAGACTCCCATTTATATATATTCATTTTAAAAAATATTCTTTAAAACCAACCCACACCGCAGATCCTTTTCATATCTGCATCCTTGCTCCCACGAAAAGGAATGGGAATACGGAGCAACTCTGGTGATAGCAGGATCAGACCCATTTTAATGAAATAAAATTGGGTCTTTTCCCTCCTCTTTTTCCTAACAACATTCTCAGTTCACCCCACCCACACCTGCCCTGGCTTCCCAAAACTGGGACTGGAGCAACACCAGAACTGTACAAAAGGCAGGGAAGGTCTGAAGCAGATTTGAGGACGTATCATGCAAATAATAATAGATCCTGCAGACAGATAATGGGTAAGATTAATCGAGGTTGAGATAAGCACAAGGCGAAGTTTCCCATATCACTTTAACCGCAGTGGAGAAGGTGGTTTGTGAGTGGCAGGAAAGTGCAGGCGTTGGTTACAGGTTTCCGGGGGGTAAATACAGAGCGAGATTTTTGCTGCCGTTTAGGTGCCCCTGAAAAACCAATTTTGAAAGGCAGTGCACGGAGCAGGGAACACAGCCCGGGGGCTGGCCAGCAGCCCTGATGGACTTCAGGGGCTTTTCATTTAATATTCTGCCCGTGTATCCCGTTAAAAAAAAAACTCACAAACTCTGGGGCCATGGGTAAAAAGTCTGAGTGCCCATCCCGTGCGTGAGGCCGTCTGCAGCCGCAGAGAGAAGCCAATTCGCGCCCCAACAGGGAGGAAGGTGAGAGGCTGACGGGGGAGGACGCCTGGAGTTACTCGCATTTGCCAGTTTGCTGGGTTTGTAACTCAGGCTGCAATAAAATTAAGTCGGGGGGAGTGGGGGAGTTCACTCCAAAAAGAGGCAGAAGTTGCCAACGCTGGAGGAGACAATGCATGCCACGGGAAAGAGCAGGGGCAATTTACTCCTCACACTTTAATTATCCCCATCTTGAACATTTCTTTAAAAGAAAAAAAAAATCTATTCTAGCACTTACAAAAAGCCCCCAAATCATCACAGACTTTCACCGCCAGGCAGAGCCCAGCGCTTGCCGCCAAAGGGAGGGGAAGAAAACCTCGCTTTTCACCGAAAACCACATTTGGATTCAAATTAGGATAATTCACTCCCCTACGGCACCGCTGTGGGGGCTGCGGGCCCGATCCTGGAAAACGCAGGCGGCTGTGATGTTCCTTCCACAAGGAGGCCTGTCGGGAGTAATGTGTAAATGTTTTCTCAGGATCGGGTCCTACCTACGGAGGGTGCCAAGTCTGGCTCTTGTAGTCGGCGAAATCAGGAGGAGTTTTGCCACCAATTTGAATGGATGCAGGATTGGGCCCCCCATAGGTACATTTCATGCTTTTATTCTGACCCATTTATTTCCATAGGTCAACAGGAGCTGAATTAATTGTTGTTTTAAGCCGAGGTTTGGAGTTTTGCAGCAGACAGGCAGGGACCTTGGCCTATGGAAATCAGGGCTGGAACAGGGGGCCTGAAACTAAAACGGGAAAGCTGCCTGTCTCAGGGCTGGGCACCGACCCAGCGGAGCGAGGCCCCCACCTAGCCCCTCTCTCTCCAGCTGGTACTGGGCAGCACAGCTGATCTCCTGGGAAGCTGCCTTACCTTCCCAAAGAGGTATTTCACTGCTGTTATTTTCCCAGCCCTCCTCTCACACACGCCTGTCCCTTAACGTAAAGCAGCTGTTTAACGCCCCCCCCCAACAACCTGTGCAATTCTCTCTGCAGAGGAAAAATGGCTCAGATCCTCCCAGAGGAGTTAGGCACCTAAATAGCTTGGAGGGTCTGTGCCAAAGTTCTTAGAAGCCCTCAGAGAAACAATCAGTCGGAAGTTTCAGAGTAGCAGCCGTGTTAGTTTGTATTCGCAAAAAGAAAAGGAGTACTTGTGGCACCTTAGAGACTAACAAATTTATTAGAGCATAAGCTTTCGTGAGCTACAGCTCACTTCAGTCGGAAGGCTCCATTGATGAATGGCTTGTAAGGGCTAATCCAGGGAGCTGACCTGGGCTGGGCAGGTTGCTGAGGGAAAGGGTGTTTGCTGTATGGATTCAAAGCACATCACTTTAAAGGTCTTATATGAGATTCGCAGCAACCTACTGACTTGTAACCACTCAATAAAACCAGGCCGAACCCTTGATTAACCCTTTGCGAACTCTTCTGAAACAGCCTGCTTATATAGCCGGGACTGCAAAATCAAACCACGGGCCTGATTCAACCAAGTACGAAAACCAGGCCTGCCTTCCCGCACACACACTGGGCCCGCTCACACGCTTAACGCGAGGCATGTGCTAAAGAGGCTGGTGGTGCCGGAGCCTGTAGAGCCGGATCCCCAGCGGGTGTAAGAGGGAGAGCTCAGTGGTTTGAGCATTGGCCTGCTAAACCCAGGGTTGTGAGCTCAATCCTTGAGGGGGCCATTTACGGATCTAGGGCAAAAATTGGGGATTGGTCCTGCTTTGAGCAGGGGGTTGGACTAGATGACCTCCTGAGGTCCCTTCCAACCCTAATATTCTATGATAAGCCAGGAGAGAGCTCTTCGAAAGAACCTGGAGGATATAGGAGCGCAAGCCCTGCTGAAAGTCAATGGAATTTCAGTATTTAAGACCCTCACCCGTGGGAGTCAGGAGCCCGGGGATCTGACTAGATTAGCCTGGCACTCCTGCACTCTGCCAGGTGTCTGAGAACACGCCACACTGACCCAGCTCATACTTTTACAGTCACTCTGAGCCATCTCCTTGCGAGTGGCATTCCCTCAGTGGGAGTTCTGCTTAAAAAAATAAAGCCAGTGACACAAATAAGACCCCCGGCTTCTATAGTAACTCCCATCCGCCGTTTCGCCACGCTTCTTCAGCGAGAACAGGGCACGAGACTCTGCTCTCTGCTTACCCGGAGGTAAGTCTGGCAGGATGGCAAGAGGATTGCTCGAGACTTGCTGCCAGGCGGCTAAAATCAAAATCTGGCCCTTTGTTCTGCTAAAACAAAACCTCCCGAACCTCAACCTTGCTGAGCTACACCCGCGCACAGACACACAGCCCAGCTCAGGGGAATGAAGCAACATCCACTGATCAGAAGTCATGGACCCAACCCCACGGCCACAACCCCACGCGAGGAAACTTTCCTCGTGGGACCCGTTCCACTAAGATGCCCTTCTCAGTAAAACCATTCTTGGCCTTAAGCACAGAGCAGGACCAGGCCCTGTGGCTGTAATTCGCACACTGCAAAGAGAGGGGAAGAATCGGACACAGCCCCTAACACTTGGTAGCAAGAGCAAAATTGCAGATTATAAACGGGGGTGGGGGGAGATTTCACACAATCATTTTCACCCCCATTAAAGAGTAATCCATGGTTCTGCTCCTCTCTGGATGGTTATAAATGAGGAACTGAAGGACAGTCACGGCCAGCACATGGCCCATCTTCCCGCAAAGAAACAAAGATGGATTTTTATCATGGGCAGTGCTTAAATTTGTGTCACGGGTTGCCAGGGGTGAGCCCCGGCACCTCTTGGCTTGAGCCCCAGCACCTCTTTCATTACAAATTAAGCCCTGCTCTCGGCCCTCCGCAACCCAAAACCTGGAAGCTGCAGAGAAGTAATGTGTCGATCATATGCTTAGGTGGGGCGGGGAGAGTGGTTTTAATAAGGACAAAGCATTTCAATTAATGAAGGGTGACTTACAAAGAATGAAAGACAGAACGAACTAAATGATGAGTGTGAAAGAAGAACAGAATGATGAAAGAAGGGAAGGGAAAGAGAAAGAATAGAGAAAGAAAGAAAGAAAGAAAGAAAGAAAGAAAGAAAGAAAGAAAGAAAGAAAGAAAGAAAGCTAAAATGCCTAGCACTCTCTTCCCCTTTGGGGACCGGGTTAGGTTAACATGCACAGCTGCAAAATCCCTTTTCCAGCCCCGGTACTTTAAAATAATCATGAGCAGAAATAAACAGAGCATCGGCCTGTCGATGCTGAACGTGCTCCACAAAGAGTCCATGTTAGCTGCTCGACAAGCGGGAAGGGGATTTGGGGAAAGGCCCCTGGATCCAGTGTTTGTCCGATCCAATGGGGTTGGGCTCCAATCTCCAAATACACAGCTTGGAGCCTGGGGGGTTCGCCCTATGGTGCTCGGGGTGAGGTATAAAAAGCCCCACTGGGATTGTGTTCAGATTGGCCACGGAAGGAGAAGACTCGGCCGCAAATGAGTGGAAAGGACAAAAAGAACAACAGAGAAGGAAAGAGAAAGGGGTAAAGCAAGTAAAGGGGGACAGGCTCTATAAAGAGAGACTCTCGAGTGCCCATGCTGGGCACGAAGATCCAGGCACCACACCTATTGAAAGGGTTAAAAACAGAGCAAGGGGCTCCAGGCTGGCGGGAGAAAGGAGAGGGTATGAGGAAAGCCATGTCGCCTTCTCCTTGGCAGCCCTCTGCATGCCCATGCTGGGCCGCACTCTGCCCACTCTGTCACAAGTCCATGGCCAGGGCCAGGGCCCCACCTCCTCTAGTTTAATGAGCAAAATCTCACGGCTCCTTCCTTGGTTCCAAAGAGACCCCTCACCCCCGAGGGCAGGAATGCCATAATCGCACAAGGCCGGACCCCGGGAGCAGAGCTCACTGCGGGTTTACATCTCTCCTGCAGACTCTGCATTTCCCCTGATGGCGCTGGACCCCCCAGCATCTCTCTCTTTCAAATCCGCCCAGCACCATGGACGATGCCTGTGGTACCTCATCTAGCAGGGATCCCCGATTTCCCTGTATCAACACAAACCCTGCCTCCCCCCAGATAGTAATTATTTGTTTTTAATTTAATCCTCCCATCCGCCTGCTTTCGGGCTCTGCTCAGCTCCTAGAACCTAGGCCAGCAGGCTCCGGTCTGGAAAACGTTCTCCCCTCCCCCTGCCAATACAGCCAAAAGAACTCAGCACTCAAATGTCAATGAGACCCCTAAATAAGAAAGGTGACTTTTGCTGGGGCTGGGGAGGTATTTTAAAGTTCTCTGTCATTTTCTTTGCTTGTATTAAAAAAACCCCAGCTTGTATTGCACTTTCCGCAGAGAGAAAACGAGGGGAAGTTAGAGGAGAAAATGGAAAGAGAGAGATAAAGAAGCAGATCCCCAGCTAGTGTCAATCGGCAGAGGTCTATTGAAGCCAACGGGGCCAGCTTCCCACCTGATGTAAACCCGGAGATCCCTGTCAGCACTACACACATTTCCAGGAGCTGGCACAGAGCAAGAGAACAAACCTGCAGTTGCAAAGTCTCCAAATGGTGACGATTTTTGCAAGTAGAAACACCTATTTAGCCATCTCAAACGCCCATCTCAAGCTGCCATTAAATATAAGCCACTAGAAAGAGGAGTCCGGTGGCACAGACTAACACGGCTACTCCTCTGATACTATACGCCACTAGATCTCCCTAAAACGCTGCAAAAAAAACTACAAGGGAAGCGTTTTTAAGACAGACAGTACAAAACCAACAGTACAGAGGACTCTATTTGCCATTTTATTTCTGAGCCTTGCATTAAGTAGGGCCTGCTTTTTCTAAAAAATATCACTTCTTTATTGCGCGTTCTTAGCAACCATACATGCACAGGGGCTAAAGCTTCCAGAAATGGGTGCTCAATGTCTGCCAGGATCTTCAGGAAGGGATCTCACATCAACAGAACAAGTGCTCAGCACATATGGAAAATGAGACTCCTTTTACGGACTCTGCAGTGTAACTTGTGTCATTCATTTTTAACACCCCTTGCATATATGAAATATACCTACATATTATAAACAGTGTACACACACACTCTGGTCGATTGACAGATACACCCCCACAAATACTGATCACTCAACACACACTATCAATTGAGTCATGCACTCTCATCAATACACACACACAATGGTTGATTGAAACACACACAGCCTCAATCAATCAATACACACACACTGTGATCATCTGATACACATACACACACACACGTTTCTGTCTCTGCATCTCTTTCCATTGCAGCATTAAATGGATCCCACAGCAAATTATTGAGATCTGCAGCTATTTTTTTCCCGGTGGTGCAAGAGAGACCCAGGCCATCAGTTCATGGGACCATGCACCACTGACTCCGTGCCAATGTGCGGCGAGGCGGGAGGCAAATTATCCCGATTTTAAAAAAAATCAACTTCTCATTTCTTTTCTCTCCCATAGCAGGATCGAAGCACCCCAAACCCATGGGTCTGTGGGGTGGGAGTCTCTGGGCTTTGGAAGGAACATTCGGATTGGCAAATGAACAAGGACAGGCCAAATTCAAACTAGCCACCAGTGCATCCCAGGAGAGAGATGAATTGGTCCAAATGTTCTCAAGGGCCTAATTAAACAAGCGGGTGACATGGCCCCACACACAAGCCCACCGAAAAGGGGGATCCTGAACGGTGCTGAGTCCCTGCAAAACTCACCGATTTCAATGGCAGCCCCATTTCAGAGCAAGCTCTTGCAGTTATTTGTTGAGGCCCAACAGCTCACTGGGCTCTGCGCCCAGCACAAAGGTCTTGTCTGCTGCAGGTTTTCCTTTAAAAAATTCCTCCCTTCCTCCCCCGTCGCCATGGCTAGCACCACTGGCAGCTGGGGCAGGAAATGTGGGGGGTGGGCACAGCTCCCTCTGGCTTCAGATGAAATTGGGGGTGCTCAGGAGCTCCGGAACCCAGGCCCACGGAGCTTCACATCTAGCCCCTTCCCAATTTGACGGCCACTTATGAAAAACTGGCCCTGGTAGAAACCAATCCAGAGTCCCGGCCCTTGTCTCATCCTCCAGCCCCGTCCCTCTGGAGCAACCCTTATTTTTAAGCGTGCTCACAAGTCCTAAAGATTCGGGAAATAATCATTAATCATCAGTTTTTGCCCACCCAGGCTCGTATCCGGACAGCACAGGGCAAGGTGACCAAGGACCCTAGCAGATTTTCAAAAGAGCTCAGCTCTGAACTAAGGGATTGATTTGTCCAGACTGCTCCATCCCCAGCAGCTCCCTCTGGGACACTCGGGGCTGGGTTTTTCTCAGGAGCGCACACACCGCTTCTGAAAGGCTAGCCACTGGGAGCTGAGACCAGAACGCTTTCCACAGATATCAGGGAGCAAGATTTTCCAAATTGCCTGGGGGATTCAGGTGCATTTTTGTTTGTTAGTTCCTAAATCCCTCAGGCAATTTTTGCAAATCTGCCCCACAAAGGCATTCTAAACATAATCTCTAATACAGGCACTGGATCCTGGAATCCGATCGGCTCAGATAAATGCCCTGTACCGGTGCATCCAGTTCCAAAATCTGGACCCTATTTCTCCACCAGACAATGCAGCGAGAGGGATCGGGACGAGAACCTAAACTGAGGAGATGTAGAACAACAGACATGGTTGCCGCTAATGTCACCGCCTCCTCACGCAAGGCCTGGTCAGTTGCACTTTTGTTGCTGGTCAATTTCGGCGCCAGGTGTGTCTTTCTGTCCCTCCCCCCGCAACTCCAACCCATTTCTAGGGCAGCTGCACCTCAGACCCAAGGTTTTCCTGCATTAGCCCAACATGGCAAGTGGAGTTATGTGAACACCAGATTTTACGTTCACTAACAAGTCTGAAAAATCAAACTGAAATGAATCCTCCCCTCCCCCCCAGAACAGAACAGTTCGATTTGAGCTTTTTTTTTTTTTTTAAATGTGCTTTTGAACAATAAAATGGAAGGAAATTGCAAACTGAGAAATTGAAACATTTTGCTTTTCAGCATGTTTGTGGGGAGGGGCTGACACCCAAAAAACGGCAAAACCAACGTGAATTTGTGCCAAATCTGCATTTTTCAGAGGGGAAAAAAAAGTTTCGGACAAAACATTTCACCTGCCTCTAATTGCAAGATCTGGACTTTGCAAGCCCTGCAAGGAAATGTTTAAAATCCCACACACACCTCATCTGTCTCCAGAAAACCATCAAATCAAGTCTCTTTTCACTTCAATTCAGTCACAAAAAGCTTGATATCACTTTTTTATTATTAATAAATTCCCTAAATTTGGGGCCTTGAATAGCCAGCTGGGCATGTGCGCGTGCGCGCACACACACACACACACACACACCCAGAGAGGAAGGAAATGTGCTCTCTTTTTGTCAGGCCTGAAAAGAGGATGCTTCTGCTTCCTCCAGCTGGGAGACAGGGTGCAGGAGCAGGTAGGAGTTTGTGGGAGTGGGAGGAAGACAAGAGAGGAAAAGCAGGGCTGCCGACTGGCCTGGGTTGGAAGGGCAACCAGCAAGGCTTCTTTCTCCGACCCATGCTGGGAGGGCAAGAAGAAGCCGCAGAGCCCAGGATACTGGCCCTGCTCCACGGGAACAAAGGGGGCCAGCTCCCAAACTCTGCAGAGACTCTGGCCCCCTCTCAGCTGGGTCAGAAAAGAGGGGCATCAAATCCTGCATTGGGAGTGACTCTGGGCCAAGGAAGGGGGAGGTTTGGGGGAAGGCCGTCAGCAGCCACTACAGAAGTGCCGACAGCTCTGTCCCACTGAGGGCCAGGGCCAGGAATCCGGCCCATAGCCAGGACAGCCATTGGTTCCCCTAATCAGCTCCCCACTCACCCACCCAGACTGCAGCAGACAAAGGTGACTCGGAGGGCAGAGGGGGGTGTATCCGGGGATCGCTCTGAACAGACCCTGCTCTCAGCAGAGGGCTTAGTAACTGGGACAGTCGCTATAGGGCACCATCTCTGGGCTCCCCTCCGCCCTGTTACCGGCCCACCTAGAAACACCCTCCCCGGCCGGCAAAGGGATAACACAGCACAGAGCCCGCGGGAGACTTCAATGACTAGGCATATTTCAAGGTCTAACGTGCCAAACTGATTCATTCTCATTTTCCTCTTTCGCTCCCTGCCCCGCCCCCACTGTGTCTACCGGTCAGTCCGTCCATCTCTCTGTCTTCACAAAGGGAAGGCTGGAGAAGGGATTTAAACCACAGCCTGCCCCTCTGCAGAATCGCACGGCCAGCCCAGGGACATGAGGACGGGAAGGGCTCTTGAGTGGAACGGATCAAGAGGCTGGACCCTAAGAAATCCTGCAGCTCTTGGCTCAGGACCCAAGCAAGTGGAGCCGTGTGCTGGCTTTGAGGCCTCAGGACAGCACTGCCAGCCTCAGACCTTCCAAAACCGTGGGGCCAGCCCCCCAAAATGTCCCAAGAGTGGCTTCAGAATGACATGTGGCAGAGTTCTCCGCCGGTTTTCGGTTCTTAGAGGGGTCGTGCTCCCAAGCTTTGCTCCTCAGCCAACTTCCCTCCCCTCCAGCAGGGGAAGCTGAAGAACCCTATTCCCATGACTCCCCGAGCCGGGTTTTGAAGGAAAACACCATGTAGTGCGAGACTCACAATCAAATCACAGGAGTCAGAGTGAGGTGGTGGGGGCATTAGAGACTCGGGTCACTCGCTAGGGTTAGGGCTGAATTCAGGCACCAGGAATAAGCTCGCGCTTTTCAGCAGGAGATTCGACAAAGGCAGGCGGGCTCAGGATCCTCCTTTTACAGATGGGGAAACGGAGGTGTGGGGAAAGGAAGCGAGTTGCCCAAGGTCACCCAGTAGAGCCAGATGTAGAACCCAGAACTTCCATCCACTAGACCACGCTGCCCCCCTACAGAGTGTGGGGGCGGGGGGGGGGGAAACTGCCATACCCGCTCACTGGTAGGTTACATGAGGAATTAAACCTGGATCTCTGAAGTCCCAGGGCAGAGCCATAACCACAAATTCAGCCTACCTCACTGCTCCACCCACGCTAACTTCCTTCCTCCCCCTCCTCCCCCCACACACATGGGGGGAAATCAGGCCCATGAAATGCCTACTGGCCTCCGCCTGGTGCCCCTTTGCCTCTCAGTTCTTCGCCCTCATTAAGGAAAGGGAAGCCGTCTTCTCTGTTTCCCTCTACGTTCAGAGGAAAATCAGAGAGTGCATCTTTCCTAGCTCTGTAACCACAAAACACAAGTTTCCACAGGGCAGGTTTGGGTAGGAGCCAAGATGTCCTTAAATAACATTTTAAATCACTTTGCAAACTTTCTTTTGTTCACAAGTAACACGCAGGAAAGGCATGGGGGGAATGAACAACCAGCTGCCCTGTCGTTGTCCTGTCCCATCCCCCCCGTTCCTAGCACAGATCCACCCAACCAAACACACACATTGACCTCTACGGCTATCACGCTGAGCCCATCCGAGTGGAATTGTGTGCAGTTGTGTGACTTGACACAGTGGTGTGTGTGAAAATGTAAATATTTGTGCTCGATTGCGTGTAACTGGGCATACGAGAGTGTCACTGTGCTCAACAGTGAGTATGAATGGATTGTGCATTATGGGCACGTGCGAGAGCCAGTTTGCCCCTGCGATAGTCTCTGTGACAGCTCGTGTGAGAGCCAGTGTGACCGTGCGATAGTGGCCGTGATGGTGTGTGTGAGAGCCAGTGTGACTGTGTGTTAGTGCCCATGGCAGCGTGTGCATATGCCAGTGTGACAGTGCACGTGATGCTGCATGCGAGCGACTGTGCCCATGTCCAATTGTGCCCGTGTCTGATGGGGTGTGTGCCGGAGAGAGTCTCCGTTCTCCCCTCGCCAGGCACGGTGGCAGCCCCAGCTGTTCCATTGTAGGAGAGGGCAGCCACGCAAGCCGGCGCTGCTCACCTGGCCTCTCTTCTCCCCCCTGCCGTTAAATGCCAGCCTTCATCGCTTTAGCCCGTGTCACCACCAGGGAGGCTCCCATCCGACTGTAGCACTAGGAACAGGCGCTGCTCGCAGGTACAGCTGAGCAACTCCACAGCCTCTGTACCAAACCCAGCCCAGCCGCTCCAGGTTCACACCCAGTTCCTGACTCTCACCACTAGATCCCACTCCTTCCCCAGAACCGGATCGGAAGGGGAGTCCCAACTCCATCCCCTGCCCCAGGCCCCACTCCCCTGGCAAGCAGGGATGAAACAAAGCCTGGACAGGTCAGAAGGGAAAAAGTCACTTGGGCAAAGCCCAACTCATTCCTGGAAGCACAGCCCGAAACGTTCAAATGTTCCTGATTGCTCCAGCCCGCCTGCCCCCATTCCTCCCTCCCTCCCCCCCGACAGTGCTGTGAGGGCCCAGCCAGGGACCGGAAGCTTCATGGGGGAAGGTTAGTTGTGGGGTACCACAGGCCTGAGCAGAAGCTAGGTTGACCAGACACTACGGCCAGACCAGGGAGAGATGCAGCCCCTTTGCTAAGCAGACAGTTTGCTGCCAGGTTCCCAGATTTCTGCCAGATTTCCCAGGGTCCCCACCTACTCCTGCTCGACCACACACCTGGCCTCCCATTCGAGTCTGGAACAAACACAGAAACTGGATACATATGGCCTGGTTAAAATTTCCCACTGAGCGGGGTCTGAACCAAACCCCTGGAATCTAAACTGCCCCAAACTTGGACTCTGGCTGCCACAGCTCTGGCCCATCATCACAGTGCTGATCCTATGTTCTTAGTTAGCTTCCCTGCTTGAACCACAAAAGCAAAGCAGAGCTCGGTCCAGAGGTTTGCACTAACTGCTCCATGCACCAGGGCCGTGCCCTGGACCTGTCGCACTCGCTTTGCACACAGCACAAAAAAAAAAATCACACAATTTTCAGCATTATTCGCTGTCTCTGCTCAGAAGATTAGGGCTGGGACAGCAGGGAGCTTGTGGGTCGAGACTGAGGGGCATCTGCAGAGCGGGATGGGGGGGCAGGGCTGGGTCTGTGGCTCAGGATTGAGGGGCGCTGGCAAAGAGCTGTGAACGAGCCACTAGACAATTACCCAGTGCCTGGCACTAGCTGGAGTTGTGAGTCTCGCTTTCAGAAGGCGCTTTAAAAAAAATAAAGAAAAGAAAAAAAATTCACCTACAATTTTGCACAGTATCTTAAAAAAAAAACCCAAAGAACCAAAAACCCGAACCCGTCAAAGAAAAGGATGAAAAATGAAGCCAGGCTTCAAGCCGCAGGTCGGGACAGAGATGCCAAATCAACCGAGAAAAAGAAAGACACCACTTTGGAAGGGGAAGGGGGATAAAGACGTCCAGCCATTTCGGAAATCGAAGGCAAATGGCTTTTACATCTCACCGTGGGCGGCTCCTCCCCAAACGCTCACACACACACACACACGAGAAGGTCATTGTGGGAACGCCCCGCAAAAAGTCAGCCAAGAGCTCCCCAAATCCGAGGCTGCGAGAGCCCGGCGTTCGTCGGGTGTATGGCAAAAATGGAAACGGACGTGGTACAGTGGGGAGCCGCACAAGGGGCCCCTCCCCGGGCGGGGGGAGAATCGCGGCGGCCGCTCTCCCCAACGAGGCGCCAAGCCCCCCCTTTGTGCCATTGCCCCCGGGGGCGGCGGGGGCTGGGAGAAACCTGGGTGACGGGAGACGGGGACCGGGACGTCTCATCAAGCCAGGACGAATGATTCATTTGGTTGCAATTAAGGCTAATGCTGACACCGGTACGGGCCAACCGGTGAGCTCAGCGGGCCGGCTGTGCCAGACAAAAGTAAAAATAACCCCGGCGTGTGCCGGGCAGAGCCGTGGGCGGCGAGGGAGCTAAATAAAGCTTCCCCCAGGTTCGGGGAGTGCCGGTCCCGGGAACGCCGCCCGCAGCGAGACGGCAGCTAAACCCCGTTTTATTGAACTCGGTGGGAGGCACCCCGGGTCTCAGCTCAGTCGCCCCGCAATGCGGGTGGGGGGCCGGTCTGCAAATGCAAATCCAGCTGCTCTGAGCGGCTGCGGTCCCGAGAGCGTAAGCCCGACTCCGCAGCCTGGTGGGGAGGGAGCCCCGCGGAGATGGGGGACACCGGATGCGGGCGCCCGGATCCACGGGCTCAGTCATTATTTCCCCGCCACGGAACCGGCGAGACGGAGGCCGCCCGGCGCTGGAGCGGGGAGCCCCCCTTTAAACCTTCTCTCGCCACCAACTTGAACCAGGGGCAGCCCTAGCGCGCCACGGTCACCGCCGGATGGGGCGAGCCCGGCGCTCCTCCGCCTGCCCGGGTGGGTCGCCCAGGGCTCGGGCCGGCCAAGCAGGAGGCAGCCGGGCGCGGAACTCAAGTGCTATGCGGGGCTGAGGGAGTTTAGCTGAGATGTAGGGGCCGACGCAGCTCTGCGGGCCTCAGTCGCCAGTGAAAACCAGATCAGGGCAGGGGGGATACTTGCCACTCCCGGGGAGGGAGTATCCTCAAGTTACAAAGGGGAAACTGAGGCAGGGCAGCGCCACCCTTCCCCCGCTCACGCAGCCAGACACGTGGGGCTAGAACCAGCTCTTCCCCCACTCGGCCTCGGGCCGCTGTGGCCAGGTGTTGCTCGCCCCAGGAGAACAGACCCCGGTTCTGCTGAGCACCAGCCCAAGGCTGAGAGCACTGGTTGAGCAGCTGGTCAGGGCCTTCAGCTCAGGGGACCTTGTAGCTCCTCAAGCCAGAGGAGCGGGCAAGCTCGCTAGCAGCCCTGGCCCTGGCAGCACAAGGCCTGGAAAGCAGGGGTCGGTCATGGAAAGAGAGCCCTTCATTGCCCTGGGTAGAGACCCGCTGGACTCCTCTCAGGTTTGGACGGGGGCAGAGGCCCATTGGGGGGGACGCTGGCCTGGCTGCTGGCCTGGGCAGGGTCCCATTGGCTACTGAATCCTTCTCCTGATCAGCACTTCTCCTGATCAGACTCCTGAGGGCTCTAAGCAACCGCGCCCAACGCTGACAGACGGCACCTGGCATCACCTGAAAACACCATTATCCCATTTCACAGAAGGGGAAACTGAGGCAGAGGGATTGACACAGCAAGCCAAGGGCAGAGCCAGGATGAGAACCCAGGAGTCCTGGTTCTCGGCACCCCACCCCTGCTCTAACCACCAGTCCAGAGAGCAGGCCACTAGACCGGTGGCTCTCAGGTGTTTTGCTATCAGGCCACTCATTTATTAAAGCAACTGCTCCCAGGGCCCCCATCCCTGTCCCCATCCCATGCACTGGAGGCAATAGTCATCTATATGGACCCCCAGACCACACCTGCCAGCAGCTGGACGCACAACACAGAGGGTCAGAGGAGCTTGTGTCCCTGCTCTGAGCTGACCTGGCCCACAAGTCCTCATGGGAGAAGAGTGGGTCCCCCTGGACTGTCTTCCCAGGGGCCCTGTCCCCTCCTCCCCTCTTCCATTTCTCCATCTGCCCCAGCCTGTCCTCACTGAGCCCCCATCCCCCCAGTCTATTCCCCCCCGAGCCAGCACCCCTGGGGCCCCATTCCCCCCTCAGTCTGCCTGTCCTACATGCCAGCCCCCAGCCTGACCTTGTCCCCCACAGTCCCAGCCTAAGGCTATCGGTCACCAGCTCCCCTGCCAACAGGCCTCATTGCAGGGCTGCCCCATTTGGCCCCTGCTGGGTGTGGGAGGGAAACTGGGGCAGAAACAGGCCACCCCACAACAGGGGTACCCACAAGGGTCCCAGCCAGCTCCTGCCTTCACTGCGTGTCCACAAATGCCCATAGCATGAGAAAGTCAGTGCTAGAGCCCACCCCTTCCCCAAAGTGGGAGTGCAGCCCAGGAGCCCTGGCTGCAGTCACCCACTAGACTCCACTCCCCTTCCAGGGCTGGGGACAGAATCCAGGAATCCTGGCTCCCAGCCCCCACCACTCTAACCGCTAGACCCCACTCCCCTCCCAGAGCTGGGCCGAGAACCCAGGAGACCCAGATCCCTGTTCCCCCGCTGTAACCGCTAGCCTGTTCCTCTCTTGCAGGGCTGTTGATCGGATCCACACTTAAATCCAGCAGCCCTTAGAGCCCAGCTCTGAGCTAAGGCAGGACAAAGGCGAGGGAACGCAGACAGCTCCCAGCCTTTCTTCCAAGTCACACTCCACTGCAGACCAGGCAAAACCCCCAACCCACAGCCAGCCCCCCGCTCCCGGCTCTCCCACTCCCTGCGGCGAGGCATATGTCAGCCAGGTGAGCTGCGTTATTTACAAGCCAGCCAGAGCGGGAAGGGGCCTCTGACTCTTAAAATACCTGGTCCCCCTCCAAACCTCAGGCAGCGCAAACCGACCAGCGCCCCCGCGTGAAAAATGCAAGGTTCGGCGGGAGAGAAATGTTAAACCACATAACGCCTGGGAGGTACAAGGAATAGGAAACCGCAGGGAGACATGGAATCTGAAACAATTCAGAGGGCGAGAGACTGCCGGCGTGAATCACAGCTCGCAGGGCTGGCTGAAAGGACGGCAGAGTTTCACGCAGTTCTTCAGCCAACGCCCAGAAATGCACTTTTCCTCCACAGATCTCCAAATGCTTCCCAAAGAGGCGCAGGATCACCCTCCCCATTTCACAGATGGGGAAACTGAGGCATGGGGAGGGGACGAGACACTGCCAAGCTCACCCAGCAGCAGAGCAGAGAACTGAACCCAGGTCTCCTGAGTGCCCATGCGGTATTCTACCCACTAGGCCTCTTTCTCATACAAACACATGGTGTACATAAGTTCATCAAGTACTGAAATGCAGCCAGTTCTGGGGAGGGAAGAAAGCAGCTGTTTGTCCCATTTACTACCACGGCCACGCTGCGTCTCCTTATAGCTGCCAGACTTTTTTTCCTTGCAAAGTCGCAGCGGCTGGGTTCGCCAGGAGCCAGGCAAAATGGGGTTGACGGTTGAACCGAAAGCTAGGCTGAGTTTCAGGCAGTGGAAGGGGACTCAGAGACCTGACTGAGGGGTTTGGAGAAGAGGCCCAGATCCCAAGGAACCTGGAACTCTGGAGAAAAGTGCAAGTGCAGAGGGGAATTTTTTCTGGCCTCAAATCAGACTTTGGAAAGCCAAATCTAGCCGAGGCACTTGTCTGGCCCCATCATTGAGGCAACTCATAACCTCCGAGGCAGGGCAGGATCCCATTTTATAGAGGGGGAAACTGAGGCACAGAGCGACAGTGGCCCAAAGGTACATCAGCTCCTAACTGCCTCTGGGCCAAATGACTCTCACCAAGAAGCCTGAGACTCAAACCCAAAGGCCAAGGTGACAGCCCTAACTGCCAGCCCCCTTGCTCCAGAATCAGGCACTCCCCGAACCAGGGAGGGAGCCAATCTGCACCCGGGCTATCAGGCCGCATCTCCTGCCCGGCCCAATGCCAGCTCAACCCAGGGAGAAGGGGAGACTCACGCTCAGAGTTCAGACCATGAATAGAGCCCACGAGACCCTGGACTCCTGTCCTCCAACTGTAACTGGTAGACTCCACTCCCAGAGGTGGGAACAGCCTCCTGCCCTAAGCCACTAGACCCCGGTCCCCTCCCGGAGCATGGATTCTGAACCCAGGAGTCCTTACTTCCAGCCCTCCCCACTCTAACCACTAGACCCCACTCTCTCCTTGCCTTTTCTCCTCTTTCCAGGTCCTCTCCCCATCTACAAAGAGCAGGCCTAGACCCCATGGCACCCCTGTCTTGGGGGTGTCCATGAGTCGCCAGCTGCTCTACCCCTTTCCCCAGCACCTTGAGGAAGTCTTGTGGCCCTGTGGGAAGTCAGCCTGGCCTTGGAATCTGTGACCGTGGCTTTCTGGGGCTGGCGAGGCAGCCCGCCCCCTGTGCCTGGGGGCGGTGGGGTAGGTAGGGGAACAATTTTGAAGCGCTGGGGATAACAAGGGTGCCTTCAAGGGACAGTGTGAACTGTATCTAATAGGATTAATGCTTCAGATTCATGTCCACTTTGCTCGGCACAAAGCGGAGATAACTCATTTGAGGTCTGCAAATCCCCAGGGTCATGTTCTCAGAGCCGCGTTGTGTCAAAGGAGCGGCAGGACACTAAGCTCCCAAACTCCACGGGAAGGGGGTGGGGGAAAAGTCTCCAAAGGTTTAACTCTGGAGCCTGGCGTCCTTCAAGGAACCAGCATGTTTGGGGAGGGCAAATGCAGGCCCGTTGCAATGAAACCTCGTTAAAGCCCCTGGCTCTGTAGAGACTGCAGAGTGCTTCGAGTCCCGGCAGAAGGGCCAGGGCTTCTGGTGTCTAGTCCTGGCTGTCACTGATCTGCACTGTGATCTCAGGCAAGCCACGTCCCTGCTCAGTGCCTCAGTTTCCCTATCTCCAAAGCAGGGATAATGCTGCCTTCTGCCCCAGGAAAGGTGGGAGCCAGGAGCCTAAATTCAGCTGGGGCTGTAGAAGAGGGACCCTGACCAGGGAGGAGCAAGAGGAAAGCAAAGAAGGATTAGTGCACATGTAAGCATGCACAAATGCGTGCAGACGCTCTGTCTGACCGAGTGCACACATGGCCCGCGGGCTGGCCTGAGGACCTGCACACTCAGCACATGTGGAAGGGCCCACATGTTGGCATGTACGAGCATGCATGGACTGCCTGCAAGTGCATGTGTGTTTGTGCATGTAGGTGCCCGCCCAGCCCACGGGCTCCCGTGTCGAAGTATGTGCACAAGTGTGTGCAGGCTGGGAGCATGCTTCCTTTTACCTAGCCGGCCGCCCACTTGGGGAACTCTGCCCAGGCAGAGTGGAGCGAAGGCTGTGCTGGAAGACTACGCTCCCTCCTGGGCTGAGGGATGGGATGGGTAATTAGATTAACGAGGAGCAGGCCACAGCTTGTAAAAGAGTGGTCAGTTCTGACTTGTGGTCAGTCGCTAGAGCGCTCCAGCAAAGATAACGCTAACCAGCCTGGCTGGCTGCCTCTCCCACCCACGCACCCCCTCTCACTGGCCCCTAGGTGGAGGACAAGCCAGGAGTGTGCTAGCCACTCCGCTGGAGCCAGACAAGGGAAAACAGAGCCTGAGTGGGTCCTTGGCCAGGGGTTGGAGAAACGGACTGGGGAGTCAGGACTCCTGGGTTCTGCTCCTGGCTCTGCTGTGAAGCCTTAGCTGAGTCAGTTCCTCGCTCCGTGCCTCAGTTTCCCCCCTTAGCATCATGGGGACAGAGAGAGCCATGAGGAGGGCCAAGCAGGTCGTGCCCATGTGACATGAGCTCTGCTTGGCTATTCTCCGGGCAGCTAGCTCGGAGAGACAACCCTGCCCCTGCCCGCATGAAGCAGGACTGCTCGCACGGAGCGCGGTGAATCCCGGAGCAGAGCCCCTCAGCCCCGGGGTCCCAAGGCGGAGACGCCACCCCTGCTTTCCACAGCCCTTAAGGGCTCCTTTGTGCCCTTCGCCGGGCCGCTCTGAAATCTGCCCCCCACCTAGCCAACCCCATCGGGGCGCGGGCCGGCCCGGCTAAACCTGCCTCCTGATTGGCTGCCGCGGTCCGCATTGCTGCTTCGCACTGCAGCATTAGGCGTAGCCATGCTGCCGAGCCCACAGCTGTAGCCGCCCGGCAGCGAGCCAGAACCCCGGCTGCAGGCAGGAGCGAGCGTGGGGGGCTCCTGATCCCCCCCGCCAAGTCCCACGGCATCGCAGGCCCCCTAGCACCTTGCCCCCGATGCCCACCCCCCCTCCTTCTGCACCTCCCTGCCAGTGGCAAACCCAAAGCAGCCAGTCCTCCAATCCCCCCGCCCCTCCCGGGCCCTCTGCCTGCCAACGCCACCCCCCCTCCCCCCAATATCGCTGTGCTCCATTCCCTGCCCCCCCCCACCGGTGAGAACAAAGTTTTTCTGCAAAGTGGCTGCCCCCGTGGGGTCAGGGATTGGCTCGGCACAGACTCAGCCCCAGCCAGAGCCAAAAACCCAACGGCTGGGGGCGGGGGGGGATTCATTGGCAGCCAAAACATGGTCGGCAACGGGACAGCGAGAGAGAGAGAAAAGGAGGCAGCTTCCCAAGCGAGCGTGTGGGCCCCAGCCAAGGGGGCCAGCCTGCACTGGGGGGGACGGGTGGCCAGGGGGTGGTTTTGGGCCCTGTGGCTCGAAGGGAAGTGGCAGCGGGGCCGGGGTGGGGTGGGGGGAACAAGGAGGACAAATGAACAAAACAGCAAGAAAGGAAGGAGAAAGGCGATGGGGAGGAAGGAAGGGCGCGGAGAGCGAGTGAAAGAGGGAGAACGAGTGAGCGAGACAAAGGAAGAAGAGTGGGAGAGCGAGCAGGAGAATCAAGATGGCCGCCAGGCTGGCCAGGGAAGGCGCTGGCGCTGGGGAGGCTGTGTGGAGCAGACGGACAGGTGGACCGGGCGCTTTCCCCACCACACACACACCCCCAGCCCGGCTGTCCGGGGGGGGGCAAAACATTTATTCCACCTGCTGGGGGAGAATTGGCAGGGGACTAGGCAGTTCGTACAGCAAGACTGTAAGGCAGGGGGCTTCCTGGGCAGACAGGGCCCAGCCTGCTGTGCATGGGGGCAAGAGAAAGTCCAGTTCCTCACATTAAGCCCCTAACTCAGCTACACTCCCCTCCCAGAGCTGGGGAGAGAACCCAGGAGTCCTGGCTCTCAGGCCCCCTCCCCCAGCTCTAACCATTAGTCCTCTCTCCCCTCCCAGAGCTGGGGAGAGAACCCAGGAGTCCTGGCTCCCAGCCTCCACTCCCCTCTCAGAGCTGGGGAGAGAACCCAGGAGTCCTGGCTCCCAGCCTCCACTCCCCTCTCAGAGCTGGGGAGAGAACCCAGGAGTCCTGGCTCCCAGCCTCCACTCCCCTCTCAGAGCTGGGAACAGAATCCAAGAGTCCTGGCTCCCAACCCCCCTCTCTCCACTCTAACCACTAGCCCTCACTCCCCTCCCACAGCCAGGGATAGATCCCTCCTTACTCCCAGCTCCAGATGATTAAACCCACGTCCCAGTCAGGACCTCGATGAGTGTCTTCCCCCTTCCCCAAGCCTCTTTCAAACCAGCACAGACCGTGCCCATCCCGTGGGAAGGGCACTCCCCCTGGCACCCCCCGATCAGGGTCCAGGCCAGCAGTAAAGAGCAACCAAAGGCAGCACTCCCATGGGGTAGATCCCCGAGCAGGACTGGCAGAGTTACATCAGTACAAACGAAGGGTGAATTTAAACCACAATCCTCTCTGCGCTCCCGCCTGCGATCAGCCCACTCCACCAGCCTCCAGCGCCCCCCGGGTCATTTCAAACCAGCCCCTCAGGCTTCCTCATGGTGCCACTGGAAACCCCCGCAAAGTGCCCCCTTGTCCTGCCAAACCCTCCTCGAACCTCCCCTTGGCTGAGAACCGACTAACGCCCCCCTCCGGGCTGCTGGGGAGCTGAGCTGAACTGAGCCACGGGCGCTACCATAATACACCCAATAACATACAGCACCTAGCGCCATGGGGTTCTGGGCGCTACCATAAGACACCTAATAAATGACATCATTCTAGCAGTAAAATTCCCCCTGCACACACTTGCTCCAGGATAAGAGGGGACTTCTTCCACTTCAGTTTATGGCACTTTGGAAGTGGCTTACACTGCCCCCCTCCCCAAGCCTCTCCTACAGCGGACTACGGCTCATCTCCATTGAAGGACTTTGCCGGTGGCACTATCCCAGCAGACTCCCTCCGGCCGATAGCTACAAGGCCTTTGGGGTAACACCTCCAGCAGGCCCCAAGCAGAGCCCGCTATCTGGGAAAGGGTCCGTTTGGCCAAGACGAGCTGGGGCTTTAGACAGCAGGGTGAGCGGGGCGACCTGTTTCCCAGCCGGCTTACGGGTCAGCTGCCCTGCATGGCACACTAGTGCTAATCTGGCTAGCGCAGGCGAGACCGGCAGCTTAGCCACCAGCGCCCACCAGCTGCCTGCAGACAAGCCCTGGGGCTGTACGGGGGTTGGATAATTTTTTTGGGTGCAGGGGAGGGGGAAGCTCTCCGTCTCTGGAAGACCTCCCCTCCCCCCAGCTATCCCCATCAGATCCCCTCCCCGTCCCTGCATTGACACCCAATGATGCCAAATGCCCTGTGTCCACAGGCTCAGAAGCCTCAGCCAGCCCTCCTGCACTGACAGCAAAGCTGAGCCCTGGATGTTACCCCTCTTTCCTCTGAACCCCCCTCCCACCCCTGCCCTGAATTCCCCACCTTGCAAAAGAAACAGATCATTACACCACGTTCCTAGCTGCTGGTGATGCTTTTTAGATCAACCCTAATGCACTGCTAACCATCTGATGGAGCTGTGATAATTGACATGTGGTGACAAGGGATTTGAAGGTCATGGGTCCCCCCCCGCCCGATAATTCCAATGCCAACAAAGCTGTGAAGGGTTATCTGCAGCCATCTGGCTGGAGGGATCCCGAACCAGGCTGGATTTGATGCCCCTGAAATACCCAGGAGGGGCACATGCGCCCCAGCTGTCTCTCCCCTCCCTGCCGTCTCTCTTGATGCCCTCCTGGACCACCAGCCCCCACCCGGTGCCTTTCATTCAAAGGGCTTTGCAAAAGCACAGGGCCAGATTCGGCCCTGGGCCAACTTGGGTGCCTCTGGTTAAATGGGGTCGTGGAGCCAGACCATTGTGCCAGGTGCTGCACAGACACAGCCCCCCCCCAAGAAGGCCAGTCATTATTATTATCCCAAGAACCTGAGAAGGGAAATGATTCAGCAGCAGAAGAAGGGATATGATCCAGGAGTCCTGATTCCAGCTCTAACCGCTACACCACACTGCGCTGCCAGATAGAACCCCAGGATTCTGATGCTTTATCCCTGCCCCAACCACTAGACCCCACTCTCCCCCAGAGCTGGGGAGAGAACCTAGGAGTCCTGGCCCCCAGCTCCCTCTGCACTAACGACTAGACCATGCTCCTTCTTTAAGAAGATGTTCTCCCCCAGCCAACAAAAGGCCATGTCTCTGCACCATGGGGATGGGGGCGCTCCATTTCAAGGCCCCCAGATTGGGGCTGGGACAGACACACATCCCCACCCTTCAAAGCCAGCTTGGGGAAAGTTTATTAAGGGGGGGGGACATGGGCTAAATCCAGAGCTGGCTCTCACCCCCGAACCACAATTGGCTGTGCCTTACCCAGCCATGCAGGGTGCTCGGACCCTTCCCTCCCCAGCCTCATCACTGGCTTCCAGACCAAACGGAACAAGCGCTGATCCCAAACCCATGAGCCACGCTGCCCCACTGACAGCCCCATACCTCCTGCTGCCAATTCTTGCTCCCCCATCCCCGCACCCAGCTCCCCAGGGATCGGCTTGCAAGTGGGCCAGTCACCATCTTAGCTGATGCAGCCAGGATTGAACTGGGGACTTCCAGAGCAAAACCCTCCCTGCTGCTACAGCGTGAGCTAAAGAGCCAGGCCTCTGCCACTTGGCACTGTAACAACTTGTATCCTCTGTGGATCAGTGCAGAGGGGGTCCCAGCCCAGCCCAGCCCCACGCTACACCAGCTGGCTACGTGAGCAGACAACCACACACTGGGGCAGGGTGAGACCATAGTTAAGGCTCAGTCAACCAGAGATGTTTCAAAGTGCTCTAAAATCCACAAGCATGCTCTGCTTGTCTCGAAAATTGCTGTAACTCCCCAGGGTAGGGTGAGCGGTGGAGGCGTGCAAAGCCTGGATGTTTCGGTTCGCTGGTGAGTCTGGAAAACCGGGGGGTGGATTCGGCCCAAAAACTAAATTTTTCCAAATTTTGGGGTTAATCAAAAAGGCAAAAGAATAATTCGCTTTGGGTGGAACAGAAGCATTTTGCTCTTGCAAAATCAAAATGTTTTGATCAAGACAAAATGGCATTTTTAGACTTTTTCATTCATCAACTTTTAAAAAAAATAAATTAGTTCTGATTTCAACCATTTCTAAGCATTTTGAAGTAGATAAAAAATAAAAGTAAAAGAAACGTTCAAACAAAAAGTCACTTTGAACGGAAAATCTGGGCCATCTCCTTTTGAACCTGTCAAAACTACATTCCCCCCCCCCTTTTTTTTTAGCTTTTTTCCCCTCTTTAAACCAAAACAATTTGGTGAAACAAAAGTCACAAAAGTACTGTCCACGAATGCAGATTTTTTGCCAGAAAAAAGGTTAGTCTGAAAGTTTGCACTCAGCTCATGTGAGTGGAGCAAGTTTGGGGTCAGTTGGTCCAGCAGTTCCAGAGAGAACCAGGCAGATAAAAGATCTAGCCAGTACATGGTGCCTGTTCTTATCTTGTGGCACCTTAGAGACTAACGAATTTATTTGAGCATAAGCTTTCGTGAGCTACAGCTCTCTTCTTCGGATGCATTTGGTGGAAATTTTCCACCAAATGCATCCGAAGAAGTGAGCTGTAGCTCACGAAAGCTTATGCTCAAATAAATTTGTTAGTCTCTAAGGTGCCACAAGTACTCCTTTTCTTTTTGCGAATACAGACTAACACGGCTGCTACTCTGAAACCTGTTCTTATCTTGTTTTGGAAGGGTGACTGGAGCTGTCCCTGCAGCACCAACCCGAACTTATCTACGTGGACTGAACCTCGGGGGCTGCACCCACTCGGGGGTCTGAGCAGCTCGGCTTTCAGAGTTACTGCACTGTGCCTCGGTGTGTTGACACACATCAGGAGCACACAGCAAAGAAAGGTGCAGGCAAGCTAAGCGCAGGTGCCCGGGGACTCGGGGACTAGGTATCAGCCCTCGAACATGGGTCCCACTGAGCCGCATGAGGTGTTCATTCTGCCAGAGCTCTTTTTGGAAGGCTTAACCCCGAGAGCAGTGCTCTTGGCCGAAAAGCCCATTGCTCAGAGGACGCTACAAGCCGACGGTTTGGAAAATGGCTGGGGAGTGGTGGGACCACCTGGACCAGTGCACCCAGTCCCTGCCATTGCAGGCTGCCCGTCACAAACTCACCCAGCTCCAAACCAGGGAGGCCCTTTGCTCCTATGGGAGGCTGCTCCAGACCCTCCTGGCTTTGGAGCTTAGAAACTGTCGCCCTATTTCCAGCCACAGTTTATCCCCATTTGTTCTTGGGCCAACATTGTCCTACAGCTTCCTTGGCTCTTCCCCGTCGCTGGGCTCCCCCTCCCACATATTACAGAGTGCGATCAGCCCCGCTCTCAGCCCGCACATGCCCTGGCTAACCACGCCAGGTTTGCCATCCCCGATTGCCCCAGCAGCCTCTCCGGAGCCTGCTTATCAGGTGCAAGGGCCGAGGGATCAGCACAAGGTTGGGGTGGTTTGCTCAAGGGGTTCCTCAGCTCCTCCGGCATGTTGCCCTTGCTCCTGCCACATCCTCAAAAAAACTAGAGAAAGTCACTGGCAAAGCCCTGTTCCCGAGGAGTTAGGTTAACGGGCGGCAACTTGTAGCCTTCCTGAGATCACCCCTTGGCCTGCTTTTTAGAGGGTTAATTATAGGGGAACTCAGAGCTCTGAGGCCTATGGCACTGGCCACTCAAGCTTAACAGCCCATTAGCAACGGGTTTGGCAGCGAGTGCATATGAAATAGGAAGGTGTTTGCCACCCTGTGGAAACAAACCATGAGCTCCAAATCCACCCCTCTGCCTAGAGCACCGGACCCGAGAAATGCCTCGCTGTGCTCTCCTGGTATTCTAGTGGCAGCCCAGATGCCGCGGAGATGGGCAGCTTATGAATGCATGTAGTAATAAACAAACATAAAATAGCGCAATGTGCTTTAGAGACGGCAATGGCTGGAGGGTATTTAAGTCAACAGAGATAGAGGAGATAAAACAAATTAACGGAGTTCAGTCTAAGCGACGGCATGACATTCTAGCTATAGAAATCAGACAATTACATGCACCCTCAGACAGAGATACAGTGATTGTAACGCGGCAGTCTGGCCTAGGTGGTAGAGCACTGGACTCAAGACCTTGGGTTATGTTCCAGCTCTGGTACTGGCCTGCTGGGTGAATGCCTGCTACTCAAGTCTCTCTGTGCCTCAGTTTCCCCAGCTATAAAACGGAGATGATGATACTGACCCCCGGTGTAAAGCAATTTGAGATCTATGGATGGAACGTGCTAGTTAAGATTTTTTCGAGAGAGTCTCCTGCATATAATATATTTAGACAGAAGAATATATTATATACACTCACACAGAGAATTCAGACTGCAGAATATTTGTGCTACAGATGTTTATATACCCACTCTTACATAAACAGACCATATGTATATATTCCCTCATCCAGCCGGTTACAGAGTCTATACATTACATTCGCAGGCACCTGGAAATCAGACAATGACCACTGGATATTTATCTACAGAGAGAAGGTAGACACACAGACTCATGCTCCAGTAGAGATGGCCATCTATATTGCACAGTATATTCACACTCAGGATTCCAAAACATTTCCAATGTCCCCCCCTGCTCCCCCACACACACAGGGGGCTTGATCCATAACCCACTTGTATTCTGTTCCATCTAGATCCTTAGACTATACCCCTCACCACCATCTCTGACTCTCATTCACTCCCCCATGCACCCGGCACAACGACAAGCACTCGCCGTAAATTAATTGCCTATTTCCGGATTTAAAAACAAATCAGCGCAAAGGGACAGGAATCGTTTCCAAGGGCGGGACAGCCGGCCCCGTTTTTGCCACTTTTGTGCTCACGCTCATTCGACTCTGTTTGGAGTCTGAGCCCCGGGCACTCCTACAATGCATGGAATCAGAGTTTAAGGGCAGATCCTCCAGGCTGATCTCCTCACAGGCCGCAAACCCCACCCAGAACCCCCACACTAAACCCAACAACAGAACCTAGAGTAGACCAAGGTAGTAACAACCCTCAGGAATCTAAACTACCATGTGCCGCAGGTGGGGGCAGAGGTTCACCTCACTGAGCCTCTGCAGCCAGCCTGCTTACGGAGGACGCTGGCACCGTCACACACACACGCCAGACCCAAAAGCCGCAATCTGCTTTCGGGGCAGCGGAAGCAAAGTTGCTCTGTGGCATCGACTAACTTTACGCCAGCGGCCACCGCAAGGGTGCAGATTATAAATTTATATTCATTTGCCACTTCACTCTGACAGCATTTCTTCCGTTTCATGCACCGCGCAGGGAAACCGTCCACAAAACTGGGGTGGGGGGAGGCTCTGTTAAAAGCCAGACAAAATCCCCCTCTTTTCCAGAAGGGATTGAGTTGGCATCCAGCTTTTTTCCAAGAAAGCTTTTTGCTTCCCATCAATTATTCAGATTCCCATTCCCCCCACCGCACCTCCCCCCAATTCTCTTTTTTCTATCCCCTTTACAATTCCAGGCCTTTTCAATAATTTAATTTGCTTTAAAAACTCAACAAAACAAAAGCATGCAAAGTAAAAAGAATCAAAATATATAAGTGATATTTAAACCAAAAAAGCTTCTGATCCCAGATAGGTGCACAAACAGGCCCCAAAACAGCTGAATCATTTTTCTTTTGCACCTTCCCTTATTTGGACGGACTCTCTCAATTTCGCAATGAATGCCCCACTTCCATTTAACTGAGGTTGGTGAAGAACCAAAGAGAGCGGCCGATATTTCGGTGGGGACATGGATCGGAGGCCTGGGAGGGAGCGGGGGAATGCTATTCCCAGCTCTTTCTCTGTCGAAGGCAGCAAGGAAAGTTTGAGTTTGTTATAGAAATCAAGTCCAAGTGAGATCACTAGTGGAGGAGGAAAGGAGATGGGCAGATGGAAAAAAGGCCAGTTTCAGGAAAGGAGTTAATAATGGACAACAATAAAAGCAACCTAACGAGTAATTAAGGATTTCCAGCCCATTTTGCTAATCCAATGTGGGGGGAAATCTTACAAGGGCTGTTTTACACCTTTACACCGTGTTTATAGACTCATCCTAAATGCAAGCAACAGAGTAAACAGCAACTACCCTCCTCCCCATATTGGGAATGTTTTCACTTGGCAAATGCCTCTCTCAAAGGAGAGGGAAGAGAGTAAAGACAGAGACATGTCGGATCTGGGGCTGGATCCTCAGCTGGTGTCAATCGGCCTAGCTCTACCAACTTTGGTGGAACTAGGACAACAGACACCAGCTGAGGCGCCAGCCCCAGGCTCCGCTCTGAGATTTGGAAACACAGTTTGGGAAGGAAAAGGCCAGCGGAGCAGCCTGAAATCCAGAAATCCTAAATGAAGACAAGCCAACCGAGTGATCAGCCTATGGACACACATCATGCCACGGAGAGACCTTGGTTCCCCAAACCACACAAGGGGCCGGGAATTTAATATGGATAAGCAGAGGCTTGGATAAGCTGGGGACTTTCTGACGTTGTTAGCATACACGGGGGAACATGACCTCATTCTGGATAAGGGAGTTATTTGGAGAATCAAAGCTCAAATAAACAAGGTTTCAGTGTATAGATTACACGCAGACGCACAAACACAAACACACATGTTCTCTATACAGATTAATATCCATAGAGTGGAACACCAAATAGTCATCAGACTTTGTTTGTAAATCTATATCTGAGCACACCCAGTACGCTGCAGCATCTGTGGAAGGGACGGCTATAGTGCAAGTTGAAAGCATTTCCCTGTAAATATGTATTTACACACTCATATGCCATACACACATGTAAAGGGATGCATATTATGTACGTGTGTATAATTATATCTATAGCTACATATTATCTGTGTACTTTATATACAGATACTGCATACATGTATGTAAAAATACACACAAAAAGCAGCTATAGATATTGTGCATTTTTATAGCAATAAAACACAGAAAAACACTTATTTGTATTGTTAAGTTTGTGCGTGTATTTACTGGTCTTTTACTTTGTATTAAAGTGTTGCTGAGTGTGTGTGTTTGTGCATACACTCTATATGCTTATATAATCTAAAAATGACAATCAGAAATCCATGGTAAAATAAAATTTTTGTGCTTGTTGTGAACAGACCCACCCCTCAACATACTATAAATATCTGGGTTTAATTCTGATCCAGCAAACTCTCCTTGAGTTCAGTAAGTGATGTTCCTAAGTAAAGGCTGCAATATTTGGCCAGCAGCCGTGTTTAAAATCCTCATCCTTAATGCTGCGATAAAGCCGTCCTTATTCCACAAAAGTTCCTGGACTCGGCAGTCGGACAAGACTCATGTGAGTCATTGATCCAAGCGTACCCACATCCTAAGACCTGTACTTTCACCACAGATTCCTCTTTGGCATTTTTAGGTCGTATAAACTTACAGGATCAGATCCTCAGCTCTATTGACAGTTATGGATCTACAGTATATAGAAATCATATATAAATATATATTGTATTGTTGAGTGTGAGTGTGTGTTTGCATTGCAGATATTCATGCCTTGCCGTTTTGTCTATGAAATATGCACAGAGCGTAGTAATAATACACAGATATGTAGACATCTGTAGTTTATAGAGGAAACTAAAAAATTACATCAGCACTGGCTGGCTAACTTCTCATTGTATAGACCCTTACGCCTTAAAAAACAAAATGTGGAGTGTATTTGCCTCCAAAATTAAAAAACTATATCCCAGTTCCCAGAGCACATTAAAATATAAAAATTAACAAACAAACAAAAGAAGACTTTCAGAGGAAAGTTTCCACTTAAAAAAATCAGCAAAAGAAAAGGAAAAAAACAGTCAAACTGAACTTTCATTCTTGCATTTTCTACTGTAAAAATTTTTTTTTTGCTCAGTAAGAAAACTGAGAAACTGCCCATTTCGGAAGCCAGGGATTGGCATTCCAATGAGAATGGAAAGTTGTTTACAGTTTGTAATTAAGTTTCTATTGATAGCCCCAAACTGTGAAAGTTTATAAATATCTTAATGAATTGTTTGTAAACTCACCTGAATACTGTCTCAACACTGCATAAATGTTTATTTATAGGCTTCGCTAATTTCACTCTCCCTGTTCAGCTCATTGTTTCATTCTTTGTGTGTGTGTGTATATAATATTTTTATGCTTTCATTTCCCTTGCAAGTACCTTAACTCCCTCAACAGTCAGATTCTTTTCCCACCTCCTTCCCCAAAGTCTGAAAAACCCACTCTTTGCTGCAATCTTTCCGATGCCTTTTTTTTTTTTTTAGAAAAGACCACTGGCAAAACTCCCATGGACTTCGGCTAGAGCCCAAACTGACTGAAATAAGTTATCATCTTGAATTCTTTTTTCCCCCCAAAAGCTCCTCGTGTAACAAATTCTGCTCTGAAGATCAGGAGGGAAGAGTCAAACCCGTGGGGCAAAATGTCTAACAATAGCATTTTGGATGGGGCTGCTTTCAAACGACCTGTAGGGTTTTTGTTAGTCGGTTTGTTTGATTGGTTGGGTTACCCAAAGCAGACCACATCTTTCTATGATTTTCTAAATAAATAAGGTCCAATGCTGTCAGTGCTTGCTAGCAGGCACAGCAGTAACACCAGTCAGGTCAACAAATGACTGCACCCAATAGTTAGGATTTACAGAATCAACCTGAGGAACAGTCAAGGAAAACTGAGCAAGGAAAAGGTGAGCAAGGATTTGATATATAAAACCCATTCGTGTTCGGGAAGCTCCTCCAAAACAGGCCAAGATAAGGAGCGAGCGAGCTGGATTTTCCATCTGCACAGCTACATGTGTGTGCAAGCAAATCTTTCAAAATACAACCAGATGGAGGAATAGGGACTGATGGCCCAGCTAACCACGCCGATTGTCCAACTCCCTGGTCAGTGAAAATGCACTTCCCCAAAGATTTGCCTGTCAATTTTAGGTGGGTCAGAAAGGCCCAAACTCTGTCCCCTTTATTAGAAGTCAAGTCATGCAAGCAGAAAAATCCATCCTTAATTCCCAACATTAGAAAACAGAGGTTTCAAAATGCATTTGAAAGGGGGGTGAAAAGAATGCCAACTTATTAAGGAAATTGGATTTGGAATGTGTAACGAATAATTGCTTTAATGGCTGACATGTATAGCTAGGCTAGATTACACATGCACACATATTAGACACTTACCCAGATACTAGATTCATTTTATACAGTAGGTTGGTTGGTGTGTGTGATTGGATATATTAGAATGCTAGAATCACATATAATATGATAGCTACACACTGAGAGAGAACGTATAGAATATCTGGAGGCACAGCTATAGGGGTGCAGGACTGCACATCGCAGGCCTAAATTGGAGTGATTTCATGTCCAACACAAGGCTCCGTACAGGGCCTGATTTGAAAGTGTGAAATGCCTCAGATCACCGATCACTTTTACAAACATCGGCTGAAGTTTTTATGTGTAATGTATACATATGTACACACATTATGAGGTATGTGTAATCTGTGTGTGTGTTATACATAATGAGTATAATGGGTATAGTCAACATTTACATTTACACACACTTACACACCCCATACATACGATATACAAACCTATATTATATATACATGAATAGTGGGTCTATATATAATACACACACGATATATAAACAGACCCATCTAGTATTATATGTGTGTATGGCATGTATATATTTGTGATATACATACACAATATATCTATAAGTGTAGACTGTGTACATGTGATATTATATACACACACATTGTATATATCATATAAAATCTGTATATTGCATATGCATTATTATACGCAAATCCATATTATATAGTAGAACCTCAGAGTTCCAAACACCTTGGGAATGGAGGGAATTTGTAACTCGGAAATGTTTGTAACTCTGAACAAAATGTTAGGGTGGTTCTTTCAAAAGTTTACAACTGAATATTGACTTAATACAGCTTTAAACTTAATTATGCAGAAGAAAAATGCTGCTTTTAACCATCTTAATTTAAATGAAACAAAGACAGAAACAGTTTCCTCACCTTGTCAAATCTTTTTTATTTAAACTGTCCCCCGTTTTTTAAAAAAAAAAAGTAGTTCACATTTCACACCATATGTACTGTATTTGCTTCTTTTTTTTTTTTTGTCTCCAAAAGAGGTGTGTGGTTGACTAGTCAGTTCATAACTCTGGTGTTCATAATTCTGAGGTTCTACTGTATACGTGGCTAGGATGTATATGTGATTATACTATATAAACGCACTATACGTACTACATACAGGACCACATATTATCTACAATGTGTACAGTGTACACACAAATATTTAATATATGATTCTATATAATATATATGTGTGCATGGATGTATACTGTATATACTTGTATATTACAGACACCTCATATAACATATACAAACACTAACCATATACAAAAACAATATTAATTACACATTCCAAATCAAATTTAAGAAGTCTGTGTATATATGTAATATATATATACACACGTACGTATGTGTGATAGAGATATATAAAAAATGGATCTATATAATACACATGTATGTATGTATGTGTGTGTGTGTGTGTGTCTATATAAAGTGCTTTGAGACCTACTGATGATAAGCCCTATATAAGAGTTAAATATTATTAATTATTATTATATAAAAACATGCATACCCACTTATATATACACACACATACATTATATCAAACACACACAAGATTGCATATCAGCACATAAAGGCCAAAATTAAATACAAATAAGCTGCCTGATTTAAATCAGTTATCAGAATTGCAAATAGTCAAAAAAAATAATTTTTGCAATGACTCGAAAGTCCCCACCAAAATAGCATTGGCTTAAAAAACCAAAAACTCAACGCCTTGGCTCTCTTTCTCGGTCTTCTCTCTATGTATTTTAAACATGCTCCTCCAACTCCTCCTAGCTAGCAGATGTGTATTTTATTTTATATTTGCAATGTCACAGGGATTGGGGGGAAAAATCTTTGAAAAAAATAAAACCCAGAGCTGATTGTTAGCACAAAAAAAAAAGAAAAAGAATATGAACACTTAGGAGTGATGGAATTGGGCCAGGTGAACTACAGCACTATTAGTAAGCAGACGAGAGTCCTCCTTCATCCAACAATAAAATAAACACTTACAGAGCAGATGCCACTTAAAAAGCAAGTGGCACCAAAGACATGCGACATGGAAGGTAGTTTGATAATTTTTTCACCTCCATCATGACAACCCTGCACCCCTCCTGAAAAGCTCTTCTGTGGATTCTGCCCCTCTTAAGTCTCTCCCACCAACTTCAGCCAGGCCAGAACTTCCCCACTTCTAGCACATTATTTCAAACTCGGGGTCCCAGACTCTTTCCATTGCAGGCAGAGGGAGGCCAAGCTTTTGGGGCCAGATTCACCAATTGCATACGCTATTATCATGCAACAATTTACACCAACAGAGGATCAGGCCCTCTGTTGATCAGGACAGCAGGATCAGGTTTGCCAAGTGCTAAGATCGAGAAATCCAGTTCCAGGGGCCGATATGGGAGTGCCCAGGATCGGGCCCTAAAACAATAACCTCGTTCAGAACTTCTCTTCAGCAAGGCCGCAGGTCCAGTCTTTGGGACTCTCTCCTAGGGAAGGGAGGGGGAGGGACCGCACTGGTTGAACTGGGACAGGGGGTGATTTTAGATTGCTAATAACAGGAAAGAAGGAGGGGGGAAAAAACACTCTCCTCCAGGAACTGAAACCGGGGAAATCAGTTCAGAAGTGAGCCAGGCAGGGGCAGAAGGGCAGTGGGGAATCTGCCAGGATGGATTTAATTCACTGGGCACAAACAAGGGGTGACTCCGAAAAAGAAAGCTGGGTTTTCCCTCCCTGAGACAGAAACGAAACTGGTCTTTCCAGGCTGGCAGGGTCCCAAAGACGGGACGAACACAGAGGAACTAAAGAACAAACAGATGCAAGAGAATAACCCTCCAAAAATATTCCAGAACTTATCCCAGAAATGACAGGCCTTGCTAGAAAAGTTTGTGAAAAATACAAACTACAAACTAGACCGACAGATAGTGTGGAGGGTATAGAGAGATTCTCATGCTGTTTCTCTAGTTATTAAGATACATGGAAATACTAATAATTATAGGCTCCACTGCTAGATAGATATGGACCTAATGCTAAAATAACTAACCAAGTTTGTAATGTTACCTATGTAGAAAGACAGGACCTAACACGAGGTAAATATACAGCCATTAAAAATATAGGCTGTAATGCTAAATAATTATACAGAAAAATAGGCACATACACACGCACATATATGTAAATAAAATACAGGACATAATGCTAAAAATATTCTTTCCAAGCCTGTGTCATTACAAAAAATGCAGGTTTTGGCCTGGAGGAGGGGGAAGGATTTAAGACGCAACATTACAGCCTAACTCTCCCACCCTTCCCCAAAAAATGGATTCCTACCCAACTAAAGAAACACCGTGAAATTATAACGAAGTTGACAGTTGTCTCTTCACATTTTCTTTTTTTTTAATTAAGTGACCCCACTTAGTTTGGCTTTGGTTTTTTAAAGCCTCTTTGGTTTGATCTTGGTTATTTTTTTAGGGTTTTTTTTTAGGTTTTAATCCATGGAATGATGTTGTAATTATTGTTTCATTGGTAACAACTGTCTTTTAATTGTTCACATAGCACCCCAGAGCATCGTGGGGAGTGGTGGAGTGACAAGAGAGATGCCTTGATAAATAAAATCATCATTACCAACAATGCTGTTTGTGCAAAATACATTTCTCTGGACATACACTAGTACTATAAGATATCCGCTGTTAGTTACAGTGTGTAACGCAATATATCATTATGTTGCAAAAATATGCATGCCTCCAACAGACATGTATGATATTTTATATATTGCTTGTGTTATACACGGAGGTGCATGATTCACCTACACACCAATTCATATGTGTCACCTATATATTACATGCACATACATTGGCAGGTATTGGCTGGTATCACATAAATGGCTGTGCGTGTATATACAATATACACACACGTATCTTAGGTATAGTAGTTATATTTTATAGAAATTAAATATGAGGTATTTTAGGTATAGTGTGTATGTGTATATACAATTGATATCATATTATATAAATTATTAAATATAAGTTATTTTGAGTACAGTATGCATGTGTTCACACACATGGTATATTATATTATATAAATATTACTAAATATTAGATTCAGTATCTATGTATGTATTTGTATTACACACACACATTATACATTAGAAAAATATATTTATAGCTATATCACACACTTGTAGGTACACACTGACGTACATATGTGTGTATATATATAATTATAGAGATGTACATACTATGCCAGATACCTTATATTTATAGAGACATTTTCATCCATAAACATTAGGCGCTAGTTGCTTATTTCCATACCTAAAACTGCCAGTCATTTATTAGGTATTGATAGTAATTGCTACTGAAGTGTAAAGGACCTAATAGAGCCCATCAAGCGTCATCACCCCTTTTTAATAAAACAAAAAGATACTGGGACCACATTGTTCCACCCCTAACTCTTCAGAGTAACTTGCATGAGTTAAAAAACACCCCCCAAAAAAGGTTTTGTCCCTCTTTCAGAGTCAAATGCTCTTTCAGAATCAAATGTTCATTGTCATTGTAATAATTCTCTTGATCTCATATCAAATCCAAAATTAAAGAAGGCAAAACTAAAGTGAATTCATGATATTCTTCCATAACCAATAATAATAATAGTCCACTCCATTTATTATTTATTGTTGAGTAAGGAAAGGAACACTTTCTCAGCCACTAAAAACCTGTATTCCCCCCCCCCAAACCATTGTTCCCACCAAATGAGCAAACAGATATGCAAAGTTTCTTCACTGTGCTCTCCAAAAGTGCCCCAAACCATAGAAATTACAGCCAATTAGAAAGATCTATCTATGGCAAACCTCAAAAATGTGATTCACATTATTTGCAGCTAGCATGGCAAAAAGGAAAGGAAGAAAATAGAATAGAAAAAAATGCCTTGCTAAGAAGTGACTCCCATTTCTGTGTATCCATGCTGCTCACAAGCCCATCTATGTACTTGGCTTGCTGCTTAAGCAAAAGTAATTTAAAACAATAAAAGTGCAATGTCATTTTAGGATTATTATTTTTTAAAAAATTAAGTCCTGGTTTTTCTTACAGCTGAGTTGCTTTATGTTAAAAAAAAATTCCAATGTGAAATTAACAAGGACTTTAAAATATTTAAGGACACTGAACTACACAAACTGGTCTTTAAAAAAAAAATCAGATCTTGGAAAGGACATAAACTATACCCTTCTTATAAAAAATGAAAAATATTTCAACATAAGAGGATTTGTAAAAGAGCATCAAATAATGGCAAAATATTCTTCAGAATGAGGCATGAATTTAGGGTCAGTTAGTTCAGAGTTTAAAGGGAGCTCGGCTTGCCTACCCCACTCTTAAAAGCAGACTTGCTAAAGGTCTGTCCAGGAGTCCCCTGCCCTGTCCTCCGCCGTGCCTAGGGATATCGGCTTAGGAGGGCTGTAGATTAGCTGGGGGCAACGTTTCCTTTCAGAAGATGAGCTGGGAGATGGAATTGGAGCCGTTACTTTCCCCCACCTGAGTCGGATCTAGAGTCCCTGGTAAAACACTTCACAGCTATGGGACAGGTTGGGGGAACTGGAAAGTTGAAACAGACAAAAGCCAAAGTATATTCGCTTCACGAAACTTCCTTCTGGTGGCATTAAAAAGATACCGATGTCCAGCTTTCCCTCTCCGAGGATCCGAATCCCCCTCCAAAGAAGTTACATGATCGCCTCCAAAGACCTGTTTTAAGCCGGATTTGTCCCTCACTCAATTGCAAAGTGTTGGGTGGTTTGTTTGTTCTTAATTATTTGAGTGGAAAAATAAAAAAGCTTTTGGGTGGGTTACAAAATCATTTCTTAGCGGCATTTCAAGACAGTGTCCCCCCTCCCCCCCCCCCGACTCAGAAATGTCACCATATTAAATTTGACAACTTCAGTTCATCCAGCAAAGCTAATTATATGAAGTGCCTTTTCAGGGAACTCTGAGCTGAAGAGTTAAGATAATTCCCGCCCCCCCCCGCCAAAAAAATCCACCGTTTTAATTAACAGCAAAATCCAACATTTCTTTGCTCCACAGATTGTATACCGGGGGGGGGGATCAAATCTATCACCAGAAGACCATCAATTCTACACCTCCAAAACAGACAGCGATCTAACGCAAACTGTGCAGTCCTTTTTCTTTTCTTTTTTTTGCATGGTTAGAAATGTTGCATTGATTAATTCCCCCCCCCCTTGCAGCTTGTAAATTTCAACGCCTTTTCCCCGCTCAGCTCCAACAGCGCAGCGACCGTGTAAACAGCTCCCAACTCTCCACTTTTTGCAAACTTCCTCTGCTCCAAACGCCCCCCTTCTCCGCCGCCCCGTTTTGCACCATCCACAGACTCGCTTCCCTTCTCCCTCGAGAAATTGCAACACCCCCCCGCCCCAGGTTCGCTGCTCTTCACCCGAGAAATAAAGCAACGGTTTGAGCTGCGCTGGAAGGAAAGTGCGGAACTTTCCCACCCAAGAAAGAGAAAAACTCCCCTACCTGAGCCGAGCGGGGCAAAGCCAACAGGAGAGGGAACCAGGCAGCCACCAAGAACCACCCAGGGCCAATGCTTCCCCTGGCATTTCGGAGCTGCCTGGATTTAGCTCCCGCTCAGAATTGGGGGGGGGGGTTAATTTACTTCAAAACAAAAAGACAAGTTGGGCTGGGGGGGTGGTTTGAGGGTTGTTTTTTTTTTTTAAACAAACGAAGATCTCCGCTCCCAGCAGCCGCAAACACAGAAAGGCAAAATCCACTGCAAGTGCGAGCAACTTCTAGCATTAGCAACCGACCTTTGCAGTAAACCCCACGGTTCAGGTCATAACAGTGAAGATAAATATTAAAATCACTTCGACATTTGTACACTTCCCCCCCCTCCCCACCAGCTCCCCCCCCGCAAAAAAACAAAACAAAACAGCAGAGCTGCATGCATTATTCCAGCAAACCCCGCTGCCCTTTCCCCCTCCCTTCCTTCCTTTCTCTCTCTCTCTCTCTCGTTTTTAATTCTTGAAATAAATTTGGGAGAAGCGCCATTTTCTGAGCTAAACCCATGTGCAGTGAATATAACAAAGAGCTTGGAAACATGCCATCAAACCCTCTTTCTCTGCAGAAAGAGAGAGAGAGAGACAGGGGAAGAATTTTTGTTTCAAACAAAAACACAGCACCGACAGACAGCAATAATCCTCCCCCCGGCGACACCGCCACAGCCTGGTGCCTGGCCCACACCACCATTAAACCAGGAGCAAACCCCAACAGGAAACTTTCACACACACAAAATGCAATGAAAGAAACAAACAGAACTTGCTTTTCTCTCTCTCTCTCTCTTTTTGGTTTTTTGTTTGTTTGTTTGCTTGTTTGTTACCTGGGTCAGGCAGTATGGGGAATACATGGTTATTTTTGGAAAACAACTGTTGCAGAACTTTGTTTCATATGGAGAGCAGCTGGCTAGGTGGCTGCATGTCTAAAGCGGCGGCAGTTCCCTCTCTAGTCCATGCTGCCGAGTGGTAACCCCGCCTTGGAGCTCTGAAAGTGAAAGTTTAGACACAGTTTGGAACAGAGAACACTTTTGCCTTGAGAAAGCTTTTAGCTCCCTCCCACTCTCCCCTCCCTTCCCCCCTCCCCCCCACACATACACACTTTGTATTCGGAGCTCTTCCCTCCCCTTCGCACCGGAGCCCGTCGGGGGAGCGAGTTGCTCCCGCCGATTCGGTTCCGCGGGGTGCGTTCACGGGGTGGGCTGGGAGCAGCCTCGCAAGGGAGCTGGGTCATTTCAAAAAGAATCAACTTTTGCAACCTTCTAAGGGTCTAGCCGCCGCCGCCCCCCGGGAGTTTGAGACGTGTTTTCACTGCAAACCCGCCGCTGTTGAGCCAAGCCCGGGCACTGTAAGGAAGCAAATCCGAATTGCTGAGGCGTCCCGTAGGCTGGGCAAGTCGCTTCATTTGTGACCAGTGAGACACAGCCTTTGATTTCAGAAATGCATCCGATGAAATGAGCTGTAGCTCACTAAAGCTTATGCTCAAATAAATTTGTTAGTCTTTAAGGTGCCACAAGTACTCCTTTTCTTTTACACTTTGATTTGGAGCCGGAGAGGAGCTAAAATCACTGGCTTGTCCTGATCTGCCATCATCTCACCCAGGCTCTGTGACTCCCCACTTCGACCCTGCTTTGGCCAGGCCAGTCACTTTCTCGCAGTGCGGGGCTCCTGGCCAGGGTCTGAGTGGGGTGGGGGGTTGGGGTTATGCCATTTGCAATGGGATGTGCGCAGTGCTGTACAGATCTTTGCCCCCTAGCAAACCAGAGCTCGGCGGGAGCCAGCCTGAGAACACAGAACTGGGGCGGGGGCAGCACTTAGTCTGTCACAGGACACAACGGAAACCGGGGCGGGGGGTCTTTGAGGAACTGACCCGGAGAAAATGTACACGCTGGCAAAGAGGGGGTTAAGGTTTTTCCCTTGGACTCAATCCTGTTCCGCATAAACTCGTTTTTTAAATGTCCTTGAGTTAATTTATTTTATTGCTAAAGAGGTTGGCTTTATTTTAACAATACACCCGAGTGTGGTGCAAAGGGGAAAGTGTGTTTCAGCATGTGATAGACGAGTGGGTCTAGAGATCAGATAGATACATAGATAGATGGGTGTGTATGGAGATTAGATAGATGGATATAGAGATAGATAGATGGGTGTGTCTGAAGCCAGGTAGACTGACAGACAGGTTGTTTAGATAGATAGATAGATAGATAGATAGATAGATAGATAGATAGATAGATAGATAGATAGATAGATAGATAGATAGAGTGTATGGGGATAGATGGGTATGGAGATGGATGGGTGTGTATGGAGATGAATGGATGGCTATGGAGACAGATGGGAGTGTATGGAGATAGATAGATGGGTATGGAGATGGATGGATGGGTATGGAGATGGGTATGGAGACGGATGGATGGGTATGGAGACAGATGGATGGGTATGGAGATAGGTATGGAGATGGATGGGTGTGTATGGAGATGGATGGATGGGTATGGAGATGGGTATGAAGACAGATGGGTGTGTATGGAGATGGATGGGTGGGTATGGAGATGGGTATGGAGATGGATGGATGGGTATGGAGACGGATGGGTGTGGATGGAGATGGAGATGGGTATGGAGACGGATGGATGGGTATGGAGACGGATGGGTGATGGGTATGGAGTTGAGTATGGAGTGGATGGATGGGTATGGAGATGGATGGATGAATATAGAGATGGATGGATGGGTATGGAGACGGGTGGGTGTGTATGGAAACGGATGGATGGATGGCTATGGAGTTGGGTATGGAGATGGATGGATGGGTATGGAGACAGATGGGTGTGTATGAAGATAGATGGATGGATGGCTATGGAGTTGGGTATGGAGATGGATGGATGGGTATGGAGACGGATGGGTGAATATAGAGATGGATGGATGGGTATGGAAATTAGATAGCTGGATAAGGGCAGGCAGGTGACAGGTACATAGCAGGCAGAGGGACAGTTTCCCACTCTAGCCCCCAGATCCCCAGTTGCATCCCAGGGATTGCCCAGCCAGGCCCTGCCTTCCCTTCTGCTGGGTTTCTCTATGATGTTGTTTTACCAGCTGGGTGCAGGGGGGTTTTCCTGCCCTTCTGCACCTGCCACTGAGCAGCCTTTGCCCAGCCCCTGGTTGCATTGGGTGCCCCGCTGGTGAGCCCCATGGGAATCCAGCGCTGGAAGCCAGGAGACCCCGTTTCCCTTAGCCAGGGTGTGATGGGCAGCCAGGGGGCAGCTTGGGCCCATGCACAGCAGAGAGCCGTCAGGGGCAGGGCTGAAGGCAAGCTTGTTAATTTCACCCTGGGCTGAACCAGGTGTCTTCTGCAAGGGGCACCTGGCTGCTCTCAGGGCTTAGCCTGGAAGGCTGGCTTGGGGTTCAGGGGGTCAACGGACTTGTGAGGCATCAGCCCCCTTCATGCCCATCCCCTTCCAGAGTGGCATCTCCTGCAATCATGCTTGTGCCCTCTCTTTCCAACAGTGCCCCACTGCTGAGACACTCGCTAACCTCCCCCCCCACACACACACACACCCCATTTGCTCCATGAGACAACAGTGCGCTTGCAACTCGAAGCAGGGAGTTTAGAATTACCAGGAGGAAAGAGGGCTAAAGTTTCATCTTAATATCCCCAATTGAAAGCCCTGCTTTGTTTCTGAGTTGCTGGGGCAGAAACTGGGGAGGGGGGGCAGGTGGGGGAGCTCAGAGGTAGAGAGAGGGTTTCAAGCAGGGATCCAAGAGCTGCCAAGATGAGCGGATGGGGGAGGGATAGGAAGGGAGAAAGGGGAAAAGGCTACCCCCACTCAGCAGGCTGGGTGTGAGTACCAGGGGGAGCGGACAGGTCCCTGTGCTGCCAATTTATCCAGACCAGACATTTTAACTAAATCGGGGGTGGGGGGCGTTTGAGGGGGTGTATGTTTCCCTGTATGTAAAATCATCACTGCAGTTTGTTTGACTTTACTCTCTTGAAAATGGATATACACACAGAGGACAAAAGGGGGGATACACACACAGACAAGACACACGCTAGCTATGCAGGCACACACAAGATACACACAAACACACACAGACACAGATGACACCACACACACAGAGTATACACCCAAAGGCGGGATACACACAAGATACACACACACAAACCAACACGCACAGGATACACACTAGATACACACCCACACAGCACATGCAGAGTACACACAGAAGATACACCCACAATACACAACACACACATGCACAAGAGGTATCCTAGAGACACAAACAGGTGTAGAACAGGTTAGAAATTTTCCAATAAAATGATTTTTTTGTTGGAAAAACGTTGATTTGTCGACAGTAAAACATTTCCCAGGAATAGGTTGCTCTGGACAAATTCCCCATTCTGTTTTTTGGGGGTTTTAAAGGCATGACGTTGTCAAAATGCAACCGTCCATTTTTAAGTTCAAAACCATTTTGCATTTTGAAATGGTAGTTAGTTCACAGTTCAAAAAATGTAAAGCTGGTTTTTGAAAAAGGCCGACATGGGAAGGAAACGGTTCGAGCTTCTACCCAAAGATCTCCTTTCGCTTGGCCCAACCTCCGTGATTTTTTTCAGATTTTCGGTTCACAGAAATTTGCGATTTTGACTTTCCATGATGGGAACACCTCCCAAAATCTGGCGAATTCCTGCCTTATGGGTAAGCCCATCTCCCTCCCAGTCCCCCAGGGTGCGTCTACACTGCAGCTGGGAGCAACCCTGGGGAGACAGATGCACGCGAGCGAGGGACAAGCATTGTGTATGTCGCGGTTCGGGTGGCAGCTCAGGCCCACCTGACCTCCAGGCAGCTACCGTGAGTCTGGCTACCCTGGCTGGGGGGCTTGCTGTCAGCTGCAGTGTAGACACACCCAGAGAGGCCACATGAGGTGCCTTCCATTTGGCACAAGACCAAGGACCTGAGCACTGCTGCCTCCATGCATTGGGAAATGTCCACCCAGACCTGGCTTGACCTTTTGGTCTTTCAGGCTGGGTTCTGTGCTGGGGCTGATGGCACCAAGGTGCCTGGACCTGCTTGGAATCAGGTCCATTAGCCACTCTCCCAACTCCCAGCCTGGGTCTCAGTTTCACATGGTAGGAAAGTGGCCTGTCAAAGCCCTGGCACTGTGCACAGAGAAAAGGCAATCCAGAGATAAGATGGGCAACCGCCCACCTCTGTCTGGCTACTTATCTGCCCTGAGCACTTCAGCACCAACCCCCACACACATTCTCACAAAGTAGGGGAAAATCAGTCTCCTTTTACAGATAGAGAAACTGAGGCAAAGAGTGATGAAGGGATCACATTGAGTTACAGGGCAGAGCTGGGAAGAGAATGAAAGAACCTTGACTCGCAGCCTCTCCCCTCCCCCAGCTCTACCCCTGTCCCCAGCCTCTATGCCCCCCAAGAGCTGGGGATAGAACCCAGGAGTCCTGACTCCCAGCCCCCTGTTCTCAGCTCCAGACCACCCCCCTTCCTACTCTTTGCAATAGAACCCAGTTTCCTGCCTACCTGGGGTCAACACCAGTTCAACTGACCTGGGTCCTCCCCATCCGCCCTTCGGCAGTGAGCTAAGCGGGGAGGGACACACATTAGAGTGGAAGGTGCCAATCAGGCTGGAGTCTAGGGGAACAGTTTGGGAAGCGAGGAATGAGACATGGGGCCTTTCCCCTCTCGGGGACACTGGCTCCAATCCGGCCCCACAGCAGGGGGACTGGGTGGCTCAGGGAGATGGGAAACGGGGCATGGGTAGGGTTGCCACCTGTGAGATACAAAACCCCATTTCATCCAGGACAGCTATGTCCAAAAAGGGACAATCCTGGGAAAACCTGGACATCAGGTCACCTTACACATGGGCCTTTTCCCCTCTAGGGGGCGCCGGCCCCAATCCCGATCTGGCCCCAGGGACTGGCAGGCTCGGGACAGGAGGAATGGGGGTTCTCCCCTCCAGATAGCACCAGCTCCAATCCGGCCTGGCCAGCAGTGACCCAGGCTCACCCCAACCCAACGGGCTGTCTGGTATCCCCCAGGAGAGGAATTTGCTGGCATCAGGCTGCCTCCATTGCTGGGCCCAGCTCCCCCAATGCCCACCAGCCACCCCCACTGACATGGGGGGCTGAGGCGGGGGAAGTCTCAGATACAAGCCCCCATTGAGCCACCTCCTTCCCCTGGCACCCAGGCATCACCCTCTCCACTAACTCTACTGCAAGGCCTTGGCACAAAGACGGGCTGCCCCCACCTCCTGGCGGCCCCATTTTCCAACTGCAAGCCCAGCTGTTTGCCACAGCACCAGGCAGTGCCCATGCCAAGCAATGCGCCCCCTCTGGGGAGGGGCTGGCACACGGCTGTTTGCGCCTCCCTTGTTTTATTAAGCGCCTTGCCGCGGCACCAAGCCTGGCGGGGCGTGGGGCTCAGCTTTAATTCAGGCACCCGGCCCGGTGAGCCGGGGCAGAGTGGGGGGAGCCACTTCCCCTGCCATCTGTCGCCACTCGATGCCGAAGGAGACACACCATACAGGGGCTGGCGCATGAGGACAGCAATCAGAGGTGGCTGTCCTGGCTCAGCCCAGCCAACAGAAGTGGGTAAACCTTTCCTTGATGGTGCCCCAGTGCCCACGGTCTGTAGGGCCAGGGTCGGGACATTCGGCAGTGCCACCCCAACACTTGCATGAAGACAGGGCTCTGTGCCACGTGGCAGCAGTCGGGGCAGAGGGCTACCAGGCAGCACTGCCCAGGGAATAGGAAACATGTACATCTCGAGGGGCGGGGGGGAAGGCCAATAAGGTGCACAGAAGGACCCATGCAGCAGGGGGAGATGAACGAGGTGCCACGGAAGGGCCCGCGCAGCAGGGGGAGGTGAACGAGGTGCCACGGAAGGGCCCGCGCAGCAGGGGGAGGTGAACGAGGTGCCACGGAAGGACCCACGCAGCAGGGGGAGGTGAACGAGGTGCCAGGAAGGTTTCACACAGTGGGGGGATTGAGAATTTCCCCAATCTCGATACGATCCCAAGGCAGCCTCCTTCCCCAGGTGTCTGCAGGGACACTAATGGCTCTTGGATCAACTCAGTCGCAATTATCCAGCCGTTGCGAGGAACCTGTGATTACCGGCACGCCCCGGCACGAGGGGGGCATTGTGCCAGGTACCTCCAGCGGAGTGAGCGATGGAAAGATCCCTGAGCCAGAGCCATCCCGGCATCCACACCCCCAGCCATCCCAATCCCACCCAGGGGGCTGCAGGGCTGCTCCCTACCCCCCGCCCCATGTGGATTTGAGTCTGCTGGGGGGAAGGGGCACTGATCTCAGGCTTAAGGCAAAGTGCCATGGAATTAGCCAACCACCCAGACCCCAAAATTTGGGGTAACTCCCCAGGCCCCTCCAAGCCGCAAGGGAGCCCAACCAATAGAACAAAGCAGGGTGCAGGGCCTATGAGAGCCCCACTGGGGCAGGCTCCAGGGGGTGCACTTCCCCCACAATTCCTCTCATGTACCGCAGCCCCAACTCAGCATCAACCCAACTGCAGACCCCCAAGTGCCAGTGCTTTGAGTTCAAGGACTCTCAGTCTTACCACTCAAAGGCTCCCCGGGCTTCCTCACTGGTGGAGAGGCCAAGGAAAGAATGAACCCTAGACAGTTACCTCTCCCAACCCCTCGGAAGTGGCTGTGTGTGCCCCCCACCATGCCAAGCTGGTATCTTAGGTCTGCTGCTGCATTAACACCGGGCATAAATCAAACCCAAAGTGACAGTGGTTCCAGGCCGGGGCTCGGCCTCAAGTCAGGACTCCTGGCCCTGGAATGGGAGTGGGGCCTAGGGTTTAGAGGTTCTGGTCCCAGCTCTGGGAGGGGAGTGAGGTCTATGAAACACACCATCTCCTAATCCAGTCCTTACTAGCATCTGTCCCCACCCACAACTGCCAACAAAGGGGCCAGGAACAACCCTTCCCTCCCCCACCCCCGAGGATAGAATGTGCTGGGGAGTAATCATCATCACTTTGCACCAGTCGATCTCAAAGCACCTTACAAAGGAGGTTAGAAGCATAATCCCCATTGTACAGACAGGGAAACTGAGGCACAGAAAGAGGAAACGACTGGCCCAAGGTCACCCAGCAGGCCAATGGCAGAGCCAGGAAGAGAACCCAGGTGTCCTGAGTTCCAGTCCAGCGCTCTAGTCCCGGGGAAACAGGGAGTTTAGGGCTCGGATAGCAGTAGGGCTCCAGATCAGGATTGAGGGGCACCGGTAGATCATTGTAAGAGGCTTTCCCAATGCCTGTCTACACTACTCAAGCCCATCTCTCCCCCCAGCTGAGTCTGGTTTCAGGGACCTCAACGACACCCCCCGCCCCCCACGCACTCAAAACAGCTTCAACTTTCCACAGGCTGCTCCCTCTGCTCCTCCTGTGTGCGGGGGGCGGGGAAGGGGGGCATCCTCAGCTCTCACAGCTGCGCCCCTGCCCAGCTCCTCCTAACTGGGCCGATGCCCAAAGAATGCCCAGCCATGCCAGAAGCCGCCGCCGGCTGGGAGATGGGGGGCAGCTGGAGGCTCGGGAAGGAGTGGGTTTTACAACATGCCACGGAAGGAGCAAGGGTCTCTCCTGCCCACCCCTCCCACCCCACCCCCCAGTCTCCAAGTGGCATGACTGCCAAAGAGGGAGGCCACTGGGTAACCCTCTCCCCTGCCTGACTCGTGTGAGCTGAGAGCACCCCCATTCCAGGCCTGCCCCTCCCACCTCCTCACCTTTGGGGGGGAAAGAGAGACCATCTGTGCCCCTCCCCCCCAAACTCTCTTCACTGCCAAACCTCTGATGCCAGTGTCTGTCTCACTGTGCCCAGACCTGCCAGCTCCGTGCCATGCTCCTGGTGCCTCCCCTCCCCACACTCCTCCCCCAGCGCTTTGTGCAGTGGGGGAGGTGACTCTTTATTTTAAAGCTCTTCATCTGGGGGGTGAATCGGAGATTCCCAGTAAAGCAGCCATGGCAAAAGCCATGTGGATGTGGGATTCTGAGAAAGCAAATCACCCATGCAGAGCTCTGTGGCGCCCCTCAACCCTGACCTGCAGCCCCCTGCTAGCCCAGCCCTGGGCACACACAGCTCTGTGGCGCCCCTCAATCCTGACCGGCAGCCCCCTGCTAGCACAACCCTGGGCTCCCCCCCATACACACAGCTCTGTGGCACCCCTCAATCCTGACTGGCAGCCTCCTGCTAGCTCAGCCCTGGGCCTTTGCTGAACAGAAACTGTTACTACCCAGAAAATGAAAACACCCAAGCTTTCCTCTCTGTAAGGATCAGCAATTAACATTAGTCAATACCCAGCATGGCCGGAGAAGACCTAACTAACTCTGTATTAATTATTAATCACATGTATTACAGCAGGGCAGTTACATGGTGGGGTTGACTGGAATCGGGGCAGGGTTCAGGATGGGGGGCAGGGGTTCTCTCCTTACCCCAAAGCATCAGGGCTGGCCAGGGCTCTGAGGTGGCACCCAGCAGTCTCTCTCTCAGGTGCTTGGCTGGCTGGTTCTTGCCCCCATGCTCAGGGTCTAACTGATCACCCTATGCAGGGCAAGGGAGGAGTTTCCCCCCAGGTCAGATTGGCAGGGACCTGGGTTCGGGGGTTAACCTCCCTCTGCAGCGTGGGGGGCAGGTCACTTGCCAGGATTAGCTGGGTATTTCTCCCTTCAACCCCTCGGCCCCTTCTGTTCTTTTCCTGTGGCTCTACACGCATACGGGAGCCCTTGGACCTAGGCACCACACAGACCCCCTAAGGCTCCTTCCAGAGGCCTCAAGGTGCTTCACAAATGAAGGTGAGGAGCATTGTCCATTATCCCCAGATCATAGCTGGGAAACTGAGGCACAGAGTGGCACCGGGGCCACTCAGCAGGTCAGTGGTGGAGCCAGGGTTAGAACTCAGGTCTCTCGCCTCCCATTCCAGCACCCCACCCGCGGGCACGCTCTGCCACTTGCCAGCACTCACACACTATGGTGCTGGGAGCTAGCGAAGCACATGGACAGACAGACGGATGGACAGGTGGGCATGGGGTTATATAGACAGCCAGACCATCACCTTTGCTGCGTGATGTGCACATGGGAAACGCCTGTCAAGTTTTAAGAAGCCTGGGGGCTCCTGGCAGTTGATCCAAGGTACAGCCTCACTCACATTCAGATTAGAATTCATTTTGGTCCAATGTTAAATTCACGGGCAACCAATCGAACCATAAAGGAGCCAAAAGCCCTGCACCATTCTACCAGCTGCCCCTCATTTCACCCACACACTTGGTGCTGCCCACTCTCCGCCCTGATTTGTCTTAAAGCCCCAGCTCCGGGAATCATGAGATTGCAGGCATCAGTCATTTTTCAAAGTCAGTTTCCAGCCCCTGGGACTGCAAGACAGCCCCCTTCCCACCCCCTCTGAATGGTGACACACCGAAAAAGCCAAGCACTAATTGTTTTAAAGCCGAGCTCGTGATCTTTATGTCGGTCTCGCGATTTCAGGGGTGGCATGATCAGGCACACTCGGGACTGGCCCCGCTGCCCCACTGTCACTTCCCTGCGTGCTGGTTACACTGTATTGGTGGCATTTGTCTCAATAACTTCAGGGATGCCCAGTGGCCTTCAGACTAGATGTTCATACAGCGCCGCTCCCAACAGGGTCTCGGTCCATGACTGGGGTTCCTCGCTGCGGCCATACAGTGCTTAATGAATAGATAATAAACCCAGTTGGGCAAAGGGTGGGCTTTTTGCTTCGTTGCCAGTTCTGAACAATGAGTTTTTAAAAATGGTTTGGGGTCAAACCTGACACAACATTTCTCAGCATTTTCGGAGAATCCCAAAATTGAAAAAAAAATACATTTCAATTTTAACAGAAAATTGTTTTGGTTGCAAAATTCTGCCCAGCCCTGAATGGGCTCCGGTCTCTGCTGAGACTGCCCATGTGAATTTGGGCAAGTCATTTACCCTTAGTGTGCCTCAGTTTCCCCACCCCTAAAACAGGTATAATAGCACTGCCATGCCTCATGGGCAGGGACAAGGGGGAGGGTAAATCCGTTAAAGACCATGCAGTGCCTAGATGCCATAGTGATAGGGGCCATATAAGTACCTTAGCAAGCCAGATAAACGTGGGAGCTGTTCTCGGCAAGGGCTGTCCCCCGGCTGTTCGAGTGAGGGCCTGATCTCTGAGCACTACCACAATTCCCGCACAACAATAACGGTGCCTTAAGATGGGATTTCTAAGAGTTTGGCATCTGTCTCTCCCGGGGCCTGCTCCTGCTCCCACTGAAGTAAAAGGTAAAGCTCTCGTTTGTTTCTGTGGAAAAGGATCAGCTCCCCTAAGGTAACTCCAGTGGGAACTACGCACCTCGACCCCTTGGAGGAGCTGGACCGAAGCGACTGACTTGAGGTCGCCCAGCAGACCAGCGCCAGAGCTGGGAATAGGACCCAGGTGTCCGGGATCCCAGTGCTCTAGCCACCAAGCCAGACAACCTGGGAGATAAAGCTTCAGGGTTTAACCTGATCTCTTATGAGAGACCAAACTCATCTGCCCCCTCTTACGCCACATCTGCGACTGCGGGGCTCTTAAATTGAGCATATTATTTACTTGGACGGGACAAACGAGTGAATAATCCCCCCCCCGCATTGTTACAACCGAATATTGTTCGTTTCTCTCTCTCTCTCTCTAATATTTTGATCATGACGAGTCATCGACGGAGCTGGCTGGACAATAGTTCCACACGGTCCCTGATTTTTAAATCAGGGCACCCCCCACTCCATGAAAAAATTCCACATTTTCCGGTGGGGGGGCGGGGGGAATCAAGCCTGTTGGGGGGTTGGTTGTTGGAGGAGCAGAAGGGGGGGGGGAGAATGGCTTTTTTTTTTTTTTTTTGGCCCCATCGAAACTTCAGAAACTGACCAGAATGAAGCTGTGGGCAGGGCCGCTGCCGCCGTGTGGGTCCAGGACATCAGAGAGAGGAGGTGGGGGAGGCCATGGCTTTGCCGGGACCCTCTTCTGCGCGGGGGAGAGAGGAGCTGCCGAGCGGCCCGGGTCTCCAGCGGCTCAGGGGCCAGCAACAGGCTGCGTCTCGAAGGGAGAGGAAGTTTGGGATGAAAAATGTCGCCGAGCGGCTCTTCTTAGACAGGCTCCCGGCGGCAGAACCCCAGCCGGGACCGGGCCGCTCCGGGTCGGAAATCTACCAGCCCCGGCACCCCGCCCCAGCCAGCCCCGGCGAGCACCGGGGCCTTTGCAGCAAGCGCTTTCCGCTCAGGATTCCCGCCGCAGCGGGAAGGAAACGCTGCCGGGGTCTCTGCGCATGGGATTTATTACACAGACAGGGACAGTCCCGGGCCGGGCCAGGTCACATACTCGAGCCGTGAGCCAACCCTTCCTCCTGGAATATAGCACTTGGCTCGGGCTCCTTATTGTTGTTGGGAGCGGGAAAATATTAAATCTGAAACAAGGCTCGTCCAACATATGGAACAGATTGAAGGCCCCTCCACTTTGTTCCTCCCCCCCCCACTTAATAAGCAAATATCTTTACTAGCAAGGGGGTGACGGGGGAGCCCCGGGGACTGGGGAGGGACATCGCTCAGCTCGGAGCCGGCTCTGCTTTCGAACAGAGACTGTCCCGGGCTCATTTGAGTATGGGAAGGGGGGGCGGGGGGGAATCGAGTGATCGTGTGCAGCTGCAGCACTGAGCGGGGGGGGGAAGAGGAGGTGGGGGGAGCAGAGGGGCTGTGAGGGTGCAGGGTGGGGGGAACTGGGGTGCAGAGGGGATGATGGAGCAGGAAGGGCTGTGATACGGCACAAATAGGGGGGCTGTGTATGGGAAAGTCAAAGCTATCCCCACAGATCAGACCCCCACCCCTCCAGCACCAAAACTAACCCCAGCTGCAGCACTTTCACTAACAGCCGCCTTTTACATTGTCTTCCTCATTCCGATAAAAGAGTGGGAAATCCCTGGCCAGGCGACCAGAAACAAGCCCGTTCTGGGCCCCAGTCCTGCCCGATGCCCTTGGGGCACGTCAGACTGGGAAGCAGGGGAACCCCATCAGGTGGCCGAGATGTGAAACTGCAGTGGGTGGCGGGCTGTTAATGGAGGGGGGCAGAATCTCTGAATTGAGGGGAAAGGGGTATTTTTATTGAGCTGGCCGTTTCTATTCCCACTTCAAAGGAGAGCCCCACAATTTGAACCTCTCTCTGCCGGCAGGTAGCCGTAGATCCACTAGTCTGACCAGCAGAGAGCAATCGATGTCGGCCAGTTCCCCCTGTCCTGAGCCCAGGAACTAAAGCGTCTCCCAGAAAGGCAGCAAGAGATGGAGAACCCACGCCTTTCCTCGGTAATTCCCCCAGTTTACAAGTGGGGAAACTGAGGCACATAGTGGCATTTGAACGCCGGTCTCACGCCCACGGTGGCACCCTCACAGCTACACCATCTTTCCTCCCATGGGTATATGGGCACAGCCCGTCCCCAGCTAGCCAAAGCTGGAGATCAATAACTTATCGTTCGGTCCAGCCAAAACACTGAGAGCCAAGCACTGGTACCTGTAGTAACTGAGTCCCTCTGAGGCAACTTTCTCACCAGTCTCTGCCCAAGCAGCCCTGCCCAGGCCTGAAATACAGGGGATAAATCTGTCAACATGGTCTAATAAACACAATAAATCAAAAAGAAAAGGAGTACTTGTGGCACCTTAGAGACTAACAAATTTACTAGAGCATAAGCTTTCGTGAGCTACAGCTCACTTCATCGGATGCATTCCATCAAATGCATCCGATGAAGTGAGCTGTAGCTCACGAAAGCTTATGCTCTAATAAATTTGTTAGTCTCTAAGGTGCCACAAGTCCTCCTTTTCTTTTTGCGAATACAGACTAACACGGCTGCTACTCTGAAACCTGACAATAAATCAAGGAGTCCCTCTGCCCCCAGGGGATCCCCTCTGTACCGAAGACAGACACCGTCCCTCTGCCCAGCTCAAAAGCTCTTCCCTGGGTTCAATGAACCCCTCCACCACACCCCTCCTCAGTCATTCAGCGTCCTTGTCCTCTTTAGACATGGGGACGCTGAGGAACGGGGAGCAGGCGGACTTGTCCGGCACTCGGAGGTCACACAGCGCGGCAGCAGTGGAGTGGGAAGCTAGACCCCAGAAGTCCGACCTCTCTCCCACCCCCACTCTAACACACTAGGCCCCACTCCCCTCGAGATCTTACAGACTGGGCGTGGGGAACACCCACTGCCGGCCAGAGAGCCAAGTACGTGTGCAAAGGAAGGCTGCATGTGCCAATTAGCCCCTAGACCTGTCTTATTGCCCGGACTTGAAATTCCCCACAGAATAGCTCTGTCTTCATCATACATGACATCAAAGGCTCCCACTCAATCTGACATCCTCACCATGCTAATTCCGGGGCTGCTGCCGCTGGCTCTGAGGGCATGCACCCTGGGACAGATGCAAAATGTCTCTCTCCCCATGATTAAGCTCCTTGGGAAGCCCTTATTTGCCATGGGGATCCAGGCATTAGCACCGCTCTAAACCCTACCTGCAGGTGGAGCTGGGTGACTAAAGGATTTCTTGGTTCACTCCCAGTTCTGAAAATGCGGAGGGAGGAATTCATTTGGGACTGAACCGAAAATGACATTTGCCAAAAAAAAAAAAAATCTAAAAATTTGGGGAGGGAGGAAAAAACTCATTTTGGGTCAAACTAAATGGTTTGGTCAACTCGAAATTAAGCATTTCGCTTCAATTTTGAGCCTCTTTGAACTTCAAAAAAAATCAAACGAGGCCATTTTTGAAACAAAAATTTGTTTTAAAATCAAAAATCTGAAATATTTAGGTTGGGGGGGGGTTGTTTTACATTTTTTTCCCCAATAGAAACAGTGCCGCAAAACCAACACAAATTAGCAAAATGTTGGGGGTCATCAAATCTGTATTTTTCACCCCCAAAAAGTTTAGATCCAATAATTTTGCCCAGCTTTTCACCTCCTAATATGCTCACCCAGCTTCTTCTTCTTATAGTAGGATCAGACCCACAGCTGCAAAGACACTGAGTAAGAGACAGTCCCTACCCAGCTCACACTCAATGCCTGTAAGGAGAAACTGAGGCTCGAAGTGGTTTGCCCAAGGTTGCCAGCAGAAGTGGGTACAGAATCCTGGTGTTCTGACACCCAGAGCAGTGCCCCATGCGTAAGGTCACACAATCTCTCTGGCTTGCTGCTTCTCCCTCATCTTATCAGTGACCCTGCCAGTCACTCAGTTTGTTCATCATCCATAGGATCAGACCTTGGTTGTAACCAAATGTAACAGTAAACTCCTCGGGGCAGGGACTGTCTCTCACTGTGTGTCTGTGCAGTGCTTGCTTGGCACAATGGAGGCCATCATCTAATACTAACAATCATTAAATGGGCACTGAGAAATGGCATAGGCCCAAAATGAAATTTAACTTTTAAAATTTAAATTAACAAAAATCACTAAAACTTTGTTTTTCTTAACCAAAACTGTTCTTTAGCCCCTTTGAACATATTGTAACATTCATTGGGGGTGAAATTCACCCATCTATAGGGAGCTACCTTGGGGTCCCAGTACTTCCTAAGCCCTCAAAACAGTTCTTTTATCGGGAGTTAGTTGGGGGACAGACCATGAGCTGGGGGTCAATTTTACTCTTTGGCATCAGAGAGTGAAAACAATTCAGAGACAGAAAGAGTGAAAATGACCAGACGCTGCCCCCTACAGAGAATAAACACCGCATAAATCTGGAGGCAGATCCTGCCCTAAAAACCGGGGAGTTGGACTTTAAAAATCATGAAATGTTTTAAAGAAAATAACAATTTGCCTTCCGATTTGCATTAAGCCTTTGGGGTCACGTTTTCAAGATTTACTGCACAATCAATAGGGCTAGAAATGGGTATTTTTCCCCTCTCATTTTATTTAAATTTCACTTTTGTAAACGAAAGCCAAGATTCTACCGAAATTCCAAGATGTCAGGAAATGGGGCTTCCAGCAAAGGATTTTAAGTGAGAGATTTTTTTTCCAATCAAAGAGCCAGAGTCGGCAATACTGGTAAATGGGGAAGAAGAATAAAATAACAACAACAATCCCTAGCTCTTCTATAGCAGTTTTCATTAGCAGATCTCACACTGCTGTACAAACAAGGGCAGTATCATTCTCCCCATTTTGCAGATGGGGAAACTGAGGCACCCAGCAGGCCAGTGGCAGCGCCAGGAACAGAAGTCAGCTCTCTCAACTCCCATTATAACACCCATTGTATCACGCTGCTGCTTATAAAACACATACTAGGATAATCAGAGCACTAAGAGCTGGATGGAGAGAAACGGAGTGAGAGGGATCGAATGAACCCAGCCCAGGGTCTCCTGAGAATGATTAAATTAGTTTTGTTTTGGTTTTTTTAGTTCTGGTTTCAATCACTTAAGAAACGTTACTTAGTAACATGGGAGGAAAAAAAATTAAATATGAGTTTTCACTTGGGTAACATATTGTAGTTTTGTCTTCTAAAAAGTAGCTGGAAAAAAGAAAACCAAACCAAAAACACAAAACAAAACAAAACACCCCACCCACAAGCTCAGATACATTGTATCTAGTTCATGGATGTTTACAGCCAGAAGGGACAGTACTCTCTGATCCTCTGTCCCCGGCACCCGCCTAGCGCGGGCCACAGGATCCCGCACACCAATTGCTGTAGCAAGGCCATAAATCCTGGCTGAATTAGACCCTGTCGTTTAGGAAGACGTCCCAATCCGATTTAAAGCGATGGAGAATCCAGCGCGTAACTAGCCAGTTGCTCCAATGGTTGATTCCGCTCCCGGTCAAAAATCTGCACTCCTTTCCCAGTCTGAACGGGTCTCGTTTCAACTTCCAGCCCTTGCATCTGGTTGAGCCTTTGTGTGCAGGACTGAAGAGCTTCTGAGGCAGTATCTAGTTCGGGGGGGGGTCTCTGGACGCTCAGTAAGGAGGTTCCTCATGGCTTTCATTTACACTGGAGCAGGGTGAATCACAGGGTTGCCGGTTCGTTGGCAACGTTGGGGGGGGGGGGGAAGAGTTTCGGGGCAGACCGAAAATGAACATTTTCAAAAACATTCAGCAAATGGAGAAGCGCAGGGGCAAAAAAAAAAAAAAAAAATCTAATTTCAGGTCAAACAAAGCATTTTGTTTCGACACCATCAAAATGGTTCATTTCAATTTCAACCTCTTTGAAACAATTTCGACTTGTATTTTTAATAAAATGCAAGACGCTTTTGGAAGGAAATGCCGTTTCAAGATGAAAACATTGAACTGTTTTCATTTTTTCTGACCCCCCTCGCAACCGAACAATTCGGCGACAGTGATGCAAATTAAATACATCTTCAACAGCTACTGAAAGGCAGCCACCTCTGGGGAGAAACAAAAGCAGGTGTTCGGCACCATTTACCGGGGCAAAGCGAAATGTGGCTTCTCCAGATGAACTCCTGGGGATAATTTATTATTAGAGGCTAAGTCCCCATCCCACCTTTTCCCTCGCAAGGGCAGGACTGGATCGAGAAAACTTCAAACCAGCCAGAAAAGGGGAAATAACTTGGCAAATTGTGAATGAGGAGGCTGGGGGGGGATGCCGGCCCCGATGTTGCAGGGTGCCTTGGCTGTTCTAACGCTGGCCCATACCAGTGACGGCAATGAGCGTGGTATAAAAACCTCAACAGAACAGAACAGAGGCTAATCAAAGGCCTAAGATCGGGGGGTGCAGGAAGTGGACTGGGATCGCTTTATGTGGAAGGAATGCTCGGAGTTTGCTGGAGCGGTGCAGACACACGCAGGCCAGTTCCCCTGTCAGCGCCGAAAGCCACGAAGCAGCCATACGACCGCTTGGCCGTCGCTTTAAAACCTGGGACCCGGCGCCAAGTAATTTCACAACAGGCAGAAGGGAACCGGCCACCGAAAATCACAGCCCCGCGCTCACACTGGAAGCCTTCGCTGCCAGACGCGGAGACCCGAAATCCCAACATTCTCCATCGACAGACAGATTTCCCCCCACCCTGGCCCGGATTTTACAATCCCCTTGGGCCCTGGATGGGTGTGAAAGGTGGGCCAAAGCCACCTTCTGCAAACGGCTCCCGCCTTTCTAAGGAGCGGAGCGTGAGGCCCTACATTGAACTGTCCCCGAATTTGGGGTGACAAATCTTCCCATCTGGGCTTAACAACTTGAGGCCAAAAAACATCCAAAGCAAGACAACCCAAACCCAGCTGCAGGTTGCAATCCCTTGTTTGCCCTGCAATAGGTCCTAGAGAGACTTTTCAACAGTAGATTTCACAATGCGTCACACTCTTTAATGTATTTATCCTCCAGCCTCCTTGGAGGGCGCGGCAGGACTATTATCCCCATGTTACAGATGGGGGAAAGTGAGGCACAACGCAGTGAAGCAACTTGCCAAGGTCACACAGGAAGCCGACAGCAGAGCCGTGGATTTGAACCCACGTCTCACAAGTCCTAAGTGAGAGCCATAGTCACAGACCACCTTCCTCTGCTTTCAGCCGCCCCCTTGCACATGATTAGCCATTCAAGCCAATATTCTGCACCGGAGGAGCTCCCGCTTGAGTAAATTTACATGCATGAGTAAATACTTCCAGGCTCAAGACCCAAACTGGACCTGCTTCTCAGAAGGACTGAGCACCCCCAAAACTCACAGAAATCTGTGGAACTGCTGAGCGTCCAGCTTCTTTGGGAGAGGGAAAAAATCAGACAGATTTTGTTTCAGTACTTAAATATGGATTTTAAGAATTTAAATGTAGCTCTCCTCAGGCTGAGATCTTTCAGCTTTGATACATTAGTGACCTCCATGGATTTGAAGGCCGTTCTGATCATCTAGCCTGACACGTCTTTCATAATCGAACGAGCTGGGGCTGTGTTATACAAATGTGCCTATTCCCCCCCTTAAAAAGGCATCTATTTTATTTTGCTAAAAAAATACATAAAATCGCAGGGTATTTGGAATTTTACAACTCCCACATACCCACATTTCTAGGTGTTTTCAAGCTTTTTTTGGATTTATATATATATATATATATATATATATAAATCGTTTTTTGCCAAATCTGTCGAAAATACACACACACACACCGCACTCCATTAGGGGCAACACTGTTTTGCAACTGACGCAGCCTCTTGAACTTTGCTCCACTCAGATTCACACTAGCACTTGCCAACAGGGGAAAGGCGGGGGGGGGGAGAAGTGTCACTTTTGTGTGTGTGTGTGTAAATCCAGGCAGCTCAGAGAAAGACACTTCTGTCAAAATACATTGGGGTTGCATATGCTTTGAAGGTAGAGCCAGGCAAGAGTTCGGGAGGCAGCAAAAGTTACTTTGCAGGGAGCAAAATCTCAGCTCTGTTTAGATTCGGCTCCTTGGAATTGCTTCCACCTCCTCCCCCAATATCTAAGAAACCTCTCACTCCCTCCAGATCTGAACTGGATATTCCGCGTATTTTTAATAGACCTGGTTGAATTCAGATGTTCCCGTTTTAAAATAAGAAATCTTGGCTTCTCAGCACCAAGCGGTGAGGCAGAGCTGCCTCCCCCCCCCCCCCGCACAAGTCAGCTCTACTCCTGGTGAAACCCACCCCAGCAAACAAGCCCTCCATCATGCCCCTTCTGAGCCAAGGAGGGCGCGGGCCCTGGTTAATTTCACGGCGCACTAGGTAACTCCCTACAGCCCAGGACCCGACCTGAACGCGCAAACGGCCTGAATCCGCGTTCAATTCCGGCCCCTGCTCCCAGAGCAGACTCTGCTCTAAACCGAGTTTGGCCGCATTAGGCGCTGCCGTAAGCCAGTTCTGCTGAGCACTTGAGGCAGGACACCTACAAGCACCAGGCTAGTTCCTGGTCCGAGATGCTGGCGTCAGGCAGGTGGGCGGGAGCTTTGCCCAAGCAAGGACGGGCAGGATTAGCCCCACTCAATCATTCAGCTTGCAAATTTCACTCCCTTAAGCAACGTCAGCAAAGTGGAAAGGGGACTCTGCAAAGGTTTTTACAGGAGTAACAGGTACAGCATCAGGCTGCTTAAGAAGGGTGTTTAATAGACCAAGAAGGCATTGTTGTTTACTGCCTTAGTGAACCGCGCTGGTGTCACTGCTGTCAAATCCGAGTTTCGCTTCTAGCCGCCCACACCCAGAGCCACCAAGGTATTTGGGCTCCTAAATTCTACTGATTTCCTCTGATTGCTTTCAGTGGACATTAGGAGCCTAAATAACGCGTTGGATCTGGGCCCCAGTTTTTAATGGTCTTCTGTCAGTTGACATGATCCTATGCCCTCATTTTTGCACCAGTCTCCGCAGGAGGCTGGTGCAAAATTTTGCACGCGGGCCGAGTGCACAATTACAGGATTAACCCAGACAAGATTCATCAGAACCGAGGGGACCTGCAACATGACATTCAACAGCAACCAGGACCTCAAGCCCCTGATCCACCTGTGGCTACAGCAGCTTGTGACCATGGCTGCAGGTAGAGAGTCCACCACAAAGAAACAGCCAGCAAACTTCTCCCAAAAAAACAAAGGCCAGAGCCCACCCTCTCAGGTTATCGACCAAGCCCCACTGACTGTCGTGGGGCCACCCCACATGAAGTGAGAGGAGAATCTGATCCTGTGATTTCATCTAGGCCTCAAGCCTGCAGCACCAAGTCTCAGAGCCTGGGTCAATTGACTTGGGCTCACAGGACTTGGGCTGCCAGGTTAAAAATGGCCATGTAGACGTTTGGGCTTGCTCTGGAGTCCTGGCTCTGAGACCCTCCCCACTTGTGGGATCCCAGAGCCCAAACAACATCTCCATTGCAATTTTTATGCCCCCGGCAACCCAAACCCCACAAGCCCGAGTCACCGCACCAGGGCCAGCCATGGCCATGCTGCGGCTCTCTGCTTGCCGCAGAGATGGACTCTAGGTGACTTAAGAGCTTAGACCAATTGTCAAACGTGATTTAAGCTCTTAGAACCTTAAATGCTATTTGCTTCCAATGGAACTTTTGTTGCCAAGGGCCATATTTCAAATGTATTTAGGCACCTCCCAATGCAGAGAAGCAACTAGCCCCAGATCCTCCCAAATACTGAGACTCCCATTGACTTCCAGCTTTTGTAGCTGCCCATCTGTGTCTGTAAGCACCCGAATACCTTTGAAAATCTGGCCCTTAGTAGCCTAACTCTCACTGAAAGCCAATAGGATTTAGGCTCTTAAGTCATTCAGGCACTTTTGAAAATGTTCTTCTTGATGACTTTTCAGAAACTCTGTTACTGTGACCAACATCTCAGCTTCCTGCCTATTAGCCAATGATCACTCTAGGCCAGATCTTCCCTCTAAGCAAAGATTTCCAAACAGCCAGTCCTATTCCACCAGTGCAATCTGCAATGGGTTTATGAGAGCTCAGTGCATTTGTTTGTTAATATCAATGGCTTATGTTCAAATTAACACAACACCCCTCCACGTGCTCCCCCTCCCCGCACAAAGTGCTGGGCTTTATTGCAAGATGGACCAGAAAAAAGATTGTTTGCAAAAGGAGAGGTATCTGAATGGATATGAATTATTTCACACACCTGCAACTGTTTTCCTTCAGATGCATCAAGGCATTCCCCCAACCCCCGCCTCCATTCCCAATATGAGCTAAAATTCACGTAGCTACAAAATAAAGCAGCTTTGCAAAAACTCATCCATAGGTTTATCAAGATATAAGAAATATCTGCTTCCTTTGTGTTTGCTTATTTTAAATCTGTTCTCTACCTGCAATATGAAATGAAATCAATATGCCAAAACTGTGTCTCAAACGAGGTAGCTTTTTGGTTTGCTTTATATATCTATATCTATAGACTACAGGTTAAGGCACTGGGACACAGGACCTTCGGATTGAATCCACAGTCCCTGGGTGACCTTGATCAAATCACTGAATGTCTCTGGGCCTCAGTTTCCCGTCTTCTCAACCTCGCTGTGTCTGTTTTGTTAATTAGGCCCTGATCCTGTCCAACACACGAGTGCATTAACTTCCTGCTCAGGACAAGTGCGTCACATTAAGCACATCCACATATCTCTAGAGGAAGAAGGAATTTTCTCTTGTAAACTGACCCTGGCCATCTGCACAGCACCTCGCAGGGAACCAACCTCAGATGGCACTTTTGGAGCGACTGTAATACATATAATAATCCAACTAATAATATATATACACTGCAGTAAACTCTGCTTCCTTGGCCAAGCTGTACGGACAATATCTCTGCTCAATCTTCAATTCAACCGAGAAGGAAGTTCACTATTTTAAACACAGCAAAGCCAAGATTGAATTCAGCTGTTGGTATTTTCAAATCCCCATTTCTATTCTCCACGAGACAGGCAGGAAAGCCATGATCCATTTCTTCCCCTTCTCACTGCCTAGCAATCAGACAAACACAACAGAGTTGCACTGAGGACGGGGAAGACGTAGATCAAAACCGTTGCAAGCCGATTTTTATTAAATAAAGTCCCGCTGCAGCACTAGTTTGCCCTGAAACAGACCAAGGCGACCTTTCCTGCTGCCTTCCCAAAAATGGCCCATAGTCGCTTAGGAGGTATAACCTCTCTCCAAGCCCACGGCACCTGGGGCAAAAGGCTTTGTTGCAATCCACAGTTCAGAAAAAGAACTGGCAACGTGGCAATGACCCTTTACAAATAATAAGTCCTGCCCCTGTCACTGCAATAAATAAATAAATAAAGGCTTTGTTCCAGTTCTGGCTAAAAAATTCCCCTGGCAACAGGATCTTAGATTCCTGGCCACTGCTTTGAAGGTGTGTGAGCCTGTTTTCTTCCTGAATTCACGTACCGGGGGCATTTTCCTGTAGCAATGTTACTTTCTTTCATACACACACAGCCATACCCTCTTCGCTGATAATTGACATTCCACCAGCCCAAAATACGAATAAAACAAATCAAGAAAAGTAAATCAATTGCGGGTGATTGCTTTTCTTTCCCTCTTTTTTTTTTTGTCCTCCCTAAATTTAATTTGCTTTTTATCTCATTGGGGAGAAATAAAAAACAAATCCACACATTGGAATAAAATTTGGCTTTATACCAAGTGCTCTGGACTTTATCTAACTCACCCCTGTATAAAAATATTGCTTAATTGTGTTCTCTTAGTTTATTTATTTTTGTAAGGGTGTGTGTGGGCTTAGCACACACAAAAAAAGGAAAATTTAATTTTTTTAATCGTGCTAAAACTGAAATTCAGACGGTTTCCCTGGAGCTGCAAATACTGTTAAATTAGAGTTTTTCTCACTGGTAAAAGAGGTTTTCTCGTTCAAAAAAAGGGGGACCTATTACTTGATAATTCTTTAGTATGGTCTTTAAACACAACCTCTGTCTTATTTCAATTGGCCAGGCCACTCGATTTATCCCCAAAAGGGCTCCCACTTGCTGAAAAATCAGACTCACTGCAGCACGATCCCTACTGAAGAAAATAACCCCCCACACACATACACTCACCAGTGTCCTAGAAAATCAGCAGTATCCTATTGACTCCCAAGCCAGGACAGGGTAGGGTCAATTTAGTACAATTCTCTTTTCAGACAATTCTCCTCTTCTCTGAGTAGCCTCTACAAGCATCTGATCTCTTCACCCGACAGCTTTGTGGTTTGGGGGTGTCAAGCTGCCCTTTAGAAAGAGGCTTGGAAACATAGTAGCCCTTTTGTTTTTTTATGAAGCACAAGCACTTGTCGAACGTCCCTGTGACACACACATACACACAACGTCCTGTCATCTCATATGTGATCTTTCCACACTCTCATTCGCCAGCCACACGGACTCATTCAAGACAAGTAAGACATTTGCTGTTACAATATTACATTATTCTGTCTATTGAAACACCTACCCAGATTTGACCTGACCACTGGGGTTGTTGTTGTTTTTTTTTAAGGGAAGGGTGGGGGTTATTTTGATGTTGTTTCGGAATAGTTCTTGCGTGGTGACATTTTTTTTAAAAGCAAATTAATCTTAATGGGATAAGGGGGACTAGACAGGTTCCATTTTTAAAGCCAGGAGCTATAAGCCCCCAAAGTTGCAAAGCAAAATCATTGACAGTAGGTTGGTCATTTCTCTCTCCCTGGTTTCTCCTCCCAAACCCCTGCCCCTTTTGCTAGGATCTGGCTCTGCCCATCACCCCCTTCTCGATTTTGTAAACCACACTCACCGTCAAGACACCATCTCTAAATCCCCCCCCCCTCCCTTCCCTCCCTGGAGTTTGTAAAGTAAAAGCAGAAGCAAAATAGCCAGGCAGAGTTTGATTTGCAGAATACAAAGAGCTCTTGTTTGCTGCGTTGGAAGGGAAAGTATTAATAAGAGAGGAAATTATTGATTCTCATGGCACGTACCATTATGGTGCAGGGAAACTGGCCAAACATCAGAAACTCATTTTTCCCCCTCTCGCCTAAAAAAAAAAAAAAAAAACCAAAAAAAAAAAAAACACACAGACAGGAAAAAACCTGCTCTCAAGTTTCCACAAAACCCTTCGACTTCTTACAGCGGAAGCAGGAGAAGGAAAAATACTGACGAGAGCAGCGAGCGAGCCTCGCGCAGTTCCCGATCGGCCCGGGAAGGAGGGAAGGAAAAACCGGGGGGGAGGGAAAAGGAGGAAAAACAAATGGGGGGGGTTCGCCTGACGTTGGGAAGAAAATCGCGATCGGCGCGTCTCGGGCTCTCGCTCCTTCCTCCTCGGCGGGACCCTTTTTTACTCTAACGCCTCGCTCGAGTTGGAAGGAGATTGGCCTGCAGAGCCTGGAGCCGTGCCACCTTCCGTGCGCCCGGGTTTGCAACCCTTCCAGCTCGCGCGGCGCACTGCCGGGGGGGGGGGGGGGGCAGAGCGGGGAAAGTCTCTGCAAGTGAAGCCTGCAGTAAGTTTGCTGCCGAGCTGTGTGGCAAGCTGGCGGGGGGGGGTGGCTTTGTTTAGGTCCCCCCCTTCATGGGTTTGGGGCGCTTTATTCGGGTCCCTGGCGCGGCTGGGGGGAGAGGCCAGGCCAGGGCAGGGAGCGAGCCGAGCACCCCGCTTTGGGGCGAGCAGCAGCTCGGGCGGCGGAGCTGTGGCCGTGAGTGAATTGTTAAGAGCCGGGCACTTGGGGGCTGGGAAAGCAGCAGCCCCGGGCGGGGGGAGGGGGCAGTCAGGAGAGGAGAGAAAAGGAAAAGGGGCCGGGGGGAGCGGAGAGAGAAGCGCAGAGCAGGGGAGCTCCGCACGGTGGCCCCCCGCCCCCCCCAGCCAGGGCCCGATCCTTTCTCCTTCCATTGATTGCAATAGTGCAGGAGCGGGCCCTGAGCTGCGGGATGCGGGGGGGGGAGTAATAAATAAAAATATTGTGTTTTTAATTAGAAAGCTGCGGGCGGGGTTCAGAGGGAAACCTTTACAACGTGTCCAGAGACACACACTCCGATTCAGTCCCGCTGGATGAGGTTCGGTTGATTTCTTACTAACCCCCCCGCCCCCAGCGCCGCTTCCCTGGAGGGGTACCCAGGTGTGACCCGCAGCCGGGCGCGCTTCTCTCTCCTCCGAGCCGAGCGGTGTATTGAACACGGGTTCGCTCCCCGAAGCCGGCCGATCCGACGCTCGCTGGATTCTTTGCCTGCCAACGCCACGATTTTTAAAATCAGCCTTTCCCCGGCTTAAAACAGGGGCACCAGCAACCAGAGGCGCTAGATGGCCCGAGACACCCTGTGCAAAGAAGTGAAGTCCGGAGATCCCCCAGACTAACCCGGACCCCAAGTTTATTTCAGTGGCGGGGGGATAAAAGACCCCGTAGAGTTGCGACATTCCGGGGGGAGAAACCCAGCCACCTGCTCAGAGCTAAAGCTCCCCCGCCGCCACAGAGCCATGCCGGGACTCCCGCGGTCTGGCCCGACTCTCCGAAGCGAGCCAGCGGCCAGGGTGGTTTGGGGCGGGCTGGTCTGTTTATTTACTCAAACAGGTGGCGATGAAAAGCCCTTTACCTTTACCTAGCCCGGCTAATCACCGGCACATCCGCCCCGTAGCACACCTGAGGCTGAGAGGTGTCATTCACTAGGTTAGCGGCTTATCAACTGAGTCACCAATGGAGTGGATGGATGGGTGGGTGTTGAGCTGGCTTTTTTCTCTTGCAACAAGAGGCAAAGGGTTATAAATTAAACAGCGGCTGAGTTTATCCCTTCTCTAAATACTTGTCACGCTGTACCTAATCTATATGCTGCCTTCAGAAAACAGGGATGTGTATATATACAGTGCTGGCTTATTTGTAAAGGTTATCTCTGCCAATTAAAGTGTATTTACCAAAGCTCTTCGGGGGGGGAGGGGGGGAAGGAAGCAGCCTGCTATAAAAAGTCCCTTCAGGATCCAATATCGAACTTAGTCACCGAGCTACAAAATATGATGCAAATAGAGGGGTTTGCATTACTTGTGCAAAATGGCAGAGGAGACTGGTAGCTATTTGTGGAGGAGGTTGGGAAATTCGATTCCACTCACAGCTGAGTTTTCAGTAAGAAAAAGCAAATATCTTGGCTGCATTTGGGTGGGGGGTTGTCTGTGAAAAGACCCCCCGCAGCTAGAACTGAGACATGTTTTTGGGGGGCAGACGGTGCAAAGATTTGAAACAATTCACTTTGCAAGGAGCACTTTAAAAAAAAACACAAGGAAACAGTTCTGGGAAGCGGTGGGGTTTAAAGAAAAACAAAAAACCACTCGGGAGAAGTGTAATTTAACCTTTTGGTAAAACCCCTCCACTGTGAATTTGTCTCAAGATCCGAGGTGTCACCAACTTCGGGCTAACTGCCGAAGTGCCCTGGTCGCCCAAGGAGAGCGGATAATGCACTGAAACATGACGAGATCATGCAGATTTCACCTTCGTTTATTGCAACCTCAAACTGGGCTCTTTGGGCCAAGGCCATGTTGCAAATACCCAAGCAAGTCTTTACCCTGGACGGTGCCTGCAGCAGCCAGAGGGGAAGAATTGCCGCACTACATAATAACAGATTGAATCCGCTGTTTAGAGGCATTTTATTACATGTCACCCAGCGGGATAATAACCTTTATTTAAAACAAACCTTTCCCTTGTTCTGATACATCCTGTGTTTATCCTCAGACGCGGTTAACAAATGGTTGTTTGCATTTTCCCCAATTTGTTTGAGTTTCTAATTAAATTGCCATGAAGATCCTAATCCATCTTGACATTCTAACTTTCCCAAGTTAAGTAGGCAGCTTGGTAGTAGTTTGGTGTCAGCCTTAATAATACTAATTATTGCAAATAAGGCTCTGCTTTGCTGCTCCCAAAATATTTTTAAACTGCTCCCAGAGAAAAGAAGCAGATTCCATTGTTGATAGGAAACAGTCTTGAGCTGAAATTTGCAAAGCAGGGCTGCATAGGCATCTAGGCAGGAGCTAATTCGCGTGGCACACAATCACATGCAATGCGGGCTTGCCTCATGCAAGCGTGTGAATCTGTATGTTTGCTTCTTTGATCGGTTGCAAAAATACAGGGGTAGTTATTTTTGTATATTTTTCTGAAGAGAAGAACACTTGCAGCGTTTTACAATATACTGTTCACGTGTCCACTCCCTCCAAACTCCAACCCCCCCTCCCCACAAATTCGATGTTAATTATTTTTGAGGGGGGTAAATGAATAGACATGGGGTTTTCTTCCCCTCTTTCCGCAGTTTTGGGTCGCTGGCAAGTTTGAAGGGGCGCGAAAAGAAGAATTCAAAAACCCTGAGAACTGTCCCTCCAAACCTCGCACTCCTTTGGTCTGAAAATAGGTTTGCCTGTTTTTTTCTTAACAGGCGCAAAGCTAAAGCGAGAGAATAGAAAGAGGCTACTCCCTGGAAGGGACGGAGCGAGCTATTTTGAAAGCTAGCGTCAGAGAAACGCATTCCTAACTCGGGATCTCTGTGTCTGTCGTTTCCAAATCCTAAATCTTCCTACGGAATTCTGATTTTTAAAGATTAACCTGCTCGCAATTCATGTAGATCCCCGTCTGCCTGCAGTGACTAATGCGTGAATCTAAACGCCCTGGAGAGCCCCTGAGCTTCGATGCTCGAGCTGTTCGAACTGCACGAAATTCACATGGAAGTTTCACTCCACTTTAGCGAAAAAGTGTGTTTGAACCGCACAATGCGGGTGTGGATAACTTCGAAAATTAACATCTGCGGAAGCACAGATCGCAAGTCCAGATCAAACCAGCATTTCAATCCTAGATCGCTGTGTTTTTAATTCGATCTGGTATATAACTAAGAAGTGTTTGTTGTTGCTTGCAATTAAACCCAATAAACAAATTTCAGCAGCATAACAAAAACCCATGAGATGGAGAAAAGCTGCTCGTAGTCCTTGTATATTAATTTCTTCAGTGAAATCAGCACAAACCAATACACAATCAACTTCATGCTGCTGGATAGGCTTTAGTTGTTTTTCTAAAGATTACAAAATAAAAAGATCTGAAACTGACGCGTGTTATGTACACGATGGATCTTGTCTTACTGAAAATGTCTGAACAGAAAGAAATCAGTTTGGTTTAATAGATGGCAAACTATGAATTGATGCTCCTAACAAGTTTGAAACTGAGAAGCTAACGAGTCTTAGCCATTCAAATGCAAGTAATTGAACTTGTTTTTCTGTCCAGAAAACCTTTGGTAGTTCTTTTCACACTAAAACTTTGCTATTTTTTTTCGCACTGCTAAAATCAACTTGCTTCTAAATGACAGGGAGAAAGAGAGATGACTTTTCTTCATTTGCTGATTCAGAGATTTCTCTGTGCATCTAGAAAAAAAATTCTTTCAACCCTAAAAAGGGGGCAAATGTTGCATGTTATTTCTGAAGGAGATTTATTGATAATGCAGGTATTATATTTCATTCTCTGATTTAGATCTTGGCGTTTGGGTTTATTTTAAAAACGAAATTGCATTTTCCCCCTATACGGTGTGATTTTAAAAAAACAAATATATAATCTAAAAAATCAACAAAAGGAGAGATTTGGATGGCAATCGTTTTATTTATTTGGAAACATTTCTGCATCAATCTACAAATTGGATTGGATTTTGAGCAGTGAATTTGGATAATATTTTGACAGACAATTTCTCAAAACAAAAATTGCAGTTTGCATCATAAACATGTCAAAGAAAAAAGAGGAAAGGGGTGAAAATAGCTTTGAATTTTCTCTATAATAGAACAATTGGATTTTAGAATGATCAAAGAGTGGTTTTCATTTACACTGCACCACTTTAACCTATATGTTGCTGGTTAACATGATGGTTATATTTTCTCTAAGTGGATCGAAGTGTTTACATTCTCCCCTCTGAGGAATTTCTATTCCCAGCTTGCCAACATTTTTGTAGCATTTTATATGAAAAAAAATCGAAATAAGAAATAGCAAATGAATCTGATTTATTAGACAATGAGGAGAAGCAATATAACAAATTATAAATCTAAGAGGTAAGACAGAAGGGCATTTTGTGGGGTCTGGAAATGTAAAAACAAGCCAAAAACACATAAAACAGGTGAGTCATGTAAATAAGTGTTTTATAAACTCAGAGGGAAAGAATATGTTGATTTTTTTGGAACAGATTAGAAAAAGTTACCTGAGAAATAGCCCTGTGTGTATATATAGATCTACATTCTAGTATGTATCACGCAACTTTTTCTTTCTAGTTAATCAATCACAAATCAATATATTCTTTCCCTCCTGAGTTTATAAAACATTCTATTTCTAAACCATATCCATACAGATGGAGATATTTGTGCATCTATCACTTAAGATCTCAAGAAGAGCTCTGTTGAGCTGGAAAGCTTGTCTCTTTCCCCAGCAGAAGTTGGTGCAGTAAAAGGTTTCCCTCGCCCACCTGGTCTCCCTCAGATCCTAGGACCAACCTCTCTCTCCCTAGACCTATGTGCAGGCAGATTTCTGTAGTGTGTGTACGTACATTCTCACCCAAGATACTATGCCACCCTCCAGGTATATGGTAGATGACAGCAATGACTTGGTCACTATATTTCACTCTTGTCAGCATGGCAAGGTCAGAAATCACTCTGCAAAGGTGAGCACATGTCACTCCCTCGCTTTCATCAGTGGGGAAACTGAGGCACTGAGGCCTGAAAGAAGCTTGCCCAAGGTCGCCCAGGCCATAGGGCAAGGGGAAGAACCCAGGGTTCTGATGCCCAGCTTCCCCGACCCCCGCTCTAAGCACTAGACCCCACTAACCAGTACTAGAACTAGCATCCTGTCTCCCAGTATCCTGCTCTAACTACTAGTCCATGCTGCCTTCTCTTTCTGATTGGTGCAGAGCTGACCGACTTAGTTAGGGCAGCAGCATGTTCAGTGGGCAGTGCCAAGAGCCACCTGCTGTCTCTCTCTCTCCCAACTTGCTCTCTCTGGGCAGTGCAGAGACACCAGCCCCCCCACTGCCCTACTCAGCACCAGTGCCTGGCACATGTCTCCAGTCAGCAGATGCACAACCTGCTCCCCTCCCCCTCTCTCTTAGATCCTTCCCCAGCCAAAGAACTTCCCTTGGTATCCTCATCCCCAGTGCAGTGTGGCGCATGCTTCCCAGCCATGGTAGTGGGATGAGGGTAGAAGATGGAGCTGCCCCATCCTCCAGACCTCACCAAAGGGCACTGCTTTTCAACCCACCCTCCCTAGAGGGGCTGGAGGGATCCTACCCCACCTGCCTGCCCAGGAAGGGTGGAGACCTGAGCTGGATACCAGGCGAGAGGAGCCCGGTGGGTATAATACTGTGTCCCTGGGGCTGTGGGTGGGGGCAACAACATGTACTATTACATCCACCAGTGTGCCCCCCCAGGGGGCACTGTGGGCAGTGTCATCCAGGCCCATGCCATAGCTTTAGGCTGATCCCCAGAGCCTCAATGGTCTAGGATCCAGAGCGTAGGTCTATGCAGAGATGAGAGTTACCGTGCTCAGGGAAGGAGAGCCAGGGAGCCTAGGTTCTGTTCTGAGGCTCTGGGAGGGGAGTGGGGTCTAGTGGTTAGAGCAGGGGGGCTGGGCGCCAGGACGCCTGGATTCTATGCCAGCTCGGGGAGGGGAGTGGGGTCTAGTGGTTAGAGTGAAGGGGGGCTGGGCGCCAGGACACCTGGATTCTACCCCAGCTCAGGGAGGGGAGGGGAGTCTAGTGGTTAGAGTGAAGGGGGGCTGGGAGCCAGGATTCCTGGGTTCTATTCTGAGTTCTGGGAGGGGAGTGGGGGCTAGGGGTTCAGCGGAGACTGGTCAAGTGCCCTTGGTTCTGGGTGCCTGGGGCTTCCCCCTCCAGGGCTAGCAGTGAGATCCACATTTGGGCTCCTGCTCCCTGTGGTTGGCCCAGCCCCGCTGCTTCACTCTCTGTGGTGGGTGATGGATGTGCTCGACCCATGGCTCAGGCTGCCAGGAGATGAGATGGGCCGGGGCGCCCTTTAACCTTTGCCCTGCACAATGCCTGGCTCTCTTACCAAAGGATCAGTCTTGGGGGCAGGGGAAATGTGTGGGCAGACAGCGCCTTCACCACAGGGCTGGGGACCAGGAACACTCGCTGTCTAGACAAGCTTCCGCGATTAGCTCAGAGCTGGGCAGGACTCCTGGGTCCTTCCCTGGGAGTAGTCACTCCCCATCCACCTTCAGCTCACCCCTGGATGAATCGGAGATAAGGGTGGTACCTAGGGGAGCCATGGGACCAGACTGGTTAAGCTGCCTGGAAGGCAGGCAGGGGAAGATGAGGAGAATGGAGGAGTTTACCACAGCAAGGGCAAACAGGTGTTTGCTGGCGTCAGCCTTGAGGAAGGGTCCATGGCACCAGAACCATCAGATGACAGGGCCTTGTCTCACCGGAACTAGCACACCCACTCCCTGCTCTAACAGCTAGCCCCCAGACCCCTCCCAGAGCCAGGGACAGAGCCCATTGTCAGCACAGCATCTTGGGAACCTAGAAGATACACCAAGTCCTTCACGGCTGCGCTATGAGGAAACTGGGCCCCAATATGCAGTAAAAGAAACATAAAATGTGTCTTGAGGGCTGGCCGGCTCAGGGGCAGGGAATGGGAGACGGGGCCTTTCCCCTCTAGAGGCGCCAGCTCCAATCTGGCCCCAGGGTCGGGGACTGGCTGGCTCAGGGGGCAGAGAATGGGACATGGGGCCCTTCCCCTCTAGGAACCCTCATCTATGTAAGCTGCATAGAGCAGCTGGCCTGCTCCAGTCAACATCTAGGCCCCTATGTCATATGGTGCAGACCCCCAAACCTTGGTGCCCTCTCCCCCACGACTTACCTAATCCCTCAGCACCTGGAATCCTGGGCCAGGAACATTTCATTCCCTCTTCACTTCCTCCCTCAGGGCCTCTGGATTTGCAAACTCGGGGGAATGGGTGAAGGGGTCTAGGACACTGTGTGATCTCCCCCCCTTTACCCACCATTCCCTGTATTTAGGGGGAATCCCACCATTTTTAATATTCCCCCTTTTCCTTGTGCCTTCATTGTGTGGGATGATTTTAGGTCTGACAGAGTCTGTTCAGGCCGTAAGCTGGGTCATCTTGGGGGTACCCCCACTACGCTCAGCAAGGCAGCACGTTCTGCTTGCCTGACTTAGAGAGGGTGTCCACCTGTCCAGAAGGGACCGTTGTGACCCTCTAGTCTGGCCTCCTGGCTAACACGGGCCAGAGAACAGCCCCAAAATAATTCCTAAGAGCAGAGCTTTCAGAAACACGTCCAGTCTTGATTTAAAAATCACCAGTGATGGAGAATCCACTACGGCCCTCGGTAAATTGTTCCAGTGGTTATTACTCAGTGTTAAAAGTTTACGCCTCATTTCCAGATGGAATTTGCCTAGCTTCAACTCCCAGCCGTTGGACCGTGTTCGCTCTCTCTGCTAGACTGGAGAGCCCCTGACTAAATATTTGCTCCTCATGAAGGTACATATAGCCTAGGATCAAGTCACCCCTTAACTTTCTCTTTATTACCCTAAATAGATTGAGCTCCTGGAGTCTCTGGTTATCCAGAATTTCTAATCTCTAATCATTCTTATGGCTCTTCTCTGCCCCCTCTCCAATTCACCAACATCCTTCTTGAATTGCGGGTACCCAAACCGAACACAGGATCCCAGCAGCAGTCACACCAGTGCCACACACAGAGGTAAAATCACGTCTCTGCTCCTACATGAGATTCCCCTGTTTAAGTGTCCATGGTTTGCATCTGCCCTTTTGGCTCCAGCGTCGCATTGGGAACTTGTGTTCAGCTGATTCTCCACCATGATCCCCAAATCATTTTCAGAGTCACAGCTCCCCAAGACACAGCCCCCCAGCCTCTAAGTATGGCCTAAGATTTGTTCCTAGACAGATACACTTATACTTGGCCGTATTAAAAGGCATTGTTTGCTTGCAGACCACGCTGCATCACTGATCTGTCCTCTTATTTATCACTCCCAGAACTGTGTGGATCAGCTGAGAACTTTCGTCATTAACGCTGGGGCCAGCTGGGATGCTCCAGGTCTCAGACAAGCAAAAGGCGACCAATGGCAGCCTCAATGGCTAGCCTCAAACCCAGAGCTTGGTCCTCCCTCCCCCAAGTGCTAAAACTGGCTGCCTGAAACGCCCTCTCAGCCCTGCAGTTGGCCCCTCTGTGGGCGGATGTTTGAACAGAGCTTACTAGGTCACAGAGCAGCATGGTCTAGTGGGTAGACAACTGGCCTAGGAATAAGGAGTCTTGGGTTCTGTTTCCAGCTCTGCCACTGAACTGTTGTGTGACCTTAGGCATGCCCCATCCCTGCTCCATGCCTCAGTTTCCCCTCCCATCCCTTGTCTATTTAACTGAGCACTGCCTCTTGGTGTCTGTTCAGCGCCTGGCACGTGGAGGCCACAACCTCCAGTGGTATGGCTAGATGTTAGAGTAAGACACCTCACAATAGTGACAAGCCTTGCGAGGGCAGACAGCAGAATCTCCGCCATAGTCTAGTTGCTGCCTCTGAATGGGCCGCAGTCATAGAGCCCGAGCTTGGGAGAGCGTCAGAGCCATCAGTCAGGCTGGAGCAGCTCAGGTTACGAAACCTGGGTGTGTGTGGGAGTCCTGAGCCCCGGCCCTCCAGTGGTACTCCCCAGCTCTGCTGGTGCCCCTCAGACGTGACCTGCAGCCCCCTGCTATCCCAGGCCTGGGCTCACCGCTCTGCTGGTGCCCCACAGCCTTATCCTCTTTGTCCTGTTGGGCCCTGGAGCATGTGGACCATGCCTGGCCCGCAGCAGCTCCTTTGCTAGGTGTTATCATTGGGACAGGATGGAACAAGAAGGCTCTGGTGGGAGCAGCCTGGGCGCCATTAATTATTTGAGCTTCATTAGAAGGCAAGTATTGGCTTCTCCATTCCTGCCCCAGGCTGACTGCACCACCCACCTCTCCCCAGCCGACCCTATCCCTAGGCTGCCAGCAGACATCCCGCTGGCCTGGGGGGCCAGCTAAGGAGAACCTCCCAGCTGCTGGAGCAGGTGTAGAACTCCTGGGTTCTAGCCCCAGTTCCAGGAGGGGAGTGGGCTCTAAAGCAGAGTGGGCTGGGAGTCAGGACTCCTGGGTTCTAGTCCTGGCTCTGGGCAGGAAGTGGGGTCTAGTGGTTGGAGCTGCGCGGGAGGCACCTGGACTCCTGGGTTCTCTTGTCCTTCACTGGATTGGCTAATTAGAAGCTCAGGGTTTTCTCATTAACGTGTCCTTTCCACAATAAATACAATTCAAGCTCCTCCCACTCACACAGAATGCCTCCCCCAGCCACACCATCCCCAGAGGGGAGACACCTGCCTGCCCAGAGGTTCTGTTCCCTGGAATGCACCCTCGGAGCAAGGTGCAGGACATGGCCGGCTTCAGCTAGTGATGCACTCAGAGTGCCTGGCACAGCGAGGCAGACGGGTCCCGTGGGCTAGGCTGGGGACAGACCAAGGACCAGCAGCTCGGTGTTCGCTGACCTTCCACTCCTGTAAAAAGTGACAGGACAACAACAGCCCTGTCCCTCGCCCTGCTCTGCCAGGGGCCCTCAATGCCAATCTGCAGCTCCCCTGCAATCCCAGCTCTGGCCTCCCCCCGGCTCTCTCACCCACAGTCTATGTGAGCCCTGGGCTGCCCTCCACAGCTTGGCTGATGCCCCTCAATTCAAGCCCCCAGCCCCTGCTAGCCCAGCCCTGGGCTCCCCACTCAGCTCAGAAACCAGCCCTTTAAACAAAATCAGCTGGATCAATGTTGGTTTTAAGCCAATTTTAACATAGCACACAGCCTCCCGCTCCCACCCCCAATTTCTCTGAGCCCTGCCCTGGGTGGGGAAGCAGGGGGTTAGATTTCCATGGTCCATTCAGCCATCAGCCTCCATGGGCCCTGGTTAGTGTCCATTAACCAGAAGGCATCTAGAGCTGTGGGCGGGGCTAGGAGTCAGGACTTCTGGGTTCTATTTTGGGGTAACCACTGGGCTGAGACCCAGCAAACTTGTTTCATGCAAGGGACTCCCAGTTGTGAGGCAGGGACTGAGGCAGATCTGTTAGCAGCGTCCTGCTCTCTCACCACTCCCCCCAGCGCCCTGACTAACAGTTGTGTCGGTCACTCACACTTTCAAGGGGCACTGGCCCTGGCAGCCCCAGGAGATGCCCATCATGGCTGGGATCTCATGGCAGAGACTGCCTGGTTCCGGCTCCCCTCCAAAACTCCCCTTGCCCCACGATCAGCTGAAGGAACCAAACCCAGTGACAATGAGTCAATAACGGAGGAGTCTTAGAGGGATCTAATGGATAGACCAGGGGGCTGGGAGCCAGCGCTCCTGGGTTCAGTTCCCAGCTCTTGGAGGGGAGTGGGCCTAGTGGTTAGAGCAAGGGGGGAAGCTGGGAGCCAGGACTCCTAGGCTCCATTCCCAGCTCTGGGAGGGAGTAGGGTCTAGTTACTGTTTGCAAAGCATAGGGAAAGGGGTGTCAGATTGGATCCACCAGATCCAGCCCCAGGGTCCCAACCTCCCCTCCAGCCCCCATTCTGTGCACACCCAGGCCTCAAGCAGGGAGCCAGGGCATGGCCCTGAGCCTTCTGCTCTAACCACTAGACACCACTCCCTCACACAGCCAGGGATAGCTACATGCATGGGGGGGAGCTGATGCTGGCAGAGTGGGGGTCGGGGGCAGAAGGTGACTAGTCACTGCCAGCCAAGCCCCCCATCCCAGCCCCTCTACCCAGATGTTTCCTGGCACCAACAGCTGGGAGACCATTTGCTGCAGAGAATGCTTGGTGGGTGGGATCATGAATGCTGGGGGGGGGGACTGTCTGGCACCCCGGCCTGGGCAGCTGCACCATCCCTCCCACACCGACACACCCTTGCGGCATGGGATTGCTGATCTGCACCCCAGGACAGATGGACAAGGACAGACGAAGGCTCATCGGGGAGGGGGCTAGTGATCCCCCTTTGCCTGGCCAATCCACCACTCCTTCCTGCCCTTGTTAATTACCCCAATTAACCCCCTTGGCTGGAAAGGGCAGGCAGAACTAGAGATTAGAGCAGGGGGGCTGGGAGCCAGGACTCCTGGGTTCTATCCCCAGCTCTGGAAAGGAAGAAGCAAAACATTTCAAAGGTCAAACCTCCCCACGCCGTTTCCTCAGGATCCTGTCCCCCAGCCCCACTCCTCCCTGCTTGTGCTACCAACCAGCCTGGGGATTGCTGAGATGCCAGCAGGGGGTAGAGGGTAGGGAGCGCAGGGGAGATGGGGAGGTCTGCCCAGTTCCTGCATTCCCCACAGGGGTGGGGCAGGCAGCAGTGGTGCCTGGCACAGCCCCCCCCCCCGGGGTTGCCCAGGGAGCAGACAAATAGGGGTGTTGGGTGGGGCCTCTTCTGCCTCTTCTTCCACAGGTGGGTGGAATGAGGGGAATCTAGGCCCCCCTCTGCCAGTCCCAGCACCCTGTGAATTCACAGCCCAGCCCCCACGCCCAGGGCCTGCTTAGCTCTTCAGTGGAGCGTGTTTGCCTAGTTGCGCTATCCCCTGCACTCGTCCTCTCTCAGGGACACTTGCCCAATCAGTTTAGCAAGATCGGTGCCAGCTCAGGCTAACGTCCCTGAGCTGGTGTAGCAGGGGGGGGCTGCAGGTCAGGATTGAGGGGCACTGGCAGACTTGTGGCAGGTGGTGCCCAGCGCTGGGCTAGCAGGGGGGCTGCAGGTAGAGACTGAGGAGCACGAACAGAGCTTGGGGTATGAGGAGGCCAATGGCCTTCCCTGGCCCGAGTCCTGGCAGCAGCATCTGGGGAGGTGAAAGACAATTGTTCCCCATTTGCAAGACGCTTGTTCCCCATTTCTGTTGCTGGAGGCTATGGGGAGGTGGGGGGATGGGAATGGTTTATAACTCCCAAGCAGAGAATGAAACCCAAAGCAGCCAGGTCCCTAGTAAGGACAAGGAAAGGGGAGATCTGGTGTGGGAGGGAAACGGACCCCAGAGTAGCTGGAGATGGCACAGGAAGTGGGGCATCATGTGGGTACAGGGCAAGTTTGGATGGGCAAGGCTTGGAGGCCAGAGTGTGGGGAGTAGAGCAGCTGGGGGGTGGCTCAGCAGCGCTGTGTCGGGATGACTCACTCTCCCGTCGGGCCTTTGAAAAGGTCTAAAAATAAATCCCTGAAGGACCAAAATAGCTGAGTTTTCTCCCTGGCTTCCTGTCCCCAGGCGCAGAAGAAGGCTACACATGAGGAATGGTTTCAGCCCGTGCTCTCCCCGACAGGACGGCCCCTGGGGTGGGGCATGGCAGCTGCTTCTACAGGGATTCCTCGCCTGGCCACAAGATGCAGCAGCCTCTGGGGTGGGGGATGGGGGCTATTTATACAAGGCTCTCAAGGGGGGCACAATGGCTGGAATTTGGCTAGATTAATCCTCTCCTTACGGAAGGTGCCATGGAAGCTTTGATGGCCAGAATTTGTCAGGTTATGTCACTCTGGTACATTGGGGTCCGCACTGACTGGGAGGGGAGAGCTCTCCCTACTGAGAGCCCCCCCAGCTCTGGGAGGGGAGCAGGGTCTCGTGGCTAGAAGGCTGGGAGCCAGGACTACCGAGTTCAGGGCCTACACCTCCACAGTCAAGGGGCATTACCAGGAGCGGCGGGGGGGGGGGGGGTAGTGAGAATCCAGCAGGGACCCATTCAAAGTGGAACAGCCACCCCCAGCGAGGAGCTGGGGTGGCCAGGGATGGGGCGGCAGAGGGGCTGTGGGTCAGGCTTGAGGGCATTAGCTGAGCTGCGGTGTTGGGGAGCTCAGGGGGTATATGCAGAGCTGCAGCCTTGTCCAGCCAGGCAGCCCCTCTCCCCTTGCCCCAGAGTGCTCAGCAGAGTCGAGGTGCGGCAGGGGCTGATGGCGGGGGGACAACGCAGCCTAGCTCAGGCATGCCAGGGAGAGGCAGCCGTGGCGCAGCCCAGAGCCTGGCAGAAGCTGGCAGCAGCCATGGGCCTCCTGCAGCAGATGGGATGGCTGGAGGACAAACAGCTACTTCGGGGGGATGGGGGCGGGGTGGTGGCGAAGGGCCCTCCCTGGTTCTGAATCTCCTGTGCCAGCCAGCTCCCCGATCCTCCCCCCAGCTCATTTTGGAAAGGGGACGGGCTCTGTTGGATTCCCCAGCCCCTGGAGTTAATCACTTTGTAGCTGGTGGGGAAAAGCAGCCTCCTGATGTTCTGTTCCCCCTGTCGATAGGGAAAGAGTCAAGTGGAAGAGTGGGGCTGGCACAAGGGGACATAGGGGGAGCTGCTGGCTGCTTGGCAATCCGTCAGCAACAGGATTTGCTGGCTACTGCCAGCTGCAGCCGTTTGCAGGGAGAGCCATGCGCTGTGGCAGCCTAGGGCCTTGCTAGGGTGGGCTGTGGCGAGCTCGTGCAGACATGGGGGGCACAGCACAGGTGGGCACAGCCGTGCCCTCCAACCCTCCCTCAGAGGCTGGGCTTCCTGAAATCAGATGGAGCCTGGATGGCCAGCTGCTTAGGAATTAGCCTGCCCGCCATGCTGCCAGAGCTGGGGTGAGAACCCAGGAGTCCGGGTGCCCCCTCCGCCATTCCCTCCCTCCCTCTGATATTAGCTCTGAGTCCCAAATGCCACTGATTTTTTCACAGTTTGCTAGATCCCAAAGCCAGAGAGGCCTGTTCTGGGTGGCTGGTCCAGCCTCCTGCACCTCCGCCTGGGGCCTATCACTGCTGGCTGAGCTAGACAGACGAGACACTTGTCCCTGCGTCCCTTACGCCACCGCCTCTGTGGCTAAGGCCCCTCCCTGTGTAAACCCAGGACCATATTTCTGCTCTGAATTGGTCCATTTCACACACCCCTTGCTGTGGGACCCCGCGCTGCCTTTGGCTGCTGGCCTGAGGAGCCCTTAACCCCGCTCCCTGTCACTGCTGCACCTTCATCCACTGACCCAGGGCCCCTCACAGAAGCTGCGTCAGTTTCCCTGAAGGGGTTTTGCTGGAGCCCGGCACCAGTCCCGGAGCAGGACCCCACTGGGCCAGGCGCCGCAGACCTCCCAGGTTTCGCAGGCTTGTCCCGCTTTGACCCCAAAATGCCTTGTCCCGGCTGACGGGCAGTTCACTGAGGGCCCCCAGACCCAGCAGGGGGTCACAATGCCAGTCCAATGTAGCCTGTCTGCCCCTCCATCTCCATTGGGGTGGATGGGCCAAGCCTGAGTAACACCCGCTGTAACTACTCGAAGGGTTGGGAGGTCCGGTGCTGAGCAGACACACCCAAGGGATGGCATCACCCAAGAGCCTTCTGATCGGTGCTCGGGGGGGCGGGGGACAGGCAGACAGACACAAGGAAACCAGGAGCCAATTCTGAGCCTTGTCTGCCTGCCCATGCCCACTTGTTTTGTGGGATCACAGAAGAGGAGAGCTTTGAGGAGGGATCAAAAGGGCAATGAGATGGCTTTGCCAAGGTACCCAGGGTGCCCTCCTGAGAAGGTGCCTAACTCCCCTAGGCTGCCCTTTAAGAGCCTTTGTTATTTCAAAGCACTTCACAGTTCCGCTTTCAATGCCAGCGAGATAAAATAAACCCCTCCCCTAAAGCCCACTTCATTTCGGCAGACACAGCTAGAGCAGAGCTACTGGCCAAAAGTAGTTACAGGATCAAGGAACAGGCTGGGCTGTGAATTGTTCCTTCCGTTAACAGCAAAACACCCCTGCATTCACTGCTGCTGTTGTAATTTATTCTACAGTTACACCCTGAGACCAGGGCTCCATGGGGCCAGGTGTTGCACAGACACCGGGAGGGACCGTCCCAAAGAGTTTCTAGTCAGAATTGATGGAGGGTAGGAGAGGAAACAGAGGCAAAGGGAAGGGACTTGTCCGTCACCCAGCAGGTCAGTGGTACAACTGGGAATAGAACCCAGGAGTCCTGGCTCCCAGGTCCACCCCCCTGCTCTAACCACTAGACCCCACTCCCCTCCCAGAGCTGGAGAGAGAACCCAGAAGTCCTGGCTCCATAGGGAGTGGCTTCGCCACTGGTTTGGTGCCACGTTTTTGTACCAAATGAAATCCTAGTTTGACCAAAGGGCAGGAATATTCTCTGTATTCTGTTCTATCTGCATTGCACTTAACCCTGGAGAATCTAATAGCTCTCTACAAATGGGTATTAATTATACACCCCGTCCTCCACCTGCCCTGGGACTATTTTTCTCCCCCCATTTCAGAGATGAGGAAACTGAGGCACAAATCGGGGCAGAGATTTGTCTGCAAAATGAGTCAGTGACAGAGCAAGGAGGGGAACCCAGGAGTCCTGACTCCCACTCCGCATTGCTCCCCCGCCAACCACCTCCTGTTTTTGGGGTCTTTCTCTCCTCCTTTTGCAGATCTGTCCTTCCCTCGCAGTCTGGTGGCAGGGTGGTCACCCTCCCCCACCTGCACCTCCACCGCCAGCAGTGGGTTGGGGGAGGCGCTGGCACCAAGGGGCTGGCAAAGCAGTCAAGCAAGGGCAGACTGGGTCTGAGCTGCTGGCATTCAGTCTCTCACATCTCTGTGAGCTGCATTAAAGAGATGGAGGCAAGTGCCCCTCTGGACAATAAAATGCACCCCCTCCCCTCGCCCCAATCCATGCCCTCCCCTCCCCCGCCTCCCCATCACTGCCACCCCCTCTAATCCGGTACCAGAGTTCCCATCGCTGGGAGAAAACAGATGCCACCTCCTATTCATGGAGCTGGTATACAGCACAACAATAAGCCGCCCCGGAGGCCATGCCAACCGAGGGGGGCACCCCATTGAGCACAGCTCTCCCGCCCAGCCCAGTCACTGCTTGGCAGCCGGAATCTGTGCCAGCCTGCGCCAACCCAGAGGAAGGGGGAGGAAGGGATGCTGCCCCTTTAAGGGGAGTGCCCTCCCTGGGGGGCAGACGGTTGCCCGCGTCGGCGGCTTGGATCTCCGCATGCCCCTCGGGCGTAACCATGGCACCTTCTTGGCACACACTGCCCCTGCGAGACGGAGCCGGCGTTGCCATGGCACTGGTAGCGCCTCCTCAATCGGGGCTTTGTTCAGAGGCTCTTACCCCTCGGAACCTCCCGCGAGGGGATGGCATCCGGGACACAAGGGACATCGGGGAGCAGACCCCCCCATCCCTGCAGGAGATCATCTCTCCTGGCCCCCAGAACAGATCAACCCCCGCGGCCGCTCCTTGGGGTGGCTCCCGTGCCCCTACAGCCCCCCCTGTTACCTCCTAGGAACAGATCACCCTCCACCACAATCCCCCTCAAGCGGATCACCCCACCTCCATGGGCTCTCCACAATTCCCCACGTCTCCCCCTCAACTACCCTGAGAGCTGACTGAGCCCCCTTCTTCCCCAACTACCCCCATTGGAGCCGATCTACTTCACAGCGCCCCTCAGAAGCAAATCTCTGGGCCCAGCCCCCACAAAATACACCCCTCAGGAGCAGGCTGTTGCCTCCAGTCCCTCCCATTATCCCACTGGGGAGCACCTCGCTAGAACCAGCGCAGCCAGGGGAGAGCACCCCCTGCCGAGCCCCCCCCGCCCCGCTCCCTGCTGCACAGCACCCCCTAGCGCCGCCCTGGGGCCAGTCCTACCTGCCAGGGGAGAGCGCCCCCTGCTGAGCCCACCCCCCAGGGTTCTGGCTTTTCGTTGCAAGTGTCCCACCCAAGGTCTGAGCAGTCCCAGCCCTGCTGAGCTGCTGATGCCACGGGCCTCGCACTGCGGGGCAGGGAAGATCTCAAGCCTCGCTAGTTAGTCTGGAAGTGGAGAGCACCAACAGCTTCAGCTGGTGAGTCACCTGCTCGACCTGTCATACGCCCTGGCCCTAAGGGGCACCACGTGCCCAGGCCAGACTGATCCAGCTGCTCCTATGATCCCGGCCTCTTGCTTTTCCTCCTGGGACGGTTCTGGGTTTAAAGGGCCCTAAGCATTGGTCCTCCCTCGTGGGCCACAGGGCTGGTTTCTCTGCAGGTGCTGCTCCATCCTGCCTCCACGTGAAATGAAGTTCAGTCTCTCCTGCAGTGACCTATTCTGGCCACAGCGCTCGGCTCCCTGCCCGCCCCCCCCCCCGCCCCCGTGGGCTGGTCTTGGAAGTTTCTGCTGCCCCAAACAAGGTCTCAGCTGCAACCGTGCCCCCAACTGGCCAAGAGAGCCACAAAAATGGCTCCCACTGTCACCAATAACAATAACCAATAACTCCGCCACCTATCAAGGAGACCCAGACAGGCCCTGCCTTGACCCAGCAAGGTCCTGGGGGGGGGGGTGCTGCACTGCAGGGAGAACTGACACAGGAGGTGGCGCTCTCCCCTCACAGTCAGTGCTGACCCTAATGCCCCAGCGGGGGGGCACTGAGCTGCAGGAAATGGTGCGGATGGCTCAATAAGGGGTACCGTTCCCCTCTCAATCACTCACGACCCTCACACGCTAACTCTTTCCCTTCCTGCACGTGCACTGCAAAGGTGATACAATTTTTAAGTACACAAATACTTTTCCTCGAACCCCGCCGCGCAGCACCACACAATTCCGCCGACAACCTTTGAGGCACATGTTGAGTCTCGTAGTTTTTTTAAAAACTGTTTGGCCAGCTTTTGTAGGCAAGAATGAAAGAAAGGACTGCAAGACACTACACGTATGTACCCGAGACTGCGGGAAAGAGATGGCCTGATACGATCTTGCCGAATGTAATTAAAGACTGTATCAAAAGAATTCATAGGCACAAAAGGGGCAGAGTTAAGGCTGTAATGTTTTCTTCACTACGTTTTTTGATGGAATTTCCCAGGTTTTATTATGAGGAAAAAAATGGGGGGGGGGGAAATCAAGTTTCTTCTCCTACAATTTTCAAGTTCTTCAGGCTTGCATAAAAACACCGATATTAAGTTATGATATAATTTATATATTATCTACATATAGAACCTGGCTTATTATTTATTAGAAGTATTCCAGTAGCACAGCAGTTCTCAAACTGTGGATCATGACCATCCCAGCCCCATTTTAATGGGGTCACCAGGGCTGGCATTGGATTTGCTGGGGCCCAGGGCCAAAGCCTGAGCCCCACCACCCTGGGTAGCGGGGCTCAGGCTTCAGCTTCAGCCCTGGTGGTGGGGTTCAGGTTACAAGCCCCCTGCCCAAGGCTGAAGCCTTTAGGCTTCAGCTTTAGCCCCCCTAACCAGGGCAGCGGGGCTCAGGCTTCAGCTTTGGCCCCCCGTGATGGGGAGCAATGGGGCTCAGGGGGCTCAGGCTTCAGTCCCCCTGTGGTAATGTAGTAATTTTTGTTGTCAGAAGGGGGTCGCGGTGCAATGACATTTGAAAATCAGTGCAGCAGCACATAATACATTCCCGTGGCAATCTTTATCAGTAGATCTCAGAGCATTTTACGTGTCATTATCTCCACTGCAGATGGGGAAACTGAGGCACTTCACCTCTCTGTGCCTCAACCAAGATCACCCAGCAGCAGCACTAGGAACAAAATCCTGGTCTTCAGAGACCCAATCCAGTGCTCTGCCCATTAGACTCCCCTGCCTCCACCCAAGATTAGGACCCCCTTGTGCCAGGTGTGGCACAGACAGAGAGAGAGAGAGAGAGAGACAATCCCTGCCCTGCATGGCTTACAACCAAAATACAACAGCTGTGGGACAGGGCAGAGAACATACAGGCAGAGAGCGAGTGGAGCAACAGGTTGCAAACATCAGGCAAGGGGGTAGGGCAGAAGAGGTGGCAGAAGGAAGGCACCATGCCAAGGTATCAGATGTCGGGGCTATGCAGAACATCTGCCCCTGAAGCAGGGCTCAGTGGGGTGGAGTCTGTGGACTGTTTTATTGACACACACCAGTCCTGGAGCAGAGGTGCTCTCAAACAGCATGCAGGCCATTTCTTCCCAGGGACCTCAGCCCAACCCCAGTGCCTGGTTCCCAGGAACCAATTCCACTCAGAGCCCAAGGTGGAGAGCAAACATTCCTGCTGCATCCTCTACCCATCCTAGGGCCACCAGCTTGGCTGACAGCCTGGGGATTGAACCTGGAGCCTCACAGCTAAAAGCAGGAGCTGCTACAGCTTGAGCTGAAGAGCCAGGCCCCCATGGCTGGGGCTGGACAAACTCATTGCTAACTCTGGGCAGGAAGTGGTGTTTCCATTTGGCAGGAAATGACATGGCTTTTTAAGTTTTTCCCATTCCAAAACAGAGCGGTCGTAGGGCAAGCTGCCTCCTGCATAACCCCTTGTGGCCTGAGGATGGCCTAGCAAGTAACCTTTGCCTCAGTTCCCCCTCTTGGTTCTGCAAGAACTCACAAAAACCTCATGTCCAGAAACAATACACCTGCTTGGGGTATAAACTCACAAATAACACCTCTTCTGGCCCAGTCTCAGACTAGGCCCAACTCTTCCCTGAGATCTGTCTTTTCATAGTTCCCTTCTTTCACCCTACTCCCAAGATGGTCACAGCCCCTTCTCCCTGGGGGTCTGAATTCCTGCTCTCTCAGCACTTCTTACCTAGAATTACCACATCTCAGGTTTCTCTGCTGGCATCTACTGATGTCCAGCAACCTCCACATCCCACCTGATCTCCACCCACTCTGCAGCTGCCTGCTGCTCTTTATAATGGAATCAGCTGACCCCCTGCTCAGCTGTGCCAGCTAAGTAACTAGGGTTGGCCAGAGGCCTCTTGCCCTTAAACATTTTGGTTTTGGGGAGATTCCCCCAAAACAAATTTTCTTCACATTTGACACGCTTTTCTAAACGATTCAATTTTGACCAAAATTTGTTGTTGAAAAAACATTTTGATGAGAATTTTCCAAGCAGCTCTATACATGGCCTCTGCAAATCTGGGCCCTGTAACCCACCCTGACCAGCAAGTCAGGCTTGCAAAACCTCAGGCTAACATCACCATGCAGCAATTCTCCCAAGGCTAAAAATTTGCTCGCACACTGCCAAAAAAGACCATGCAACAGCCCCACCTGGTGGCGTTTGCCATCACAGCGGTGCGCTGGTGAGGAATTTTCCAAGTGCTTTGCTTTTGTATGCATGAGGCCATTCCAGTGTCAGGAGCTGCTGACCCCAGCCAGCACAAAAGTCATGCCAAGCCTAGGCTAAGGGACACGTATGATCTTTACACGTAAGATCTTTATTGCTCCATTTGGGTTGTTTTTTTTTAAATGGCCCTTATTTGGCCTGGCTGGCTCACAAAGCACAGTGTTACAGGAAGAGTGCTCGCTCTCGCTCGCTGTAATCAGAGAGGTAATTCTGTTTTTCCTGGCAGCAGCCAGGCCCCGAGACTGCTGTGCGCGATGTATGGAACAGATTCTTTATTCGGAGCCCTGCCAAAGTGACCATCTGCTTCAAGCTTCCCCACCCCCATTCCTACCCCCTCCCCTTCTCCCTCTGATCTGTGGCTGTTTGCTGAGCCGTCTCCCTCCGTGTGTGTGTGTGTGCGCGCACATGGGTAAGGCTGGCGTGCCTCCCACTCCATTCCCTCAGGTTGTCCATCAAGCCTGGTGGATCTTCAGCTGGAGGCCCAGGGCACAAAGGAGATACCTGACCTGTGCTGGCCAGCAGCAGCACAGAGAGCTCCAAGTCTCTGGGTTGACATGAGGAAGAATCTCTCTCTTTCTTTCTTTACAAACATACCCTGATCTCCTTTCTGCTACAGCCCCTTCCACAGGAGTGTCTCTCAAAACGTGGTCAACATCAAGCAGTATAGAACCCAGGAGTCCTGACTACGGCCTAACCGCTAGCCACCACAGCCTGCCCGGAGCTGGGAGTCCAGACTACACTCTAACCATTAGACACCACAGCCTTCCTGGAGCTGGGAATAGAACCCAAGAGTCCTGACTCCCAGCCCCCCTGTTGTACCCACTAGACCCCATTCTTCCACAGAGGTGGGAACAGAACCAAATGTGCCCCAGATCCCCTCCTCCAATGCAGTGGCAAACTTCCCCTCTTTGGTGACTCCAGCACAGTCACAAGTTCTGATTGAAACGAAGGCCCAATCGTCTCCTTCAAACGAGAGCATGGAGATCTCCTTGTTTCTTGTTCATTTGGCCTACTGGGTCCTTTGCAGGGGAAATCCCTCGGGGGGGAGCTGGCAGGGTGCCTCTAGCCAGCTTAACATGCAACTACCACGTGCTGGGAAACATGGAGAATCTGAGGCAGGAAACGTGGGTTTTTTCCCCTTCCTCCCCTGTCCTTCATTATAGCCAGGACGTACAATCCTCGGGTCCCTTGGACGCCACAGGAGTCCAGACTGTCTCTTGGCCAGCTGTACAATGCCCAGCACAGTGGGGTCCTGGTCCATGGTTCGGGCTCCTGGGGGATACTGTAATAAACCTAACAAATAATGTACAGCACCCAGCACAATAGGGTTCTGGCCCATTATTTGGGCTCCTGGCCACACCCATAATACACCTAATAAATATCACCACCTAGCTCTAATCTAGCACTTCTCATCCGTAGATCTCAAAGGTGCTTTACAAAGCAGAGGGGCAGAATCATTCTCCCCATTATACAGATAGGGAAACTGAGGCACAGAGAGGAGAAGTGACTTACCCAAGGCCATGCCTCTGGCCAGTGGCAGGAATAGAACCCAGGTTCCAGTCTATTGCTCTATCCACTGGGCCATGCAGCCTCTCCAAAGAGACGACTGCCTCCACTGAAAGGCCCGATATACTGAAGAGCAGCTGAAGCCATGCACTAAGAGCCATACTAAAAGGGAGTACCTGCCGCACTGTAATCCAGTGGTTCTCCACCCGTGGCCCAATTAGCACACAGCTGCGGCCCATGTGACATCCTCAGTGCCATACAGGTACATAGTGTGTGGATGTGACCCACATAACACACAAAGCTGCTTGTGCGGCCCACAACGGTAACTAGGTTGTGAACTACTGCTCTATCTCTGCTAGCCACGACTCGTCCATCTGTCCTGAAATGCAGCCATTGCTGGGGCAAGCTGGCTAACAGCACACAGCAACAGTGGGAAGGAGAGTCCTGTACCTGAAACAGCCTGCAGGCGGGCGGATGGGGAAGGCCTGTCATTACTGAGCCGGATAGTTGGCTGGAATGTCAGGATTCACACGCCTATTCTTGCTGTAAAGTGCCAGAGGGTTATTGCCAGACAGGGCCTGGGATTTCCATCTTGTCTGAGAGATGGCAAATCCCGCAGTACAGGGCCCCCTAGTGCCACGCTGGGTCAGCACTGACTGCGAGGGGAGAGCGCCCCCTACTGAGTCACCCACCCTGCTTCCTTCAGCACAGCACCCCCTAGTGCCACGCTGGGTCAGCACTGACTGTGAGGGGAGAGCGCCACCCACCCCAGCGGTTTAATGCAAAGCAGAAGGAGATTGGTAATGAATACTGGCTACATTTTCAAGCTACATGGAAATTTTAGCCTCCACTGAGCATTTGGGAGTTCAGTTTTTCCTGATGGTAAATGCTCTAGTAGATAAATAGACAGACAGACAGACAGACAGACAGACGGGGCATATGCGGATAGCTAGATCAATCCATCCATCTCCACTTTAGCTGCAAACACCCCCTCCAATTGGCCATCAGACATTCCAAAGGGACTGAGCATCAGCATGGGTCCCCCTCTGTTCACCAACCATCATCAAGATACGTGGTCTGTTACACCGAGCCAAGGCCTGTTGCTGGTCTGTGGGGGAGGGAAGGAAAGGCTGATGCTAAGAGTGGGGGAGAATGGTGGAAGCAACAGGAGGATGGGACATACAACACGCAGTCACTGTCCAATATCTAGAGGCAGCCTGGGGCAATGAGGTCTCCTGGGGCCTCCAGACTCCCAGGGGAGAGAGAGCATATTGAAAGCAACACAAACAATCTAAAGTGGGTCACTGATCCAGGGCATTTGGGGCTGCCAAGGGGCTTGGGGGTAGGGGGCTGGGGAGTGAAGTGCGTGCGTATACGTGTACGTGTGTGTATGTGGATGTGGCTGTTGTGTGTGTGGTGTATGTATGTGTGTGTAGGGGATGTATACACATATGTGGATGTAGTGGATGTGTAGCTCTATATGTGTATATGTATGCAGCTGTAGTGCATGTGTGATGTGTGTGTGTGCATGTGTTTGGTGTATGTACATGCGTTTGTATACATGTATGTGTATGGTGTGTGCATATGTGTATATGTATGTACATGTGTTTGTATATATGTATGCATATGGTGTGTGCATCTGTGTATAGGTATGCATGTGTGTATACATGTATGTAAATGGCATGTGCATATGTGTATATGTATGTGTGTGTATACATGTATGTGTATGGTGTGTACATATGTGTATGTGGCTACAGCGTGGGGTGTACGGCTGGGGGGGTGTATACACATATTTGGGGTGGCGGGCGTGTTCATGGCTGTAATGTGTACGTGGTGTATGTTTAGGTATGGGGTGTATGCATGTAGGTGGGTGTATATGTATGTGTGTTTATGTATGCGTCTACTGTGGGGGGGTGTAGTGTGTGCATACATACATGTATGTGGTTATGGTGGGTGTTAACAAACCCGTGTGTAGTATAAGTGTGTAGAGGGCGTAGCGTGTGGGGTGTTTGTATGTACACGTATGCATATGCAGATCTATATGCGTGCGTGTGGGGTGTTTATGCAAGGAGACCGTCAACCTGCTGAACGCATTCTGCTCAGTGGCAGCAGAGAACTGCCAGCGCTGGGAGCTAGTCTTAAGTAACGTCCATATGCCTCCAGTTATCCCAGAGATGGATCTGCTTTTTCTCCCCAGACCCAGCACACAAGAAGAGGAGGTAGGGGAAAAAAAAACAACAATCCAAACCCTCTCTCCAGATGGTCAGAGCCGGCTGTATTTGCACTACAAGTCTCAGAGCCAACAGATGTGCCAGGACGCCATATTGCGAACACAGATGTAGGAGTCAAGTGCTGTGTGAAGATGCTACATCTTCTTTGGGAAATGAATTCAAAAACACACACACGGCTACACAACCAGCCACGCCGGCCTCCGAGGGAAGCGAGCGGCAGCATTTGCATGGCGTGGGGGGGCTGAAAAGTCCTCTTCATCACACCCCCACACAGCCACCCATTCCCCCTCCCTCCCCACAGCCTCCTCTGCAGCTGACAACCGTTTCAGGGCATTTTGGATGCTGTCCACTCAGGATCTGCAAAGGCAATTAACCGCGTGAAGAGCAGTGGAGGGTTTTTTTTTTGCACACAGCACCAATCTTCTCTCTTTCTAGCCTTCCCGTTCCCAAGCCCACTCAATGAAAGTGAAACACCAGGATGAGCCACGGGCGACCCATTTAATCTGTTCATCACGTTCAGCGTCGCTCTCATCTTAGACTTTGGTTAGATCATAGGCTAATAGAGATCAAACACCAGGCTAGGAATCAAGACACATGGGTCTCTTCCCAGCTCTGCCACTGGCCTGCTGGGTGACCTTGGTCAAGTCACTTAACCGATCTGTGCCTCAGTTTCCCCCTCATCTCTCTTTGTCTGTCTTGCTTATTTTTATTATGAGCTCTTAGGGGCAGGGGCAGCACTCAGTATGACCAGGTTCTGCTCTTTGATTGGAACTTTTACATACTACTGAAAAAGTAATTACTAATAAAAATATTGTATATTTTATAGCATAAAATATACCTGAATGGCTCCTACCTGAGGTCTCCAAGGAATCTTTCATCTTGAAGAATGGATCCAGCAGTCAGCTAGATCACCGTTGCTTCACTCAGCTCCGAAATGCAGCCACCTCTGGGGTGGTACACGACAGACAGCATGGAACAACACCAAGAAACAATTCAGGATGCGAGGCGAAGAAGGGGATGGCATGCACCTGAAACAGCACAGTTGGCGAAATCAACATATGTTCAGAACACTGGGGCTGACGCCGACGCCAGGCTCTGTAAGGCCCCCCCAAGACTGATTTTATTTCTCATCAGAAAAGCAGTAACACCAGCAGCACAGCTCCCCCTAGCGCTACAATGGGGCATTGGGACCAGCACTGACTGCAAGCGAGGAGAGCCCCTCCTATGGAGCCCCCGGCTCCATTCCCTCCACCCCTTTGTGACATTTTGCGGCACTGTGGTCAGTACTGACAGCAAGAGGAGTGCGCTCTGAGCCCTCCACCCCACTCCCTGAAGTACAGCACCTACTAGCTTGCATTGGGCCCAGCACTGACTGCCAGGGGAAAGTGCCCCTTACTGAGTCCCCCCCCACCCCACTCACTGTGATGGGTGCTGCACAGACCCCAAACAACACTGAGGATCCCGTTGTACCAGGTGCTGCCCAGACTCTGATCAAGACTGGGGCCCGCATTGTGCGAGGGGCTGCACAGACAGTCCCTGCCCCCCAGTGGCTCACAGTCTAAACAGACAAAGGTTGGGAGGGGAAACCGAGGCACAAAGCAGTGCCGTGATTTGCCTAAAGTCACCCAGCAGGCCAGTGAAGAGTCAGGACTAGAAGCCAGGTTCTCCTGAGTGCTAGTCCATGGCCTAAATGACTAGACCAGACAAGTGGACCATTAGAACCACCATTCTTATCCTTCCCCTGTACTCACCTTGAATAGCCCCTTACTCAGAGAAGAACCAGATTGAGCCCGATTCACCAGGCTGCTCCACCCAGGCGAAATGGGGTTGGCAGAACAGACACTCACTCCCATACATTTCAGAGGGCTGGGATCTGGGCCTGGAGAATTACGGGACAAGAGCAAAAAGTACACGGGTAGGGACAGGGAAACCGACAAAGAGAAGACACAGGACACAGACAAAGAACAGACACAGGAGAAAAGAAAAGATGTCACCTTTTCAAGTGAACAGGCCCAGATCCATAGACAGGGTCCCAATGTCCCTAGAAAAGTTATGGTCCAGTTCTGAAACTTGGGGCTATCTACTAACTCTGTAGTGGACCCACACAAGAATGTGGGAATCAAAGCCTGGGGGAAGTTCTGACCCGATTGTGAAAGCTGGGGCCAGGCTCCTATCAGAATGGCCAAGTTGCATTCTATCTCTTTAAAAAACTTTTGAAGAAACTCTAAAACCCATCAAAGTTCCAGTCGAGACGTTAGCCAAGAAAAACGTTACATCTTAGCCATTCCCTGTGTTCCAATGTATATTATATAGAGGATATAAAATGAACCCTGAATCAAAAATAAACCCCAGCCCGGGGTGTGTTTTCTACAACTGCAGACTTTTGGAAGCAATTTGCAAAAATGTGCCTTTAAAAAAAAATTGGCAAAACTTAAGAACAAAGAGAGAGAAAGGTTGAGAGGGAAAAAATGGCAGCGGTGGGGGAAATACAGAGAGATCGGATTGTAAGGGGGGGCCATGACACGGCCTGAGATTTATGGAGTGTGATATGAGCTGGGAAAAGAGAAGGCTTTTGGAATGGCTGGGTTTGAATTTGGGAGCTGGGCTGGAAAGCCACAATTAGTTCCCTTCGATGCTTCGCCTCCATTAAAAGACACCGAGAGATCTCGTAAATATCGCCTGAGGCAAGGCTGGAGGGAAGTCAAAGTTCAGCCGATCTGAGCAGATTCACCCCAAAAATGACCCCCCAGGCGGGGAGGCGACATGCAGCAAACGCTTTGTGGAGGAAGTTTGAGTTCAGGCAGGTTTTCGCAGCGGGAGCTGGCCTAGCTGAAGCTGCGGTGGGGTTTTTTTGGAAGGCGTCTTGGCCGACACGCAGCACCGGGGCCTGGGAGGGGGGAGAGAGAAGCTGGGAAGAAAAGTGTGTTTCCACTTTGGGGTCGGTTTAAGACTTTCACTGCAGCGCAGGGCTGGGAGCGAGAGGTCGACAGGGGGCAGGAGCAGCTGCAGCCTATAGGATACCCATACTGAGGCAGGGGACAATCGCACTGGGGGATGCCCTGCCGCCAAGGGCCAAGCTCAGCTCCCACTGTCATAGGGCAGCTGTGGAGACAGACCCACCTGCATCATGCAGGCAGGCTCTGGGCTGCACAGTGGGTCTGGGGTCATGCACCTCCCACAGCAGCCTGAGGTTTACTCTTCAGTCCCATTGTATAGATGGGGAAACCGAGTGACACGAGAGTCAAGAGGGATGAAGAGCCAATCAGATTACTCTGATTGCTAGGCTTCACCCCCTTGCGGAGCAAGAAATAGAACTCAGGAGTTCTGACTCCCAGCCCCCCCTTCACTCTAACCCCTAGACTTCACTCCCCACACAGAGCTGGGGATAGAACCCAGGAGTCCTGGCTCCCAGCCCTATACCTTTAGACCAGGAGTGGGCAAACTCCCAGCCCTTCAGATGTTTTAATCTGGCACTCGAGCTCCCACCAGGGAGCAGGGTCCAGGGCTTGCCCCATTCCACGTGTGCCGTGGCTCCACACAGCTCCCAGAAGCAGCGGCATGTTCCCTCTCTGGCTCCTACGTGTCGAGGCAGCCAGGGGGCTCTATATGCTGCTCCGCCCCAAGCACTGGCTCTGCAGCTCCCATTGGCCAGGAACTGCAGCCAGTGGGAGCTGCAGAGATGGTGCCTGCGGAAGGGGCAGCGTTCAGAGCCGCCTGGCCGCACCTCTTCATAGGAGCCGGAGGGGGGACATGCTGCTGCTTCCAGGAGCTGCTTAAGGTAAGCGCTACCTGGAGCCTGCACCCCTTACCCCCTCCTGCACCCCAACCCCCTGCCCTAGTCCTGACCCCCTCCTGTCCTCTGAGCCCCTTAGTCCCAGCCCAGAGCACTGTCTTGCACCCCGGCCCCTCATCCCCAGTCCCACTCCAGAGCCCGTACCCCCAGCTGGAGCCCTCACCCCCCCTGCACCTCAATCCCCACCCCAGTCCAGAGCCCACTCCCACACCCTGAACTCCTCATTTCTGGCCCCACCCCAGAGCCCTCACACTCAAACCCCCAATTTTGTCAGCATTCATGGCCCACCATACAATTTCCATACCCAGATGTGGCCCTCAGGCCAAAAAGTTTGCCCACCCCTGCTCTAGACCCCACCCTTCTCTAGCACTAACCTGTCACTTTAGGGAACTTCTCCCTTCCTATCAGTCATGCAGACAAAATGAAGACACAGAGCTCCATCCCCAGTTACATTTAGGACCCTTCAGGATGCGCTGACGGTGAAAACGGGGACAAAACAGGGGGAAGGCACCCTGAAAATACCTTCTGCATACAGGGGCATCCTGGCTGGAGCGTGAACCCTACATTATCTTTCCCCCAGTGTAAGCAGCAAGGCCAGACAGCCCTGCGCTGTGGCTGTTCTCTGCTCCCCAGGTGCTGTGGGAGTGGGCCAGGGGCTCAGCCAGACAGCCCTGAGCTCTGGCTGTTCTCTGCTCTCCAGGGGCCATGGGGGTGGCTCGGGGGCTTGGCCAGACAGTCTTGCACTGTGGCTGTTCTCTGCTCTCCAGGGGCCATGGGGGTGGGCCAGGGGCTTGGCCAGACAACCCTGCACTGTGGCTGTTCTCTGCTCCCCAGGGGCTGTGGGGGTGGCTCGGGGGCATGGATGGACAGACAGCCCTGAGCTCTGGCTGTTCTCTGCTCCCCAGGGGCCGTGGGAAGCAGAGTCTTAGAACAAGCGGCCCTCGCACTGATCTACCATCAGGCTGTAGATCCAGGGACTGTACTAACACAGGAAGGCTGGCAGGAAGCGAAGTGCATCAGGACCTTCTCATACCTCTGAAGAGTTTGAGCTCGGGTTCAATTCGAGAATGAAGATTTGTGGGGAAAGGAGCAGGTTTCGGATAGGACCTTCCCTGGCCACTCCAAGTGGAGACACCCCAGAAAGCCACTGCTTGAATAGCGGTTAGAGCAAGGGGCTGTAAGTCAGGACCCCTGGGTTTTGTTGCCACTTCCACTGCTGACTCACAGCATGAGCTTGGGTCAGTGTCTGTGCCTCTCCCTGCCTCGGTTTCCCCATCTGTAACACAGGGATGACAATGACAATGGGGCGCTCTGATTTCCACCATGAGCAGCCCTTCGACACCTCAGAAATTGATGATCCCAACTGTCCTGCAGGGTGGGCTCTGGGGATGGCACTAGGAAAGCAGGACCATTGAGCGTCCCTTGCAGTACTTCTAGGGGGTCGCCTGCCTCTTTAAAGTGCGAACCCCAGCATAGCAGGGTTCGTCTCGTGTCTCCCTTGCAGTCAGCCCACAACCTCCTTCCGTGCCTCCTCTCTCGCTCCCGCTCAATTCTTTCTTTAATTAAAACCGGGTTTTTCCCCTGGCTGGCCCAGGAGCGAGGCATGGAACCCATTACGCTGCCTCATTATTGTTCCAAACTTTCCCAAATGGCAGGTTATTAGGAGCAATAATCTTTACTCGGCGCAAAAGTGGAGAGGCAGGGGGATATTAACCCCCTGCCTGACCCAGAAGTATGCCCATTGCGGGTTTGTCTGGGGGTGCATGGAAGCCAGGTCATGTGACCAAATCATGTGCTCTACCCTGGGTCACACGGGTGGGGGTTTAGGGGTCACATCCCTATTGAAGTTTTGCTTTTCAAGCTCTTTATATGTATGGGGGACTGACCCACACCACAGTCAAAGAGGAAAGAAGATCTAATTGAAGTGCTATAACCACTAGACCCCACTCCCCTCCCAGAGCTGGGGACAGAAGAACCTAGGAGTCCTGACTCCTAGTCACCCTTGCTCTAACCACTGAACTCCACTCCCTTCCCAGTGCTGGTATAGAACCCAGGAGTTCTGCATGATTCCCATTCCCCACTGCTCTAATCACTAGACCCCACTTCCCCTGCATCCCCAGGTGACCCTAAAGAGCATGGTCCAGCAGCTGCAGCTGAGATTTTAGAAGGGTGGGATGGGCACAAGAAGCCCAAGTCCAATGAGGTTTCAGGTACCTAACCCCCTTAGTCTGCTTTGAACCCCCTGGAGCCCATCTGTTTCTCCTCATCTCCAAAGAAAGCAGAAACATATCAGCCAAGCGGGGCCAGCGAAGGGTTAAACCACCCAAGTGAGACCTTGGCTCTAAGCCTCGGAGATTTGGCTGGGTTTGAAAAGCCGGGGGGGGGGGGGAAGAGGGGGGCAAAAGCAGCTACTGTCCCAGCCAACGGGGATTTTTTATGCTCCAGCGGGTGAAGAAGTAAAAGGGGACAGAGCCTCCTCCAAGCCTCTCCCACCCCCACCCCAATGCAATCCCAGCCAAAAAAGAGGGTAGGATCTAGGAGCAATATGGTAGGAATCCCCATCATTAGTCTCTTTGGGAGAGACTGGCCTCTAGTGGATGGAACCCACACTGCATATCTTTGTGTCCCAGACCCTGTACAGCTTATAGGGAGAGTCTCCTTTAGCTCGGGGGGGTTACATTACACTGTACCTCAGAATAGCACCCTGGAACCCCCATATTCACCATGGTGACAGGTGTATGTTGTGTTTTGTATAATGCAGGCCTTGTGAGGTATCGTTTTAAAAGTCTTGATCTGGTGAAGCTGAGTACCCTATTGGATTGGCTGTGCGATTGCTGTACGGGGAGTTACAACCTGTTGTTGTATGTGCTACTGAAATATGTTGTGAGGTTGGGAGATACCACAGCTGGCCTTTCAGTCGCAACAAAGGAGCAGCCATCGTTGGCCAGACAGGTGTCGACGGCCCATCAAGAAGAATCCCCTCTCCCAGATGCTCCTTAGAGAGGGCACATAGGCAATGGGGACTGCTTGACCCATGGGGGCTGGCTGACCAATGCAGACTGCCTGACCCCCATGTCAGGGCAAGGATCTTTCTAGCAGCTGGAAGAAAGTATAAAAGAGGGGCAGTGACATCATTGCTTGGCCTCCTCCCTCCCCCCACCCATCTCAACAACTAGAAGATCATCTGGAAGAAAAAGACTTTGAACTAGGGAGATTGGTCCCAGGCTGGAAGGGAATCCAGGCTGTGTATGGAGAACTGTGAGCTGCCTGTAATGTCTGTTGGGGTGAGAGACTGCTTGATTCAAACCTTGCTTAGTCTGATAAAGTTAGATTTCTACAGCGTTTCTATTTTTATTTCTTAGGTAAACAATTTTGATCTCTATGCCTGCTACTTATAATCACTTAAAATCTATCTTTCTCTAGTTAATAAATCTGTTTTATATCTTACCTAGAACAGTGTGTTTTTGGTTGAAGTGCCAGAGGAATCTCAGCTCAGATTACAAAGGCTGGTGCATTTCCTCTTGCCTTTGAAGAAATGGCAAACTAATTAATGAGCTTGCACTGTCTAAGGGATTCTCAAGCAGTGTAAAATGGTATATTTCTGGGGTGCAAGGCTAGGGCTGGGGTGACTGGCTGGTGCCTCTCTCGGTATGATTCATGAGTGGCTCAGGGAGCATTAATGCAATTTCACTGGGAGTGGGGCACCACATGCTGATGGCTGAGTGATCACAGTGCCTGGAGGGGTTTGCTGCTTGTCACTGGCATAGCATTGTGTGAGACAGCCTAGGCTGGAGAGTTAAGGGAGCATAGAGATCCCACAGTTCCAGGTTCTGCCTGGGGATCCCATCACAGGGGCCCTGGGCTTTTGAACAGAAGGGGTCGGGTTCTACTCTGACTGTAACTGTGAAATTCCCAGCTGGCCATGGGATTGCTACAGACTCATTAGTGCTATACTAGAGAGAGGGAAACTGAGGCATGGAGAAGGAAAGTGGCTTGAAGGTTAAGTAGCAGCAAAGCTGGAAGTAGACCCAAGAAGTCTTGGCTCCTACTTTCACCACACACCCTGCTCTAAGCACTAGCCCCTCTTCCCTCCCAGAGCCGGGAATAGAACTCAGGAGTCCTGATTCCCAGTCCACCCTACTCTAACTGCTTCTATGGGCCAAGCTCACTCCACAAGTCAGGGTTTCCTTGGATCCCTATACTGCCCCCACACATGAGCTCCCTGGAGCCACTCTCCTATCCCCCTCTATTTCATCTATTTCCCTGCAACCATCCCACCCACTTCCTCACTCCAGGGGCTCTGTATCCCCTCATCTCCCCCCATGCCAATGATTCTGTGTGCCCCCATTCCCTACCCTCCACACCAGGAGTTCCCATTCTCCCACACCCTATGCCAGGGGCTGTGAGTGTGCCCCCACTTTTCCCCCCTTTCTCCCCTCCCCCGCTGTTCTTATTCTCCTTTTTCTTTCTTCTTCATTTTCTCTTTCACAGTACCAACGTTTTAAACTCCACTGGGGAGAGGGGGAGAGCTAGCATGTTAGGCTGCAAGGTGCTAACTTCTGCCATCAACCGGTCCTTTGACCTATAGAGGATTACGGAGGTGGCTGAGGCTGTGGCTGTGCAAACCAGAGGCCAGGGGCTCCATGTGCCCCCCATTTCCCCGATTTCCTGATTCCCCCCCCAGATATCCATAGGGCTCTGCCGGTGGATGCCTGGAATATTCCCTGAGATTTTGGAAGTGATCAGATGCAATGTTCAAAAGTTATCGCATTACATCCAAGCAGAGAAATGCTACCCAGGTGCATATCAGGGCCTCACAAGCTAGGCCAAATATTAATTTTATGACATAATATTCTCTACAACATATAGTATATTTTGTATGTCATGGTATAATGTTTTGACATGTTTAGTCTAGAGAAGAGAAGACTGGGGGGGGGGACGGGGACATGATCACAGTCTTCAAAAGGTTGTTCTAAACAGTGCTCAGCTGTTCTCCACTCCCACAGAGGGGAAGACAAGGAGTCAGCTCATGGAGATTTATGTTCAATAATAGGAAAAAAATATCTCTCTCCCACGCTAGTTCAGCTCTGGAACAGGTGACCAAGGGAGACCGTGGGATCCCCCTCATTGGAAGTTTTTAAGAACAGTTTGGACACACACCTGTCAGGGTTGGTCTAAGTATATTTAGTCCTGCCTCAGTGCGGGGGGCTGGCCCAGATGACCTCTCAAGGTCCTGTCCAGCCCGACGTTTCTGTGATCGAAAGGAAACGTTTTTACCTTATTGAAACGAAACATTATCATCGCTCTGAATCAACCATTTCTGGAATGTTTGTTCCATGGGAAATTCCAGCTCCTCATCCTTTTTCAGAACAAATGTTGAAATGTGGGAATCCCCAGCAGATCAGAAATCCCATTTTCTCTGCCACATCCCTGTGCCTCGTCTGAACATATTAATTAACCTGCACTAAGGTAGGGAGGGAATTTAACATGCATTACTTATTCCTGCTCAGCTCTAGGTAAGGGTGTATTTATTCTGCAGTCAGAGAACCTTACTCTGAATGTGCTTAATGTAAAAAGCTGGGAGCAGTTGAGTCCTGAGTCTGGCTACGAGGGCACAACACCCCCATGCGTGATTGTGACAATGCCTCTGGCCCGACACCTGAAACCCCAAGCCCTTCTTGAGCAAACACAATCTGCAGGGTGAGGGGGAATCTGGGGGCTGGCGGCATCTGTGTGTCTAATTTGAAATGGACCCCAGTTAATTTCCTTCTAACTGCAGAGAGATTCCCCTCGGCCCACAGCCTGGGCAGGAGAAATTTCAGGCCAAAAGGGGGCAGGATTAGAGTCTGGGGGAGCTGAGGAACTCGAAAGAGGATTGAAATAGACCAGAGCTCCTGCAGCATTAGCCCCAGCCATCCCAGCATGGGCCATATAGGCTGTGCAGAAGACCCAGCCACAGGCACTGGGATTTCCCATGGCCCCTATGGGCGACTGCCAGCTGGTTCTATCCCTCACCGTGGCATGGGGGCTCAGGAAACGCAGGCAGGGGAAGCAACAGGAAGGATGAGCAGTACGTGGGGGGGGGGGGAAGTGTCTTCCACTGATCCCTGAGTGAGAGCCAAGGTAAAGCCACAGGTATGGGGTCAAGCTGAGCTGGGCAGGGCAATGAACTCCCCCCTCCCCCCTCAGCCCTGGGCTGAGCCAGTCTCAGATCACCCCACACCAGGCTGAGTCCCCGGACTCCATGTGTGTAGTGTCGTCCCCCCGCCCCCCACCCCCACACACAGCCCGTCTCTATGCCAAGGACAAAGGAGAGCCTGGTCTGTGGGGGGGCCCTTTACCTTAGCACACAGAGACATTTCCACTATGGTTTCTGACACACACCCACCCAGCTACCTTCTCCCCAAAGCTTGCGGGAGCCCAGCCCCCTCCCACTGCCCCACAGGCTCCTGTTCAGTTACCAGTGCTGGGTTGAGGTGGATACAGACTCACACTGGAGCTGCACACACCTCACCGGGCACTGATCAGCCCCACCAAGAACAAAGGCCCATCATGAGCCAAGAGTCCTTATCTGTAAGGGGGCACCTTGTCTGTCCAGGCTTGGCATTGTGGGGATGGCTCCATACTGTGCTAGCAATGCCAGGGGCCTGGCAGTTTGCAGATCAGAGCAGGTGAAAGGATCCGGGCATGCCAGACAAGAGGGGTGTTTAATACCAGCACCCTGCCCATCCCAGCGAGTGATTTCCATTGGATGAGCCCAGTGGGGCAACTGGATCGAGACAAATTGGATCAAACAAGGAACGTTACGTTCCTGGTTAGCTCTGGCAAATAGCTGGCAAGGCCCATATCAGGGCAAAAACAGGAGATAAGGAGAGTTTCCCTTGCAGAGCTCTGCCAGTCCCCCACAACCCTAAACTGTAGCCCCTCGATATCCCAGCCCCAGGCTCTCGCCCCCCAGCTCTGCTGGTCCCTACAATCCCGACCCGCACCCCCCTGGTAGCCCAGCCCTGGGCTCCCGCTCCCCAGCTCTGCCAATGCCCTACAATCCCAACTCGCACCCCCCTGGTAGCCCAGCCCTGGGCTCCCGCTCCCCAGCTCTGCCAATGCCCTACAATCCCGACCCACACCCCCCTGGTAGCCCAGCCCTGGGCTCCCGCTCCCCAGCTCTGCCAATGCCCTACAATCCCAACTCGCACCCCCCTGGTAGCCCAGCCCTGGGCTCCCGCTCCCCAGCTCTGCTGGTGCCCCTCAATCCCGACCAACACCCCCCTGCAAGCCCAGCCCTGGGCACCCTGACCCCCCAGCTCTGCCAATGCCCTACAATCCCAACCTGCAGCCCCCTGCTATCCTAGCCTGGGCTCCCACCCCCCACCTCTGCTGGTGCCCCTCAATCCCAACCTGCAGCCCCCTGCTAGCCCAGCCCTGAGCTTCCTGACCCCCCCAGCCCTGTTAGTGCCCCTCAGTCCCGACCTGCAGCCCCCTGCTAGACCAGCCCTGAGCTCCCTGACCCTCCAGCGCTGTTGGTGCCCCTCAATCCTGACCCACTGCCCCCTGCTAGCCCAGCCCTGAGCTCCCTGACCCTCCAGCGCAGTTGGTGCCCCTCAATCCTGACCCACTGCCCCCTGAGTGAGGGAGGGCTGGTCAGAGCTGAGCCGCACATTCTTCTCTTGCAGGCAAGCTAGGGATGCTCCTTTACATGGCAGTTTTGCCCCCCCCCGGGGGGATCCCCCACCCTCCCCACTCCGGGGGCAGAGAGAAACTGAAAGCAGGGTGCCAGCAGCTGGGAGCTTGCACCCCCCGCCCCCCAATCCTGCTGCGGGAAATGGCTGCTTCCCAGGGAAGGAGGCTGCCCGAACCCTGCTGCGCCAGCACAAATTGCTGGGCAAGGGCGCCCCCTGGTGCTCAGCCTGAGCACACGTCTGGGAGCAGGGACCTGGGCGACAAGCCATCGCTCCATCACAGAACAGGTAATGCAGCAAGCGTTCCCATGGGCTGGTGAGTGACTGGGGGAAGGAGCAACAGGCAGGGCACCGGTGCAGGACCCTCCAAGCAGCTCCAGCTGGGGGTGTCATGGGTAACAAGACTCTGGGGCCAAAGGGAGAAATGTGCCTGCCTGCCTGCCAATCTCTCTCAATCTATCTATCTACCAACCGATGGACAATTACAGTACCATGCAAGCTATAGCTGCAATGCTTTTCATTCCCAGCATCTTGTCTCAGTGGTGGTGTTTGGCCCCATCCCTCCACCCTGTCCTCCCCAAACAGCAGCACAAATAAAATACGTTCTGGAATTGGACGTCCTGTCGGGGCTCGGCCAGGAACTGGGTTTGCCTCGGCCAGTTGGTGAAGCTGGCAGCACAGCCTCCTGGCCGGGTTCAGAATCACCTGAGCACAAAGAGAAAAAAATCTGAACGACCCAGAAGTTTTCCCTCCAAGGGGGGAAATGCTCCTGATCCTTGTTGCTGTGCTCTAAGCAGGGACAGTGTGAGACTCTCAGGCGTGGAGCATCCTCCTCCAGGAGGGATGGGGTGGTGCTAAGCCTTGGGAAGGGACCAACACACCCATTAGGATGGGACATTGTTTTCTTTTCTGACCCAAAGAGCCACACAGGTGGGAGACGTCTGCATGACACACACACATCTGCTCTCTGCCCCCAAACGGGGATCCACAGGTGTGAAGCCTGGACCCAGACCAGCTTGTTGGCAAAAAAAGCCACCCACACAGGTCCCGGTGTGGTGTTGCTTCTGCCAGGTCCCAGATCTCCACACTTCACATCCAGTATGCTCAGTGGATGGGCCTCTGACAAGGAGTGAAATTTCAGTCCGCCCCCTTCCTCCTCATCCACCCCTGCTTAGTCAGGTGGAGCAGTGCAGGTGAAAGGGGTCAGTCTCGGCCAATCCAAATAGCAGCAGAGTGAGCCACACGCACGCACCACCCACGGACATGGGGCTTCTGTTCTTTCCTGAAGGGATCACACTAGGGGAGCTCAGCCTACGGGACCCATAACTTTCCAGCTTCTGATTTAGGGGCATGGATAGAGCCTGAGCCACAACATTTTATTGTTAATGTGACAGAGAGATTCCCTAGCAACAAATCCCCCCGACAGAGACAAACAGTTCCTCCCTACAGAGATGTGGAGACCCCCGACACCAGACTCACACATCTGCCATTACCGAGCTGCAGCTCTCCTGACAGGTGGATCACAACCACAACCTATCTGAACCTGAAACTTCCATAGCCCAGTGTAGCAGGGTGGTTACCCGCTCCTGCCCTGTGGGGCTTAAAAGCCAGCCCTGGGAGAGAAGCAGGGCTGAGGGCAAGAGAAGCAGAGCTGATTGGGGAAATGGCTGCAGCTGGGCCAATAAAGGGGCTGCTAGGCTGATGCTTAGCCAGTCTCTCTCTGTGTTCAGAGAGGGAAGGGCCTGGCTGCAGGGACCTGAGGGAACACCTAGCGTGGAGCAGGGCTGAGGGGGAAAGGCCTTGGGAGCAGGGGAGCTCCAACCTGGAAACCCCCAGGCTGCGAGGCCTAGAGTAGGGCCTATTAGGTACTGGGGTTGCAAGGGGGCAGCCCACGGGTAGACAGAGGCAGCAGCTCCAAACCCCCTCGCCTGTGATGAGTGGCTGATAAACTGCAGTCTGCCCTGGGGAGCGGGGCTAAGCGATGACTGGCAGTAGCCAAGACTGAAGCAAGGTGGGGGTAGTGGGTGGGGGTTCCCCAGGGAAAGGAGACCCTCAGGGATCGTTGGGGTTTACTGCCAGGGGTCAGCACCCCAGTGGGAGAAGGCACTGGGTTCTGGGAGAGACTGGGGCTGGCGGTAAGGCAGATCACCAGAGGGCGCTCCAGAGGCTGATGAGCTAATTCCCAAGGACAATCAGCAGGAGGCACCGCCGGGTGAGTCCAGCTCTATTACACCCAGAAAGGGAGAAGAGACCGAGATGCTATGAGCTACGCCAGGGTCAATGCTATTGCCAATCTACTGTGCGTGGAAGGCAGCTCAGCTGCTATGGTGATAGACATCAGTGCAAATCCATCAGATAGCTAGAGAGAGGAGGGATATGGGGATAGATAGATCCCCTTTTAGTATGTACACAGCTATCCACCCGCCATTCGATGCTGTGTTAGGACAGCCAGCCAGGCAGGCTATTCTGCAGACCCAGACAGAGGCACCGAGCAGGTTGATAGACATAAAAAATAAAGATCAGGTTCCAATGTCAGCTGGGGAGGGGTAGCAGGAGCTGCTTCCAACTGCAGCGGCACGGCAGCCTGGCGCCTTCCACCGCCTCGCCCAGGTGCAGGGGCCTCTGCGCTAACACCTGCTGCCTTGTCCTCCATCGTCCCTTCCCCCTCCCTCCATGTGCAGAAAACAACACCGGTGCGGGGGAATGGGAGGTGGGGGGACAACCAACCCCTCCCTCCAATGCACAAGAGAAAGGCCATCTGTGCTAGGCAGTGATGAGCAAAGTGCTCCTCCAAACCAATCTGGAGCGGGGGGGGCCCGGGGCGGGGGTGGCGCGACGCGCGACGCACTGAAAGGGAGTGCAGACCCTTTGGCAGTTGTGAATCAGTGAATTATTAAGATCAAATTAGTTCCATTTATCAACTCGCCCAGCTGAGCTAGCAGCTCGCTTCTCCCCCAGCCGGGCATTTGCACTGCTGCGGCGGCTGGTTGCAGTTTAATACAGATGCCAAGCTCGTAATTCTAACGAAGGGTGACAGGGTCACCTTGACTCCCAGATGCTCACATTCTGACAGATGGCGCTGGCAAACCTGATTAACTGCCACCGTGCCAGCTCTGATGCCACCTGCATCCCTCCACCCACCCCCTCGTGTCTCTCTCTCTCCCAAAGTAGTCATTACTGAGCCATTGCTCAGCTTCCAAGGTGGGCGCGGCGCAAAACGGGGGTGGGGAAGGCTCTGGAGCAGGGAGCCATAGGATCCGGGGGCTCAGTTGGGTCCTCATGTCAGTGACGTGAAAGGCAAAGGGACCCTCTGAACACAGGAGGTCTGAGAGCTCTTCTGAATTCCCCTCTGCTTGCACTGAGTCATATGATAGATAGATAGATAGATAGATACACAATGTCAGACACCTTATTTGCCCTGCCTCTGTTTCCCCACCCTCTGTGAAATTAGGCTGATGCTGACCTTCTTCTTGGCGGGGATGGCGAGACTCAACGAAGGTTTGGAAGGTGCTTTGAGCTCTCGAGCAGGACAAACGGCTAACACTAGTAGTGCCCGCGTTCATCACCCCCTTGAGGGATACGCTATCATTCCAAGAGCAAACCTCCGCCCACCCAGCACCTCCTAAGCAGCAAGACTGCCCTTGAGTTCCTCCTTCCGGTCCACATTCCAAACAGCAAGCCCCTCAGCAGCGTCAGTGCGTTCTGCTTCCCCGGAAGTCGGGAAATGGAGGCCCAGATCCGCACAGTCAGTGGGAGTTTGGCTTCTAACCCCTCGGAGGAGCTGGGCCCGAGAGGTTGCAGAACTCGTCCACAGGAATTGAACCCAGGTATCTGACCACCAAGGCAAGCCCCTTAACCATTGCACCATCCTGCCTCACGAGCTTTCTCCCTTGGTAAAACTGCCCAGGATGCAGCTCTTCCACTCAGTCACTCACTGGAGTTCGTCCCCATTTACAAAACGGAGACCAGAATCAGGCCCTTTGATTTCAGCGGGAGCAGCGTCAGGCCCAGTGGTGTCACAAGAGCATCAGACAGACTGGCTCTCAGCCAACGCTCTACATACAGCAATATTGTGAGTGGAGCACTGCATGGGATTAACAGATCAATATGTCACATCAGCCACTGTCCCAAGCAGTTGGCGCTAGGGATACATGGTCAGGCGTGTTTACAGAGCAGGGCTTAGGGCCTGTACTGCGCCATTCAGCCCCGTGCCCAGCTTCAGAGTCAGACCCACACATCTGACCACTCGCAGAGAGTCCTCCCTATAGCTAAGCACTTGGCATGTTGCTACATGGGTTGGTTTGTGCAGCCTGTGTATGGAGTAACTGATTCAACGTCCATTATACAGGGGTAATATTGGCTGTTACTTTGATATGTGTGTGTGGACAGATAGAAAGATAGATCAGACAGAAGTGTGGCGAGAGAGATGGGTGTAAATGGAGATAGGTAGATAGAGGGGGGGTGTGGGGATAGATAGATAGATAGATAATGCAATGTTCACATTACTCAAGTAGCAAAGTGGGAAATGAAAGTCAGTCCACCCCAAACCCATGTCAGTGAACCCTTTGTCCCCTCCCATGAGGCAGTCTGTCCACACCACTTGATATGCAAAAAAACTTCTTTTTAAACTGTTTTGGGACTTTCCTGACATATGCTCCAGGGACTATTTTTCATATCACTCCACTGGCAAAGCCAACCAAGAGGTTTGGCTTAACCAGGGGCTGTGTTTTCCATAAGCGGTCGCTGAGCTTAGGCGCTTCCGTTTTGGGGGAATCGAGCTGAGACCACACACACTCCCCTGCCAAGTTTTCAGAGCGCCCACATCTCTGTTTGGAGCTGGAGGCCCCCCACTGTCCCAGGATACCCAGGTGGATTTCAGGGTGAAGACAGACATCGCCAAGCAGACATGATGGGACTAGAGGGAACTGGCTGCACCCGGTGACCCATGACCCCTAAAAGGAGATGGGGAGTGAGGCAAGAGACAATCAAGTGGCCTGTAGAAGACATGGAGACCATTAACATAAAGTTAGGGGAAGGTTTTGTTGACCTGTCTGGAAGCTGTTAGAAGCCCAGGGCCAGGTCTCGTGAGCAAGTGGCTGTTGGCTGGTTATTGCCCGTCAGATGGCTTGGGATATTTAGACACCTGAGACTATTTCTGTCAGGAGGGGAGAGCTGAGAGCGAGAAAGACGGGCTACAACTTCACCAGATGGGCGCAAACAGATTGTCTGTGAATTTGGAACAGTCCCTGGGCCAGCTCTGCAGAGATTCAGTGCGGCCGGCGCTGGCGGGAGAGGAGAAGCATTCTGAGAGGGACCTGCCTACATCCCAGAGTACTGACAGGACGCCTGGGTTCTGTTCCCACAGGGGCCTACTGCTTAGAGCGCAGGATGGGGCATCAGGAATCGGTTGCTACTTCAGGAAGCGTGTGTGGTCCAGTGCTTAGAGCAGGAGGCTGGGAGTGTATTTCCAGCTCTGGGAGGGGAGTGGGATCTAGTGGTTAGAGCAGGGTGCAGGCTGGGAGTCAGGACTCCTGGGTTCTTTTCCCAGCTCTGGCAGGGGAATGGGGTCTAGTGGATTAGAGTCAATATTCCTGGGTTTTAGTCCAACCTCTGTTTGGCAGTGTGGCATTGGGCAAGCTACTGCCCCTCTCTGTGCCTCAGTTTCCCCATCTATAAAACAGTGACCAGGTTATCCCATTTTCCAACTGCCCCTTATTGCTCCCCATGCAGCCATTTCATCCCTGGGCCCAAGGTTCATGCCCTGCCCTCCCAGAGAGATAGAAGCAGTGAGAAACTCCCAGATCTCAGGACTCCGATCCTTTCCTCCTTCCCCTATCCCCTTGCCAGCTCCAAAGTGACATCCAGTGGCCAGTTCCATTAATCACAGAAAGAAAAGGAGTACTTGTGGCACCTTAGAGACTAACAAATTTATTAGAGCTTAAGCTTTCGTGAGCTACAGCTCACTTCATCGCTAATAAATTTGTTAGTCTCTAAGGTGCCACAAGTACTCCTTTTTTTTTTGCGAATACAGACTAACACGGCTGCTACTCTGAAACCTGTCATTAATCACAGAAGTAGCTTACAGCCCCTGGAGGCGGTAGGGAGAACTGAGGCATCCTGCAGCAGCAGGAGCCTGCTGCGATCTCCTTCGCTCTCAGTGGACAATCTGAGCCTGGGGTCATGTCCTGTGACATAGCCAGCTCTTGGAGAGGGGACATCTGGGAGCAGGAGGTGATTTCACAGGTTGAGGGGTCTGAACCCTGCTTTGTGGGGTGGGGCCCAAACACAGCAGAACCAAGTCAAATGGGGCGAGAGAGCGCTTCCCCCACCACTGCTGTGTCTGGAGCTGTATCGAAGCCTGCGGATGCAGGGATCGGACTCTAAAATTCAGCAGTTCGGGCCCATCTCTGGCTCACCCAATCAAAATAATGGCTGGGGGGGTAAAAGAGCAGCTCGGAGAAGGTGCGCCAGTCCTCCAGCCACCTGGACGAATCTCCCACCCGGTACAGGAGCCCTCTAGACATGGATCCTTCAAGAGTGGCAAGCCAGGCCTGGCGTTCCCTCTCTCCTGGTGGCGGGGGGCTGCCTGGCACCCATGGATGGGCCCCCCGGCAGCTTGGATGGCCTGCCCCTCTCCCCCCTCAGCAGGAATGGAGTCCTGCTGCAGCCAGGCCTGGCTCGGAGAAGAATCTGCGGCAGGATGGAGGCGCCCAGGTGACAGAGTGCCAGCTAATGCCATCTGCTGCGGTGCCAGCCACAGAGAGGATTCCACCCATCTGTTCACTCGCTTGGATTAGGGAGAAGAAGGGCTCGGACAGGATTCCGAGGGGGGCCGTGCGTGCGGTTCCTTCTGCCCGGGGGAGAAGTGGGACTGGGCCCAGTCCCCACTGGAATGGGGCAGTGCTTAGCTCCGAGGATGAGGATGAAGAGGAGCTGTGCAGAGGAGAGAGGGGGAGGAAAAGCCCAGACGTGACCATTGTGAGCTCCTGTCTGACCCATCTAACACAGGCCTTCCCTGGGCCCTGCTCCCTGCCTACAGGGTAAAGCTTAAGGAAAGGATTGGGGTGGGGCTGGCCCCCCAACTCCCCTATCCCCGTGGGGCAGGCAGGCAGCCACTACTCCAGAGCTGTGTGACAGGAGCAGTATTAACCCAGTGGGGCCAGGGAGTGAACAATGGGCGCTAGGAAAACTCCCCTCTCGGCAGTCAAGGCTGCAGCATCTGCTGCACTTCAGAGCAAAGGGCGCTGCGGCCGGCCCGCTGAGGTGACACCATGAATCTGCACGTGCCCCGGCCACCCCCTGGGCCCATCCTCCCAGCCCCCTTAGAAGCCTCTAAAAGCCTCAATTCCCCGTGGCCTTTGCCACTGTTATTCCTGCCTTCTCCATTGCAGCTTCTCTGCCAGCAGCCCCCTGCCATCCTGGTTCCAACCTCTCCAGGGCTGGGATTGTGGGGGCTGCGGGTGGGGAGTGAGGGGCACTGGCAGAGCTGGGGGTGGGGCTCAGAGCTGGGATGGCAGGGGATGGGGGTGGCCTGTGGGTCAGGATCACGATACACTAGCAGGGCTGCACTGAGAAGCTGGCTCTGCACTTTGGTGTCCTCGGCCTGACTCTGCGGCCCCCCATCATCCTGTGTCTCAGTATAAATTAATGTCCCAACCCCCACCCCCCCAAAAATCCCCCCCCGAAGCCTCTGGGATACACAGCCCCTCACCGCATCCCCTGCTCTAGCTTGTCATCCCAGCAGCACGACAACAAGCACTGGGGTTGGGACAGGCCCACGCAAACACATCTGCCAAGACAATGGGACCAATGCCATCCGGACAGGCCGCTTAAGGCCTGGATACCCCCTCCCCCAGCCGGGCTTTTATTTGTGCATGCAGGACTCCATGAAACCATCCCCCTGCACACTCCCTGTGATCCTGTTTGCTCCCCAATTCCCACGCACCGCCCGGCGCCCCCTTGTCCTGCGGCCATCTCTGTTCAGCGGCCTCTTGACACCTGCCTGGATGGCTTGGCAGCAAGGGGAGCTTACAGCCTGAGGGGGAGTAAACATGCTCAGCCACGGGCATGGAGCCATGGGCTTGGAGGACACGCCACTGGCGAGGGGGCCACACAGGATCTAGAAGGTTGATGTCACTTCCAGCTGAGGAGTGATTTGTCACCGGACTGCTCAGAACATGGCCTGACCGAAGCACTGTGGGGAACATAATGTGTTTATGTGGGGGGAGTGAAGAGGTTGTAATGACCTAGACATATCCAGTGGCCCTGGAGTCTATTCCTGGCTCTGCCACTGACTTGTTGGGTGGCCTTGGGCAAGTCACTGACCCACTCTGTGCCTCAGTTTCCCCTCCTGCACTTTGTCTTGTTCATTCACTTGATAAGCTCTTCTGGGCAAGGAGCGTGTCGCATCCGATGAAGTGAGCTGTAGCTCACGAAAGCTTATGCTCAAATAAATTTGTTAGTCTCTAAGGTGCCACAAGTCCTCCTTTTCTTTTTCACTCGGTGGGTACGTCTACACGGGATCTGGATGATGGAATTTCCACTTCGAGGAGACATACCCACACTAGCTCTGACTGAGCAAACGTGCTAAAAACAGAAGTGTAGCCACAGGGCGGGAAGCGCAGGAGGAGCTAGCCGCCCAGAGTGCAATCCCTTCTGCAACCTTAGGGATGAACTTGAGCAGTTATCTCCGTGCGCCACCACTTCTGCTTCCAGACCCCATCAAATCAGAGCTAGCGCTGGCAAGACCCATTCCAGCTCCAGCACGGCCCAGCCCTGAGCTCGGCCAGGGGCCTATGCAGCACCTGGCACAAAGGGGGCCTAATCTCCTTTGGGGTCTGCACCCCACCTGGCACAAGGGGGGGCCTGATCTCCTTTGGGGTCTGCGCCCCACCTGGCACAAGGGGAACCTGCTCTCAGTCAGGATCTATGCAAACCCCAGCATAATGGGGGCCCTGCTCTCAGTCAGGCCTTCTAAGCACTCCTGTAGTACGGCAGAGTTTAGTCAGATCAGGGCCTGGTGAGCTCACACAGCTGGATGCTTACACTGGTAAGGCTGAAGTGTGAGGGCCACGGAGACGGACCCGCACACCCTCCTCGCCCCCCGACAGGGCTGATGCATTGTTGGGAGGAGGAGACACGTGTCTAGCTGAGGACACTACTAGCTCTGGCACACCCTGAAGCAGCCACGCTCCCGTCACGCAAAGGGAATGAGGAAATTCCAGCTCCTCCGTGTCTCTCACCCCGCCCCCGCCTCGCCTTTGGCTGCATGCTCCCTGCAGATGGTAGCCCAGGGCACTGGAGCACTGGCTTCCTGGGGAGTTGGGGTTCGGAGCATGGGCAGACTGGCTCACCAGGGAGCGCCACAGGAGGAGCTGGGATCCGGTCTCTCTCGGGGCACCAGAAGGCTGATCCTGGCTCCAAAGCCTGGGAGCTGCCGCCTGTTTGGAGGATGAAGGGAAAGGGGAGGGGGATGCAGAGTGCAGTCTGCAACGTTACCAAATGTCTTGGCTACCATGCCAGAGCCGACCATCTGCCTTCTCCGGCCTGCTCCCTGCCCAGCACTGTGGCTGCCTGCCATGTCCAATCCCCACGAAAGCTACTCGGGACCCCCTGTTCCAGCACATGCAGGAACACAGCAGGGAGAAGACCCCCTAGCGATACTGCCAACCGGAAGCAGGGTCCCCGCTTTCCCAGCAGGGCTGCTGCTCATGGGCTAGGGAAGGAGCTTTTAATGCCAACACCCCTTGATTGCCAAGCAACCAGTTAGCTCATGCCCCAGGACTAGTAAAAATCCCCTGGCACTTTTGGCAAGAGTCAGGGCTGTTGCCAAATTCAGTCCTGCCTCTCTACACGCCCCCTGCTCCATTTCAGCTGGATCCAGCTGTCTGCCCCGCTTCCTGCCCCTGGCATGGCTCACTCCAGAGGAGGCTGCATCCCAGCCGCTGGCAAAGGGAAGGGACTGCCAGGTGTGTCAGTCCGTAAATAAAATAACAATGGCAGCACTTATTTCAATTCACACACCAGAGGGTTTTCATCCCCAAGCGGTGGGAAGGGTCATTACCCTCGTTTTATTGATGCGGAAACTGAGACCCAGGAGAGAGGCCATGATTTGCCCAAAGTCGCTCGGAGCCAGGAACAGAACTCAGGTGTCCTCAACACCCAAGCTAGTGTTCTAACCACTGAACTGTGCTGCCTGTCACCTCAAGCACTTCCAAGAGATGGCACCTGAAACAGTAAGAATCAGAGAGAGGCCCCAGGAGCTCAGCCAGACTAGGATTTATCCTTGCGCCAATTCTCCGCTGCATTACAATAACCAAGGAGAGCCAGAATTTACACTTCTACAACCTGTTCCTCTGCCCTCCCTCAGATCAAAGCCTGCCCCCCAGACCCCATAACCAGACAGATATCTTTTCCCATCATCCTCTGCTTCTTTTCTGCTGCCAACGTACAGCTGAGGCTTGTAAGCTCTGCCATTCTGAGCACACACACTGGGGATGGGAATTAACATCAAGTCAGTTTCACTGGAATCAGAGAAATAATTTACCCAGTGCAAAGTGAAGTCGGACAATGGCGGGGCTCAGTCATCACGTGCCACCATCCGCGCTGCCCTGATGCACCCACCCACCCCTCCCTGCTCCTCCTTGGGAGCCTGGGGCAGGTCCAGCCACAGGAGCAATCCAGAAAAAGTCCGAAGGCTCAAGCCGAAGTCCACATTCCTTTCCCCAGGGTACGTTCAAAATCTAGGGCAGCCCTTCCCAGCTCGTACAAAGCACCCCCTTCCTGATCACAGCTCTCTCCAATAAACTAGCCTTATGTATGGCTCCCTGGAGGTCATGCCTTGACCTTGGCCATGTGACAGCAGCTCCCCTTTATAAAGGGCCCCCAAAGCCCAGTCCCACCCCTATTTCCGGTTCAGCTGCATTTTTACGTGGAACCCCCATCCCTGGACATTTTCAAGATCAGGTTAGACAAAGATCTGTCCGGGATGGTCTAGAAATGCTTTGTTTGGTTCTGCTTCAGCCTAGGGAGGCCCCTGTAGTTCTGTAATTCAACGCATGTGACCCCGCAACCAAACTCAGGGTCATCTGGAGGATTTTCTGGTTGCAGGGAGACCAGCATAGGGGACTCAGAACCCCCCCACACACATACATACACACAAAACAAAAGCTAGAGTCTGACCCCAAGGGCCTGAAGTTACGCAGACACCCCACCCCACCCCCAGGAAATAGTCCCTGTTCTGGGAAATGCAGCCCATTCCCTAATTAGGGGGAAAGGAGCCAGCCTCGCTACGTTCCCGTCACCGTCACTGGGGGCTACTTGGCCGTGGATCAACCCACATGCCTAGTAAATATTTCATCTCACGGGGCTGTGGCACTGATGAAAGATTCAGAGAGAGGATCTGAGGCGAAGGCTACAGGCAGGCAGGCTCAGGTACGAATGACCAAAGCCCATGCCAAGCTGGCCCTCCCTGCCCCAACCCGCGTGGCTTTTATCTGTCTCTCTTGGCCCTGCTGCTCCTCACTCGGGGCGAATGGAGGTGACGCAGGCCAGAGCACAGCCAGTAGAAAGGTCCGCAGGGGAGGCCCGTCAAGTGTGGGAGATGGGGGGAGCTGTCTGTGAAGAGTTGACGTGAGTTTTGTTATTTGTCTGCCAGTGCCAGAAGCCATTAAAATGTCGTCTTGTTTCAGAGAAGGGGGGTCTCTGAAGACAGGCACTGACAGGAAACAAATAGGCTTAAAGAGAGCAAGAGCAAGCAAAGGAGGGAAGGGGGGGGAAAGAAAGCCCCAGCCGACAGTGCTCCTGCCACTGACAAATCCACTCATCTGAACCAAGGCATTTAATTAGCTTGAAAAAAGGGACGTTGAGTTTCACTTATAGTGTTCTGGCTCGGCCCGGCTAGAGGGGGCCGAGGCAGGGGAAGCCAGGGAAAGCAGGGGAACCAGGGAGAAGTGAAGAAAGCAATTTGTCCTCCGTTCTCTTCCACCACGTGCAATTCAGCAGGGAACATTATGTCATTAGTGTGGCTCTTAAGCTTCCCCGCTTGTTCCCTCTCTGGGGAGAAAGCGGAAGGGGATGCCAGTGAAACAATTAAGTACAAGGCAGTTTAAAGTTGGCAAACGCTATTCGGGGAACCAGTGCCGGATCACGGCTGGCAGGAAAGCTCTGCCAGAGGCTGACGGCTGAAGGGTATAAAGAGCAGGGGAAAGAGAACAAACAAAAGATAACGTGGCCTCGAAATGGCACCACTGGAAACTGCTCCGGTTATGTCAGATTAGGGGCTGGAGGCTGAGCTAGATGAAGGGATAACAGTGTCAGATTTGCCTTTGTCCTCCCTGCTAGCTGTTGGGTAGGATGGTCCCGGGGTTAGGGCAGGGCCTCAGGACTTTGGCAAGCCAGATTCAGTTCCCTACTCTGTCACAGATCTCTTGGGCATGTCATGTGGCCTCCCCTCTGTTGTTCACCTGTACAAGGGGGATAATAATATTTCCCTACTTCATGGATGGGTTGTGAGGATAAATACCTTAAAGATTGTGAAGTGCTTTTGAGACCCCCCATTGCTGAAAAGTGCTATAGAAGAGCTATGAATTATTATTCATTTTCCAGTCACTAATAAGATCCCATATCTCTGTCACTAGGGGGTGACAGGGATAGTTCTCTGATCCTCTTGCCCTCTGTTGGATGGAATCATGATTGTTCTGCCATGTGTCATATGCCCTGCACTGTTATGGCTAATGAAGTGACTTCTTTTGCTCAGGCTATTGGCGCTTTGGGAACAAGGAGGATCCAAGCACTAGTGCATTGGAACAACTTACCTAGGGTTGTGATGGATTCCTCACTGGCAATTTTTAAATCAAGATTGGATGTTTTTCTACCAGAGAGGCTCTAATTGAAAACAGGAATTAATTCAGGGAAGCTCTCTGGCCTGTGTTACGCTGGAGGTCAGACTAGATGATCACAGTGGTCCCTTCTGGCCTTACAAGCTATGAATTCCTGATGGTATCCCAATGTGCAGCATAGCCACAACTCCAAAAGCCCCAGGAAACCACCAATTTTTGTCACAGTATCTTTCGGAAGCATCTTTCACCTGAAGGTGCCAAGCTGCATATGCAGGGCTCATTCACTGGCTGCTGAAATGCAGCCACTTCTGGTGGGGACAGCACATAGCTTCACACGGCAACCCCGCAAAACATCTTCAGATAGCAATAACATTTGCAACTGAAACCACAGTGCGGAAAGTTAGGGAGGCAGAATTTAATTACCAAAGCTGGATACAGGCCAGGACACCAGGGTTAACACCTTGACTTTTAGGAAAAGTGCCTTGGGATATTTAACGACCACGGGTGTCCATCCTCCTCCCAAATAATTCCAGCACTTAAAACCAGTACAAGTAAACTGAGTGCGAGAAAATTCCTGACATGAGTTAACACTGACTTGGAGGGGGCTGTGTGTCAATCAGACCCCAATTATAGACCTGCGGGGGGGGGGGGGCAGGGGGGAGTGTGAGTTTGGATCAGCTTAGCAAAGGGATCATTAGTATTACACTCCCATAGAAAGACACAATTTTTCCAGCACAGCAGTTCTGGTGTCTCATTAAAAGTCATCAGGCTCAAAGCAAACAAACCACTGCATGTCAGTTTGGGTTTTATGGGGAGAAATAATTGTTCCCACAGCCCAATATGTGTATAAAACTCACTCATAAAACTTGACCTAGCTTTCCAGAGGCTGCTCAGAATAAGATGTGGGGAGGAGGAGGGGAAAGCCATTGTTAGTTTCATAATAGGGAGAAGGAAGAAAACCTTAAAGGAAGTGGAAAAGCGAAGAATGAAATATCTAGGAAGGGAAATCAACATACTAAGGGCTCATCTACCTAGGGAAATTTACCAGCATTTAAGTTTATAAGTACCTGCCTGGGGAATACAACTTTGATATTGGGTTCTTCAATCTAGCAGTCAAAGGTCTAGCAAAGGCTGGAAGTTGAAAAGCTAGACAAATTCAGACTGGAAATAAGATGCTAATTTTTAACAATGAGGGTTATTAACCATTGGAACAGCTTTACTAAGGCTTGTGGTGGATTCTCCAAGGCTGTACATTTTTCAATCAAATTGGATGTTTTTCTAAAAGAGATGCTCTACATCAACAAGAAATTAATTCAGGGCAATTCTATGGCCTGAGTTATACAGGAGGTCAGACAAGATGATCATAGAGGTCCAATCTGTCTTTATAATCTATTAATTTATACTTATACCGCTATAGCTCTCCCCATATAACTCCCTGTGCAGGGACTCTTATTCCTAAAGAGGAGGGTATCTTTTTTCAGTTTAGCTATGTCGCTTTGGAAGCAGGAGTTATGTGGGTAGATCTATAACAGTATAATTATATCTGTATAGTTATGCCGGTAAATTTCCCAGTATAGATACGCCCTGACAGTTCATACTGGATTTGCACTGCCACTGTGACATCACTTTCTCTTAGAACAGCGTTGCATGAAGCTCCAATGATGCTATACACAGGGTGCTAGAGTGGAGCTGATGACCCATTTGCAAAGGCCCAGCTGTGTGGGTGGGTAGGTGTAGGTGTGTATGTGGGGGGGGGTGTGCATGTGCATCTGTCCTGTGTGTTACGGCAGAAGAAATGCAACACAAAACTTTTCTGGGGTTCCCTGAATAGGGGCTTTACCGGTAAACTTCCTGAGACAAGCTGGTACCAGCTGTGCTGAGCTTGGGAGTATCTTTCTTCCTGACTGAGGTGGCAGGAGCTGCACCTAGGAGCTGCTCATGGCAGGAACTGCAATCCCGGGTGGGAATCAAGCGTATCCATCAAGTTACAAGATATGACATGGTGACATTTTGTGAAGTCATAAAGGTTAAAGGCCTTCACATTTCTCCTTGAGGCTGGGATACTCCAACACACTGGTATCTCAGACCCTGAGATGCTGGTTCTTGATGTGACATACTTTGGAACTACGCTGTCAGCTTGCATCGCAGGGCATCAGCTGGGGGTCAGCATAACAACACAACATTGCAACGTGCCATTGTCACATCATCTTGTGAGTTTAGTGGCGTTGTGGGGCATCGACCATTCAACTAGACACTGGCGAGCTGGTATTTCATCTGGACACCGTGTATTGCAGCCAGGACGTGGCAGGAGGCCGTCATGGTGCATAGCTGTTTCATTTAAATGGCGTGCTGTTGCACGAGGCTCCCGTGTTGCGAGGTGCTAGGTGTCCCTCCGATGCTGATTCTTGTGACACCATTGTGCCACAAGGTGATGGTGCTTCATCTTGGTGCCACATTCAGACAGCACCCCACGCCATCCCATTGCCTAGGTGCTCGCATGTCATTCCAAGGCCGCTTTCTGACCCAGTGCCCCGGTCTGAGGTCATGCCGTGTTCTAATGTAAATGTAACCCTTTCGGGGGGGGAAGGGCGTGTTGCCACCTGTCCAGGTTTTCCCAGGGTCGTCCTTTGTGGCGGGGGCTGACCGGGGAGACCTGTGAGGGTGCAGAGCACCCGCTGCCAGCTGGCCGGTTCTGGGGGCTCAAGCCCAGCCTGGCTGTCCCGGTTTTTTGCTGCTCGGAGGTGGCCGCCCGACGTGTGGGCGACCTGGTGACGCGTCGCCTGGACGTGACACCGACTCGGCACCAAGTTTGACTCGTGGCCTTTGTCTCCGCTCAGCACCACGATACCAGGCGACGGCGCCTTGTTTCCAGGGCATGGTGAGGAGACACCTCAGTTTGGGGTAAATTCCCCCATCTGGCGCCCTGAATCCCTCAGCCCCACTTCCGGTCCCCACTGCCCCAAAATGCCCCACTTCCGGTCCCTCATTGCCCCCAAATACCCCTCTTCCGGTCCCCCATTGACCCCCCCAATACCCCCACTTCCGGCCTCCGTCGCCCCACTTCCGGTCTTTCTTAGCCTTCCCGCAAACCAACTTCCGGCCTCCGTCGCCCGGCTTCCGGTCAGTGGTTAAGGCGGCGTGTCAGGCACTTCTCTGGGCAGCCCTAGCGACTGCTAGCAGGACCCGCCCCGTGAGGTCACGTGACTACCCAAGATGGCGGCCCCCATGTGGCGGGCGTGGCTGGGGCTGTTCCGGGCCGCGGTCCCGGCCGCCCGCCCCTATCACGCCCCGCCCCCGCGGCGCAAGCCGGGCGGCGTGTACCGGCCGGACCCCGGCGATCCCCTCACGCCCGTGTGGCAGCTGCAGCCCGCCTATGAGGCTAAGCTGTACGGGCGCCACGGCTCGGCCTCCGGCGTGGACCCGGCCCGGCTCTGGCCCAGCCCCGAGAAGCTGCAGGAGCTGGAGGCCGAGGAGAGGGAGTGGTTCCCCGGGCTGAGGGAGATGGAGGCGGCGCTGGACGCGAAGGAGCAGCAGGAGGAGAGGCAGCGGGTGGAGAGGTGCGGAGGGGGCCAGACCTGGGGGCCGGAGGTCTGGGTCCTGTCTGCCGTGGGAAGGGGCCCTGAAACTTGACTCATTTCTGGGGAGAGGGAGGACCCTAGTCATTGAGGGGTCAGGGACCCCAAAACCTGACCCAGTTCCTGGGGAGGGAGGACCCTATTCCAGAGGTGGGAGAGATGCTGGAACCTAACCCTAGTCCTGCAATGATGACCCCATTTGGGGTGTGACACCGCCCGCCCCCAACGCATTGCTCTAGGAAATGCTCCAGCCCCACTTCTATGAGCAAGGTCTTCAAGCCCAAGACCTGCCCTCAGGGAAAGGTGACCTCTGTTGCCCCCCCCTCCCCCGCCCTAAATTACAGTGCAAGTCTTTGGGAGCAGCAGTGGCAGTAAAGATACAAAGAGTCTCCCCCCTGTGGTGGGTGTCTCACTGCTGTCTTGTTGTTTGCCCTCCTGGCAGAGAGAAGCTGATTGCTGCCAACATGGCCAAGATGCCACAGATGATCGAGGACTGGCGGCGGGAGAAGGCAGCACGCAAGGAGAAGGAGCAGGAGGACAAGGCCCGGCGGGAGCGGCTGCTGGCTGAGGCCCAGGAGCGTTTTGGCCACAAGGTGGACTACCGCAGTGCCAAATTCCAGGAGCTGGTGCAGGAGATGGAGAAGAAACAGCGCAAGGAGCTCAAGCTGAAGAAGAAACAGCTCAAGGAGGAGGCAAAGAAGAAAACTGCTGCTGCCACTGACCCAGAACCTGTTCCTGTCTCAGCTGGCGGTCCTGAACCAGCCTAGGGGCACACATGATCTAAGAGCCTCAGATTGGGTCAGTGCTGGAGCCACAGTTGTCACTGAGCTAAATTCTGTTCTTAGTGCGTGCTAGAGGGGGGCTGAGCAGGGAGCTGGTGGCTCAGGTCTGGAATGCCAATCATGCTTCTTGGAGCAGCAAGTCAACACCACCATTTACTCTAATTGGGGGGGGGGGAAGGGGGGAATGCAGCACTGGGTGAATGGGCACTGCACTGCAAGGTCAGCCCCAGTGTAGGAGCTGCCCCCTGGAGTGTGACAGGAGGCGGGGGCAGCCTCCCTCCCTGCTTGTACAGCCAGCCAGCTCAGTCTGGATTCTTCAGCCACCCCCAGCTGGACTCAGATCTGTGCACGGGCCACCTAATGGAGTTTGAGTAAGATAGAGGGAGGTCATTGGAAGGTCCTGCTTAAAAGCCCTAGGCTTCCCCCCCACTTCAGATGAGGAATGATACGTTGTGGGGGAGCTGGCATTATCCTACAGAGCCCCGGGACTCCCAAGTGAATGCTGCTATTGCAGAGAGGGTGATGACCACCATGTGGTGACTGTGTTAGTAACGTAACCACTAGGCTCCTTTCTCAGCCAGTTCTGCCCCTACCAAGCCAGCGACCCGAGATCGCTGTACTTTGTATGTTGAAATAAAAGGCTCTGACCAGGGCCTTGGCTCCCTGGGACTTTTCTTTCTCAGCCAGTTCTGATCCCAGAAGGTTCTAATGTCTCTCCTGGCCACAAATGTGCCTTAGAGACCACTGGTGCTTCTGGTAAGAGATGAGTCTTGCTTCCCCTGCACCCATCTGTCCCCCCATGAGGTTAGTTCACTAGGATGCCCTTTTAACTTTTTCTCTTGAGCTGTCACATTCTAGCCCAGTGGTGGCTGCATTTCAGCAGTGGGCAAGTGACTCCTGTATATAATCACTCTTAGCTAGGGCTTTTCATCGGTAGGTCTCAAATAGCTTTCCAAAGGAGGTCAGTATCATGACCTTTGTTTTATAGATGGGAAAACAGAGGCATTAGGAGGAGAAGGGACTTGCCCAAAGTCCCCCAGCAGGTCAGGGACGCAGAGAACCCAGGTCTCATGACACCCAGGCCTGTGCTCTATCCACTAGCCTCCTTTCCCTACCTCAAGGAGCAACACGATTTTGTTAGGAAGGAGTGTGATTCATTGATCTTTCATAGGCAAAATAACCATCCATGGCCAGTTCCCTGCACTCTCTGCACCTAGTTGCATTTTCTTCCAAATTTAGAGACTGACTCCTACGTGGCAAGGGTGTAACCAGATGATTTGTCCTTCCCTAGAGCATTGTTACATTCTAGGGAAGAACAAAGAATGTACCACCATACACTCAAAGAATCCCTGAGCGTTTGCTCCTTTCTCTGCTTCAGGGGAGGAAACGTGATCACAGAAGCGTAGAGCTGGATGGGACCTCCACAAATCATCTAGTCCAGCCCCCCATGCTGAGATAGGGCCAAGTAAACTGAGACTGGCCCTGACAAGTGTTGGGCTAATCCATTCTTAAAAGCCTCCAAAGACGGGATTCCTCCCGTGGAAGCCTATTCCAGAGTGCAACTAACTCAAAGGCAGGATATTTTTCCTGGTATCTAACCTAATTCCCTTGCTGCAGATTAAGCCCATTACTTCTTGTCCTACCCTCAGGGAACATGAACAACTGATCCCTGTCCCCTTTAGAACAGCTTTGAAGACTATCATCAACTCCCCCTCAGTCTTCTTTCCTTGAGACTGAACCTTCATATTTAAAAAAAAAAAAATCTTTCCTCATATTGTAAGAGTAGGGAAGAATGGGAGCCAGGACCCCTGGGTTCTACCTGTATTAGGTACTTACAGGGCCCTATCCCTGAGGTATTTGAGCCCCTCACAATTCTTAATGTATTTATCCTAACACACACACCCCTGTGAGGCAGGGCCTCTCCTGTGCTGAGTTAGTGCCCTAGTCACCGAGCCATTTCTTACCTCCTGCATCACTGCATAGCCTTGGTAAGTCACTTCCCCTCTTGCTGCCTCAGGGGCATGGCTGAGGACTGAAATTTGTGACTATTTTGAAAGTGTTTCACAGCTCAAAGGACAGAGGTTTTCCTCCCCACTCTCTGAGCTGGTTTAGACATTTCACTCCCCCCTCTCCCATCCCTTTGGCATATTTCCTGAGCCGTTTCACACAGCTGGGACAGCTCTCCTGATCAAAGAGCAAAATTGGTTTCCTTGCAACACCAGCAGCTGGGCTGCTGGCTTGGGAGACCCTTCTTCATGCAGAGCAGGTGTTCGCACGGTTGAAAAACAAAATCCTCTCTCACGGGTAGCAGCTGGGAGAGCCAGGCCCAACTGCAGAGCAAGGAATCAAGCTCTGAAAGGCAGCTTTGCAGCCGGCAGGGGTGCACTTCCCACGGGGGCCGCTAGGAGGCAGCAGCCGCATTAGTGACTCAAAGCTGCTGACCTAGCCCAGTTACAACCTTATATCTGACCCCACCCTTAAGGAAGGTTTGTTTGCTTATTGGGGATTGTGTGTGGCAATCACCGGCTGACTCACCCCAGAGACAATGCTCAGGGCTTAGCCACGGTTGGGTTGGATGTTTACCAAGGCAGCGGTTTCCCCAGACTACGAGTCAGGAGTGTCATTCCCTATGGGGTAAGGGGGGCAGTTGCCTGCCCCTCTGCCTTTTCATAGGTCCATGGGCTCCACTTCTGATACTGCTTACAACATTCTCTGTTCTGCCATAGTCTTTCTGCCCACCCGCCCGACGAGCGGCCACGTGGGAAACAATCCTGGAATAATAATTATTTAAATCACCCTCGTACAGCAACCCTTTGCTAAGGGGCAAAAATTTTCCCTATGTCTCACCAGAGCCCGCACCCGGAAGGAAGTTGAAGCTAGACACATTCACGTGTGCAGTTTTAACAGGGAGGGTAATTAACTATTGGAACAACTTGCCCCAGAGTGCCATGGATTCTCCAGCTGGGGTAAGCTTTAAATCAAGCTGGCATGTTTTCCTCAAAGAGCTGCTCTGATTCGAACAGGAATTCATCCAGGGCCAGTATTATACAGGAGGTCAGATGAGAAGAGCACAGTACGCTCTGAATCCACAGCCCAGGTGCTCCCTAAAGTCAGTGGAGTTGGGCCCCTAAGTACCCTTGAAGATCTGGGCCTGTGGAAGGATTCTGGTAAGTTTCCACATGTAGCCAAGCCCTCGGAATTCCTAGTGAGAAGGACTTTCTAGTGCATTCAACTTCCCTCCCTCGTAAGTTGTACCATTTAAATACCCCACAATAGTTAAACTTGTACAACCCTCTGTAGCCAGCTGCTGTTATATAAAGGTTTCTAGCAGCATCGCTATGCCCCCATGGGAAGTAGAGTAAGCATGTAATTGCAGCTGTGCTAGAGGTGGGAGCAATATCTGTTTAAATAAAAGGTGATACCAGGACAAAATCTGTGTGTAAAGGAGCACAGTCCCATTGGAAAACCTCTATGACTTTTGCCAAGTAAAAGTACTTTCAAAAGCCCGACCCAAAGGGGGCACAGTAGATGGATACAAAATAGTGAATGAGATAAAAGTGCCTGGCGTGTGTTGTTCCACCCTATCACGGTACGATCATCCCTAGCTCTTCATCAGTAGCTCTCAAAGCACTTTCCAAAGGAGGTCAGTAGCATTAGCCCTATTTTACAGAATGGGGAAACTGAGGCACAGACCAGTGAAAGTGAGGCTAATGGCAGAGCTGGGGAATAGAACCCAGCTCCCTCAGGACCCAGTTCAGTGCTCTATCCACTAGGACATACTGCCTCCCAGCTCAGCACATCTAAATCCCCCCCCCAGGCAATACTTATGTGTACATAAGGTGCCTTTGACCTGTGGAACCCACCGCTACATGATATTGGGCCCAAGATTTTATCAGGATGTAAAAAAGGTGATAATTATGCAGAGGATAAGAACAGCTGCACTTACATTAGACCAGATAAAAACAAAAATTAGGGTTATAGATTCAAAGAATAAGTTGATCCCCTTATTGGCTGGGGTTAGGGAGAAATTGCCCCATGGGCTGGATATCCCATCATTGCCTACTGGAAGGTGTCTTGCAGGTGGTGTTGACCTGGCATTTCCTATGGGCCTGAATTCAGCTGAATCAGTGGGATAAACATATATACCACCCTAATGTCAGGCCCCTGGGCAAAGCTGCATGCTAAATAAAACCAACAGGGGGCAGAGTTCAGTATAGTCACAGGTGCCCCCCCAAACATTTTTGCATCAGGAGAAAAAAATACGCAACACCCTGGAGTACAAATTAAACATCTTTATTTTTTTATTACATCATCTCCAGAATTAAAATGTATTAAAACTCTTGATGGAGCCCAATTTGATTTTAAAATAAGATTCCTCCATACAGATCCCAAACATCCATAACTTAACCAATTGTTCATGTAAAGAAAGTCCCATCACCCCTTTAGCACAGCCACCTCGCGATGGGTGTTTCTTCTCTCGCCAGCTCTGTTCTGGGGTTAGAGGTTCACACGTGGAGCAGGGATCAAACCAGCTGTCTCTTGGTCATGGGGAAATTGTGCAATACGGGCGCAGCCCCCGCAATCGCAGTTCTGTCCTCTAACAAGGCATGTCTATTTGAAAGTGCACCTGTGTAACTAAAAGGGTTTATAAGCAACTGAGTCAATTAAATCAACGCAAGCCCCTGTGGATGCTTATTTTGGTTTAACTTAAATCTGTTCCTAATGAACTCAGGCCTGATTACATACAAAGTTGCATCCATTTCACTGAGGCTTTGGCTGCACTGAAAGCTGCACTGGGATGACGCTGTGCATTTCAGATCTGTCATGACAACAGCCCAGGCTGCTGGACAGACTCCTCTCCACTTGAGCACATTCAACCTCGCACCTTTGTGCCAGCGGCTTGCCCGCCCAGCAGAGGTCTCTTGGCAAACAGCCCAGTGCATCGTGGGTATGCATCCCAGCATCCTCCAGCAGGCACATGGATTGTGGGGCAGCTGTTGTGCATTGTGGGATCCCCCTCTATTCCATCCCATAACCCAGCGCTCTCTTGTGTAACGTACAAGCACAGAGGCCAGGCAGGGAAACAGCCTTCTCCATTGTCCTGCTGCGTTTGCAAGGCCCCAGCACTTGGACTCACCCTGGGATGGCTGGACTGGGAATGCGGCACTTTTGTAGCTATTTGTGCAACATAGCTGCCTCCCCGACCCCTAACCTTACCCCAGCCCCCAGCCCGGAGCGATATCGCTTTTGCTTCGGTAGCTGGCAAGCGAGGGCCCGGCCTGCAGCACGCGCCAAGCAGGACCCAGGTTGCTGGCCTTGGCATGCTCCCAGCCATGAGGCGTGTGGCTGCTTGGCTGCTCCGTCGGCATGACGGGGCCTTGGCCGGGCCAAATTTGAGTGAGTGGCTCCTATTGAAAGGGGTCGGCCTGTGGCCCAGGTGGCTTCCAGCTCTGCAGCCTATGGGACTGACCAATATAAACCCAATTTCAACCCATGAGCATCTACACACAAAGATGCACTGGTTGTACTAAACCAATGTCAGTTAAAGTTGCCCAACTTCTGTGTTAAGACAAGCCCCGCAACGAAACCCAAATAAACCCGGCTTAAACCAGAGTCTATTGTGCTGATTTCGCTAGATCAAATTAAAGTGTAACCGGTGGGACTTTGAATATAGACAAGGCCAGAGTGGACTGAGGTAAATGGTGACAGATGATTTAGTACCTAAAAAGCACCCGGCCTCAAGAGATCTGCGGTTGATTCCCAGTTTCCTCATTTGGCATCCTTGGTTCAAAGTTGCAGGCCATGTTGCCTCAGTTTCCCCATTTGTCAAACGCGGAGGTTACCCTCCTCCCTGCATGTACAGATGGGGGGAGGGGGAGGGCATGGCTCAAAGGCTGCCCACCTTATTAAAAACACAGTGTAAGAACCGGCCGTAGGATTCGGCCCTTTTCCCTGGGCTTTCGCGGGAGACCTGAATTTCCGGACCAAAAAAGAAGAGGCAGAAATAGAAAAACAAGGCCACAGCTGCATTTAAAAAAAAATCGCCTGCCAGTGCTGGAGGCAGCGACAGCTCCTGGGTCCCCAGGATCGTCCCCAAATGAGATCTCAGTGGCAAACCATCAGTCAACGCCCCACTGGCAATGACGGAAAGAAATACCCCGTCCAGCTCTTGGCAAGGCACCGTGACTCCCATTCCTATAGGATAATGGGAAATACAGATGCAGAAGGGACCAGCCACGGGGGGTCGTGGAGCCAGCTGGTCCATGGGGGACCAGAACTGGGGTGGGAGGGGGGAACCCTGGAGGGACAAGGGACCTGTGGATAGGGAGGTTGCAGCTGGACCAGGGAAACCAGCTCGGAAACAGGGCACAGTGCTTACGGTGCCCCATACAGCAATCGGCACCTCCCCAAGTGACTAGTCCCAAATTAGTTTAATTAAACTGTGCGTGCGGGGGGGAGGGGGTGCGTGGTTAGTCCTTATCCTAGGAAACTTGGACAGGTATGGGCATCGCAGGGTGAACTGGCCCTTTAAGAGTATTTGGGTTCAGACTTAAAGGGCCGGTTCACCATGCGGCACCCTCCCGCAGGATCCAGCTCTGCCTCCCTGCCCCGTTTGTCACAGTGGTACCCCCTGGTGCTGCAGGCACACGCCCCAAAGAGACACACCCCTTCCAGGCTCCGCCTTTGGAGACGAAGTCGCTCTGGGATGTGGAGCAGCGCAGGAAGGGTTAAGTCAATTTGGCTTCATTGAAAGTGCAGGGTCCCTCTTTTGGTGCGGGCTGGGGGGGGACGACAGGTGATTCCATCCCCCAGAGTCCCGTGCCCCCCCCAGCTTTTCTCAGCTGCGGGGCGTGGTTCCTTAGGAGGAGCAGGGTCCTTCCATGTCGTTCTCCTCCTGATCCGCCTTGAGCCGAGACAGAACCGCGTGAATCCGGAAGAGCGTCCGGGACTCCATGGAATAGTTCTTGTAGTTGTTCCTAAATTGGGAGGGCAGGGGGGGTAATCACTGGGTGGAAACAGCCACAAATAGACCCTGCCCTCCAGCCCGCCGGGTCCAGAGTCTCTTCATCATATGCACCAGACTCCCCCACCCCATTCCTGAGCTTCCCGGTGCACTGGCCAGTCCTGGGACCAGCTGAACCAGAACCATCCAGCTGAGTGGGGGGGTGCCTCAACTCCCCCCCCAAGCCCTGTCCCCCCCCAAATCAGCCACACAGACAGTTCCAGCCCCTCTGGCCCCCCAGTGCACCTTAGCACCACAGTGCATTCTAGGATACACCCGCTGGGGCTTCTGGAAAGCATCGTGGGACTGGGGAGCACAGGACAGGTTGACATTGTTGCAACACCCTCCTAGTGTAGACAGGCCCCACCTGGCTCGGCGCAGCAGCGGGACGGCCTCCTCGCTCCGGCCCTGGGCCAGGTGCAGCAGGCTGAGCTCCAGCAGCGTGTTGGGCACCAGGTAGTGATCGTAGCGGATCCGCTTCTCACTGCCAGCGGGAGGGACAGACAGACAGACGGTAATTCACCAGGGAGGGGCTTCCCAGACCAAGACCTGTCCCGGGCAGCACCCTGGGGGCAGGAGTTTGGGGACGGCACCTGGCCAGGGGCCAGACAGACTCGCAAGAGCATGGTGTCCTCCAGACACCCCCAGGCCCCTAGGAGGGGAATGACACCCCCCTCGCACAGATCCAGGACCCCCCTGATCCCTAGAGGGGAGAAATGATCCCCCCACAGACCCAGGACCCCTCTGATCCCTAGGGGGGAGTGACCCCTCCTGTGGAGCATGGCACCACCTGTGACCCCCAGAATGCAGTTCCTTGCCCGGGCAGTGCCCATGTGCTGGGAGGGGGGGCGTTATCCCATTGGGAAAGCCCATCGGTGGGGCAACCCCAAGAACAGCAAACCAGGGGGAGGGGGGCCAAGAACCAGCAGGACCCTCCCTCCGTCATGTCCGCAGGGGTCAGGAGCCAGAGTGTGGGGGCGCTCACCTGCCCAGCACGGCACTGAAGCAGGCCTCCGCGTCAGCCGGGCTCTGCCGGTGCTTCATGCAAAGCCCCTTGAGCAGCAGCAGGAGGCACCGGTCGTCTGTCTGGAACTCATCGGCTGTGGGCAGAGTTGGGGCATCAGGGGGACCTGGGGCCCAGCTCCTCTGGGCATCCCCGTGGGGGGGGTGTGGCAGGGAGAGCCCCCACCCCAGTGTGCCCCTCCCATAACCCCTACACAGCCCCCAACCCGGTGTGACCCCCTCCACAGCCCCCCAGCTGTGTCTTCTACCCCCGCCCCCCACTGGCTCCGGGCAGAGATGGGAGGGCTCAGTCTCCCCACTGGGGCTGAGACCCAACAAACACGATGCAGCCACATGCGTGTTCTTCGTTCCCACCCTGGGGCCAGATGGGAGCTAGAGCCCCCCAGAGGGGAAAGGCCCCGTGTCCCATTTCCCCCCCCAAGCCAACCAGTGCCCCACCCTGGGGCCAGATGGGAGCTAGAGCCCCCCAGAGGGGAAAGGCCCCGTGTCCCATTTCCCCCCCCAAGCCGGCCAGTGCCCCAACCTGGGGCCGGATGGGAGCTGGTGCCCCCCAGAGGGGAAAGGCCCCGTGTCCCGTTCCCCCCCCCCCCGAGCCAGCCAGTGCCCCACCCTGGGGCCGGATGGGAGCTGGCGCCCCCCAGAGGGGAAAGGCCTCACATCCTGTTACCTGGCGACTCCTGCAGCTTCTTCTCAGCCTGCGTCAGCGTCTCCAGCGTCCCCTCCAGCAGCTCCCGCTGCTTGCCCAGCACGGTGAAGCCGTTCCACATGTACATCATCTCCTGGGGAGGGATGGGGGGGTGTCAGTGCAATAGCCCGGGCTGCTCACCCTGCAGAGGAGAATCTGGACCCCCAGGACAGCCCCCACATCCCGCTGGACAGTAACTAGCCTGTCCTAGGTTCCCTCGCAGTGCCCCCATCCCCCACCTCGCCCTGAGCAGGTTATAGCCGCTTGCACTCAGAGCCAATGGGAAGTGGGGAAACTGAGGCACAGAGAGGGACACAACCTGTCCAAGGTCATGTGACAAAGATGGGAAATGGGACCCAGCATTCCTGACTTCCAGCCCCCAGGTTCTAACCACCGGACCACATTCCTCTCCCCAAGCCAGGGAGAGAACCCAGGAGTCCTGACTCCTAGCTCCTCCCATTCCCCAGCACTGCAGATCCCGGGTGACGGCACCAGTTAAGTCACAGCTTTTCCAAGCAGCATCCAGCAAAACTTCCCCCCTCGAACCCTCTCCCCACACTCTCTTCCCCCTCACCAGGGCTGGCACCGGCAAAGGGATCGGGCGGCTGCCCTTATAGCGCCGGGCTTTCCGGATGGCAAACTTCTCCGTGGGGGGAGACTTGCCCGCGATCTTCTGCTTAAAAGATGACACCTGCCTGGAGGGGAAGAGAGACAGCTGGGTTGCGATCTGGGGGGGGCCACACTGGGGGTCCACTAGACCCAGAATTGGGTTCCAGAATCTCCACTGGCATCGAAAGCAAAGATCCCGGTTCTAGCCAACCCCCTAGCCAAACCCCATTTGCCAAAAAATAGCCCAGCAACATGTGCCTGAGTCTGTAGGCAGCCTGAAACGATCGCTCAGAGTGTGCCTGGTTCAGCTCCCACCCTGTTAACTCTTGAACCTAATGCTTGCACACAGGCATCGGCAACACACATATGTGGCAGATCAAACTATGACGAGAGGAAAAACCGGGTTCAACTGGTACCGGGCGGATCCAGCTCTCACCCTGTGAATGATCTAATTTAATTTAACACGACCCATGGCATTTAGATCTGCCTGAAGCCGGCACCATGTTTCCAGCTGAGACTGCAGAATTGAGCTCCATGAAACATGAACCCTCCCAGAGCTGGGAATAAAACCCAGAAGTCCTGGCTTCCAGGTCCACCCCCCTGCTCTAACCACTAGACCCCACTCCCCTCCCAGAGCGGGGGATAGGTCCCAGCCCCCCACTCCAACCACTAGACCCTACTCCCCTCCCAAAGCCAGGGAGAGAACCCAGGAGTCCTGGGTCCCAGTCCCCCACTCCAACCACTAGACCCCACTCCCCTCCCAGAGCCAGGGAGAGAACCCAGGAGTCCTATCTTTTGCCCATGTCTGTCTTGTCTCTGTAGGTAGCCCCTGCCATTCCCCGACACACCCCAGCTTTGCAGCTGGGATAGGAGGGGAAAGGAAGTGGTAAGATTTGGGGGGCCCTGAGCCAGTCAATCCCCAGGGCTGGATGCAGGACGGAACCAAGCAGGCAGGTAGGGAGGGAATTACCAGTGCCATATGTTAGGATGAGGAGCAGAAAGGGGGGCACGCATCTTCCCATCTGGGGGTCAGTGTTAGCGGGCAAGTGACTGGGCGTTGGGACACACACAGCCCTGCCAATGCCCCTCACTCCTGACCCATAGCCCCAATCTCCCAGCCCTGGGCTCCCACCCAGCTCTGCCGGTGCCCCTCACTCCCGACCTGCAGCCCCCCCGAAAAGAAACTCATGTTCCTTGTGCTGCAAGGCCTGAACCCAGATCTCTAGGTGTCCCTCCTGCCCAACCCCCATGTTTGGCACCAAACCTTCCCGCTCCCCCAGCACCAGCACTGCCCATGGCCCCTACCTGAACAGCTGCACCTCGCTCTCCCCGAAGGGCCGGGGCTCCTGGGGGGGCAGCATGCTGAGGAAGGCGGCTTTCATATACACGTACATGGCCTGCAGAGAGACACCGGCCTGACCCATCAGCCCCACGCGCACGGCTGGGGGCGTGGGGCTCAGACCCCCAACGGGACCAGAACTAGCAGCCACAGAGCAGACAGCCAGGCCGTCCAGCCTTGTTAGGTCTCCAACTCTGGACACGTATGGGAGACCCTACAGAAAACAACCCACTGCTGCTGCGAGCGGGAGGGGGTCCGGGACTCAGCAGGGGGCGCTCTCCCCCGCAGTCAGTGCTGGCCCCAGTATCCCAGGGCAGCACTAGGGGGCGCTGTGTGAAGCACTGACAGACCCTCCCCAATAAACCCTTTAGTCCCTGGAGAGGGCAGGGCCCCACCCATAACCCCTCACCTTGGACCAGCGGTTCTCCTTGCTCAGCAGGTCGGCGTAGAAATAGGCCATCTTCCACATGCCCTTGTAGGCGTAACACCACATCAGCTCCCAGTAGCACATGTGGTGGAACTGCTTCCAGGCCTGCTGGGCCGAGCAGCCGGCCTCGAACCTGCAGATGGCCTGTGCAGAGAGGCTTATGAATGGGGCATGGGGGCCTTTCCCCTCTAGGGGGCGCAGGCTCTGATCCAGCCCTGGGGGGATGCGGGGACTGGCTGGCTCCAGGGGGGTGGGGAATGGGACACGGGGCCTTCCCCCTCTAGGGGGCGGCGGCTCCGATCTGGCCCCGGGGCAGGGGACTGGTTGGCTCAGGAGCACCCCCCTCGTCCCAGAGCCTGGCTCTGTGAGGGGGGTCCCCCAGGCGAGGGGTCTCTTACCTCGCTGATGTTCCCTTTGATCTCCTCTATCCTGCCAGCGAAGAAGAGGAAGATGGCGCTCTGCAGAGGGGAGAGAAGGGAGCCAATGGGTGGAGGGCAAGGTCCCTGAGGAAGGGCAAAGCGTGGGGGATGCCAGGATCACCCAGGAAGCGAGTTGGGGGAGGTCTCAGCCCAATTCTTTCCACTCCCTAGTTTTAGCTGGGGCAGCAAAACCCATCAGGAGATCAGAGCATGGGGCAGCCTCAATTCTCCCCAGTGAGGACAGGTCCCCCCCGGACCCTCCCACCCCGCAGGGGGAAGGGCCCCACCGGCCGGCCCCATACCTTGGGGTAGCGAATGAGGTAGGGTCTCAGCAGGCTCTCGGCTTCCGTGAAATCATCCTCCCCGATCCCTGCAAGGGTGCAAGGAGGGGTCAGCCTGGGGCGAAGCCACCACTCCCAGGTCTAAGAGAGATCGGGGACCCCCTTAATGGGAACGGGGGGGCTGGATCAGAGCTGGCACGCCCTGTGGGGGAAAGGCCCCATGTCCTGTCCCCTGCCCCCCTGAGCCAGCCCACCCCTGGCCTGGGGCCCGATCAGAGCTGCCACCCCCTGTGGGGGAAAGGCCCCATGTCCTGTCCCCTGCCCCACTGAGCCAGCCCGCCCCTGGTCTGGGGCCAGATCAGAGCTGGCACCCTCTGGGGGGAGGCCCGGTGTCCTGTCCCCTGCCCTCCCCCGCCAGCTGCGGTCCTACCCAGGATGAAGGTGAGGAAGGTGTAGTAGCAGAGGAGCAGCATGGTGCAGAGCAGGGCCCGCAGGTTCAGGGTGGTCGCGCCCTCGTGCAGCTGTTGCAGTCCATACTCCTGCGCAGAGAGACACAGCGGGGGGGGCCATTGGGGGGGCCTTACAGAGTCCCAAGGCACCGCCTGATGCAGCCACCTCTGGGGCTGCGCGGCCGGCCACTGCCACACACAATGGCAGGTGCAGTCCACAGGCCAGCAAGAGCTGGGGGCGGGGGGAGGGACAGATGTTCACCCCCCCAACCATAGCCCCAAGAGCTGGGGGTGCGGGACTCAGCCCACAGCTCAATAACTCCCTCTGGCTGATGGGGCACTGGCTGCAATGGGGGTGAGGATGGAGGGAAGGCCCATACCCCAATTCCTTCCCCCCCGACACACCCCAGCTAGTCCCCCCAGACCCTCTCCCCTTGCGAGAACCCCCACAGAACCCTCCTTCTCAGCAGTGACCTGGGGAACCCCCATCGCAGTGACCTGCAGACTGTGCGGGGGGATAACGGGAGGCCTAGGCAGGGGGTTACCTTGTCCCCCGAAAACCCAGCAAATTCCAGCAGCTTCAGGATCCGCGGAGGGAAGAGAGAGAGAGTCTGGGGAGGGAAGAGAGGAATGAAAGGCCCCGTTCCCGTCAGCCAGTCCCCGGCCCTGGGGCCGGATCGAAGGGAAAGGCCTCGAAGGGAAAGGCCCCGTGTCCCGTTCCCCACTCCCCTTCCTAGTAATTTACCAGATTAAAGGCGCCGATGCCCAGTGCCACCCCTCCCTCCAAGTGTACGTGGGCAGGGCCTGCTGTACAGTGACTGGACTGGATGAAACTGCTCAGTTCCCTGGAAAAGAAACAGGAGAGGCAGAGAGTGTTAACCACTAGCCCCCACTCCCCTCCCAGAGCCGGGGATAGAACCCAGGAGTCCTGGCACCCAGCTCTAACCACTAGCCCCCACTCCCCTCCCAGAGCCGGGGATAGAACCCAGGAGTCCTGGTGCCCAGCTCTAACCACTAGCCCCCACTCCCCTCCCAGAGCCGGGGATAGAACCCAGGAGTCCCGGCTTCTCCCCCCCCATCACTAGCCCCCACTCCCCTCCCAGAGCCAGGGATAGAACCCAGGAGTTCTGGCGCCCAGCCCGCTGCTCACACCAGTACACCACATTGAGTGCCCCAGGAGAACCATCACATTTCCCACCTTCACAATACAAGACCCCTTCTGAGGCTGAGGGCCCCATCTGGGACCCCCCCCCTCCGCTGGCCCCGAGGCAGCAGCCTGAAGAGGGGGCCCCTCTTCCTTCCCTTCCCCAGTCCCTGCTGGGGCCCCTCCCCCAGAACCACCGCTGTGACATCACTCACCTGTAGATCAGGTAGCTGCTCCGCACCTTGATCCCCCCCTTGATGAAATTCACCATGTTCTCATCCTGCGGGGAGAAGGGGGGAAATGAGCAAACCCCGAGGGAAGGGACCCCTCGCCCAGTGCTGAGATGCAGCCACGTTTGGGGTGGGGCATGGAGGTTGTTTACCAGGGACCCCACACCCAGCACTGAGATGCAGCCACCTCTGGGGTGGGGTGCCACACAGCAATGTTGTCTCACAATGAGACAGGAAACGAAGGCGAATCCTTGAAAGTGCCCTGGAGAGTGACCCACAGCACCCCCGAGTGGCACATTGGGGCCAGCACTGACTGCGAGGGGAGAGTGTCCCCCGCTAAACCCCCACCCTGCTCCCTGCAGCACCGGGGATTTAGCTCAGAACCCAGGTCCCCTGGCACTGTGCCAGCCGCGCGGAGGGGGATCCGGTACCTGCAGGAAGGTCAGGGCGGCCCGCTGCAGTAGACACTCTGCGTAGCAGACCTCGGCGTGCAGCTCCACTGTGAGGGAGAGCAACAGGGACTGGGGGGGGCATGCTCATCCCTAAGCCCCAACCCCACCTCCAGCAACACCACCACCGCAGCCTACCCACGAAGCTGGGGATAGAACCCAGGCGTCCTGGCTCCAACCCCCCTGCTCTGACCACCAGGCCCCACTCCCCTTCCCAGAGCCAGGGATAGAACCCAGGAGTCCTGGCTCCCAGCCCCCTGCTCTGACCCCCCCCCCCGACACCCTGCGGCCATGCCCTGCATCTCTTACCCTCGGTGAATGAATCCGCTTTGCTGACCAGGCCGGAGAGGGAGCTGGTCACACTGGATTTCCTCCGAAACCTGGGGGTGGGAGGAAGATGGCTGGGGTGGGGCAGCTACCTTGCCCCTCCCCCATCTCCCCCTACAGGCCTCCCCGGCCCCGCCCAACCCACAGGGTCAGTAACAGCCGAGGAGGAGGGGGGGATTTTCCCCAGCAGGGAGGCTGTAACTGGAAGGGTTCCCCTATCTTCGCCCCACGGCCTCCCAGCCCCCAGCTCCCCAGTGGGGTTAGGCTCTAACTCCCCCAAGCCCTGGGAAACTCCCCCTCTGCTGAGCAGTGGGTCTATGACACATGACAGGCAGGTCCATTCCACCCGGCAGTGGGACTGGTGCAGAATGACCCCCCAGTCCAGAGACCTCCATGGGGCCCAGTCTGGGGACCCCATTGCCAGGCCAGCCTCCTGCCCATGCCCTGTCACTCCCAATCCAACCTCCAGCCCCTGTGTGGCTCACCAGCTCCTGGGCCCCATCTCCCCCCATGACACACACCCCATAACCCTCCCCGGGCCTTCCCCAGTCCCTGCTATGCCCCACCCCGATGCCGGAGTTCCATCCCCCATCATCCCCTTCTCTGGATGCCCCACCTCCACCTCCCATGTGCCCCCCACCCCCACCTCTGGCAAATCTCCTGTGCCTCCTTCATGGTCTTCCCAGCCTGCACAATGTCATCGTGCTCGAAGGTCATCATGGCCTGCATCTCCAGGATGGTGGCGTAGACCAGGGCGTGGTACATGCTCTCCTTGGTCCTGCCGGGAGCAGGGGGCAGGTGAGAGGAGAGAGACTCCCCCAGCCCCCCAGCAACACCCGCTCCAAGAAGCCCCACCATGCCTTAGCTCACAGTCCATGGCCCAGGGTTGGGGCGGGGACCGTGTTCAAGGGTGGCATGGCCCCTTGTGCCCATTGGGATGTAGCATTGGGGGTGGGGAGGATCAAAGGAACCCCCCAGGCCAGGGCGAGCTTCCCTGACATGCACCCTGCAGATGCCGGGAATCCTCGGCCCGCCGAGGAGGATCAGGGCCAGGGACCATGGGCAGCTCCTCCACCCACCTGGGCTGCAGCTTCTCCAGGCTCTTGCTGAACTGGTTGCAGAGGAAGGAGTTCATGGCCTCCATGCAGTCGTCTAGGGCGGCCGCCAGGCCAGGCGGGGGCCTGTGGGTGGGGAGCAAAGAGGGTCTGGTTAGAGAGTTAGAGATTCCAAGTGAAGGGACCAGGGGGACCCCCTAGTCTGACCCCCAGAAACTTGCCCTGAGTTACTGCAGACTGAAAATCGCACTAATCTAGGAAAACATCCCATCCTGGTGTGAAACTGGTCCATGGTGGAGACTCCACCACGGCCCTGGGTCGGTGGCTCCAGGGGTTAATCACCCTCCCGGTTAAACTCTGTGCCTTCACCCCATCCAGCTTCAGCTTCCATCTCATTCACTCTGCTCTGCGCAACGGCCGAGCCTGCTGGCAAATGCTGGCTCCCCATGGCTGGGAGCAAGTCGCCCTTCGCCTTCCCTTTGGTACACGAACTAGATCGAGCTCCTGGAGTCTCTGGCAGGTTTTCTGACCCTTTAATCCTCCACGTGGCTCCTCTCTGACCCCTCCCCGATTTACCAATGTCCTTCCTGAACTGTGCACACAAGTCCATCAGTAGCCATAAGAACGGTCAGACTGGGTCAGACCGATGGTCCATCCAGCCCAGTGTCCTGTCTGCTGACAGTTGCCGGGTGCCAGGCACTTCAGGGGGAGTGAACAGAACAGGGCAATTATCAAATGATTCATCCCCTGTCGGTCAGTCCCAGCTTCTGGCAAACAGAGGCTAGGGACACCATCCCTGCCCAGCCTGGCTAATAGCCATTGATGGACCTGTCCTCTAGGAACTTTTCTAGCTCTTTTTTAAACCCTGTTCTAGTCTTGGCCTTCACAACATCCTCTGGCAGTGAGTTCCACAGGTCGATTGCATTGTGAGAAGAAATACTTCCTTGTGTTTGTTTAAACCTGCTGCATGTTAATTTCATTGGGTGACCCCTAGCTTTTGTGTTAGGAGAAGGAGTAAATAACCCGTCTTTATTCACTTTCTCCTCACCCGTCAAGATTTTGTAGACTTCTGTCATATCCCCCCCTTAGTTGTCTCTTTTCCAAGCTGAATGGTCCCCGTTTTATTAATCTCTCCTCGTACGGAAGCTGTTCTACCCCCCCAAATCACTTTTGTTGCCCTTTTCTGAACCTTTTCCAATTCTAATACACCCCTTTTGTGATGCAGCAACCAGAACTGCAGGCAGCATTCGAGGTATGGCCGTGCCATGGATTTATATCATGGCATTGTGATTCCAGAGCCAGACACAGAGGTAAATCACCTCTCTGCTCCTACTCCAGATTCCCCTGTTTAAGTATCCATGGTTTGCTTTGGCCCTTTTGGCCCCAGCATCGCATTGGAAGCTCGTGTTCAGCTGATTCTCCACCATGACCCCCAAATCTTTGTCAGAGATGCAGTTCCCCAGGACAGACCCCCCCAGCCTGTAAGTATGACCTATTCTTCATTCCCAGATGTTTACACTGGCCGAATTAAAATGCAGATTGTTTGCTTGCGCCCGGTTTGCAGGGCGATCCAGGTCGCTCTGTATCAGTGACCTGCCCTCGTCATGATTTATCACTCTCCCATTATTTGTGTCGTCCGCAAACGCTGTCCATGGATGATTTGATGTTTTCTCCCAGGCCATTGATAAAATGTCAGATATCGTAGGGCCAAGACCCAGTCCCTGCAGGACCCCACTAGAAACACACCCGCCCAACGGTGATTCTCCATTTGCAGTTACATGTCAAGCCCTCTCAGTTTAACCAGTTTATAAAGGAATTGGCACCTGAAATTGCAAGCCCATTAGCAAGAATTTTTAATGAATCTGTAAACTCAGGAATAGTACCGAATGATTGGAGAATTGCTAATATAGATCCTATTTTTAAGAAAGGAAAAAAAAGTGATCCGGGTAACTACAGGCCAGTTAGTTTGACATCTGTAGTATGCAAGGTCCTGGAAAAAATTTTGAAGGAGAAATTAGTTAAGGACATTGAAGTCAATGGTAAATGGGACAAAATACAACATGGTTTTACAAAAGGTAGATCATGCCAAACCAACCTAATCTCCTTTTTTGAAAAAGTAACAGATTTTTTAGATAAAGGAAATGCAGTGGATCTAATTTACCTAGATTTCAGTAAGGCATTTGATACCGTGCCACATGGGGAATTATTAGTTAAATTGGAGAAGATGGGGATCAATATGAACATCAAAAGGTGGATAAGGAATTGGTTAAAGGGGAGACTGCAACGGGTCCTACTGAAAGGCGAACTGTCAGGTTGGAGGAATTTACCAGTGGAGTTCCTCAGGGATCGGTTTTGGGACCAATCTTATTTAATCTTTTTATTACTGACCTTGGCACAAAAAATGGGAGTGTGCTAATAAAGTTTGCAGATGATACAAAGCTGGGAGGTATTGCCAATTTGGAGAAGGATCGGGATATTATACAGGAGGATCTGGATGACCTCGTAAACTGGAGTAATAGTAATAAGATGAAATTTAATAGTGAGAAGTGTAAGGTTATGCATTTAGGGATTAATAACAAGAATTTTAGTTATAAGCTGGGGACGCATCAATTAGAAGTAACGGAAGAGGAGAAGGACCTTGGAGTATTGGTTGATCATAGGATGACTATGAGCTGCCAATGTGATATGGCTGTGAAAAAAGCTAATGCGGTTTTGGGATGCATCAGGAGAGGCATTTCCAGTAGGGATAAGGAGGTTTTAGTACCGGTATACAAGGCACTGGTGAGACCTCACCTAGAATACTGTGTGCAGTTCTGGTCTCCCATGTTTAAAAAGGATGAATTCAAACTGGAGCAGGTACAGAGAAGGGCTACTAGGATGATCCGAGGAATGGAAAACTTGTCTTATGAAAGGAGACTTAAGGAGCTTGGCTTGTTTAGCCTAACTAAAAGAAGGTTGAGGGGAGATATGATTGCTCTCTATAAATATATCAGAGGGATAAATATAGGAGAGGGAGAGGAATTATTTAAGCTCAGCACCAATGTGGACACAAGAACAAATGGGTATAAACTGGCCACCAGGAAGTTTAGACTTGAAATCAGATGAAGGTTTTTAACCATCAGAGGAGTGAAGTTTTGGAATAACCTTCCAAGGGAAGCAGTGGGGGCAAAAGATCTATCTGGTTTTAAGATTCTACTCGATAAGTTTATGGAGGAGATGGTATGATGGGCTAATGGGATTTTGGTAAGTAATTGATCTTTAAATATTCAGGGTAAATAGGCCAAATCCCCTGAGATGGGATATTAGATGGATGGGATCTGATTTACTATAGAAAATTCTTTCCTGGGTATCTGGCTGGTGAATCTTGCCCATGTGCTCAGGGTTTAGCTGATTGCCATATTTGGGGTCGGGAAGGAATTTTCCTCCAGGGCAGATTGGAGAGGCCCTGGAGGTTTTTTTGCCTTCCTCTGTAGCATGGGGCATGGTTGACTGGAGGGAGGCTTCTCTGCTCCTTGAAGTTTTGAACCATGATTTAAGGACTTCAATAGCTCAGACATGGGTGAGGTTTTTCATAGGAGTGGGTGGGTGAGATTCTGTGGCCTGCGTTGTGCAGGAGGTCGGACTAGATGATCAGAATGGTCCCTTCTGACCTTGGTATCTATGAATCTATGCATCTATAAACTGGACCACACTGAACTGGGACCGTTCTAGTTTTTGCAATTGGAACGTTGTGTGGTACCAAGTCACGGCAATCTGCTTAGATGATATCATCCTATCGCCTCCAACAACCAAATTTGTAATCACATTCAAAAATATCACATTACTTTGACAGGAGCTATTTTCCATAAACCCCTATTGATCAGCATTTGTTACATTACCTGCCTTTAATCTTTTATTAATAGACTCCCATCTCACCAGTATCTTGCCTGGGGCTGATGTCAGGCTGACAGGACTGTAATAATACAGGTCATCCTGTTTACCCTTTTTAAAGACTGTCACAACATTAGCTTTCTTCCAGTCCTTGGGAACGTCCCCATTGTTACAAGGCTTAACTCCTTGGCCAACTCTTTTCAAACTCTAGGATGCAAGTGACCTGCCCCAGTGATTGAAACTGTCTAACTTTCACAGCTATTGTTTAACATCTGGCTGTTATTTTTGGAATAGAAAATATTTCATCATCATCATCATAATATGAAAGGATGACGTGGTCTGACTTTTCCCCCAAACACAGAACAGACGTTTATTTATTAGCAAGGGCTCCTGGGTCTGTTGCAGGAAGAGATTGTACGTAGCATAGAGCAGGTAAGGGGCTGGTGAGTTGCAAAGATGGGAGAGCCCAGGGCTGGGCGAGCAGGGGTTGTGGGTCAGGAGTGAGGGGCAGCAGCAGAGATGGGAGGGGGAGCCCAGGGCTGGGCCATCAGGGGCTGCAGGTCAGGAGTGAGGGGCAGCAGCAGAGCTGGGGGGGGTGTTTATTCAGCACTTTTCTCTCCTTCTGGCCAGCACCGATCAACCCCCTGCCCGCCCCAGCTATGAACATGGACTGACTTCCCCCTCCCCCAGCTGCCAGCCCCCCCACAGGTCAAGGGCAAGGCCTCGGGGCCCTGCTGCTCCCTCTCCCCATGGCCAGCCTCAGCGCTGTGTTTGTCAAGGCCGCAGCCAGCGGCGCTCAGCTGAACCGGTGCCCGGGAGTGCTGAGCAAACACGGGCTTGGCAAGGCCCTGCCAGCGCACCCACCCCACCTTCACGACACGGGGCTGGGCCTGGAGGCTGGGCTGGGCCCCTGCCCCCACCCTCGGCTCCACGCAGGGCGGAGGAAAGGCTCTGGCCAGCGGGTGCCAGGCTGGGCTGGGCACTAGGCTTAGCTGGCACATAGCCTCACGGGCAGGGCCCCTCTGCGGGGTCTGGGATCCCCTGCCATCTGGAGCACAGCCCTGCTCACCAGCTCCTGGCAAACATGGGGCTGTCGGGCTTTGCCCCCCTCGACCCTGCATGCCCCGCACCCTCTGGGCCCCCCAAAACACATGGCTGCACCCCAGGAACCCTGGATATTCCCACAGTGCCCTGGGGGGAGAGGCACCTGTGCCAGAGGCCCGATTGGACTCATCCTGAGTGAGAGCCGACGGTCCGGGGGGAGGGGCCCAGCCCCCCTCTAAACCTTTCCCCCAATGACTCCCACATCAGCCTGCTCCTCTCCCCCAACCCCCCCATATCAGCCTGCTCCCCACCCCATCGCCCCCTGCCCCCCAAGCCCAACCTCCCCTCCCGTAGTTCTGAATCCAGCTGTATATCCCGGCCCCGCCCCGGCCTCCCGTCACCCAGCAGGGACCCCCCAGATCCCGGATGGCCGGGGGGCAGGAGAGGATCCCCCCCCAGGATGACCCAGTGAGGGAAGGAGGCTGGGTGCACCCTGGACCCCCCCCCGGGGAGCAGGCACGGGGGGGGTGACTCTGCATTGCAAATGCATTTCTCCGGGGGGGGAGCCCGCAACAGAAAGACCCAGCGGGCCGTGGGGCGGGGGCTGCAGTGCGGGAGGGGCGCGACGGGGGGAGCAGCCCCGGGCAGAGGGTCCCGCCCCCCTCTAGTCCCGGCTCGGGGGCTCCCCGCCGGGGTCTCTCACCTGCCCGCAGCGGCCGCCAGGGCCATGACGGTCCGGGAGCAGGAAGCGGCTCTGGAGGAACGTGCGGCCGGGACCCGGCGGGGGCGGGGAGGGAGGCGGCTCCGCCCTGCAGGTACCGGGACTCACCTGGCCAGGGCCCCCGGGCAGGGATCCGGCCCCCAGATACCGGGACTCACCTGGCCAGGGCCCCCGGGCAGGGATCCGGCCCCCAGGTACCGGGACTCACCTGGCCAGGGCCCCCGGGCAGGGATCCGGCCCCCAGATACCGGGACTCACCTGGCCAGGGCCCCCGGGCAGGGATCCGGCCCCCAGATACCGGGACTCACCTGGCCAGGGCCCCCGGGCAGGGATCCGGCCCCCAGGTACCGGGACTCACCTGGCCAGGGCCCCCGGGCAGGGATCCGGCCCCCAGGTACCGGGACTCACCTGGCCAGGGCCCCCGGGCAGGGATCCGGCCCCCAGGTACCGGGACTCACCTGGCCAGGGCCCCCGGGCAGGGATCCGGCCCCCAGGTACCGGGACTCACCTGGCCAGGGATCCGGCCCCCAGGTACCGCGACTCACCTGGCCAGGCCCCCCCGGGCAGGGATCCGGCCCCCAGGTACCGGGACTCACCTGGCCAGGCCCCCCCGGGCAGGAATCCGGCCCCAGGTACCGGGACTCACCTGGCCAGGCCCCCCCGGGCAGGGATCCGGCCCCCAGGTACCGGGACTCACCTGGCCAGGCCCCCCCGGGCAGGAATCCGGCCCCCAGGTACCGGGACTCACCTGGCCGGGCCCCCCGGGCAGGGATCCGGCCCCCAGGTACCGGGACTCACCTGGCCGGGCCCCCCGGGCAGGGATCCGGTCCCCAGGTACCGGGACTCACCTGGCCGGGCCCCCCGGGCAGGGTTCCGGCCCCCAGGTACCGGGACTCACCTGGCCGGGCCCCCTGGGCAGGGATCCGGCCCCCAGGTACCGGGACTCACCTGGCCAGGGCCCCCGGGCAGGGATCCGGCCCCCAGGTACCGGGACTCACCTGGCCAGGGATCCGGCCCCCAGGTACCGCGACTCACCTGGCCAGGCCCCCCCGGGCAGGGATCCGGCCCCCAGGTACCGGGACTCACCTGGCCAGGCCCCCCCGGGCAGGAATCCGGCCCCAGGTACCGGGACTCACCTGGCCAGGCCCCCCCGGGCAGGGATCCGGCCCCCAGGTACCGGGACTCACCTGGCCAGGCCCCCCCGGGCAGGAATCCGGCCCCCAGGTACCGGGACTCACCTGGCCGGGCCCCCCGGGCAGGGATCCGGTCCCCAGGTACCGGGACTCACCTGGCCGGGCCCCCTGGGCAGGGATCCAGCCCCAGGTACTACGGGAGTCACCTGGCCGAGGCCTCCGGGCAGGGATCTGGCCCAAGGTACCAGGACTCATCTGGCCAGGTGCCCACAGGCAGGAGTCCGGCCCCCGGGTGCCAGGGACTCACCTCTCATCTCCCAGCCTGAGTTCTGGGCGGGGGCAGAGCCTATCAGCCTTTACACCAATCTGCCCCTTGCTGGGGTCACAAACGCTTCCAGCCTAGCACTTTGGCATCAGTTTGTGTGAGCAGGGCCGGTTACATCAGGGGGCTGGGTCGGGGGGAGCCTTGCTGCTGGGGCCCTGGGCTGGGACTCTGGAGATCTCGCTTCAAGTCCCAACTCCTCCACAGACTCCCTGCATGACCCTGAGCCAGTCCCTCCCCAGCTCTGTGCCTCAATTTCCCCTCCTCTCCTTTGTCTATTGAGTTTGTGAGCTTTATGGGGCAAGGACAGTTCTCAATGCATCAGTGCAGCACCCAGCCCAACCCTGGGTCTGTTCAGGGCCCAGTTTATGGGGGCCCTGGTCCCCCTCAGGGTCTGTGCAGTACCTGGCACAATGGTGGGGGGCCCAATTTTTGCTGGGGCTCCTTTGTGCTACTGGGATATAATTAATATATTGCAGATCTGCCCAAGAGCGGGAACTGCTGAAAAACTCTCCAGCCCCCCTGCCCAGCACCAGTCCTGGTCCTGGAGCCAACAGCAGCTCCAGCAGGCCGCAGAGGGACACAGCTGTCCTAGTGTAGACTTGCACCGACTCCATCTGCTTTGCACAAATGTGGCCAAACCTGCTTTCTGGGCCCTCCCGGCAGCTGCAAGCCTGGCCCTTGCTGAGCGGGCCCCTTAGGTGGAGAACCACCTGGGCTTGGGCTAGTCCATTGTAGCTTAGCCAGGGCCCTCAGCTCACGTCACCAGCCTCCAGGATACATGACATGACTCACCCTGGAGAAACAGCCCCCCGGGACAACCCAGAGGTGGCTGCATTTCAGCACTGGGCAAGGGATCCCTGCCTGAACAGCCCCCGCACCCCACCCAGAGGCAGCCGCATTAGTAGCCAGTGAAGCGATCCAGCTATACTGTTGTAAGATGCTTTGAGGGATGAATGATGCTAAAAAAACCCCTGCAATTAGCCTGTCCCCCAGCTCCAGCCACAGTAGCCAAGGCCTTGTTCCCAGGGGGTTTAGCCTCACGGTAACAGTCTCCAAGCTCCTCCCGCCCCTGCAGAACGGAGCCCTGGCAACCATGAACACAGCGGGCGAGCCACGCTGCCAGCAGCTCCGACGGGCTGGGCCCAGCCAGACCCCGCGGCCATGCGGTCCCTGCTGGCCAGCCAGGAAACGGTCCCTCAGCTCACACCGGCTGCTGCCTGGAATTGCTCCAGCGTCCCTGGTGAGGACGGACCCCAGGGAGGCCTGGGGGGCCTGGACCTGGAGCAGCCTCAGAGACACGGGCTGCTAGCGGCCAGAGCTGATTTCTCCAGGGGGCCCTGTGGCAGCTCCGAGAGGCTGCTGGGAGATTGGCCCCGTGTGGCCCTTCGCCCAGGCACACACACCCATGATGAGGCAGGGGGGAGGGGGGCTCAATCAGTGCCAGTTGCCCTGCCCCCACCCTCCGAGGGGGAGGGGCTGCTGGGAATCAGGACTCATGCCCCATTCATGGAAAAAGAAGGGTTGAGCCTTCCCTCGCTGACCCCAACCAGGAGTTGGAGCCCGGCACGTCAGCTGCTGGCCCTGGGGAGCAGCTCCATGCTCCTGTGGGGGAGCCCGGGCCAACCCCTGTCCCCTCCCAGCACAGGCATGTTTAATCATCCACTCTCACTTATTCTGCGCCTTAAAATAGCTCTCCCCTCTGTTCCCCTCGACCGCTTGCAGCTTCCCCCAGGCGTGGTTTGGAAAGAACATGCCGGAGACGGTAGCTTTTAGGAGGTTCTGACCCATCCTCATCAGTGAGCGGCAGGGGCAGCTCGTTTATTTCACATTCCATTCATAGCACCCCAAAAACAGTAGGTGTGAAACACTCAGCCTTAGACAGGGAGAGAGGCCGCCTGGGGGAACTGAAAGCTATGGGGGAAATCTACACCCAAGGGCCGGGCCTGCTTCATTCCCCAGAGCCGGGGGGGAGGGGGGGCTGGCCTGGTGCTCCCATCACCCCACCCAGTTTGGGCTAGAGCAGAACAGCTCAAGATTGAAACAAATGAAGCCGGACCCTTGAGCTTGACCAGCCAGCCAGCCGAAGCGCCTTCCCCTAAGGCTGCTGGGAAATCTAGCCCCCCCGCCCACCAATTCTGTTAAATCAGCAGCCCGTGGGCTGCGAGGGCTGGTCTATGCTGAAAATTTACATGGACACATCACATCTCGCAGGGGTGTGAAAACCCCCCGCTGCCGAGAGCCAACCCCACTAAACCCAGGGACAAATTCTGTCCCGGCCCAAGCTGCCACCGCTCTGGGAGGTGGATTAACTCCCAGCGTTGGAGTGAGAGTCTATTCTGAAGAGCTCAAGCAGTGTTTTCAGCAGAGATGCAGCCCGAGACTCCAGCACCGCCCCAGCATTCGAGGCCAGTCTCCCACGCTACCCCCGCAGCTCCGGAGAGAAACCAACAGGCGCTGGGGCCTCAGGAGCTGCTGCTAAATTAACAGGTGCAACAAAGCCGCCATGGGGCCGGGGCCAGTGCCAGGCAAGGGGGAGCAGTACCACCCAGAATGGCAGGGTGCTTAAAACCAGAGGCAATTCTGACTGATGAGGCTGGCGCGTGGAGGCCCAATTCTAGAACAACCTCCCCAGTTACACTTCCCCTGTCCCACAAGGTGGGTGGGTAAGAACCACCCTCTTTTGGTTTTAAATTTCCATGTAATCCTTCCATCCCAACCCCCACTCCTCCCCTTGTATGTACTTCATCAAATCTATCCCATCTGCCATCTTCACCCCAAGAGTTTGATTGGGCCCTTGGTTAGCAGGTACAGACCCCGTGGCCAGTTAGGAACATTTTAAGTACAACCAAGAAAACAAACCAACCCCAAAACAAACTGCAAATGCTAGGACACCGCTCCTTTAAGATGGAACTGTGGCCAGGAGGCAAGGCCTGGATCTAACCAATGGGCACTTTTCACTTGAGGCATCGCTAAGAATGTGGGCTTAGCAAACTCTTGTCCCCACCCACTTTGGAACCCATGTTCCCACCTCCTTAAAGTCAAACGGGCTTAATTTAGCTGAGCCTCTTTCACAGCTACCCTGCAATATCACGGCATTTAGGAGTTATTTATGGCTTCAGGATATACTTTAGAGGCAATTACTCTGTTCTCTTTGCAGCTGCACCAGGTGGGATTTGTATGCAACAGAATGGCCCAGAAAGTCAGGAGTTACTTCAAAGGGGTGTCAAGGTTTTTGGGGCATGAGACAGGGAAAGAAATAGGGATGCAGAAACGGGTGTGATGATCTAGAAAAATCAGCCATGTTAGCATTAAATTAGCAGGGAGGAGGTGGGACGATGCTGGATTTTAATCTGATCTTTTCAGAAGTGGGTCAGAGCACATCTGCTTTGTAAGGGGAGGAGAATCGGATTTTTAAATTACCAGAGCGAAGAGGGTATTTTTTAATGTTGTTTTTAAAATAATCCCATTATCCTGGGGATAAAAGTTGCCCTGTTTCAAATAAATAGATTTTGATCTAATAGATCTGTGGTTTTTTTAATCCCCCAATGAGGAGAAAAATCAAGGTTAAAAAGACATCCTAGTGTTTACTTCCCTTAAAACTCCAGTAGAATCTGAAACAGGGCTTAAATCAAGCAGAAGGGGCTGATTTGCAGCACTTTTCAAAGGGGTAATTTAAAGAAGATTCTCTAAGGGTAGGCAAGGTTTTAATGGCTTTCCATCTCCCTCGGCACAGCCCAGGCACCAAGGTCTGAGGACTAAATGCTGCACAAGCCACCCTGTTGAGGGACCTGGCTCCGAAAGTCAAACCCTTTTTTTTCCCTCACAGCAGCCCTGGCTCAGCATGGACTATTCTAAGGCAGCACCCACACCTTGCCTTCCACAGCAGCGCGGCTGGGAGCTAGCTGAGAGTTTCGATGCATGCCTCGCAGGGAGGGTAGGACAAATGCCAGAGCAGCTGGTTCTTAAAAACAGGTTGGGCTCACAGGAAGCCAGTTCTCAACCCTCCCGGATCGTTAAGCTGTACCCAAGAGTTTAAAAGGGATCTGGAGCCAACTGCTAGCAGAAAGCGGTTAGTTTAAACACAGCCTCATCTAGGAGCAGGGATCTGTGCTCTACTCAGCATGGATCCAGACTGCCAACATGGTTTAGCCTCTTCTATACAGGCAAAACCAAACACTAACACAATAGGCTGGGAGTGGGGTGGGCCCACTGTAATCTGTGTGAGCCATGCAGGTTCGAAGCGGGATAGATAGGGTCTAACACTGGTTGTTGGCTGGGTCATGGCAGAAACCGGGACTGGGGAAGGGAAATTAAAGGAGACCAAACACACGGCTAGTGGGTGATGGATGGAAGCAGAGTAGCTCAGCCTTTCCACAGGGGCTGGTCATCTCAACAGAAAAACAACAAAGCAATCTGCACACAAGTTCTGGGCTGGGCGAGGAGCCCACAGACCCCCCTACCAGCCCCAAATCCCTTCTCCCCACCCCAGAGCAAGCCCCATGCAAGAGAGGGGCGCAACTGAATTTACCCACAGCACAGGTGCCGGGGGGAGGGGGGCTGGGACTAGGGGCTGGTTCTGCTACTCAGATCCCCAGCTGTCCAGTTCCACGGGGAGGGGGAAAAAGAGCATTTCCTCAAGCCAGAAGGCTGGGCTGGTCTAATCTGGATGCAAGTTTGTCTGATTGGGGGGGAGGGGGGAATTTGGGGTCTCTCCCATGTACCCCTTAAATAGACAGGAATAGATATAGAGAGAATTTTTTCATATATAAAATTTTTTTCTTCCTTTTTCCTTGCATCACTCGTCATCGAAGTTCTGACTCAGCAGGAAATTGGCAGCCAGGTTTTCATTCTTCTCACAAGCAAAGTACGCCTGGATGACCAGACTTTCCGGGAATCCTAAGGCCTTTAACTGAGGGGACACAAAGAGAGAAGAGTCAAAAGGATCCTACCTGGGAACCCTACTCCTCTCCGCCGCCCTCTGGAAGTGAGCCACTCCGGAGCAGAGTGCCTGAGCCCACTTGGGATGCTCAAATGCGGGGGTGAAAGAGGGGCTGTGAACCCCTCAGGTTCAGGGGGCTGGGGGAGAATTCCCCAGAATCCAGGCACTGCGGAGGACGGCCATGCTGTCTTTGAGGACCCCTCGTGCAGGGGCACAGCCCTGCACCCCAGGAGGCCTGTGACCTTAAAAGCAGCTCTCCCCTGCTCCCAGCCCAGTGCTATCTCCTGGAGGCCCGGCAATCTCACCCGCGGTCCCCGCACCAGGAGCTGTAACCACCACAGGGCGGGGGTGAGGTGCCAGCTGGCAGAGCCGAGCTGAGGTTTGGAGATGCAGCTGGAAACCGCGGCCGAGTTGTTCTGGAGCACAGAAGAGCGTGCTGGCTGCCGGGAGCCAAGACGCAGGATGCGGACCTGAGCCTGAACCTACAGGAGGAGGAAAGAATCCACGGGAACAAATGGTACAGCTAGATTCTCGGTGGGATGCAGCCAGGGAGACCACGCCAGGCTGGGGAAGGCACTGAAAGAACTGGAGGCTCAGTGGGATTCTACCTGGCCCTAGAAGAGGAGAACGAAGGTGAGAAGACGATCAACATCTGGCTCAGGCAGCAGTGCTGCCAGGAGGGCTTTGGGATGTTTGACCACTGGGAGGCAGTCACGGGCAGAGGACTGTTCTCTGGGGACAGACGCCACCAGAGCGGGGAGGGCGACAGATGTCTGGGATGGAGGTTGGCACAACCGATTAGAAGAAGAGCTTTAAACTAGGGACTCAGGGCGGGCGTAATCTCCACACCTGACTAACAGTGAGCAGGAGGAAAGTCAAGTATAAGAGGATATGGCAAGGGAGAAAGGACCAATGGAGGGTAGGAGAATGGATGACAAAGTCCCAACGCCACTGACAGCAACGTTGGGAAGGGGATACTGCAGTAGAACGACTGTCCCTTATTGGGTGAAGAACATGGGTGCTGTCCCTTATTGGGTGAAGAACATGGGCGAAGCTGAGCAGACTACGAAGACATCTGTCCAGTGACGCAAGGCGCCTGGGGAACAACGTGGAGGGAAAGAAGTGAAAGCCGAGACGATCGGGAGAAGAGAACTGGTGAGTGGAGCACAGGCACTGAAGGGAACGTGCCGTGCAGGGGACAGAAGTAAAGGAAAAGCGGGGAGGTGCAGCACTGGATGTTAATGACGAGGAAGAGTGGAAAGAAATGAGAAGTGACAGAATGGATAAAACAGAACCTATCTGGGTCACAACCACTTTGGGGAAGAAAGCTCAGAGGCGCTCCGCTGGGATGGTGCTTGGGGTCTGCTATCGACCCTCAGGATCTGGAGAGAGACCTCTAATGAACTCAACATGAATGGGAATTGGGATTACAGAAGACTTTAATCTCCCAGACTAATTGGGGGACAAGCGCTCCCAATAACAGTAGGGTCCAGGTGTTCCTTGATGGGACAGCTGACAGATTTCTTCACTGAACCATCAAGAGCTGATTTCGTTTTGGTAAGAAGTGAAGGCCTCATAGAAGAGCTGGTTGTAGAGGGACAACCTTGGTTTGAGTGCTCATGACCTAATTCACCATAAATGGAAGGATAAACAAAGTAGGTCTGAATCTAGAGTCCTGGATTTCAAAAGGGCAATTTTAAAAAAATGAAGGGAAGCAGTTTGGGAATCGGACTGGTCTGGAGAACTCAAGGATCTGAATGCGGAGGAGGCTTGGAATTATTTTAAGTCAAAGGTGCAGAAATGGTCTGAAGCCTGCATCCCAAGCATGGGGGGGAAAATCACAAGGAAGGGCTGCACATCAAGCATCTCAACCAGGGGATTGAGAGCAGAAAACCTGAAAGGAACAGAAGGTGGGATGGATCAGCAAAGAACACTTTCTGACCTCCAAGAGGGAGTGTAGGGGAGAATGCCAAAAGCCAGGCAGAGCTGGAGCTTGCCAAGGAAATTAAAACCACCAGGAAATGGTTCTTTAGCCATAGAAATAAAAAGAAAACAAGGAAAGAAGAAGTGGGACTGCTAAGCACTGCGGATGGGGAGGAGATTAAAGATAATCTAGGCCTGGCCCAACACCTAAACGAAGGCGGTGTCTCGGTTTTTCATAAGGGTGATGCGTTTTGGGGGGGGCAGTGGCAGGGCACTTAAGGGCACGAGGATATGGAGGTAGAAATGACCATAGCCGAGATGGAGGCCAAACTCAGTTTAACAGGAGCACGTTGGGGGGCCGGGATAATCTCCATCCAAGAATATTAAAGGAACTGGCATGTAAAATTGCGAGGCCAATAGCAAGCAATTTGTAATGAACCTGTAAACTCGGGGGTCGTCTCCTGTGACTGTGGAATTGCTAACACAGTACTTGTATTTAAGAGGGCCGGGGGAATGACAAAGTGATCCAGGAAACTACAGGCCCTTTAGCGTGACCTCCATTGACTGCAGAGTAATTAAGGACAGAGGTAAATGATAATTGGGAATAAAGACAACATGGATTTACAAAAGTTAGATCTCGACAGACCAACCTGATCTCTGATTTTGAGAAGAGCTCTGATTTGCTAGACAAAGGAAGTGCAGTAGATCTAGTCTACCTGGATTTCAGTAAAGCATCCGATACATTTCCCACATGGAAAATTAGTTCTATTGGAGAAGATGGGAATCAGCAGGAGAAGCGAAAGGTGGGTAAGGAACTGGTTAAAGGGAAGACTGAAAGGTGAATGGTCAGGCTGGAGGGAGGTTACTAGAGGAGCTGGTCAGGGATCCGTCTAGGGACTAATGTTACTGAACATTTTAAGGTGATGCAGCTGTGTCCTAGGATGCATCAGGGGAGGTATTCCCAGTAGAGACAGGGAAGAGTTAGTGCCATTATACAAGGCACTGGGGAGACCTCACCTGGAATACTGGGTGCACTTCTGGGCTCCCACGTGTAAGAAAGATGAATTTGGACTAGAAATGGTACAGAGAAGGGTGATCCGAGGAATGGAGAACCTACCTTATGAGAGGAGACTCAAAGAGCTTGGCTCGTTCAGCCTAACCACACGAAGGCTGAGGGGAGATCTGATTGCTCTCTATACATCAGAGGGAAAATACCAGGGAGGGAGAGGAGTTATTTAAGGGCCAATGTTGGCACAAGCATAAATGGCTAGAAACTGGCCATCAACAAGTTTAGGCTTGAAATTAGATGAAGGTTTCTAACTATCAGAGGGGGAAGTTCTGAAGCAGCCTCCCAAGGGGAGCAGCGGGGGCAAAAAACCCAACTGGCTTCAAGATGGAGCTGATCAGTTTCGGGGGGGATGGGATAGTGAGACTGTCTACAATGGCATGTGGCTGATCTGCGACTGCTAACAGCAAAGATCTCCAAGGGCCAGTGATCGGACACTAGGTGGGGAGGGCTCCGAGTTACCACAGAGAGTTCTTTCCAGGTGTCTGGCTGGTGGGTCTCATCCATGTGCTCAGGGTCTAACCAATCACCAAGTTTGAGGTTGGGAAGGAATTTTCCCCCAGGTCAGATGGGCAGAGGCCCTGGTTGTTTTTTCCCTCTGCAACATGGGGCCTGGGTCACTTGCAGCTTTGAACTAGAGCAAATGGTGGATTCTCTGTAACTTGAAGTCTTTACGTCAAGATTTGAGGCCTTCAGTAACTCAGCCTCCCTCTATGGGCTTGTTCCAGGAGGGGGTGGGTGAGGTTCTGTGGTCTGAGATGTGCAGGTCAGCTTAGGTGATCAGGACAGGCCCTTCTGGCCTTAAGGTCGATGAGTCTATGGAGGTCACCATGAACCCAGCAACGGCCCTTTCTGGATCTGACCAGGTGGGAAAGTCTCCCGTGTTCACTCTGAAAACTAATGATGCCATTTGGACCCACGTTTCAGCAGAGGTGTCCAGCTCCTCTGGGATATTTTGGGCGGACCTTGGCAGCGCTGCCCACCAGGGAAGATCACATCCATTTTGGGGAGAGGACCAAATTAATTATGCTCCATTGCTTTGCAAAATCAGAGATGTCTACTCTCCTCCCCACAATGCACCTCTGTCCCATCTGAATCACCACCCCCAATGTTATCAAGGCTACAACTTGGCCCTTATGTTAATAACTAAACTTGGTTCTTATTCAACCCCCAGCTCCAGGTGCTCAGCATCAGACCAGATCAGGCTTTTAGAGCTGTCAGGGACAGACAGAAAGACTCCAGGAGTCCTGGCCTCCAGCTCCTCCCCCCGGCTCCAACCACTAGATCCCAACTCCTGGCACAGAGCTGGGGATAGTACCCAGGAGCCCTGGCTCCCAACCTCGCCAGCCTTCCCCCAAGACCCCACTGCACCCTCGTTGGGGCTCTCCAGTGCAGGAATCCTGTGGCATGCCCAGCAGGAAAGGTGGCTCCTGGCACAGCTAGCACCCCCTCTTACCCTTTCTATGGCTTCTTTTTCCTGAGGCGTGACCTGGATGTAGTTCATCTGGGGAGATTCCTCTCCGATGGCCCCGATCTCCCCCTCAATGTCAGAGATGTCAGCCATCTCGCCCAGCGGCTCGTTCAGCATCTGGATGAACTGCTCTTGGTGCTGGCTGATTTGCTGGGGAGGGCAATGAGAAGGGGGATCAGGGTTAGGGAGAGACGTGCCCCCCCCCCAGAGCAGGGCCTCCACAGCCCCTTTTCCCATCAGGGAAACTGAGGCACAGAAAGGGGCAGGGACTTGTTCGAGGTCATAAAGTGACACAGTGGTGGAGCCAGGGTTAGAACCTAGGAGTCCTGGCTCCCCGCCCCACCCCCTGCTCTAACCCATCAGACCCCACTCCCCTCCCAGAGCCAGGCATAGAATCTGCCTCCCCCCATTCCAGACACACTCCCCTCCCAATATTACTTCCCAGCTCCTCCTCTATGGCCTCTTTCAGCTCCTGCCCCCCTTTACCTGCAGTAGCTGGGGGTTCTCCTGGCCCAGCTGCTGGAGCAGGGCTGGGAGCAGGGCTGGATTCTGCTGGATCACCTGTCGCATGTTCTGGAACTGGGGCTGGTCTCTCAAGAACTCCAGCGGGTTCTCACCTGTGGGGAAGGAGTGGGCGGGGTGAAGCCAGTCCATGCCTTGAAGGGGCAGGGCCCACCTGAGCCATTCTGCCGCACAGGTGGGGCATTGGTGATCACAGGATATGGGAGGGCATCTAGCCAGGGGGAAGAGGGCCTGGAGCCACTCCCTGAAGGACCAGTTTGGGTCACCACTGACACCCCCTGGATGCATGCTTTCCGTGGCCTTCCATAGCCCATGTTCCACAGGTGCAAGAGCCTTCTTCCACGCAGCTCCAGCCCCTGGCCTGGCCGCCCTAGGTCTCCCCCTCCCACCACGCTCCCCAAGTCTCGCATAGGTGTGGGAGGACCATGTCACTGACCTTCAGGTGCTGGCTGCTCTGTGGGTTGGCTCTCCTGGATCGGGGCTCTCTCTGGCTCGGAGGTGCCTGGGATGCCCTGTGAAGTCAAAGGGGCATCGTTAGTGCTGTCCAGTGCCCCTCCCCCCACAACAGCCCCTGCCCCACAGGGTTCACCCCGCAAGGGGCCAGAAAGGAACTCAGTCTCTAGGGTTTGCCTGGCGCCCCATGTCCTGCCAGTGAGGGAGTGAGCTAGCCTCAGGCAATGCGGGCACCCCTGCTCATTTCACACAGGGTCCCAGAGGGCTGAATCAGAACCGGTGTCCTTACGGGGTCAGACTCCGTATCCCACATCTGTAAGCCATCCAGATGTGGATGGAAAAAAAATCATTTGCCCCAAGTCACAGAGCAAGTCAATGGCAATCAAACCCAGGAGTCCTGGCTCCCACACCCCACTCTAACCACTAGACCTCATTCCTCTCGGAGCTGGGGAGAGTCCTGGCTCCGAGCTCCGCTGCTCTAACCTCCGAAACCCCCTCCCCGAGCTGGGGATAGAATCCAGGAGTCCTGCCCCCCTCGCTAGACCTGTTCCGAGTCCCGGCACTCCCTTACCGTCAGCAGGTACTCCACGGCTCGGTGGGGGTTGTTGTAGCTGGCCCGGAGGGCAGCCACCACCCGCTCCCGCTCATATCCCATGGACATGATCTCTGTTAGCATCGTCTCGTACTCTGAACCGGTCACTGCAGGTGAAAGGGGACAACAGCCTGGGCTGAGGTAGAGCCAGCAGTCTTGGGGTGCCCAGCACATGCTCACCAAGGGAAAGGGGAACACAGCCCTTCCCCCTCCACCAGCATCTCCCAGCAGGGGCGTTCACCCTCCCCTCCCCAGCGTGGGATCACCTCCCCTCTCCACCCGCAATCCCCACAGGGGAAGTGACTCTACCCTAAATCAGGGGCAGACCTGGGCCTAGAACCCAGGAGTCCTGGCTCCCTGCTCCCACACCCCACCCTGTCCATGACTAGGGCTCCTGGGTGCTACCGTAATACAGCTAATTAACACCCACCCCTCATGTCCACCTGAGCTGGAGATGGAACCCAGCCCACACATGCTGGGAAAAAACCCAGGAGTCCTGGCTCTCAGCCCTGGCCCCTAACCACTAGACCCCATTCCCCATGCATAGCTGGGAAGGGAACCCCAGAAGTCTTGGCTACCAACCCCCCGGCCTTCTTTCCCTAATTCGGCTCCTCTGCTAACAAATGACTGGAACCGGTCACCTTTTATCCTTGGAACAGACACAGCCCAGGCTGCCCCAGAGCAGCCGGCAGCAGAGACCCAACCAACTCATCAAACAGGGCACTGAACAACCCGGGGCTTGGAACCTGCCCTGCACTGAAACCCAAGATCGCGATGAAGGAGGTAGCTCCCAACACCCTGGTCGAGCCATCAGCCCACCCCCACGCCCCCCAGACAGCAGGGAAACCCTGCGAAGGGGGGTCCTGCTCCTGGCACCCGTACACCAGCATCGGGAAGAGGGGGTTGTTTTATCCAGCGACAGCCACCAGAGGGCGCCCCCGCCCCATGAGCTCATGCTGCAGTGTTTGCCCCTTGGGAGCTATGGAGCAGCCAGCCCGGGGTGCCGACAGGAGCTCTCTGCTGTCACCCAGGGACCCCGGCCGCCTGCCCCAGCCCCAGCGAGGGGATTTCACCTACCCAGGGTGGAAGCCGCGTCGTCTGGGCGCCCCACGCTACCTGAAGAGGGAACAGAGCTGCAAATTTAAAAGAGAGGAATAGTAGCTGGCTCCTTCCAAACAGCCGGGCAAGAAGCAAACCGCCAGGGGCCAACACTGCGCTGTGGCAGCCGGGCCAGGCTCCCTGAGCCGGGAGGAACCACAGGGCAGGAGGCAGCAAAGGTCCCTTCTCCCTGCGATCTGACCCCCAGGCCCTGCCTGCACTAGGAAAGCGGTGTGGTTCTGAACGTTACCAAGTGTGTTTGAAATCCCATGGACACAGCTCGCAAGTTTGGTGCCTCTGGAGTTTGCGAGCGGGTCCCCGCTCTGCCTTTCTTGGCTGGAGTGCACTCCGTTTGTGCAGCGCCTGGCACAACGGGGTCTTGGCATATGGCCTGGGCACAGCCATAATACCACTAACAGCCACTAGCAACTCTTAGGATCCCAGGTCTCAGATTGTGGCTATGGCAGAAAATTCCTCTGGTTTCAAGTTCAGCTGGATTTTTTGTTTTCAGACAGTGCACACCCCAGGGTGGAGGCCTTTATGCCCTGCTGGGTGACCGTGGGCAAGTCATGCCTCCTGCCTCAGTTTCCCCATCTGTAAAATGGGATAATGCTCCTGACCAAGTGCTTTGAGATCTACCAAGGAGTTATTGTTTCAGCTCGGGTGACACTGTTCCCAACAGGCTGAAGCTAATCCACCAGATCCAGCTCTGACAGCGGAATCAGGGTCCATCCTGGGGTAACAATGTCTGAATATTGGTGACCTCACAGATGAATTTTTAGAAGCCTGCCTGATGCTGCTTGGAGCACTCAGCAGCTGACCTCCCAGCGAGCTGTCACATGCTGGCTCTCCCTCTCCTTGCTGCCGACCCCCTTGCAAGGACCCACCTGAGGGGAGGCATAGCTCAGTGGTTTGAGCATTGGCCTGCTAAACCCAGCGCTGTGAGTTCAATCCTTGAGGGGGCCATTTAGGAATCTGGGGCAAAAATTGGGGATTGGCCCTGCTTTGAGCAGGGGGTTGGACTAGATAACCTCCTAAGGTCCATTCCAACCCTGATATTCTATGATTTTATCACCACCTGCTGCCACGTTAACCTTCTTGGGGCTAGGCCTGGCGGGACCCAAGCCCACAAGTTTGCGCCAGCTGCTCTCTGACAACACGGGCATCTTCTCTCCAACACTATTTCGAACAAATGCTCGTCTTTTCCGCCCAGGAGACAAGCAGGGTCTTCGCCACATCTCAAAGGGCGCCAGGTCACTAACTGAAACTAAACAGATTTGCAATCCACCCTGAAATCAAACCAGTCCCGCTGCTCATGGGGACGGGCTCTCGGCCAGCAGCCTGGCTCATTCTGTGCTTTACAGGCAAGCTCAGTGCACCCCCAATCCCTTTCTGTCCCCACAGCTCAGGGGATGCGATGTGCATACAGAGATGGCCATTCACCCGCAAGAATCCTGAAGCACGCTGCAGTCTGTGTATGTGGGATCACTGCAGTGTAGCCACCTCTGGGGTGAAAGATGACAGCTGCTTTACAGCCACATGGCAACATTACGCTTAAAAAACCCCCCAAAACACAGGGAGTCAGGTATCACTGCACGGATGGGGAAACTGAGGCACAATAATGCAAAGTGACTTAGCCAGTCATACAGTGAATCTGTGGAAGGGCTGGGAATAGGACCCAGGAGTCCCGATTCCTAGCCCCTTTGCTCTAACCACTAGATCCCACTCCTCCAAGTTAAAGATGTCCCAGGTTCCCACAAAGGAAGGTTAAGCCCGCACCCTGAAGTGGAAGGCATCCCCCTGCCCCGGGGCATGACATTGGGGTACCTGGCATGACAGAGCTATGGGACACAAACAGGCAGGTGCAGGGAGGGGGCACATGCTCTCAGGTCTTACCCGGCAGTGGATTCGGGCAGCGTGACAACAGCCGGCTCCTCCGGAGGCTTCTCCTCGCTCGGCGCCAAACGCATTGGGGGCGGGACAGCGTCAGCACCGGCCGCAGGCGCCGGCGTCTGCCCCACCGACGGGGCTGGCTCTGGGGCACTGGCCGGCCCAGCGTCGCCAGGGGAGGGGGCTTGGACGCCTGAGTTGGATTTGGTCTGAGAAAACAAGCAGTGTTGAAGGGTGCGGCTGGGGTCTCTGTCCCCCGCTCCCCAGCCACACGCGAGGCGATCAGCTCCCAACCCCCCAGGGAAGCAGCTGCGGTGAAGGGGGGTAGGAAGGAACTCCCCTTCGGCACTGGCTGACTGCGTGTGTTATACAATCAGCACTCACTGTGAGAGGAGAGCACCCCCTAGCAAGCCCCCCTTCCCTGCTCCCCACAGCGCAGCACCCCCTAGTGCCACTCTGGGGTCAGCCTCAACGGTGAGGGGAGAGCGCCCCCTACTGAGCGGGTGTGAAAAGCAAGCCCATCTTGATGCTGCCTTCTTTCCGCAGCATCCCAGCCAAGGGCAGCTCCTATCTCTGTCCCGGCAGCCCAGCCACGAGTGAGGCAGGGCCCGGCCGTACCTTGGTCACCATGACCACCACGAAGTTCTTCTCATCGATCTTGTACTCCTTGATGGCGACGTCGTCGCTCAGGATCTTGCCGGCATAGATCAGCTTCTGGCCTGACACGGGGAAAGCCTCCTTGCCTTTCTCGGCCTCAATCTTCTCCTTGAGGACCCGCACCTGCCAGGCGGGACGAGATGGCCCCATCAGCTGGGTATGCGGATCCCAGCATGGCCAGGAGGGGGAACACCTCTCCTTCCCCACTCTGCTCCCCGCCCCAGCAGCAATATTAGGCGGGAGGATTAAGGAGGTGTCAGGTCAGTTTGGTTTGTTCCCATCCTGGTTCTCTACATCCTAGTCTGGTCCTGCAGGAAAGGCCCTGACCTGGGACTCAGGAAATCTGGATCTGCCGCCAACTCCCTGGGTGTCCCGGGGCAACTCTCTGGCTCTGAGCTGCCAACCTGTTGCCCAGATGCTGCACCTGAGTCCCACCCTGCATTTACCCTCATTGTGATGGTGACAGCCTCTCACTGTGTGTGGGCAGCGCCCGGCCTGATGGGGCTTGATCTTGGCTGAAGCATCTAGATAACCCCTATGTAACCTCATAGCTGCTTAGACTGGAAGCTCTTTGGGACATAGACCATCTCCGTTGTATGTTTGTACAGCGCCTTGCGCAGTGGGGTCCATGGCTGGGACGCCAGACCCTACTCCAATACACCTACTCAATAATGTACAGCGCCCAGCACAGTGGGGTTCTGGGCCACAACCAGGGGTCCTGGTCACCACTGTAATACAACTAAGTAATACATGAAAGACACCAGATGCGCTCTCTGGGGCAGGTCACTGGGTGTCTTGGGCTCACATCTGCCCATTGCCCACAGCCAAGCGGCATCTCCAACTCTCCCCCGGCTGCCAGGATTGCCCAAAGCTCCAGTCACAGCTGAATGGTGTCAACCAAGCCAGGGACATGCATGCACAGACTCGGGACCCCCCAGCACCCCTCTGCCTGGCTCGGGGCGTTTCAGGGGGACATGCTTTGCTTGTGATGGAAGCAGCTTCCCCGCAGGGGCAGGGCCAGGCCGGATTACAGAACCCAGCAGTAGCTCTTGGAACGGGAGGCCGAGGCACTGGGGAACCGGGACAGCTGCTGCTGCAGCTAACGCAAGCCGGAGGCTCCTTCCTGAGGGCACCTAAGGGCTCAGGAGGATCCATGCTGGACACTCGGGTGCCAAGGACGACTCGTCACTCGGAACCAAGCTGTATTTCTACACACTTTAACTAGGGTTCGCCCTGGCCAGCCAACACCACACTGTGGCCAGCCCTGACCGTGAGGGTAGAGTGGGCCCTACTGCACCTCCAGAGCTATTCCCTGCAGCACAGTGCCCCCTACTGCTGCACCGGGGCAGCACTGACTGCGAAGTGCCCCCTGCTGAGCCCCTCCCCCTTGCTCACTGCAGCACAGCGCCCCCTAGTGCCACAATGGGGTCAGCATTGACACACAGGGCAGAAAAGCCTGATCTACACCAAGATTTTCACAGGTGTTGAACACACCCATTTCCCTGAGCGTAAACAGAGCCTGACTGTCCCCTGGGAATCACAGTCCGCCACTGGGAAAGTCTCACTGGTCCTGGAAGCATCTGCATTGGTCTCTGGGTGACTGCAAACCACTCATGCCTTCTCCACCTCGGTTTCTCCATTGGTAAGACAGAGGCATATTTCCTGGTCCTTGAAGGCAGGGGGCAGAGTCATGAGGCTCAACCCTTTCGGGTTCGCAAGGCCCCCTGGAAGGATAACTGAGCAACTGCTTCTGCAAGCATGTATCCCACTCCCCCCAGCCCCACACAGCCAAGCTGTGGAGCCTTCACACCAGAGGCTCCCCTGCATCCCGGAGGACAATGGTGTCCCAGAGGGGACCCGTCGGAACAGCTGCAGAGCCCTGTGAGACAAGCGAGTAGGAGCCAAGTGTTATTTTTGGCTCCTGGGTTGAGCCAAAATGAAGCCTGACGCTCTGTGAAAAGCATGTGGGACTCCAGCTATTTAAAAAAGGAACCCACTGCCTCACCCTTCTCCTCCCATGGGCAACGACTGTCTGGCTCAGCATGGTGGCAAAACCGTATCACCCACTACTCAAGTGTGGCTGCCTCAGCGGTGGAGCTCGGCAGGTGTTTATACCAAGGTCCCTCGCCTTGCGGGGAGATGCAGCCACCTCCGGGGTGGGCTGTTTATACAGACATGGAACAGTGTCGGGCAGGAACTAAACGCTGCTGAATCCGGTGTCCCAGTACCATGGGAGAGGGGAGCATGCAGAGCAGGAGTTAACACTTACAAAGCCAACTAGGGAGTTGTAACGGCCAAGCACAGAGCTGGGAAATTCAAGGGTACAGCCGCCAGAGCCGTGCTGACACAAGCCCCGGCATAGACGCAGCCATTGGTGGAGCTAACTCGTTGGGGAGGCAGCAGATAAGGTCTGCGCTGCATCTACAAGGGGCTCAGGGGCGCAGACACAGCCCTAGCTGGGAAGGGATGGAGAGTTACAATCAGACAGGGAGCATTCAAGTCAGTGAAAAACCCAGTCTCTGACTGTCGCCTCCTAAGAGCATTAAAGCTGGCCTCATGCACGTCACCCAATCCCCTCTCGGCTCGCCCCATGGGGACAGGCACAGCAGTTTCACTTTGGTTTTATAATCTGTTTCACTCAGCTTCGTGGGCCCCGCACCTCAGCCAGGCAGCTTGGGCCTGCTTATTGCCAGGGGCTAGTTTGCATTAAAAGACACCAACAATCCTTCTAAGCACGTTATTCATAATCTGGGGAAGAGCCTGCAAGCTCCAACATAGACTGGGGCTGCACAGTGCCAGGCACTACACAGACATGGAGTGAGAGCTCCCGCCCAAAAGAGCTCACAGGCGGGACAGACAAGACATGGGAGGCCCCTCCCATGACACAGGTGGGGAAACTGAGGCCCAGAACAATGAAGGGATGTGCTCAAGGTCAGACCGGCAGTCTGTGGCAGAGTTGGGAACTAACCCCAGACCTTCAGTCCCACCACAGGGACTTTACTGGCTATAAACCAGTAGGGGAGCTGTCCAGCAAACGGTTTGTCTTAAAACGTGATCCATGGTGCGAAAAACATTTGAAATCCCTTTGCCCTCATGGGAAGGTTCTCAGCTGCAAAAGTGACATGGAATATTTCAAATGGTACTCAAAAAAGATTGATGGCAAGATTTGGATTGCTAGGGTTTAATTTTATATGCATCATACACACAACCTAAATTCTGGACCCCCCGCCCCCCATAAAGGGCCCCTAAAATTCAGCTCTGCCTAAAGCACAAAGCAAAACAGGAGTGCAGGACTCCACTCCCTGCTAAAACCAAGTCTTGTTCTCAGTCTCAGCTCAGTGTTTAAAAACAGCGGTACGTTTGGAGGCAGAAGAATCCGATTGACAGCGCAATCTACCCCATAGATCGCACTCTTGTCCTACAGCTCGGAACGGGACCCAGGAGTCCTGTCTCCCAGCCACCATCCTCCAACCCACTAAGCCCCACTCCCCTCCCAGAAGTGGGAACAGAAGCCAGCCTCCCTGCTCTAACTACTAGACCCCACACTTTGCTAGAGCTGGGAACAGAAAAGAGGAGTCCTGCCTCCCAGCCCACTGCTCCACCCATTCGTCCTTCCCAAGTCATTCAAATCGACCTCACAAAGTGCCTCCCATATCCAAACACTAGCAGGGGGATTTTCCATCTTCCCCACGCTGGGACCACATGTCACAACAGAAAAAAAAGAGGGATTGTACATAAAACCAAAGAAAGGGAGGTGGAGTCACCACCCCGAGGACCTGTTCAGAACCCACAGGCTGAAACCCCAGCCACACGGGACATCCTCCCCTCAAGCAAAGCTCCCCTGAAAGCCAAACGACAGCTCCAGGCCAGAGACAAAATCATTCTGGAGATCGGAGACCCCGGTACTGGTGCTACCTGTTCAGCCTCAGAGCTTAGCAGGGTATATTAATAATCCCTAGCTCTCATAAGGCGCTTTTCATCTATCAGTTGCCAAAGGCTTTACAAAGGAGGTCAGCATAATTCTCCCCATGTTACAGATAGGGAAACTGAGGCTCAAGAGGAGAAATTATTTGTGCCAGGTCACCCTCCAAACCAGTGGCAGAGCTGGGAACTGAACCCAGGTCTCTGGAGTCCCAGTCCAATGCTCTAACCACGAGGCTGTATTAGCCCCACAAGATGGGGGGTTGGTTCCTTCAGGGGATGCCAGTCAGGTTTGACACGAGTCACATGAACACGGATCACAAAGGCATTAAGGTCTCACCTCTAACACCTCAAGGGCGTCTATGACCCAGAAGAGGCCTCTTATGAGGCAGGGAAAGAGACACACACGCAGAGTGTTTGCGCCCCATGGGAAGCAGGAAGAGATGCTGATGGCAACAGGAGCAGTAGCAGCACAGACCCTCCTGTGGAAACCCCTCCCCATCAGAACCAAGAGGTGGAGGGAGCCTCACTCCAGCTGGGATCAGCTTGTCTTCCTGCTCCCCGCCTCCCCCAGTCACTCTGGGCCAGGCAGGCGATGCCCAGCAGTGAGCACCCAGGCCCCAGGGACAAGCACCAGGCCCGGCTTTGCCTGCGGCAGGGCTGCCCTGGTACATTTCTCAACAGGAGCGAATAGGGACTTGCTGAAAGGGTCCCAGATGCACCACCTGCTACTGCCCCAGTACAGGGGCACACAGGCAGCTCGGCTCCCACACCTCTCTCCTTTCTGAGGCTCCTACCCCCACCCACATGGAGCCATCCACCCTGCCTCCCATGCCTCATACCCTGCTCTTCTGGCACTCTCACCCCATATCTCATCCCCCACATGCCCCCCCGAACCACCCCTACCCTCCTGCCCATACCCCTCAAAGCTGGTACTCTTTCTTACTGTGTGCATCACATTCCCAGGTAGGAAAAAAGGGGATGGGGGAGAGGGAAGAGTGCCCCATGCAGCCTAGGGCCCATCCCATGGGGGGGTGTTACACCTTTGGGGGGGAAGGTAGGGAGGCTGCCCCACACGGCAGGGAGAAATTGGGACAGTGTGTGTGTGTGTGTAGGTAGGTGCTGGCTCCCCATGGGGCTGCTGGGGCCGAGTGTGTGTAGGTAGGTAGGTAGGTGCTGGCTCCACGTGGGGGGAGGATTAGGCCAGGACCACGTGGAGGGGGGAGCAGAGAATTGGGCCAGGACCATGTGGGGGGGGCGTCTGAACCCACACAGAAAGAGGGGGCTGGGATCGTACTGAAAGGGGGGGCTGCCCCACATGTGAGGGAATTAGTGCAGGACCACGTGGAAATGGGGGGGGGGTCTGGCCCGGCCCCACGGGGAGGGGAGAAATTGGGGCAAAACCATGGGGCGGGAGGGGGGGCTGGCCCCACACGGGAAGGGGGAGCTGGGATCGTGCCGGGGGGGGGGGGCTGCCCTACCTGCGGGGGAGGGGCCGGGCCGGGCTGCGGGGAGGGGGGCTACCCCCCACGTCGGGGCTGAGCTGGGGCCGCGGCCCCCCCCTCACCGTCTCCTCGGGCTCCATGCGGATCTTGAAGGTTTGCTGCTGCAGCGTCTTGAGGGTGACGGTCACCGCCATGGCGGGCGGGGGGCGGGACGCGCCGGGCGGACGCTTCTTCCCAACGGACTCGGCAGCCCCCGCAACATGCAACTCACGCCGCCGCCATCTTAGCGCCCCGCCGCTTCCGGCCCCGGCCAGGGCGCGGGCCCGGCACGTGACAGGGGCGAGCGCCGGCTCCGTCACGTGACGGGAGGGGGCGATCACGTGACACGAAACGGCCAGCCGCGGCGATCACGTGACGGGGGGGACACAAAATGGCCGCCCCCCGGGGCTAACATGGCCGAGCGCGTGTCCCGGGAGCCCCCGTGACTCCCACGCGTGTCCCTGGCGGCGAGGGCAGGCAGCCCCTGCCCAGCCCGGAGACTGTCACCCCCGCGCAGGCCGGGGGGGCCCTGTGCCCGCCCCCCCGTGCAGTGCAGAGAAGGGCTCATAGGGGCACTAGCCCGCGCGGGGGGGAGGGGGAGGAATCACCCTTCAGTCCTTTAAGCTCATCGTAAAGTTTCTCAGGAGACGGGTGGCCCCATGCGGCGAGCGTGGCCACCCTTGAGAAGCAGGGGGCCAGGCCCTACTGATCCTACGAGCACCATAGCAGGCCTGAGGCTGGGCCTGGCTCCTTCCTTTCACAGCAGCAGCCTACAGCGCATCTCCCCCTCCGTGCACAGGCCGGCTGATGCCCCCCTCCCGTTAGTCCCTCCAGCCCGTCTTCTCCTACTTGACGTGGAGGGGGTATTTCTGTAGAGGCCTGCACTCGAGCCCATTGCTCTCTTTGTACAAAGGGGGCAGTTATGGCTATACCTCTCCTAGGCAGCTAAAAATCCTTGCTGGGGTATATTACATGAGTGGTTTAGCTACTACGGTTCCCCCCCCCCCCCTTGAAGTGACTGCACACTACTCACATCCCAGGGAGAGGCCTACAGAAACCAGGCCACAGGCTAGACATGAAATTTAATTTAATAGAAATTTTCTTCAATCATTCATACATTCAAGTGTGAACATGAGAAGTCTCCGCACCCCTACCTCTGCCCTTCACTCTCCCCCACAAGACATTTCAGAGAGTAGGTAGAAGCCTGGACTCAGTATTCCACTCCCTTACTATCTACCAACCCCCATTCTCTCCTGCCACCCACTCCCACCCCAGCATTCTGTGACCCCCCTCACCGCGACAACACTCTCTTCATTCTAGCCCATGCCCCATTTCCCCTCCACCCATGCTACAAGACAACAGCTCTATACAATTTCCAGGGGGATTCCTGAAAGGTGTCAGGCCTGTTACAGAAAATCAAGGAACTACAGAGGTTTGCTTTACAGTCCAAAGAAAGGGAAGGAAGTTGCTTAGAGTTACCCATCCCACTTAGTCTGAACTGTTAAAAGCACATTCTGTTCAACAGTGGATCTAGTTTGGACTGCCCTCTGCACCAGAGGCCAAAGCAGCTGCTTCAGTTGTAAAAAACAGTACAGCAACATAGTGGGAAATGGATCAATCCACTCATTTGAAGCTGCTGCTCTCCCCACAGCTGTACAGTTCCTGTGAGAACAGACTGCTGAAAATGAGGGCCCAATACTGCAGTCTAGTAGATTTCAACCCCTCGGTTCACCAAAGCAGTGCTAGGATGGAAGAAAAGCCAACCCTACCATCCCCACCCACTCAGGTCACGGACATGGGAGCAGGGGTTGGAATCCGCTTCCACCTGTGAGGAGGGATGGGGCAGGGCAGGTGACCGGGAAGGAGGGCAAGAGGTGGCAGTGGTACACTGCTTCCTATCTATCCCTTTGCAGAGCACCTGGAGGACAGAAGCCAGTAGAGACACCAGCCACCATTAAAAGTAGTTGATGCTCCTGTTCCTGTCTGAACCAAGGGTTGTGTTTCTACATGTAACTTTAGCATACATTCACACACTGCAGGGCTGAGACCTGAACTCACATGAATGGATCATTGGGGGCATGTGAAATAAAAAACAAAACCACAAACAAAACACCAATAAAAAAAGTTCAAGTCTCATAGAGACATTACTGTATCCCCTCCCCCTCTCCTTATTTGGGTTTAACCAAGCGAGCCACATGGTACGGGCCAAAGGCGAGGCTCAGCAGAGGAGCGGTGCTGTGGGAACGGCCTTTTACAGCTCGTCCTTCAGCGGTGCCTCCGTTTCCTCCTCTTCCTCCTTCTCTGGCTCATCATCCTCCTCCTCCTCTTCCTCATTATCGTCCCCTTCGGGTTCATCATCCCCTTCCTCCTCTTTCCGCTTCTTGTCCTCCTCCTCTTGTTTCTTCCTCTGCTCCTCGTCCTGCTGCTCCTTCATTTTCTTCTCAGCATCCTGGGAGAGATTGACGGCGAGACGAGTTAACCGAAAGGGAGAGGGAAGACGGTGCTAGCCTGGGCCTCATATTCTAATTCCCTGCTCTACCAGGCTGCCTTTAGCAAGCCCATGCCTCAGTTTCCCCATCTGCACGAGGAGAAAGACACTGTCATTGGGCTGGGCCAGTCAAGGGGGCCAGCGAGTACCTGGAGGAAGGAGAGATGCAAGGAACCAAGCAGGCTAGACTCTACCCAACCCTCCGAACGGTTTCAGACCACCTTAAACCTTCATGCCTTGGCAAAAACATTTGCTTCACTTCTTATAGGGAAACCCAGGCCAAGAGCAGGTGGGATGTGCCCAGGAGTCCTGCTTCAGCCATAGGCCCATCCCGATAGCCCCTTTCCACTAGGAGAGGATGGATTACATTAGAGGGTTTAGGTTTCAGAACATTTACTGAACTGTCTGGCCTTCTACCCCCACACCCAATATCAGATTGTTTCAAAGGTGTTTCTATGCCCTTTTACAGCTGAACAGCCCCATCACTGTCCTAGCACAAGAAATGCTACAGTAAACCCCCTGGATTCAGCCTGCCTTTCCCTGCACTATGATCCCCCGTGGAGCCCCTCGAACAGCTGTGGGTCCTTCCTCCGACCTCAGGGGGTGACTCGGTCACTGCACTGCCTGCCAGCACATGGGGGGCTCCCCTTATGTCGACCCAAAGGGAGGAGGACTTTTACTGGTAGGGGAAATCTCTTCTGGGGGAGCAGGAGCATTCCCCAGGGACAGTCATTACCTTAGTGGCCCCCCAGGTCTCATTGCCCAACTCCTCTGCAAACTTCTCATCATCTGTGATCAGAAAGCTGTCGAAGATGGTGCCGGATTTCACCTGAAAGGATAGCAAGCCAGTGACCATGCAGCAGGAAGCAACCAGACGCCCCCAGGGTGACTTTGCCCATCTCGCCCCAAGCAAAGATGGGGGGGTCAACCAGCAAGACAAGGGTTAAGAGTCAAGTCCTGCCCTGATGAAAACTTAATGCTGCTCAGCCAGGGCTGAGGCTGAATCTCAAGGATTGGGCAAGAGACAACCATCTGTTTTGGCTTGGGAAGCGTTCAGACATAAGGGAGCCAGAAGTCCCTGAAGGCGATTTAAGGTATCTGCCAACAGGGGGCAGCGATGCCAGCAGCACAGCCAGGCACAAGGCCCATGTTCCATTAGACTGGATGCCCCAGGGGCTCAGTCTGAAGCAGAGCCCATTAAAGGCAAGTTCCCACCCCAACGCAAGGTGGCACGGTCTAGGCTACTGTTCGAGAGCTAGACGAGTCCTGCTCCCAGCCAGCCCCCTTGGGAGGAGCGCACCTGCCACAGGTCCAAGCCGATGACACCAAAGCTGTCGTAGGAGTACAGGCTGGGGTCAGGGGTGTAGTCTGGGTTGTCGATTTCAGGGTGCACCCACTTCCCCTTGTAGTCAGGGTTGTCTATCTGGCGGGGTTTCCACTCTCCCTGGGGAGCAGGAGAACAGCATGTGAGAAACCAGCGAGTGGGGAGAGGGATTACACGTGGTCTCCAACAGGCAAGCGGCTGGTCTTACAGGGGGAGAAAGATCAAGGATGGACCTGGTGTGGGGACGCCAACTCTGCCAGAAGCTATTGTAGCTGTAGGAGTGGGACAGGCTGCCTCCCTCGGTGCACATGCCACTCTGAGGATCCCTGGGTGGAATGATTTAGTTGGGGATTGGTTCTGCTTTGAGCAGGGCGTTGGACTAGATGACCTCCTGAGATCCTTCCAACCCTGATATTCTATGATACAGGCCCAGAGTTTATTAAGGGGAGCTGGAACACAAGGGCTCCACCTACAGCTGCTTTCAGAGACATCTGGTCTGGGCTGAGGCTGCCATAGAGGAAGCTCAGTGCTAGCACACTATGGATTCTTTCCCTCTTCCCATGCCGTGCTGGAACCCTGAACCAAGGGCCGTGGTGGATTTGCCATCACCAGCAGTTTTTAAATCAAGACTGGGGGGTTTCCCAGAAGCTCTGATCTAGGAATTATTTCACGCCAGTTCTCTGGCCTGCATTAGGCAGGAGGTCAGACGTGACTAGAGGATCAAAGATTCCAAGGCCAGAGGGGACCAATGACTGAGCAGCCACATGCCAACTTGAGAACCAGGGAATGTTCCTGCTCAATCTCTGCTCCCCTGCCTGCCCTCAGAAGGTCCCCGAGTCCCTCCTTACCCATGACTAGCTCAGCATGAACATGGATTAGACTGCGGCAGCATTGCCACAATAGTTTGGAGTTACAAGAGTCTTGATCTTCTCCCTCCAGGGCACAAGCCCATCCCCTTGCAGAGGGCTGGAGGTGGCACCAAGAAGGGAATGCTCATTGGCACTGCACAGAGGTGTTATGGGGGTTCATGCCTTTCTCTAGGGCAGGAGGCCTTAATGGGGTGCATTTGTCACTCCAAGGCAGTAACTGGCAAGTGTCAGGCCTCAGGTCTCATCCCCTGGGTACACAGATACTCAGCACCGACTGCAGCGGGGCTGCAGCTCCTCAACTGACAGAAGGCCACGACATTCATGAAAGTTTACAGTCAGACATTCTAGGACCCCCCCCCACCCACAACCACTCCAGACCCAGCCTATGGGCCAGCCTTACTTTGTACTCTGGGTTCTGGATCACCGGAGGCTCCCACTCCCCGTCCATCTCCTCATCCCAGTCCTCCGGCTTCTTGGCATCGGGGTCAGGAACGTGCTCCGGCTTATCCCAATCCTGAGGGGCAGAGGAAGAGAACCAGGCAGATGTCAGGAAGAGATTCTCCACCAACTCCTCGTTCTGCCCTCCATTACCCCATCCAGCCCCACACACCCAAGAGCTACAGCCGCTATCCCCCACCACCTGGCCACATGGGCAGGGGAAAATGATGTAGCATTACCGTACCAGTCTCTGAACAGCCCCATACGCTGCCTCTGCTCAAGATCTGCAGCCCCCAACTCACCTCTGGCTTAGTGTCCTCGGGGTCGTCTATCTTGGCCCTATCATCCCAGTCCTCTGGTTTTTTGGCCTCAGGGTCCTTGATCTTCTTGGGAGGCAAGAAGTCCCAGTCTTCCTCTAGGCTGCCTGACTCCACCTTGTTGTTGTCAATCTTCACCTCATAGGTGTTGTCAGGCCGCACAATGAGGGTATAGAGGTGGGTGAACTCGTCGTCCTGGGCAAGGGAAGGAGCCAGGGATTAGATGAAGTCTCAGCTTAGAGCCAAGGAGATTCCACTCCAGGCCCATGTCGCAGGGGCAGGAGCCCCTAGCCAGGAGACTTACCTTGCAACGGATGTCTTTGTTGATCAGGACGTTCTTCCCTTTGTAGTTAAAGATCACGTGCACTTTTTTGGTGCCTGGGCCACAGATGTCAGGGCCTGGATTGGAAACAAGCCACAGTTCAGAGTAGCAAACCCAGCCTGCATCAGAAGGGGCTGAAAGTCACCTTGTTCCAGCGTGGAGAGCTGGCAAATTCAGCCCCCAGCAGGTTCAGCGACTACCTCAGCACCCGTACATCCCCACACTGGGGTGTACACTGGCCTTGTTGGCAGGCTCAGTAGAGAGAACATGTCTGAGCCCCATTCAGCCCTGGACTCTCCCCCCTGCTAGGAACCCACCAGAAATGACAAGGGGGGGCAGTGCTGGGGGAACACAGAGGTTGCCCTTCTGTTGCTCATGATGGGCCCTAGGGCAGGCTGGTCTCTAGGGCTGTCAGGACACTAGATCCCAGGGAATCTGGGGACAGAATCTGAATTTCAGGTGCAAGCCACAAGTCCCTTCATCCATCTCTGGGGTGGAGCACAGCAACAGCGCATGACCACTTAGGCCAGGAAGCAAAACCCCGTCAGCAGCTGAAGCTGTAGGTGAATCTGGGGAGAGCAGAACGGTATTAGCCACCAAGCTCCCCAGCAGCCCCTAGTGCCATGCTGGGCCAATGAGCACCCCCTAGGTCACCCACCCATTCCTGGGGGTTTGGAGAGCTCCCCCCAGCTTGCTGTGCAAGCCCCACCCTGCTTCGCATGAGACCCTACCACAGTCTGGGTCCCTGCAGCTAGTCCATGGCCAGGAGAGGCCGTGCAGAGCCCACCCCACAGGCACTCACCAAACATGATGTTGTACTCCGAGTCCCCGTGCATGTCCTCCTGGCTCAGGCTCGAGGGGAAGAGCTTGACATAACCACCACCGCAGTCAATATTCTGCTCGTGTTTCACTGTGAACTGCACCACCAAGGTCTTGTCCTTGTTGCTGAAGGGGTCAAAGCGGGCAGACAGGGCGTAGAAACGGGCATCCTGGCTCGTCTGGAGGCCTGGCAAGGGAAGGGGAAAACACACAGTCAAGACCCAGCAGGGAGGGGGGAGCGTGATCCCTCCAAAGCTGGCCTCAGAGCTCAGCACATCTGGGCAACAGGCCTGTTCACGCTCAGCTCCGCTCTGTAGCAGATTGTATGCAGGCACCGTGCTGAGCCCCTGTGCTTGTCATCTTACGGCTAATGCTTCAGGGCACGAGGTGGCAACCAGCAAGGGATTACCCCCCCAGCCATGTTCACAGATACATTATGGGGGTTTTGTCAGCTTCCCAAGGGGTCAGGTATTGGTGGCTGTCAGATACTGTGTGCTGTTATCTGGACTGTGGTAGTGGCAAGGACCTGTGCAGACAGCTAAGAGGCAGCCCTGTCCCAGAGAGCACACAGTCCAGGTGACACCCAGCAGGCTAACCCATTACAGCCAGAATAGGATGGGAAGGATCTACTGGGCTGATCTGATACTAGGGTATTTATAGAAGTGCTGGGTGATTTATAGTAACCCTGCCAGGGGAGCCAATGGGTAAGATGGTTAAGAGAAAGGCCCCAATCTCCCTAGTGCATCCTGGGTGGGTGGGGAGGGACACACAGCAGAATGCAGCAGGGACACACAATTTCCCACCTTTATCCTTCTCTGCATCCCCGTAGAACTTGCCCGCCGTGAGTTTGAACTTCCCATAGTCCGACTTGTGCTTCGACTCCACCCAGCGGCTCGTCCAGGCATCTGTGGGAAAGAGAGACAGGCATGAAATTTTAACAGCCCCCCACTATCACCACACGCACTCAGGACAGAGAATGTACAGACCCAGCCCACCCTTGGTCATTGAGTGAGGAAGGCCCCACCTCACTAGGACATCACAAGCCAGAGAAGAGCTCTTGAAGCCAATCACTGGCTGCTGTTCCAGTCACCCATGGAGCCAGGGGCAAGAGCCTCATTTTCACCAGGCAGGGAACTGAGGCAGAAAGGAAGTGGCTTGCCCAAGGTCATATTGAGCCCCCGCAGAGTTCTGACTCCCAGTGCCTCTGTTCCAGCCACTAGACCATGCCCCTCCCCAAGTGCAATGATGGGCCTGCTTCATCCAGCAGGCAAAATGAAAGTTGACCACACAAACGCATGGCAGAGTATTAAGTGTGGAACAGGATCTTGCATTTCTCCTCTCCCATGAGCCTCAGCGCTTCATGAAGAGAAGGACAGGCAACACAAGGACTGAGTCACCTGCTGCTGAAATGCAGCCTCTACTGGGGTGGAATATGGCAGCTGTTTAACAGTCAATCCTGCATTGGCAGCTTACATTGCTTGTTAGTGCCTTGATCAGCATGCCCTGGGGGATGCTTGTACACTCGACATCAGTCTAGAATGGCTGGGCCAGCCACCTCTCATCCCTTAGTACTGCAAGCTGCATCATGGACCAGAAGCAAAGGCCTTGTCTGAAGGGCCCCAGCCACAGCTTTTAGAGCCATAAGCCCTTCAGGCAGGAGTCACCAGCTTTCCAGACAAGTTACAACACCTGCTTCCGAACTCATTGGCGCGGTCACAGCTGCACAGAAGAAACACAGCATAGCATGCCATGAGCCGCTTCACTAGTCTGAGGGCCTTGCACGCCCACAGATGCACACTGTATCTATACCAGTTTCCATTTAGCCACCCACAAGGACATAGTGGAACTGAGCTGAGGACAGCAAGCTCTCTGCTCGGAGATTGATGGAACAGAGTTATAAGCCATTTGCTTACATCCTTAATTGGCACCCATCCATCATCAACTAGGGCAGATTTTTGCTTTTAAACTTGCACATGGTGCACAGCCCCCAGTAGGGCTGTACAGTCTGCATGTGCTTAGACACACCCCAAAATGTTTGACCTAGTCCTTACAGAACAGACACCATCCCCACAGGGCCCAATAATTAATTATCGATTCTCCACTGCCCGTTCAGTCTAGACTGCACAGGGAGGCAATTATGAAACCAAAGAGGCCTCCAGCCACCCCTCCGCCTCCTTTCTAGAGAAGGAAGCTCCTCTCTATAAGCCCTTAAACACAGAAGACAAGCTGCTGCCTATAGGAGGCAAATATGCCCTCTCCAAATTGAGTTGACCCCAGAAGCATGCTAAGACACCAGGCCTCTGGTTTCAGGCTGTGTTGTAACACGCTGTATGTTCAGAGGCTCTTACAGTTTCAGCTATGGAACTGCTAGCAAGTGAGTTTTTAATCTGAACTGCTATGTACTGATTTTTTTGGGGGGAGGCAGATTTCCCCCACCCCCCAAATATTTTCAAAGCCTCTTTTGAAAGGGCTTTAAACTGACATCCTAATGCTATCTAGAGCCCAGGGTAAATGAAATACTCTTTGTAATAAGAGACAGACACAGGTTAGCTCAGTACTCCCAACCCACAATCCCAAATCCTGCTGAGTCCTGACCAGCCACAGCAGGATTTTAGGGTGTAGGATTTAAATGTTTTGTGGGTGAAATAGAGTATCTGCCTCTCAGCAGGGTTCTCTGCCCCACTGCTGCCTCCTCACAGAGAGATCTGGCTCATTCTATGGCTCTATATGGCTTCAACTGATCCTATTGCAATTTTCCCCCTCCCCACACAGAGTTCCCTTTGGTTCTGCAAGGACCATTTATGACACTAGACCATTAATCGTCCCTACAGATACCACTCTATGTTCACAAAACCAGGAAGCCCCAACTCTAATCCCATAGATCTGTACCCTATTTAATCCTCCCTACCAACCCCCAGCCCCACCCATGAGCCTAACAGCACAGCGAGTGCTACAGAAACGCCTCATGTCCTTCACTCCAATGCACCCCCCCAGCAGATCTACACTGACCCCTCCTCCCGCAGAGCCCCACCCCCTAAGGAGCCCCCCATCGCAGTTGCCCTTCAGAGCCTCCCCTTTACTGCACCCCGCCCAGGCCAGAGACTAGTAAACCCTGACTAACCCCACCACCTGCAGAGCTAGCCTGACCCCATAGAGACCCCCATCACCTCCCCCTTCATTCCCACCCCCCACCTCCTGCAGGGCTGCCCCCCATGGGACCCCCATCGCCTCCCCCTTCATTCCCACCCCCCCACCTCCTGCAGGGCTGCCCCCCCCATGGGACCCCCATCGCCTCCCCCTTCATTCCCACCCCCCCCACCTCCTGCAGGGCTGCCCCCCCCATGGGACCCCCATCGCCTCCCCCTTCATTCCCACCCCCCCACCTCCTGCAGGGCTGCCCCCCCATCGCCTCCCCCTTCATTCCCACCCCCCCACCTCCTGCAGGGCTGCCCCCCCATCGCCTCCCCCTTCATTCCCACCCCCCCACCTCCTGCAGGGCTGCCCCCCCATCGCCTCCCCCTTCATTCCCACCCCCCCACCTCCTGCAGGGCTGCCCCCCCATCGCCTCCCCCTTCATTCCCACCCCCCCCACCTCCTGCAGGGCTGCCCCCCCATGGGACCCCCATCGCCTCCCCCTTCATTCCCACCCCCCCCACCTCCTGCAGGGCTGCCCCCCCATGGGACCCCCATCGCCTCCCCCTTCATTCCCACCCCCCCCACCTCCTGCAGGGCTGCCCCCCCATGGGACCCCCATCGCCTCTCCCTTCATTCCCACCCCCCACCTCCTGCAAGGCTGCCCCCCCATGGGACCCCCATCGCCTCTCCCTTCATTCCCACCCCCCACCTCCTGCAGGGCTGCCCCCCCCATGGGACCCCCGTCGCCTCCTGCAGGGCTGGCCTGACCCCCTGGAGACCCAGACCCCGCCCCCCCCTCACCTCCGTCCCCGAACTCCTCCCTGAAGTACTGGGCGGGCCCCGCCGCCACCAGGCCCAGCAGGCCGCACAGCGCCAGGAGCGGGCTCATCGCGGTGGGTCTCGCGCTAGTCCCCGGGAGGTGCCGGCCCGTCACGAGACGCCGACAACCCAGCGGCGCGCCAGACGCTAACTGCGGGGGCGGAGCCCGCGGCGGCCGCACTTATAGCCGGCCCGGCCGGGCGCCCGGCCCCCACCGCCGCCCCATTGGCCCGAGCCCGAGCGACGCGCGCTCCCATTGGCCGGCAGCCTGCCCGACGAGTGAGGCTGCGCCCCCGAACGTTGGCGTCCCAGATGGCCGCTTCCGATTGGTTGCCAAGCTCGGCCAATCAGGAGCGACCACGCGTTCGGGGGGAGACGCCCCCTCCCCTCGCTGGCTGTGTCACCGCCGCCTGTCAGGTCACGTGAGCTTTTGGCCTCTCTTAAAGGGCCAGCTCACGCTTGTTGTGCTGGATTCCCACTCCTCTCCACCACCTTGGGTCACTGCAGGGGGTAACCCACCCAACCCTCTAATAACCACCAGTGGGGGAAGAGATAAAATAACCCAACCTGGGGAAGGAGGAAGAGACCTGGCGATGCCACGCGCTGTGACACAACAGGGCGCCGTGATGTAATGTTACACGAGGATGCAAGCAGGTGCTAAGTGTAGCAGGATGGGGCCACAGGCTGGGATCCTGGCTCTGTGCCTCTCTTTGGGAGGGGCAGGGGGTCTAGTGGTCAGCAGAGGGGGCTGGGAGCCAGCGCTCCTGGGGGTCTTTACTCAGCTCTGCCACTCACTTTTCCTGGGGTTTTGGTCAACTCACTTAGGCACCACTTTCTCCCCTTTTTTCCACCCAATGCATCCAATGAAGTGAGCTGTAGCTCACGAAAGCTTATACTTTAATAAATTTGTTAGTCTCTAAGGTGCCACACGTACTCCTTTTCTTTTTACTTCCCCCTCTGTGGAGATACCTGCCTACCATTATCGAACACTCTGAGTCCTCAGCTGAAAGGCAGGGATTTGTGAGGATTATTCTTTATCCTCTGCAAATTGGAACCTGCTGCTGTTCCTTTGGTGTTGTGCCACTGTCTCCCAGAACTAACAATAAAACAATTGTTAAAGCACAACGTGCTCACCCAGGGACTAGGCAGGGAGCCATGGAAACACCAGTCATCGCGATTGCTACACGGGTACCAACTCAGAAAGCAGGGTTCTGGTTCTTTGCTCATCAAGGGTTAGAGAAGTTAATCTTGGTGTACTGTGCAAACTGCATCTCTGATCTTTTAGTTCTGACTCCCTAAGCTCATCCAGTAGTTTCATTTAGTGTTAAGGTTTTTTTTTCGCCTCCAAGTACTGTGCGCTATGAGCTGTCATGCTCTACTCCAGCAGTGGCTGCATTGCAGTGGAGCGTGGCTCACTGGATAGCTGTACTTCTCACTTAATTCACTAATGTTTGTAAAGTGCTTATAGATCATCAGAAGGGGCAAAGGTCTTTTCTGGAGGTCTCTCACTGCCAGGACCAAAACATTCTTGGACTTTCTAAATATGATAGATGACAATTTCCCAACTTAGAAAGTGATCCAACCAACACAGGGGAATTCTATGTTAGACCTAATCCTGACAGATAAAGAGAAACTGATCAGAGAACTAAAAAAAAGTCATCATAGCTTGATCACATTTATGATTTGCAAGCAGAATAAAGTCCAAACCAGTTTACTTGCGCGCACACACACACACACACACACACTTTAAAAGGGCCAGTTTCACAAAGCTGAAAAATCATAAGCCAAATCAGCTAGGAAAAAAAATTTATGATTAAATTCTGAGTGATACTTGGAAATTGTTTAAGAACATTTAACAAAATGCCCAAAAATTGAGGAAGAAGGCTGTATCAGTTAAAAAAAAACAAACAAAAAACAAACAACAACACTGAACTAGGTTAGAGGGGAAATGATGACAGCTGTCAGGGTTCCCTCCCCACTCTGAACTCTAGGGTACAGAGGTGGGGACCTTCACAAAAGACCCCCCCCCCAAGCTTCCTCTACCAGCTTAGGTTAAAATCTTCCCCAAGGCACAAATTTCTTCCTTGCCCTTGGTATCGCTGCCACCACCAAGTGATTTAAACAAACATTCAGGGAGGGTAACTTGGAGCCCTATCTCCCCCAAACCCTTACACTGCCTTTCCTGGGGAGGCTTGAGAATAATATCCTAACCAATTTGTTACAAAGTAAGCACAGATCCAAACCCCTGGGTCTTTAGGACACTGAAAATCAATCAGGTTCTTAAAAGAAGAATTTTATTTAAAAAAAAAAAAGTAAAAGAATCACCTCTGTAAAATCAGGATGGAAGGTAACTTTACAGGGTAACAAAAGATTTAAAACACAGAGGAGTTCCCCTCTGGGTTTAACTTCAAAGTTACAAAAAACAGGAATACACCTCCCTCTAGCAAAGGGAAAATTCACAAGCTAAAACAAAGATAACCTAACACACCTTGCCTTGTTTACTTACACTTTTTGTAATATCAGAGACTCATTTCAGGAGTGTTTGGAGGAGATGGATTATTTCCCTGACCTGGTGCCTCTCTGCCTTCCGAGAGAGCACAAACAAACAAAACAAAAACAAAATCTTCTCCCACAGATTTGAAAGTATCTTCTCCCCTTATTGGTCCTTTTGGTCAGGTGCCAACCAGGTTATCTGAGCTTCTTAACCCTTTACAGGTAAAGGGGGGATTTTATGCTACCCTTAGCTGTATGTTTATGACATGTCCCCCAAATCATAGACAGTGCTGGACAGCCTGCTGCACACTGGCTGTGATTTCTTCCTGGAGCGCTAGGAGAAAACAGAATTAATAAGACACATGCACCTCTAGATACACTACTGATTATATACAAACTAACAATATTTTCCACATTTCAGGGATGATTTTAACCAGTTGATTCTGAGAAACTTTCACGGGAGATAGTGTCAGCCACTTCATTAGAAGCTCCTGAGAAGTGCTGTATTTCAAAATCAAAATCTTGGAGAGCTAAACTCCACCGAAGAAGTTTTTTATTATTGTCCTTGATAGCATGAAGCCACTTCAGCACAGCATGGTCAGTTTGTAGGTGGAAACACCGTCCCCAAACATATGGGCATAGCTTTTCCAGAGCATAGACAATGGCATAACATTCCTTTTCGCTGACTGACCAGGGGCTTTCCCTCTCAGACAGCTTCTTGCTGAGAAGCAAGACAGGATGAAATTCTTGATCCAGGCCTTCCTGCATTAAAACTGCCCTGTAAAGGTTTGGACTCACCCCTGTGGCGCCTCCTGCTGGTAGTTGTCAGGAATTAGCTTGTCCAGCCCCCAGAGCACCCTCTGCAGGCTGGTGATCTGCCTTACCGCCAGCCCCCATGTCCCTCCCAGGACCTGGTGCCCCTTTCTTTGGGGTGCTGCCCCCCTGGCAGTACCCCCACACTCTCAGGTTCTGGGTCTCCCCACCCAGGGGGACCCCCCACTCTCTAACCCCACCTCACCTCAGTCTGGGCTACTGCCAGTCCCCACTTAGCCCCTTGTATTGGGGGCAGACTGCAGTGTATATGCCACTCATCACAGGCAAGGGGATTTTGGACCTGCTGCCTCCACCTACCTATGGGTTGCGAGTCTGCAACCCTGCACTTATTTGGCCTGTAGTCAGTCCTGCAGACTGAGGCTTTCCAGGCCGGAGCTCCCAGCTCCTCTGGCTCTTCCCCAGCCCTGGTCCAATCTAGGTGTCCTACTCAGCACCTTGCAGCCAGACCTTTCTCCCTCTTCAGGCAGAGGGAGACTGACTGGGCACCTGGTTCACAGCCTCTTATAGGGGCCAGCTGGGCCTGATGGAGCTGGCCACAGCTGCGGCTGTTCCCTTAATCCGGCTGGTCTTTTCCCCACAGCCCCAGCCCTCTCCCTGGGCTGGCATCAGCCCTGTCAGGGCCAGAGCAGGTAACCACCCCGCTACATGCCCCCACACCATGCTTGGACACATCTGTGGTTACTAGGAAAGGTCTGTCAAAGTCTGGGGCCCTTAGCACTGGGTCAGACATGAGCGTTGCTTTATGCTGGTTAAAGGCCTTCTGACACTCTTCAGTCCACTGCACTGCATTTGACCGTTTCTTTTTGGTTAGGTCTGTCAGTGGGGCGGCGATTTGGTTGTATTGCGGTACAAATCACCTGTAATACCCGGCTATACCTAAGAAGGATTGGACCTGTTTCTTTGACTTTGGGACAGGCCACTTTTGGATAGCATCCACTTTGGCCTGTAGGGGGTTGATAGTTCCTTGACCTACCTGGTGTCCAAGGTAAGTCACTCTGTTTAGGCCTATTTGACGCTTTTTAGCCTTAACAGTTAGTCCCGCCTCCCTTATGTGCTTGAAGACTTTTTTCAGATGCTCCAGGTGTTCTTCCCATGAATCAGAAAAGATGGCCACATCATCAAGGTAGGAGACTGCAGATTCTCCCAATCCCGCTAGGAGACTATCTACCAGTTTTTGGAAAGTGGCGGATGCATTTCACAACCTGAAAGGGAGCTCATTACATTCATACAGCCCGATATGGGTGATGAAGGCTGACCTTTCCTTGACGGATTCATCCAGCGGTACTTGCCAGTACCCCTTGGTTAAGTCTAAAGTAGAGATGAAGTAGGCATGTCCCAGTTTCTCCAATAGCTCATTTGTGCGTGGCATTGGATAGTTGTCTGGGCGAGTTACAGCATTTAGCTTACAGTAGTCCACACAAAAGCATATCTCCCCATCTGGTTTGGAAATTAGAACCACAGGAGATGCCCATGCACTGTTAGAGGGGCGGATTACACCCATCTGTAGCATGTCCTGCATCTCCCGTTCTATAGCAGTTTTGGCTTGAGGAGACACCCGGTAAGGTTGGGCTCTAATTGGGCGAGCATTACCTGTACCAATGGAGTGGTATGCCCGTTTGGTCTGTCCAGGGGTGGCTGAGAACATCGGCGCAAAGCTAGTGCACAGCTCCTTGATCTGCTGTCACTGCATACGTCTAAGGGTCATGGACAGGTTCACCTCTTCCACACCACCGTCACTTTTTCCTTCATAGTAGACACCTTCAGGCCACTCAGCGTCATCTCCTCCCTGGGCTGTAAACTGACAAACCTTTAATTCTCTGGAATAAAAGGGCTTTAGAGAATTAACATGGTACACTTTAGGCTTTAGGTTTGAAGTGGGGGATGCTATGAGATAGTTAACAGCTCCCAGGCGCTCTTGGACCGTGAATGGCCCTTCTCATGACACTTCCATCTTATGGCCCTGGAGCGCCTTCAAGACCATGACCTGGTCCCCTACTTTGAAGGAACTTATGCTCAAATAAATTTGTTAGTCTCTAAGGTGCCACAAGTACTCCTTTTCTTTTTGTGAATACAGACTAACACGGCTGCTACTCTAAAACTCTCTGGCATATTTATCATACCAGGCTTTTTGCTCTTCCTGAGCATCTTTTAGGTTTTCTCTAGCAAGAGCTAAAGAGGTTCAGAGGGTGTTTTGTAGGTTGTTTACAAAGTCCAGAATGTTAGTTCCTGGAGAAGACTTAAACCCCTCCCATTGCTGTTTCACCAACTGTAATGGCCCCTTAACTTCATGGCCATATACAAGTTCAAATGGTGAAAACCCTAAACTGGGATGCGGTACAGCTCTGTAGGCAAACAGCAACTGCTGCAACACTAGGTCCCAATCACTGGAGTGCTCATTTACGAATTTACATATCATGGCCCCCAAAGTTCCATTAAACTTCTCCACCAGGCCATTTGTTTGATGGTGGTAAGGGGTGGCAACCAAGTGGTTCACCCCATGGGCTTCCCACTGGTTTTTCATGGTCCCTGCCAGGAAACTAGTTCCCGAATCTGTAAGGATGTCGGAGGACTAACCTACCCTGACAAAAATGTCTTAGTGCCTGGCACACACTTTTAGCCCTGGAGTTGCTTAGAGCTACTGCTTCCGGCCATCGGGTGGCAAAATCCATGAAAGTCAGTATGTACTGTTTAGGAGTAGTAGCTGTATTTGCAAAAAGAAAAGGAGTACTTGTGGCACCTTAAAGACTAACACATTTATCTGAGCATAAGCTTTCGTGAGCTACAGCTCACTTCATCAGATGCATCCGATGAAGTGAGCTGTTGCTCACGAAAGCTTATGCTCAAATAAATTCGTTAGTCTCTAAGGTGCCACAAGTACTCCTTTTCTTTTTCAGTATGTACTGCTTTCCTCTGGGTGTCTTTTTTGGAGAAGGACCCAGAATATCCACAGCTACTTGCTGAAATGGGACCTCAATGATGGCGAGTAGCTGGAGAGGGGCTTTGACCTGGTCTTGGGGTTTTCCCCACTCTTTGGCACACCTCACAACTAGAAACATCCTTGCCCATTCCCTCCCAGTGGAATGACCTCCCCAAATGGTCTTTGGTCCTGTTCACCCCAGCATGGCCACTAGGGTGATCGGCTAAGCTCAAGAGCTTTTCCCGGTACTTAGTTGGAACTACCAACTGTCTCTGCAATGCCAGTTCTCCTGGTGCCCCCCAGAAAGAGTTTCCTTGTATAAAAGTCCTCTGTCTACCACAAACCAGGATCGGTTAGAAGAGTTGAGAGGGGGTGGGTTGCTCCATGCCGCCGTCCAAGCTCCCTGGAGGCTTTTATCTGCTTCCTGCTTGGCCTGGAACTGTTCCCTTGATGTTGGGGACATCAGTTCCTCACTGGATGGTGGACCTGGGCTTGGTCCCTCCGGAAGCAACACGGGGGATGGAGCTGGTTCCGGGGTGGTGACCCGCTCTTCGCGGGTGCGCTAGGTTGCGGTTCAGGCTCCGGCTGACCCTCTTGTGCAGGTTTAGCTGCTGCTGTCGGGGCAGGCTCAGTGGTGCCCTCTAGTGTTGGAGCTGCAGATGGGGTTGCAAGCGCTGTACTCAGGGCTGGCAATGGTTCTGGTGCTGGTTGCTCCACCGGTTCCGGTTCTGGGACTGGCTCTGTCTGGGTCTCTGCGATTGGATCCATGACTGCTGTCGCAGACGTTGGCCTGGGGTCTGATTCCACCACCTCAGTCTGAGTCTCTGGTAACACAGACGGGGCTCTGGTAGATGTTTCCAGAACAGAGGTAGGTGTGACAGCTTGCTTAGCCTGGCTGGGGTGACCATTCCCACCCTCTTGGCTAGCTTTACATGGTTGGCCAAGTCTTCCCCCAGCAGCATGGGAATGGGATAATCATCATAGACTGCAAAAGTCCACATTCCTGATCAGCCCTTGTACTGGACAGGCAACTTGGCTGTAGGCAAGTCAAAAGAGTTTGACTTGAAGGGTTGAATCATCACTTGGGCCTCTGGGTTGATGAATTTGGGGTCCACTAAGGAGTGGTAGATAGCTGACACCTGTGCTCCAGGGTCCCTCCATGTGATAACCTTCTTTCCACCCACACTCACAGTTTCCCTTCGCTCTGAGGGTATCTGGGCCTGAGGACCTTTGATAGGACCCCGGTGCAATGAACTGTAATTTTTTGGGGTTCTTGGGGCAGCTGGTCTTTACTTGCCCCAGATCATTACATTTAAAATATCGCCCAGCTGACTGGTTACTGGGGCGAGGTGGGTTGCTGGAGAATGGTGTGGTGGGACGATAAGGTGTTGGGGGTTTTCATAGATTCATAGATACTAAGGTCAGAAGGGACCATTCTGATTGTCTAGTCCGACCTCCTGCACAGCGCAGGCCACAGAATCTCACCCACCCACTCCTACAAAAAACCTCACCTATGTCTGAGCTATTGAAGTCCTTAAAACATGATTTAAAGACTTCAAGGAGCAGAGAAGCCTCCCTCAAGTCACCCATGCCCCATGCTACAGAGGAAGGCGAAAAACCTTCAGGGCCTCTCCAATCTGCCGTGGAGGAAAATTCCTTCCCGACCCCAAATATGGCAATCAGCTAAACCCTGAGCATATGGGCAAGATTCACCAGCCAGATACCCAGGAAAGAATTTTCTGTAGTAACTCAGATCCCATCCATCTAATATCCCATCTCAGGGGATTAGTCCTATTTACCCTGAATATTTAAAGATCAATTACTTACCAAAATTCCATTATCCCATCATACCATCTCCTCCATAAACTTATCGAGTAGAATCTTAAAATCAGATAGATCTTTTGCCCCCACTGCTTCCCTTGGAAGGCTATTCCAAAACTTCACTCCTCTGATGGTTAAAAACCTTCGTCTGATTTCAAGTCTAAACTTCCTGGTGGCCAGTTTATACCCATTTGTTCTTGTGTCCACATTGGTGCTGAGCTGAAATAATTCCTCTCCCTCTCCTGTATTTATCCCTCTGATATATTTATAGAGAGCAATCATATCTCCCCTCAACCTTCTTTTAGTTAGGCTAAACAAGCCAAGCTCCTTAAGTCTCCTTTCATAAGACAAGTTTTCCATTCCTCGGATCATCCTAATAGCCCTTCTCTGTACCTGCTCCAGTTTGAATTCATCCTTTTTAAACATGGGAGACCAGAACTGCACACAGTATTCTAGGTGAGGTTTCACCAGTGCCTTGTATAATGGTACTAAAACCTCCTTATCCCTACTGGAAATGCCTCTCCTGATGCAAATGCCTCTCCTGATGTTTTCCTTGGGGTGTAGTTGGGGCTTTGGGCTGGTATGGTGTGGTCTCAGGGTGTCCCTTCTGGTATCCGTCCAAACTGCGACCAGGGTTTTTCCTCTCTGCTACCTCTACCCATTTGGTTCTGATTTGCCCCGCCTCCCTGACGGTCTGGGACTGCTCGTATTGATCAGCATAAGAAGCAAGACTTTCTGCTGAGTCCATTTTCTGATCCCATTAACACTGTTTTATATCATCGTTGGTCAAAATCAGGAACTGCTCCTGTATAACCAAATCACACATCCCTTCAAAGCTAGTTACACCCCTTCCTTTGACCCATTTATTTAACAGATGCTTCATCTGGTTTACATAAGCCACATTACTTAGTCCAGACCCTCTCTTAAGGGCTCTAAATTTTACTCTGTACGTTTCAGGTGTAATTTGAAATTGTTTCAAAACCAAATCCTTAAATTTACCATAGTCAAAAGCATCCTTAATAGGCATCTTGTTGAATATGTCCAAAGCTCTGCCAGTCAATTTTGCTACCAATGTGGTCATCTTGTGATCGTCAGGAATTGCATGGAGCGTGCACAGTCTCTCAAAGGCGATGAAATATTCAACAATATCACTGGATTCATCATACTGTGGACACAGTTGTTCCCATTTGTGGATTTTGGGGGAAGGATAGCTAGGGTTATCCGGTAGACCCATCTTAGCCCTTTCCAGATCTAAAGCGCTTCAGTGCTAACAGTGCCTCCAAGCGTTTTGCCTCCATTTCCATCTCCAAGCATTTTGCCTCTGCCTCCACTTCCAAGCACTTTAAGGCCATCTGCCTTTCATGTTCTTTCTGTCTCTCTTCAGCTTCAAATCTGTCTAATTCTAGTTTTCTCTGGGCATCACTTTCTGTCATCCTAGGCTTCCTGCGCTTCGCCTCGCCTAACCCGAGAGCTAAAAAGAAAAAAAAAAGAAAAAGAAAAAAACAGCTTGTGAATTTTGTTGCTGTAACTCAACTCCTCTGCCTTCAGGCAAAGAAAAAAAAAAACTCCAGTTGCTCTCAGCTTTTAAAAAAAAAAAATCACCTCTGTAAAGTCAGAATGGAAGATAACTTTACAGGGTAACAAAAGATTTAAAACAGAGGAATTCCCCTCTAGGTTTATCTTCAAAAGTTACAAAAAACAGGAATACACCTCCGCTAGCAAAAGGAAAATTCACAAACTAAAACAAAAGATAACCTAACGCACTTTGCCTTGTTTACTTACACTTGTTGTCATATCAGAGACTTGTTTCAGGATTGTTTGGAGAAGATGGATTTCCCTGACCTGGTGCCTCTGCCTCCCCTGAGAACACAAAGAAACACAAAAACAGAAACCTTCTACCACAGATTTGAAAGTATCTTCTCCCCTTATTGGTCCTTTTGGTCAGGTGCCAACCAGGTTATCTGAGCTTCTTCACCCTTTACAGGTAAAGGAGGGATTTTATGATACCCTTAGCCTTATGACAGGTTTCAGAGTAGCAGCCGTGTTAGTCTGTATTTGCAAAAAGAAAAGGAGTACTTGTGGCACCTTAGAGACTAACAAATTTATTAGAGCATAAGCTTTCGTGAGCTACAGCATCCGATGAAGTGAGCTGTAGCTCACGAAACCTTAGCCTTATGTTTATGACAGCAGCTAAAACAATTATATAACAAATAGAAGAAAGGGGAAGTTGATAGTAATGTAAATCGGAAGCTAGGGATTGTAGAAAACTGATAAGGAAAGTCAAGGGGCATAAGGAGAAATCTATGGCCAGCAGAATTAAAGACAATAAGAAGGAGTTTTATTAGGTATGTTAGGAACAAAAATAATTCTATCAACAGTAATGGTCCACTACCAAATGGAAATGGTAGACTTCTCAATAATAATTAAGAAAAGGCAGAAGTGTTCAATAAATATTTCTGTTCTCTAATAGGGGAAAAAACAGATGATGTAATCATCATATGATGATGATAACACTAACATCCTCAAGAGATACTAATGGAATGGAAAAACAGCAGCTACTAATGTCAGACATTTTTAAATCAGCAGGTCCAGATAACTTGCATCCAAGAGTTTTAAAAGAGCTGGCTGAAGAGCTCACTGGACCATTGCAGAGAAAGGTCTAACACAATCCAATGGCTGGGAGTTGAAGTTAGACAAATTTGGATTAGACATGAGGCATACATTTTTAACATTGAAGGTAATTAACCATTAGAACGATTTACCAAGGTTGTGGTGGATTCTCCATCACTGGCCATTTTTAAATCCAGATTGGATCTTTTTTCTAAAAGATCTGCCCTATGTATTATTTAGGGGAAGATCAGTCGAGGTGATCACAGTGGTCCTGTCTGGCCTTGGAATCTATGAAAAGTGTTATCTTCATTGCCAGTCAGGGACCTAGCTTCCCTGACTGTCTCTTTGCCTTTTGAACAGCTTGGCAAAGAACCCTAAACAAGAGAAATATCCAGCACCTGTGCTCTGTGCTCGGTCATTGAGCTAAAAATACTAACATGGAGCTAGTAGTTCTAATAACAGGGCCGCCCCATTTCTACAGTTTCTTTCATCCTACAGAATCACAAAGGCTTTGCAAACTGTGTGGACAGAGATCACTGAAATGCAGCCACCCTGGCAGTGGGTAACTGTTTATTCCGGGTTCCAGCACCCACCACTAATATGCAGCACCTTCTGCGGTGGGGTACAGCAACTGTTTATACAGGGATCCCTCACCCAATGCTGAGATGTAGCTGTCTCTGGACTGGGGGAGGGGTCACATGCAGGGACTGTTTATACAGGGATCCCTCGGCCAGCGCAAAGATGCAGCCACCTCTTGGATGGGGCTGGCTATCTGTTTAACAGCTCAGAACAACACTGTTCAAAATGTCTGATAAAAAAACAACCCAAACGGAAACAGTTCTGGGATGTTATCCATACCCAACAAATACTGAGGCACCTGGCTGGCTTGTGCCCAGGCTGCCAGTGAGGAGGGGCCTGTGTCCCAGGCCAGTTCAGGACCCCACAATTAGGTAATTCTGAGGTAGTTACTCTATTAAAACCTTCTCTATCCCCAAATACATGCTCTATCCATCCATCCCTTCACACACCCACAACCCATCCATCCCCATATACACCCTCCCATCCTCATACACCCCTCTATCCCCCTACACACCCCACTATCCATCCATCCATTTATCCCATACACCCCCCTCCATCCAAACGCACACACAACGCTATTTATCCATCCATCAATCCCCATATGCACCCCTCTCTCCTTCCACCTATCTCCATACACATCTTCCAGCCCCATACTCATCCGCCCATCCACCCAAACCCATACACACACCCCACTAGTCATCCCTCCATTCCCATATGCACCCCTCCCCCGATACTCATCCCTCCATCCACCCATCCTATACACATGCACCTCTCCATGCATCCCCATACACACTCATCTATCTGTGGATTTTTGCTAGTGCCTATCACCTTGGGCACCTATGAACACAGATATCCTTGCCCTCTTACCATCCTGTGGCTGGCATCATTTACAAAACAGACAGGCTATCTGACTTCACCCACCCTTGGGGTCTGTTGTGCCATAAAATGTCAGTTACTCAAGCTCCTGGGCCAATAAGGGGGTTGCCACACAAACAGATTTTATTTTGCAATCCAAACGGCTTTGCTGGCAACCAGGCCAAAGAAAGATGGCAGAGGGAAGAGGCAAGGTGTCCCAGAGAGATGAGATAAAGGGAGGAAAAGAAAGAGGGAAGTAGTTGGCGTATCTGGAAGGCTGGGCCAGCCAGGTGGTTGGACTCACTGAGTTTCTTGTTATTACAAATCCCAAGCGCCCTGGTCTCTCCCCTTACCCAGAGTGCCTCACAGGAGAGAATCCGAGATAAGCAGCAGCTGTTGTGTTCTGAGCTGGTGGGACCTTAACTTCCCCACGGGACTGCCCATGCCGACGCTGTGCCGCTGGTCTCAGTTCAGAGGCCGGGAGCTAGGCTGGGTGGGCGATCACTGAGCCAAATCCTAGGTCGCTTCTGCAAGGGGCTTTTGGCAGCTCAGCAGTGTGTGTCTCTCTTGAGTCAGGGCTGAGCCCCTGGCTCCATCGGGTGCCGCTTTACAGGAGGGGTCTCAGGTCTTGCCAGGTTGTGGCCGTTAAAGACCCCCCAGCCCTTTTCACAAGATTGGAGGTGGCAACACCAGAGTCCTGCCCGGGGCAGAGCCAGGATTTGCGCCAGGCAGGGCGATGGATCATTGGCAGGAAATCAAGTCCACCCAGCACCCACCTAGCAACGGCGGCTCCTGTCCTGTGGGGCTGTGCCCGGTTCTCCATTCTGGGTGTTGCGACCTGGCATTCTTCCTTTTGTCAATCAGATAATATGTTTGAAAAGGTGCCACACGTACACCAAAAGGCTGCCGGGGGTTAAGGGTAGGGGAGGGCTTGTGACCCCTTGGTACAGCTGGCAGAGGGCACAGGCATGCATAGGGTTACAGGGATCCCATGGGTCTGATATCTACATTATAGCGCGCCAGAGGGTGGCATGTGAAGTCTCTACCCACAGCCAGCATGCACGGGGACAGCATGATGAAGGCAAAATGTACACACAGATGATATTTAAGGAGCTATGTCTCTATACTGAACATTATGGTCTTAAGGTTTGTGAGGTAAAGCAGGTCCCCATGCAGGAGGGAACAGACACTTATCCCTTTCTGTCTGGGCTGGGCACATGTATATTGCATGCCCCAGGGCTAACTCAGTCAGCATATAAAACAACAGACACCCAGGAGACAAGCTACCTTTGCGGTCTGGGCCAGAGGCGGGCCGGAGGATTTGCAAAGACAGAAGAACCCCACGATGAGTCTCCGAAGGGGGGGCCTCTTGGGGGAAGGGATCTTATTCTGTAGCTACATAACAGAAGAGGAGAGGGGATGAGGTTTGATCTTTCATTTAGGAGCTAGGCTGCCAGCTCAGGGATGCCTATCGCTAGCCTGCGGAGGGACAGTGGTTGAGACGGGCTTTCAGCCCCACCTGTAGCTAGTGGAGTCTGGGAGCCGAGCCCGGGCAGGCACAGACCTAGGCTTCCTCATGCTAAGGGCAGGTAGTAGCGAGGGGCCTTGCAACCCTGGGTACCCCCGGGAGGTTGCCCCTCATGCTTCCCTATCAGCTCTGCCACTGGTCCCCACCAAATCCCAGTGGCCGTGATCTCCTTTTCACCCACTCGGTTTTTATACCGTTCCCATCACTCTGGTACCAGAGTGCTAGGGGGATTCTTCGGAGGAGGACCGTTGCGGGACGCTGACCAGCTGAGGTGTTCCACTCTAGAGGAGGCATTGGTGTGTTACATGGTCCCTATATATGTGTACCAAGGCAAAGAAACCTAAATTAAGATGCAATTAAGATTGAGAGTCCAGATCAGTAACTGAAGGGTAAAAACAGGACAGGGATATTGTACACCAGGACTTTCACAGTGAAAGTGACACTTAAAAGACATCCAAGCATGTTAAGGCTGGAAACCAACAGTTAAGGCACCCAAACAACCTTAACTCTGCCCATGCAATGACTAAAACTTTATCCATAGAGATTAAGGGCAGAAGGGACCACTATGAGTCTGACCCAATTGCACAGGCCATTACGCTTCACCCAGTTACCCTGTGCTGAGCTCAGTGACTCGTGTTTGCCTAAAGCCGCTTCCAGAACAGGCCACATGTGTGGACGGGAAGCCATCAAGTTCTGCAGTTTCCATCCCTGCCCCTGGCCGTTTGTCCCATGGGCAAGCAGCCTGATTTAAACATTGGTGCCTCGTTTCTCATTTGGGTTCAGCTTCCAGCCATTGTTGTTTGTTCTGCCTGTCTCTGCTAGAATGAAGAGCCAGGATTTTCTCCCTGAAACGGTGCTGAAACAGCCGCCCCACCACCTCGCTAGCTTTTGGCTAAGCTCAACAGCTCCAGCTCTTTCAGCCTCACAGTCAGGCGTTTCCTCCAGCCTGGGGTCCTTTTTGTGGCTCTCTAGGTGGGCTCTGGTCCCGGCCCCAGACTTCCAGCCACGGTCTCCCCAGTTGTGACTCAACAATTCTGACCAAGGCACCTCAGGCTGTGCTCTTTGCAGAGTTTTTGTGCAGTATAATTATTGCTAGAGCTGTAACTTTGTACAGAAACAGTTCTACCTGTACAACGCCTGGTGTGAATGCACTTATATCAGCATACAGGTGCCCTATGGGACCCCTCTCCCTTCCCAGAGCTGAGACTAGAACCCAGGAATCCTGTCTCCCAGTTCCCTCTAAACCTGCTCTAATTACTGGACCCCGCTACCAGTAGCCAGACGGGCCAGTTTTACCTCCTGGGACGGCAGTTGCAGGGGCTGGATTTTAAAGAGCCTTTTGTTTGTCGCTTTTACGGTGCAAGAGAGTTATAACCCATGAAAAGCTGCTCCCCAAACCTTCCTCTTCTGAGCCTCCAGGAATGTGACACAGGTGAGAGTCAGACTGTGCAAGCCAATATCCTGGTGAAGGTGGAAAGAGAGAGACAGGATCACATGCCCTGAACATCCTGTTCTACAGGCAGAGTAAGGCGTTTCTGTTGAGACTCCAACTCAGCCCATATTTGGTTTGGGCTCAGGACAGGAATAATGGTGGAGGGGAGGGGGACAGTATCCAGGGAGAGGAGTGGCTAGTGGTCTGAGCAGACGCTCACATGATGAACTCCGGGTCTCTCATCCTTGGGAAGGAGTGGGGGCTAGCAGTCAGAGCAGGGGAAGGGAAATGGGAGTCAGGGTATGGTTTTATTCCCAGTTGTGGCAGTGAGGGTGGAGGGGAGAAGCTAGGAATCAGGACTCCTGGGTTCAATTCCCAGCTCTAGGAGGGGACTAGGAGTCAAGTTCTACTCCCAGCTCTGAAAGGAGCCTAGGGGATAAGCAGGAGTCTGGAATGGAGGACTCCTGACTCTAGTCCCAGCCCTGGGAGAGGTCTACCTGTTCTGCCACTGTCCTGTATATTGTATGTAGCTCCAGGAGAACAGAACATCCTCTATCAGCTGGTCCTGCTTTGCCATCTAAGGCTCAAAGCCTTTTTCCAGGCAGCCAGCAAGTGTTACTGTCCATCCCTCTCGCTGGGGTTGCACTAAGGAAGTTACAGTGAATCCAAACTGCCTGCCCCAGCTCCACACCCTGGTGGCAACCCAAACACAAGCACCTCCCAGGCCGTAATTAGTTCATTATCCCCCTTTAACAGACGGGAACCTGAAGCCCAGATCCTCAAAGGCATTTAGGCTCCTAACTTCCAATGAAATCAATGAAATGAGGGGAGGGGAAGGGAAGTGAATCAAGAGAACGATTTCAGTGAGTCCTGACACCCTGTTCCTACCACTAGACCCCACTCCCCTCCCAAACCTGGAAATAGAACCCAGGAGTCCTGGGTCCCAGTACCCCTGCTCTAACCCTCTATACACCATTCCCTTCCCAGAGTCGTGGATTGAACTCAGGAGTGCTGGCTCCCAGCCCCCTGCTCTAATCTGTAGCCTCCGCTCCCAGAAAAGAGCTCGCACTCCCGTTTTAAATCTAGTTACCAGAGAATCTGGAAATACAGGAGGGCAACTCCTGGAGCCAAATGAAACTGCAAGTGTGTAGGATGGGGACTCCTTGGCAGGTGGGACCTAATTACCAGGGTGCCAATTAATGCCCTGACTTTTAGGACAACACCTCAGCATCTGTGCTGACCACCAGGAGGCAGGGCCTCACTTCTCAAATATTGTATACCTGGTGCCATTTACAGTGTCTTCCATTCATTCAGAGCTTCGGGGGGCTGCTCTTGAGATTCTCCTTGAAACCTTTTATCATCTGGAAGGTGCCCAGCTGAGCCAGGAACTGCCCACTCGCTCCTCCACAGCAACCCCTCTCCTGCCCCCAGGATCCTGGAGAACAAATCATCACAGGCCAACTGCCTATGTCTTCATTGAGATATCAATCGCTCTGTGACATGATTGGAGGGTTTTTTTAGGGGTCTGTAAGGTTTAGGGTAGGTATTCCCAACCTTTCTGGGACCATTCCCACACACCCCTCCTGCTCAATATGGGAAGGGCAAGGTGAACACAGCATCTCCACAGCCCCTGTCATGACCCCCAGCTGGAGAACCCCCGACTTAGGGGAAAGGCATTCAGAGCCTTTCACGTGTACGCTGCCACTTCAGATCCAGCCCAGTAGAGATCAGAACCCATTCCCATCTGATGCCCCCACCATGGGATACGAGTTTGCTGGGGCTCAGCCAAATTGCTAGTGGGACAGGTGCCCGCAACACCCAAAAAGGCAGTCTATTTAGCACAGTCTATTTAGCTCCCAGTTTAGCAGTGCTCGCAGAGGGCATGGCGACCAAGTGAGCTCTCTTCCCTCTGAGACAGGGCAGCGGCACCTTGGTAGGGGGCACTGAATCTTGCCCTGCCAATGGCTGGGCTGCACCTAGTTTGTGGCTAAGAGGATTCACTTTCTATTGCTGGAACTCATTAGCTAGCTTTGCCCATAAACAAACAATTTGTGTTTAGCCAGCAGGAGGAAGTTGTAATTACAACTACCAGGAGGCCCCAGATAGATTAAACATCCATGGAGCCTACACTGCATTGCTGCATGCTGCCCAGCTGTGGTTTCCATCTGCCACGGTGTAGGGGGCGTCTGGCACACCCCCTGCCTGGTATTTAACAAACAGATTTTGTTTCCATGATGATCCAACACCCATCATTGTCCTGACAATTTCTAGGGCTGCCCATAGAGAGGAACTGCTGTTCATCTTTGTGTCTGGGTTGCTGTTTTAGGTGATTTTATCACAAGTCTCATGATCTTTGGAGTTTGTCTTAAAGCGCCAGCTCCCAGAGTCATGGGTTTACAAGAGAACTGCAGCTTTCATTGAAAGAGAGTTTCTTGACCTTGTAGTTGTGGAGAAAAGCTTGAAAATGTGACCTGAGTGCGGCCGAAAGGCTCAGACATGAGAAGGCAAAGGAAAAGAACCCAACATATATTATTAAAAAAAACCTTATTTTTAAGCTAATCTCATGATTTTCGAGGCCTGACTCGTGATTTTCGGATGCTTGGAGTTGACAACACTGTGTTCCCCCTGTTGGCACACGTGAATAAGCAGCCCTGCGGTTTCAGGAGCACCTGATGTTTTGCATGCTTGGTGCACACACAGTGCTGCTGGACTGCAGCCACCTCTGGGTTGGAGAGCGCCAGGCCAAGTTGCACAGCAGAAAGGGGAAGAGTCTCAGTCCAGATACATGGTAACACCCGTGGCAGCTGTGCTGTAATAGCCTCAGGCAACAACCAAGGCCAATAGCCTGTGCCCATCGCCATGGTAACCAGGTGCCTTGGCGTGTAACTTGGGCCCATCGCCATGGCAATAGAGGGCGTCCTCACAGCATGGCCTGGTGGCACCTCAGAAGGTGTGAGACACATGTTGTCATGGTAACCAAGCGCCTCATGCCATCCTCACAGCATGTCACGGCTGCCCAGGTGGGTGGGATGGGCCCATCGCCATGGTAACCAAATGCTGCCTCATGCCCTCATCTGATGTCACAGCCACCCAGGTGGGTGGGATGGGCCCTGTTGCTGTGGTAACCAAGCCCCTCATGACATCATCCTCAGGCCCTGTCATGTCTGCGGAGGCCCCAGTGACCCCCTGAATGCACCCACCTGCACAAGCCTGCCCTGTCTTCCCCCTCCAGGCCCCACACCCACCCCACAGCTGGGCATGAGGCCTCATGGGAGAGGCGCTGCCACACTCAAGATGGCACCTCCTCCCACGTTCAGGGATGGCGGCCGCGGGGCTTTCGCAGGCTCCCCTTTTATGCCACGCTCAAGATGGCAGACACTAGCGGCCCTCCCGATGCCGCTCTTATTGCCACACTCAACATGGCGTCCGCCCGCTCGTTGATCGATTCGTGTCACGCCCAAGATGGCGCCCGCGTTGGGCCGCCCTCGTGTGACACACTAAAAATGGCGGCCACCGGGCGGCAATGAGAGAAATTCCGTATCCCCCGGAAGTGGAGGGTGGTTTTCGAGACCACTTCCGGGGCGAGAGGTCACCCGCTGTTTTGCCCGCCCCGCCCCCTCCGGCAGGCATGTCCCCCGCTATGGCGACGGACGGGCCCGCGCTGGCCGAGCTGCTGCTGCAGCGGCTGGAGCGGGCGGGGGGCGGCGGCCTGGGCAGCCTGGAGGCGGCCGCGGCGCTGGGCCTGGAGCACCAGCAGCTGGTGGGGGCCGTGAAGAGCCTGCAGGCGCTGGGGGAGGTAGGGCCGGGGGGATGGGCGTGGGGGCCAGCAGGGGGAGGTGGGGGTTCCCGGGGGAGGGGGCGTGGGGAGTGGGGCAGTGGGGGTTCCCGGGGGAGGGGCGGCGTGGGGCAGGGGGAGGTGGGGGTTCCCGGGGGAGGGGCGGTGGGGAGTGGGGCAGTGGGGGTTCCCGGGGGAGGGGCGGCGTGGGGCAGTGGGAGGTGGGGGTTCCCAGGGGAGGGGGCGTGGGGAGTGGGGCAGGGGGTTCCCAGGGGAGGGGGCGTGGGGAGTGGGGCAGGGGGTTCCCAGGGGAGGGGCGGCGTGGGGCAGTGGGAGGTGGGGGTTCCCGGGGGAGGGGCGGCGTGGGGCAGGGGGTTCCCGGGGGAGGGGCGGCGTGGGGCAGTGGGAGGTGGGGGTTCCCGGGGGAGGGGCGGCGTGGGGCAGTGGGAGGTGGGGGTTCCCGGGGGAGGGGCGGTGGGGAGTGGGGCAGTGGGGGTTTCCGGGGGAGGGGCGGCGTGGGGCAGTGGGAGGTGGGGGTTCCCGGGGGAGGGGCGGCGGGGAGTGGGGCAGTGGGGGTTCCCGGGGGAGGGGCGGCGTGGGGCAGTGGGGGTTCCCGGGGGAGGGGCGGTGGGGAGTGGGGCAGTGGGGGTTCCCGGGGGAGGGGCGGCGTGGGGCAGTGGGAGGTGGGGGTTCCCGGGGGAGGGGCGGCGTGGGGCAGTGGGAGGTGGGGGTTCCCGGGGGAGGGGCGGCGTGGGGCAGTGGGAGGTGGGGGTTCCCGGGGGAGGGGCGGTGGGGAGTGGGGCAGTGGGGGTTTCCGGGGGAGGGGCGGCGTGGGGCAGTGGGAGGTGGGGGTTCCCGGGGGAGGGGCGGTGGGGAGTGGGGCAGTGGGGGTTCCCGGGGGAGGGGCGGCGTGGGGCAGTGGGGGTTCCCGGGGGAGGGGCGGTGGGGAGTGGGGCAGTGGGGGTTCCCGGGGGAGGGGCGGCGTGGGGCAGTGGGAGGTGGGGGTTCCCGGGGGAGGGGCGGCGTGGGGCAGTGGGAGGTGGGGGTTCCCGAGGGAGGGGGATGGGACGGAACTGTTGAGCCTGAGGAGAGGTGAACAGATGGGCAGGACTGGGGGGAGCAGGGGGGAGGGGAGGCTCCTAGGGAAAAGGGAGTGGGGGTGTTGAGGGCCACGTTGAGGTGTCCTTCAGGACAGCAGCTTCTCTTCCCCCCCCCCCTTACAAAAGGTCCCCTTCTGTATCTCTCTTTACCCCGATACCCCTCCACGCACCCACTGCCTCTGAAATCCCTCCTTGATCCTGTCCCCCCAAACCATTCTCCTTGTCCTCTGTCCCACCCTTTGTGCCCCCAGTCATTCCCAGCATCTCTTTGATCCTTGCAGGAGCTCCCTGCACTTCTCACCCTGCCCTTCTTGAGCAGCCATGGAATTGTGCCAGGTCCTGGCCAGCCTGAAGTAGGCTGAGCTGTGGCAGTTGAAGTATCCATGGTATCCCTATAATCACTCACTGTCTTTTTAAACTTGCTCTGTTCGTCTCAATGATGTCCGGTGGCAGCAAGTCCCAGACACTTTTCACTTGATACATACATAACCTGTGGAACTCCCTGCTACAAGATGTTGCTGTGTTCAAGAGCTCATCAAGATTCAAAGTGGAATAGCAGAAATATCTTGAAGGGCGATTGTTGATGCTAAAATAAGAGTCCCAGAAGGGATAAAAACACCTCATGCTGCCCAATCAATCTATGAGGGAATAGGAGGAGACCTTCATGGGGGAAAATTATCCCTGCCTGCCTGCAGTGTGGCTTTCATGCCTTCCTGTGAAGCACTTGGTACTGAGCACTGTCAGAGACAGGATACTAGCCTTAAATGGGCCTTGGATCTAATCCAGTGTGACGATCCCTGTGTTTCACAGCCCTCCTGTGTGTTCCCCTCAGGTCATCGAGGCTGAGCAGCGATCCTCTAAACGCTGGGAGCTGACGCCTGAGGGAAAGGAGATCATCCAGGAGGGAAGCCATGAGGCGCGTGTCTTTGACAGCATCCCTGCCGAAGGGCTGCCCCAGAGCGAGCTGATGGTGAGGCTGGCTTCCCATCCCTCACGTCTTCAGTGTCTCATCTCCTGCCAGCCTGGGAATCAAGACTCCTGGGTTCACTTCCTGACTCTGGGAGTGGAGTGGGGCTGGGAGTCAGGAAACCAGGGTCCCATTGTAAACTTGGGATAACTCTGGCCTTCCCCATGAGGGTGGTTGTGATGCTTGACCAAGTGCCTGTAAACATTTCTGAGCCCTGGGAGGGAGGGCAGAATATCCTGCTTGTCCCCACTTCCCCTGGGGGTGTTTCTTTTCTGGTCTGCGTGGATCTGAAATCTCCCTTGTCTCTCATTGCAGAAACTGCCGAGTGGGAAAGTGGGGTTCAGCAAGGCCATGTCCAACAAGTGGGTGCGGCTGGACAAGAACGCGGACGGGGGTCCGCGCATCTTCCGGGCTGTGAGTGTTTCGTGGTGGGGCTTTCATCAGAAGGGAGATTTCCACCTGGCCCCCGAATCCCCCTTTGAATCTCCCTTCCTGGGCCGAGCAGACCCTTTAGCTCTTGCAGGTCGGTCAGTGAGCACCGGGTGGGCGGCTGGAACCTTGGGGCGAAAGGCATTACGGAAATGTACAAGGTTATTCCACCCTCCACCATTAGGAATGGCACGGTGATGTCACAGCTTGAGCCTACTGAGTCCCTGGCTAACGTTGGGCCAGGCCACCTGGGGCACCTCGGGGATGCCACCACACCCAGGGGGATGCTCACTGCTGCTGTCCTGTCCCCCAGGTGGAGAGCGTGCAGGACTCCGTGCGGGAGAAGCTGCGGCTGGTGCAGCAGGGAGAGGCTGAGAACCTGGAGGAGAAAGACAGGAACGAACTGAAGAAACGGAAACTCCTGATGGAAGTGTGAGTTGAGTGTCCCCCTTCCCCTCCACGGGCTTGAATCTCTCTGCTGCTGCAGCACGGTCAGGAGTAAGGGATTCACCCCAGCAGTAATGTGGGGTGCTGGGGCTCCCCTGCTCGGGAAGCAGGCATGGGTCTGATTGTACCTTTGGGGTGCACATTTCCCTCTCCCCACTAGAGGGCAGCAGCTGGTGGGTCCGTTTCCCGCTGCATCTGTGCAGTGTCTCCTGCTTCTGGTCTCTCCTTTGGTGGTGGGGAAGCTCCCATGTCTGACTGCGTGCGCACACACATACACACACACACACACCCCTCCCGCCCCGCAGCTGTACTGCTTAGCCAGCCCCTTGCCTTTGCCAGCCTGGCTGCCGGGCACCCAGCCGGGACGTCCAGTCCTGCTGAGGGCCACCGCTGTCCTGGCTCGTGGATTGGTGCACCCTGCTCAGACTACAGCTACCAGCGTGCATGGCTTGGGCGAAGATGGAATGGGCCACGCTGGGATTTGTCGTCTAGATGAGCTGCGCCGCCACTGTAAAGGCCAGTAGAAGTCCCAAGGGCCCGATGTGGTTCGTTAGGCAAATGGGCTGCCTGGTTCTGCTGTGCCCTTCTCCCAGTCCCAAGCCGTGATCTTTGGCGCTAGGCTTCCCACTGGCGTCACCTCTCGGCCTCCCTTCTTGTGTACAGGGTCATCAAGACCTACTGGATCCGGAAAGGCAGTGCCTTCAGCACCACGGTCACGAAGCAGGAGACGGACCTCACTCCAGAGATGATCGCCAGGTGAGGCGCATGCTGCCTCCGGCAGAGTCTGCGTCCTTGCTCTCCATGCTGTGCTAGGACAGTGGGGGAGCTGCAGCAGCACACATGTAAAAGTGGCTCTTTGGAATCCCTCTGCTAACGGCCAAGGCCTGCCTGCCTGTGGACACTCCTGCCCCCTGTCAGGGCTCTGCGGTTTCTGCGATGGCAGATGGGGGCACCGCCAGCGTGCGCGTATGCTATTTAGAAAGCCATGAATGAGGCTGTAAGAACATCATGAGCTGTGATTTTGTTGCAGAAACTGGGGGGGGGGGTTATGGCTGCCGCACACGCGAGTGATGTGGTCCCGCGTGCCAGGTCGCAACTCTACTTACCCAGGTTTGATCCAGCCTCCCCTTCAGGCCAGATTTGAGTTGTGTTTTACCCTGGCATGTGGGGTCACTATGCCACTCAAAAAAATGCTTTTGTATGGTTTTGGGTGGGGAGGGGTTAAATGTAGGGTTTTATGGTGCTGGAACCGACCTCACCAAAACTGCAATGTTAACAAGCCACGACCACAACTTTTGAACTAAAACCTCTCGGCTTCCTTACAGCCTTCGCTCTTACCCAATATCTAGACACTAGAGTCGCTCCTGGGTGGGCAGGGGGCTGGAGGTAAGGGGATACTAGTGTCATCTGAGCAGCTTGGAGTGCCGGTACCGCAGGGCCCATGGGGCGGGTGTCCCAATGAATAGGCAGCCATGGGGCATCTGAGCAGGTGGGTGTGGGGTACAGAATGCGTGGGCATCTTCCCCAGTGCCTCAGGCAGAGCTTGTTTCCCCACTTGACGAGGTGGGTGGAGCTGGGGGCTGTTGGCTCAGGAAGCAGCTGGACTTGCTCTGTGCTTGCTGACTGGTCATGACGGGGGTGGGAGTGTGAAACGGACGACACCTGATTCTCCAGGCGTGAGCTGGGACGATTGGCCTCCCTCCTGCCTCGGCAGCTCCCACTTTACCTGCTTCCAGCTATGGCTGAAATGTCGACCCAGCCCCGTTCTCTGGGCACCAAGCGCCAGGTTTTCCTCCACGTTCACTCTGGGTTCATATCGCCCCTGGGGTCCCCTCCCCCCACTGGTAGTGCAAAGCCCATGTGGCTCAGCCTGGTGGGTCTTTCAGACAAGCCCTGCCCACTCTGCATGGACAGTGACAGGCTTGTGGCCTGGATCCTCTTGTCCCCACTGTTACGTGCTGGCTGGCTGTTGCCCTCCACCCCAGAGGTGGCTGCATTTCAGTGGCACCATGGACTATAGGTGGGTGGAAGATGCTGTACAAAGCCTGTTACTCGCTCAGTCAGTTCCCCAGGGCTTGCCCCTTGTGACCTTTCTCCACCCTTCGTCCACAGCGGCTCATGGCGTGACCTGAAGTTCAAGGCGTACAACTTCGAGGCGCTGGGGATCATGCCCGAGAGCGGGCACCTCCACCCGCTGCTCAAGGTCCGCACCCAGTTCAGACAGATCTTCCTCGAGATGGGGTGAGTAGCCACGTGTGCCCCTGTAGTCCCTACCCTGGTGGTTGGCGTGGGGCATCTGCCCAGGAGGCTGCGGTGCAGAATGCAGACCATGTCCTGCAGTGGCAGGTACCAGCCGGGGTCTGCACAGCTGCTGCCAGCCCTCTTGTTTGGGCAGGGATACAGAGAGCACCCACTAGGTTCCAGCCAGCCCAGCCCAAGGGTCTGGGATGGGACTGTTCCCTTCAGCATGATCTCCAGTCATAGAATATCAGGGTTGGAAGGGACCTCAGGAGGTCATCTAGTCCAACCTCCTGCCCAAAGCAGGACCAATCCCCAATTTTTGCCCCAGATCCCTAAATGGCCCCCTCAAGGATTGAACTCACAATCCTGGGTTTAGCAGGCCAATGCTCCCCCTAAGGGAGCCAGGACTCCTGGGTTCTCTCCATGGTTCAGGGAGGGGAGGAGGTGTAGGGGTTAGAGTGGGGAAGTTGGGAGTCCTGGCTCAGCTGTTCCTTTGCTGTGTAGCTTTGGGCAAGTCACTCCCTTCTCTGTGCCCAGTGGGACAGCCCGGTGCCGTCCCCCAGGGCGGTGGGTGTGCGTGGAAGCTGCTCTGGGCTCCTCTTGTGACCTCTCCTCTCACTATCCAGAGGCCTTGTGCCCCTGCCCCTGTGGGTGGCAGTGCCCGCACAGTGCCAGGACTGCCCTGTGCTCTCTGGAACGGGGGTGCTCACTGCTCCTGCGTCTCGCTCAGTTTCACAGAAATGCCCACCAATAACTTCATCGAGAGCTCCTTCTGGAACTTCGACGCCCTCTTCCAGCCACAGCAGCACCCGGCCCGCGATCAGCATGACACCTTCTTCCTGCAGGGTCAGTCATCTGCCAGCCCCTGCTGCCAGCAGGCCTATCCGCTGCTGTGGGGAGCACAGCAAGGAATGGGCCTTTCCCCTCTGGGGGGCGCCACCTGTGCCCCAAGGCTGGCTCAGGGTTGGGGAATGGCTCCTGTGCGAGCTTGCAGGGTGTCCACCAGTCCCTACCTGGCCAGGTCTCCTTATCTCAATGGCGCTGGCAGAGGCTCTGTGGGGAGTGCCCAGAGTCCCAACCCCTCACTGCGCTGGGGTGCAGTGAGGGGTGGGATGCTCACGCAGGCCTGTGGCTAAATGGGGGGCATCAGGCTGCGGGGCTGCAGCATCTTTCATGCACATTCCACCCACTTACCACCCCTGCTCCCCCCTTGCTCCTAGATTATTTAGCATCCCCGGGTCCCTGGTGGGTCGGTGGAGTCACTCTAGCCCCCTTTGCACCCTCTGGATTCCCCCAGATCCTGCCGAAGCCACGGATTTCCCCATGGACTATCTGAAGAGAGTGAAGAAGATCCACTCGCAAGGAGGCTACGGCTCCCAGGGGTGAGTGTCCCCAGCTGTCTGGCTGGGCTTGGAGCCCACAGGAACAGGCTGATATTCGGGTGGGGATGGGAAATGGGACATGGGGCCTTTCCCCACTTGGGGGGTGCTAGATCTGATCTGGACCAGGGGCTGGCTGGCTCAGGGTGGCGGGGAAGGGGACACGAGGCCTTTCTTCCCTCGGGGACGCTGGCTCTGATCCAGCCCAGGCTGGGGGGGGCGGCCTGGCTTGGGGGTGCGGGGAATGGGATTCAGGGCCTCTCCACTCTAGGCTGCTCCTTTGGTCTGGGGCAGCTCCCCTCCCCCGTTGCTGCTTGGGGCACCTGCCTGTTCCGGGGCACTGCTTAACCCTTTGGAACCTGGATTGGGGGGACTTTGGGGTGGAGTGGGGACGTTCCACCCTCCCCTTCCCCCAGCGATTTTGCCCACAGCAGCCTGGTGCCATGGGGCACTCTCCCCACCCATCCGGGGATTGCTCTGCTGCGCTACGGCCCCACCCATGCCCAGCGTGTGCCGGATCTCACACACCCCCCGCCTCCCCCCCCAGGTACAAATATGACTGGAAGCTGGAGGAGGCACGGAAGAACATCCTGCGGACACACACCACGGCTGTCAGCGCCCGCATGCTCTACCAGCTGGCTCAGCAGGTGGGAGGTGCCATGACTCTTCCCCCTCCAACTCCCTGAGCCCTGGCTGCAGCTGCCCCTCAGTCAGACCTGGGGCCCCACCCGGACAGTGTGTGTTCGGGGAAGGGGAATGGGAAAGGGAAATGCTGGGGCTCCGGGGGAGCTGGGGGGCAGAGCTCTGGGGCTTAAGGGGCCAGGGGCCAATCTGGCCTGGGGCTGGGATCCCATGCTGCAGTGGCCTGATGGGTGGGGTCCAGGGGATGGGCCGGGCTATGATTGAAACCTTTCTTCCCTGCCCCCCCACCCCCCAGGAGAAGTTCACCCCAGCTAAGTATTTCTCCATTGACCGGGTCTTCCGGAACGAGACGCTGGACGCCACCCACCTGGCCGAGTTCCACCAGATCGAGGGGGTGGTGGCTGACTACGGCCTGACGCTGGGGGACCTCATGGGCACCCTCAGGGAGTTCTTCACCAAGCTGGGTACGTGCCAGCTGCCCACCGACGGGGGGACAGACAGCGCCGTGTGTGGAAGGGCGGGAAAGCCGACCTCTGTGAGGAGCTGGTAGGATGGGGGAAGCCGAGATGGGGGTCCCTGAGAGGGGAGGTTTGGGGTGCTCAGCGGTATCTGCTGCCAGCGAACACCCTGGACAAAGCCCAATTCAGGGCTGAGCTTCTGCCACCAGCAGGCTCCAGAGGAGGGTCCTAGCAGGAAGGGGTGGGGGACACAGGGTCTAGCAGGCTGTGGGGTGGGTTCAGGGTGTGGGATGCAGGAGGGGACATGGTGTCTAGTAGGATGAGCAGGGAGGAGGGGGCCTGGTGGTCTGTGGGGTGGCTGCAGGGGGCCCAGCGGGGCCGCACCCTCTCACTGGCCCATCTCTCAGCAGGGATCAGCCAGCTGCGTTTCAAGCCGGCCTACAACCCCTACACGGAGCCCAGCATGGAGGTGTTCAGCTACCACCAAGGTGAGGGGGCGCCAGCCCCTCATGGCCAGATCAGCCCCTTCTCCTCTGAGCAGCACATGCTGGGCCTGCCGGCTGCGGGAGGCAGGGCAGCTTCAGGGTCTCGGATGACAGAGCTGCAGGTTGGGGTGGCATGTGCCCCCCAGCCAGGATTAGCCGTGGTGCCTGCTGCAGCGTCTCCCAGCCCCCCGGGAATCAAGGTGTTCCCTGATCCTGAGCCACACAAACCAGCACTGGGCGGCGAGAGACCTGAAGTCAAGCCCTGGGGTCAGCAGAGGGGGTCTCCTTCCACCCGGCAGGCTGGCGCTGCGGGGCTCCTGCTCTCCACAGTCATGCCCTGCACATCCATGCCTGGCCCAGCAGCAGCAGCCAGGCCAGGGACCTGCTGGGTCCAGCCCAGGGATCCCCAAGCTCACAACGCCCCCATCCAATCCTACAGGGACAAAGGGGTCAGGGTTTGGGGTGGGGGCTGGCCCGGCAGCCCTGGCCCCATGGCAGAGCTTTGGATCCCACTCAGAACAGAATCGTCTGCTTCAGTCACTTCTCTAGATGCCTGGGAGCGTCTCCCCCCCCCCCCCCCCGGCTCCCTCGCCCTGCTCAGGGGGCCCCGGCCAGGACTAACTGAGCTGTCTGGGAGCGTCTCTCCCCCAGCTCTCTCACCCAGCTAAGGGGGGCCTGGCCAGTACTAACCGAGCTGTCCGGGAGCATGTCTCCCCCGGCTCCATCACCCTGCTTAGGGGGGCCCAATGGAGACTAACCGAGCTGCCATCTCCCTTCCCGTTGCAGGGCTCCAGAAGTGGGTGGAGGTGGGTAATTCGGGGATCTTTCGGCCAGAGATGCTGCTTCCGATGGGCCTGCCGGAGGGCGTGTCGGTCATTGCCTGGGGCCTCTCTCTGGAGCGGTGAGGAGGACGATGTGGGAGGGGGTGGGCACCCGTGTGCTCACAGGCGGCTTTGAGATGCCAGTGGGGGCAGTCAGGGCCCCTTACAGCTCCTGCTAATGTGGGGGGGCCATAGGGCTGGCCATGCTGGGAAGGGGATGGAGACCCCCAGCGTGTGCCATGGCTGCAGGGCAGCTCTCAACTCCTCTTCCTGTGCCTGCCTGGGTCTCTGGGTACGAGCACCCCTCTCAGCCAGGGTGACTCGGAGCCAGGGGGTTTCCAGCCAGCAACAGCCATGCTTTCTGGATCTGGATTGAAGGGCACTGGCAGAGCTATGGGGTGGGAGCCCATGGCTGGGCTAGCAGGGGGCTATGGGTCAGGATTGAAGGGCACTAGTAGAGCTGTGGGGCGGGAGCCCAGGGCTGGGCTAGCAGGGGGCTGCGGGTCGGGACTGAGGGGCACCGGCAGAGTTTGGGCGAGGGAACCCTCCTCTACTGGGGTGGGAGACGTGCTCGCCCTGTGCCCTCGGTTGCCCAGTGGAGGGTCTGTTACGGGTGGGCCAGCAGCAGGGCCGCACTCCCCTAACACCCGCCTTGTCCTCCAGCCCCACCATGATCAAATACGGCATCAACAACATCCGGGAGCTGGTTGGGCACAAGGTGAACCTGCAGATGGTGTACGACGGCCCGCTCTGCCGCCTCGACGCATAGGGTCCTGCCACCAGGCCAGCCCCGTATTTATTAGTGTCCTCTCCGGGGGGCTCCCCTCCCCTTCTGCAGCTGGGCCGGGGCTGCCCCCTTTCCTGGGCAGAGGGCTGGCAGGGTGCCCCTGACCCCCTTCCGTCCAGCCCCCTGCTCGGGGACACGGCAGAGCTGCCCGGGCCAGTGCCAGAACGTGCAACCTGTTACACCCCAATAAAGGGCTAGTGTCTGGGCTGGCGACTCTGCTCTGTTTGGAATGGGGAGAGGATGGGGCCACCTCCCCATGGGATGTGCTCCTGACGGGCTGTGGGTTTTCGGGGGGTGGGGGGAGAGAAGGACTCCTGGGTCCTGTTCCTGGCTTGGGGGCATGGTGGGGGTGGGAGTCATGACTACAGGTTCTTCCCCCAGCTGTGGGCAGGCAGTGGGGTGTAAAGGCTAGTGCAGGGACCTGGGCTCTCTCCCTCCCAGCCCTGTTTGTACGTGGGGTGACTGCACCCCGCATGATGGGGGTGGGGCCTGCACCACAGCTGCGAAGGCCAGGGCAGCATATTGGGGTGGGTGATTTCCTGACCCCCACCTCCTGCCTGGGGTGTGTGCTGGGGGCTTTGTTCAAAGGGGGATGGGGGCAGCACTGAGCCTGTGGCCCCAGGGCACAGAGCTGGAGGGAGCCTCATGGCCCCTTCCTATGCAGGGCCTGGATGGGGGGAATGGGAGTGAAATCTCCACCTCAACCCCGGGGCTGGGATAGCCAGAGGCTGTGGGTTGGGAGTGAGGGGTGCTGGAAGAGTTGGGGGGGCAGCCTGGGGCTGGGCTAGCAGGGGGCTGCATGTCGGGAGTGAGGGGGGCTGACCTCGTGAACCAACGACGGAGCCAGGGGAATTTTCTGAGTCAATATTTTATTTAACAAACTGATCCCAGTCCCTTGTGCTGCCAGAGCCCTGGGGGGGCCCCTCCTCCACAGGCACCTCGGGGCAGGGGCTGTGTCCAGAGCAAAGTGTCCCCTGTCCTTGTGGTGCAGCGGGGCTTCTGGCTGGGGCGGAGCACCCCTCCCGGCTGGGGGAAATGGCTCCCACTGTGACCCCCAGTCAGAGGGGCCCATAGGCAGCACCTGCCCTTCCCTTCTCCAGGCCTCAGCTCGCTCACCCCCCGCAGCACAGACCTGCCCTCCTGGGTCCAGGCACTATCGGCACGGGCACCCTCCTGGGGGGTTACAGCTGCAGGGCCAGGAGAAAGCTCTGCTGGTGCGGGGGCTCACTAGCCATGGGAGCTCCCCCCGTCACAGGGACCCCAGCCGGCTTGTTGGCGTCGGGTGAAGGACGTGAAGCGACAGGGACGGAGCTGGGAGTGAACGGCAGTCCCCCCCGATGTCCGCGGTGGGGGTCTTGCCTGCCCTCGGGCACCGTCCGTCCCGGCTGGGGCTCTGGGCTCTGCGGCATGTTAGGCTGGTGGCCGGCACAGCCTGCTGGTGGTCTCTGGGTGCGCCTGCCGGCTCAGCCCCTCCTGTCCATGGCTGGGCGGGGCCTGCCCTATGTGGGCTGGGCCGCCCCCTGTAGCATGATGTGCACCTCACTGGGGCTGTGGGGCTCGGCCATGGGGGGCTGCGCACGGTAGAACCCTGAGGGGGGTGCGGGTGCGGCATCAGAGTCGTTCTCCTTGTCAGGCTGTGGCCCCAGCAGCCAATCTGGGGGGAGATGGGACAGCAGTGAGCGGGGGTACATCTCCCTGACCCCCAGCTGCATCCTGTGTCATGACCCTCAGCCATGCACTCTGAGCCTCTCAGGCGCTCTTGGTCTACATCTGTGAGGAAACTGAGGCACGGAAGCGACTGACCTGAGGTCACTCAAAGCTGGGAACAGAGGAGAGGAATCCTGACCCCGCCCTGCTCCTATTTAGGACTCTTGGGTTCTAGCCTGGCTCTGGGAGGGGAGTGGGGTCTAGTGGTTAGAGCAGGGGCCTAGGTGCCCAGTTCTCCAAGTGTCTTCTCCTTCCCCCCTCCGGGGGCAGCTTGGATGGTTCTGAGCCCGTTGGGGGTTCCCCTGGGTCACAGCCAGGCAGGGTCCCCATCCCAGGGAGAAAGATTCTTCTCTTCCCAAGTGGGGGTAGAAATGGGGGGCTCCCAGCAGGAGGAGCGGGGGCTCATTCTCCGTGGCCCAGTCATCCGCTGGCTTTGAGCTGCTGGCAATCAGCCCGCCTGGCCGCAGAAGACTTTTTTTGGGGGGTGGGGGGCACTGGAAACCTAAAAGCCTTCAACCCCCCCCCCCCCCCCCCCCCGTTTTCAAGTTTCTAAGAACTTTGAGTTTTAACAGCAGCTTTTGGAAACTCGGCTAGTTGTTTTTCCAGGTGTGAATAACCCCTCGCCCTGAGCAACGTATGTGCCGCTGCCAGCACTATCCACACCAATGCTTCTGTCCGTGCGAGAGCTCCTGCCGCTTGCGGCGGTGGGTTTATTAAGCCGACGGGAGAACTCTCTCCCATCGGCCCGCGTGTCTTCACCAGAAGCACTACAGCCTGCAGTGTGACCTTGGACAGGTCGCTGCCCTGCTCTGTGCCTCGGTTTGCCCTTCTGTGAAATGGGGCTAATGCTGCTGCTCTTCCAGTGCTCAGGGGCTGCCTGAGGAAAACCACTGGATAAGAGCGGTTATGACATACAGGAATTGCCCTGCTGCTGCGCAGCCACCTCTGGGGTGGAACATGGCTGCTGTTTAACACCCCACAGCACCAGCATCGCAGGGAAGTAGAGGCTGCCCTAGTGCTCCGACCTCGCAGGAGGAGATGATTTACCACTCGCACCCCTCTGTCTGTGTCTCCCGCCCCGACTCACCTATGAGGTCGTGGGCCAAGTCCTTGATGAGGTGCCCCACGATGGCATAGGCCACACCCACCACCACAAGGGCAGCCATGAGGAGGTAGAGCACGGCCTTGGGCAGGGGGATGAGGTCGCGGATGGGCGGCTTGTACTCGCTGTACAGGGGCTGCTCGTTGGCGGACGAGTGCTGGGACAGGAGCCCCACTGCTTCGGTGCGATTGAGGCTGGTCAGGTTCATGAGCTGCATGGCGGACACGGCTTCCATGCCCTGGGGCGGGGAGGTGCCCGGACGCCTGGGGCGGGAGCTTCAGGGTGGGTGGAGATGGCCTGCAAAGGTCAAAGTCTCATCCCTGTTATGGATGGGGAAACTGAGGCAAGGGGTGGGGCTAGGCTCATGTAGTGAGTCAGTGATGGCTGGGAATTGAACCCTGGCATCCTGCCTCCTACTCTCTCCTTTTATCTGCTTCATTGCAAAACATCTTGCTTCAGGGAGAAAAATCCAGTCTCGGCCCCACTTCTAACCACTAGACCACACTCCCTTCAAGGAGTTGGGATGGGAACCCAGGAGTCCTGGCTCCCAGCCCTCCCCTGCCACTCTAACCCACTAGCTCCCACTCCCCTCCTAGAGCTGGGGATGGAACCCAGGAGTCCTGGCTTCCTGTCCTCTGCTCTAACCACCTGACCCTACTCCCCTCCCCAAGCTGGTAACAGACCCAGGAGTCGTGACTCACCTTCCCTCTAACTGCTTCATTCTACAACTTCCAGGCTAAGAACCCAGGATTCCTGATGCTCCGTGTCTAACCGCTAGACAACACTCCCTTCCCAGAAGTGGGGTAAGAACCTGATCCCCAGTCCATTTCCCCCTTGCGCTGCTGGAGCTGGGAATAGGACCCAGGAGTCCTGGCTCCTCCCCTGCTCTGACAAGGTGGTCGAGCCCATGTAGCCGGATTCCATAGGCCTTGCTGAAACCAGGGGGCCTGCTCCCCTCACCCAGCTTGGGGGTGGGCAGGCGGAGGGAGGGGGCTGGAGCTTTGGCCGTCTGGGCTTCCATGGGGAGCAGGCGGAGTTTAACCCTGCACTTGCTGGTCTGGGCCCTTTGTCATTTTCCTTGTGCTCTGGATCTTGGTCTCACTAGCAGGCGGAGCTGGAAAATCACTCCTGGTTCCTGAGTCCTCCCACCTGGCGGAACCGTTCCCCACGGCGCTCCCCGTGCCTCCTGCAGGCTTCCCCTGCTGCACCCTGCAGTGTGCCGGCCAGGTGTGCTCGGATCCAGGCTCAGCAGCTGGGCTCAGGCCTGACCTGTCACCCCTTTTGGCTGATCCCCCACTAGCTGCTGGTTAGCCCCAGAGTGATGGGGGACAGGGGCTGGGAGCAATGGAGGGCGGGCGTGGCTCGGAGGGGAAGCTCGCACTCCCGCAGTGTGGCGGGGTTTGCCCATTGTGAGCCGAAGGGGCTAATTTGGAGCAATATATATTTTGCATCATAGTCCTGATTGGAGTCCTCAGCCAATGTCAGACCCTGTTGTGCCAGGGGCTGCACAGACCCAATCCCAAGATTGGGGTCCCCATGGGGTCCAAGGGGTTTCATCGGGGTTCAGATCTGAGCCCTACATTTGCACACACCCTGCAGGCGAGGCAGCCCCTGGTCTGTGCGCGTCTGCAAAGCTGGGAAAAAAGGCCCAGCTTCATTTGGTCCAGCTGGCTTCAGGACTGTCTCCCACCAGTCTGTGTGCCCCTGGCACCATGGGGGACCCTGATCTCAGCTGGGGGATCCATGCAGCCTCCCCATCCCACCCTCTATGATTTCAGCTGGGGCCTCGTCATGCTGCCATAATACAAATAATAGAAGTGTCCTTATTCTGACTTTTTTGGTCAACTCCAGGTCTTTCCCTTCTGCCTCTTGGCTGGGACGAGCAAGCCCTGAGCCCAGAAAACAAGCTGTGGGTGTTCGAGCAGGTCCGGGCTATAAAGGCCGGATGGGAGCACTGTGCCCTCTGGCCAGGCCTGCCCAGCCCAGCATCCAGGCCAGTAACTTCCCAGCTAGAAAGTTGCCGAGGCTCGATGTGGTGACTCCCCAATGCCACAGACCCCACCCTGGAAAGTCAGTTCAAGGATCAATTCCCTGCCCTGTTAATGGGCTCCTTCCTAGGAGGGGCCCCCAGAAGGGCCAGTGGCTTGGGGGTTCCCCACTGGGCAGCAGGCTAAATCCCTTTGCACAACAGTCTGGGCTGGGAGCCAAGGGCTTTGCCGAACACTGAGACTGGGCCCAAGCTTTCCAAGGAGTCACAGATTTATGAGGCTTAAAATAAGTCCCCTGTCGCACAGGGCCTGGAGCTAACAGCAGGGGCAGCAAAGGGGAAGCGGCGAGACAGCCTCTGGGCGAAAATGGCCGGAGAGCTCTCGATTCAGCCCCTGTTAACTGTCCATCTGCTGCGACCCCGCCTCCAGGGACAGGAACAGGATGTAGGAGTCCTGCCTCCCAGTCTCCCATGAGCCCCTTGCAGCTCTGAGCCCACTCCTGGGACCAGAGATAGAACCCAGGAGTCCTGGCTCCCAGTGCTCTAACCACTAGACTCAGCTCCCCTCCCAGAGCCAGGGATAGAACCCAGGAGTCCTGGCTCCCAGTGCTCTAACCACTAGACCCAGCTCCCCTCCCAGAACCACGGTTAGAACCCAAAAAAGAAAAGGAGTACTTGTGGCACCTTAGAGACTAACAAATTTATTTTGTTAGTCTCTAAGGTGCCACAAGTACTCCTTTTCTTTTTGTGAATACAGACTAACACGGCTGCTACTCTGAAACCCATTAGAACCCAGGAGTCCTGGCTCCCAGTGCTCTAACCACTCGACCCAGCTCCCCTACTAGAGCCAGGGATAGAACCCAGGAGTCCTGGCTCCCTGTGCTCTAACTACTAGACCTAGCTCCCCTCCCAGAACCACGGTTAAAACCCAGGAATCTTGGCTCCCAGTGCTCTAACCACTCGACCCAGCTCCCCTCCCAGAGCCAGGGATAGAACCCAGGCTTCCTGGCTCCCAGTGCTCTAACCACTTGACCCAGCTCCCCTTTCTCACCTGGGCTGTGTGGATTCTGTCTGCCCTGTTGCTTGATGGTGCATCTGTTCCCACTTGGTGGCTTCACCCAGGCGGTGGATGGGACAGGCCCAGCCGAGAGCACTGTCCGGAAGGTGGGGAGCTGGGCGTCCCTGGAGCGATGAGCCACAGTCGGACCCTCTGGAATCAGAGCAGACAGCTGGAGGTGAGCATTAAGGGAGAGGCTCCACCCACACAGTTATGTCATTACCAGGGCTGTGGGTGATTGGCTGTCTGGGACTGTTCAATAGGGGGCATTGAAAAGGGGAGACCTAGGCTGTGGGGTTTGTTGTGTGAAATTATGCTCGGGACACCTGGGTTCTATTTCCAGCTCTGGGAGGGGAGCAGAGACTAGTGGTTAGAGCAGGAGGGCTGGGAGTCAAGACTCCTGGGTTGTATTCTGGGCCTGGGGAGGGGAGCGAGGACTAGTGGTTAGAGCAGGAGGGGGGAGGAAGGCTGTGGATCAGGACTCCTGGGTTCTATCACCAGTTCATACAAGGTCCTGAGCTGGCAGTTCTTAACCAGGACACAGGACAGAGCACAGATAGACTCCAGTCTGGGAAATTGTTAAATCCTGCTTTCCTAAAGGCCCTTGGCTGCTTCTCTTCCATACTACGTTCTTCCTCATGTCCAGTTCCAAACTGCAGGTCAGCCGTGATCACCTTCCACCCGAGGCACGGCTGTGTTAGATGAAGTGATAAAAATGAGGAGGGATCTCCCCAAGGTGTGATATAACTATAAAGTAAAATACATTATGGTGAAATGGGATCCGTCCCTCAGGCCAAAAGATATCAGCATGCCTTGTGCTCTGAAACTGCTGTTCGAACGCTAATAAGTACAGGGATTATTTGCCCACCAGTGAAATGGAGCCACCTCTGGGGTGGACCGTGGCAGCTATTTATACAGGGAATCACTCACACAGCACTGAAATGCAGCCACTTCTGAGGTGTAGCATGGTAGCTGTTTAACAGCACAGCAAGGCTGCAAAGCAGTTCAGGACAGGAGAATCTAGCTAGCTAGTGGTTTCTGGCTGTCTAGTCGCCATTCAAGGAAGCTAGCCATGGGAGTCATGGTCTGGGAGTTTTCTTTGCAACCCTAAGACCCTTTGTTATTTATTTTAATGAAAGCCCGACATCTGCACAGCCTGCTAGCACAGCTCTTGTGTTGCTCTTTGGGTGCAGCCCTGCACCCCCATTCCAGTGAAGGGGACGGGATAAGTAGGTCTAGAAAGAGGTAGCCTGGTTTATTGGCTAGGACACTGCACAAGGACTTGGGACTCCTGGGTTCTATTTCCAACCCTGCTGTCTGACCTTGAGCAAATCTGTTCCTCAGTTTCCCCTCCCAGTCGGTGTCTACTGAGATGGTGTGCACCCAGCACAGTGCGACCCTGGACTCGGACTGGGGCCTGAGCACTACATTAATACACATACTATGTGACTACAGGTGCGTGGGGTAATTTCCAGACTTGCCTTCCTATGATGAGCTGAATTTGGGAGTCACTGCACACGCAGAACACAGTGTGGGCAGGTTTCTATCTCCCAGCCCTTCCCCAAGAGGAGTGAAGCTGGGATCACTAGCTCCAGAGCACAATTTCCAGCTGGGAGCAGTAAAGAGCCTCTGTCCTCTGCACTGGGGCCACAGAGGCTGCGAAGGCGAGGATGGCAATCTCCCAAGGCAGTCTGTGAGGCCGGGGCAGTTGTGGGCACAGGATGGGCCCCACTGTTCTTCCTCACTTCACCATTCCACCTGCTTCCCCCCTCCGGCTGCTCAGGAAGATGACAAGCTGGGAGTGCGAAGAGCAGATGGGTGTTAATGAGGTAGTGTCAGCGCTGGGTGGAGTGCTGGTGTGAAGCACTGAGTGCAGTGTGTCGGGCCTCTCTCTGCAGGCCTGGCAGCATGGAGCTCTCCTGGCAGGAGATGTGGGAGCTGACATTCAACACAGGTTGAAGCAGGGGCCTGATCCTGGAGCTCTAGCCAATGTAGGGATTCGACGGGACAGGGCCCAGTGGGCTGTGGGAGGGTGTTCGCTGCCAATTCACTCGGGTGCATACCAAGGTTCAGAAAATTCCACCCAACAGTGATTCCCATGGTGTCTGACTGTCCTGAGGAAAGTGAGAGGGAAGGAAACAGGGAAACCACAGGAGGTCTGATGAAATGGAGGTGAAAGAGAGCCAGAGGGAACCACTGAGTTGGCTCTGTCCAGCAGCCTCTTTGAAGTGTAGACCAAGCCTTTGCCATCAGGGTGGCAGAATTCCCTGCAGATAAAGGAGTGGGGCATATGAGAGAGAGAGAGAGAGAGAGAGCAAGCAATCTTAGGTCGACCAGAAGGCAATGGACTAGCTGAGCAGATGGATCTGATCTGATTGGAGTCCAGCAGCCTGAATCGCAAGGGAACCGACCCTCTTGTCAATGTGACCTGGCTCTGCAGTGCTGAGGGCGACCTGTTGCTAATGGTATTTAGGTGACAAGGTGAGAAGCTGAGACATCAGATGTTGGCACCTCCGCTGCTATAAATATCACCCTGCTGCTCCCTGCACAGATGCCAGGCTCAGAAGAGAAACTTCCGATCTGGGTCCCCCCACATGGGGCATTAGCCCTGGTAATCTTGATATGTGGGAAATAAACACCTGCTGAACTTGACATGTTCAAGAAAGGAGCTGGTGGGAGGAGCCTCTAAACTTGAATCTTTCTCCTTCAGATTTGGGCCGAGAGCCTGTTGAGTGCCTGGGCAAGCAAGGGGGTTGAGGCGCTGGAGAGCAGAGGGGGCAGAGAGAGCAAGACAGATCTTGATGTGTATATTGTCGTCCAGATGCAGAAGTGATGTGTAAAGTGGTGTGAGCCCCCCTTTCACTCAGACTCTAGCCATGTGTGAAAGGGTCTAATGCTGCTGCAATATATGCACCCTGGGACTAGAAGAATATTTACATTAAACAAGGCCCTTTCCTACCTCAACTTACACCCTAGTGTTGGGCGGGAAGGGGGCAGGAGAATTCCATGCAGAGCCAATGACTCAAGAGGAGCTGATTATGACATAGCCCCTCCAATGCTGTGGGAAGTGACTAAGGCAGGTGCGGGGATCGGAACTGGCAGCAAGTTACTTCCCCATCCAGTCCTGCTTAGCAAGCCGATTGCACGACCCTGTGAGACAAAGCAGGGCCTCAGTCTGATCGGTCACTCATCACTCCTGCCTTGGTTGCTAAACCCATTTGCATGGAGCCCAGTTAGCCACAGCAGCACTGCTGTCAACTTTGAAATGGCATGCTTAAGAGAGAGGCTGATCCAAACACCCCCACATCGTACACCACGAAGCTCATCTCTGAACATGACTCCCCTCTCTGCCAAAACTTGGCTCAGATGCCCTGGCCTCCATCTCCAAGATTACCATGTTGCCATCCCACCCCGGTCTCTGTTGGGCCGTTTGCTGCATTTCTCATGCTCTGCTCCTCCAGGGTCAGTTTCAGCATATTCTTTCTGGCCCGTGCATGCAGGCGGTGTGGATTTTTCATTCTTGAGTGGCACAGTTTCCAGATCTTAAATTCTCTCTGGGAAGGGGGAAAAAGCAAACAACCACCAAACCCTGTTTCATGAGGTGGAAGATGCTGCTATTCCAGGCACCAATGGATTACAAGTGTAAAAATAACACCAGCTGGAAGAACTAGCCTGTGATGTCACCCAAATCCCAGATGGGAACCATTCACAAGTTCTTACTGAGCAGGGATCACACTGAACTTCTCAGTCCCAAACCTGTGAAATTCGATATTTGCCACAAAACGTTTGTTTACAAAATGTTCCTTTCTTGTCCAACAATCCCTGGAGTGAGATGAGCTGTCAGATAAAGTCGGGGGGAAGTGTCTACTTTATGGTCAGAAAGACAGTAAACGTTATTAGTCCCCTTGCTGCCATATTTTCTTGAGTCCCTAGAACTGTTAAAGCTGCCAGAACATCTGCTTCCTGTAAAACATCTGGACTTTTGTGGAGATTTTCAGAGGCTATTGACTACACTACAAGCACTACCGTGGCACTGGGATTTTTTCTCATCAAAGTAATTGGCTCACTATTCTGAGAGGTAGTAGCTAGATCAAGGGTGGTATATTGTGTCTACCTTGGAGGTTAGGTTGACCTAACTATGGCACCTTGGGTGTAATTTTTTTTCACGGCTCTGAGCGACATAACTAGGTCAATCTAATTTTTTTGTGTAGACCAGGCCTGAGTTGCCTTATTGGAACAAGGCACTAGTGTCCTACTGAATTTCAGTGGGGTCTAAACACCTATTTGGAAATCCCAGCCTTCTTCAATAGACTGTTTTTTAAATGATTCTTATTAGAAGTGAAGTCATCAGGCAAACAGAATGAAGACAATGACACATACATGTGAGGCATCCCTTGTTCTTAAATACTGGATCTTTGATCAATCTGAAATGGTTATTCCTGGACAGGGACTTCCTGTGTGGAACTAAGGATGGACTATCCTTAACAAGAGAGGAGCCAGGAAGTGACACAAGCCTTTTGTTCAGATGTCCATTTGTGTGGAGATAGCATGATGCCCGTGTGGCCATTCAATGGGCTCGATTCTCAGTCACATTAATAACGGTAGCATAAAGGAGATTTAAGGTGGGTTGAAATGGTTCCAGAATGTAGGCCCATCGAGGGCCACTGGCAGCAGAGCATAAACTAGAGCAGCCTCAAAGACACTGTAATTTACAGGGCCCTGCACAGCCTCAGAATATGGAAAAAGAAAAGGAGTACTTGTGGCACCTTAGAGCTTAACAAATTTATTTGAGCATAAGCTCACGAAAGCTTATGCTCTATTAAATTTGTTAGTCTCTAAGGTGCCACAAGTACTCCTTTTCTTTTTGCAAATACAGACTAACACGGCTGCTACTCTGAAACTTGTCAGAATATGGAGACAATCAAATTGTCTTAAAGGACCCATCCTCACAAAGGAAATGAGAATTATATCCCAAGTTCTAACTTTGACTCTGCTGCACATCACTCCAATCCCTTGTGTCTGTTTCCCCAGCTCTAAAACAGGATAGCACTTTTAGATCCAAGGGTTGAAAGAGAAATGCATGGATCCCTCTGAGCAGGAGGATTAATATAATTTTAACTAGCCTTTGAAATGCAAGCATTGAATAATGTGAATCACCATAAATAGGAGAAGTTATGTAGAACAAATCTACGAATTTTTATTAAGCAGTTATAGACAGCAGTGGGGAGGGCTGGGAATGCAACTTTGCTTCCTTAATACAAGCAGGCATTAAAAACAAAGCCAAGATGGTTTAACCATCTCTTGCTGGTTTCCAGCTACTTCCCATATACAAGATTGGATTGGGATAGGGGAAGAACCGGACTCTAAAAAGCAGAAGACAAATACATCTCTTTAGAAAAGGTATCCCCTGGTTGGACACAATCATGCAAATTTGTATTAAAGAGCCATCTCGCCATGAGACCAAGAATGCCTCTGTCTGTAGTGTTTTCTTTAATAATCGTGTTTTCAGCACCGCTGGCAACTGCCAGTTTATTTTCATTTTTTATTGTTTGGAACCTGTTGCATTCACATAGGTATGAAGAACACCAGGGAGGTGCATATACAGTGAGATGTGTTAGATCCTGCGCTTCTGAGCCACAGAAACCAAAATCTCCTAGGGGCTAAAGCAACAAGTGAGGGTAGATGATGATCATGCTTCTCCAAATCGCTCTCCAGGTGCACCTGAAACCTGCTAGAAATCTGTGACTATCTAGGATTTCTTAGTCATTCCTGTCCTATGACCACCTAGGATTGAATGGGGATAAGTGAGCAAAGCTCTTCCACCCCACGAGTAACCCATAGTTCTGCAACTATTCAGCTGCAGGGCTCACCAGGGGGATTCCATATAGAATGGGGGGACTGTATTGGGGCTCCCGGGGGAGCCCATATAGAACTGGGGGCTGTATTGGGGCTCCTGGGGGGGCCTATATAGAACTGGGGGCTGTATTGGGGCCCCCGGGGGGGCCTGGACTACCCATCCCCCACAGCTCTGCTAATGCCCTTCAATCTCAACCCCAGCTCCACTGATACCCCTCAATCCCCACCTGCAACAGGGGTGTAAACAATGCTTGCGGGGGGGGGGGGGGGAAGGGAAGGCCTAGATTCTGTTCCAAACTCAGTGTTTCCTTTATTAATGCAATCTCTAGATTTGGGGGGATGAAAATCCCCCCAACACTGCAGTGGTCTACACCCCGGCCCCCTGCTAGTCCAGCTGTCTTTTGAGCAACTAATTCTGCCAAACTGTGCTGTGGTTGGATGTGCCCCCCCCCAGCCTGGACCCCTCAGCCCTGCCCCCTTCCCCCAGCTTTGCCTCCCCTCCCCCAGCCTGGTCCCCCCAGCTCAGCCCCCCCGCAACCTGGACCCCTCAGCCCTGCCCCCTTCCCCAGCCTGGTCCCCACCACCTCTGCCTTCCCCAGCCTGGACTCCCCCTCAGCCCAGCCCCCTCACTCCCCGCCTTCATGCCCTCTAGACCTCTCATTGGAGGAGCTGAGGGCGGGGAGGGCGCTGATTGGCCAGCCGGACTGTCATTCTCCGGCCCACCTCCCTTCCCAGCGGGGCCGTTAAGGGGCAGGGAAGTGGCGGGAAAAGCTGCGGTGAGGGGGGGAGGGGCGCTGGGAGCCCCCATCCAGCCCCATCTCTGGGGTGAGCCCCCCCACAGGCCCCACCGAGAGGCTTGAAATAATAGAGGGGCTACATTTATATGGGAGCCTAATACAGCCCCCCCGTTCTATATGGGCCCCCCTGGGAGCCCCAATACAGGCCCCAGTTCTATATGGCCCCCCTGGGAGCCCCAATACAGCTCCCCCAGTTCTATATGGGCCCCCCTGGGAGCCCCAATACAGGCCCCAGTTCTATATGGCCCCCTGGGAGCCCCAATACAGCCCCCAGTTCTATATGGGCCCCCCAGGGAGCCCCAGTACAGCCCCCAGTTCTATATGGGCCCCCCCCGGGAGCCCCAGTACAGCCCCCAGTTCTATATGGCCCCCTGGGAGCCTCAATACAGCCCCCCCAGTTCTATATGGGCCCCCCTGGGAGCCCCAATACAGCCCCCAGTTCTATATGGGCCCCCCAGGGAGCCCCAGTACAGCCCCCAGTTCTATATGGGCCCCCCCGGGAACCCCAATACAGCCCCCAATTCTATATGGGCCTCCCTAGGAGCCCCAATACAGCCCCCCCATTCTATATAGAATCCCCCTGGTGAGCCCTGATATTGGGTCCTCATCCAGCTATGGGATCCTCTCCCCGTGGGCTCCTCACCGCCCTATGGGGTCTCCTGCACTGTGAGCCTGGGTACAGCTGTCCCATGTGGGGGTCCTCTCCCCTAGGGGCTCCTCACACCGGCCCATTAGGGATCCCCCCAGCCTTGCTATAGGGCACCACATGCTGCTATAGGGCACCACATGCTCCTATGGGGTCAGTATAGGAGCCCCTTCACCCTAAGGAGGGAACAAAACAAGCACCCCACCCTACAGAATTAAATCAAATTAGAGGGGTTTATATATATATATATATATATATACACACACACACACACACACACACCAGTGGGATTCACCGATCTATTTATCTAGCTGGCTATACACACACCCATCTAGCTATCCATCTCCTCTAATTTGATTGAATTGACTAATTTCAATGTATTTAACGGTTAACTTTGGTATTCAGACACAGTGGGAATTCTTTTAGGCCCTTTTTGAGCATGAGAAAATCTTTGATCAATTGATTTTTTTAAAAGCAGATATTAAGAGTCACAATACTGCCAACCCAAAAAAATCCAACCCCAAACTTTAAAAAATCATGGCTTAAAAATAATCAATAGACAAATAAATTTGGGTTTCTGATTATTTGCTGTCTTTAGGGGGTCATGATTTCAAGCATTTATTCTCAACCACAAGACCTAGGAATGACTTCTTTCATTTTTTGTTTTGAATGAAAACTGAGATGCTCACATGATCCCAGGAGCTGGGGCTTTAAGAAAAACAGCTAATGTCCTCAGAGGTGGGACTCCTGAAGTCAGATTTTTCCCAGTAAAACTTATCTAGTTATATAAAAGAGGGAGGGTGTGGAGTGGAATTGTAATGATTGGTCAACAGCTAGCTTCCTGCAACATTTCAGCTTAGTAAATAATGTGAATTTAACAATTGTATGTACTTATCTCTCCTTTTTAAAATTAATTTCCTATAGAGTTTTGAAGATCTTGGTTGAGGTCAGACAAGGTTACATTTTCAAATCCAGGTAACCAGTGTAGGTTCTAGTTGCTTTATTATTAATTATTATTATTATTTATATTACAGTAATTGCTAGAACCTCTTGACTGGGGATAGTTTTAGATGCTGTACATACACCCATAACAGTCCTTATCTCACAGAATTTACAATCCAGGTAAATACAATTGACTTATACAGCTAGAAAGCTAAAAATGTTTCTAGATCGATGTAATTTCATAGTCCTCTAACAGAGGTTAGAGTTGCAGGGTCTTTATATTTATATATATATCCTCAGTGTTTTAACAGTTTTTCTTAGCAAATTTTGTTCTATAATACATCTAATAAAATACAGACTATTTCAAACTCTCCAAGCAAAATCAAGTCAGAGATAAAAATAGCGTATTTTGTCCAGCTCTCTAGGTAAATTGGGAGTAACTCCAGTGAAGTTATATCAGTGTAAAACTGGTGTAGAAGAGAAGCAGACTCAATATTAGAGCTAGTCAGGAAATGGATTTCCCATCCTATGACAAATCTTGAGAGTTTGACTTTTTTCCTAGTTCCAAATAGGGACGAAAAGCCAAAGTCTCAAAATTTTTCATAAACTGAAACACTAAAAAAATGATTTGGGGTAAATTGAAATATTTCCTTTCCATTAATTCAATATGTCATGTTTCAGTTTTGACCTTTTTTATTTTAAAAACATTTTAAAATATAAAATAACATAGATATTTAAACAAAAAGTAGTTTTGAACTGAAAATTCCAAATGTTTAATTATGAAAATGTCAAAACTGGATGTTTTGATAGTTTTCAAAAAATTCTTTTTCAAAACAAAAAATAATCGAAACGGACATGGTCCCATGGGAAGATTCAGTTAGGAGGAATCAGCATTTTCCAAACCCCCGTAAATGTCATCAAAAGTTCCTACCAAGCTCTACTGAATATGAGTTTAAAACTCTCAGTTTGATTTAGTTGCTCATGTAGGTCAATGATTATTCTGTTATTCTTATTAATTATGTGTTACTTTAGAGACTAGAGGCTGCAACAAGACCAGGGCCCCATTTTGCTAAGAGTTGTACAAATACTATGTAAGAGATAGTCCCTGCCCTGGAGAGCTTCAACTCTAATTAGATAAGGTAGAAGGGAAGTGACTTGCTCAGGTCACACAGCAAATTAGTGGCAGAGCCAAGGGCTAGAATAAGTCCCAGTGCAATGCCTGATCCATGCAGCCTCCTGAAAAATCTCTCTAATTTTTAAAGGTTACGATGTCTAATCAGGAATGTGAAAGTCCAGAGCCAGAAGAGGAGCAGGCTAAACCGGACAGCCCGTTCTTTGATGATATAGAAAAACGTGAATTACATAGTGAGATCCTGTCCAGGTGAGGTGTTTTGCACAGACTTCTGTCTAATATTTGCTGAGAGCCAGAGAAAGGGGAGAAAATGCTTTGCCTTGTACCAGGAATATGTCAACAGAAACTTCCCAAAGGAGAAATGTGTTTTTAATAAATATATAGTTGGGAATGCCCTGGTTGTTCATGTTAATTGTAGCAATTTCCCAGGCTGTATTCAGACTAGGTTTTCTAATTAATATAATTGGTTATGGACAATGTTTCTAATTGCATTCTTAAGTTAAAAAGTTAGTTTGGAGGCAGTATTTCCCAATGGATAGAGCACTGGAATGGCACTCAGGAGACCTAGGTTCAATTCCTGGCTCTGCCACTAGTTTGCTGGGTGACTTTGGGCAAGTAACGGCCTGTGCCTCAGTATCCCCAGCTGTAAAATGAGGGTAATGATACTGACCTCTTTTGTAAAGTGCTGTCTAATTAATGACTCACACATTCTCTTGTGTTGAGCACAGGAAGAATTACTCATTTTAAGTCCTATAAAGTGGTTCCCAGGACATCTACTGCTATTAAAGAGGTGGTGACAATCAGTGCATTTATGCCTACTCTCAACGTAGGCTTTGGACCAATGTAATTATTTCAGTTAGGGGTATGATTAGATATTAGTTTAGTATAGTTACATTTGGATACCCCTAGTGTGTGACTGCAATGACATATGCTACACTGAAAAAAAAAGACACTGTCCAACGAGACTAACAGTTATAACCATACTGGTTTCATTTTCCCGAGACAAGACCTATATGTAGCTAACAGTACCCACACTAGAGGGTTGTACTGCTTTATACTGGTTCATAGGTGCTGGAACTAGGGGTGATGCCGCACCCCCTGGCTTGAAGTGGATTCCACTATATACAGGGTTTACAGTTTGGTTCAATGACTCTCAGCACTTCCACTAAACAAATTGTTCCAGCACCCCTGTACTGGTTTGAAACTGATACAAAAGCTGTGTGTAGACAACCCCTTGGATGGGAGGAGTTATGCTAGGCAGTTTGTCTTTCAACTCTTCTCTATGGGACTTAAATGGCCCCCCAGCACCTGACACTTTTTGTGTATTTATTTAGAACCCTGATCTCCTGCCTCCCAGCCCAATCCAATGGGCCACACTGCCTCTCTTGTAGTAGCTGTGTACATACAGTGCACTCAGTGTATACAAAGCCACCTGGCATGGAGGTTGTTTACTTATACTTCTGTACAAGAGGACAGAGCTAATCAACAGCAGGTGTCTTTGGCTTTTAATTCCATCACTGAGCTGCTTCACCTTGGCAGTTGGCTTGCTTTATTTAGACCCATTTCCTCCATGCCTCCTCAGGACCAAATGCCAATATAAGGCAAGGTTAAGAAACATTGACGTAGGCGTGCTGGCCAATAGCATCAGGAATTGAGCGGGAATCCTGATCAGTACAGTGTGTAATGTGCTAATGCAATAATGTACCCAGAAGGCTGATCCTAAGCACACTGCCTTCCATAGGCAAGGGTACTGGTTTAGAACCTGAGGCTGCTCATCACGTGTATCATTCCCCTCCCCCATCAAATGGAATTAGATGTCAATTTTCCTAGCACTGCAGTAGTTTCACAAACAAGTCCGCCAACAGGGACTCTGTATTTCCTTTATAAAATAGAATTAGCCAACACAGGAGCTATCAAGTTTGTGATGAATGGATTCTGGTTAATAAGCTGCTTTAATTATTGGATACACACATGTAAAGGACTAAAATTCCCACAAGAGAGAAATTAACAAAATAGCTGGGAACAGTTTTCTTTGGCAGCTGATTTTGCTTGATAACTTTGGCTCTAGTCTTTGTAATTTTTCTTCATGTATTGAATTGTAATGGTATTTTTGTACAGCTGCAGCCTTCTTACATGCATAAAGGCACCAGTGACCAGGGGAGGATCTGACCTTCTGTGTTTGGTTTTAAAATGCTCCCTTTCTTTAGGAGTCACAGCAAGGGAAAGGATGGGAAGTTTACCTTTTCCATAGAGTAGGTAAACTTGCCCCCTTGCTTCAGATATGTCAGTTACTCTTATCTGGAAACAAAGTGAATGCTTTCACAATGAGTCCTCAAACTCACCTAAGTTTTGGCCTTTGAGTGTAAGTTGGGGTATAGGGGAATACAACATATGTTCATTTATTTCAATTTAAATGTAGGAAGGAATCGCCCAGCACATCTCTGCTCTGCCCCACTGCAGATGCGCCTGTAGCAGCATTGGATGGCAAGTCATCCAATTATTTTGCAACCCTGGATTCAAACATTGAAAATCTGCAGAAAAGAACGCAGCAGCTGATTGAGAAGATCAACGAGAACCGGAAGAAAGACCACACTGTCATGAGCAATTTCAGGGAGAGCCTCCTGCTGAAGGTAAAGTGGATATTGAGATGGCTATATACCAGGGCTCAAGGGTGGAAGCCAAAGGAAGGAAGAGAAGTTAATTAGCTTGGTGAAAGAGGAGGCACTTTAATGCTGAGCAAAGGAAAATGGGTGTGGGGGAAGTGCTGTATCGGGGGGCGGATTGCCCCCTTCCATGGTATAAACGCCATGTCAGTCCAGCACAGAAGCAGGGTTTGCCCCGGGCTGGAACAGGCAGCAGGACCCACCATATATCCCAGGGGATTGGCCTGAGGCCAGAGCCATCTGCATGAAAGCCCTGTGCTTCTGATGCATCCCCCCTCTCACACACACCCTGGAGTCTGCCTAGAAAGCCCTCCCAAGCAGGAGCTGCACTAGGGCTCCTCCTCAGAGGGATATGTCACACAGCACTGTGGAAAAGGTAATACAGCCCAGAATTGTGTTCTCTGTTCCTTTTGAACTTCATTGGGTGCAGCATTCTCTTACCCCCACGCCTCCTCCAACAGTCATGCTCCTATGCTCTTTCCCTCCCCCTCCCCTCAACAGATCCCAAGACAACCGGACCAAGGGGAGGGATGGCTGAGCTCTCCATTTTCATGGGTGTGGGAAAAGCCATGTGAGGAAGGTCTTCTTCTCACATGGGTCTTCTTCCCAGGGACCCATACTGGGTTATGGAATCATCTCCCCAAGGAAAGTTGGGGGAGTTTCACTGTATAGAGCATTTAAAAGTAGATTGGACAGAACAAAAGAGGGGAGCAGCAACTAGACTCTACTTGAAAGGAGATGGACTAGAACATGTCAGTCTCCATGTTCTCCAATTCTCTGCTACATTACAGCAAATCAGTACAGAGCTTGTTTTTAAATGTAAAACCACTTTACCTGCCAACATCAGCGAAATTCCAACATCATGCCTCACACACTAACTTGAATCCCTGTGAAATGCAGCAACCCCCATTGCCTCACTTATCTCCTCTCCACTTTGACTGCACACACATTAAAGATTGTGCACTCACAGAATGTTTATTTAACGTATTTTAATCATGTTATTCTAACTGCATCAGTCACAGATCACCCGTCTGAGTGTCCTCCTTGTCTCTGAGGCATTAAATCAGATACTTTGGAGCATACTTTTACATACATGTAAAGAAAAATAATGCAACAGTGGGGCTCTTTCCATTATAAAATCAGCTACAGACTCTAACATGTAATATATAGAAGAACGCCTGGCTCTTATCTAGCGCTTTTCATTCATAGATCTCAAAGCACCTTACAAAGTCAGAATTGTTGTAAAATGGGGAAACTGAGGGCACAGCAGGTCAATATGACTTGTCCAAGCTCACCCAGCAGGCCCGTGGAAGAGCTGGGAATAGAATCCAGGCCTCCCAAGTGCTATATGAGGGTGAGATATTTATTATTATTATTATTATTAAGAGAGGCAGTGTGGCTTATAGCATACAGTACTGGACTAGGACCCAGGAGACCAAGGTTCTATTCTTGGCTCTGCAACTGGCCTGCTGGGTGACCTTGGACAAGTCACTTCACCTATTTGTGCCTCAATTTCCCCAGGGGGATAATGGTACTGACCTCCTTTGTGAAGTACTTTGAGATCTACTGATAAAAACTAGGGATTATGCAAATAAAATAAAATAAAGCTTCATTTTATGCCAGTGACTTCAAAGTATGGAGCTAAGTTAAGAGGAAAGTAATTTGAATTCTTTACCACTTTCTGATCGCTGTGGTCTAATGCATTTCAAACTTGCCATAAGGCTTCCACTTCCATCTCCAACAGATGCAGAAACCAACATGCCTCCCATTTCACACTGGCACTTGCAAAACCTTCATCATGACCTCTACCAGGAGCAGCTCAGCACATCTCCTGTCACACATTCATGCACTTGGGAAGTTATTTCCACCTTACCATTGCTGAGGCTGTCATTAAAGCTTTGGGCCAGATTTTCAAAAGTATTTAGGAGCCTTAAAAATGCAGCTTGGGGCTTTTGAAAATCACGCTAGCCACCTAACTCCTGGGAGAAAGAACCCAGGTGTCCTGAATTGCAGTCCAATGCCCTGATCTCTGGGGCACATGGCCTCTAATAGGCTAGAATCCTCTTGCATGCCATATTGCTGTTTCCCATGAAGATCCCACTCCTGCATTCAGATCCATGCAGGGAGATCCTCATGGAGTTGCACTGAAGTGCTGCATGGACCAGTTGCAGAGCTGGGGTCTGCATAGGAATAAGGAATTGCCAGCCTGGCCCAGGCTAGCAGACCCTGGAGTCAGTATCCTGGCTCCCACATGGCCAGCCCCAGATGCTTTCAGAAGATGGTGCAAGAAGCCTGCAGTAAGCATTTTACATTTATACAGAGATCAGTTTTAGTCTATTTTGTCTAAAACTCATGAAAAAAGTCACACTTAGGGCAAGACTCAGCCCCATCCCAACATGGCAGAGCACCCATTGAAATCAATGGTAGTTGCATCCTGTTACTCTGGGAGTTGGGGGACAATGCAACCCTTAATATTCAAGCCATCAGCCTCCGATCCATTTTAATTCCTAAGGCCTGTCTTTCCTTGCACTGCAAAAGGTTTCGAGTTTGGCGGAGAAGCTGGAGGAAATGATGTTTCTCATTTACGATCGCCATAACAAGCAAATGCAGGATAAACTCCAAGAGCTCTCGGAGATAATGGAGAGGATCAGCCAGACCCAAACTGAGCTCAGACAAGTCTGCCACACTGTGGAGGCAGCTTATAAAGACTTGTGTGTGCAGCCGGAGATGTGAGAACACTGGGAAGAAAGGCCAGCTGGAATCAAAAGCCCAAAGGAACCATTCAAACCATCGTGTAGCCACTATTCTGATGCAAAAGGAAAAATAAGACTACAGGTCAGATAAGGGCCCCTTTTTCTACTCCTGTTGCAGTTTGTTTAATTGTTAAAGTTGTTTTAAAAACTCCTGAACTTTCAAGCTGATAGTGTCCTAAAGGGCATGAAGCCAGACAGGTGAAAAACCACGGCTGTTAAGAGTCAATCTTCATAAAAGTGGGAATAAGTCTTACCTACGTGGGAGGGAATGGTGAGATGTGATTAAAGCCCACTGACGATATGAAAGGATCATGCAATGGCCAATGGCTGTTGTCAAACTTCTGCCCCCTGCTGCCTTTGAAATGTCTTTCTTCCAGTGTGGCAGGGGGAGATTGTCGTCGCTAGCTCTCTCCTAGCACTGTTTATTGTAAAAGGCATTTTATAAAGATTACATGAATGTTACATTCCACTTTGCTGGTTTATCAATAGCTGTAAACATGTCTCCTTCAGTGACTTGCCTGTTTGTTATTTCCAACCGCTATCTGTGCTGATATGAAAAACACAATGGGATTTAAAGCAAAAATATAAGATTCTGTCACTCAGTTTTTTTTTACAGGAGAACAGAGTTTAAGCTGCTGTTCCTGATAAGCCCTTATTATTCTCAAACGCAGAGAACAAAGAGACCACTTACACATGCAGGGGCTGAAAACGGAACCTGTTCTGCTGCCCATCTGACCTACAGCAAAGGAACAAAATGTCTTAGCCAAGCGGGGGTGTGTGGGGGAAAAAGGGCAGGGAGCACTGCACTTTCTATCCTAAGAAGCCACTTCCACCCATCAGTCACAGCCAGCAGATCAGAAAACCGGCAAGTTATTTTTATATACCGTTCCCGTTGCCCAATGCTGGACACGGCTATTTTATAATTCCTGGGGCAGCCCCAATTATCTTAGCACATGTAGGTGGGCTGGGACTTTTTGCCACAGTCATGGGACCTGAAATGGTGTGGTGGAGAAGGGTCGTTTCAGGTGGATCAATCCAGAGAAACCACCATGGCTGTTAAAGAGTTTTCAAGCAAGGATGGCTCAGCTGTGTAATCCCCTTGATAAGGGCACATCTCCAACTCTTGGTCTAATGTCCATTTCACATAACAAACAGTACAGACCAGATTGTCAAAATTGGGTGTTGAGCACTTTGAAAAAAATCTGGAGCTACATGTAGTCACGGGCCATGGCAGTTGCCTGTATGAAACTTTGCTTTCTTGTAACCTATTTGCCAGAGATCAGGGGCTCAATCCACCTGCCTCAGCTAGGATTGAATTTAGCTCCCAGATGTTCAGCAAGTTGAACACAGCTGGCAGAGATACTACAGTACAATTCTGGTATTGAACAGACTGGTTCTTGTGCAAAGATGGAGTGTGCACTGAAAACTCAACCACCAGCACATCACTAGAGCTAGGGCAGCTATTCTGCGTAGGTTCTTATACCACCCCATCATATCATATCTGAGTGCTTGAGTCAAACACCTTGGAAAAAAAGTCAGGCCCGAGGGCCAGAAGTTTCAAGAGAATTCAGCATCCACCATCGGGCCTAGATCAAGGAAAGAGCTCAGGGCATCAGGCGCTGATATCTCTTGGAAATCTGGCTTCAATTGTGGGGGCCAAGCACTTGAAAAATCTGGCCCTGGTTTCTTTGGAAAAAACTTTTCCCCGAAGGAAGTCAAGTTGTGCACCCAGAGCTCCCATGACTGCATCTCTCATATACAACCCGAGGGACACATTTCCAATCCTTCTGCCCTGATGATTGTGGGAGCATTACGGTGAGTTACTGAACATCTTGATCTGTGCTCAGCCACTCTGCAACTGCTCAGACTTCACCACTCACCCCCAAGCCCTACAATCCGAGAGGTCTCAACCATCTTCCGGAGTCAAGAAAGTTCACATCCCTTCACTCAAAGGTAAATCTGAACATAGCCTATTGCTGGTCATTTTCTTCTGTTTTGCAATGACCAGGGCAACCAGCCACCAAATGTTAACAGTCTATGGCCCACTTTACACAATTCAGCAGTTCTGATTCTATCCAGCAGCGGGCTGCAGGGTACATAAACAACTAACCACCGCAAACCGAAAAAGCAAGATACCGTATATTTTAAAATTTATTCATGTAAGTAACAGAAAGGATATGAGATCAGCTGGGTTCAACTGTGAAAGAAAAATTTGGTAATGGGAATGCTAAATGTATCTTCTGTGGATCTTACAGCTGGGGAAACCGAGGCACAGAGAGTTGCCTGCAGTGGGTCCATGGCAGAATCAGGAATTTAACCCCATTCTGACCCCTAGCCCTGTACAGCATTGCTTCACCTTGGTAACAACATTTAGCTCAGTAGCTACATTGTGCAGATACCCGTTTGACACATCACATGACGTGGCTGTGCGTGAAGATTCAGGTTTTACGGCTTCAACACAGCTTTGTAAAGAGCAGAGAGTTCTCCCAGCATGCAATAGTGCCTCCATTCAGATAATTCTGAGAAGCAAGTTAACTGAACTTGGACATCCAGTGGAAGGAGAGGTGAACCACTGATGATTGAGACTGCATTCCCGCCCTGTTGAAACAGGCAGCCTTTCCTACACAGCTCCTGAATTTACCATCAAGGAGAAAGCAAGCAAGCCAGCTCCATGCACCAAGCAGCCAATCCAGCATCACAAATCCACTGACTTTTGTTACATGACAATCCACTTCACAGAAGTTTCGCTAATTTCACTCTCTCCCATACCCTCAAAATACAAATGCAATGCTGGCAAAGACGGTCCGTTACTGAGCCTCTCTCCTTGATCCTTTACTGCAAACAGAGTGGAAGAAGGCCTCCCAGATCCTTGAGCTTGAAAACCAACTAGCTGATTTGGGAGGGAATTGTATTGGAAAGTGAGAGAATCCAGGAGTCAGCCCGAAGAGCTACATTCAGATTCTGTATCACAGCAGCAGCCTCTGGCTTGTGACTTTTTATCTTGAGAAAGAAAAATCAAAAATCTTTATACAAAACAATCATTCTTTTGATGTAGTGAATTTCAGGCAAAGGTGATATAAGCCTCCTCCATATTGGATTTATTTGCCAACGGTGAAGGATTGAAGTCCAGTGATTGCTCTGCCAAGGATGAGAGCATGGATATCATGTGTGCCTGTGGAGTGAAGAGAAATGGGAACAAAGATCTCACTGGGTAAAGTTTAGGATAACTGGAAGTCACCAATATACGTGCGGTGTCTCTCAGTTCCAGGGAACTGCCTCTCCGGAGCTAGCAAGGACAGATTTTGGCTGCTTTGTTGCAGAGAGGATGGTTTGCATCATAACAATCGTGGGAGAATATAGATCCCTTTGTAAGGAAACAAACCCCACACCTTTCCCCCCAGCAGCATGGCTTTTGTAGCACGAAACCCAGGAGACTAGAAAAGGTAAAACTGAAATCCAGTGAAAGAGGAACTAATATTAGGTCTTGGCTACGTACAGAAGTTTAACTATGCTGGCGTGGCTAAAATGGTTCCAGTGGTACAACCACTACCTGTGTGGACACAGTTTTACTGGTGCTACCTATCAGTGAAGTTCCTGACATATGGGAAGGGGAATATGCCATATCAGTATAAGGCACCTTTATTCCCCTTCTATCACGTCCACACTAGTGGTTGTACTTGTGTAACTATATTGGTAAATGAAAGTCACTCCCTGCCCCCCCGACAAACACCATTATCTGGTGGTAAAACCTGTGTATAGACCAGGCGTAAATCATCAGATGCTACAGGGATGAGCATGTTTCAAGATTATCCATCAAACTGTGGCAGAGGTTGCTTTCCCCAGAAGGTGAAGAAAGGCTATATTAGCGACTAGCAAAGCAAATCACTAATATGCAGCCACCTCTGGAGTGGAACATGGCAGCTATTTCAGCAGCATACAGCAATGGCAAACAAGAAAGGGGGCAGGAAGTGAAGATCATCATAATCAGTTGGAGCTGTAAGGGAGATTAGATTGGAGGGAAGAATGCCTCCTACTGAGGCCCACCCTGCTCCCTGAAGCACAGCACCCCCGAGCATCCTGCTTTCTATCCCTTATCTCCACGGTCCCGAAGGAGCTGGGAAATCCTAGGAACCTTCATGGCATTCAATACAGAGGTATATGGGGTGGGGGGAGATTTACCTTCATAGGTGTTCACGGCCTCCAGGTTCATGACGTGCCGGATGACATGGTATTCGTCGGCGATGCCGTTGCCTCCCAGCATGTCCCTGGCCTGGCGGGCAATATCCAGGGCTTTGCCGCAGGAGTTCCGCTTCAGCATGGAGATCATCTCGGGGGCAGCCCTGCAGCAACAGCAGCAATCAAGGGGACTAGGGTGGAAGGACGAGCTCCCCGGTGGAGCCAGGGTTTGTGCCATGTTGGCACCAGGCTGAGACCCAGCAGCCTCGTTTCACACTGGGGAGACCTAGCAGCTTGGTCAAAGGGGAACAGCCTGTTTTTCCTCTAATCACGTGGTCTGGATCAGAACAAATGCTCCTAGAGGGGAATAGGACCCCTTTCTCCATCTGCATGAGCCAGGCAGTCCCCGAACTTGGGGCTGGATTGGAGCCATTGCCCCTTAGAAGGAAAAGGCCCTGTATGTCACACATACAAAATGGGAAATGACTGCCTAGGAAAGAGTACTGCGGAAAGGGATCTGGGGGTCACAGTGGATCATAAGCTAAACATGAGTCAACATCGTAACGCTGTTGCAAAAAAAGCAAACACAATTCTGGGCTGTATTAGCAGGAGTGTTGTAAACAAGACATGAGAATTAATTCTTCCACTTTACTCCGCACTGATTAGGCCTCAACTGGAGTATTGTGTCCAGTTCTGGGTGCCACATGTCAGGAAAGACGCGGACAAATTGGAAAAAGGGTCCAGAGAAGAGCAACAAATAATGATTAATGGTCTAGAAAACATGAGCAATGAGGGAAGATTGAAAAAAAAAATTGGGTTTGTTTAGTCTGGAGAAGAGAAGACTGAGAGGGGACATGATAACAGTTTTCAAGTACATAGAAAGTTGTTACAAGGAGGCGGGAGATGAATTGTTCTTAATCTCTGCGGCTAGGACAAGAAGCAACGGGCTTAAATTGCAGCAAGGGCAGTTTAGGTTGGACATTAGGAAAAAATTCCTAACTGTCAGGGCAGTTAAGCACTGGAATAAATTGCCTTGGGAGGTTGTGGAATCTCCATCATTGGGGATTTTTAAGAGCAGATTGGACAAACACCTGTCAGGGACAGTCTAGATCAGGGATGGCCAACCCGCGCCTGAGAAGGAGCCAGAATTGACCTATGTACGTTGCCGAAGAGCCACAGTAATACGTCAGCAGTCCGCCTGCCTGCCAGCAGCCCCGCTGATCAGTGCCTCCCCCTCCTTCCCCACGCCTCCTGCAGGGTGCAGGAGGCTCTGGGGGGAGAGGGAGGAGTGAGGGAATGACAGGCTCAGGGAAGGAGGCAAAAAGGAGAGGGGCCTTGGGTGAAGTGGGGGCAGGGCCTGTGGCAGAGTCAGGGGTTGAGCAGCGAGCACCCTCTCCCCCCGCGGCACATTAGAAAGTCGGTGCCTGTAGCTCCAGCCCCAGAGTTGGTGCCTATGCAAGGAGCCACGTACTAACTTCTGAAGAGCTGCACGAGGCTCCGGAGCCACAGGTTGGCCATCCCTGGTCTAGATAATACTGAGTCCTGCCTTGAGTGCAGGAGACTTCCAATTTTATGATTCTATGTCATTCCACAATGCCTTACGCCATCAGTCCCACCCCCCAGCCTGGGGCTGGATCAAAGCCAGCGTACCTTGAAAGGATAAGACCCTAGATCCCATTCCCCACCCGAGCCAGCCAAACCCCTTCTAGCTTTGCAGTCTAACACAACAGAATAACTTTTTAGTTAAGAAAGGCAGGTACATACTTGTCTTCATCCTTTAGCCTCCCCAGCTGCAGGCAAGCCTGTAAGCCAATGGTGATCTCGGTGAGCATATCAGCCAGCTTCTTTTGGACCAGCTGGTTCCTAGCCAGCGGCACCCCAAACTGGATCCTAGGGGCGGACAACTTAGTTAGGAAACTGAGGAGCAAAAGTCACTTAAAACTCCTGGGGCAGATCTGCCTCTGGTGACTGCCTTTAACTGGGATGGAGCATTATACTACGTGTATTAGGTAGTGCCTAAAAGCCCCATCCAAAATCCACATTGTGCTGGGTGCTCTTCTGACAAGCTCACACAGTGGGAGGGGAAACCAAGGCCCAGAGATGGGAAGGGACGTGGGCAGAATCAGGGACAGAACCTAGGTGTCCAAGTCACAGTTCAGTGCCTTATGCACTACACTGTCCTTGCTTCTCATTTGACCTGATCTCCGCCCAGCAACAAAGAGTTCCATCGGACACTCTACAACGGAAAGTTCTTCTGAGAGCTAGAACGCTTCATATATACTGCATGTAATCGGCTGGCAGCCCAACTGGACTGGAAAGAGCTAGTGAGCCCCATGAAAGCCCTTCACTGCTGGACTCCACCGTGTTCTCCCACAGCTAACTGCTGGCTTTCACCCTGGTGGGTTAGGGAAGGGGGCTGGGAGTCAGGACTCTTGGGTCCCATTCCCAGCTCTGCTACTGATCCACTGTGCAACCTTGGTCAAGTCCCTTCACTTCTCTCCCTCAGTTTCCCCTCCTGTCAAGGACTCTCCCATGAGTGCCGTGAGGTCTAAATTAATCAGTGCCTTTAAAAAGAGGCAGGCAGGGATCCCCCAAACCTACGTGGGGCTTCCACCCACCCCAGGCACAAAGAGTTCTTTCCCCCCCACCCCACACGCAGTCATTACCTGTCCAAGGCATACTGCCTGGCTGTCTCCAAGCAGAATTCAGCAGCGCCGAGCGCTCCCCAGGCAATGCCATACCTGGCGTTGTTCAGACAGCCAAATGGACCCTGGCAGGACACGAGACAGAGCCTTGATCATTAACCTCCAGGAAACGTCACCAAGGAAGAGCACATGACCCCTGCTCCCACCAGCCCCCTGCATTAACAGGGCATCAGGATCCTGGCTTCATGCCATTGTCTCTCTCTGCCCAGAAGGATTTGGGGACCACATTTCTAAGCACAAGTTCATTGGCATCCATCAAAACTGACCTGTTAATGCCACAGGAACGGCTCATCTCTCCAGCGGAACCCCCCTGTACAGTGGGGGCTGTTTTACTCAGCGATCACTCACCCCCTGCGGAAATGCAGTTGTCTCTGGAGAACAACAGCTACTTATCCAGGGATCACTTGGCCCTGTGCTGAAATACAGCAGCTTCTGGGCTTGGGGCAGGGCACAGCAGCTGTTTTCATCAACCACACAGCAACCATACCCAAGACAGGAAACAAAGAAGAATCCAGCAGTCGATTGCTTCCTATAGTTTGGGAAGCTGAAGGCAATTTCCAAGGTGAGGATCAGGCCAGGACTAACATCCCTTGGTTTAAAGGCCATTCCCTTGCAGCACAGTGCCCCCTAGCACCGCACTGGAGTCAGCATTGGCTCTATGGGGAAAGTATCTGCTGCTGGCCCCCCTCCCCACAGCAGCTGGAGTCTCTCCTCCTAGCAGTGTCCCCAGCTAACCCTGCTTAGGCTGCGAGATCATGGGGAACCGAGGAATCGGCTGGTGGGGAGGAGAGGCTGGACTTACCGCAAGCCCGGAGACATGCGGCAGCAGGTTCTCCTCCGGCACCTCCACGTCCTCCATCAGGATCATGCCGGTGGCAGAGGCCCGCAGGGAGAACTTGCCCTCGATCCTGGGTGTCGACAGGCCCTTCATCCCCCTCTCCAGAAGGAAGCCCCGGATCCTCCCATCCTCACACAGGGCCCACACCACGCAGAGATCCGCCAGTGGGGAGTTGGTGATCCTGGGAGGAGGAGATGTGAGACCCAGCTCATCTCGGAGCCTCCGAGAGCTCCCTCCTCAAAGGGGGCAGGATGGTACCAGTCAAACAGGGAAAATGAGCTAGAGGGGAGATGTGAAACGCCCCAGCAACTCAGTAACGGAGCCGGGGATAGAACCCAGGCATCCTGGCTCCCAGCTCTAACCACTGGACTCCACCTCCATCCCAGCGCTGGAGAGGGCCAGGATTGGCTGAGCCATGGGTATCAACAGGGCAGGGCCAAGGTTATCAGGGTACAGCGGGTTGTCTGGGAGGAGGAGGCTTGCGCGGCTCTGGGGCCCCAGAGGATCTGGTCTCCAGACAGCGTGGCAGTGATACCAAGGGCTTGGAGCATGGGTGGCTGCTGAGAGCCGTGGGCAGGGCTAGCGGCCGGGCTACCGGCACCTGGCTCTGTCTCACCAGGTCTTGGAGCCGTTGAGTGTGTAGGTCTTGCTGGCCGGGTGGTAGCGAGCCCTGGTCTCCATGCCCCCGGGGTCGCTGCCGTGGTTGGGCTCAGTCAGCCCGAAGCAGCCCAGCAGCTCCCCTGTGGCTGAGGACAGGAAGCCAGTGGGCTTGGGCTGGAGCCGCTGCCCCGACCCTCCCCACAAGTCCTGCACCCCCCCCCCCCAATTCTCACTCTCCCCCCATGTCCTGCACACCCCTCCCCCCCATGTCCTGCATCATCCCCCATCTCCGAGACACCCTCCCCCACTGCCCAGGTCCTGCACCGACCCCTCCCTCCACCAATTCCCACCTCTCTTGCGACCCTCCCACCAGGTTCCTGCACCGCCTCTCCCCAATCAATTCCCACCCCCCCCATCTCATCCCTGCTCCAGCTCCTGCACTGCCCCCTCAACCACCAGGCTGTGCCCGTCCCCCACCCATCTACTGCCCCCAACCACTTTTCTCCTAGGTTTTCCCCCAGCTCCCAAGCCCTGACTCACCCCAATGTCCTCCCCCTGCCCACCCCACTGAAGGCCCCCTCCCTCCGCCATTTCCCACATTCTGCTCCCAACACCCTCCCCATGGCTCCTGCCCCTCCAACCTAGTTCCCACCCTCCAGACGATACCCAATCCCACAGTTGCCACCGCTCCCCCAATTGCTTTCACGTCACCTGGCCCCAATACCTGCCCTGCCCCGACTTCCGCATCCTCCCTCCCCCGACATTCTCCTCATGGCTCCTTCTCCCCCCAGTGGCCACCCCCACTCCCTGTATGCCTGCCCCAGCAGACCTTCCCCACCCTGTGCTCCCTCCCAGCAGCCCACCTCAGGGGGGCAGGGGGCAGTTCCTTCCCACTCCTTCCAGGTTAACCCAGCAGAGAGCATTGTGGGAAAGAGCCATCCCAGCATCCTCCCTGCTCTGCCAGCTGGCCAGACAGCCAGGGACTGGCTACAGGGGACATCTACCAGCTCCGGAGCCAGCAGCCTCCGGGTGGATCCACGCTCCCCGCTCCTAGCCAGGCAGAGCCCCCACCCGCGCTTCTCGCTCACCCAGACGGGGCAGGTATTTCTGCTTCTGCTGCTCTGTGCCATAGGCATTGATGGGGTGCATCACCAGGGACGACTGGACGCTCAGGACTGAACGGTAGCTGCTGTCCACTCGCTCGATCTCCCGAGCCAGCAGCCCATAGGCTACGTACGTGGTTCCGGCACAGCCATAACCTGAGATGGGCACAGAACGTGGACAGGACACACATCAGCAGCAGCACGGATCCGAATCCCGCCCTGGGTCAGTCAAGGCAAGAACCCCCTCCCCACCTGAGGGCAGCTGGTGAATGGCTCCCCTCAGCACCTGTTACCTCACGTGTCAAGGACTGACGGGGGCCATGCAGGCAGAGTGGATGGGGGAGCTCAGAAGGGCCGAGACACGCCAGTAGGGGGCATCGTGTGCGCTGGGGATAGTCCATGGGCACCTACCGCCTCCCCAAACGGAGCCACAGGGGCTGCATCGCCCGGGCACAAAGCCACAGGGTTTGAGATGCCACAGCAGCCACTGGAAAATTGGGCCCTAGATACTGGGGGGCCCAATTCAGCACAGCCGTGTAACCCCTTTCTGCCACCCAGGCTGGTTTAAAAGGGCCTTGGGACTGGTGCAACCCCTCCCCCTCACAGGGCAGGAGGTGTTGTACCCCCCCTCAGCCACAGGGGGCGTCCCAGGTGGGGCAGAGGTGGGCGTGGCCAAGGCAGGAGGCGGCATGACTGGAGCGAACGTGAAGGCAAGGAGGGGCATGTCAAAGGGGGGCCATGGCCATTACAGATTCGCAGGTGAGCACAGGTCAGATCAGCTCTCAGGACTGTCCATAGGGGTATCCAGCGTGCTTCAGGAGAGCTCTCAGGGACTTCCCCACCCATGGTGCCCATCCGTAGGCTGCTGCTGCTCTCGCCCACCATCCCTCTGCCCCGTGTCAGCTGATGAGATCCCTCCCCGTGGCATGCCAGCCCCTCCCTCCATGGGACACACTGTCCTCGAACTGAGATCCACTCCACATCCCAGCCAGCGACCCTCCCAGCCATGGCCGGAGGGGAATCCCTCCTGGGTCCAGCTCACCTTTGATGGTGGAGCCCAGGATTCCCAGCTCCCCCAGCTCCGACACGATGTCCCGGTGAAAGACTGGAAAGAGGAGACACCAAAGTGTGTCTGTGAGTGCAAAACGCAGAGTCACTGCCCTCTGCCTCCTCCCCCCCCCCGAACATGGGGATCCCCAAACCAGCTCAGGACTGGAGCTCCAGCCATGTGGCCCACCTGGCTCCCCCCAACAGCAACACACAATCCCTGCAGCCCCACCAGCGGGTTTAATCTGCAGTTCTCTCCCCCAAATGCATTTAATTCAGGCATCCACCGGGCCCTGAAGGAGGCTACAGGCATAAAGGCACGTTCCGATCTCAGTGAGCCCTGGGTAAATCTGGAGTCACTCCCTGACTGCAATGGGGTCAGGGCCGGATTCTGATCTCGGAGCCCCTGGGGCCAATCCAGAATCACCCACTAAATTTAAAAGAGGAAGATGGAAGAACAGCGGGCGGCATATGGGTCTGTAAATCACCCCCAAGCACCTCTGGTTTGCATGCAGCTATGGCATGTGGATCTGAGATGGGCGGGTCTGGGCACCGCTGCCACAGGCTGGACGCAATCGGACAGCTCCCGGTGCTAGCAGCTGCAGTCAGCATCTAAACCCTAAAGAGCTACTGGGGGCTCTGGGGACAGAGACATGGGTTTTTGGAACAGTTACGGGTTCTATCCCTGGTGCTGGCTTCGGGCACCTTCATTCCTGTTGGCCATGACAATTCGGGGCATCAACTTCTCCTGGCAGTAGGTGCGGAAGGAATCCCGGATCATGAGCTCCTCCTGGGTTAGCTGCCTCTCCAGCTGCAGAGGATCTCGCCAGTCAAACTGGGCTCCCGGGGCTGGAGGAAGACAGTCAGAGCTGGATGCACACCTAACAGCTTCAGCGCCAACCCCTACCCGTACCCATGCAGGGAGAGGGGAAATGACAAGCCAGGTACCTCATCTTCTCAACCCAACCTCCCTCGGTCTGGAGGCAGAGCACAAATGGGAACATTAATCTCAAAAGTAAAGCGTGAAGGGTGTTGGCTGCGGGGTGGAGGGCCCAGGGCTGGAATAGCAGGGGCGGTGGGTCAGAACTGAGGGGCATGGGATGGAAGCCATTCATGAAAGCTGATTCCTGCTCAGCCTTTACTGGAATCAAATGAGTAATTAATAATACACCTAGTTCAAACCAATGCTTTAAGCCCCTGATTTACAGACACTGGGAAACCCTGTAAAAAACCCCCAAGCGCTGGCTTCTGGCTGTTTCACTTTCTGCTGCTGATGGATTCATAGAGGCGCTCTGACCCTGTTCTCTTCAGTTTCTCCAGCTGTCCCGGGGTCAAAAAGTCATTTCCAATGGGAGCTGGGAGGGCAGGCGGTTACCTTTCAGGGGCTTCTCTCGGGCCTTCATTTCTTTTTCTGGAAAAGCAGAGAAGAAGCCGGGCAGGTGGGTTATTTTCTCTCTGCTCTGCTGAGCGGGAATCACTGGATCAGATCTCTACCCTGTGCCATGCTGGAGGGACCCCTTCTGGGCATCCCATTACCCGGGCCAGCTGCTTAGCCCTGCAGAGCTAAAAAGCCAGGAGTACGGAGGTGGGGCTGTGACAGACTCAGACCCTCCGTGGTTGGGGGACTTGTGACACCAGTGGGTCCATGATGATGGGGGCATGTACTTTCCCCATAGCTCTAGCCCCCCACCCCCCCTTTAAAAAAAAAATCAACATTTAGGGGGTCTGGCTTGGGGGGTGCTAGGAGGGGCTGCACCTGCTCCTACTCACCCTTCTGTGCCGCTACAGTGCCCCGGAGCCGGATGGCGCCTGTCCCAGCTGCACAGCAACGGCTGCTTCTTAGCAGCTTGGTCATGGCGAGTCTCAGAGCCATCTGGGGTTGCTGCTAGTTGGGAAGGGAGACGAGAGAGAGGCTGCTTGGGGGTGACTGCCAGACTCACTGATAAATCACTGTCACGATGCGGGGCATAGACAGGCCCCGCTGACCTTGTAAGCCTGTTTCCCCGATGTGTCACCTGGATGTTCTTCTGTCTACACGACAAGGCAGAGCGGTGTTTTAATGACACTAGGGCAGCTGTGTTGCAGCCGGGGCCATCCCACGGGTTCTGCTGTGTAGACAAGACCCACAGCACCTCTTGTTGCTTTGCTAAGGGGCAGGAATTGCCCAGACATACAGTCCACACTGGATCTCTGAGCCAAGCCCCACCTCTGGGTGGGGAGTGGGGTCTAGTAGTTAGAGCAGGGGCTGGAAGCCAGGATTCCTGGGTTCTCTCCTTAGCTGGGGGGGGGGGGGGAAGCACAGCTGGGAGCCAGGACTCCTGGGTTCTATTCTTGGCTCTGAGTCTCCTCCCAGTGCAGCTCCCCACGGATTCGGGGTGGGGATAGGGAAGGGCTCTGCTAATGGACCCAACTCCAGGATCGGGGCCTTCGTTAGGTTACAAGCCCCGGTGGGTCAGAACCTTTATAAACCCACCTTCCCGCAGCGGCACAAACTCCTATGCATTAACCCCCTGGCTGCCCCTTTGCTTTAGCGGCCACGGGAGGGGAGAGGGCCAGTCATCGCTCAGCTGCAGGAGCCAGACCGAGCCCAAGGCTCCACGGGGGCCTCAGCAACTGGGCCCCGGGAGCTGAGCTAAGCAACCACCCCACGGAGAGCCCCACCCCCAGGCTTGCCCCTCCCCCCAGCTGCCCCGATCAAAGAGGCCGACTCCCATCCCCAGCACAGAGCAACTCACCTGGGGGAGGTTATGAAACTGACCCGGGGTAACACGGGAGACCTTTTGGGGTGACGTCCGCAGGAAGGGGGCGGGGCGACATTTTGAGTGTGGCGGAAGAGAGAGAGAGAGATTAACCCCTTGCTGTCCCTCCGGCTCAGCAGTGAGGCCGTAGCAAGTTGGGGGGCGGGGGGGGTGCATGCCACATGCACTTACGGCGGTGCGTGCACATATTGCCTGTAACAGACCGCATCATGCGAACTCGCACGTGGCTGCATTGGACACGCCGGTGCATGCTGCATGCAACCCCTGTGTGGCGGCCCCTTCACCTTGCAGCTACACGTGGGTGAATCAGCCGTATGGGCGTGCAAACGCTGCACACATGCAGCCTCTCGGCGTATGCAACGCTCACACGCAGCATTTGCAGACACGCAGGGGAGAAATCATGCATGCATGCCACAGGCGCATGCCGGCCCCCCCTGCCTGCAGCAGCCGCGCACTTGTGAAAGCTGCGTGCAACCCTGGGCGCATGCAGCGTTTGCATGCAGAATCTGCAAACACGGGGAGGAGGAGCTTGTGCATGCATGCATGCAACAGGCGCATGCCGGCCGCCTCTGCCTGCAGTAACTGCCTGCTTGCAAAGGCCGCTTGTCACAATAAAATGCACACTGCATTTGTTTGCAATATCTGCATGCATGCAACACCTCCTGGCTGCTAACTGCTCCTGCAAACGCTGGCTCCTTCTCCGCTTGGAGCTGGGCTGCCCCAGGGGTGGAGAGATTTGGGGGTTAAAAAAATCGGTGAGAGAAATTATCGGAGGGGAGGAGGGACGAGGAAGGGAGCGCACCCCGCCTTTCACGGGGGGGGCGTGGTTGACAAGCCTCCGCCCGTGATTGGCCACCGAGAGGAGGCGTGCGAAAGATCTTGAGCAACGCAGCCGGGGGGGGAAGTCCGTGGTGCAGAAACAGCCCCGCCCCCGCTTTCAACGTGGGCCGCACACAGATAAAGTGTATGGGTGGGGGGATATCAATATTAAATGTCCCCCCAAGCTCCACCCCCCAGAGCAGGTGTGGGCTGTGATTGGCTGAAGATGCGGACCCCCCAGCCCCTGCTGTCAGGGCGGGTTAAGACAGCTTCGGAAATGGGACCCCCCCCCCCACTTCGCTCAGTGGGGGGCGGGGGTGTGACATTGGTAAAGTGGGGAGGGGGGGACAAATGCCTGGCAACCCAAACCAGCCGGTCCCTTCCAGCCAGAGTTCCCCCCTCCCCCCAAGCTGGTCCCTTCCAAAAAGAGCGCCCCCCCCAGCCCCAGCTGCAGATTCTAGCCCGGGGCATCTGGATCACTGGAATCCTGCTTCAAACGGGTGGGGGCCCCATTGATGCTTTTCTCTCTCTCTCTGACACACACACACAGAGCCTGCCCGCCCCCCCGCCGCCCCGAGCCTGGACACCCCAGTCTGTGAAATGCAGATGTCAGGACGCAGGCATGGGCCAGGTGCGGCCAGCAGAGGGCCCCACTGGCCTTGGATTGCCCCCCCCCCACGCCCCCGAGCCCCCCAGCAGACACCTTTAGAGTCCCGTGCTCCATGGGCTGGGGGTGGGAGCAAAACAGGAGAAAGGAGTCGGGAGGGGTTTGTGGTGCCCCCCACTCCCGACCTGCAGCCCCCTGCTAGCCCAGCCCTGAGCTCCCCCCCCAGCTCTGCTGGTGCCTCTTACTCCCGACCCGCAGCCCCTGCTGTCCCAGCCCTGAGCTCCCCCCACCCTAGACAGCTGTGACAATGCACCTTGAGGAAGGGGCCTGGGAGTTAGTGCTCCCCCTGGGTTCTATTCTCAGTTCCAGGAGGGGAGAGGGGTCTAGTGATTACACCGCGGGGGATGGGAGTCCTGGACTCCTGGGTTCTGCTCCCACCTTTGCCACTGACTCACTGGGTGATCTTGGGCAAGTGACTTTCCCCACTCTGTGCCTCAGTTTCCCCAAGGAGATGACACCAATCCCTCTCCTGGGAGCGCAGGGAAGGCATTTGGCAGTGGAAGCCCTGAGTGGGAGGGGAGCAGCCCTGGGTCTCCACCCCCAAGTGCGGAGGTAAGAAGGGGTTTCTCAGAAAAACCCTTGAGGTTGGAATGTGGAAAGAGCGCAACAGGCCCCACTTCCCCAAATTGATGGGGGCGGATGGTAAGACGACACAAACAGCCTGATAAGGGAGATGAAAAGGTCCCCGTGACATGATGCCACCAGTCTGGGAGGTCACAGGCCGGGTGGGCTGTGCCCTAAACCACCCCAACTCTCTCTTGTTTATTTACTATCTGTGAAATGGGCACATCTGCAACCAGCCCCATTGTACCAAGCTCTGCACAGACCACAAGCAAGATCGGGGCCCCATTGTGCCAGATGCTTCCAGACCCTGACCGAGATCGGGGCCCCCTTGTGCCAGGCGTTGCACAGACACAGAATGAGTGACAGTCCTTGCCCCAAAAGGCTCACAGGCTAAATATACAGAAGATGGGAGGGGAAACTGAGGCACCAATGAGGGGGAAGGGACTTGCTCAGAGTCAGGAAGCACATCGGGGGCAGAGCTGGGAATAGAACCCAGGGGTCCCAGTCTCTAAGTGACCCCCCAAGTCACTAAGCCAAGCTGCCACCCTGCCAATCTTCCCACCCACTTTTTAAAAGACCCTTTACCTCTTTCTTGCACAGAATTTCTAAACCCAGCAGAATCCAGTTTGCCTGCTCAGAGGCCCATGTGCAGGGTTGCTCCTTCCCTCAAAGAGGGGGGCCTTTAAGAGGTGGGGTCCAGCTGAGCTCTAATGCAGAGAGGTACGGGAAGGGGGGAGCTGCATGCAGTGGAGAAGGCTCTTGATCCCAGAGGGCCGAGCTGCATTAATGTCCAGGGGCTCTAGACCTGTGTTGAGGGCCCAGCTCGCAGTGTCACCATGAGGCTCAGAGAGGGATGTGTAACTGACACAGAGATGCTGCCTGAGTCAGATGAGAGCCTAAGCCCATTGCTCCCAGCAGGGGGAGCTGCCCTGTGGCAACTCAGTGAGGTGTTGACTCTTAGCCCCACCGCTCTGGTGGCCCTGTATGGGGCAGGAGGGGGAGAGCCAAGGGATCATCTCCCAAGCAGAGACACCCTGGCTGCATAGGGATGTATGGGGGACCCCACTGCTACCACTAATGTCTCTCTGGGAGTGGGGTTGGGGACAGTGGGGGTGAGGTCAGAGGGGAGCTGGGTCCTTATGGGGCATGGGGAGATCTGTCGGGAGGCTGTATGGGAGGAGCTCTCCCTGCCACACACCACCCTCACTCTGCGGGCATCCAGAAGGCAAAAGGCCACAGGCAGGGCCGGCCCCAAGGGCCGGACACCTGCTGCCTTCCGCGTGGTCTGTGCCTGGCAGGGGTCATGCCCTGGGCAGGGGTGGGGCTGTCACATGGCTCATTGTGGCAGCAGGGACATGGGCCAGAGGAGCCACAACTGGCCGAATTTGGGGAACGAATCACTTCCCCTTTTCTACCCGCTTGACCTCTGGCAGGGCCTGTGTGTGCAGGGGGCACAGTTCTGCCAGTGCCCCTCACTCCCGACCCGCAGCCCCCTGCTAGCCCACCCCTGGGCTCCCCACCCAGCTCTGCCAGTGCCCCTCACTCCCGAACTGCAGCCCCCTGCTAGCCCACCCCTGGGCTCCCCCCAGCTCTGCCAGTGTCCCTCACTCCCGAACTGCAGCCCCTGCTATCCCACCCCTGGGCTCCCCACCCAGCTCTGTCAGTGCCCCTCACTCCCGAACTGCAGCCCCCTGCTAGCCCACCCCTGGGCTCCCCCCAGCTCTGCCAGTGCCCCTCACTCCCGAACTGCAGCCCCTGCTATCCCACCCCTGGGCTCCCCACCCAGCTCTGCCAGTGCCCCTCACTCCCGAACTGCAGCCCCCTGCTAGCCCACCCTTGGGCTCCCCCCAGCTCTGCCAGTGCCCCTCACTCCCGAACTGCAGCCCCCTGCTCTCCCACCCCTGGGCTCCCCCCAGCTGTGCCAGTGCCCCTCACTCCCGAACTGCAGCCCCCTGCTCTCCCAGAGCAGGGGGACTAGGAGTCAGGACTCCTGGGTTCTATTCCTGCCTCTGCCCTGACTTGCTGGGAGAGTCCAGGTTCGGTTTCCTGCTCTGCATCATGGGGATAAGGATCCTGACCCTTTCCCCAGCATGGGGTTGGGGAGAGGGGGGTGTGAGGCTGGTCTCTGGGGGCTGCCTAGTGCTCAGAGATCCTGGTAGGGCTCTGATCTCGCAGCCCTGCCCCCCCTTCCCCAGCACTAATCAGGGCTCACACATGGCCTGGTGCGACAGGAGCTGCAGATTAGGGCCCAGCAGCCCCTAACTGCCATCGGCCGCAGGAGCTGGGGGAGCTGGTGGGGGGTCGGAGCAGTTAATGGGGGGGGAACCTGATCCCAGCGCCCCACCTCTGTGCAGCCATCGCCCTGGGGCTGGGATCCCCCCCCACAGACCCTTTGGGAGGCTGCAGGCTCCATGCCTGGTCTCGGGGGCGGGGGGTTAGAACTGAGTGGGCTGATGCCTGGTGAGCTTGTCTCATCTCACGCAGGGGTCAGGCCATGGCTGCTGGGCAGGGAGGGAGCGAGGGCCTGGGGGAAACACTCAGCACTCCTCCCCCCGGCTCATCTGCCCCCCTTCTCTGGGCCCCGTGGGGCAGAGGGAGAGATGCAATGGCTTCTGGGATCAGGGATGAGAGCGAGGCTGGGGGTAGGCAGAGGGGACCCCCAGAGGAGGCGGGGGGGGGCTCCCCACTGCACTGGGAATCGGGTGTGTTGTTCCCCCAGCGCCTGGCAACCCCTGGGGCCGCCGGGTGGGTCAAAACCCATCACCGAACTCCCAGAGACCAAGGAGCCCGCAGACTCAGACCCGGGATTTGGGGATATGAAGCTGACCCAGTCCCTCCCCCGCTCCAGGTTATTCCCACCCTGGGCCCCATCCCAGCTCTTTGGTGCCCCTCAATCACGACCTGCAGCCCTGTTCTAGCCCAGCCTTCGCTCCCCTGCTCAACGGGGACTGCCTCCCCCATGTCTCAGCTGGAAAGTTCCCCGCTGCTGGAGCCGGGGTAGATCCGGGGGCTTTATCTCCAGCTCTGCCCCGGTATCAGGGCTGGGGCAGGTGGCCGGGCCGCTCTGGGCCAGTCCGATAAAGCCCAGGCGGATGGTGATCTACGTCCGCGGGCTTCCCTGAGAGCAGCGGGCCGGGTTTCTGGAAAGGGGGGTTGTCTCTGCAGGGAAGGCCCAGCTCGAGGGGTCAGGGGGGCCAGTGGGGAGACAGAGCCACCAGGGTACAGGAGAGAGTAAATAGCTGCTTCAGATAATCAGGATCAGAACCCAGGAGTCCTGGCTCCCAGCCCCCCCCACTCTAACCATTAGACTGTACTCCCTCCCTCGGCTGGGGTCAGGAGGGTGCGGTTCCCTGAATCTTGTTTTGTTTCTCAGGAAATTCTCAGCATTTCTGGTTCCTTGTTTTCTTTGATGAAATTCGAAAGGGGCTGAGGCCGGAAGAAAGAAAATAGTGCCATATAAAAATCCAGGACAGGCAGGGTTGGGGGGCAGAGAGTGAGAAATGGGACTCCCTGGTTCTCTCCCTAGCTCTGGGTGGGCAGTGGGGTCTAGTGGTTGTAGCAGGGGCTTGAGAGGCAGGACTCCTGGGTTCTCTCCCTAGCTCTGGGTGGGAAGTGGGGTCTAGTGGTTAGAGCAGGGGGCTGGGAGCCTGGATTCCTGTGTTCTCTCCCTAGCTCTGCCCCGATTCACTGTGTCACCTACTCTGGGCCTCGTTTCACCCACTAGAACCTGTTTGTGGGCATGAGAATGATTTGCATTTAGGTGGCACCTTCTGTCCCCCAGATCTCCTGTGGTTCCTACACCCTCCTTCCCACCTGGAGGCCCCGGCCTTGTGCTGTAGTGGGGGAGGCGCCTCACCTCCGACCAGTCAACCTTGAACCTTCTATGCTGCTCTGGTCGCTGGGCCTGTATCAGTACCCCCCATTTCACAGGAGGTGAAACTGAGGCACAAAGGTGGGGGTGTGTGATAGACTTGTTCAAAGGCACCCAGCAGGTGAGTGGCCAGGGTGGGGGGAGGAATAGTATGTAGAAACTCTGACTCCCAGCCCCCCCTGCCCTAACCACTAGACCCCAGTCCCCTCCCATAGCTGGGGGGAGTCCTGACTCCCTGACAGGGTCTATTTGCCCCCAGGGGAAGGGGGCTGCCAAGTGGCATCAATCATCCCCCAATGGGCAGCAGCCGCAGCTACTGATGGGCCCACGAGAAGCACCTGGGGGCTGAGTCTAACAGGTGCCAAGCCCGGGGACTTTGCCCCCCCCAATAAATCATCCCCTGAGTGGGACAGAAACTGCAGCCGCTTTGAGATCCCTGAGGGGCGGGGCATGGCGTGATCGTTTCCCAGTCCTGAGCCATCTGGGACCCCCCCACACACACACTTTGAGTGAAATTATCCAAGTCCCCAGCTAGCCCCCCCTCCATACCTGATGGGCCACACCCCTCATTCTGATTGGCCTAGAGGCTCCCCTTATCACCTTAGTAAGCCAATGAGAGGGAGGCGGGAAAGAGGGAAATGTAGCATTTGAAGTGGGGGGAAAAAGCTCTGCTCAGAAAGTGGCTCGAGGGAGCCAGCAGCTGGGGGGGGGTGGAGGAGAGACGAGCACGTGAGGGGGGCCAGGTGGGTGGAGGGGAAGGTGTTGGAGAGTTGGTTTACCCCCCCCACCCAAGCCCTTGGGCTCTGATCTCCCTTCTCCCCCCCCCCCCCCCCGGCTCTGGATTGGGGCCCAGCTGGCCATGGCGTTCGCTGATGCCGTCCTACCCTCCATCAGCAGCCTGGCCGGCTTCTGCCACTTCCAGGAGAAGCAGTCGGAGATCCTCAAGGTAAGGGGGTCTGGGGGGTGCCCTGGTTGCCTGCAGCAGGGTGTGTGGTATGGGGAGGGTGTCCCCCTTCTCCCTCCTCTGTGGTGTGAAAGCACAGCCATGCGGCTCCCCAGAGGTGGCTGCATTTCCAGGCTCCGTGTTCTTGGGGGCAGGGAGGTTTGGGAGCTTGGTTGGCCGTGGCAGGGAATGGGTGGGGAGGAGGACTGTTCCCTGCCCCCCAACCCTGCTGCAGCTCTGCTGAATTGCATGGGCCAAGCAATGGTGGCAGAATCCTGCTCTGAGCCCATGAGGGCCCTGGGGTAAGACAGACTGCAGGCAGGAGGCACCTGCTCACTGGAGGAGGGGGTGGGAAGCCCCTTCCCTAGGGGGAGGCTTCACTGGGTGGGTGGGTCCTGCTAAGCTACAACACATTGGCCTGTGAGGGCAGGATGCCTGGGTTCCATTTCTAGCTCGGTGGGGAGGGGGAAGGAATCCAGAGTTCACCTTAAAGGAGCTTCCAGCTAATGGTACCCCTCAATCCATGCAGTGCCCCCCACTATCCAACCCTGGGGGTTCCTGCAGCTCTGCAGGTTCCCCTCAATCCTGACCTGCAGCCCCCTATTAGCGCAGCCCTGGGATTCTCCCCCACCCAGCTCTGCCAGTGCCCCTCAATCCTGACCTGCAGCCCCTGCTAGCCCAGCCCTATCTAGTTACTGAGTGTCAGCTGAGCCTCTGATCTGGGGTTCTTGCTGAGCCTGGAGAGGGGCTGGGCTGAGAGCAGCCAAACTCACTTCACTTGCGAGATGAATGTCTGCATCCAGAGGGGGCCCCCACCTCTCCTTTAACATATCCTGCCTGTGAGCCCCATCCTGGGGCGCTCTCCCCTCCGGACTCTGCCAGGCGGCCGGGATGGCCCCGTCCCTCTCCTCGGCCAGCAACTGGTGCAGGGTCCCGATAACAGGTTCTCTTATCTCTGGGTCCCAGCATGGCAGTGTTGGAGTCAGTCCCATGGGCCATGCTCCCAGCCCCGCAGGGTGATGGGGGGGGCTAGGCTGGGGGGAGGTTTGTGGCCAGTTGGGGCTGGCTGCTCTCTGGAATTTCGCTCAGTAAAACAAAATTTAGCTGGAAAAGGGGCATGCTTAATGTATATGTGAGCTGAGGTTAGAACCCAGGAATCCTGGCTCCCATCCCCCCTGCTCTAACCACTAACCCCCACTCCCCTCCCAGAGCTAGGGATGGAACCCAGAATTCCTGGCTCCAACCACTACTCTGTTCTCCTAATGTCTCCTCTGGTCTCACGCTGCCTGTTGGCTTCCTCTCTAGTGGTGGAAGGTGGAAGACGACCCGGACCCCCCAGCACCCAGCCCCATGGACCTACCCCAGCCCTACGGCTCCCTGCAGCTCAAGCAAGAGGATGAGGAACCCTGCTGGGACCTAGACTTCCTGCTCAGCAATTTCCCCAGCACGGAGGCTGGTGGCCCCAGTCCAGGCGGGGGGTTCGAGGCAGGGCTCGGGCTGTGCCAGCCGGAGGCCTACGAGGGGCAGAGCCCGGGTGGGTACACGTCGGGGGACGGGCTCCCGGGCCCCACCAGCCTGGTGGCTGAGCTCCTGTCGGGAGAGGAGCCCCTGGGCTGCAGCTCGGTGCCTCCCGGCTATGCCCACGGGCAAGAAAAGGGGGGAGCAGGCACCTTTGTGGCGCATCTACCGGCATACCCCTCCAGGCCGGACTGTGAGGCCCAGCCCCCCAGCGAATACAGGGAGCCCCGGCCTGTGGCCCTGCGGCATGGCTACCAGCTGATGTACGGGGGCTATGCCCCGCTGGCCCCCACCCTGCTGGCCCGGGGTGCCCCTTACTGCCAGCTGCCCCCTTACAGTCTGGGGGGCAGCTGCCAGGCCTTCTGTCACAGCCAGTACCAAGCCCGGTTCCAGCTGTACCGGGGCAGCCCAGCTCTGCTGCCCTCCCCGGCCCCCACGGGCTACCTCGGCCTCCTGGCGCCTCCCCACCCACCGGCCGGGGAGCTCCCAGCCAAGCCCAAGAGGAGCCGCAAGGCCTGCGCCCACAAGCGCCCCACCAGCCACACCTGCAGCCATCCCAGCTGCGGCAAGACCTACACCAAGAGCTCCCACCTCAAGGCCCATCTCCGTACCCACACAGGTGAGGGGGTGAGCGCTGGGGGGGGGGGGGCGGCTCTGACTGCACAGCCTGCGCTGGCACTGGGGGCGGGGGCGGCTCTGATTTTGTTGTTAGGACATTAGGGGTGGCTTGGTGAGAGGTGTGGGGGTGGTGCTGTGGGGAGGATTTTGGGGGGCTCAGGAGGGGGGCACTGCACTGTGGGGGAGTTTCAGGGGCACCATGCTGCAGGGAGCAGCGGAAGCTCTGGGGGGGACACTGCATTGTGGGGGGCACCAGGCTGTGGGATGGGAGGGCCTTATGATGCAGGAGGTGCTGGATCTCTGAGATGTGAAAGGTCCCGTCCATTTCGGGTTATGGAAAATGCCGGCGCACTGATGGCTTAGGCTTTGGTCCTTGCATCCTGACCAGGCCCTGAACCTGGGGCTTTCAGTCGGCCTCCCTGCACTTCCCCCGCAGTAGGTACAAGTGCTGTTACTTCCTGTCCTAAATGTTTGATGGGGGTTACTGTGGGGCTGCTAAACAGCCCGTGCATTCCACCCCAGAGGTGGCTGCATCTCAGTGCTGGATCCCTGTATAATCAGCTGTTGGGCTCCACCCCAGAGGTGGCTGTGTGGGTTAGGGTGGGCTGGCTGGGCTGGCGTGACGTTCCCTCTGTTCCTGGCAGGTGAGAAGCCATATCACTGCACCTGGGAGGGCTGTGGCTGGAAGTTCGCCCGCTCGGACGAGTTGACGCGCCACTACCGCAAGCACACGGGGCAGCGCCCGTTCCAGTGCCGGCTGTGCCAGCGTGCCTTCTCCCGCTCTGACCACCTGGCACTGCACATGAAGAGACACGTGTAGTGACTGATGCTGCGCGGTGCCCTGCTCTGCCTACACCACAGGCTGGAGCAGCCGTGCCACCATCATAGCCCCGGGTGCTGGCCCTGTGACTGCCACGGACGCTCGGGGGCACCAGCCAGGAGCAGAATTGGGGTAGGGGGGTGTTTGGGCTTCCTGTGGCTGAGGGGAATGGACCTCGGGGGGGAGGGGGTGTTGTCTGAGTGCCTCCCCCTTTGAGGACACTAAGGTGCTTTCGGGGCTGGTAGTTCCCGGGTGGGGTGGCAGTGGATGCGTGGACCCAGCTCGGGAGAGGGGGGAGGTATCGTGCTGATCGTGTGTGTGTGTGTGTGTGTGTGTGTGTGTGTGTGTGTGGGGTGGGGGGTCCTTAGCCCTGGCCAGCCCTCCTTTGTCCAATGCCAGCTGCTTCCTTGCTGTGGGGAACCCCTTCCCTCCTGGGGGGTGCCTAGAACCCCTCCCCCAGGAATCTGTCCTGCCTGATGATGGTACCTGCAACTAACCCCCCTCAGAACCTGGCCTCTCACCAGCAATGCCTAGAACCCAACCTGCTGGAGCCCGCCTGCTCTTGCACCTAGAACCCAACCTGCTGGGACCTGCCTGCTCTTGGGGCACCTAGAACCCAACCCTCTGGAGATCCTGCCCTAAACCCCACTCCTATGGGGTCCCCTCTTGCCCTGGGGCTGTGCAGGCCATCTCGCAGCACAGAGACTGGCACCCCCTAATGGCAGTGAGCCATTTAAGCAGGTTCTTTTCTTTCCCCTTCAGCAGTGACAAGCAGCAAGTGCCTCCTTATTAAATGTCAGAAGGGGGAAGAGATACTCAGGCTTTATAAAATGCAGGAGACAGGGGTCCAGCATCTTTCCCCTCTAGGGGGTGCCGGCTTTGCTTTGGTGCTGGGGTGGGGAACTGGCTGGCTCAGGGGGTGGAGACTGGGACATGAGGCCTTTCCCCTCTTGAGGGTGCTGGCTCTGACTTCAATGATTAAAGAACCAGATGTAGTTTCCAGCTTCATGAAATGAGTTTGTGAGCTCCTGCCACCCTCGGGGTGGGGATTGGGCCAGGCCCATGGGAGATGGGTGAGGAGAAGCAGGAGGTGGGGGTGGGAGACTTCTCTGAATGAACTGACTCCATTCAGAACAGCTGCTGGCGCTGGCCTCATCTCACAGTGGTAGCAACCAGACCTCACTGCTCAGCACACACAAGTTGTGGGGCTCTTTGAAAGACTAAATTTACCCTGTGAGTAACTCTTTGCAGCTTCGGGGACCCAGTTGTTCTCTCTTCATCCACCAGTTCTGGTCACAGGCATCAGAATGACAGTTTCCCTTTGTTTTCAGTGTTTCTCCCCCCATGCAGTGTCTCATATGCCCCATACTGTTATCAGTGAATGGGGATTCCCCTTGCTGTGTCTTCCATGCAGAATTTACACCCCACTGTGTTTGAACCTCTCTAAGCCAGGAGAGGATTGAAATGAAGTTTTCTTCTCCCCTAGCTCTTTGAAAGTATGTCCTGGTGGATTGAAAAGTAAGAGCCGCAGGGGGCGACTCTGCGGAAGTATCACAGAAGTGCTTACCCAGCTCATGGTCTCTGTCAGGCTGGGTGCAGCACAGTGAGGGACAGCTCCTGCTCTACATTGCCTCAGTTTCCCCTCCGCCCTGTGTCTCTGAATGTGAAAGGGACTTGCCTCAGCTCAGAGAGCAGGTCTGTGGCAGAGTCGGGAGGAGAACCCAGGAGAACCCAGAGTCCATTCAGCCAGACTGCCTCCCCCAGCCTAACGAATAAGATTGGATTTTGTTTAATGACTGTAGTTGGGGCAGTACTCAGCCCCAGGGGTCCTGGGCTGAGACTGGGGCCCCTGGCTGCTACTGTAATGCACCTAATAAATCATGTACAGTGCCCAGCACAAGGGGGTCCTGAGCACTACCGTAATGCACCTAATAAATTGTGTACAGTGCCCAGCACAACGCGGTCCTGATTTATGACTGGGGCTCCCAGGTGCTATGGTAGGTCCCTTTCCACAAGTGGCTTCTACCCTGAATTCCCAACCTGCTATTTTAACTGAAACATCATAACCTCCTGCCAGTGGTCAGAGAGGCTCTCTGGCTATTTATAAGCCCCGCCAGTGGAGAGGTGGGTTTCGGAGCCCCAGGGGAAAGCAGTGCCTACTGCCATGCTTGTCTCAGTTCAGGAAAAGACCCCACGTTTTCCCTGCTGTATTAATGAAAAATAACCCTACGGGCTACCCCTGTCTTTCCAGGCCTCGGCCCTGGTGGGTGGAACCAGCCCTTCACTTGGTGCGTTTTGCCTTCACGTGGTTAAAAACAAGAATTAAAAATAAATCTGAACCCATTGGAAGGGATTGGGGTTCAGAGGGCGAGCAGGCTGTCATGCAAGCGCTTGAAGGGAGGGGGTTTAGTTCCCTCTGCCAGGAGATCTCAAAGTGGGACCTCAGACTATCAAATGACAGGGCTAGGGCTGGAGGAACCTCCAGCAGGATCTTTCTCTTCTCCCTGCCTTGTAACGTGAGCTCAGGAGCCGGTGGCAAATTCAATCCAAGGAATGATACTCACATGGTTAGCCAATGGAACTCACTGCTACTGGATGGTGCTGAGACCAGGGCCTCAGGAAGAGGGCTGGGAGGGTGATCCGGACACTGAAACTAGCCCAAGGCAGCATGAATGCTGATGACAATTCGGGAAGGGGTATTAGCCTTGTACCTCGATGTGCTAGGGCTGAAGGTGATCTTCAGCAGAGCGCACAGTGTGACCTACAGCTGCGGGGGGGGGGGTTTTCACATCTTCCCCTGTGGCAGCAGATGTTGGGCTAGATGGGCCTTGGGTCTGACCCCACCTAGCAGGCCCAGTTCCTCCTTTAATTGCAAATGGGTGTTTTCCAAACAGCGTGGCTCTAGCTCCGGGACCTTCTATGGCCTGGGTTCTCTGGGGGACTCAGCAGGGGGGCCCACAAAGACCCTGATCCAGGGATCGAATCAATTACCTTTTTACCAGCAGAAACAGGCATCTGGGGACGACTGAGTAGGGTCGCTTCTTCCCCTGGTGGTGTGAAGGTGCAGATGCAGCGCCACCCTTCAGCCTGCCTGGTTTAGGGGGTCATCTTGCAGGAAAGCACCCCAAATCCAGCCCTACCCCCAGCCGCTTCCGTGCCAAGCCAAGTTGGCCCGTGGATCTGGGAGTGTGTGGCCGATGCATCTGTGAAACACGAAGGGACGCTCGCCCTTCCCAGCAGTGGAGGGGTCAGAGAAGAGCCACAGGATTTGACTAAAGGGTTAGGAGACAAACCTAAGACTGCCCCCCGGGCTCCTGGTGGCCAGGTCAGTGCCTGGAGCCTAGATGGCTGCTGGGCTCCCCACGGGGAGCTGGGAGCCAGGTTGGGAGCAGGGAGCCAGGACCCCAGGGGCAGCAAGGCTCCCAGCAGGGAATGGGGAGCCGGGGCAGCAGCTCAGCTAGAAGCAGGAGCCCAGGGGGCAGCTGGGCTCCAGCTGGAGCTTCCCACCCGCCCCTGGGGTTCACAGCAGGGAACCTACCACCAGCCTTTCTTGTCAATTTCACGGCTGTAGCCCAGGAGCTGTGAAATTGACAAGAAGGGCAGCCAGCAGCCCCTGTAAGTAATGCAGGGTCCACAGGGACACCGTGTCACCCTAACTACACCGACATAAGCCCTACACCTCTCCCGGAGGGGGACTAATGATCTCGGTGCAGCTGGGCACTGACATCGGCAGGAGCATGGCCGTAGTGTGGATGCTGACGTAGTTAGGCCGCAATAAGCTGCCCTATGTCAGCCTAACGCTGGACTGGTCTTGTCTACACTTGCAAGTTAAAACGCATTAAATCAGCCCCGGGCGCCCAAATAGCTCCCTGGATTTTGGGTAACACAGAGAAGGGGAAGGGTTGGCTCGGTCCCAGGCTGAACATACTGCCATGGGGAACAACTCGGTAATCGTGGGGTCTTCAGGCGAGCAGAGGAAGGACGCCCATGAACCAACAGCTGGAAGCTGAAGCTAGGCAAAGTGAAGCTGGAATAAGGTGCGAATGTTCAGGGTGTGAGAATTACCCACTGGGGCAGGTCACTGAGGGGTGTGGTGGATTCTCCGTCACTGACAGCTTGTCTAGCCAGCCGGTTTTTCCAGGACAACCGCGCGAGTTCAGACAGGGATTAATTCAGGGACGGCGGATGGCCTGAGTCATGCAAGGGAATTGGCACATGGGGCCGTGCAACAATGGGAGCAGGCGGGGCGTCGAGCGCCCTGGGGAACATCAGGTCTTCAGGAGAGCTCAGCTCGGCCTCAGCTGCAGCACACCGGGGCTGCCCCTACTCAGGGAAGAGTCTGAAGTTTCTCAAAGAGATTGAGAACCCTGGTGTCAGGCGCTGCTGAGACCCCGACGGTGATCAGGGTCCCCTTGTGCCAGGTGCTGCCCAGACCCTTTGCCTGAGATCAGGGCCCCCATTGGGCCAGGCGCTGCACAGACCCTGGCTGTGGTGCAGTCCCTACCCCGAAGAGCTCATACGCTGAATAGACACAGGGTGTGGAGGGGAAACTGAGGCACAGCACGGGGATGCAACATGCCCAAGTTCAGAGGCAGAGTTTGGGAACGGAGCCCAGGAGTCCAGACTCCCAGTTCAATGCTGAAGCCTTTGGGCCAGGCTGCCATGCTCGGGCCAGGCGGGGGGGAGGGGGGTAGAGCACCCCCTGCTGTGCCCTCTGGGGACAGTTGCCCCAAGGCCAAGGGGTTGCCCTGCCCCTCCTCCCTCCTGTGGGGGCTGGTGAACTGGCTGCCACCCCAGTTTGGGGAAGGGGATGCCCAGCAGCCATGGGTACAGGGACCTCCCACACACACATTCCCTGCTCTCTCCCAGGCCTGGGGGGCGGTTATGGAGATACAGCCCCCCCCCAACCCTTGAGTTGTATCCCATGTGTTCTAGCTGGTTGCTAAGCAACCTGTGGTATGGTGATGGCAACCGTAACTGGGCAATGTGGGGTGGTTATCGGCTCAGTCGGGGCGGAGGAGCTGTGTCACATCAGAGCCCCACCACATAAGAGAAGGATGGATTCTGTGTGAGTGCAGCCTCCTATGGGTCTGAGCTCCAGTACTGCTGCCCCCTGTAGGGGGATTCCCCATCAGCTCAGGTGTCCTGTCCTGGCTGCTGCATAGTGCGGGGGGTGACCGGGGGGGAGCGCTCAGCCCTGGCTTTACTGTCTGTGTCAGGTATTGCTCTCCCGCCCCACCCCCCGCTGTGCCATAGACCAGCCAGGGGAGTGTCTCTCCCCTTCACTCCCAACCACTCTGCAGGCCCTCCTCTTTCGGGAGAGGGGGCTCCCCTCCGAGATCCATATCCCCCCATCCATTCCCCTCAGCCCGCCCCCCCCGGGGAGCCCTCCCCGGGCCTTATTCTGTATGGGGACCTCTGTAACGACTGGTGCGGGGGGGGCAGCATGTGGGGCTGAGCGGACCTAGGTGATGGAGCGGTGGTGGGTGGGTGCATGGGGCACCCCCTCAGGGGGGGACTGGCTGGCGCTGGGGGGCCCTGACGCCCGCTGTCCTGCAGGACCGTGGCAGAGGAGAACGCCCGGCTGCAGGAGCTCATTGCGGAGGAGCTGGCACAGGCCGAGCGCTGGCAGGGGCACTACGAGGGGCTGCTGGGGCGCCAGGCCCGGCTCCGCGCCCTGCTGCAGGCCCAGAGGTGAGGACCCCCCCCCACCAGGTGTGGGGGGGCGAGGCAGGGAACCTTGGCGGAGGAGGGGCATGGGGGTGGAGCCTGTGCTGTGGTCCCTGGGGGGCAGGGAGGGCCATGCCCTGGGTGCGCCCCCCTCCCCGCCTGATGCCCCCTTGTCCCCGCAGCCTGGAGTCGCTGGAGCAGGCCACCCGGGTGCTGCGGGACGAGCTGGAGGAGGCTCAGGGCGCCTTGCGGGAGCAGCAAGAGCAGACCCGCCGGTGCCACGTCCACCAGTGGGTGAGAGCGCCACGGCAACCAGCGCCACGGCAACCAGCACCACGGCAGCCACCGCCATGGCACCATGGGGACCAATGCCATAGCAACCAGGGGCCAGATTGGAGCCAGCACCCGCTCGAGGGGAAAGGCCCCATGCCCCTTTCCCTGTCCCCCCGAGCCAGCCAGGCCCCTGCCCTGGGGCTGGATTGGAGCTGGCACCCCCTAGCGGGACAGGTCGTATGTGTCAGGTCTCATTCCCATGAGCCCTCTGGTCCCCCTAGACAGGCCAGCAGCAGGGGCATGTGGCTTCAGACTGGCAAGCGGGGTGGTGGCTGGGCAGGGTGGGAGCTGTGTGTGGGGGTCTGCATGGAGGCAAAGGCTGGGCTTGGCAGGAGGCTTAGCACAGGGCTAGGAGCCAGGCCCCCCCCCCGGCCCCCAAGGGTTTAGCCCCTCCCCCCTCCTTTGCAACAGCAATTTCCCCTCATTGCCCTCCAGGAAAAAGAAAACCAGAGACTGGCTGAGACCATCCAAGAGCTGGAGGGAAAGGTGAGTCTGGGAGGTGGTGGGGGTCAGGACTCCTGGGTTCTATCCCCAGCTCTGTCACTGTCTGTGTGACCTTGGGCCTCAGTTTCCCCATCTGGCCTTTGAGGTGCTCTGGGATCCATATCCGGATAGGGTCATTGTCCACAACTGGGGGCCTCCGTTTCTTGTGAGCGGGTGCCCTGCAGGTCCCACCCAGTCCTTCCCACCACCATTATCCCCACCACCACCACCACCTGTGTGCTCAGTGGCTGCTGCTCCCCACCCAGGTCTCCAAGCAGAGAGAGTGGGAGAAAAGCCACAAGCAGGCCCTGCAGCGGCTGCGGGTGCAGGAGGACAAGCTGCAGGTGAACTGGGCGGGGGAGGTCTGAGGGTGGGGTGTGTCACTGAGTATGGGGGACAGCCAGGCAGAGACCAACTCCCCTGTGGACTCCTGGGGCGGGGAGGGGCAGGGAGAGCCCCTCCTCATACACACCAGCCCCCCACCCCATGATGCTCCCCCTGCACCCCAGAGTGGGGGCAGCTGAGGCACCAACAAGGAGACCCCCCCACACACAGCTTGCCTCCTTCTCAGATCCCATCTAGGGAAACTGAGTCACGGAGGTGTGTTCCATCCAGGTGGGAGGATGGCTTCTGAACCATGGACATCCACCCAGCCTGGGTCTACTGGGGAATCCAGACTCTATAGGGACTATTCCTGAGACACAAGGGAGGGTCTTGGGGGGTCTCTGACACCCCTTCTCCCCAGCCATGGGCAGCAGTTCCTGTTGTGGGCAAGGGGAGGGAAGTGGGGAACCCAACTGTTGGACAGGGGCTAAGGGAAACCCTGTGTTTTTCCTCCCCCACCAGAGGCACCTGTGGGACATGGAGGCCAAACGTCAGGCCAAGGCTGACAGGATCCGGGAGGTAAGGCCAGGCCCCAGCTCTGGGTCTCAGGACAGGCCCCTCATACCTGACCCACAGACCCCTGCTAGCCCAGCCCCTCTAGTCAGTTCATGCCCTCCCTGGAAGTCTCCTATCGCTTGGTTGGAGCAGTGGCGTGATAGGCTCACAGGGTTTTCCAGATGGGATGGGACCAAAGAATTCCCTCACATCTTGGACCGAGGGGCCGATCTCCTGGCCCTGCCCCCTCCTCCCTCCCCCGGCCCCAGTCAGCCCCCCTGCATCCTCCTCCCTCAACCTGTGCTCCCGTCACCTCACAATCACACACCCCAGCCTGTGCTCCCTAGAACCCCCCAACCTTCCCCCTCTGCGTCCTGTTCCCCCCCAGCCTGCGATCCCTAGACCCATCCAGCTTTTCCCAGGGGTGCCCCTTTGTGGCGGTGGCTGGCTGGGGAGATCTGTGGGCTCAGGCCCAGCCGGGATGCCCCGGTGTTTTGTAGCTCTGAGGTGGCCACCCCCACCCACAGCCTAATCTGCACCCCCCAGCCCCCGGGTTGGCAGAGATCACCGCAGCTCTCTGGTTGGTTTCACGGGCTGTAATTAACGAGCTGTGTCCTTCTGGGCCCAGAACCAAAGCCACATTCCTGTCTGGGGGCGGGGGTGGGTTTAGAAGCAGCGACACATGGAAGAGCTGAGTGGGACCATCCAGGGACTTTCTCGAAGGACCCAGGTACGTCCTGTCCTGTCCTATCCCACCCCCAGGATTGAATCCAGCTGGGTTTCAGGGAGCCTCATTTGGGTCAGAACAATCCACCTTATCCTGCAGGGCCCAGATCCTTCCTAGGCTCCTGACTTCCCCTGATTTTGGTGGAGGATCCTGAGCCTGGGAAAGCAGCTGCTTTCATGCTTGCAAAATCCAAATTCCTTCCTCTGCCAGATACAGTGGTCCTCCAGTGAGTGGGGGCTGGGCTGGGGACACTGGGACCCTGTTCCCTGATGGGAGACCTTGGGCACAATGGGGGGCCCTGATCTCAGTTCGGGTCTGGTCAGCACCTGGCACAAGGGGGCCGTGATCTCGGTCAGAATCTGGGCAGCACCTGGCACAAGGGGGCCCTGATCTCAGTTGGGGTCTGGGCAGTGCCCGGCACGAGGGGGGCCTTGATCTCAGTCAGGGTCTGGGCAGCACCTGGCACAAGGGGACCCTGATCTCAGTCGGGGTCTGGGCAGTACCCGGCATGAGGGGGGCCTTGATCACAGTCAGGGTCTGAGCAGCTCCCGGCACAAGAGGGCCCTGATCTCAGTCGGGATCTGGGCAGCACCCGGTACAAGGGGGCCCTGATCTCAGTTGGGGTCTGGGCAGCACCTAGCACAAGGGGGCCCTGATCTCAGTCAGGATCTGGGCAGTGCCCGATTTCAGTGGGACCATCTCACCATAGGACCATTAGCCTCTGGGTTGCCAGTGCGAATCCAGTGGGTGGTGGCTGGAAGCTGTTCCCATCTATGGCGTGGAATGAGCTCGCTGGGGCTCAGCCTAACGCTGGAGCATCCTGTCACACATACACACCTGCCCCATAGGCTGGGGACTGACTGGCCCACAGAGACCAAATTCCCCTCTCCCTGGGGGTGGGGGTGGGGCTATTGCAGCCGATCGGATTATAACCAGGGTGGGGGCACGATCTGGTCCCTCCAAGGTCCTGCACGGGAACATCAGCTGCTGGGGCGATTGGGTGCTGGAGGCTCGGCAGGAGGCAGAGCTGTGAGTGATTGTGGGGACAGCCCCTCACCCACCTCCCCGGGATCCAGGATCCCAATGTCTGGAACTCAGAGCCCCCCCACCCCCCCGAGCGAGGTAGAGGAGCAGCTCCCTTAGCCGGCAGCGGTGGTAAGGCTGTTATACCAGGGCGGAGCTGGTGTTTTTGGGGGCCCTGGGTGGGTCCGGGAGCCCACCCAAGGCTCCCTGTGACTGTACCAGCCTCTCCAGTGGTGCAGGGGGGAGGGGGGCTGATGGGTAGCCACGGGCATTGCTTGGGGGGTCTGGGGCAGTTCTGGGGGCAGCCACTCACGGGGGCTGTGAGATATTGTCAGCAAGTTGCAACCCCCCCTGCCTAGGATGGGGGTGGAGATGGCTTGATTTCGGGGGGGACCCTGGTGTCATGGTCACCCCACCCCCAGGCCTCAGACACTGATCACAGATGGTGAGGTAGCACTCTGGGGTGGCTGGGTTGGGGCTACGCTGCCAGCTTGGGACCCATAGGAGATGCCATCTCTGGGGCAAGAGGCAATGCCTGTAGCAACCCCCCGCCCTGCTTCAGCCTGTGGCCCCCTGATCCCCAACACAGGCAGGGCTGAACAACAGAGGGACTGCCTGGACCAAGGGGACTCCAGGACTCAGACATGGCCCCTGGCTGGCGCTGGGTGGGGGGCCCAGGGGGATCCCAAGCGGGGATCCCAAGGGCAGGGGAAGCTGCATTGTCATACCCCATTCCTTCCAGATTATGGGGGTGTCTTGGGGGCACTAATGTTGTATTCTGCCTCAGCTTCCAAAGGAAGGCACTATATGGACCCCATGGGACCCCACCTAGCAACCTCCTGTGGGAGGAGAGATTGCGTGACCAGATGGTATGGGGGAGACGGGAGGCAGGATTGGAGGGCTGTGGGCTCAGCTGTACTGGGTGGGGGGATTTCAGAAGGAGAGCAGGGGGCTGGGCTGGGAGGAGGGGGGTCAAGCTGTGGGGGAGGCAGAGGGGCTAGTAGGAGGCAGGGGCCAGTCTACAGGGAGAAGGGGGAGGGGGAGGTGAGTGGAGACAGGGGGCCATCTATGGGGAGGTGCGGTTGGGCAGCAGGGGGGTGAGTGTTTCCAGTGGGGAGCTTGGATACAGACAGCCAGTCTCTGAAGTTGGGAGCATGTAGGGGGCCCACATTCCCCTGGCCCTGCCCCCCCACCCAGGGTGCGGGGCCATATGGGCAAAGAACCACACTGGGATGGGGGGCGCTGAACGGGGGTCCCCTCCCAGAAGCACTTGCTCTCATTGGGCCCCTCACCCTGCCTCCCTGTGAGGTGTGGGAGGGGGGCTCCATCTCACTGGGTTTTCTGTTCCCCCCCGCAGGAGAAGCTGCTTTGTCAGGAGTCGGGGGCCTCAGGGCCAAGAGGGCGACTCCCCCTAAGGTGAGGAGCCCCAACAACCATGGAGGGGCTGGGGGAGTTCGGGGGGGGATGAAGGGGACCAGGGCTCTGGAGCTGGGGGGCCAGGACCTGGGAGGGCCTCTAGTGGGAAGGAGTCTTTGGGGAGCAGGGGGGAGGGGTCTGTGGGGGGAGAGGACATGGGGACAGGGCAAGGACCGTGTCTGGGGGGGGTATGGGTCCAGAGGGGCAGGCCAGAGGAAGGTCTGTGTGTCTGGGGGATGCATGGGGATTCCCCCCAGGCCCCCGTCTCATGCTGCCCCCCATCTCCTCAGGCTGCAGCTGGCCGGGCAGCTATTCTGGGCCCTGGCCAAGGCCCTGTTCTTGGCCCTGCTGGTCCCCCTGGTGCTGGGCCCCCTCTGTGCCCTGCTGTCGCACCAGCCCTGCCCCCCGCCTGCCGGACCCTGGCTCTACATGCGCCCCAAGGAGACGCTGCCCCCCTGAGCCATGCGGGGCTCAACCCCAACCACTAATAAACAAATAAACCACAGGAACTTGTCTCTGGGGTCATTTTCCCCCCACCCAGCCCCCCAGATCAGACCCATGGGCTGTCCAGCCTGGTCTCCCGCTCCTTCCCTTGCTACAAGCTCTGATGGGCCCATCTAGCCTGGTATCTGGCCCCATCTCCCTCCCCAGCCAGTTCAGTGGCTCAACACCCTGCCAGCCCACGGGGGCAGGGGGAAGTGGGTGGGGACATGGGGGCTGGTTCCCTGAATCCCAGGGAGCTGGGGGCTCTTCTCTTGGCAAAGCGTCAGCTGCTGTTCAGAGTCCGCCCCCCGGAGGCAGGTAAGCTGGTGTCAGGCTCCACAGCCCAGCAGCGAGGAGTTCCACAGGGACCATGGGATGAATTATCAGCGCCACCTTGTGGTGCTGAAGGGATCTGCCTTTTAGTGAGGGGCAGAGCTGGGGAATCACATTCCCTTGGAAGGAACAATTGAGCTGTTGGGGCTGGAGTAATTAATAACCCCTAATACAGGAAACTCTCCCCCTGGTCTCCAAGCCCCTACCAGCTATGAACTAACTGGCCCTCACAGCCAGGCTGCATTCGTGAGGCCATTATCCACGTTGTGTGGATGGAGAAACTGAGGCACAGAGCACACACTGATTAGAGCCGGGACTAGAACCCAGGTGTCCTGACTCCCAGCAGTGCCCCTCCCCAAACATGACCCCACTCCCACAGCTGAGAGTGGAACCCAGGAGTTCTGGTTCCCAACCTCGCTCCCTCGCTCTAACCACTAGACCCCCACGCCCCTCCCAGAGCCAGGAATAGAACCCAGGAGTCCTGGCTCCCAGCCCCAGCCCTGCACTCCCTGTAATTAATAATTCCTACCGGGCCCACAGGACTCATTAAATCCTTAATACATTAAATCCTTAACTGGCAGGAAACCCTCCCCTGGGCCATCTCCGATGGGACCCACATCCCCCCCTCCCACCGTGCGTGCCCCACAGACCGGCCCTGGGGGTGGGGGAGCTGGCTGGGAGCCGGAGGGGCGTGGCGAAGGAGGGGCCCCATGGGTCACGTGCAGCCCAGCTGGGGAAGGGGAAGTGGGGCTGGCGCAGTGGGGTAGGCAGAGGGCAGGTACGGGCGCTCCCGCGACGTGGCTCTCCTCCGGGTCAGGTAAACCCCGGCCCCGGCCGGGCAGCCCCAGAACAAGCCCCACCGCAGCTGGGCTGGGCCCCCTCCAGCTCCTAGCCCCGGCCAGCGGCCCCACACCCACCCCAGAGGCGGCTGCATCTCCGCGCCGGGCCAGGGGAACCTGTATAAACAGCCCCCGTGCCCCACCCCAGCGGCAGCTGCATTTCCGCCCCCGGCCGGGCTCCCAGGGCTCAGCTACTGCAAGGTATCTGCTGGGTAGCCCACAGGGACCCCAGAATTCAGCCCCCCATCCAGCCCCACAGCCACAAGGGCTCTATGTGTTTATGTGGGGTCAGCGCAAGTGGAAGGAGCCAGCTTGGCAGCCCCCAGAAACTGACTTTGTACAGCTCTAGAGGCGGGGTGTCCACACAGCAGCAGGGAGAGACACCCCCCCTGCAAAAACCCCCGCCTGCTGTGGAAGAAACCCACGGGGGGTGGGGGAGGACAAAGCCCTGGAGCTGTGGCCAGTTCAGCTCCACATCATTTTGGGGAAGAAGACCTTGGGGATGGGGGATGATCCAAGAATAGAATTGGGAGCCAGGACTCCTGGGTTCTGTCCCCAGCTCTGGAGGGGAGGGGGGGCTAGTGGTTAGAGCGGAGGGGGGGTGTCTGGGAGTCAGGACTCCTGGGTTCTGTCCCCAGCTCTGGGCAGGGTGTAGGGGCTAGTGGTGAGAACGGAGGGGGGTGTCTGGGTGTCAGGACTCCTGGGTTCTGTCCCCAGCTCTGGGAGGGGTGTAGGGGCTAGTGGTGAGAACGGAGGGGGGTGTCTGGGTGTCAGGACTCCTGGGTTCTGTCCCCAGCTCTGGGTGGGGTGTAGGGGCTAGTGGTTCGAGCAGGGGTGTCTGGGAGCTAGGACTTGTGGGTTCTGTCCCCAGCTCTGGGGTGGGGCACAGGTCCCCAAATAAACAGCCCCCCCTGCCCAGTGCTGAGATGCAGCTTCCTCTGGGGCGGGGCACAGAATGCAATCACCTTCACTGGTTGAATGCCAGGCCCTGCCTGTGGCCTGCGTTGCTTTGTCCGGTCCCCTCCCCCCGAGCCATTGGCACAGAAAGAGGAATTGGTCTGAGGAACCGGGGGCTGGGACTGGAGCGTGTGTTCTTAGAACGGGCCACCCCCCCGCCCCCAGTGCCTTCGGTTTGTGATACCGGCGCCTGGCACCTCATCCCCGGAAGGACGTTGGCCCCACCGAGGGGCTCTGGGGACAAGCCACACAAATTATTCAGGGCTGGAGGGGTGGGGTGGGGGGGCAACGAGCCCCGGCCTGAGTTCCCCTCTGATTCTGGACACCTCCAGTTTGGGAGCCCCCTTGCCGGAGCCCGAGTCATGGACTAGCCGAGCACCCCTGGCTCACCCAGACATCGGTGGACGGGAGGAGCAGCTCGTGCATAGAACCCAGGAGTCCTGGCTCCTAGCCCTGCCCCTGGGTCTCAACCTTCCCGTCTAACCACTAGGCCCTCCCACCCCTCCAAGAGACCCCCAGAGTCCTGGTTCCCAGCCTCTGCCCTGCTTTGACCCACCAGCACCACATCCCCTGCCAGAGATGCCCTGGTGGGAATTGGTTGTTTTTGTAGGGCAGGGGTGAGCAAACTACAATCCGGGGGCCACATCTGGCCCTTCAGATGTTTTAATCCGGCCCTCGAGCTCCCGCCAGGGAGCAGGGTCCAGGGCTTGCCCCGCTCTGCGTATGCTGTGGCTCCGCTTGGCTCCCAGAAGCAGCGGCATGTCCCCTCTCTGGCTCCTATGTGTAGGGGCAGCCAGGGGGCTCTATGTGTTGCCCCTGCCCCAAGCGCCGGCTCTGCAGCTTCCATTGGCCAGGAACCACAGCCAATGGGAGCTGCAGAGACATTGCCTGTGGATGAGGCAGCGTGTAGAGCCGCCTGGCCGCCCCTCCGCATAGGAGCCGGATGAGGGGAAACACTGCTGCTTCTGGGAGCTGCTTGAGGTATGCGCCACCCGGAGCCTGCACCCCTGACCCCCTCCTGCACCCCAACCCCCTGCCCTAGCTCTGATCCCCCTCCTGCCCTCTAAGCCTCTTGATCCCAGCCCAGAGGACCCTCCTGCACCCCAACCCCTCATCCCCAGCCCCACCCTATCGCCTGCACCTCCAACTGGAGCTCTCACTCCCCCTACACCCCAATCCCCTGCCCCAGTCCAGAGCCCCCTCCCACACCTTGAACTCCTCATTTCTGGCCCCATCCCAGAGCCCTCACCCTCTCCCATCTCCCAATTTCATGAGCCTTCATGGCCCCCCCATACAATTTCCATACCCAGATGTGGGCCTCAGGCCAAAAAATTTTCCCATCCCTGTTGTAGGGCCTACATGCGTGTGTGACCCCTGTGCGCCTCACGGTGGTACCTGTGTGCGTTGCAGGGGCTGTTCCCCTCAGATCCTGCTTGGTGTCTTCCCCCCCTCCCCAGGATGCTGCCTCTCTTCCTCCTGGCCGTGGCCCTGCCCCATGTGGCTGGGGGCGGCATCTCCTGCTATGATGATGCCGGGCAGCCTGTGGACTGGTGAGTTCCCCCCTTCCCCTATGTCAGCCCTCCCCCCCAGCCCGTGTGACTTGTTCACCCCATAAAGGGACAGCGTGTGCCCCTGGGGCCCCGGAGTGGGGCTTAAATGAGGCGGGGGTGTCCCTGGTTCTCATAGCACATCTTTCCCCTCCCCCCGGAGCCATGGGCTGGGTGAGCGGGTGTCGCAGTGAGCCATGGCATCCGTGCCAGGATACCCCTGCTCCTGGCATCAGGGGGAGGCGCCGTGGCTTCCTGTGTATGGCTCCCCCACCCCCCAGGCAGGGGTCTGGCCCCAAAGGGCTAACAGGGTCCAGTTTCCCCCCAGGTTCCTGGTCTACAAGCTGCCCCGGCCCCAGCGCAGCCCCCCGGCCGAAGGCATGCGCTACATGTACCAGGATGCCCGCTCCGGCGGCTGGGTGCCCGGCCGCACACTCATGAACAGCACCCAGAGTGCCGTGGGCAGGACCCTACTGCAGCTCTACCAAGGGGCAAACAGGAGCGTGAGTTGGCGGGAGGGGGGCAACTGGAGCCGGGCTGCTGGGGTAGGGACAGTGGGGGGAGGGAGGAGCTGGGGATAAGCTGGGACAGACAAGGGGGCAGTGGGGCAGGGGAGGTGGAGCTGGGCAAGTGGGCGGGGGGGCTGTGTGGGGGGAGATGGGGCAGCTGGTGGGCAGTGCAGGGAGCAGGGGAAGGGCAATGGGGGAGGCAGAAACCGGGGAGGGGGAAGTAGGTGAGATGCTGGGGAAAGAAGGGGGCACTGAGGGTACGGGCAGGAGAAGGAGCAATGGCAGATGGCTGCTGGGGGAGGAGCAGTGCTGGGTGCTGGGGGAAGGGACAGTGGGGCAGCGGAGTGGGCAGTGGGGGGCAGTGGGGCAGGGGAGCGGGCAGAAGCGCGGGGGAGGGGCAGGCACTGGGGCAGGGGAGTGGGCAGAGGGGTGGGGAAGGGGCAGTGCGGGGGCACTGGGGCAGGGAAGTGGGGAGAGGGGTGGGCGGGCAGGGGGCAGTGGGGCAGGGTCTCCCAGCACTCAGCCCCCCATTTCTGTTGCAGACGGAGGACACGGCCTACATCCTGTACAATGACCAGCCCCCAAAGAATGTCACCTCCTCCGCCAACACCAGGGGGCACACCAAGGGTAACCCCCTCTGCCCCCCCCACATGACCAGCCTGAGCCCTGCCGCCCCCAGAGGGACCCAGAGCGGCTCTGGGCAGCACCTCCCCGTGCTGGGGAGGCAGCGAGTCTGCCCCACAGGAGGGAGAGAGACAAGGGACTGCCCCAGACAGCGACCCTGGCTCCCAGAGGAGAGTGGGGGCTGGTGGTTAGAGCGGGAGGGGGGTCTGGGAGCCAGGACTCCTGGGTTCTTTCCCCAGTTCCAGGAGGGGAGTGGGGTCTAGTGTTTAGAGCCGAGGGGGGGAAGGGGAGAGGCTGGATTCTCTCCCTGGCCATTTGGACCCTGACTCTCCTCCCTCGTCTCCCAGGCGTGGTCCTGCTGGACAGAGCCCAGGGCTTCTGGCTGCTGCACAGCACCCCCCATTACCCGCCCCCTGCGACGGAGACCTACGCCTGGCCCCCCAGCGGCCTGCACAATGGCCAGTCCTTCCTGTGCGTCACCTTCCCCTATGCCCAGTTCAAGGAGATCGGTAGGTGCTTCATCTGCCTGGACATCTGGACCTCTCCCAGCCCGGGGAGGGGAATGGGGTCTAGTGGTTAGAGCGGGAGGCTGGGAGCCAGGACTCCTGGGTTCTGTCCTGGATTTGAGCGGGGAGTGAGGTCTAGTGGCTATAGCTGCAGGGGAGGGGGGGAGCCAGGACTCCTGGGTTCTATCCCAGCTTTGGGGGCTGACTCTGTGTCTACCCTAGTGAGGGTGCAGCCTAGTCGTGGCAGAGTGACCCCCACTCTTGTGTGCCCCCCCCACTCCCCATGGCTCAGCGGGGCTCAGTCTCCACGGCCTGTTGCTGGGGCAGAGTCTGTGATGGGGACACCCGGGGCTGGGCTGAGCCCTGGCCAACTTGTTCCCCCCAGGGAGGGGGGGCTGCGGGTCTTGTCCTGCTGCCCTCAACCCCACCTCCCGCAACTCGCTCTAGGCACCCAGCTGAGGTTCACCGACCCCAAGGTGTTCGATGCCCGGGTGCAGGGGGCCTTCGCCCAGGACCTGCCCGACCTGCGGCTGGCCTCCGAGATGCAGCATGTGCGGGAGCCCCCCTGGAACCGTAGTGCGGCCCTGACCTCGCTGGGGGGGCGCCACTTCTGGAGCCTGGGCAAGTTCCGGCTCTTCCACGACGGTGAGAACGGGGACAGGGGAGCCATGTTACGGGGGGGGGGGCAAGTATCTGGGGACTTGCAGGCCCCAGACCCACACTCATGCACTGTGGGGGGGGGATAAACCCCAAACCCCCCATGGTTTTATAACTGCCCCAAGCGGTGCTCCCTCCCCCAACGCCTTAGCTGCCCCAGATCTCTACTCTGGCTGGCTCCCTCTGGGGTCTTCTACTCCCCATCCTTCCATCCTCCCTCTGATGTGTTCCCCCCAGATCAGCCCCACAGTGCCTCTGACTCCCCCCCATTTCCCCGCCCTGCAGCTCGCTAACCACCCCCCTGCTCTTTGCCCCCCAGATCTCTACTCCGGCTGGGTGGCCCAGGCACTCTCCAGTGACCTCTATGTCCAGTTCTGGCCCAATTCGCGGGGTGTCCTGCCCTCCAACTGCTCGGGGCCCTACCGGGTCTATAACATCAAGGAGCTGGGCTTCCCGGCCCCGGGGCCCGACTTCCTGGCCACTGTCGACCACTCCAAGTGGTGCGTGAGCACCGAGAGCACGCCCGGCTGGGCTTGCGTGGGCGACATGAACCGCAACCTGGAGGAGGAGCAGCGGGGAGGGGGGACCCTGTGCCAGCAGGATCCGGCTGTCTGGAAATCCTATTACACCCTGGTGCAGAACTATAGCAAGTGCTAGGAGGGGAGTGGGGTCTAGTGGGTAGAGCTGGGATGGGGAGTCAGGAGTCCTGGGTTCTCTGCCCTGGTGACTCTCTGCGGGACCTTGAGCACTTCATTTGCTGGTTCAGTGCCTCAACTTCCCCATCAGTGATGTAGGGACAATTGCACTTACCTACCTCTCTGGGGCTGTGGGGCAGGGTGGATTCAATGGTGTCTGCAAAGCTGGGGGGGTCTCCATGCCCCTGTATAAATGCAGCCCCTGCACTGGTTCTTTCAATAATAATCTCCTGATTTCTAAGTCAGTCTCGTGATTTTTTTTTTGGCTTGACGCCTGATGGTGGTGCTCTGGGGGTGGCCAAGGCGGGGGCAGGGGGACATCTCTTCAATAACCTAGGGGTGCTAGAGGAGAGAGGTCAATGCCAACCAGGGACAGAGGACATCTGGGTTCAACTTGCTGCGCTGCCTCAGTTTCCCCAAGGGAATAGCCCTTCTCTATAGTGGGGTGTGTGAGGATAAATGTTGTACAGGCCAGGAGCTGCCCAGACACTAGGGTGACTTGGCTGTGATCAGTGAGTCCCTGGCCTAGCTATGGGAGGAGTTTAGGGGGTCCCACTCTGCCCCCAAAGATGCACTCAGGGCAGGGTTGGGGGTGGGGAGGAAGGAGGGTTCCCAAAGTCACCTGCAGGCTGCTGCCATGGAAAGTCTCAGCACCAGTAAAGCTGGGGGGCCCAATCATGGGCCCTGATACTAGCCAGGATCTGCTGGGGAGGGCAAATCTCTGCTCTGGTTACCAATGAAGGTGGTGGTGGTGGTGAGGGGGGGGGGCTGTTGACACTGACCAGACCCCTGAGATAGATCCCCATCCCCATATACCCCCCCAGCTATCTGTCTGTCCTCAGGCCCACCCCTGCAGTGCCTGGTGCAGGGTGCTCGCCTGTTGCTGGGCTGTGTGCCTCAGTTTCCCTCCCCTGGTTTCCCATCCCAGTGCCCTGCCCTCAGCCAGTGTCTATTTAGTGTTAATGTTGTTCTCCCTGGGGAGGGGAGGTTGGAGCATCCCTCACCTCCGCCCGGTAAGCAGGGGGTCGGAGTGGAGCCAGGGGTGCGACAAGGGAGTGGGCCCAGGGCAGGTTATTCCATCAGTGCCCACGGGGGGGAGTGTTGCACCTTCCTCTGCAACTCCTCGTCCTGGTCACTGGGGAAGGTGGGATGCCAGGATAGATGGGCCCGTGGGTCTGATCTGGGGTGGATCTCTTCCAACCAGCTGGCTGGTTTGTCCCCAGTAGCCCCACCGGGAGTGGCCCAGGCTTGCAGGGCAGCCGAACGCTCCAGTCACTATGGCTGGCGTTGGGGGTGGCTCTGGGCGTGTCTGTGTCAGTGGGGTGAGGGCGTGTGCATGGCGCTGCACATCTTGGTGGGGGTGACTGTTAGAGGGGGCGTGTGGCTGGCGTCAGGGTATTGCAGCACGTGCGTGTTGTGGGGATGGCTTTGTGTATGGGGATTGTGGGGTGTGTTGCCTACAAGCTGTGTGTATCTGTGGCAGAGAGCATGGGACTCTGTGTTGGTGTTGCAGGGTGTGGGGGTTGCAGGGTGTGTGTTGGACTGTGGAGGGTGTTGCAGGATGTGTGCAGGGGGGCTGGCTGTGTGCAGTGTGTGTGTTTGGGGTGGGGTGAGGGGAGGGTCTTCAAAGGAGTGTGTGTGTCTTGGGCTGTTTGGTGGGAGTGTTGTGGGGAGTGTGGGTGTTCGTGTGGGGGGCATCATGTCTTTACAATCTCTGCCAGCAGAGGGTGCCCTGTGCTCCCATCACTCCTCGACCCCCCCTTCCCCCCCCCGTGCCCCTTGCCCAAGCTGCTGCCTTGAGATCTGCTGTTGAAGGTCCCGTTTGGCTTCCTGCATTTTGGTAGGGCCTACTCTTCCCTCAAGGCTCAACAGGGATCCTTGGCGGGGGTGCAGCTGTGTCATCGTCCCTGCCTAGTCCAATGTCAGGCTGAGCCTGCAGCCCCCCCGACCTGTGTCCTGTCCCCCCCCCCTCCTGGGCCCTGGGGCAGATCCTGCCCCATTTGCCATGGGAGTGTGGGGGTGTAACTCGGGGATGCAGGTGAAACCAGGCCGGGCTGCCAACTGGGCCCTGCTAGTACCCCCAGAGGACGGGTGTGATCTCACTGCTCCCCTGCTATAAGCCACTGACACACCAACAAGAGTGGGGGGCTCTGCCCATCTCCTGCAGCCTGGGACAGCGATTGCCCCCTGTCTGCCCCATGCCTCAGTCAGAGGCTGGGCAAAGGGCCCAGGCCCCAACCTCTAGGGCAGGAAACAGCAGCACCAGAGGCTTTGGGGGTGGGGTGGAGAACCCTGGGGCCCCTGGGGCTGGGGAAGGGGAGCTGGGACAGACTCTGACCTGTCAGAGGTGGCAGAGTCCAGATCCCGGCCGGATTACGGGGCAGAAATGTGTTTGCTGGATGGCGGCCAAGGGTCCTAGAGGGCAGGTGCCCCTATCACAGAACCACCAACCGGACCGAGACCCCCCCCGCCCTGGCCCCCTGAAAGGGGGGAATGGGACTGTCTGTGATACCTAAGAGCCCAGGGGTCTGCAGGTCAGGATTGCGGGGCACCCACAGAACTGGGGGGTGGGGAGCCCAGGGCTGGGCTAGCAGGGGGCTGCGGGTCGGGAGTGAGGGGCACCGGCAGAGCCACAACAGTTCGCGCCCCCTTCCCCCAACACGGATGGGGAAGGTTCTGCCAACGGCCCCCCAGGGCTGCCGCCTCCCCCCACCCTTTGGAACCTGCCCATCGCAGGCTGCAGCCAAGGGGCACAGACTTCCAGCCCCGGCCCCGCCCCCGCCTCTCGGGGTGGGAGCTTGGGCTGGGATTCTAGGAACTGGCTAGAGTCTCATGGGGAGGGTGCCTACCCCCGCCTATAGTGCCTACCCCCGCCCCCCACTTACTTCTAGACCTTCCCTCCCAGGGAAGGAACCCAGGAGTCCTGCCTCCCAACCCCCTTCTCCTCCCCCCCCCCCCCCCGCCCCTGCTGCATAAGCAGGTAATTGGGTGGGGGGTGCGGCAGGCACTATAAATAGGCAGCCAGGGAACATGATGTCCCAGCTGGGAGCCGCATTACACAACTTGCCTGCCCTGACCCAGCTGGCGCCAGGGGGATGGGGGTGGGGGCGCAACCCAGTTTCCTTCCCCTTCAGTCCCACCCCCGTTCTAATCACTAGGCCCCCTCCCCCAGATCCAGGGATAGAACTTCAGTCCCAGCCCCCCTGATATAACCACTAGCCCCCACTCCCCTGCTAGAGCTGGGAACAGAACCCAGGAGTCCTGGCTCCCAGCCACCCCCCACTCCAACCACCAGCCCCCCTCCCCGCTCCCCAGGTCCGTGAGTGCTTCCCTGCTGGGCACCTTCCCAGACCATCCCCTCCCTGGCCAAGCGCCACCAGCCATGGTGGGTGGGGACTGGGCTGGCTCTGATATCTCCCAGCTCAGCCCAGCCACTGGCCCGTTGAGCCCCCTGGAAGAAAACCCACTCCCACCCACCCCCACCCTATGAGGAGCCAGCTGCACCCCCTGCTGGAAGGAGAGGGAATTGTTGTGCCATGGATCATAGATCCCTCTACTGCTGATGGCTGCGGGAGATTCTCCAGCAGCTGAGCTGCCTGGGGCCTGTGATCTCATAGCAGGGAGTCTGAATTCTCTCCTCACTGCTGAGCCCAAGTACAAGAAGGGCACAGAGCGGTAGATACCCGGTGTTTATAACAGTGCAGGGAGCCAGGATGCCTGGGTTCTATCCCCAGTTCGGGGAGGGCAGAGTCTAGGGCACAGTTGGGCAAACTATGGCCTGGGGGCCACATCTGGTCCTCCAGATGTTTTAATCCAGCCCTCGAGCTCCAGCCAGGGAGTGGGGTTGGGGGTTTGCTCCGCACGGCTCCCGGAAGCAGCGGCATGTCCCTGCTCTGGCTCCTATGCATAGGGGCAGCCAGGGGGCTCCGCACGCTGCCCCTCTCCCAAGCGTGGCCCCCACCGCTCCCATTGGCTGGGTTCATTAACATCTGGATGAGAGATTCCCCCATCGTGCCATGCTTCTCTGCTTTTCTGGTCCCAGAGTTCCCTGCGGTTCTTGCCTTGGAAGCTCTGGATGCTCATGGAGATGCCTCCTTGTCCCATCCTCGCTGCAAATGAGACCGGGGAGTTTCCTTAATCCTGTCCCCCTTATCCCAGGGGCTTAGGGGTGTCTCCCACGGCCTTGGCATTGCTTTTTGTCAGTCTTTCTTCTGATTGGTTTTGGTTCAAGCCGGGGGGGGGAGGTCTTTTGTGAGTCAGACAGGCTGGGTAACAAGCCCTCCCCGCCCCCCCGCCAGGGGTCCTCCTGCTGCCTTGGCTGGTCCCGCCTGATTATGTAACTGGATCCAGGCCCCCAGCCTGAGCAGCTGGGCATGGGCCAGGCTGTTACATAACCACCTCCGGCTTGCATAACCTCCTTCCCCGCCCCTTGGATCCCTTTCGCCGGGGCCTGGGTGTGGGGCCTGCTGGGGGGGGGTGGCATGTGTGCAGATCAGGCCCCTGGGGTCACTGCTCTGTGCCTCTCTCCCAGCCTGACCCCTTGATGTCACCTAGGGGGTGCGTCTCCTCCCCCGCCCCCCATGGGGCTGCTGCCTGCCCCCAGATTGGAGCCGGTGCCCCCTAAAGGAGAAAGACCCCATGTCCCATTCCCTGCCCCCCTCAGCTAGCCAGTCCCTCCCCTCAAGTTTGTCCTGATGCTGGTTGTTGAGAGACCACAGTATAACACACACACACAGCAAAGATCAAGATATGGGACTCACAGACACACCCTTCCCAAACTCCCAAACTGGGGCAAAGGGCCAGGTGCCAAAATACGGTGTAGGACAAACACTCCCCCCTCTACGCACTCACACACGCTCTGCCCACTCACCACTTGCCGCAACTAGGGCATAGGGCTTGTGCTAAATTCACAGCTACACAAACACATCCCTCACACTGCACACAAACACCTGACACCAACACTCACACACCAGAGTGCACACCCACTGCTGTGTGCACACGTCACTCTGCACACCACCACCAACAGGCAAACACACACACACGCACAATGTCTCATATGCCCCCCTGCACTCCCAATGCACAACACTGATACAACACTCGGAATACCCTCAGACCTTGTAAAACTGTGTCACTCCCACATACAAAGATACCCTCAGCAACAAACACACGGTACAGACACTCCCTCCAACACCCACACCCTGTACCCAACTCGCACACACACACTCACTCACACCCCCTCCCACGTATGCTGTATACTTCCACATAAACCCGCACTTCCCTCTCTCTCACACACACACAGCCCTCATACACCCTGGCCCACTCAATGGATGCACATACGCACTCTGTATCCACAGTGCCACACACTCAGGCACACAAGTGCGTGCATACACACACACACAGTGTACACACGGGGGGAGGGGGTGTTTGCTAAGACTGGTTCCTAGAAGGACAAAATGAAACGTAACCAGCAAAGATCCCAAGGGCGATGGACATGGGCCGGGGGGCAGCTCGGGGGAGGAGGGATCAGGGGGGCAGTGGCTTGGCTGGGGGAGACAGTGTCAATCGAGGTCGCGGACAGCAAGCCCTGGCCCCGCTCCCAAGGGGGTGGGTTTGAAATCACCTGCGTGTATAAGCAAAGAAGCAGCCTGGGTTAGTGGCCAATGCACCCGGCTGGGCCTCAGGGCACCGGGGTTCTAGCCCCAGCTCTGGGACGGCAGTGGGGGCTACTAGTTGGAGGGGGGAGGCTGGGAGTCAGGACTCCTGGGTTCTAGTCCCAGTTCTGCCACTGACCTTAGGCAAGCCCCTTTCCTTCTCTGTGCCTCAGTGTCCCCTCCCAACCTACGCAGATGGCGAGATCTCTGGGGTAGGGTCTGCTGCGGCAGCACCCACCATGGTGGGTCCCCGATCTCAGTTGGGGGGCCTCTAGGCATTACCGTAATTCACCTAATGAGCGGGACTCCATCAGGCCCCCTTGGTCGGGTCCCCTGGCTCCATGCACCGGCCGGATCCTGCCCCAGTTATTCTGGGCCCTTTGACATCAGTGGGTTGCCATGGCAGCGTCTGGTTGCCACAAGCTGTGGCCCAGAGGAGAGGACTGTTACTATGGCGAGAAAACGGGGATGCAGGAGGTAGGGGCTGGATGGGTGGCGAGCTAGGGATAGAACCCAGGAGTCCGGAATCCCAGCCACCCCCCCGCACTCTGACCACTAGACACCCCCCCCACTCCCCTCCCGGAGCTGGTGAGACACCCAGGAGTCCTGACTCCCAGATCTGGGAGGGGGGTGGGGTCTGGGGGTTGTGTGTGTGTGTGTGGGGGGGGGGTTCTGGGAGCCAGGACTCCTGGGTTCTATCCTCAGCTCTGGGAGGGGGGTGGGGTCTGGGGGTTGTGTATGTGTGTGTGGGGGGTTCTGGGAGCCAGGACTCCTGGGTTCTATCCTCAGCTCTGGGAGGGGGTGGGGTCTGGGGGTTGTGTGTGTGTGTGTGTGTGGGGTTCCTGGGAGCCAGGATTCCTGGGTTCTATCCTCATCTCTGGGAGGGGGGTGGGGTCTGGGGGTTGTGTGTGTGTGTGTGGGGGGGGGTTCCTGGGAGCCAGGATTCCTGGGTTCTATCCTCAGCTCTGGGAGGGGGGTGGGGTCTGGGGGTTGTGTGTGTGTATGTGTCTGTGTGGGGGGGTTCTGGGAGCCAGGACTCCTGGGTTCTATCCTCAGCTCTGGGAGGGGAGTGGGGTCTGGGGGTTGTGTGTGTGTGTGGGGGGGGTTCTAGGAGCCAGGACTCCTGGGTTCTATCCTCAGCTCTGGGAGGGGCGTGGGGGCTCGGGGTTAGAGCGGGGGGGGGGCTGGGAGCCAGGACTCCTGGGTTCTATCCTCAGCTCTGGGAGGGGGTGGGGTCTGGGGGTTGTGTGTGTGTATGTGTCTGTGTGGGGGGGTTCTGGGAGCCAGGACTCCTGGGTTCTATCCTCAGCTCTGGGAGGGGGTGGGGTCTGGGGGTTGTGTGTGTGTGTGGGGGGGGTTCTGGGAGCCAGGACTCCTGGGTTCTATCCTCAGCTCTGGGAGGGGCGTGGGGGCTCGGGGTTAGAGCGGGGGGGGCTGGGAGCCAGGACTCCTGGGTTCTATCCTCAGCTCTGGGAGGGGGTGGGGTCTGGGGGTTGTGTGTGTGTATGTGTGTGTGTGTGTGGGGGTTCTGGGAGCCAGGACTCCTGGGTTCTATCCTCAGCTCTGGGAGGGGAGTTGGGGCTCGGGGTTAGAGCGGGGGGGGGGGGGGGGGCTGGGAGCCAGGACCATCCCCGGCTTGACTGGGCGGGGAGAGGGGTCTAATGGCTGGGGGCCAGGACGCCTGGGTTCCACGTCCGGCTCTGGGGGGGAGCCCGCTGGCTTGGAGCCAGGGGTCCTGGGGGTGCCCCTCGGTGGCTCTGCCACCCCCGCTTCCTAGCCCGGCTCCCAGGAGCATCCCAGCCGTTGCCGGGGGGCGGTCCCTGTTGCCATGGCGCGCGGTTGCCAGGGGGACGGGAGGGGGGAGGGAGGCGGTGACGTCCCGGGGTTACCCGAGGTGAGGCTGGGACCCGGGCTGAACCTGGCACAAATAGGGGCCGGAGCGGGCGGGCGCGGCAGACGCGGAGGCAGCGGCGAAGGGGCGCCGGGCCCTACTGCAGCGTAGCGACCGCCGGGCGGCAGGTCTCGGAGCAGCGCCCAGCCCCGGCGGCGGAGAGGGGGCTGCGGGCGCCACCGGGGGCCCGCACCGACGCCTGCGTGAGTGGGGAAGGGGCTGTGTGCGTGCATGGCTCTGGGTGGGTGTGTGTGCAGCTGTGCGTCCGCGCGTGGGGGCTGGGGGGGCGTGCATGGCTCTGGGTGTGTGTAGATGTGTGTGTGCAAACATGTCTGGCTCTGTGTGTGTGCATGCGTGTCATGGCTCTGGGGGTGTGGGTGTGCATGGCTCTGGAGGTGTTATCATGGCTCTGGGTGTGTAGAGGTGTGTGTGCAAACATGCCTGGCTCTGGGTGTGTAGCTGTGTGTCCACGCATGGGAGCTGGGGGGTGTGCATGGCTCTGTGTGTGTGTAGATGTGTGTGTGCAAACATCCCTGGCTCTGTGTGTGCGTCATGGCTCTGAGTGTGTCTGTGTGTGAGCGTGTGGAGGGGGCGTGCCTGGCTTTGTGTGTGTGCATGTGTGTCATGGCTCTGGGTGTGTGGGTGTGCATGGCTCTGGCTGTGTGTATCATGGTTCTGGGTGTGGTTGTGGGTGTGTGTAGCTGTGGGTGTGTCTCTGTGTGTCCAGGTGTGGGGGGGCATGCATGGCTCTGTGTGTGTGTGTAGATGTGTGTGTGCAAACATGCCTGGCTCTGTGTGTGCATCATGGCTCTGGGTGTGTGGGTGTGTTTTTGCATGGTTCTGTGTGGGTGTGCATGTATCCTGGCTATGTGTCTGTGTGTAGCTGTCTGTGTGTCCGGGTGTGGGGGGGCATGCATGGCTCTGTATGTGTGTGTGCAAACATGCCTGTGTGTGTGTGTGTGTGTGATGGCTCCGAGTATGTCTGTGTGTGAGCACATGGAGGGGGCATGCATGGCTCTGTGTGTGGTGTGTGTGTGTGCAAACATGCCTGGCTCTGTGTGTGCATGTGTGTGTATCATGGCTCTGTGTGTGTGCACGTGAGCCTGACTTTGTGTGTGTAGCTATGTCTATGTGCATGTGCATGGCTCTCTGTGATTGTGTGAGCAGTGTGTGTGTGTGTGCTGGTGTGGTTCTAGGTGTTACTATGCTTGTATAACTTTGTGGGTGTTTTATCATTTGTTTGCATTTCTGGCTGCCTACGCTTGTCTATGTTCATGTAGTGGGGTGTGTTTGCGGGTCTGTGTGTGTAGAGGGATGTGGTATTTGTGAGGGCATGGTAACGTGGGTTTGTGTGTATGACTACATATTTAGCATGTGTATATTTGTGGTCTCTGTGTGTAGCTTTGTTCTTTGAATCTCTCTGTACTTTGCATTTGGGCTTGTGTATCTAGATGGGTTGTGTATTTGTTGGGCTATTGTATGTGGGTTTGTTTGCAGGTGTAATGTAGTGTGTGTGTGTGTGTGTGTGTGTGTGTGTGTGTGTGTGTGCAGATGGGGGTGTTGGTGTTGGCATGGATGTTGAGGTGTTTGTATAGGCATTTTGTGACTGAGAGTGCAGCTTCCTAGCTCTGTGTGTGTAGATGTGGGTGTGTACACTTGTGTGTTAGCAGTTTACATATACAGGTGTATGTACATGTTTGTGCCAGTTTGTTTGTGCGTGGGTGTATATGTCCATATATGGGTGTGCAGAAATGGTGGTATATTTGTATACTTGTGTGTGTGTTCACATGGATGTGTGTGTTTTGTGTTTGCATATGTGGCTGTGTGTATTTTGTGCTTATGTGTACAGCTGGGTGCATTTATATGACTATTTCTTTGCACTCCTGTTTGTGTGCTTAGAAGGATTTGTGTGTCAGACTGTGTGTGTAGTATATAAATAGTGGTGTGCATTTCTTTGCAGCTGTTTGTGTGACTCTGTGTGTTTGTAAGAGTGCATGCCTGTATAGATGTGTGTGTCTGTGTGTAAATGTGTATGGTTGTGTACTTTTATTTCAATTTGTGTGGATATATATGTGTAAACAAGTGTGATTGTGTGTGCTTGTGTGCTGGATGTATGTGTGTGTGATTGTGTTTGGATATATGTGTACCTCTGTGTATGTGATTGTGTTTCTGGCTGGTTGTGTGTGATTGTGTGGCTGGCTGGTTGTGTGTGTGTGTGATTGTGATTGTGTGGCTGGCTGGTTGTGTGTCTGGCTGTGTGTGATTCTGGGTGTGATTGCTTCACTTTCTCTTTCCTAAATAAAATATCAACCTCTCCCCACACCCGCCATCTCTGGTCCCCGGAAAATTAACCCCTTCACGGCTTGTGCAGTTTTATGCAATGCCCCCCCACTCCGTGCAGCAGCCAAAAATAGCAGCTGGTTCAGAGCAAGTTTGTTTATCCTGTTGGGAGGGGTGGGGGAAGGGCAGCACGTCCTGTCCCAGGGCTGGAATGTTCCCAGTGAAGGGCGGGGGGACGGAGGGGTGTGGGGGGGTCTGAAATGCCTGGAGCAGGGACAGCAGGTCTGGGATGAGGGATTGGGCCCCCAGCCCAGGCTTGACGGGGGAGGATGTCAGGGGTGGATTCTGAGCTCAGCCCCCCACAGGGGTTTTACACAGCTGTGAGTCCCCCAGCTGTGTGCTGCACAATACACAGCAGGCCAGAGCAGGGTGGATTCCCAGAGTGAGGTCTGCCTGCGCCAGAGGGTGGGTGGGGTGAGCCCTGGCAGATCTATCCCTGTTCATGTAAGCGTGTGCGTGTGGCGGTGGGGTGGGGTGTGTGTGGTGAGTCTGTTACAAGGGTTATGTATGTCTGTGTGACTGTATGGGACAGTGTTAGAGTGTGACTATGTGTTGTGTCTGAGAGCTGAGGTGATGTTGATCTGTGTGTTGTGTGGTTGTGTGAGGTTGATTTGTGTTTTGTGGGTGTGTGATGGTGTGTTTGTGTGGGTGTGTGTGCATGCACTTACCTGGGTGTGGAGCCCAAACCCTACTCCAAAGAGCTCCCAACCTGAGAGACAAGGCGGGAGGAGGCCGGGGGGGCAGGAGGGGCTGTGCAGTCCCATAAGTGACATTTATGTAAATTACATATGGACCTAATTTGGACGTATAAAATAATTTACTGTGACAGGGTCAGGCCAGATGGCTATAGGAGAGTAATAGAAGGCAGATATATTATCCCCAGGTTAAGTAGGTCCCTTTTCCCTGGGTAAGGTAACAGGGAAGGTTCCAGAACAATGGGGAACCTTCTGGAGACAATTAAGACAGGCTGACTAGAACACCTGCAGCCCATCAAGAAGCTGCTAGAATCAATGAACGCAGGCTAATCAGGGCACCTGGGTTTTAAAAAGGAGCTCGCTTCAGTTTGTGGTGTGCGTGTGAGGAGCTGGGAGCCGGGAGTGAGAACGTGGACTGTTGGAGGACTGAGGTGTACAAGCATCATCAGACACCAGGAGGAAGGTCCTGTGGTGAGGATACAGAAAGTGTTGGGAGGAGGCCATGGGGAAGTAGCCCAGGGAGTTATACCTGCCGCACAGCTGTTCCAGGAGGCTCTCTAGGCAGCTGCATCCCACAGGGTCCTGGGCTGGAACCCCGAGTAGAGGGCGGGCCCGGGTTCCCCCCAAACCTCCCAGCTCCTGGTCAGACACAGGAGGAGTCGACCTGGACTGTGAATTCAGAAAAACGGCCAAGCTGAGGGCTGCTGTGAAGCTCCAAGGCGAGCAAATCCACCAATAAGCGCAAGACCCACCAAGGTAGAGCAGGAACTTTGTCACATTACATATGACACAAACTTCAGCTACGGGCCAAGTGCGTGTGCACACACACACACACACACACATACACCCGCACTAGCACAGCCACACTCGCTGTTGCCCACCCAGATACAGTCACAAGTGTGCATTCACAAGCACAGATACTGTCATACACACAAACATTATCTCACACGCAAATGCATGCTCACCAACACTTGCACACACCCTCTTGCACACCCACCGGGACGTCCGCCATGTTCACCCCCCATTAGCCTCCACACATCACCTGCCACACGCTAACCCCCCGCTTTTCCCCCCCGCAGCCGGGCGCAGCCTGTCCCCTGGAGCCATGAGCTCATCCCCAGAGGAGCCACCTTGCCCGCTCTTGTCAGGCCCAGCCAAGCTCTGCATAGCCAGGTCCTGCTTCGCTGAGGATTCCCCGTCCCTGCTGACGGGCAGCGCGGCCCGGCGCAAGCGGGAGTTCACCCCGGAGGACAAGAAGGACGACGGCTACTGGGACAAGCGCAAGAAGAACAACGAGGCGGCCAAGCGCTCGCGGGAGAAGCGGCGCGTCAATGACCTGGCGCTGGAGAGCCGGGTGCTGGTGCTGCTGGAGGAGAACGCCCGGCTCAAGGCCGAGCTCCTGGCCCTCAAGTTCCGCTTCAGCCTAATCCGTGAGCCGGCCGAGCCCCCACGGCCGGCCGCTACGCCTGCCCCCTACCTGTACCCGCTGGGCACCGAGCCCCTGCCGCCGCCACGCTACGGCCGCTCCTTCCAGCCAGAGCTGGGCGGAGGGTACTCCGAGGACTCCGGGTTCTCCACGCCCGGCAGCTCCAGCATGGGCAGCCCCGTCTTCTTTGAGGAGCGGGATGGGTTCGAGGGGCACTGCCTGGTGCCCGAGGCCCCCGGGGAGGCGGTGGAGGCAGGCCGGGGCGGGCGCTATGACCCGGCGGGGGATGCCATCAAGAGCCTGCCCCACAAGCTGCGCTTCAAGATGGCTGGGGGGCCCGAGGAGCTGGGGGGTGAGGCCCAGGCCCCCTATGCCCTGTCGCCACCCGCCGGCGACTGGCGGGGGGGCGCTGCTGGAGGGGAGGACCAAAGGAATGGGGCAGCCGGGGTGGGGGCTGCGTCGTTTGGGGGGTGCTATGACACTGGGGGGTCGTCCCCCCTCCAACTCCAGGAGCCCGGGTACCAGACGGAGAACGGTGCCCTCCGGAGCCAGCTGGCATCACTGTCGGCTGAGGTGGCTCAGCTGAAGAAGTTCTTCTCCGAACAGATCCTGGTCAAGATGAACTGAGGGGTGCTGTGGGGGGAGGGAAGGGAGTGGCTGGGAGCAGGTGTGGGTTATCATCTCCCCTCCCTAGGGCCCTTCCCCCCATGTTAATTTACCCCCTCCCCATGTATATTTGTACAGATTTCTGCCCCGTGGGGCGTCTGTGGGTTTTTCTATCATGTATCCATTGCCAGAGACTTTTAAAATAATAAACATGTTTCTTGGGGGATGCACCCCTGTTTGATCCTAAGGAACACAGACAAGATCAGAGCTGGGGGCCCATCTACCCTGGTCTCCCTCCTTCTTGGCCACCCTGGATCAAAGCCATGGGCTCATCTACTCCAATCTCCCTCCTTCCCGCACCTCCGCCATGTCAGATCACTCCCAGCTGCACATCCCTCACAGATGCTTGCCCCTCCCAGGCAGGGCTATAACTAGCTGCGGGATCCTGTACTGCCCCCCCCACTAATGCAGGGGGGCAGGAGCCTGAAGGGAACTCAGAGGGGCAATGCCACTAGCTGAGCAAAACGCCACCATTGTGCCGTCACATAGCGCCAGCCGCAGGTGCTGTGGTTGGATTTGAACCCAGATCCCACCTCCCTCCCCCTCTAACCCCGCATGGTAGCAGCATGGCACCAGCGCCAAACACCGCCCTGCCACTGGGCTCGCACACCCTGAGATGCAGCCGCTGCTGGGGTGGGGCCCAGAGGCTGCTTTGACTAGGATCCCTCCCCCAGGGTCTGCTGATGGCCCAAGACACTCCACCTCTCCGGCTCTGATCTCAGAGTCACCGCATGCTGGGGCTTGGGTCCCCGCCTGTCCCGGCCCCCTGGCGTTTGTAAGTGGGCCTTTGCCCCGCACGGCAGGCTGAACACCATCCAGCCGGGCCATCTCCGACCCGTGCGCTGCAAACTTCTCTGCACTCTGGGGTGCCGCCCCGTCCCTGGCTTCATGCCCTGCCCTGGCACCAGGTGGCAGGACCTGTTGCCCCCTGCAGAGGGCAGGTTGCCCTAGTGGCCAGCCTGTACTCTGCCCTAATCCCGCCGCCCTCCGGTGACCTCCTCTGGTGGCTTCTCCGTGGGCCCACGAGCACAGGCGCGGGGTTGGTGCGGTTCATCCAGAATCCTGCCACCCTCTGTTTCTGCTGAGCATGTTGGGTGCGCCAGGCGGCAGCCCCGTTTCCGGCTCGTCAGGTGCCTCCCGCCGAGGTTCTGGACGCTTCCTCCATTGTGTTTGCAGGTCCCGTCCGCATGAGCCCCCTCGTGAGCCCCCTTGTAGCACTGCCCATGACAGCCAAGCCACAGGGCCAGGAGTGTGCAGCTGGGCAGGGGGTGCCCTGTGACTGTGGGGCCCGGACCCGGTCCCTTCGTGGATCCCAGCTCCGGACAGCATTCCTCTGGGCAGTGTCCAGGGTTCTCTGCTGGGGGTCCCCCGCTGGAGCTCTGCCGCCTTCCCTCCCATCCCGGCTCTCCCAGTTTTTGTCCCGCACATTCAGTTGTGGCCTGGACTTTGTGGTCCCTTCGTCTGGGGGGGGCAGGGGGGCTGGGGGGGACTTAAATCTTGGGCCAGCCTCTGCCAGCCCATGCCAGTACCTGTAACCGGTCCCTGGGTCGGGGCTGGGGGGGTCAGTCACTCTTCTAGATGCCACAGCTACAGGGGGGGAAAGAAGAGGGGAGCCCCTGATAGGGAGCCTTGATGGGGGGCCCCAGGAGGCCAGGCCTCTGCAGTTCCTGCTCACATGAGGGAAGGGGGCCTACCTGAAGGGGGGGGTCTGATGGGGGAGGAGCCTTGCGCTCAGGGGTGGGGGAAGACGAACAAAACACAACAGGACCCCTCCTTTGGGGGTGGGGTGGGGGCTGAGCTGACAGGCCTGACTGCTTCCCTATGCAAACCAGCGTAGCCAGGATGCGTTGGGCCTCCACAAACTACATTTCCCAGAATGCACTGAGGCCACAAAACTACACTTCCCAGGGTGCTGTGGGACTTTAAAAAACTACACCTCCCAGGATGCTCTGGGACCTTAAAAACTACATTTCCCAGGATGCTCTTGGGAATGGAGCTGAATTTTCAGGACTGTCCTTGCTCCTATCATGCAGCCACCTCTGGTGTGAGTTGTGGCAGTTGTTCAGGGCCAGAAGTGGCAGGGACTCCCAGACCCCATGAAAGTTGCACTGGGAGTTAAGGATCCCGGATGCAATCCTCCAGGCTGGCACTTGGCCAGGATTAGCTTGTTGTTGCAGCGGGAACTGAGCGAAGATACCTGGCTTCTGTTCCCAGCGGTGGGGTGGGAATGGGGTCTAGTGGTTGGGGGGGTGCTGGAAACCAGGACTCCCGTTCTATCCCAGCTTCCAGGGTGGGAGTGGGGTCTAGTGGTTAGAGCAGGGGGATGGGTGCCAGGACTCCTGGGTTCTATGGCTGACTCACCCACTGATTCCATGTGTGACCATGGGGACACCCACGTCCCTTGCTTTCTCCCGCTATGACGAGGAGGGGCTGTGAGGCCAGTCAGAGCTGTAATGCCCCAGATACACAACTGGGCTGAAATCCTGCTCCATGCTCTCCTGACCCTATGGCTGGCCTGACCTGGCCAGCCCCCTTGGTCCAAGCTGCCCCATATCAATCCTGTTGGAGATGAACCTGCTTCTGAGGAGCAACACTTCCTATAGGTCCTATTTCAGAGTAGCAGCCGTGTTAGTCTGTATTCGCAAAAAGAAAAGGAGTACTTGTGGCACCTTAGAGACTAACAAATTTATTAGAGCATAAGCTTTCGTGAGCTACAGCTCACTTCATCGGATGCATAAGTGAGCTGTAGCTCACGAAAGCTTATGCTCTAATAAATTTATAGGTCCTATGTAAACAACAGGGTGGTGAGTGGCCCAGGTGCCTGCTGATGGGGCAGGGAGTGCGGGAGGGCCCTCACCTCTTCGGGGAGGGGGAAGCCCCTTGGGGTGTTTGTGCTGGGGGCATGTCATTGGGGGGGCTGTGTGTGTGTTGGGGGGCTTGTCCCACCTAGGGAGACACAGAGACACCCCGGACCCAGGAGATGGCTGAGACGGCCCACGCCCCAGCGCTAGATCCACTGTAAATACCCCCATGACCTGCATTGTCACCGGTACCCTTCTTTAGCAGTAGGGTGGGGCTGGCTGTCACACGCAGCCTGGCCCACAGGCGGTGCTGCAGATGTGGTTATTGACCGTGACACAGATTCAGGTTCCTGTCACCTTGACACGTTGTCTCTCTCTCCCCCCATAGGCCTCCCCCCAGTCTGTGTGAGCACCAAGATGGGCAAGATCATATCTTTTATTGGACTGACTTCTCCCGGTGAGAGAGAGAGAGAGAGATGAGCATTCGAGCTTCTTCTCCAGGCCTGGGAAGGGTGCTCCGAGCATCACAGCCAAATGCAACGGGGGACAGATTGTTTAGCATAAGGAGGTTGCATGTTTTCTAAGGGACCCTTCAAGGGGAAGTGGCTTCTTAACACTCCTGCAGCCGTAGGCCAGGAAAGTGGGGTTAGTGGGTTACAGATTGTTGGAATCGCCCTAAATCCAATGTCTTTATTAAGCCCACGATTTTTAGTGTTTTAGTAAAGTTATCCTTTAAGCTCCCCAGCTCGGCTTGTGAAGAGGTTGCGTGGGTTTCCTTTGAGGACGAGGACGGAGAGTGGAGATATGGAGTGAACACTTTGTGAAAAGTGCCTGTCTTTTGTCCTTGTCCCGTGCGAGTCCGTTCAAGAGCGCCACGATTGTTTGGTTTTACCCACATGGCTGCTCTTGGGGCGCTGGCTGAAGGCCAGCGCACATTGCTATAGGCATGTGCCGGTCCCATGGGTCTTGAAAGGTGTGTTGTGTCAAGATATGTCTGCAGGTTTTGCATCTGTTGTTCTGACAGGGTCTGACGTTGCTTTGAGTTGGTGGGTCCTGCTCTGTGGGGAGCTGGCTTCTGATGATAAATTTGGCAAGATTGGAGGGCTATTCGAAGGCCAGAAGAGAGGGTTCAGGAAAGCTTTCTTTCAGGATGCAGTCCCCATCAAATCTGGGTTGTAATTGCTGAATGATACCCCATTTGGGTACCAGTGTGGGGTAGTCAGTGACAACTAGGGGTGAGTGGGCAGAGGGGGTTTTATTTCCATATTAAAGCAGGTTCTCTCGGGGTATTTGGGTGGCCCGTTTCATGATGTGATCTACTTCTCTAGTGGAGTGTCCCTGCTTGGTGAAGGCGGTTTTACATGCGTCAAGGACTTTCTCCTCGGAGCATGTTCTGTGGTACCTGAGGGCCAGGCGGTAGGTAGCAGATTTCTGGATGTGCCTGCGGTGGTTACTGGATCTGTGGAGGTAGGTGTGGTGATGAGCCATGTGTTTCTTGCAGATAGTTGTTGGAGCTGACGGTGGTGTCCAGGAAGTTGATGCTGGGGAGGGTGTGTTTCAGAGAGAGTTTGATGGATGGGGCGGTGGTGGTGGAAGTTGGTGGAAATCTGTGAGGGAGTTGGGGTTGTCTCTCGAGAGGAGGAAAATATTCTCACTGTGTACCAGGGGTTTCATGGTGCATTTGTCCAGCAATTCTTCCTCAAGGTGGCCCTTGAAGATGTTGGCTTTTTGGGGAGCCATCCTCAAGCCCAGGGCTGTTCCCGTGGTTTGGACAAAGTGTTTGTTGTTGAATCTAAAACGGTCTATCTGTCTGACACCCCCTTACCCCCCCTCTCATTTTCTACCCCATTGGCTCTGGGAGGAAGCGCCAAGGGGCTGGTTTGAAATGTACCAGGTGGACACTGGAGGCCGCCGTCAGAGACTGGAGTGGAGATGTCAATAGCCAGTGAGAGATGATCGGGCGGGGGGAAGCCAGAAAGGGCCATGATAACACATGTCCCAGCTTCAGGGCAGCTGCACCCATGTTCCCACTCTGCGGTCCACTGAGGGCACCCACATCCGGCCGTCACAGACCCGCATCTCACTCCCTCCTGACCAGGGTTTTGAGGCTGCCCAGCTCCCTGCATTACACTCTAATACCCCCAGCAAGCCAGAGTGTAATTCTTGCTTCACCCCCGCCTGGCCCTCTGAATATCCTCATATATGGCCCATCCACCCCATCCCACGCCGGTCAGAGCTGAACCTGTACCTGGGGAATAGCACTTCCTGTAGGCCCTACATAAAGAACAGCATATGCTTTGCTTTCTCCCCAGTGACTGTGGCCAGTGTGTTGCCTGCCCTTGTAAGCAGGCTCGGCAGAATTTGTTCTCGAATACGTTTTCAAGCAGCGTTTTGCTTCCTTTGCCTGTCTGTAAATGTCGATGATTATCAGTGGAAATAACTTTTCATCCATTTGCGTGTACTGCAAAATTGAGGTTTCTCGACACTTACCGATCGAAATCTAATCCTTCCCAGTTTAGTTATAAGTTACCACGCAGCTGCTTCTAAGCAAGTCCATTTGCTAACGTTAAAACAATCAAAGAACCTACATGCATGCTAAGTAGCTTACTGGAGCTCACCCCCATTTCCAGTCTAGGGCTCTGGTAGATTTCAGTCCTTAAAAACCCACAACTGGGTTTTCCCCATGGTTACAAGTTCATATAGCGACCGTTTCGTTATATATCTCAGGCCTTTTATCTTGGCCTTCTATAGAAGTGATCACCAGACAAAGATCCCTCTCTCCAGAGCATAGTTTCCAAAGGCTGGGGTTTTGCATAACTGGATTTGGGGAATTTGCATTCACCTCCCCAGAGAGATTCCCCAGGAAATTCGCTTCTTGGTCCAAAAACCCCATGCTTGTCTGGCACATTTTCAAGACAGTCTTCTGAGCTTCCAGGTCTCACATCTCTTTATACAATCCCGGCCTACAAGAATCCATACATTCAATACAGGAAGGTCTTTGAAGGATATTGCTTGAAATTGGCGTACCTGTTGCAGAAACAAGTTGGGGGAGGAAATATCTTGGACTAACTTCTGTAGGTGGAAAATACAGGCTTTCAAGCTTGTCTCTTTCACCCACAGATGTTGGCCCAATCCAGGATATTACCCCACAGACCTTGCGGTCTCTAATATCGTGGGACCAACAGCACCCTTGCAAACAACATCTCCATCACAGGATGCAGTGGCAGGGTCGTTGTCACCGTGGTGCGCAGAGCTGCTTGGTGTATTTGGAGTTGTAGGTGGTGGTCGGAGAGGGGGAGACCTGTTTTGTTTCTTGCAATTGGCTTGGGGCGCAGATGTGGCTGTTAAGTTTGGCTTCCTTTTCCTCCACGTGCTGATGTTTTCATCTGAGACGGCAATGTGCGATAGCACCAGCTGCTTCTGTTGGAGGTGCGAGAGAAGGGGGAGCCAGTGGAGGGTCACACAGAGAGCCGGGGACGTGGTCACCTCGACGGGCTGGGAGAACGAACTCCCAATACAAGTCTGAACAAATCTTAAGAACATAAGAACGGCCCTACTTGGTCAGACCAATGGTCCATCCAGCCCCGTGTCCCGTCTGCTGACAGTGGCCAGTGCCAAGTGCCCCAGAGGAAATGAACAGAACAGGGCAATTATCAAGTGATCCATCCCTTGGTGCCCATTCCCAGCTTCTGGCAAACAGAAACTAGGGACATTTCAGAGCATGGTTTTGCAACCCTGCCCGTCCTGGCTAATAGCCATTGATGGACCTATCTGCAATGAACTTCTCTAGTTCTTTTTTGAACCCTCGTATAGTCTTGGCCTTCACAACATCCTCTGGCAAGGAGTTCCACAGGTTGACTGTGCGTTGTGTGTAGAAGTACTTCCTTGTGTTTGTTTTAAACCTTCTGCCTATTCATTTCATTTGGTGACCCCATAGTTCTTGTATTATGAGAAGGAGTAAATAACACTTCCTAATTTACTTTCTCCGCACCAGTCATGTTTTACAGACCTCATAGATCTGATTCCTGGCTGGGGCCTACCATCTTTAAAACAGCTATGGGCCACCAGCTCCCATTTCCTGGGTGCGTCTTTTGATCACACTCCGAGGAAAAGGGAACTGGCTGTTATCCAGCTGCCTTGCTCCTGAGCCTGGCTATCCTTGTTCCCTCTGAAACCTTCTCATGTCCTTCAGTTCCCTGTCACTGCTAACACGGAGGGGCGCTATGCAGCTCCCCCATTGAGCTCTTGCACATCTGGCTGATGTAACAACTGTGTTGTCAATGGCGTCACTAACTTCTGTGCAGCGAATCTCTCTGGGGCTGGGGGCGGCCAGATGTTAATGCTCTTGGACAGTCTGTTTATTATTTTCCTCCTTTGGGAAATTCCCCCCAGCTGTGAAACCAGGCCTCTGGGCTCAGAACTCTTGCTTCGCTCCGTCAGCTCTGCCCAGCGAGTCTAACAGAGACAGACTCCTGGGTCAAGACTTTGTGCCTTCTTCAGGGATCAGTGCAGAACAGCCAGGATCTGCAGCGACACCCAACAGCCATCTCAAAGCCGAGTGGGATTTATTAGTCAGGTGGAACACGGCAACGGAAAGTCCTTAAGTTAGCACAAGACAAAGTCCAACCGGGCTCAAACCAGGCCTCCACCCAGCCATGCTGCTGTGGAAACCCCCTTGGCTCTGGCTCGCACTGTCCTTGTCCATCCCAGCATGTGGCAAAAACCCAGCTCTTGTGTTGCCTCCTGTCACCTCTCGGTCCCACGTCCTCCTCCGGCAGGATCCTGATGAGCTCTGGGCTCCTGCTTTGTTCCAGGAGCAGATGTGACCCTTCTGCAGCCCCCCGGGAATGGTCCCAGGGCAAGTCAGTCACTTCGTAACAACACTATGGGAAATTCCCCCATCGCCACCCCTCCTTTGTAAAGTGCTTTGGGATCTGTGGAGCCTAAAAGCTTGTGAAAGGGCTCTGGCCCTCTGCCTTCTTTCCAGCGCTTGTAACCCCCTTTGGGATAGATTTTCCCCAGCTTAAATGAGGCTGTTTATATAGGGATCCCTTGCCCGGCGCTGAAGTGCAGCCACCTCTGGGGTGCGGCATGGGGGCTGCTTATATAAGGATCCCTCACTTGGTGCTGAGATGTAGCCACCTCTGGGGTGGAGTGTTTCATCTAGGGTCAGGTTAAGGCCTGGACTGGGGGGCCCTGGTTCCACGGGCCCAGAGCATCCCCTGACCTGGCCTTGGATACAAGCAGATCTTTTCTCCACTCCTCCTCTCCCACCCCAGGTCTAATGCATCCCCAAGCCAGCGCCAGGTAACGATGGCACCATCCCAAGTCAAATCCTGGTGGGTGGAGGAGGCAGGGGAGTGGCAGAGACAGAAGCGGGGGGCGGGGAGCAGACCAGAGGGCCCCCTCCTGGCTCCTACCGGTCCGACTACAACAGCCACTCCCCATTTATGCCTGGAGTGGGGGTTAGCAGTGAGCTAGCAAAGGCGGAAGAAGAAAGATCAGGGAAAGGGGAACCGGATGCAACAGGACCCCCCAATCTCTTCTGTGGGGTGGGGGTGTCCAGGCACCTCCCCCCCCGCCAGGGGGAGCATTTAGACAAACCTCATCCCTTGCCCATCTCTTCTGTGGGGGGATCCCGACAGACCGCCCCCCCCACGCCCCTCCCATGGGTGGAGCCGGACAGACCCCACCTCCCCAGCAGCCAGCCCTGCCCCCGCTGGGGGGCGGGGCGCGCCCATCCTCGCTGCCCAGCCTCTGGGCTGGGCTCCGATCGCGGCTGGTGGTTTCGCCTTCTGGGTGGATTAACTATCCCCGCCCCCCCCCCCCGCTCGTTGGCTCCCGGCCTAGCCCCCCCCCCGTTTTGTGTGTTGCGAAGCGGAACGTGACTGAGGCGCCAAGCGGCTGTTATGCAACCGGGTGACCCAGTAACACACATTCCGTGCGCCGGCTGCAGGGACCGGCCGCCACCGCCCGCAGGGACCGGCCCGGCACGGCCCGGCCCGGCCCGGCCCGAGAGGTACCGAGCCCTGCCCGCGGTGGGGGGGCTGGGGGGGTGTCGGTTACCGTGTGCGCGCATGGAGGGGGCGCGTGCGTTTGCCGGGGTGTCGCGTGTGTGCAGTGTGTTGGGTGGCTAAGAGTGTTGTATGTGTTGCGTGTCTAAGGGTGTTATGTTGTGTGTGTTTCGGGTGTGTATTGTATTGCCTCGTGTGTGTGGAGTGTCTTGTGTGTGTGTCTAAGCTTGTTGTGATTGTATGATGTGTTTCGTATGGTGGGGGGGGCTGTTGTGTTGTGTGTTCCGTGTTATGTATTGTATTTTGTGTGTATTGCATGTTGTGTGTGTAATGTGTTTGTGTTTGTATGATGCGTTTTGTGTGTTTTTAGGGGGTGGGTATGATGTATGTATTCTGCTGTGTGTGTTGCAGGTTGTCTGTATATTGTGTATGTCCTGTATTGTGTGTTCTGTGCATAAGCATGTTGTCTGTGTAGTGTGTGTGTGTATATGTGATGTTTTATGTGGTTGGAGGTGTGTATGTATTGTGGTTTGCGTCGTGGGTGTTTGTATGATGTATTGTGTATGTTTGGGGGATGTATTGTGTATGTGTTGTGTGGTGTGTGTATACGGTGTGTATGTAGTGTATACATATCATGTTCTGTGTATATGTTTGTCCTGTGTGGTTATGTAACTATGTTGTGGCTCTGTGTATTCCTTTTGTATTGTTTGTCATGTATATACGTTGCATGTATGTAAAGCAGTATGTGTGCATTGTATATATCTAGAGTGTGTTTCATGTGTGCTTGTAGGTATGATTCACTGGTGCTCTGTTGTGTGTGTATCTCTTGTGTGTTGTGTCTTGTGTCTGGATACACCGTGCACATGTTCTCTGTGTTCTGTGTGCATGTAATTGTGTGTGTATGTGTGTGTGCGTGCATCTGTTTGTGGTGTATGTGTATGTTCCCTGGAGTATCCTTCCCACAACACTCCCTGAACTCTTCCGTATCAGGGAATTGGCCCTGTTGGATCAAAGCCCTGACAACACACACACACACACATGCTCTCTGCCTGTTATTTCCCAGTCACTCCCCTCAATCCTGACCTACTTTTGCAGGGTGTGTGTAGCAGGCACGGCCAAGCCAAAAGGAGCCAGGGCAGGGTGTGTGTGTGTGAGGGAGGGAGAAGGTTTTGGCACTCTCTGCTGAGGGTGAATTTGGCCCTTTGGGGGACACACATAAATTTAGGGTACAGGGGTGTATTGTGAAGCAGCAAAGTTGGGGTCCCAGCATCTCAAACCAGGGGAACGCTGTCTGGAAAGTGTGGAGTGAAGCTTGTAAATAATGTGCATGCGTGCGCGAACACACACGCACTTTCTACGTACGCAGAACCCCCCCCTTCTCCTACACACACACACACAGAGACATCCTTCAGTACACCCACATCCTCGTACCTCCATCTACACACACGTACAGACACCCCCACACACACCCATTGTCTATGTACACACAGACATTCCCCAGTATTCTCACACCCCAATCTACACACACACAGAGACATCCTCCAGTACACACACACTCACACACAGTCTATGTACACAGAGACATCCCCCCAGTATCCTCACACCCCGTCTACACAGACATCCCCAGTACACCCCCACCTTCACACCCCCATCTACACACGGACACATACAGACACCCCCTCCCTACACACACACACTCCATATTACACCCCTCTCCCCAGATTTACATGGTGACTTTCCCTCCCTGCTCCGATCCCGGCTAGCAGGGGCGGATGAGGTAGTGAGGGGCAGGTCTGTGGGGCAGATGGAGCTGGAGGCTCTGTTGTGTTGGGGGTGGGCATAGGGACAAGGTCTGATGCAGTAGCAGAGGGAGATGGGGGGGCATCTGCCCATCTGGTACCAGCCTGAGATCGCGTGAATCTGATCTCCAGTCCCGCTCTTTCCTTCTCTCCCCTCACAGAGTCAAACCAAAGAGCAGTGGGGCAGCGACCCACCTCCACTCTTCCTACCTGGTTGGGCTGAGCTCTTTGGGGCAGCCTCTGGATGAGGGGCCCCGATCGTGGCTAGTGTGCGATGACGTTACATTAGCTAGCTGAGCTCATACTCCACCAAAGTGAGGGGCGAGCCCCAGGCTGCCACCAGGCTGTGTATGGGGGGTGGGGCATGGTCCTACACACCCATGGGGGCCCCAGATTTATAGCCACGGATCCCATGGGCCATTCAGGGATCCCAGCTTTATCTCGGATGTTGTCTCTGAGCGCCGAATGCTGCTGAGCGGGAGATGGGGTTGGGAAGAGTCTCCAGGTAGCTGGTTAGGGGAAGATTGACCAGTGGAACTCCCCACCACAGGATCAGCTCGGCTCAAAGGCCAGGGCTGGGGTTGAAATGAGTCTGATCTTCCTGTGGTGCTAGGGAGAGCCTATCACCATGGTATCTGGGCAGATGAAGGGGCAGGTAAATTGGATATCCTCTTCCTGAGGCCTTTAGGCAACTCATGCCCACCCCACTCTAACCACTCGACCCTACTGCCCTCCTGGAGCTGGGAACAGAACCCAGGAGTCCTGACCCCCTTGTTCTCTCCTGCTTTAAGCAGTAGACCCCACTCCTGCCCCCGCAAGCTGGAACAAAACCCTGGAGTCCTAACTCCCAGCCCCCGGCTCCAACCACTTGACCCCATTCCCCTCCCCGAGCTGGGAACGGAGCCCAGGAGTCCTGGCTCCCATGCAGCCAGCACTGAAGGCTTCCCCTCCCCATTGTCTCATGGGATGACTGCCCCGCCCCCACAAAGTGAGGGTAGCTCAGCGCTGGTGGGGGGGTGGCGGGGTCCTGGCCAGCCGGGGCGTGTGGCTCATGCTCTGTGCTGTCCCCAGAGCAGGGGACAGGCTGGGCGTGGGGCTGATAACAGCACAGGGCGGGCGGGGCCAGGGCTGGGATCAAAGGGTTCAGAGCGTTTCATGGCTGGGAAGGTGACCTGGGAGTGCTGGCTCTGGGAGGGCAGAGAGACTGGTGGTTCGAGCTGGGGCTCCTGGGGTCTCTCCCTGGCTGTGGGAGGAGTGGAGCCTAGTGGATTAGGGTAGGGGGGGCTTACGGGGCTAGATGGGCCCATGGGCCTGATCCTGATCCCAGGCACAGGGAGGGGTCAGGCAGATAGAGGATGTAAGGGCCCGTTGCTTGTCTGGATCCAGCTCCTGGCGAGGGGTGAGGAGCCCGGGCTGGCCCAGAGGCCTCGCCAGCCAGGGGGATGATGCCATGGGGAGCGATGGCACCACTCCAGCCCCGCCAGGGACAGAACATCCCTGCTTGGCAAGCGAGCGGGGCGTTCTATAAAGTTACACCGGGAGGCGCTGGAAGCCTGGGGGAGGGGGCTGCGAGTCCTGGGCCCAGCCATGGGCTGGCAGGCAGGACTGAATCCCCGGTGGCGGGATGGATCCAGCTGCAGCCTTGTCTCCTCAAGGGACTTGCCCAGTGGCCCCAGAGCTTGGGGGGGTGTAAGGTCCCTCGGGGGGGACACATGGACTGTGGAGAAACATCCTGGCCAAGCTGGGATGCCCAGGGCTTCCCTGAGTCCCTTCCCCGAGGGTGGTGTGCGGCTGGGAATCCGGACTCCTCAATTCCCTTCCTAGCTCAGGGAGGGGAGTGGGGTCTAGTGATTAGAGTGGGGGGGGGAGGCTGGGAGCCAGGACACCTGGGTTCTGTTTCCAGCTTGGGGAGGGGAGTGAGGTCTAGTGATTAGAGTGGGGGGGGGGCTGGGAGCCAGGACTCCTGGGTTTGTTCCCCGCTCGGGGAGGGGAGTGGGGTTTAGTGGTTAGAGCACAGGTGGCTTTGGGAACCAGGACTCCTGTGTCTCTATGTTGCATTATACCAACTGAGGATCTGTCCCCTTGTACAAAAAAGCCCCTCCTTTGTTAGCAGCAGGCTATGGAGGGGTGCACGGGAGAGACTGTGTGCGGGTTTGACACCCCCTAACACCTCCGCAATCTCTCTCTCTCTCTCTCTCTCTCTGTCACACACACACACACACTGTAGCAGGCATTGGGGTGTTGCTCAAGCTGTGGTAGCATAGGCTTCTAGCTCTGGAGAGGACTGGTTTGATCCTGGGAAGGCACTTTTCCCATTGTCTGGGATCTGATTCTCCTGTGGCTCGCTCCATTGACCTCGGGAGACTCTCTCCAGAGTCACACCCGAGCTGGGGATAGTTCCTTCTCAAACCTGCGGCTGGGGCCTTGGCAAGCAGAGATCTGCCCCATTCCTGACCCGCTCCTTCGCCTTTTGCCGCTCAGGTGATGTAACCCCCGGCCCACGCTGGCTACCATGGGAACGCCCTGGTTGGCCAAGGCGGATGTTGAGTTGGTTCCTTAGCTCTGGTTTCATGGGTTAGTAAGGCTGAGCTGCGAGGGCTGAGCCTGAGCAGAACATAGCGGTGGGTGGGAGGACTGCACTCAGCTACCTCCTGAGAGGTACCTGGTGTCACATATAGGCACCGAGAAGGAACGTGATGGGGTAGGGAGACAGGCGGACCTGTCACCAGCTCACCCAAAATATGATGTGTTTTTCTAACGCACCAGCTCCTGGAGTCATGTGACGTAAGAGGATCTTAGTTTTTGTTTCCATTTCGGTAAAGGTAGACTGCTGTTTATTAGGTGTAATTTGGTGAATGAGGACTTCATGTTCTGAGTGCTGCACATTATGTATTAGATGTATTACGGTAGCACCCCAGATCCCGTTGTGCTAGGGATGGATGTGTATGGGGATGGATGGATGGAGGATGTGTATGGGGAGGGCGGGATAGATGGATGATGATGGGGTGAATGGGGAAAGAAGGGTGAATGGACAGACAGACTAACCAAAGTAGCCCAGACAGACTCCCTGGGAGCCGACCTTTGCCGGAGGGGGCTGGTCTCTGCCTTTAGGTAACCGGTAGCCCAGGGCGATGATACAGAGCTGGGAAGTAGGTCAGCAGTGCCCTTCATACCAGTGCAGCCAGGCGATGCCCAGACTTGCCCTCACCTGAAGTACACACCCGGCCCGGCCCACCCGTGGCTCCATGTGCCATGAGGACACGGGGCCGGTGCCTGGGGCGGATCCTTCCTGTTTAGGTGGAAATTCTCTTACAGCCTTGACCTAAAAAGAGAAGAAAACAGAGTAGATGGTGGGAAGTGCAGGGAGAGACTCAGTGGAGAATGCCATGCTGCAGGCAGCTCAGTAGGGGGTGCTGTGCAGCAGAGAGCAGAATGAGGGCTCAGCGGGGGGGTTGTGGCTAGGGCACCGGACACCTGGTTCCCTTCCCAGGTTTGTTACTGACCCGTTGTGTCTCCTGGTGTTCCTGCCTCTCTCTCTGACTCAGTTTCCTCTGCTCCCCTGTGTCTACAATTGTAAACTCCGTGTGGCAGGGACTCTCTCTGACGCTCTTTGTGCAGCACCTAGCGTAGTGGGGCCCTGCTCCGTGACTGGGGCACCTAGTTGCTACTGTAATACACCTAATAAATGACAAGTAAAGGCGGGAGGATTATTCCCCCCGTTTACAGATGGGGAAGCTGAGGCCCAGAGCGATTTAAGGGGCAGCAGGCTGGATGGTGGAACCTGGTGGCTCAGTGAGGGGCAGACGCTTTTACAAATAAGCTCTTAAAAATCTGGCCCCGGTCTTCCAAGGGTGTGAGATACCTAACTCCCATTGGTCCCAAAGGTGCCTAAACCCCTTTGGTGATCTCGGACCTTGCCCCAGATCTCTCAGCACACCTGAGGATGGAGGCCGCGTCTCCTGAATCTGCCGTCCGCAGCTTCCACCTCCCGTTTCTCTCCCACCTGGCTCAGCTCCTGCTTAGATCATCTCCTCCGGGTGGCATCGGACCCGGCGGTGTGGAGCCAAGCCACCCAGGCCCCTTTGCTGCTTCCAATCCCCCCACTTCCTCCCCGCCCCATAGCCCCATTGTTCCTCTGACTTTCGCACAGAACCGCTTTCTAGGCTAGTAGGTTGCTGGCGCCGTGCCCGGGCCTAAGCAGCGGCATTGTGCAATATGCCAGCAGCGGACCTGTTTTGACTGCCGGGGCTGATAAATATTCAATGTTTACTGACCTATATTCCTAGTGCTCACATCTGCCGGCCCGGCTTGCACGGGCGGGGGCGGACAGGCCGAGCGTGCTGCTCCACACACACGCCCCGGCTCGGCCCAGGGGGTTGGAAATATTCCTCCCCGGGACTGGGTCAGTTGCACAACGGGCTCTTGTGACCCACTGGGCGTCCTGCCTTATGCAACCCACCTCCCCGCTCCAGCCCCACTGGCCTCCTTCCGGGAAAGAGCCAGGTCAGGGGAGGAAGGAGAGTGGGAAGCCGCCTTGCTCTTTTCGTCTGGCTTTCAGCGCTCCTCTCTGCCCAGGGTGGATGTGCCCGGGCTGGCTGCCCTGCCACTGCCCGGACGTGCCACATTACAGCCGCCCTGGCAGTCAAAGTAGGGGCGCTGGCAAGGTGGGGATGTAGTGTGTGTGTTGCAATGTGTGATGTGTGCATTGGGTACTGTGTGTGGCGGGTGCATGGTAGGTAGGGGGTGTGCCGTGTCTGATAGGTGGTGTGTAGTGTGGTGCTAGCTGTATGGTGTGTGTTGGGCAGTGTGTGATGTCTGTGTGGGGGGGCAAGGTGTAATTGTATCCTTGTGCAGTGTCATGCATACACGCTGTGCAATGTGTGTTGGGCCGTGGGTGTGTAATGGTAAGTGTGCAGTGGGTGGTGCGCGGTGTGTGGTGCTGTGTGTAGTTGTACAATGTGTGCCATGTGTATGGTACAGTGTGGGTGTTGGGGAGTGTTTGTGTCAGGTCTATGTGGGGTGCAATGTGTAATTGTGTAGTGTGTGTGTGCGTGTGTCTGTGCAGTATAGTGTCATGTGTGATGTGCAGTGTCTGTGTGGGGTGCAGTGTGTAATTGTGTGATCAGTGTGTGTGTGTGTGTGTGTGATGTGTGCGCGGGGTGCAACATGTACAGTGTGCTGTGTGTGATGTGTTTGCGGTGTGTGGTGTGGCGTGTGTGTTGTATAGTTGGCAATGTGTGGCAGGCATTGTACAGTGTGCATCTGTGGGCAATGTGTGGCATGCATGCTGTGTGTTCACACAGTGGGCAGTGTATGTGTGCGTGGTAAGTGCACGTGTGGTGCGCAGTGTGTAGCTGTGGGCACTGTCCTGTGTGCATGGTGTGTAGCTGGGTGCAGGGTGTGTGCGTGTGTGTGTGTAGCTGTGCGGTGTGCAGTGTCTAGTGTCTGTGTGCAGTGTGCAGTGCACCATGTATAGTGTGTGTGTGTGTGTGCGCGCGCAGTGTGTAGCTGTGTGGTGAGGTGTGCAGTATGAGTGTGTGCGGTGTGCAATGTGTAGCTGTGTGGTGTGCAGTGTCCGCACAGCGTGTAGCTGTGTGGTGTGTAGTGTGTGTGCACATGATATGTTGGGGTGTGGTGTGTAGTGTGTGTGTAGCTGTATTGTGTTTGTGTGTGTGTGCGTGCGCACGTGGTGCGCGGTGTGTAGCTATGGGGTGTGGTGTGTAGTGTGTGTGTAGCTGTATTGTGTTTGTGTGTGTGTGCGTGCGCACGTGGTGCGCGGTGTGTAGCTATGGGGTGTGTGGTGACTGCTGGTGCAGTGTGTAGCTGTGTAGTGTGCGGTGTGTGTGTGTGTGCAGTGTGTAGCTGTCTGGTGTGAGGTGTGTGTGTGCACAGTGCGCGGTGTGTGTGGTGTCTGTAGCTGTGTGGTGTGTGTGTGTCTGTGTGCACGGTGTGTGTGGTATCTGTAGCTGTGTGCACAGTGTGTGTGCATGGTGCACATTGTGTGTGGTGTCTGTAGCTGTGTGCACGGTGTGTGTGCATGGTGCACAGTGTGTGTGGTGTCTGTAGCTGTGTGGAATGTGTGTGCATGTAGCACAGTGTGTGTGGTGTCTGTAGCTGTGTGGGGTGAGTGTGTGGTGTCTGTAGCTGTGTGGGGTGTGGGTGTGCACGCTGTGTGTGGTGTCTGTAGCTGTATGTGGTGTGTGTGTGTGTGTGTGTGTGTGTGTGTGTGTGTGTGTGTGCACGATGCACAGTGTGTGTGGGGGGTGTGTGCGCGCGGTGTGTGTGGTGGCTGTAGCTGTGTGGTATGTGTGTGGTGTGTGTGTGCGCGCGCGCGGTGTGTGTGGTGTCTGTAGCTGTGTGGTGTGTGTGTGTGCGCGCGCGCGGTGTGTGTGGTGTCTGTAGCTGTGTGGTGTGTGTGTGCGCGCGCGTGGTGTGTGTGGTGTCTGTAGCTGTGTGGGGGGTGTGTGTGTGTGTGTGTGCATGGTGCGCGGTGTGTAGTTGGGGCAGCCCTGGCACCCGGCCGGCCATGGCACATGCGTCGCCGTAGCGGGGCGGAATGTGGGGCGCACTGCCCGCTGGGCCCGGAGGCCTCTCCTGCCCTGCCCAGACCTGCTCGCCTGTGGCTTATGTAAGCGGCGGAGAGGGGTGTGACGTGCTGGGCCGTGCTCCAACCACCCTCCGTGTCCTTCCTCCTAGGTGTTCCCTCCTCCTCCTCCCGGACCTGACACGGGTCCCGCCCCCCGCCCGCCTCACATCCCGCCACAACCGCAGCCCAGCCGTGTCTCCGCAGCCAGCCTCCCGGAGAAGGACACGGGTGCCAGAGCTCCTGGCCGGGGGCCAGCGCCTTCCCAGCGCCCCCAGCAGGCACGGAAGGGACCCAGCTGAGCCTGAACTGCCCGCCGGAATCCCACAGCTCCTAGCGGAACGGCGGCTCCTCCAGGCGCCTAGAAGATGGTCCACAGGTCCCCAATGTACCCACTGGTGCCCGAGGGTGCCCATCGTGGCTTGTCGGTCACAGCTGGAGGGCCACTCACAGCAGCAGCTTGCCCGGCCACCGGGCTTGTTAACTGCTTGGGCTGAGGAGCTAGCGAGAATCGTCTGTTCCAGTGGCAGAGATCGGGGGTGCATTATCCCCCTGGCAGAGATCTAGGGCAAGTGTCCCAGTGGCAGACGTCTGTGGACCCATAACCTGGTGGCAGAGATTTGGGGCACGCTATCCCCCTGGCAGAGATCTGGGGGGCGTTTTCCCTGTGGCAGAGATCCAGAGTGTAGTGTCCCGGAGGCAGACGTCTGTGGACCTATATCCCCGTGACAGAGATCTGGGGCGCAGTGTCCCGGTGGCAGACGTCTGTGGACCCATATCCCCGTGGCAGAGATCCAGGGTGCAGTGTCCCGGTGGCAGACATTTGTGGACCCATATCCCTGTGGCAGAGATCCAGGGTGCAGTGTCCCGGTGGCAGATGTCTGTGGACCCATATCCCTGTGGCAGAGATCTGGGGTGTGTTATCCCTGTGGCAGAGATCCAGGGTGCAGTGTCCTGGTGGCAGACGTCTGTGGACCCATATCCTGGTGGCGGAGACCCACGGGTGAGTTCTTGAGCCATCTCTAACCTCAGCGTCCCGACCCTTCCCCGGCGACCGTCCTGGGCTCTCTGAGGACGCTGAAGGAATATCGAGGGTCAGAGCTGGCGTGACCTGGGTTCTATTTCTGGCCCTGCGATGGAGGGTCTCCGCTCGTCCGCCCAGTGCGTGGCTGGGGGCGTCCCCCCGGAGGGCGCGATGCAGCGGGCTCGGGCGCTGAAGGGCAAAGCCAGCGCCAGCTGCCGGCGCAAGCGGGAGTTCATCTCGGACGAGAAGAAGGACGCCAGCTACTGGGAGAAGCGCCGGAAGAACAACGAGGCGGCCAAGCGCTCGCGGGAGAAGCGGCGCTTCAACGACCTGGTGCTGGAGAGCCGGGTGCTGGCGCTCAACGAGGAGAACCTGCGCCTCAAGACGGAGCTGCTCCAGCTCAAGCTGCGCTTCGGGCTCCTCAGCACCGCCGCCTTCGTGGAGAAGAGCCAGCAGCTCAGCGCTGCCAGCCGGGAGCGCTGCGGGGGCAACAGTGGCTACTCCAGCGCCTCCTCCCGGGCCCAGCACTCGGAGGACTCGTCCGAGACGGAGCAGTCTGGCCGGGACGCTGCCGGAGCCAAATACTCGCTGCGGGGCTCCCTCTCCGACATGTCCGACGGCTCCTCCCGGGACAGCCCGCTGCCGCGGACGCCGGGGGAGGCGCAGGCCGTGAGCCGGGCCCGGGGGGATGACGGGGCGCTGCGCCCCCCCGACCCCCAGGCCCCGGCCTCACGGGGTGTCATCCTCTTCAGCGCCAACGGCTTCACCGCGGTGGAGCCGCCCCGAGACTGGGGGGTGCCGGAGCAGGGGGACGGGGCCGAGGAGGAAGAAGAGGAGAAGGCCCTGGGGAGCTATGCCCAGCAGATACCCGGGGGTCACCATGGCGACTGTGAGGCCTATTGCCAGCAGGGGGAGCTGCAGGGCCCCCCCGAGCCGTATGGCTGCCCACGGGCCAAGGGCTACGGCACCCCTGCTGGCTTCTGTGGGGAGGAGGCGGCGCGGGAGGCCAGGCCGGAGCCCACAGAGATGGTGGCCGAGCCGAGTTCCCCCTTCGCAGTTTACTCCAGCGAGGAGAGTGGGGAGGAGGTCGACTGGGGGTGCCTGCCCGCCCCCTACCCGCCCGCCCCGGACGTCAAGCTGGCCGCTCTGCCCCACAAGCTGCGCCTCAAGTGCCGGGCCCACAGCAGCGGTGGCCAGGACCTGGGCCCTGAGCCTGGTGCCACCGGCTGCCAGCCAGAGGCGCCAGCTGACTGGTCGAGTGAGAGGCACGAGGAGATGGCGGCCCTGGTGCGGCAGGCACTGCTCCTCAACGGGCACCCCCCCGCCGCAGGCGCCGTGGACAGACTCCTCTACTGCAGCCCCCTGCCCCCCTCAAACAGGCCGGAGCCTGGGGACTTCGCCGGCGGGTGGAGGGGCAGTTGCCACGATGAGAGTGCCAGGCCCATATGAACGGTGCCCTATAGCGGGGCACGGCCCTTGAACAGCCACTGCCTGGGCAGGTGATGTGGACAAAGCCGACACTGACTGTCCTGCTGGGCCCGGGGATCTGCCCAGCTGGGATCTGGTGAGCAGAGAGATCCCTGTTCTGCTGGGCCCGGGGATCTGCCCAGCTGGGATCTGGTGAGCAGAGAGATCCCTGTCCTGCTGGGCCCAGGGATCTGCCCGGCTGGGATCTGGTGAGCAGCGAGATCCCTGTCCTGCTGGGCCCGGGGATCTGCCCAGCTGGGATCTGGTGAGCAGAGAGATCCCTGTTCTGCTGAGCCCGGGGATCTGGAGAGCAGCAGGTTCCACTTGGCTGAACTCACAGATTTGGGAGCTGTTGGACGGTTCCCACCAAGCTGAGGTCTGAGCCCCATGTGCTGGGTGGGGCTGGCCTTGCAGAGAGAGGACCAAGCAGGATCTCCCCATCCCCCCACCCCCTTGGCTTTGGAGCCCCCAGGATGGTGACAGCGGGGTGCAGCCAGGGCCTGGGACCAGCAGCCTCCTTCGCACTGGGACTGTCTCACCAGCAATGCCGCCAGCCAGCTGTGTTGATGCCACTGGGATTCCGGGGGGGGGAATTTTTTGAGTCGGGAAACATTTGATGAAAATAAAACTGCATCTTTAAAAAAAAAATCCAAATAAATGTCCCCAAAAGATTTTTCCAAAGTGCTATGGAGCCGCTGTGGGGGGAGGGTGTGGAATGAGGCAAGGAAAGAAAGTTGGATGGATGGATGGATATGTATGGAAGGAGGAAAATAGATGGATAGAGGGGGTGTATGGGGATGGATGGATAGATAGAGGGGGTGTATGGGGATGGATGGATAGATAGAGGGGGTGTGGCGATAGGGTGTACAGGGATGGATAGAGGGGGTGTATGGGGATGGGTGAATGGATAGAGGGGGATGTAGCAATAGGGTGTATGGGGATGGATGGATAGATAGAGGGGGTGTATGGGGATGGATGGATAGATAGAGGGGGTGTGGCGATAGGGTGTACGGGGATGGATAGATCGAGGGGGTGTATGTGGATGGATAGGGAGGTGTGTATGGCATTGGATGGATGGATAGATTGCAGGGGTGCATGGGGATAGACAGAGAGGAAAGTGTATGGGGATGGATGGATGGGTATGTGGGAGCATGGATGGATGGTTACATAGGGGAGGAGTGGTACAAGCTGCACACCCTTGGCTGCTGGAGGAGTTGGGGTGGAGCCAGGAGGGGGCGCTGTGCTTGCAGGTGGTGGCTGGTCCATACGAGGTGAGTCTCGGACACCATGCCTCCCCCTGTTTTCAGAAGAGGGGGTCTGGGTCTGGTTTTTGCTCCCCATCCCCTTTTGAGGCTTCAGATTAAGGGGGCCCACATGTTAAGAATCGAGGGGCTCTGCAGCCTGAACCCTTGGTGATGGGGGTTAGAACAACTGTACCGTGAGGTATACCCCAATCCCCCCCCAGTACCCAGGGGACAGCATTGAGCCGTGCCCTGGGACTCAGATACCCACTGCAGCGAGAAGGGTGTAACCAGGAGACATGTGAGGAAGCATGGTAGTGCTGCCTAATGGTCTGAGTGCAGGCCAAAGAGCCAGGACTCGGGTTCAATCCTTGGCTCATGAAGTAGAACCCAGGAGTCCTGGCTCCCAGCTCCCCTTCTGCTCTAACCACTAGACCCCACTCCCCTCCCAGAGCCAGGAGTCTCCCTATGGCAGCCTCAGCCGGCAGGGGAGGAGGGGTGCTGGCAGGAGGCACTGTGTGGTGCGTGTGTGGGGGGCAGGTAGGGGGCATCTCTCCCTGCCGCTGCTCCCCTGGTACTGTGGTTACTATCTGGGCAGCACCGGGCCTGGCTGGCATCTCAGCATTAGTAGGTCAGGCAGCTAAAGTAGGGCAGCGCCAGCACCCTGAGGGCACCCGCATCAGCAGCTATAATTGATAGCGCGGGGGCGGGAGCGTCCGGTGCAAGCCACAGGGGTTGGGGTGAGGGGTGAGTGCCTGTGTGGGTCAAGGGAGCATCCCAATTCTCCAGGGGAAGGAGGGGTGGTGAGGGCCTGGGGATAGACGGCGGGGTACGTCCCACACAAAATATCCTACAGAAACACAAAATACAGATAACACAACTCACAGATCCAACAATCCCCTATGCAAAATAGCAGAGACAAAACACCACGTACACACACACAAAACGACACACAAAAGCACCAAAACACCATGCTGACAAATACACAACACAAAGGCACAACAACACACACACACAAAACAGCAACTATGCAAAATACACACACACACACCACAGACAAAATAAATCAGTGCAAAAAAACACACATGCTCATGAAAATAATACATGTAGACACAAAATAATTCAACCACACACACAGCACAGACAAAAACAATGCACATGAAACACATTCATGTGAAAAAACACATACAGCTGCACACACACACACACACACACACATATGCATGCAGTGCGCACAACGTAACACAACCAACCCCCCCCACATGACACACAGACATAGTGCATCACGGACACACAGCACCCATTCCCCCTCTCCAGCTCTTGGAGGAGGGGGTGAATACAGCCCTGGGGACCCCCCCCTTACAGGGACATTGCACCCCAAATCCTGCTCACTCTGGGAGGTCAGCTAGAGAGCGGGGGGGGGGAACCCCAATCCCACTGCACTGGGCCTAGGGGAGAGGGCCAGGCCAGGGCCCTATCCAGCTTCCTGGCTAGACTTGGGGCGGAGGCTGTGGCCCAGCCCCACACACATAAGAACTTGTGTGTGGAGCAGGGGGGCAGCCCAAGGGGTCCAGGAGATAAGTGCTCCCCTCCCAGTGCTGGGGATAGAACCCAGAGTCCTGCTCCTAGACCCCCCCATCCCTGAGAACAGACAGGCTCAGAGCTGCCTGTGTCCCCATATTGCTCCTGCCCTGGAAAAGCCGAGTTTCCCCCCCAAGTCAGGGCAGGATAATCCCCGATTAACGTGGGCCGGAAGAAAGCACCAGCGAAAGTAGGTCATGAGCTCCCCGCCCCCCCGGCGGCTGGGCTCCTGCTTGGCACCACCAGTGCCCGACCTGTTGCCATGGCAGTCCCTTCGCATCCTAGCCACTGGGAGGGAGGTTTCATGGCGGGGGGCCTGTGATGCTGCAGTGGGAGATGGGGCACCGGGGTCTCATAGGATGCAATAGTGGGGTTGTGATTCTGGGGTGCAGAGCAGGGATTCCCATGATGCTGGGGGCCCATGGGATGCTATAGGGGGCATGGGGCCCCCTGTGATGCTGCAGGGTGGATGGGGGCCACTACCATAATCCCGCTCTGGTGCCCCAATGCACCCTGGGAGGGTCCCCTCGTGGCCTCCCCCGCTGCTGGGGCTCTTGGTTCTGAGCTCCTAGCCATTGACGGGACAGGGGGGCAGGGGGGATGCATGCGGGGGAGGGGGAACTGGGCTCATGGGACTACACTCCCCTCCACGAGCTGGGCTGGAACCCAGGAGTCCTGCCTCCCACCCCACCCTTGCCTCGCTCCTCTAACTGCTAGACTCCACTGCCCTCCCAGACCTGGGGATAGAACCCAGGAGTCCTGGCCCTGCTCTGTTTGACCTTGGCCCTTCAGGTCCTGGGCTCAGAGAAGGATGGACACAGCCCTGGGAGCGGGGGAGTCCTCAGCACTAGGGTGGGAACAGAGATGCCACCTCTGGCCTGCGGCTGAAGAGGGGAATGTGCCCCCAACCGACCGCCCACAGATATTCTATGAACTGGGAGAGGACAGGGGTGTCTAGTGGTTAGTGCGTGTGTGTGTGGTGGGGGGGACGGGCTGGGAGTCAGGACTCCTGGTATCTAGTCGAGGCTCTGGGAGGGGAGTGGGGGTTAGTGGTCAGAGCGGGGGTGTGGGATAGATTGGGGGAGCCCCCAGGGCTCAGGGAGACAGTGGGCCTGGACGCCTGCCCCACTGCCGAGAGCCAGGCATTGGAGGGGGACACTGGTTCATGGGTCACACGAGTGCCCAGTCCTGGCCCTTTTGACCCATGGCAGGTTCATCCTGGGGCGGGCGGAGCCAGTGGGGGAGGCTGCAGGGTTTGTGCCAGAAGGCCCTCGCCAAGGGGTAGGTGACACAGAGCTCACCAGCCACCCTGGAGCAGCACCCACCCTGACCTGGAAAGGGGCACGAGGTCTGGGGCAGCCCCACAGCGGAGCTTGTTGGTGGAGGGGTTCCCACTGGTGCCAAGGAAGCTGGGGATCCTCTTTGGGCCATCTCAGCTCGGGGGTGGTGGTTCTCAGGAAGGGGAGTTTGGGGCAGCAAGGGAGTGTGTGTGTGGGGGGGTCTCAGTTGGGGGGGATTTGGGATGTTGGGATGACAGATGGAGTTGGGGGACCTACAGCTGGATCCAGACCCTCACACCTCAGGCCTCAAATGGGCTGAACCAGAACCCCCAGGCTGGGCCGGGTGGCGGATCAGAACCCGCGGCTGCTGCCCCATGGGCGGGTGGGGGTGACTCTGCCATGACACCTTTGGCCCATTTCCTCGGGCCTGGCCCTTGTGAGCCCAGACTCACGTGAACGCAGCTGGTCACACCAGCCCATACAGAACTGGCAACGCCCAGCCCCACGGGCAGCTGGTTCGGGGCCAGGGCTGTGCAGGGGGCCTGGCGTGGGGCCAGAGCAGAACCAGGAGTCAATGGGGCATGAGATCCAGGTGGCACGTGGCGGCTGGGGGCGAGGGTCTGATCCGGGAGGCGGGGGGGGGGGCTCAGAACTGGCTCCTGCCTCCCTGTAATAGTAATTAATGCTGTTTATGGGTGGGGTCCCTCGATTTCACCCAGGCAGGCTGATGGGTTCCCCCACCCGATCACCAACCAGTGCCACGACACCCTCCCACAGGGCGAGTGCAGGGAGGAGCCGAATGCCTTGGGGGTGTGGGGGATGAAGGAAAACAGGAGGCCCAAGTGGGGGGTGCAGTTGGGGAGGGTCTCAAGTGGGGTGTGGCTGTAGGTGCTGACCCCCACCCCAATTCAATCTTCCAGTTAGTGCCCCCATTCTGTTTTATGGGGGGCATGGGGCAAGCAGGCTGAACCCCATCCAGTCAATGCAGCAGATGGTGGGGGGGCATGTTGGGAAGCCCCCCCCACCGATCATGCAGTGAGGAGGGTTGTCGGGGGGGACATGATGCTGCAACAGGTGCAGGGGGAACAATCGACCCCAGATAATGCAGCAGGGGAAGGGCTGACTATGTAGACACCCCCCCACACACACACACACAATGACACACCACACCAGGGGGGTGATATGTGCTGTACAGTCTTTATTATTACATGAGCACACGGTTGCTTTAGGACCCACTTGAGGGCTGGACATAGTGTGTCCCTGTTCCCCCCCACCACACCCAAGATCTCCTGGGCAGCCAATGCCCCCACCTGTGGGGCTCTCTCATATACATGGGGGGCTCTGGAGTGGGGGGGGGGCGGGAACTCACCCCTGCCCCATAGTCATAGTGTTTAGGGATTATAGCACCTTTCTTTGGGGGGGGGGGAAGTATAAGGGATAATCCCCCCACACACACCATCCCCCTCCTTGGTTATCACCTGGCCCAGCCTGGGGCAGCACCGTTGCTGGGGACCCCCCAGCTCTCATTCTGCTGTCTGACCCACCAGGCTGGAGCGGGGCCTGGTGACCCCGTTCTGTGAGGAACCCCGCCCCCCCAAGTCCTGGGGGGGGATGGCTCCCACTGGGAAAGGCGTCCCCTGCTGGTCCCTATGCGGGGGGGGGAGTGCACAGGCCATGGGGGGAGAACATGTGAATGTGTGTGAGCAGGGTGCCCATGGCATGCAGGGTCCATTAAGGCTTGGTTGGTGGGGAAATATGGGTGGGGGGGTGAGACATAGATGCCCCCCCCGTCCCTGCATGGGCTGTGTGAGGCCCCCCAACAGCTCGATTTGCTCTCAGGGCAGCACCGGGCATTTGCATAGTGAGAACCGTGCCCATCAGGGACGCCCCCCCCCGCACCAGGGCACATGACGGGGGGGAGGGGTGGGGCAGCATCAGCAACGGGGGGGGCACGCTGCCATGATGATGTCATCACACAGCCAGGGTTGGTCTGATGATATCACCAACACCCAGTAGCGAGGGGCAATGCCCAAGGGTGGAGCTTGATACCATCAACAGTGCACTAGGCACCTTGATGACATCACACAAGCACCTTGATGACATCACACAAGCAGCCATGGCTTGATGCCATCATCATGCCAGCATGGGGGTGGGGGGGGCGCTGTGGTCCCCAGGCTGGGCCATGCCCTTGCAGCACCATTGGCTGCCTGTTGATGACATCACCGGCCACCTGATGATGCTACAATGGCTGCTCAGTGACCTCAGCAAGCCAGGCCCCAGATTGGCTCCGGCCCGCTGGTTGCCATGGCGAAGTATAAAAAGGATGTGGCGGGGGGGGGGGGGTGACAGGCCAGGAACTGCCCGTCCCCAATCCCTGGAAGGCGCCAGAGCAAGCTCCCCACCCCCACCCCCAGGGGTTCTGGGGACCAGTTAACCCTTCCCTGACTGGGGCCATGGCAAGGAACCTGGTGTGGGGGGGGGGGAATCACAGTATTAACCCTTCAGTGTACGTGGTATTCTTGCGCGTATATATTATATATATATATGTATAGATACTTTACACAGGACATGCCATTCACTGGGGGATTACAATGGGGCGCTGCCGCCACTCCCCCATGAACCGGGGGTGGGGGGTCCTCCTGGCTCGGTGCTCCTCACCCCACCGATGGAAGCAGCTGTGACGGGGGAGGAGGGCTTTGTGTAACCCCCATACCCACCTCCCCACAGACGAGAGTCCTTTTGGGGGGACAGCAGAGGGGACCCCCCGACCATGTCTCCCAAAATTCAGAGGTGTCGCCCTGTTTTCCTGCAGGGCGTGTACACTCCAGGGGGGCACCCTGCCCCCCCCGGCCCATTCTTCTCAGTGTCCCGCCCCATTTTTCTCCACAGCGGCAGGGGGTGGGACTTGGGGGGCAGGGACCGCCCCCGCCGGCAGCATCACTCCCAGCGTCTTTGCCTCAACCAGGCCCTTCCGGGGGGGGGCCAGCCCATTCTTGGAACCCTCAGGGCAGGGGCCTTTGGGGAAGGGGGGCTTGGCTCGGAGCCCCAGGGTGGTGTGCTCCTCCACCACCTCCAGGATCAACTTCTCCTTGGGGAAGCCAGCCTGGTTCTGGGGACACTTGGGGGGCTGCCGGCCCTGGCCCCCCTCGGCCTTCCTCTCCCACAGCCCCTGCCCGGCGGCGCTCCCCTGGGGCTCCACCACCAGGGGCAGGGGCCCACGCGGCGCCCCCTCTGCCTCGCCCCTCCTGCCCAGCTCATGCTCCTGCACCGGGCTCAAGGCTTTGGCCGGGGGCCGGGCGGGAGCGGCAAAGGCTTCTTCAGTCTGAACCCCCTGGTGTCTCCTGACGCCCCCCGCCGGGTCGCGGGGACTGCCGGCCACCTCGGTGCAGGCCAGGCCTTCCTTGGGGCCTGTCTGGCCCCCGCCGGCCGTGCCTGCCGCCTCCCCGGCTCCGAAGCTGAGGGCCAACTCCTGCCGGCCCAGCCGCCGGGCGGCTACCTGCCTGCCAGCCCCGTCGCCGGCCCCCGGGCTCTCGCCGTCCGACTCGGCCAGGCTCTGCAGGCCGGCCTCGGGGTGGAAGTCCTTGCGGTAGTCGGCATGCGTCACCTCCAGGCTGTGTTTGCGCACGGCCCCCTTCTTCTCCGAGCCCAGGGGCGAGCCCAGCTTCTCGGCCGACTGCACCCGCTTGAGCAGGGGCGAGCGGGGCGGCTCGGCGCTCTTGGGCCGGGGCCGGCCCACGGGCGGGGAGGAGTGCAGCTTGGCGGGGAAGCTCTGGGTGGTGTGGGAGCTGCCCACCGTGTGGCCGGGCAGCGGGGGGGGGTGAGGACTGGGTGGGCGAGGGGGTGTGGGCCAGGGGCGAGAGTGGGATGTTGCCGGCCGACTTGCAGCGGGCCGAGCGGTACTGGCGGTGCAGCTTGGGCGACAGGCCGTGCAGGGTGCTGGGCCGGATGTGGTGGGAGGAGGTGGCTGGGGAGTTGGGGGTGCTGGCGGCTGGGGAGCTGCTCTGGGACGAGGCACCTGCAGAGAGAGGAGACCAGGAGAGGGGTGAGATCCCGGAGTGGGGGGGCTCGGACCCCTGGAGACCAGGGCCTCTGAACGCCCTGAGGGGGGCAGCCCAGGGGGAGAACCGTCACACAGCCCCCCTCCCACAGCCTGATCCACCCTACATCCTGGGGGGGAAGTCCTGGAGGAGCCCACCCCATGGCATACAGGCTGTTTCAGCCTGCCCTGGGTCAGCAGAAGTGGGGAGAGCTCTCCCTGCCCCCACCATCACTGGATTGACAGATGAGTGGGATGTGGCTACCCCCTGGATGGATGGATGGATGGATGGATGGATGGATGGGCAGACAGACAAGGGGGAATGGGGCTGCCTCCCAATGGATGGATGGACAGACAAGTTGGATAGGGCTGCCCCCCCGATGGATGGACAGACAGACAAGTGGGATGGGGCTGCCCCACGGATGGATGGATGGATGGATGGACGGACAGACGAGTGGGATGGGGCTGCCCCCCCGATGGATGGATGGACAGACAGACGAGTGGGATGGGGCTGCCGCCCCGATGGATGGAGGGACAGACAGACGAGTGGGATGGGGCTGCCCTCCTGATGGATGGATGGATGGACAGACAGACGAGTGGGATGGGGCTGCCCTCCTGATGGATGGATGGATGGATGGATGGACAGACAGACAAGTGGGATAGAGCTGCCCCCGATGGATGGATGGATGGACAGACAGACGAGTGGGATGGGGCTGCCTCCCAATGGATGGCTGCCCCCCCGGATGGATGGATGGACAGACAGACGAGTGGGATGGGACTGCCCCCTCGATGGATGGATGGATGGACAGACAGACGAGTGGGATGGGGTTGCCCCCCGGATGGATGGACAGATGAGTGGGATGTGCCCCCCACAGTTCTCTTGGAGCACTGAGCTCACCCCATATCTCTAGTTGCTGGAGCTTTGGGCCTGGATCCCCCTCGCTCTTCTGGCCCCCTGCCCATGGGCACCGGCTGACGCGAGGGCACAGTGCCTGGGCAGGGGAGATGCACCCTGACAGAGCCAGGGCCTGGAGGGGCTTGAACGGGGTTGGGGCATCACCTGGTGGAGGGAGCAGCCCTTGCAGCCCAAGGACGCCCCAGAAGTTCCACCACCCCTAAATCCAGCCCCACACCTGCTCCCCCCACCCCCACGAGAGGGACAGAACCTGACTCACGGACGCAGGAAGGTGGCTGTGATGCCCCCCAACTCACCTGCACCATGCCTTTTGGTATGGGGGGCAGGGATGAGGCGGTAACAGAGAACCCGCCATGTCCCTGCCTCCCCCACTCCCTCCTGGTGATCCCTTGCAGGTGTGCCCTCCTGCCGTGCCCCCAGCCCCGATCTGCTGTGCCCCCTCAGCCATGCTCCCTGCTCACCCCATAGTGCAGCCCCACGGTGCCCCACCCCCAGCCCACCCCAGGGTGTCCCCTGTCCCCCAGTGCCCCCCGTGGTGCCCCCTGGCCCCACACCCTCTGCCCTCCACAGCCCTCATGGTGCCCTCTGCCCCCACACCCTCTGCCCCCCACAGCCCCCATGGTGCCCCCTGCCCCCACACCGTCTGCCCCCCCAGTGCCCCAATGCTGCCCCACATCCAGTACCGAGGTAGGCAGAGTCGGGGGTGGCGCGCAGGCTCTGGGTGGGCGAGCGGGCGCTCAGGCTGTGGGTGGGCGAGCCGGGCAGGCTGTCGCTGGAGGAGAGCGAGCGGCTGAGCGAGGAGAGGCTGCGGCTGGTGTGGAGCAAGTTGGCTTGTTTGGTGATTTTCCGGAAGAGCGAGCTGCGCTTCTTGCTGCGGGGAGAGGATCAGTGCTGGGGGGGATCCCCCAGCACCCCTCCTTCCCCCAGGCCCCCCTCCTGTTCCCCTCGCTCCCCTCCTTCCCCTGCCTCGGCACCCCTCCTGTCCCCCCCAGCACCTCTCTTCCCCCAGCCCCCGCTCCTGTCCCCCCCAGCACCCCTCCTTCCCCCGCGTCGGCACCCCCTGCTGTGCCCCCCACCCCAGCACCCCTCCTTCCCCCGGCCCCAGTACCCCTTCCTGCCCCCTGCCACCCCGGCACCCCTTCCTGCCCCCAACCCAAGGACCCCTCCCCCCCGCCCCAGCGTCCCCTCCTGTCCCCCCTCCCCAGGCACCCCTTCCTGCCCCCCACCTCTCCTGCCCCTCCTTGCTGACACTCCTCTTGTTCCTCCGCGCCATCTTGGATTTGTAGCTGCTCTTGCGGGCTGGCCCGACGCGGATGGACGTGTTCTCGAAGGGCGTCGTGGTCACCATCACTTTGTTCCCGCTCTGCATGAGAGATGGGCCACGTGAGTGTGGGGGAGCAGGAAACAACCCCCCCCGCCCCATCCACATTAGCCAAGGCCTGCCTCCGGCCCGGGGCCATGTGGGCGGCACCTGGGGGCACAGTTGGGCTCCATGCGCAACGGTGGGGCAGGGGCTTGGCATCAGGCCCCTGTCCCAGCATGCACTGCTCCCCGGCAGGGCACGAGGCCCCTGTCCCAGCATGCACTGCTTCCAGGCAGGCGTGAGGCCCCTTTCCCAGCATGCACCACTGCCCAATGGGGTGCAAGGCCCCTGTCCCAGCATGCACCACTCCCCAACACTTACCTTCAAGATGAGCTCTACCACCTCCGTGTGCACCAGCCCGTGCACCGGCTCCCCGTTGACGTGGGTGATGAGGTCCCCGGCGCAGAGACCCGCCTCGTGGGCAGGGCCCCCCTCCTCCACATGCTGCCGGGCAGGGGGCAGGTGTCAGGGCTGGCCCGTGCTGCTTACCCACAATGCAACGCCCCAACCAAAGGCGCAGGGCCCCTCCCAGAATGCAACACTCTACCCAGCGCTTTAGAGCCTTTACCCACAATGCACCTCCCCCGCCCAAGGATGGTGTTAGAGCTGTACCCGAATGCCCTGCCCCCAGCCTTTCCCAGCATGCCCTGCCCCCAAGTGGGCACAAGACCCCTCTCCCAGTATACCCTGCTCCCCTGTGGGGTGTAAGATCCCTTTCACAGCATGCACTGCCCCCCATGGGACACGGGGCCCCTCGCCCGGCCCGCACTGCCCCCCATGGGGCATGAAGCCCCTCGCCCAGCCCACACTACCCCCCATGGGGCATGAAGCCCCTCACCCGGCCTGCACTGCCCCCTATGGGGCAAGGGGCCCCTCGCCCAGCCCGCACTGCCCCCCATGGGGCACATAGCCCCTTGCCCGGCCCGCACTGCCCCCCATGGGCGCGGGGCCCCTCGCCCGGCCGGGCCGTACCCAGACGATGTGGTGCACGCTGTAGACATCGCTGTCGCCCATGTAGACGCGGATGGCACGCAGCGTGAAGCCGTACTTCTTGCCAGAGCGCTGGATTGTGATGGGCGAGCGCAGGATGGTGACGGCGGGCGAGTAGTCACGGCTCGGCGAGGAGTCCCGCGAGGATGGGTTGGAGGAGAGGGAGCGGGGCGACATGGGGCTGGCCAGGGGGGAGCTGCCATGCTGTTCCACTGCAGAGAGACAGGGTGAGTGAGACCAGCATGGTCCCCCTGGGGCCCTGCCAAGAGAATCCAGGAATCCTGAGCCCCAGCCTCCCTGTTCTAACCAATAGGCCCCACTCCCGTCCGAGAGCCAGGGACTGAACCCAGGAGTCCTGCTCTCCAGGGTGCAGGACCTCTGGGAATCATGACAGGCAGCTTGGTGGGGTTAGGCGGTATCAGTGGGGGGTACCCGTGGGGATCGTGATGGACAAAGCGGGGGGATCCGGGGGGTAGCTGTGAGGATCATGACGGACAGGGCAGAGATATCTGGGAGGTACCTGTGAGGATCATGACGGACAGGTCAGGGGGAACCGGGGGGCTACCTGTGGGGATCATGACGGACAGGGCTGGGGGGTACCTGGGGGATTGTGACAGACAGGGCAGGGGGAGGCCAGGGGGGTATCTGTGGGGATCGTGACAGACAGGGCCGGGGGGGTCCTCTGGTGATCATGACAGGCAGCTTGGTGGGGTTAGGAGGTATCAGTGGGGGGGTATCTGCGGGGATTGTGAAGGACAGGGCAGGGGGGCCGGGAGGAAACTGTGGGGATCGCGACAGACAAGGCAGGGGGGCCGGGGGGTACCTGTGGGGATCGCGATGGACACGGCAGGGGAGTTAGGAGGGATCAGTGGGGGGCTACCTGTGGGGATTGTGACAGACAGGGCTGGGGGGTACCTGTGGGGATCGTGACGGACAGGGCGGGGGGGCCGGAGGGTACCTGTGGGGATCGTGAAGGACAGGGCGGGGGGGGCCGGGAGGTAACTGTGGGGATCACGACGGACAGGGCAGGGGGACCGGGGGGTACCTGTGGGGATCGCGATGGACAGGGCGGGGGAGTTAGGAGGGATCAGTGGGGGGGTATCTGTGGGGATCGTGACGGACAGGGCTGGGGAGTACCTGTGGGGATCATGACGGACAGGGCGGTGGCCGAGGCAGACTTGATGACCTTGCCCCCCGCCCGGGCGCTGCGCCGCTCGCCCGCCGACTCTCCAGACAGCTGCTGGTGCCGGGCGCGGCGTAGAACCAGGTCGCTGGTGGCCTTGGGGGTCTGGGGGTCCGTGTCCTTCGGGGCCTGGGCGTCGCCCCCTTTCACTCTATCGCCTGCGGGGAGAGACAGAGCAACGGGGTGGGGGGGCACAGGAGGGTCTCAGCCTCCTCCCTGGTACCCCTGCCGCCTGGGGGTGGGGACATGGGGCAGGGCAGCCCATGGCTCCTTACCCAGAATGCACCTCTCCACCCCACACAATGGTGGCACCATTACCCAGCATGCACTGCTCCCTCAGCAGGGACTTTGGGGGTCCTTTTCCAGAATGCACCTCTCTCTGACCCCCCGTTACATAGAGCTGGTACCCACAATATACTGCCCCCCCCAAAGCTTTCCAGCCTGTTACCCAGCATGCACCTCCCCCTGCTCTGCCTAGTGGGGCCAATGAGCGGGGGCAATTACCCAGGGTGAGGGGGAAGTTACCCTGGGGGCGGAATGCCACATTTAACCCTTTGCCTGGCTCCCCTCCCGCCTTGCTGGGAGCCCCAGGTCCTACCCACCAGCCTCGGCGTCCCTGAGGGCAGCGGGGTCTCTGGCTCCCCCCGCGCTCCCCTCCTTGCCCTCGGCCTGGGGGGCAGCTGTGGGGCCACCATTCTCCCTGGCGGGGCCCCTGGCCCGGGACTCGTCATCGTCCTCCAGCGGCGCAGCGAAGCGGCTGGTGTCCATGAGCGCAGAGAAGCGGCGCCGGGCGCCCAGCGGGGGGCTCGACTCACTCTCCAGGTACGTGTACTCCGAGGCCGAGAGGCGCTTCCTGCGGCACACACACGGGGTGAGCGGGTGAGGCCCCAAGGCCCTCCCGGAGCCAGGAGAGAACCCAGGAGCCCTGGCTCCCAGCCCCTCTGCTCTAACCACTAGCTGCCTTCCCAGAGCTGGGAATAGAACCCAGGAGTCCTGGCTCCCAGCCCCCCTGCTCTAACCACTAGACCCCCTGCCTTCCCGGAGCTGGGAATAGAACCCAGGAGTCCTGGCTCCCAGCCCCCCTGCTCTAACCACTAGCTGCCTTCCCAGAGCTGGGAATAGAACCCAGGAGTCCTGGCTCCCAGCCCCCCTGCTCTAACCACTAGACCCCCTGCCTTCCCGGAGCTGGGAATAGAACCCAGGAGTCCTGGCTCCCAGCCCCCCTGCTCTAACCACTAGCTGCCTTCCCAGAGCTGGGAATAGAACCCAGGAGTCCTGGCTCCCAGCCCCCCTGCTCTAACCACTAGACCCCCTGCCTTCCCGGAGCTGGGAATAGAACCCAGGAGTCCTGGCTCCCAGCCCCCCTGCTCTAACCACTAGCTGCCTTCCCAGAGCTGGGAATAGAACCCAGGAGTCCTGGCTCCCAGCCCCCCTGCTCTAACCACTAGACCCCCTGCCTTCCCGGAGCTGGGAATAGAACCCAGGAGTCCTGGCTCCCAGCCCCCCTGCTCTAACCACTAGACCCACTGCCTTCCCGGAGCTGGGAATAGATCCCAGGAGTCCTGGCTCCCAGCCCCCCTGCTCTAACCACTAGCTGCCTTCCCAGAGCTGGGAATAGAACCCAGGAGTCCTGGCTCCCAGCCCCCCTGCTCTAACCACTAGACCCCCTGCCTTCCCGGAGCTGGGAATAGAACCCAGGAGTCCTGGCTCCCAGCCCCCCTGCTCTAACCACTAGACCCCCTGCCTTCCCGGAGCTGGGAATAGAACCCAGGAGTCCTGGCTCCCAGCCCCCCTGCTCTAACCACTAGCTGCCTTCCCAGAGCTGGGAATAGAACCCAGGAATCCTGGCTCCCAGCCCCCCTGCTCTAACCACTAGACCCCCTGCCTTCCTGGAGCCAGCCTCTGCCAGAAGGTCTCTGGGACTGTCCCAGCAGGGGGCGCTGCAGGCTGGGATGAACTGAGGTTTCTGGGGGAGAGCCTGCCCAGCCCCCTCCTGTCCCCCTTCACCCCTCCAGGGAGCCCCCCCAGTCACCCCTCCAGGGACCCCCCCCTCACAGCTCCGGGGAGCCCCTCCCCACTCACAGCTCGGGGGAGCCGCTGCGCCAGCTCTTGTCCCGCAGGGTGAAGCTGCCCAGGCTGTCGCGCTTGCTGAGCTTCTCGTCCTTGTGCTTGTTGCTCTGGTCCCGCTTGGGGACGCCCGGGCCCTTGGGCTCGTGCTGGGAGAGGTGCTCCATGCTGCTGTACACCTGGGGGGGGCGAGGGTCAGGGCAGGCGCCGCCAGCCCCCTGGATCGCACACGTGCCGCCGGCCGCACGGCTTGCACACGCTCCCCCAGCCCCCTTGATCGCACACGCATTACCGGCCCCACGGATCACACACGCTGCCAGCCCCCTGGATCGCACACACACCACCAGCCGCATGGCTTGCACACGCACCGCCGGCCGCATGGCTTGCACACGCTCCCTCAGCCCCCTGGATCGCACATGCACCACCGGCCCTACTGATTGCACACGCATTGTAGGCCCCAAGGATCACACATGCTGCCAGCCCCCTGGATCGCACACATACCACCAGCCGCACGGCTTGCACACGCTCCCTCAGCCCCCTGGATCACACACGCGCCGCCGGCCCTACTGATCGCATATGCGCCACTGGCCACAAGGCTTGCACACACGCCGCTGGCCCCACTGATCGCACACGCACTGTCGGCCCCAAGGATCGCACACACACCGCTGGTCGCACGGCTCACACATGCACCGCCGGCCACTCGACTCGCACACACTCCCCCAGCCCCATGGATCACACACGCCACCGGCCCCACAGCTAACACACGTGCCACCAGCCCCACGGATCGCACACACGCCCCAGACTCATGGCTTGCACACACACCACCAGCCCCACGACTTGCACACACGTTCCTGGTCCCACAGATCTTATATGTGTCCCCAGACCCACGGCTCACACACACGCCTCTGGCCCCATGGATCACACACATGGCCCCACAGATCGCACATATGCCATGGATCACACACGTGTCCCTAGCCCATGGATCCCACCCACGGACCTGGCCCCACAGATACAGCACCCATGTATCCAAGTCCAACAGCTCACATAGGTCCCATGCATCACACACACCACACAGGGCGCACACACACAAACTCATCCTGCACAGCCACTGCTGCAGGTACCCCAGATGGGGCAGCCCTTTGCCCTCGGTGTTACGGGGTCCCACCTTGCTGAACCTGGGGGAGCAGGACGAGAACTGCCGGATTTCCACCGGCTCATCCTCCGTTGTGTCGTCATCGTCATAGGAGTTGATGTGGTGATACTTGTCCGAACGAGCTGCAGGGGGAAGGGAGCTAGTAATAAACAGCCCCTGCGCCCCACCCCAGAGGTGGCTGCATCTCAACACTGGATGTGGGGTCCCCATATACACAGCCCCCCACCCCATCCCACCCTAGAGGTGGCTGCATCTCAACACCGGATGTGGGGTCCCCTTATACACAACCCCCCACCCCACCCCAGAGGGGGTCCCTGATCCTGCCATTCATTCCCTGCTGCTCAAGTGCCCCCCCCCCAGCACAATGAGTTTGCAGGCTCTCAGCACGGCTCCCAGCAGGCCGGGCACCCATGGCACAGAACTCCCCTCCCCCGACTGGCGTTAATGGCACCCCAGAGAGACTAGGGATTGAATAGGCCATGGAGACCGAGGTCCCTTCTGCCCCTGGCCAGAGCCGCTGCCCGTGGGCATGGAGCGTGGGCAGCTTGCCAAGCCACTGACTAGGCAGAGAACACCAGGCCCAAACCCCCTTTAAAAGAAATGGGATGTAGAACCCCCTGGTGGCAGCATGGAAGATTGACCCCCCCCCGCCCTGCCAGAGCTGGGGATAGAACCCAAGAGTCCTGGCTTCCAGCCCCCCTGCTCTAACCACTAGACCCCACTCCCCTCCCAGAGCTGGGGATAGAACCCAGGAGTCCTGGCTCCCAGCCTCCCCCGCTCTAACCACTAGAGCCCGCTCCCCCCCAGAGCTGGGGATAGAACCCAGGAGTCCTGACTCCCAGCCTCCCCTGCTCTAACCACTAGAGCCCGCTCCCCCCCAGAGCCAGGAGAGAACCTGAGCCCCCAGACCCATGGCTCTAGCTACACAAGTCTCCTGAGCTCCAGACCCCAGGCTGGCTCATGCTTCGGCCATGGCAGGCTGCCTTGGCAGTGCCCTTGGTGGGGAGGGGTGGGCAGGAGCGGGGGGCATGGGGGGTGGCACTTGCTGTCGAAGTAGCTGGTGTCCTCCTCCGACTCCAGGTGGGGGATGAACTCGGCTTTCTGGCGCAGCAGCCCTGCCCAGTCAAGCTCCTTGAAGAAGTTGTGTTGCTTCACCTCGAACGCGCCACCTGCGGAGACCAACCCCCACCAGGGCGGGGTGTCAGGGAGGGGGAGCCCGGGGAGCAGGGCCCTTGGCTGGGGGCAGGCAGAGCTGCTTGGGCCCACGGCTGCTGGGCACCAGCCCGGCTATAGTGGCCAAAGGCTGCCATCAGCACCGGGGCACTGGAAGTGGGGGCGGGCACCTGGGGGGGAGGGGCTCTGGGGCATCAGAGATGCGGGGGGCATAAGGTTGGGGGGGAGGAGTTCTTGGGTGTCAGAGATGTAGGGGGCACAAGCCTGGGGGGAGGGGCTCTGGGGCATCAGAGATGCGGGGGGCACAAGGCTGGGGGTTACACCACGGCATTAGCTGAGCGGGGCCCATGGCTGTAGCAGGTCCATGGTGCAATGGTCCTGGCCCCGGGCCCAAGAGCCCGTCCCCAGCTGGGCCCTGTGGGGGGGGGCAGCTTCTTACCGGCCCCCAGGCGGACGAGCGGGTCGGTCTGCAGCAGGCAGGAGACGAGGTGTTGGACGTCCATGGGCAGGGCCTCCTCCCCATCCGGCCACAGGATGTCGTCTGGGGAGAGGGTTAGATGGGGGCAGGGTCAGAGTTGGACCCCAAACTCAGCCCCACCCCCAAACTCAGCCCCACCCCAACCCTTCCCCAAACTCAGCCCCACCCCTGACCCTTCCCCCCCAACTCAGCCCCACCCCCAACATTTCCCCCTCAACTCAACCCCACCCCCACCCTTCCCCCCAAATTCAGCCCCACCCCCAACCTTTCCCCCCCAATCTCAGCCCCATCCCCAGCCCTTCCCACCAAATTTACACTGTCCCCTCCATGAACCTGCCCTCAAACTTTCCCCCGGCCCGAGGATGTCTGTGCCCCCCGCGCCCCCACCTACCACTGATGACCTGCCCGAAGAGCTCCTCGGGGGTGTCCCCGAAGAAGGGCACGCAGCCCACCAGGAACTCGTACAGGATGATGCCCATGGCCCACCAGTCCACCGGCTTCCCGTAGCCCTGCCGCAGGATCACCTCGGGTGCGATGTACTCAGGAGTCCCGCACACCTGCCCGGGGGCGCCCATCAGTCCTCGGCTAGTGCCCCAGCCCCCCCTGAACCCCCCACCCCGTTAGCCCTCAGCTAGTGCCCCCAGCTCCCCATATACACTGAGCCCCATCAGCTCTGGCCTAATGCCCATCCCCTGCCTGATCCCCCCATCCCCCATCGGGGCCCCTGTAGCTCCACCCCTATGGCCCCACCCACTGCAGCCCATCCCCCATAGCCCCCCATCCCCTGCCCCATGGCCTCACCTGCTTGTCCAGGAACTCACGGGCATCCTTCTCGATGTGGCCCTCGTACAGGTTGGTCGTGAGGCTCATCAGCCCCATCTTGGAGAGGCCGAAGTCCGTCAGCTTGATGTGCCCCATGGAGGTGATGAGTAGGCTGGGGGGACAACGACAGGGAGCCCCTGAGAGCGGGGGCTGGGGAAGGGTGATTCTGGGGCCCCCACCCTGCTCCTGGGTCCCAGATCACCACATTGCATGGCCCACCGCATCCTTGGGAGGAGCTAGAGGTGGCCCCAGATGGGGCTGAGGGAGGTGGATGAAAGAGCAATGGAAGAAGCTGCCTCCTTTTGGGAATAGAACCCAGGAGTCCTGCCTCCCAGCCTCCCACTCTAGCCACTAGGCCCCACTCCCCTCCCAGAGCTGGGAATAAAACCCAGGAGTCCTGGCTATCAGCCCCCCACCCTGCTCTAACCACCAGACCCTACTCCCCTCCCAGAGCTGGGCAGAGAACCCAGGCATTCTGCTCCCTGCCCCACAGGCTCCGTACTTGTCGGGTTTGAGGTCGCGGTGGACAATGCCATAGTTGTGCAGATACTCCAGGGCCAGCACAGTCTCAGCGAAGTACATCCGTGCCAGCTCCACGGGCAGGGCCCCAATGTTCTTCAGCAGCGTGGCGCAGTCCCCACCTGCCAGGGGAGCCAGGGAGACCCTGTTTATCCTGGGAGGAAGGTTCCCCTTGTACCCCTAGAGCAGGGAGCTCCCGATTCTCGAGCCCTGCTGATGGTGGGGTGCATGGAGCCCCAGACCCTCTCCAGAAATCTCAGCGTCCAGTCCCAATGTACTTAGATACTCCTGGGGGAATTCTACACCACTGCACGTGAACATAATTCATCTGCCGTGCATATTTTTATTGTTTTCCAAAGAAAATAACTTCTGCTGGAAAGTTGCTGCGGTTCCACCTTTTGCCCACCAGAGGGTGCTGTGGTGCTAGAACAGAGCAGCTGCCCCCAGCCAGCCCCAGCTGCTGATCGGGAAGAGAAAGAGCCTGCAGTACCTTCTTCACCGCACCTCTCGGGCCTGGTCAGGAGACGGCGATATGGGGAGACAGACAGTGTTGGGCACATGGGGTTGCTGGGAGATCACAGAGAGGGAATCATAAAGACTAGTGGGGGAGGACGAGCTGGGGCAGGGGCTGAATGGGAGTGGAGGCACAGGGCCACAGGAGGAGGGGGTGCAGGGCCACATGGGGGAAGGGAGTTGACTGAGTGGGGACAGGAGGAGTGGTGCAGGGACACATGGGGATGGGGGGAAGGGGTGTCTGAGCGGGGGTGGAGGGATACATGGGGACAGGGGCTGATGAGCTTGATGAATGGGAGAGGCTACGGGTCATCCAGGGTGTGCATGGGGGAAGCTCCCCAACAATCCCTCCCCCCCCAAAAAACCACCCTGTTTCATACTTTTCCCACTCATATCCAACAACCCTCCAAGATCACACCCAGGCTCCTTCCCAGCAACGACTTCCCTCTCCCTCAGCTCCTCCGTTACCCCGACTCCCCCAAGCCTTTTGCACTGCTTCTAAGAGGTGTGGGAAATATGGTTCTGTACTGTAGTTAAAATGAATTATTACTCAGAGTTCTGTATTAATATGCCTAGTAAGGAATCTGCCAAACAACATTTCCTGACTCCTTTTTGTTGTCTGTATCGTTACAGACATACACACGGAGAGGTATTTTGAAATAACTTACCAAAATAATTGAAACTGGTGTGATTATATTGCGTTATTTTGACAAATGAAATATGCAGAATTTTGTAGAATTTTAAAATATTGTGTGCAGAATTTTAAATGTTTGGCGCAGAATTCACCCAGAAGTAACTAAAATAGCCTCTCGGTGATGTCGGGTTCTCACCATGGGAAGCCTGTGCCAGGAGGATGTGAGGCAAGGCATGCACGTGCAGCTTGGCATGTCACAACATCGCCCCAGTGAAATGCAAGATGGTGCTGTCACAACACACCACCATCCTGTCCCAAGACAATGGCACCCTGGCACGCCACAGTGCCGACCCGTCACGATACCACACAAATCTACCCAGTCGGGACACGACACTGCCCCATGATGCCACAATGCCCCCCTGCCACTCTAAACCACGGCACCGTTAGGACAGAACACGGCCCTGTTGTGACACAGCAATGCCATGTCCTGCCACGAGTGTTCCCTGGCCTGATAAGGCACTGCCCTGTCATGACGCAACATCTCCCCATCACATCCCCTCATTGCAATACAACTCCACCCCGTTGAGATGCAATGCAGACCCTGCTCCGTCATGACCCAATGTCACTCTGTCCCAACACCCATCCCCCTGCCATGACATGGCATCACCCCGCTGTGCAGTCAGCACATCATGCCACGCCACCATGTCATGCTGCGCCATCCTGCAGAGGCTGAATGCCCCAACACACCACCACGTCATGACACGTCCCATCATACAGAGACAGCCTGGCCCGACACACCACCACCATGTCGTGGCCACGTCACTGCGCAGAGAGGGCAGGTCACAAGATGACACCAGCATGCTGGGACGTGTCACATTGCTACGCAGAAGGGGCACCTCACAACACAACGCCACTGTGTTGTGACACGACACACTGCTAAGGAACCCTACCACATCACAACACACCACCACCATGTTGTGACACAACACACAGCTCCATCACGTCATAACAGAACACACTGCTAAGCAGCTCCACCACATCATGACCCAACACCACCACGTTGTGACACAACACACTGCTTCGCCATGTCACAACACACTGCTAGGCAGCTCCACCACATCACAACACAACACCACCGTGTCATGACACAACACACTGCTAGGAAGCTCTACCATGTTACGACACCACCATGTTGTGACACAACACACTGCTAGGCAGCCCCACCATATCACAACACAACGCCATGAGGTTGTGACATGACACACGCTAGCCAGCCCCACCAAGGTGTGACAGTGCTGGATGGGCAGCAGAGCCAGTTTCAGGACTGCCATCGGTGTCCCCTCCCAAGGCAGGCCGTGCCGTGGCCCCCCACCCCAGGCGTGCCCCCCAGCCCGCCGTACCTTCCACGTACTCCATGACCATGCAGAGGTGGCGCTTGGTCTCAAAGGAGCAGAACATGCTGACCACGAAGGGGTTCTCGGCGAAGGTGAGGATGTCCCGCTCCACGAAGGCCTGCTGGATCTGGTTCCGCAGAATCAGGTTCTGCTTGTTGATCCTCTTCATGGCAAAGCGCTGCCGGGTCTCCTTGTGCCGCACCAAGTACACGGCCCTGAAACACAGAGCAGCGCTCGGCTCCGGCCCCAGCCACTGGTGCCAGGTGTGGACCCTGGAGTCCTGGCGCCAACCTCCCACCTCCCAATTTTAACTGCTCCCCTCCTGGGGCTGGCACAAGAACCCAGGAGTCCTGGAGCCAACCCCCCACTCCCCAACTCTAACTGCTCCCCTCCCAAGGCTGGAGTGAGAACCCAGGAGTCCTGGCACCAACCTCCCAGCCCCCAACTCTGACCGCTCCCCTCCCAGGGCTGGCGCGAGAATCCAGGAGTCCTGGAGCCAACCCCTCCAACTCTGACCACTCCCCTCCCAGGGCTGGCGCGAGAACCCAGGAGTCCTGGAGCCAACCCCCCAACTCTGACCGCTCCCCTCCCAGGGCTGGCGTGAGAACCCAGGAGTCCTGGAGCCAACCCCTCCAACTCTGACCGCTCCCCTCCTAGGGCTGGCGCGAGAACCCAGGAGTCCTGGAGCCAACCCCCACAACTCTGACCGCTCCCCTCCGAGGGCTGGCGTGAGAACCCAGGAGTCCTCGAGCCAACCCCCCAACTCTGACCGCTCCCCTCCCAGGGCTGGCGCGAGAACCTGGGCTGACTCCCAGTCCTCCCCACTCTAACCACTCAACCTCACTGCTGCCTCGGAGCTGGGATAGAACCCAGGAGTCCAGGGTTCTCCCTTCCCCCCCTCCAAGTCTCCGTGAGGCTGGGGGCGGGTTTGGGGGTGCTGATCCCTTTCTGAGAGCAGTGGGGCTGTGAGGGGAGGAGCTGGATCTCTCCTGCCTCCCCCCGACCCCCAAGGGGTGCAGGCCAATCCCGCAGGAGGGGAACCAGGTCAGGGATCAGCCCCTCCCTCAACATTCTCTCACCCATAGGCTCCATTGCTAATAAGTTTGATGGTTTCAAAGTCCCCTTCTCCGGGTGGTTTCTTGTGTTTCAGGGCAGCTCCCCGGCCCTGGAATAAATCATACACATCACTGAGGGTGGGGGTGGGAAAGGGGGAGCCCCCATCCCCCAGATCCACCCCCCATGTCAGCCCTCAGGCTCCACCAGCTCCCAGCCCCCTGCTCTAACCACTAGACCCCAACCTCCCAGAGCACCAGGTACCTGGTGTTCCCATGCTGGGCTACCACCAGCCAGGGCAGACTCGGCTTAGCGGCTGGGCACAGGGGGCTGGGGGTTGTGTTTGTGCGTGTAGCTGTGGGGCTCGGTGTCCCTGGTGGAGTGGGTCTATGGGGTGTGTTGTTTCTGGGTCTTTGTATCTATGTGTGCGTGTCTGTGTCTGTGTCCAGAGTGTGTGTTGCTTCTGGGGTTGTGTATCGGTGTGTCTCTCTCTGGGTGGGTAGGTGTTTCTGTAGCTGTGTGTGTGTGTGTGTGTACAGTGTGTGTCTCTGGGGTGTGTGTGTGTTATTTCCAGGTTGTGCCCCTGTAGGGGGTGTGATTGTGGAGGGGGGATGGCTCTGTGGGGAGTGCTGTGTTTCAAGTGTTGTGTTCTGTGATGGAGGTGGCTCCACAGGGAGTGTGAATGTCTGTATGTGTGTGTCTGGGATGGGTTGTGTTGTTCCTGAGGTTGTGAAAAGTGTGCATCTCTGTATGGGGAGATGTTGTTTCTCAGGCTGTGTCCTTCTGGGGTGTGTAACTGTCGGCAGCGTTTGGTGTTGTTTGTTTCTGGGGCTGTGGCATGTGTGCCCATGAGGAGTGTGTTTCTGGAGTAGTGTGTCTCAGCAGGGGTGTTGTTCGGGGGGTCATTTCTCTGGAGCTGTGTGACGGTGGTGAGGGTGTCTCTCCAGGATAGGTTGTGTGGGTTGATTCTGGGGTTGTGTCCCTCTAGGGTTGTGTGATTGTGCTGCATGCTGCTCTGTGTGTGTCTGGGGTGGACTGTGTTGTTTTGAGGGTTGGTTCTCGGAGGGTGTGTGACAGGGAGGGGGGGTGTCTCCTGGGTGAGTTGTGTGTGTTGTTTCTGCGGTTGCCTGTGTGCGTGTTGTTTCTGGGGCTGTGTCCCTCTAGGTGTGTGTGATTGTGTTGCACACTGTGTGTGTTTCTCTGTAAACATGTACGGGAGCGTGCGGGTGTCTGGGCATTGTGTGGCTGTGTGGGCGTGCGGTTGTGTTGCCTCTGTTGTGCGTCTGTATCTCTAAGTGGGCAAATGCATTTGTGCGTTAACAAAACGCCCCAGATGGGGCCGCGGGGACCTACCCCACGCCCTTTGCCGTACTGCCACCCAGTGGGTCCCAGCGGGATTGCGCCCATTACAGCACCTCGGGCCAGGGCTCCCCCAGGGGACTGGGGCGGTTGACACACAGAAGGGCTGTTCCAATCCCCTCCAGTAGGCGGCAGTGGAATGGCGAGTCCCCCACATTATTATGGCCCCATCAGTAGAGATCCAGAGCTGTGGGGCACCAGACCCAGCCCTCAGATGCTGCCCACTCCCCACAGCTCGGAGCCCTGATGGCCGTGTGCTGTATGTATCCCGGGGTGGGGCACTTACCTCTGTGAACTCGTCTGTCTCGGGCGTGTTGGATCCACCGCTGTCGTGTTCCTCCAGATGCACCATGTCTGGGGGGGACATCGACTGAGGAGAGGGACCACGGGAGCCAACGAAGGAAGGGGGACGCGGGCAGCCACACACACACATGCACACGGACACACGGACAGCCATGGACATACACACAGGGATATACACGCACATTCAGTCCCAGACGAGGCAGGCACGTACACACGTGTGCATGCTAACATGAATGTAATCACGTATAAGCCCACACACAGATACATGCAGTCATACAGGCACACACATGCGGGTGCAAACACACATGCCATCATACATACACATATGCAGTCACACATATGCATGTAGACACATGCGCCGAGTTGCAAATACATGCGTGTTTTCAGACACCCACGTGAATGCTAACACACATGCAGTCATAGAAATGCAAGCACAGATGCATGCCTGCTAATGCACAGAGTCACACCCCCACATGCAATCACACACACACGTATATGATAACACACATACAGTTACACACACATGCAATAACACACACATGTGCATGCTAACACACATGCAGTCACACACCCACGTGCAATCTTACACACATGAATGCTAACACGCACAGTCACACACGCACCCGCAATCACACACACATGCATGCTAAGACACATGCATGCAATCACAGACACTTGTGCAATGGCAACACGCATGCTTGCTAGCACAGGCCTGGCTGCAGAGGGCACCGGCCCCACTCCCCTGCTGGGGTTACCTGTGAAGGGGTCGCGGGTGAGGCCCAGCTGGCTGATGATGTAGCGGGGGATGTCCGTCTTCATCAGGTGCCCCTCCTTGGCATGATCCTCAGCCGCCTCCAGCAGGTGGTAAAACTCCTCGGGGTTAAACTCCTGCAAGACGCCGGCAGGGCCACCCAGCCCCGTCACTAATGGGCAGGCAGGGGGGCCACACCCCCATATAGGGACCCTGCAGGCTGGGGAGACACCCCGGGGCTCCCTTTGTGTCCGAGAGCAGGCACTGGGGAGGGGTGCCCCAACTACGGATCTGCACACGGGGAGGGCTGTTACTAGGTCAGCGAGCAGGGTGGGGGTGGGAGCGGGACCCTGGGGCTCTGCCTACACACCCGTTCCTGCTGGCAGACCAGGGACTGCCAGCCGGGAGCACAGTGGGTGGGTGCTAGTGTTTGCATCAGTCTGTATGGGCATATCAGGGGTGGGTACATGAGTGAGTGTGTGTCAGGCAGTTCTGTGCATGTGTGTATCAGGTGTTTGTGCCTTTGTGTGTTTCAGGGGTGTGGGTGTGTCAGGTCAGGCCTTGCAGGCATTTGTGCACACTTGTGTTGAGGGGTGTGTGTGTGTTGGAGTGTCACTTTCAGGTATTTGTGTGTGTCTGTTTAAGGTGTGGGGGGGTGTTTGTGTTTCAGGGATTTGGACGTGTGTTGGTGTGTGTGTGTCTGTTTCAGGTGTGTGGGAGGGAGTGTCACGTGTGTGTGGGGTGTACTTGTGTTTCAGGGGCGTATGTGTGTTGGGGTGTGTAGCATGACAAGGTGGGAGGAAATATCCTTTATTGGACCAACTTATCTTGGTGAAAAGAAAAGGAGTACTTGTGGCACCTAAGAGACTAACAAATTTATTAGAGCATAAGCTTTCGTGAGCTACAGCTCACTTCATCGTGAGCTGTAGCTCACGAAAGCTTATGCTCTAATAAATTTGTTAGTCTCTAAGGTGCCACAAGTCCTCCTTTTCTTTTTGCGAATACAGACTAACACGGCTGCTACTCTGAAACCTGTTATCTTGGTGAGAAAGACAAGCTTTCGAGCAACACAGAGCTCTTCTTGTGTGTCGGATGTTGGGGTGTGTGTGTGGTGGTGTTTCAGGTGTCTTTGTGCGGGGGTGTTGGTGGGTGTATTTTGGGTGCTTGTAAGGGGACTCTCTCTCTCACACACACACACACACATACACACACACGGCTGTGTCCTTTGTCACCATCTCAGAAGCTGCCAGACCCTCCCCCTGGCTCTCCCCACCCCACGTCCCCGGGCGAAGCGGGGGTCACACACTGATTGGCGCGGTAGACGGCTGGGGCTCTCGGGGTGCAGGGCAGAGGGGCTACTTACATGCCCCCCCATTCCCAGCATCAAAACCCCATGGCAGGGTGTGGAGGGGGGAAGATCCCAGTTGGAGGATGCCTCTGCTTGCCTCTGTTGCCATGACGGCCCTCTAGCAACTGGACAGCGATGGCTGTTGCCACAGCAACAGGCCGCATCAGCAACCTGCCTTGGCCAATGCCACACCGCCCCCTGCTGTCAGCTTGCTCGTCATTGGGCCAAGGCAGCAGCCCCGTCATTGGCTAGCATGTTGTTGTCAGGGTAACCGGCTGGGTGCCCTCGGATTGGCTGGCATGGGTGCCAGGTTTGGGGATGGCTATGGGGCAACATAGACAGGTAGGGGTAGGCATAGGGGTGTGAGTGGGGGAGCTGGGGGGCAGGCACAGAATGGAGTCAGAGGGGTGGGTAGAGTGGGCGTGGGACTGGGAACCAGGATTCCTGGGTATTCCCCTGGCTCTGGGGGACGAGCAGGGGGGTTTAGTGTTTAGAGCAGGGGCCTGGAGACCAGGATTCCTGGGTTCTCTCCCAGCTCTGGGAGGAGAGTGTGGGTTAGTGGGCAGAATAGGGGGGCTGGGAGCCAGGACTCCTGGGTTCTCTCCCAGCTCTGGGAGGAGAGCGCGGGTTAGTGGGCAGAGTAGGGGGGCTGGGAGCCAGGACTCCTGGGTTCTCTCCCAGCTCTGGGAGGAGAGCGGGAGTTAGTGGGCAGAGTAGGGGGGCTGGGAGCCAGGACTCCTGGGTTCTCTCCCAGCTCCGGGAGGGGAGCGGGGGCTAGCGGTTAGAGCTGGGGCTTGGCATAGGATTGAGGGTCAGAGCAGGGATGGTAGCAGCACGTCACTCTGACGGGCAGCAGGGCTGAGAGCTGGGTGTCCCAGAGCAGAGCCCTGGACCATAGCGCAGGGGGCAGCGGAGTGGGGGGCAGCTGACCCCCACCGTGCTCCCGCCCCTCCTCACCAGGCACTCCAGGAGCCGCGCCGGGCGAGAGATGATGATCAGAAGCTTTTTCACCAGCTGGGTTACAAAGGCGACTTCCAGGCTCTCCGAGCGCTCGTAGGCCTGGGGGCGGGGGAGAGGGGAGGTAAGAGGCAGCCCATGCCAGCCCTATGTCCTCGGCCTGCCCCAGAGAGCCTGCCCTCCTGCCCGCCCCCATCACCCCCCACTGCCCCTAGCCACCACTCCCAAGGCCCTCATCATGTCCCCCAGCACCCTCCTGCTCCCATAGCATCCCTGGGACCCCCATCACAGCCCTGCTGCCCCATCACCCCTCACCCCGCTCCTGTCACAGCCCCGGTGCCCCACCCCGCTCCCGTCACCCCCCATCACCCCGCTTCCCTCACCCCCCTGCTTCACACCCCCTGGCAGCCCCCCCACCCCCCGCTCACATCCTGCAGCAGCTTCTCCATATTCTCCTGCAGCTCGTAGAAGTAGATGCTGGAGATGAGTCCCTCGCGGGCCTTGGCCAGACAGTCCCGGGCCAGCTCGATCACCTGGTGGTGGATGAAGCTGAGGACCCCATCGGCCAGGGGCAGCACGCTGTCTGGCTCGAAGGCCGTGACGAAATCCTGCAGCTTCTCCTCCATCTGCGCCGTGGCCTGGCCGGGGTGGGAGATGGGGAGACTCTACTGAGCCGGCACAGGGGGTCGGGGGGAGTTTACCCCAGAGACCAGGCTGCTCTGAGCAGGAACCCCACTGCCTTCCCTGAGCCAGGGCAGAACCCAGGAGTCCTGGCTCCCAGCCCCCTGCTCTAACCACTGGACCCCACGGCCTTCCCTGAGCCAGGGCAGAACCCAGGAGTCCTGGCTCCCAGCCCCCTGCTCTAACCACTGGACACCACTGCCTTCCCTGAGCCAGGGCAGAACGCAGGAGTCCTGGCCTCCAGCCCCCCTGCTCTAACCACTACACTTCCCCACCTACCCCCAAGCCAAGATGGAACCCAAGAGTTGGGAAGGCGCCACCTGGCCTGTCGCAACCGAACCTTGGCTAGACCTCCCCAGACCTCTGTCCCTTGGTCCCAGGGATGAACGAGACACTGAGGGGAATGTGGGGCAGGGTCCCCATGGAATCCCCGGAGGGAGCAGGCAGCGGTTGTACAATGTATCACCACTAGAGGGCTCCCTTCCCAAAGGAACCCCCAGAGGATTCAGCTGGACACCCCCACCTCCCCATAGGGACCCCAGGGACCTGCTCAGCCCGTCCTGCCCGATCCCCCTCGCCCAGAGACTCACCGCTGGGAGCTTCACCCACAGGTGCTGCAGGGACTTCGGAGGCCTCTCCCTGGCCAGGCCCTGTCAGCCCTTCGCTGGTGAATCCCACACCAGGGCACAGGGCTTCCCTGCTGTGCCCCTGGGCCCCCGCCCACTGGACTCTGCCAGGCCCCCAGGCGCCCACACCTACTCCCTGGACCCCCACCCACTGGACTCTGCCAGGCCCCCGGGCCCCCACCCCTGCTGTACCCCGGGGCCCCCGCCCGCTGGACTCTGCCAGGCCCCCAGGCGCCCACACCTACTTCCTGGACCCCCACCCACTGGACTCTGCCAGGCCCCCGGGCCCCCACCCCTGCTGTACCACGGGGCCCCCGCCCGCTGGACTCTGCCAGGCCCCCAGGCCCCCACCCCTTCTGTACCACTGGGCCCCTCCTGCAGGACTCTGCCAGGCCTCCAGGACCCCAACCCTGCTCCCTGGGCCCCCACCCACTGGACTCTGCCAGGCCCCCGGGCCCCCACCCCTGCTGTACCACTGGGCCCCCACCCGCTGGTCTCTGCAAGGCCCCCGGGCCCCCACCCCTGCTGTGCCCCTGGGCCCTTGTCTCCTGCGCTGCCCTCAGGGCCTGTTCTCTCCCCCATGCCCACCCCCCGGCCATACCTTGGGGAACCGTTCCTTGTACACATGGTTCATCATCACTATCTCGTTGTCGTGGGAGGAGGGGGAGCGGCCCGGGCTGCACGGCAGGGAGGAAGGGAGGAGTCACGTGGTGTTACACCTCCGTGCCCCCCACTGTGTTCCCCCCAGTGCCTCCCACCTCCCAGAAACCACCCACCCAGCGCGGAGATGCAGCCACCTCTGGGGTGGAGACCCAATAGCTGTTACACCAGAAGGGCTTTGCACAAGGGAGAGCGTCCTCTGCTAAGCCCTCGATCGCTCTCCCTATCACCCTGCTGCGGCTCTGGGGTCAGCACCGGCTACGAAAGGAGAGCGCCCCCTACTGAGACCCCACTTCCCGCAACACAGCACCCACTAGCACCACACTGGGGCCAGCACCGATTGCCGGGGGGAGGGCGCCCCCTGCTGAGCCCCCTGCCCCTACAGCAGACAGATTTCCATTGCAAGTCTCCTATGTGACCCCAGCCCAAGGGGCCCAGGGGAAGGGAACAGGGGCTGGGGAGATGGGGTCGTCCACTCTGCTCCTGCAGTACCTGAGGCTCCGGGACCGGGGGCGCACGGCGGGGGAGCGCCGCCCTCCATCGTCGTCCGTGATGCTCTCGGTGCTGCCGAAGTGTTTGGAGAGGAAATGCAGCTCGTCCATGGTGGGCTGGTAGGGCAGCTGGTGCAGCCGCTCCTGGGATGAGCAGGACGACTAGGGAGGGAGAGAAAGAGGAGGGTTCGACAGGGACCCATCACCGAGGTGCAGCCACCTCTGGGGTGGGGCGTGACTGGTAATTAACCGCCGCTTAGGAGAGGAAGTGAAAGAGGCTCCAACGTCCTATTGTACCCAAACCAGCCCTGACAGAATGAGGAGAGCACCCCCTGCTGACTCCCTCCCCCGTTCCCAGCCGCACAGGCCCCCAAGTGCCTAACGGGGGCCAGCACTGACCGCCAGGGGCCAGTGCTGTGTGGACGCGCTGGCTGGCCCTACCCGCCCATCTGGGGGCACAACACTCACCGACACAGTGGAGCTGGGGGTGTTGGTTCCATATCCGGATGAGGGAAGGGAAGCCAGAGACCAGCGACGTCCGTCTGCCCTGAGGGGACCAAACAGGGAAGCGTGAGGGGATCCAGTCTAGGGGGATCCAGCCCTTCTGGGGGATCCAATCCCCAGAGAGCAGCAAGGATCTCAGCCCCGACCAGCCCAGCCACCCCCAGTGCCGGGGGCTTGGAGCTGCTGCCTGGCGTGTGGGATGGGGAGAACGGGGCTGAGCAGAGGTGGCAGGCAGTGCCCCACCGGAACATCTACATGGGGACCCCTGAGGGCTCGGGGCTCACACACAGGGCCACTGGGAAAGATGAGGTGTTAATTAACCATTGGGAGATGGAGGATAAGCAGAGCCAAGTAGAGAACCCAGGAGTCCCAGCTCCCAGACCCCGGCAGTAACCACTAGACCCCACTCCCCTCCCAGAACTGGGCAGAGAACTCAGGAGTCCTGGCTCCCAGGCCCTGTCCTGCTCACACTCCCTTCCTGTATTTGGCCCAAGCAGGCTCCACCAGTCCCTCGCCCCGTCCCGGCGCCAAGGCCATGCGGAGGGACAGACCTCGCGCCCCATGGGCTGGAATGGGGAAGGGAATAGCGCTTCCCACCAGTTGGTTCGTCCGGGGGATGCCAGGACCCCACAGCCAGGGATCTGCCGGCCGGGTGAGCCCCAGGGTGCCCGGCTGCTCCAGGAGGAGACGATGCCATTTCTCCTGGGCTGTTGGCAGGGGCTGGCGTGGGCGGGCAGGGCTGTAATCAGAGCAGGGAGCAGATGGGGCGTAGGCTCCTACGTTCCCAAGCGCTGCATGGGCCAGGGGATCAGATGGGAGTCAGGATTCCTGGGTTCTATCCCCAGCTCTGGGAGGGGCATGGGGTCTAGTGGTTAGAGCGCGGGGGGGGGCTGGGAGCTAGGACTCCTGGGTTTCTATTACCAGCTATAGGAGGGGACTAGGGTGTAATGGGTAGAGTGGGGGGGAGGGGCTGGGAGTCAGGACTCCTGGGTTCTCTCCCCAGCTCTAGAGCCGGTTGAGGCCTCAGTCCCAGCGCTGAGGCTGCTGGCAAGGTGGGAGGGTGTCAGCTAGCTGTGGAGGGTTATTTATGGTGTAGACTCCTAGGAACTGGGCCGAGGCCCGTTAAACTCGTTCCGCTCCCCAGAGACTGGCACCAAGGGGGCGGAGCAGCCCTTACCTGCGCGAGGAGGTGAAGGAGAAGTGGGCGGGTGCACTGGGGGAGAAGTTCCTCGGGCTGTCCAGGGGGCTGCTGCCTGCGAGGGAGAGGGAGCAGGGGATGACAGACAGACATAGAGTATGTTAGGATCCCCCAAAAGATAGCATCCCACCTCTGCCACCAACACCACATGCTGCCCTCATGGGGCCACTCATCCTCCAAGACCCCTCTCAAGAGGGCAGAGCCACAGGGGGTAGACTGCATTGCTATTGGCTGCTGTTCCCACTTCCTCCCAAGAGCAGCCAATGGGGTGGGAGGCACTAATTCCAGGCAAAGGAGCCTGGATGTGTTGGCTGTTGGAGAAAGTGGTGATGGGGGCATGAGAAAGAGATGGATGGATGGAGACTCTGTCAATGGACAGACAGCTATATTAGCAGATAGATAAATGGATGGATGGACTGACAGAAGAATGGACAAATGGATAGACTGGGCAGAAGGCTAGATAGATAGACAGATGGGCAGAAGGCTAGATGGAGAGATGGATGAAAGGATGGACTCATGAATGGATGGATGATCTGAAAGACAGAAGAATGGATGGATGGACTGTAGCGAGGTGGACAGTGAATGAATGAATGGAGAGATGGATTGGTAGACAGATGGAGGAGTGGATGGACAAAAGGATGGCAACACTGCTTAAGTGATGGTTAGATGGATGGTTGGATGGAGGGATGGATGGATTGAAAGAGATGGTTGATGGATGGATAGATACAAAGAGATGGTTGAATGGAGGGATGGATGGTTGGATGGATGGATTCAAAGAGATGGTTGGATGGATAGATTGAAAGAGATGCATGGATGGATGGATGGACGGATGGATGGATTGAAAGACATGGTTGGTTGGATGGATTGAAAGACATGGTTGGTTGGATGGATGGATGGATGGATGGATTGAAAGACATGGATGGATGGATGGAAAGAGATGGTTGGATGGATGGATGGAAAGAGATGGTTGGATGGAGGGATGGAAATAGATGGATGGCTGGATGGCTGGATGGATGGAAAGAGATGGTTGGATGAAGGGACGGATGGTTGGATGCAGGGATGCAGGGATGGATGGATGGAAAGAGATGGTTGGATGAAAGGATGGATGGTTTGATGGAAGGATGGATGGTTGGATGGATGGATGGAAAGAGATGGTTGGATGGAGGGATGGATGGTTGGATGGAGGGATTCAAAGAGATGGTTGGATGGATGGATTGAAAGATATGGATGGATGGATGGATGGATGGATTGAAAGACATGGTTGGTTGGTTGGATGGATGGATGGATGGATGGATGGATGGATGGATTGAAAGACATGGTTGTTTGGATGGATGGATGGATGGATGGATGGATGGATGGATGGAAAGAGATGGTTGGATGAAGGGACGGATGGATGGATGGATGGATGGATGGATGGATGGATGGAAAGAGATGGTTGGATGGAGGGATGGATGGTTGGATGGAGGGATTCAAAGAGATGGTTGGATGGATGGATTGAAAGATATGGATGGATGGATGGATGGATGGATGGATGGATGGATGGATGGATTGAAAGACATGGTTGGTTGGTTGTTTGGATGGATGGATGGATGGATGGATGGATGGATGGCTGGCTGGATGGATGGATGGATGGAAAGAGATGGTTGGATGAAGGGACGGATGGATGGATGGATGGATGGATGGATGGATGGATGAAGGGATGGATGGTTTGATGGAAGGATGGATGGTTGGATGGATGGATGGAAAGAGATGGTTGGATGGATGGATGGAAAGAGATGGTTGGATGGAGGGATGGATGGATGGATGGATACACTGATGAATGATCAATGGATGCTGCAATAAATGGATAAACGGGTTTTTGAGGACAGGCAGCCAGACGGGCGGATGGGAAGCCAGGCACTAGGCTCCAGAAATGGAGCTAGACGAAAAGCTGAGCAGCCGTTGGGTGATGGGAGCAGCCCCAGGCCCAGCTGGGCCCCCAGCAGGGCTGGCTCAGTGCGGGAAGGGAGCCGCCCTTGGTGGGGACAAGTTGTGATGCCTCAAGCAAGATCTGGCTATGGAGCAGCATGGCTGGGGCGACGCTGGATGGATGGCGTCCCAGGCTGGGGAAACTCACCGATGTGACCCGGGATGGGGGAGTGGGGCCGCGGCAGCGTCGGGGACGTGCTGGTCAGGATCAGGCTCTTCCTGTTACTGGTTCGGCAGCTGCAGAGAAGGGAAGGAACAAGAGAAGGGGGGACCGGACTTAGCTTGGGGGCTAGGGGGAAATGGGGTCTGACCCCAGTCCCAAAGCCAGCATGGGATCAAGGGAGTTTCAAGAGACAGCTTCCCTTCGGGGTCTTCTCTACTCCCTCAGGCCCAGGACTAGAAACCCTGAGCTCTGATAGAATCCAGGAGTCCTGGCTCCCAGCCCCCCGCCCCCACACTAAGCAGTAGGGCCCCTCCCAGCCGTTCCCATCTCAATTTCATTGAGGGCTCTGGAGTTTTTTCATATGCTATTTCCAGTGCGGGAATGGACAAAATGAATTGAGACCAGCTGGGGGTGGGGCAGTGATGGGGACAGACGCCACTCCCAATTCTCCCCACCCCTCACCAAGGCAAGGGCTGCTGGGCTCCCAGTCCCTCCCTGCGCTAACCACTAGACATCACTCTTCTCCGAGGGCCAGGCTCCCCATTGACTTACATCCTTCACTTCAGCTTCAGGAAGGGGGATAGCATCCGGTCCCAGCTCTGTGAGGGGAGGGGGGCCGGGGGGGGAGGACTCTTGGGTTCTATCTCCAGCTCTGCAAGGGGAGGGGAGGGGGGCCTAGTGGGAGGGGGGCAGGACTCCTGGGTTCTATTCCCTCACTCTTGTGCTGTGTTTTCATGCCCATGAACAGACTCCAGGACCTCTCTCACAAACTGACCCCAGGGTCCTGCCTAAATTATCTGGCCCTGACATTCCCCCCTCCCCCCGCCCCATCACACACATTCTACTGCTGGTCCTGCCTTGCTCTGGGCTCCTACCCAGCTGCCAGGCTCCACCCCAGAGCTGGCTCACGGCTGAGGTGACGAACGAGGTAACTCTCCCAAGGTCACACAGGGAGTCAGTGACAGAGCTGGGAATGGAACCCAGGAGTCCTGACCTCCCCCTTCCCCCCCACAAAAAAACACCCCACAGATAAATTAGGATTGAGGTGCAATAAACAGAAATGGAGAAGGGGAGTGCCAGGAATGAGGGGCATCGGCAGAGCTGGGGGGCAGGGGGCTGCGGGTCGGGAGCGAGAGGCACTGGCAGAGCTGGGGGGGCAGGGGGCTGCGGGTCGGGAGTGAGGGGCACCGGCAGAGCTGGGGGAGCAGGACTGAGATAGCAGGAGGCTGCAGGTCGGGAGCGAGGGGCACTGGAAGAGCTGGGGGGGCAGGGGGCTGCGGGTCGGGAGCGAGGGGCACTGGCAGAGCTGGGGGGGCAGGGGGCTGCGGGTCAGGAGTGAGGGGCACCGGCAGAGCTGGGGGACAGGGGGCTGCGGGTTGGGAGCGAGGGGCACCGGCAGAGCTGGAGGGGCAGGGCTGGGATAGCAGGGGGCTGCGGGTCAGGAGCGAGGGGCACCGGCAGAGCTGGGGGGCAGGGGGCTGCTGGTCGGGAGCGAGGGGCACCGGCAGAGCTGGGGGACAGGGGGCTGCGGGTTGGGAGTGAGGGGCACTGGCAGAGCTGGGGGGGCAGGGGGCTGCGGGTCAGGAGTGAGGGGCACTGGCAGAGCTGGGGGACAGGGGGCTGCGGGTCGGGAGCGAGGGGCACCGGCAGAGCTGGAGGGGCAGGGCTGGGATAGCAGGGGGCTGTGGGTCAGGATCAAGGGGCACCGGCAGAGCTGGAGGGGCAGGGGGCTGTGGGTCAGGAGCAAGGGGCACCGGCAGTGCTGGGGGGCAGGGGGCTGTGGGTCGGGAGTGAGGAGCATAGGCAGAGCCGTGGCCCTACCAGTCTCTCACTGACAGTTTGCTTGCCCACCATCAACTTTGGTGGCTGTCGCCGCTTCGGCCCACAGGGCCCCGCAGAGTTCTAGCCGCTGCCTCTTCTGGGGTAATTCGTCTGCCCCACTGAGGATTATTTATTAGCGGCTGGGCTCTGCCCATTGGCTGGGCAGGCAGCAAAACCTGGCCTGTACACAGAGCTCAGAGCCTCTCTGATACTGCCCTGGCAGGGACCTAGATCTGTCCCTGCTCCTTGCTGGGTGCTGAGATGCAGCTGTCTCTGGAGTGGGGGCTGTTGAACGGCTCACAGCACGGGGACAGACTGAGGACAATAAAATAGTCATGTTCTCCTAAGCCAAGCCCCACCCACCCACATCCCTGAAACAAGAGCATGCCCAGCTAATTGTGCCAGTCCCCTGACACTCACTCTCCTTTCTCCTCTGCTCTGTTCAGTCGTGAAACACTTAACGACGCTGACATGTAACTGGCTATCAGTAGGGTTCAGAGTCAACAACCCATGGAGGGGGAAAGGGGGCAGGGAGAGCCAGGGAGAGCAGGGGATTATGGGAATGCTGGCTGCTCTCCTCTGGTGTGACATAGCCAGGTTGGGACGAGCATCCTCAGCCATGTGTCATACACCCTACACTGCTCTTCACAGAGGCGATTCCCCCCCCAGCTCTGGACCAGGGAACCATGTCTAGGCCATGATGTGGCAACTGCCAAACCCTAGACTGTCCCATCCCCTAAGCACCCTGGCCTCAGCCCCCTTGGTTCCTGTGCCCTGCTCCTCCCACCCCCTAGGAAGGGCGTCCTTGGCTGGTGACTTTGGAGCCAGCCTGGGACCAAGGGGGGCAGCCTGGACACAGAGCCCCCAGGACTGGGGCCTGCACTGCCATCTTGAAACAACCATCCGCCATTGTTACGTGGTGGGTTAGCAGCAGCCTGCTCGTTAACCATGGGATTCGCGGGGCTGCCCATTCACTGCTGTTTAGTGTGAGCGCTTGTAGGCTTCCCCCACCCCCAGCCCTGCCGGTGCCCCTCACTCCCAACCTGCAGCCCCCCGCTAGCCCAGCCCTGGGTTCCCCCCACCCCCAGCCCTGCCGGTGCCCCTCACTCCCAACCCGCAGCCCCCTGCTAGCCCAGCCCTGGGTTCCCCCCACCCCCAGCCCTGCCGGTGCCCCTCCCTCCCAACCCACATCCCCCTGCTAGCGCAGCCCTGGGCTCCCCCCACCCCCACCCCCAGCCCTGCCAGTGCCCCTCATTCCCAACCCACAGACCCCCGCTAGCCCAGCCCTGGGTTCCCCCCACCCCCAGCCCTGCCGGTGCCCTTCACTCCTGACCCGCAGCCCCCTGATAGCCCAGCCCTGGGCTCCCCCCACCCCCAGCCCTGCCGGTGCCCTTCACTCCTGACCCGCAGCCCCTGCTAGCTCAGGCCTGGGCTCCCCTCATCCGTAGCCCAACCAGTGCCCCTCACTCCCGACCCTCAGCCCCTGCTAGCTCAGGCTTGGGCTCCCCTCATCCGTAGCCCAGCCGGTGCCCTTCCGTCCCGACCCACAGCCCGCTCTCAGGGTCACAGATTCCTGCTGTGTCTGCGTTGTGTGTGCGTGCGTGACCAAGTTTGAGTCTGCCTGGTGTCTCAGTGTGTTTGAGTGTGTAGGTGTCTGTGTTTGTCTGAAACCAGGGTGAGCAAGATCTGTTGTGTGTCAGAGCATGTGTGGCTGTGTGTTTGCCTCCCGTCTGGTTGGCCGGGTGTGCATGAGAAGATCTGTCTGGTGTGACGGGGTGGGGGGTGGGCGTTGGGGGGAGGGAGGGGGGAGCTCTTGCACTTGAGTGTGAGTGGCTGTGTGTGTTGTGTCCGGGTCAGGTCTGGCTGTGAGTGTGGCTAAGGATGTGTGTGTGTCTTTCTGTGCATGTATTGTGTCCTAATGGATGTGTAGCTGGTGTCTGCCTGTCTCCATGCCCTGTCTCTCTGGAGATGCCCTGTCTGTCTGTCTCCTGTCTCCATGGTAATGCCCTGTCCATCTGTCTCCATGACGATGCAGCCAGCCAAGAAGCTCATTAAACCCAACAATGGGTGGAAGCTGGGGCGGTTGCTCTCAATCAGAACAAGCCCTGCCGGCAAAGGCCATGTCAGTGCATGTGCAAGTGTGTCAATGTGTGCACATGTGTCAGTGTGTGTGCAAACATGTCAGCGTGTGCACAAGTGTCAGTATTCGCATTAGTATGTGTGTCAGTGTGCATGAGTGTATCAGTGTGTGTGCATGAACATGTCAGGGTACGCATCAGGTTGTGCGCATGTGTCAGTGAATGCACAAGCATGTATCACCCCTTCCCCCACCACACACACTATCACAAAAACATCAATTACACTGCACAACACCACACACATGGAGTAACACACGCTCTCTCCAGGGACCAGTAGCTGTTCCTCTCTCTCACGCGCGTGCACACACACACACACACAGTGTAACTCCCCCAAAGGTGCGCACCTCACCAACCAGAACCCAACTCGGCTCCACACCCGTCTCCCCCCATGCTCCCCAGACTGATCCCAAAGGGCCCTGCCCCCCACTCCCACCCCAGCCCCTCCAAGCAGGTGAGGGAGGTGCCTGGGGGGTGGATGGAGACAGGGTGGCTGGGAGGCAGATGGCTGGGGCTGGGGGGCAGAAGACTAGAGGTGGCTGGGGAAGGCCGCTCTCTTTTGCTGTGATTCCAATGTATGTCTCCAGCCCCTCTGCCCCCCATACACTATTCAGCCCCTAAGACAGGAGGCACCACGGGGCAGGGGCTGGAAATATTGAACAACCCTCAGACCCCAGAGCTGGGTTGTCGTCCCCCCCAAGCCTAGCAGGCGCAGAGCTTGGAGGGCCAAGGAGATGGGTGGATCTGGGGTGTTACTGAGAAAGAGCAGAGTATGTGTGATAGATAGATAGATAGATAGATAGATAGATAGATAGATAGAGGGGGTGTATGGGGATAGATAGATAGATAGATAGATAGATAGATAGATAGATAGATAGATGTGTATGGGGAGGGAGGGAGGGTGTGTCACAGGATGGAGGGGGAAGGAGGGTTTGTATGGGTAGGGAGAGGTGTATCTGGGGAGGGAGGGGGAGAATGGGTGTGTCAGGGGAAGGAGGGGTATGTCAGGGGACCCTCCCCCGTCACCAGCATAACCCCAGGCTCCCCCCCAGGCTCTGAATCCCCCCACTCCAAATCTTCCCCCTCCAGCTCTGAACATGCCCTCCCAGCTAGCAGCCTCTGCCCTCCCGACTCCAAAGACATTGCCCCCCAACCCCACATCAGCCCTGAACGCATCATTGTCCCCCCATCATTGTTGGTCACTGGGGGGGGACAAAATGAGGCTGGATCCTTGGCACCCCCCAACAAAAATATCCCCAAGACATCGGAGAAAGAGAAGGAAAAGCCCGGCAGGGGAGGGTGAGTGGGATGGAGGGATGGGGTCAGGGGGCAGGATGGAGGGAAGGAGGTGCAGATGGAGGGATAGTGAGGAGGAGGGCAGTGGAGGGATGAAGGATGGCGGGACAGAGGGGCTGGAGAGGGGGATGAGAGGGATGGAGAGGTGAGAACGGAGGGGGATGGGGATGGAGGGAGGATGGGGGATGGGATGGGGATGGAAGGATCAGGACAGAGGGGCTGGAGGGATGATGGGGGGATGAGGAGGGGAGATGGAGGGAGGGGGATAATGGGAGAGGGGATGGAGGAAGAGGAGAATGGGGGATGAGGAGGGGAGAGGAATAAGGATGGAAGGATCAGGACAGAGGGGATGGAGGGATGGCTGATGGGGGGAAGGGGGATGAGGAAGGAGGGGAAGGGAGGATGGAGGAGGATGCGGGACGGGAATGATGGGGGGATGGAGGATGATGCGGGGCTGAGGAAGCAGGAGGAGGGAGGAGGATGGGGGGCTGAGGAAGGAGGGGGAGGGGGGAGGAAGGGAGGGGCAGGGGGATGGAGTGGGGGCTGAGGAAGCAGGATGGGGGGAGGAAGGGAGGGGAGGGGGAGGGGGGAGCGGGAGGGGGATGATGGGGGGATGGAGGATGATGGGGCGCTGAGAAGCAGGAGGAGGGAGGGGCGGGGGGCTGGGAGGCTGAGGAAGGGAGAAGGGACGGGAGGGGGATGGGGAGCGGGAGGGGGATGATGAGGGGATGGAGGATGATGGGGCGCTGAGGAAGCAGGAGGAGGGAGGGGCGGGGGGCTGGGGGGCGGGAGAAGGGACGGGAGGGGGATGGGGAGCGGGAGGGGGATGATGGGGGGATGGAGGATGATGGGGCGCTGAGAAAGCAGGAGAAGGGAGGGGCGGGGGGCTGGGGGGCTGAGGAAGGGAGAAGGGACGGGAGGGGGAGGGGGAGTGGGAGGGGGATGATGGGGGGATGGAGGATGATGGGGCGCTGAGAAGCAGGAGAAGGGAGGGGCGGGGGGCTGGGGGGCTGAGGAAGGGAGAAGGGACGGGAGGGGGATGGGGAGCGGGAGGGGGATGATGGGGGGATGGAGGATGATGGGGCGCTGAGAAGCAGGAGAAGGGAGGGGCAGGGGGCTGGGGGGCTGAGGAAGGGAGAAGGGACGGGAGGGGGATGGGGAGCGGGAGGGGGATGATGGGGGGATAGAGGATGATGGGGCGCTGAGAAGCAGGAGGAGGGAGGGGCGGGGGGCTGGGGGGCTGAGGAAGGGAGAAGGGACGGGAGGGGGATGGGGAGCGGGAGGGGGATGATGGGGGGATGGAGGATGATGGGGCGCTGAGAAGCAGGAGAAGGGAGGGGCGGGGGGCTGGGGGGCTGAGGAAGGGAGAAGGGACGGGAGGGGGATGGGGAGCGGGAGGGGGATGATGGGGGGATGGAGGATGATGGGGCGCTGAGAAGCAGGAGAAGGGAGGGGCGGGGGGCTGGGGGGCTGAGGAAGGGAGAAGGGACGGGAGGGGGATGGGGAGCGGGAGGGGGATGATGGGGGGATGGAGGATGATGGGGCGCTGAGAAGCAGGAGGAGGGAGGGGCGGGGGGCTGGGGGCTGAGGAAGGGAGAAGGGACGGGAGGGGGATGGGGAGCGGGAGGGGGATGATGGGGGGATAGAGGATGATGGGGCGCTGAGAAGCAGGAGGAGGGAGGGGCGGGGGGCTGGGGGGCTGAGGAAGGGAGAAGGGACGGGAGGGGGATGGGGAGCGGGAGGGGGATGATGGGGGGATGGAGGATGATGGGGCGCTGAGAAGCAGGAGGAGGGAGGGGCGGGGGGCTGGGGGGCTGAGGAAGGGAGAAGGGACGGGAGGGGGATGGGGAGCGGGAGGGGGATGATGGGGGGATGGAGGATGATGGGGCGCTGAGAAGCAGGAGGAGGGAGGGGCGGGGGGCTGGGGGGCTGAGGAAGGGAGAAGGGAGGGGCAGGGGGAGGGAGGAGGATGCGGGGGAGGGGACGGGGGCAGGTGTCTCGGACCCGGTACCTCTTGGTGCGGCGGAACATGCTGCCGTCCAGGCTCCGGGGCCGCGGGAGCTCGGCCGGGGCCGCGCGCGGGGGCTCAGACATCGCCCCCCGGGGCCGCCATGGGGCCGAGCCCAGCGCGCCGAGCGGCTGCCGAGAAGCCGGAGCGGGGAGCCGGGGGCGGTGCTGGGAGCGGGGAGGGGCCGGGCTGGGGGTGTGTCTGGGGGGGCGGCGCTGGGAGCGGGGGGAGCTGGGGGTGTGTCGGGGGGCGCTGGGAGCGGTGGCGGGGGCTGGGGATGTGTCTGGCGGGGGGGGCGCTGGAAGCGGGGCGGGCGGGCTGGGGGTGTGTCTGCCGTGGTGGGGGGGGCCTCCGGTCTAGGGGACGCTGCGATGATGCAGCTGGAAATGCTGTTTGGGGCAAAGGGACCATGGGGGGGCCGAGATCGGAGATAGATACACACACGCACACACTCCAGCACCCCCCCCATATAACACACACATTCTGGTAACACACACACACACACACAACCTCTCCAGGAAACACACACACTCCAGCAATACACACCCCATATAACACGCACACACTCCAGCAACATGCACCGCATATAACACACATGCACCCCATGTAATCCCCCCAAACAGACACGACCACAGATACACCCTAGTAACACACACACGTGCACTCTCCGGGCTGTGACACACACATGACACAGGTACCACAACACAAATTGACGCAGCCCCAGCTGCATGGAGCCAGCTCCCAGTTGATCCCTGGCCCCTGTGGTGGATGTAGGGAGACAGCAGGCTGCTGGGTGCAGTGGGGCCTTTGCCATCTGCGGCTGGCTCTGAATTTCAGAGCTGTGATCTCTGCAAGGACACATCTCTGTGTATTTGTGTGTGTGGTATATTACTGACTGGAGAATGCATGTGTGGGTGTTACTAGAGTGTATCTGTGTGTGTTTCTGTTTGGGTGGGGGACATGGTGTGCATGCATGTGTTTATGGTGTGTGGGTGTGTGTTACACAGTATGTGTTATATGGTGGCTATTACTGTGTGTGTTACTGGAGTGTGTGTTTAGGCCTCTCTTCCCCAAAACATAGATAGTGTGTATCTGTAGTGTATGTATGTGCTGTGCAGTTGTCCATATTTTGTATGCTTGTATATAGGGTGTATTTATGTGGCTGGGTGCATGATTGTATATATGGGATGTGTGTCTATATATGGGGCTATATCTGTGGGGGAGGTGGGTATGTACATGGGGTTGTGTCTGTGATTGAGTTTGTATGTGGTGTGTGGTTTCGCGTGGACTGTTTGTCTGGGTTCATGCCTGATGTGGTTATGTGGTTATGTGTGAAGTACATGTGGGACTCCGTGTAGCTTGGTGTGTATGTGGGTGTGTAGGGTGTGGTTGTGCACACAGCATATGTATGCGATTGCACATGTGGGTGTCTCCGTAGCTGGTTGTGTGCATAGCCTGGTGTGCATTCCCAGACCTTGCCCCCAAACCAACCCTCCGCCCGCCTGCACCCAAAACACAGGAGAAGAGGAAAGACCCGGAAGAGCCCAGCACGGCCTCTGGGATGTGCCAGGCCAGATCCGGGCAAAGCCCCAAGGTGACCCAGGAGGGTCCTTTCCTGGACTGGTTCGTAGCTCCCCTCTGCCCCAGCCAGCCAGCGAGGGAATCGCCTGGATCAGTCCCATGCAAAGTCTGTAGTGGGACACTGACCCCTGGCTCACAAGGTGGGGAGTGAACCCCCCATCTCAGGCCTGCAAGGCTGCTGCAGGGAAGTCTGGGGGGAGTGACCACCCCAATCCCGGGACACACAAACACTGCAGCGGAAGGGGCTTACCTGCTGCTTTTCCGTGGCAACGGCAGGTCCTTCTGCAAAACAAGACAGGGGACGGGAAGTTAGGGGGGCAGGGGGGATTTTGCCCCCTGGATCATCGTCAGAAGGTGATGGCATCCCAGGGCTGATCTCTTTTCTACAATCCCTTTTGTCTGAAGAGACTGGAGCATTTTTACTGCGTTAGTGCAGCACAAGGCACAATGGGGTCCAGGCCCATCCCCGGGGTTGCTAAATGCCACCGCAGTACAAATAATTAATAGTAATTCACACACACAGGGATCTCTCGCCTGGCACTAACAGGCAGCCACCTCTGGGGTGGGGCACGGCGGCTGTTTATACAGGGACCCTGTTCTGGTACTGAGATGCGGTTGCCACTGGGGTGTGGCAAGGGGGCTGATTATACAAAGAAAACCCTGTGTCCTCCTGTGTCAGCAGGGGGCAGGGTAGGGTACAAGCAAGCGTGAACCCAGTTAGAACCAATCCAGGACCTGGGTATCAAAACCCCGCCTCTCGCGAACAAACCACTGAGGATGGTCATGGAGGCGGGGCCTTGGGGTTACAGCTCATCTGAAAGGCAACAGCCACACAGCGCCCCCTAGCCTGGCGCTGGGGCATTGGGGTCAGCACTGCCAGGCAGGGGAGAGCGCCCCCTACTGAGTCCCCCCAGCCAGCTCCCTGCAGCCCAGCGCCCCCTAGTGCTGCACTGAGCAGACTGCGAGGGAAAGTGCCACCCGCTGACCCCCACATCGCGCTCCCTGTAGCACACCCTTCCCTAGCACCACCTGGAGATCATGACAGAGGGGAGAGCACCCCCTGCTGAGCCTTCCGCCCTGCACCCTTGGACTCTCCCCTCCAAGCTCAGACTCCATTTGGCCAGCAGGAGCTGCAGCAGGCAGGGGGGCATTTGGCCGCTAAGGGCCTGATTGCATTAGCACGCCGTAGCAACTCTCCCTGTCTGTCTGACTCTGTCTGCCCGTCTCTCTGAGTCCCCTCCTGGCTGCAGTCGGGGCCAGCGGTGGGGCTGTCTGTCCTGGGAGCCCAGGTTGTCTGTAGGGCACTGTGCCCAGCAGCCGGCATGCCAGGGGCTCCGCAGACGACACATTCTGGGATGCTCCCATCCTGGAAGGAATCCGGGAATCTGTTCCCTGCTCCCCCCGACTCCTAAAGCAAAGTTCACATGCCCCCCTCCCCAAACCCCCTAAGGCCCAGATCCTCAAAGATATGTCGGCACATTGGAGGATCTGGACCCAAGTGTCTCAAACTTGGATCCAGGAGGAAAAAATTAATCAAATCTCTCAAAGAGCCTGGACTGATAGCGTGATCAGAGGCCAACGGACACTTCGCTCAACAGACGTGCAAGGGGCTGATGCAGCCAACTGCACCAGATGCCGAACCCCTTCCCGCCCTAAGCACTACACCCCACTCCCCTCTCAGAGCTGGGGGTAGAACCCAGGAGTCCTGGCTCCTAGCCCCCCTGCTTTAACAACTAGGCCTCACTCCTCTCCCAGAGCTGGGGATAGAACCCAGGAGTCCTAGCTCCCTGCCCCCCCCCCAGGGCACTTGGCCCTACTTCCCTCCCTGAACCGAGACTTGAAAGAACAGCTCTCTCCCCACAACCACTCACCCACCCAGTGTAACTTCCAGCTGCGAGCCCTGGAATTGGTGCGGCTCTGGGAAGGGCAGTGCCAGGGCGTCTCTGCCTGCCGGCTGCGGGGCCCAGGGCCCAGGAGGGAATCACAGCAAGAGACATACGGAGCAGGGCAGAGGGGATGGACTCACTCCAGGCCCCTTTCCTGTACTCTGCCCCCCCAGGGAGACAGAAAATAGCTCTGTGTGCAGATGTCTGTGCACGTGTGTGTTTGCATATGTGCGTGTTTGTGTGTGCATGCATCTAGGCATGTGTGTGTCTGTGCACATGTGCATGTGCATGTGTGTGCATGGGTGTGTGTACGTGTGTCTTTTCAAGTGTGCATTTGTGTGTTGGTGTGCCTGTGTATGTGTCTGTTCATGTGTATGTTTGCATGTTTGTGGGTATGTGTGTGTATGTGTGTAAGCATGTGTGCATATGTGGGTGTCTTCATGAGTGTGATAATGTGTGTGAGTGTGAAAACAAGGGTGGGTGAGCATTTGCTCATGTACATGAGAGTATGAGGATGTGAGAGTGGGAGGATGTGTGAGAATGTGTACACACAAGAGAGTGTGAGTGGCATGGGTGTGCAAAAGCAGGTGTGTGAATGAGAAGGTGTGAGAAGAGAAAGCAGTAGTGTTAGTGTATGTTCCCCTGTGGGGGGGCACATGAGTATGAATGGTGGGAGGAAGTGTACAACGTGCACATGGGAGAACGTGCAAGGTGGAAGTGGGAAATCTGTGTCACAACCCCATGTGAGTCTGTCTATGGGGAACACTCCCTGGTGTGTGTGCGTGTGTGTCATGTCTACAATTCCCCAGTTACCTTCCTTTCTCATGTTCGGTGGGTCATATTTCCGATCGTGTGTGTGCAGCGTTTCCCTTTGTGTGTAACATTTTCCTAGGTGTGTCACACACCAGCATGTGGGTGACCGCAGCTTGTGTGTATCTGGATGTGCGTGGAAAAATTCCGTGTCCGGGTGTGTGAGATATTTCAGTGGATCTCTGTGGAGAACAATTCTGTGTGTCTGTGTGTAACATTGCTCTGTGTTTGCGCGTAGAACAAATCCCTCTGGGTGTACAACACCTCCACACCCTCAGACACATGTGCCCCTCTCCCCCACCCCAGGGTGCTCCTTCCCACCAGCCCACTCCAGCTTGGAGAAGAAAGCCCCACCCGCGTCTCTGACACCCCCCCTTCCCCACTGATCCCCACAGCTGAGACCCTTTCGGGGGGCGCATCAGCCACAGAACCCCAAGATAGCACCGCAGGGGTTAATTCGCCCCCTGGGGTCCAGGCCCCCAGGGAGACGGGGCCGGCGGGGTGCGGGGAAGATGCTCAGCCCCCAGCAGGATCGGGCCCCGGCTCTGCCACCCAGCTCCTCCAGTCGCATTGCAGCACCCGTGGGCTCCCCTCCCCCGCAGCGTGCGGACAGTACAGGCCTTAAAGAGACAGGCGCCCACCATCCCCCGCATATGGGTGGAGGGGGGGCGTTGCTGGGACCTGGTCATTATCCGAAATATGGGGCCCCCGCCCTAAATCCAGCCCCCCTACAGCGCCCCCTGCTGGGAGAGGCCAGGACTGGAGTAGCCAGGAGACACCCCCACACCACAGCCAGAGCTCCTGCCCCGCTCCCCACAGAGCCCCCTGCTGGGAGCCCCAGGACTTCCTCGGGTTGGGGGCAGATTTCTCCATCCCCCGCCTCTCCAGAGCGGGGGGGCGGGGCTTCCCTCCAGCACCAGCAGCTGCTGTGCCCGCAAGTTCCCAAAACCGCGCCCGCTGCCGGGAACTCGCCCCCCACCACCTGATCCCTCCCCCCAGGGCGGGAGACACAGCTGGGCGGGGGTCGGGGGGGTAGCTCTGCGCTGGCATCTGATTCCCCACCCTCCAGCAATGGGATAATACTTCCCCCAAATGTCCCTGCCCAGCACCCCTAGACTTCTCGCACTGCACCCACGGACACTCTGAGTACCTCTCAGCCCCGCCCCACATCTCACATCGCCCCCCACAATCTCCTTAAATGCCCCACAGCCCCCCACTCCCTGGACAGCTCCACACACTCCCTCAAATGCCCCACAGCCTCCCCACACCCTGAACAGCCACCCACAACCCCCTCAAATGCCCCACAGCCCACCACCACCCTGCACATCCCCCCATGACCCCTCAAACTCCCCATAGACCCCCTGCTCTGCACTGTCCCCACCCCCTTAAATAACCCACAGCCTCCCATGACTCCCTCAACTGCCCCACAGTTCCCCAATGCCCCACACAGCCCCCCAGAACTGCATACAATCCACTTGTGTCACCAACAGCCAGCAGCCTTGGGGCTCCCAGTCCCCAAAGCCACTAATTATGGGGTTGCCGTTCCCCCCACCAGCCACCAGCAATGGGGCTCACACCTCCTGACATCCCCATGGACCCCCCCATGTCCTGCCACCCCCACCCCAACTTCCCAGGCATGTAACTGACCCCCCAGCTCTGCCTCTGGCCAGTGAGGTAGGCTTGGGCAAGCCCCACCCTGTGCCTCAGTTTCCCCATCTACTAAATGGAAATAATGACACAGCTGTCCTTTGTCGAACACGTTGCAATCCATGTATGCTAAGAGCTAAGTGTGGTTCCTCAGGCTCTATATCGATATGCATCCCCAGGGATTGCTCATTCAGTGATGAGAGGCAGTTGCCTCAGGGGTGGGGCTGTTTATACAGGAATCCCTCAGCCAGCACCAAAATCCAGTCACCTCTGGAGTAAGAGTTGAGGTTTGGTTATACGGTGATCCCTTGCCCAGTACTGAGATGCAGCCACTTCTGGGGTGGGGCATAGGGGTTGTTTATACTGGGATCCATCATCCGGCGCTGAGAAGCAGACACTTTTGGGATGGGGTGCAGGGGCTGTTTATACAGGGATCCCTCGCCTGGTGCTGAAATGCAGCCGCCCCTGGAGGCGAGGTGTGGCAGTTTTTTCACAGCCCCACAAGACAGGCGTTCAGCACAGGAAATGTATTAAAATACTTCACACAACTGGGGGAATCGTGACTAGAATTTGCTGTGTTCCATTCTGGCCAGGACCCTGAGCTGACACTTCCCCCTGCTCTCTTACAAAAAATGCCAATGGACCTAAATCACCAAAGTGGGTGTGTGTGTGTGTGTGTGTGTGAGAGAGAGAGAGAGAGAGAGAGAAAGAGAGAGACCCATCCACAAAACAAACAGGGCCAGGCCTAGCTTAGGCTGTGACTCCGCAGACTCTCCCCAGTGTACAGGCCCACTGCTGCAAGCCCGGACCTGCTTGCCCCATGGGGCAGAGCTGTCCACAGCCAACAGGGGCAGAACCCCTTCTCCCCCACAGCTTAGCCCTGCTACAAAAAGGTGACCGAGGCACCTAGCTAAAGATCCCTGTCACGCCAGATGAACAGCCGCACATTTCCGGTGTGGTTCATCTCTGGCACCCAACCCGGCCCCTCCCGGCTCCGGCAGAAGGCAGGCAGCCATGGAAATTGAACCGTGCCAACGATGCATCTGGGATCTCTCCCGGCACCAGGAGCTCTGCCCCCAGAGATGGAACCCGGGTGCAACACTGAGAATACTTTTCCCTGGGGGCTCCTCCGTCTGTCTGAATCCACCTGTTGTTCTTTGTCTTCTACTTTGCTGGGAAGCTCCCCAAGGCAGGGCCTGTCCATCTGGTCTGTGTCTGTACAGCGCCAAGCACGATGGGGTTCTGGGCCATGGCTGGGCTTCTAGGTGCTACCGTAATGCTCCTAATAAATAGCATATGGCGCCCAGCCCAATGTGGTTCTGGGCCACGACTGGACTCCTGGGCACTACCGTAACGCACCTAATAATAATAAAAGCAACATGGATCTGAATTTCCAACATCCCACATTTGGTCTGAGCAGCTCCACCTTGTGCTCTGAGACTCTGGAGGCCGATCAAGATAATTTGGTGCTCAAGGCAAAGGGCTGGGAGTCCTGGGTTCAGTTCCCGGGACTGCCTTAGGCAAAGCACTTTGCTGCTCCATGCCTCGGTTTCCCCAGATTGTTAGGCCAAGCAAGGCAGGGCCCTGATTTCAAAAGGCAGAGCCCCTTTTAACTGCTCACTTCCTGTTCAAGTATTCTTGAAGTGGAAAGAGGCCCAGAGAAAAGCAAAGTAAACTCATGGGGGGAGGGTGGAGGGAGGGAGGGAGGGAATGGGTTATGAAAGGAGATTTTTTAAAAAAATCCAGCAGGGCCACATGATTCCACAGGAGCGAAGTAATCACCACTCACAGTAACAGCAATTTTAGGAGGGCTGGTCACCATCATGCTTCAGGGCTTAAAGCCACCAGGGGTCAGGAGGCAAGGTCATGGGGGCAGATTACCCCGCGTGCTGCAGGGTTCTCACACCTCCCTTTGACCCTGCCCAGCAGCCCCCTGTATCATTTGTCACTTGTTTGCCCTGCACTTCGCACCCTGAGGCCCTAGCCTGGTCTGGGGTTCCTGGGCTCCGCTATTGCACCAATCCATCATGAGCAGCTTCACTACCCCTCTCCAGGGCTGGCTCTGTTTGGGGGAGAACCTGACAACCCAAACTAAGGGCCACTTTTGGAAATTTCTGGGCCTGAATCTGCCGGGGAAGAAATGGCAGAATCCTCCTTGCAAGGGGGGTGGGGGTTTCCTCCTCCAATGGCTGCACAAGTGGCAGTGAGTCCCACAGGTCAGTTTCAGCCAAGAGGCATTCTGGGGATTGTAGTCCTGGAGGAGGAGGGGAAGAGGATGTCTTGGACCCCCTGCCATTAACTTCCCGGAGTCAGCTCAGTGCAGTTGGTGCTGTGGGTTCTGATCTCAAGAGGGATCGGCACTGTCCCGTGGTGGAGGGAGGGGGCAGGAGGTGGTTCTGGGGATTCCTGAAGCAGGCACCACAGTGGGGGTAGGTCGGTGTTGTCCCCTGTGTTTCGCTGCAGCCGCATCATTTCCACTCTCTCTAGGCCCAACTCTCATTTACACTCTTCTAGGCTGCTCCGGCAGCCCAAAGGAGTCTGAAAGTGAGGGGAATGGCCCCCCAAAGATCATCCCCGAGCAGGGGGGCGCATCTCCAGCTGGCAGCCCTGCAGTCCAGTTGACTGCTCTGGCTGTTCTCTGCCTCCCAGGAGCAAGGGAAAGACGTTAGAGCAGCCCTGAGGCTGCTCTGGATTGCACAAGGGGATGGGACATGGCCCAGGACTATGGGGAATGCAAAGAGGGAGCCTAAAGTGGGGCATGGTGGGGGGCTTTTTAAACAGTTCTAGACAGGAAGTGAAGAATACTAGCTCTGAGTGCAACTGCACAGTGGGGTGGGGATATGGGGGAGCCAGAGTGACCTCCCCCACTCTAGAATTGGGCCAGAATCGGGATCAAGACTCACACCCCCAACTGCAGAAGGTCTTGACTGGGCCGGACTGGGCCGGCGGTTCTGATCCCTACTGTGTGTCACAGCCTAGCCCAGTGTGGGATCCACAGGCACTGAAATGAAACAAACATGTTTACAGCCTTGGCAGAGCTGCAGACAGGCCGGTCCCGAGGGCCCTCCGAGCCCCGCGGCGGGAGGGAGGTTTCCATCCCAGGTGTTAGCAGGGTGGGGAGGATCCTGATGCTGCACACTGGGCCTGGGGGCAGGGGGCGGGCCTCTGGCCCCTCCCCCATGCCCCCCACATATATAATAACAGATGTGGGCTGCGCTTGCCCCACCCAGATCAATGCACTTTACAGACATTACTCAGATCAGTTCCACGACTCTCCCCCACCCCGGGGTTTTGGGGTCATTATCCCCCCTGTACAGAGGGGGGAAACTGAGGCATGGAGGAGGGGAAAGATCTGGGAATAGAACTCAGGAGTCCTGACTCCCATCCCACCCCCTAGCTCTAACCACTAGGCCCCATTCCCCTCTCAGTGGCCAGACAGAGACCATTTGCGCATGTTTCCACCTAGCTTTCCTATGCCAACACCTCCCCCACACACACACTCCCACCTGACCTGGCATCAGAACCCACCAGCCAAACACCAGATTCAGAATGGACCCCATCGCCTGCTCATGGCAGGCAGGGAGCGCCTTGCCCCCTTCGGTGCCAGACCTCTCGACAGCACTCAACGCAGCCCACCCCGAACAGCCAGCTCCGCCCAGGCAACCCTAGGTGCAGTGGGGAGCTCAGAGCAGCTGTGTCCCCTCATTTCACCCTTCGCCACTCCCTCGTTGTCTCTCTCCACCAGCCTGCCATGCCCGACTCTGGCAGTGCCCACTCCCCAGTGCCCCATTCACACACCACAAGCCCTGCAGCACCCGCCCACTGCTCCACAGCCCCTGTGCACCCTAGAAACTTCCTGGGGCGGGGGGGGTTCATGGCCTTGGATGGGGGAGGGTCTCTCAAAGTGGGGGACACCTGGAAAACAGAATGGAGAGACCCCCAGATACTGCAGCTCCCCACCACAGGAGGGGATGCATGGGTGGGGTGACCCCAAACAGCCCCCTCACCCCAAGAACGCCCACCAAACGTGGTCCCGGGGCCCAGTGTCCCCATCTTAGGGTGGGGTGGTAGGGAGGGGATCTATGGGAGGGGGGCATCCAGACCGACCCACACTGCTGTACTGCAGGGTGCATTAGCAGCAGGGAGAGGGGGTGGCACCCTGGATCCGTCAGGGCTCCTCCCCCGTCCGTGAGCCAACAGGGGAGGGGGATCAGACACCCACAAAACCACAGCACCCCCTCCCCTGCCAGGCGCGGGGTCCCAGCCCCCCTTACCTGGAGCCGTCGCCTGCGGATAATGCCCGAGTCGTCCATCTCCCCCCAGCCAGCAGGCCCCGGGCTCCCCCGAGCCAGCGATGGAGCCGAGGGAGGGGTGGTGGCTGCGGGGGGGGGGCTGGCTGCGGGGGGTGAGCGAGGATCCTTCACTCGCGTCTCCTGCCACAAAACTTGGCAGCCACCAGGCCCCTGGCAGCGGCGGCGCCCGGCCCAGCTGCCCAGCGCGGGGCGGGGCGGCTCAGGTGTGTCCCCCCCACACCACGCCTGGGGGTCTCAGCCCCCCCCGAGGCTCCGCTAGACGCCCCGCAGCCCCCCGCGGGGATCAGCCCAGGTGCGCGCCCGGCTCCATCCCCGCCAGCCACCGCCTGCGCCCGTCCGCCCGGCCACGGCGAGCTCCCGCTTCCCGCTTAGCTGGGGGGTCCCGGGGCTCCGGGGCCTCCCGCCCCCCCCATGCTGCCCCCGCCCGCCCGCCCGCCCGGCTCCCGGGGATGCAGCCGGGTTTGCGCGTCGCCGGCTCCGCTCCCGCGCGGTGGCGAGGGGGGGGCCGAGATCCCGGCTGCGCGGCCCGGCCTCGCCAGCCCCTGGCCCCCGGGGACGGGGGGCTGCTCCGCCCGGCTCCCCGCTGCTGCGGCAACCGCGGGACACCCCGCCCTTCCCCGCCCGGGGCCGGGGGTTTAACACTTCCAGCCCCGCAGCCCCCAGGGCCCAGCTCCGCTGAACTGCGCTTCAGCCCCTGTCCCACCCCGTGTGCCCCCCCACTGCCCCCAATGTGCCCCCCTCCACTGCCTCCACCCCGTGTGCCTCCCGCCCGCTGACCCCAATGTGCCCCCGCTGCCCCCCACCATCCGCTGCCCCCATCCGGTGTACCCCCCCACCTGCTGCCCCTATTTCCCCCCGGTGTGCCCCCTCACCCGCTGCCCCCTATGTGCTCCCACCCGGTGTGCCCCCCACCATCCACTGCCCCCAATGTGCCCCAATGCAGACACTGCCCCCAATGCGCCCCCTGCCCCCCATCATCCACTGCCCCACCCCATGTGCCTCCCACCACCTGCTGCCCCCGTGCTCCTGTCACCCCTCACCATCCACTGCCCCATCAACCCATTCCCCCAATGTGCCCCACTGCCCACACACCCATGTGCCCCCACCATTCCCCCTGCGGCTGCCCCCCAAACCCACACGCCCCCATCACATCCACCCAGGGGTTATTGTTGTTTGTATTGCAGAGTTTCCAGTCTGTATGGGCCCCCTTGTACCAGGCAATGCACAAACCCCGACTGGGATCAGGCCCTCATTGGGCCGGGCACTGCACAAATCCCCACCTGAGATCAGGGCCCCCCATGAGAGACAGGCCCTCCCCTGAACAGCTCAATAACCCATGCAGCCAAAGGAAGAATGATTATCCCTGCTATACAGAAAGGGAAACTGAGGCACGGAGTGATTAAGTGGCTCACCCATGGAGTCGGTGGTGGTGCTGGGAATAGAACCCAGGAGTCCTGGGCTCCCAGCCCCTTCCTCCCCCGGTGCAGGATTGGTCCCAATAGGACCCCGGGAAGCTCCAGAGGCTGGGGGTGGGGAGCCAGGTCCTCCCAAGGCTAATTGCTTTTGGATTAAGGGCAGGATTAATTGTTAACCCTTTCCCTCCCGGAGTCCACAGCATCTGGTGCCCTGAGCTGGGCTGGCTTCATCAGCTGACAGCGCAGGGAACCGGGGGGGGGGCAGAAAGATTGCCAGGGAGTCAATAACGCTAGCTCAGCTCTTCCCAGCCCCCCCCCGCAGCTTCCTCCCACCCCTTCCCCCTGCCCTTCCTCTGTAGCCCTCCCCCCTCTGGCCTCCTCCCTCTGCCTCTAAGCCCTTCCCCGAGGGGGCCTCCCCTTCCCCCCTCCTGCAGCCACCCCCTCTTCCCCCACCTCTCTCTCCTCTCCTTCCCTCCCCCCGTGGCCTCCCTCCCCCTCTCCACTTGCCTCGACCCTCCCCTCCCGCCTGCCCGTCTCTCCCCTCCCCCGCCAGCCCTGACATATGTTAAGAGCCGGATGCATTATTGATCAGGCAGTGTCTGGTCCCGGGGGGGCCGGGGCGGGGGGGCTGTCATTGCTCTTAGAAGAGCTGCCAAGCTGTTGCTTCTGCCCCCCGCCCCCCGCAACAGGGGGCTCATCCAGGAATTTCCACCTGGCTGGGGAAGGCGTGAGGGGGCCTGGGGTAAGGGGCTGGGATTCCCAGTATTGGGCAGTTTAGGGGCTGGGGTAAGGGTCCGGGGGTATCCATTGTTGAGAAGTTGGGGGTCAGGGATAAGGGGCAGGGAGGTCCCCAGCATTGGGCAGTTGGGGGCTGGGATAAGGGGCTGGAGTTCCCCAGCATTGGGCAGTTGGGAGCCCAGAATAAGGAACTGGGGGTCCTCAGCATAGGGCAGTTAGGAGGCTGGGATAAGGGTCTGGGGTCCCCAACCCTGGGCAGTTGGGGGCCTGCATAAGGGGCTGGGGGTTCCCAGCATTGGGCAGTTGGGGGGCTGGAATAAGAGGCTGTGGGGCGAGTCCTTGGTGTCTGGCAGTGGGGAATTTGGGCTCTGGCAATGCCCAGAGGGGTCAGTTTCTGTGGGGAGGGGGAGCATAACCCTCCTGCTCGTCCCCATTCCCCCTCCCTCCCTCCCCAAGGCCTAGAAAAATCCAGGCTCCAGAGCTAATGGAGCCATGTCCGCGGCCACGTCAGGGAAATGAGCAGGGATGAAATATTCATGGGGGCAACAAAGCGGTGTGGTGGGGGCTGCTCCAAGGGAGGCTGCTGGGCTCATGGCCCAGGGGTGGGGAGTGGGGTGCTCCTGGGGAGGGGGTTCTGCTCAATGGTGGTCTGGCTCTGGTCTGTCCCTTTTCCCCCACCCCATGCTCTGAATTCACTAACCACACTGCAGAGGAGGCTGCTGCTCCAGGATGGGGCTCAGCAGGGGGTGCTCTCCCCGGGCAGTCAGGGCTGACCCCAGTTCAGGCCTAGGGGGAGCTGGCTGCAGGGAGTTGCTGCATTTCAGAGGAGCTGTAAAGCGGAGGGCCTGGCCCGTAACGATCCCCTAGTAGGTTTCAGAAGCCAGGGAGATTTGCAAAGGTGGGTCGCCTGCTGCCGGAGGGGTTGGAGACCATGAGACTCTCATCGCCAAGCAGATCCATCAACATGGGGGCCTGGGTTCTGGGGAGATGCAAGCCCAGGGTGCCTCTGGTCTCTGCGGCGATTGGAGCAGGCAGCTGTCGGGCGTGATGGGTGGCATCTAGTCTCCAGGGCAGTTCGTGGCCTGGGCCAGCCTCAGCACAGACGGCCAGGCAGCATCGGGTCGATGGGCTGGGCCTGCGCCGTAACTGCACTTGATGGGCGGCCAGGGTGATCCGCGGCCTAATGGGGCAGTTAATGGAAATCAATAGCTAGGGCTGGGCCCAGCCGGCAGAGCAGAGCCTGAAGGCAGGCATCTCTGTATGTGTGTGTGTGTGCGTGTGTGTGCGCACCAGGCTGGGATTCGGAGGACCTGTGTGTGTGTGTGTGCCAGGCTAGGATGGGGAGGGCAGCTGCGGGTGTGTTTGTGCATGGGGAGGGCCTTTGTGTGTGTGTGTGTGTGTGTGTGTGTGTATGTGCGCATGTGTGCGTGCACTGGGCTGGGATGGGGAGGGCCTCTGTGTGTGTGTGTGTGTGTGTTGCCTGCAGGAGCAGGTGTCTGGCTGGTGGTGGAGAGTCTGTGTGCGTGAAGCTGTCTTTGTGTGCGCTGGTGTGTGATGACGGAGTGGCCGTGGTGTGCGGTAACATATGGTGTGCAGGGAGCCACAGAGAGAGAGAGAGAAATGGGGTCACTGGTGCCGAAGACCCAGTCTCAGAGTCTTGGAGGCCATGAGCCTGCCCCCCGGAATCACATGGGTCCTTGGTGCCCAGCCCAGTAACAGGGTCACTCCCATAAGACTGGTTACTGGATGGGGCAGAGACCGGACCCTGGGCCAGGGTGCACGGCGAGCGTGGGCGAGCCTGGCGTGCATGTCTGGGTGATGCGTGTTCCCACCAGAAGGAAGTGGCAGGGTTAGCTTGGGAGGAGGCCACCATAGCCCAGAACTCTGGCTGGAGAGATGGAGGGGGAGGGCCTGGGACAGGCAGAGGAGGGAGAGGCGTGTAACACACTCACACACACTCACACACACAGTTGCAGCCAGTCACCGCTGCCGGACATGCCCTGCTCTCGACCCTGCGCTGTCCATGGTGCTGGTGCTGAAGGACGGGGGCTGGGAGCAATACAGGGGCCGGACTCCTGGGTTCTCTCGCCTCCCCCGGGCTGTCGGGGTGGAAAGACCCCACCGCGCTGTGTTTCTGGGCCCGGGGGTGCCAAGAGCGGAGCCGCTCCGAGCCCGAACCTCCCCCCACCCTCGCTGGGCCCCTTCCAGACGCAGCAATTTAAGAATCATCCCTGGGGACACGGGAAATATTGGTGGGCCCCACAGAAATTCCGCGGGGCTCTGTCGCTCTCTAGTGGCCAGTCCCTGTACTACAGCCTGGGGGACCCGGGCTCTCCGACGCTCCTGCTTCAAGGGCTTCTGTTCAGTCCCCACGGCAAGCGCCAGGGACGGGGGACGGGGAGGGAGGCAGGACTCCTGGGTTCTATTTCTGGTTCTGGGAGAGGGGTCCTAGTGGCTTAAAGCAGGGGCGGGGCTGGGCCGCGGGAGAAGCCCATGAACCCAGCTTTTGCCTGGTCGCTGACAATCCAGAACAGGTGAAGGCCCTGGGGCCAGCGCTTGCCTTGGGCCCACGCCCTCAGGTGCTGGCCCCAGCCAGGTGGCAGAAGCTTCTCTAATTCCCCTACTCACAGCGGCCCCTAACCCTTACCTGCTAATCCCATCCGGCGCTTAGTGGAGGTCAGTTCCCTGCCAGGAGCACTGAGGTCACAGCGGTGACGACACCTGTCCGGAGCAAGCCAGGCAGAGCCCCGGGCATGGGCCAACCCTGGGGGCATGGAGGACAGAAGGAGCAATTTCCCCCATCCTATGCCAAACAGCTGTTGGCAAAGCCCTGGTAATACCATGCAGTTTGCTTGCCCTGCCCAGCTATGGATCCCATTGGGGAAACTGAGGCATGGAGCAAGGGCATGAGACGCAGACTCACTGTGACTCAGAACTTAAAGAGAACCTGGGAAATCTGGTTTTGTGTTCCTCTGCCCCTACCACTAGACTCCACTCCACTCCCAGAGCTCAGCAGAGAACCCAGGAGTCCTGACTCCAGCCCCCCCTGCTCTAACCACTAGACTCCCCTCCCCTCGCAGAGCCCAGCAGAGAACCCAGGAGTCCTGACTCCCCTGCTCTAACCACTAGACTGCACTCTCTTATCCGATCTCATAATTGAACCCAGGAGACTTGAGTCCCTCTCCCTGACTCACAGCAGACCCCAGGAATCCTGACTCCCAGTTCCATGTGTTCTCGAGCCCCATTCTCACCCCCAACACTAGAGCCATTTAACCCACCCGTAATGTGGGGGATGCAGCTCCTGCCCAATCTCAGGGGTGGTGGCCGTGTCCCCAGAGCTGCCCTGGGGACCTCTGAAGTGTAGGCTGGGATTGTTCCATCATGGCACATGCAGGACACAACACTCGCCCCGGCCATGGGCACCCCACAGCCTGGCACCCACCAGAGCATGCAGCCCACTAGGTGGCAGTAGTGATCCGCAGCTAGGGCCCCCCCTGCCCGGCAGCTCCCAGAAAGGCCACTGGGGTCAAGGCTGGCTTTCGGAGGGTAGCACCACTCAGGGCTTTAGCTATGCCCCTGCCAGAGCTGGGAGCAGGACCCAGGAGTCCTGACTCCCATCCCAGTACCCCCACCCCACCCCACTCTAACCACTAGACCTCACGCCCCTCCCAGAGCCAGGAGTCCCCATGTGGTGGGGCGAAGGTTAGTGCATTGAATCAAAAGGCTCTTTCAAAATCATTGTGGCCCAGTGGCTCCGACCAGGGCAGGTTCTGGCTTTGTAAGTTACGCAGCTCGGGCTGCAAGGTCCCACGCTGGGGCTGTCTGTCTGTCTGTCCTGATCCCTGACTCCTTCCCCCTGGAGACACCCTTGCAAATCAGACTCCATGGCTGGAAGGCAGCTCCTCGGGTGGGCCATGCAGCGCCCCAGTGATCCCTGGGGGACCCGAAAAGACAAGGGGGGAGTTAATCACCATTAAAAGGGCAGAAGTAACTCAGAGATCACCCCATGCGGTGTGGGGGCGGGAGTAAGAAGGGGTCTCAGGGTCCCCTACTTCCCTGGGTGCACTGGTAGAGGGCATTCCCCTTCCGTCTGTGCCAGGGTGGCCCATGCCCCAGGCACACGGGGAAGGAGATTGTGGCAGTGAGAAAGCCCTGTGTGCCTGTCTCCAGGGTGCCTCCCTAACCAGCACCCCCTGCTGGTTCAGTTGGATACAGGCTGGCATTTCACTGTTAAACAGCCGCCATGCCCCACCCCAGAGACAGCTGCATCACTGGCTGAGAGACCCCTATATAAACAGGCCCCCCGCACCCACCCCAGAGGTGGCTGCATCTCAGCGCCGGGCGAATAAGCGGCTTCCTGCCCGACCACCGGGGGAGCGCAAGACATTGGCTTTACGGGGCTCCCACGGAAAGAGTCGCTCGGCATTACCCGTGCTACGTTCCCAGCGGGAGGGATTCATGCTTCAAACTCTGGCCCGAGCCTGGCCCCTCCCTCACACGCTGGGTCACGTCCCCGCCCGGGGGCAGTTTTTGGCCCTGGGGAAAAACCTGATGGAAGCTTCCCCCGGCTTTGCCTTGTTAATTTACATCAATTGACCACGTCCCTCCCTGGGCAGGCCCCAGACGATCTGATGTGGGAGGAAGGAGCGGGAGAGACAGAGCCCCTCCCCTCCCCCCCCCCCGGCGTACACGAGTGTGACGCGGGCGACTCCGGATTCACCCCAGCGCCGCTCCGGCGGGCGAGTGGTTGCTGCAGGGATTTACTTTGCAGCAGCCGGAGCAGGAGGAGGCGAGCTGAGGCGCCTCTCCCCTGCCAGCGGCGGCAGTGGGGTGGAAGAAGGGGGGGAGATCGCCCCCCCCGGTCACCCAGGCAAGAGCCACAGTCCAGCAGGCAGCGCAGGTAGGCACAAGGGGTGGGGGGGTCGATTTCCCCCCTGGTTTATTACAGCAGGCGCGGGGGGCGGGGTCTGGTGGCCCAGTTCCACCCTCCTGCAGCCACTAGCGAAAAGGGGGTGCGGGGGTCCCCCATCCCCTGGCGGTAACACATCCACTCCGGGGCGCTGCAGACCCAGAGGAGCCCGACGCCCCCAACCCTGAGGGCTTGGTTCTGCCCCTGAGAGTCGCCCGTGGCCGGGAGGGGGCTGGGAAGTGGAGATGTGGGGCTCCACCCCCCCATAGAAATCCCAGCGGCTGCTGTGGGGGTGGGGGGTTATCACATCAGAACATGGGGCTATAAGGGGGGCTCCTGGGTCACGGAGTTCAGCCCCTTGCTAACGCATGCCGCCCCTATAACTTGGAGGGGGGCACAGCTTGGGTGGGGGAGGGAGAGAATCAGGGACACGGAGTGAGAACCAGACTTTGTCCCTCCCATGGGGCGCAAGTTTGAAATCACCCGAAGAACTATTCACTCCGCCCCTCCCCACACGATTCACTCCGCCCCCCTCATCTACCCCTCCCCCGGTAGCCGGGCTTCCCCCCCACCCGGGTCAAAGCCAGACGAGTCCAGAGCAGGAGAAGGAAAACCTCGCCCCGGCGGAAGAGCTGCCGGGTAAATCAAAGAAGCGGAGAGTTTGGGGTGAGTGGGGGAGCAGGGGCGAGGGTCCTGCCCCATTGAATTATTGGGGGGAGAAGAGCGTGATTTCAGGGTTATGGAAATCGTGACTTTGGGGGGAGGTTAAGGAGCTGGCTGGGGTGCCAGGACTCCTGGGTTCAGCGCCCTGTTCTGCCACAGGCTTCCCCTGGGGGCTGGGACCAATCACTTTAATTTCTCCCTGCCTCAGTTTCCCTCCTCTATAACCCCACCACTACCATCACTCAGCTCCCCGGTAGTGCCTCGGTTCTCAGCCAGAGGTCCGGGGAGCTCTGCCAGCGGGTCTGTCAACTCAGCTAGAGATTTGCTGAGGTTTATAACTGGCAACATGAAAAGCACTGGCCCAGTCAGTACACAGGAACATTTCCTACAGACAATGATTTGTTTCTACCGCTGGACAGACTATCCACGGAAATGGAAGTACAATATTTCTATCCCAGTGGATTGATTTTATAATGATATGGTTAAAAGGAGAAAGTCAGCAATTGGTCAGTAATCCTCTGGCTGGGACACTTGTATTTTTATGTCTGATTCTGTAAGCAAGTGGTTTTTAAATGAGGTGAAACTTGGGGTATGCGAGACCAATCAGGCTCCTGAAAGGGGTCCGGTGGTCTGGAAAGGCTGAGAGCGGCTGCCCTAGGGCACTTTGAGTGTTTAGAGGGCTGTAGAAAGGCATTTTACACATGAAGAAGGGGGGGCACGGAGTGGGGAAATGACTCCCCAAAAGTCATGCAGCACAGCTAAGAAGGGAACCCAGGCGTTCTGACTTCCAGTTCCCCCTGCTCTAACCCACCAGATCCCACTCCCCACCCAGAGCTGGAAATAGAACCCAGGAGTCCTGACTGCCAGCCCCACCCACTTCAAATTCAATCAAGATCCCTGCAAAGTGCTTGGTTCACAATTGCACAGTGGGGATGAGCTGGCTAGGGGGTAGCAGGGCTGAACAGGGGCTGGTGTTACAGTGGGTCGCAGACTGAATACGAGTCAACAGCCGGATGCAGTTCCAGTTGCAAAGGGGGCGAGCACCCCTCCTGGGGTGCGTTAGCGAGACACGGGAGGTCACTGTTCGGCTCTGCTCGGCCCCGGTGAGTCCTGGGCCCACTTCCGGGCGCTGCATTCTAGGAGTCCTGATTTTTGGTCCTCTGCTCTAACCACTAGACCTCCCTCCCCTTGCAGAGCCGGGGATAGAACCCAGGCATCCTGCTTCCATTCTTTGCACCCCGCTGCAGCTGGGGCACAAGCAGCAGCTGGAGCTTGTCAAAAGGCTGCTCTAGATTGAGCAGTTTGATCTATGGTCCTTGGGGCTCTGTGAGTATGGCGCTGCCTGAGTGAGGGGGCTCCTCGGGGGGGCTCAGATGGAATCGCTGCCCCAGATCAGACCTGGGCCCATCCAGCCCCTTACCTTATCAACTGCAGGGCCCAAGTCCAGCTGCTTCATAGGAAGGTGCAAGAAATGCTCTAGTAGATGATCCCGGAGTAACCTGCGGGGGGGTGGGGGGTGGGGATGGTCCCTCCAGCCCCAGGTGGAGAAATTGTCTCTGCATAGTCACATGCAACTTGCCTGGTCCCCACTGGCTCCTGGCAAGACCTGGGGGGTGGGGAGACAGGAAGGGGGGAGGCTGTTAGCTCTCCATAGCACCTGCTGGCTCTCCTCCTTTGCTCTCCTGGCCCCCGGCTCTAATCACTAAACCATTCCCCCTCCCCGAGCTGGGGATAGAACCCAGGAGTCCTGACTCACAGCCCTGCCCCCTCCTCACTCTAACCACTAGACACCACTCTCCACCCAGAACTGGGACTAACAGTCAGGAGTCCTGGCTCCTGGGGTCAATCCTTTGATTGTCTTGTGCCTCAGTTTCCCCCATCTGACTGGAGATAATGAGCCTTCCTTGGTCTAGTTAGACTGAGATCAGCTTGGGGCAGGGACTGCCTCAGAGGTGTCTGTGCAGCACCTGGCACAATGGGGCCCTGATCGCAGTTGGGGGGTGTCTCCAGGTGCTACTGTAATGCTACTAAAATCGCACACACCATAATGGGACCCTGACCTTGGTTGCTATGTCATGCCCTATTGGAGAGGCTGAAATTGTATCAGTTTAAAAAAAAAAACAAAACCAAAAGTGCCACCTGAGGGGTGTGTCAATAATTCCCATTAGCCGGCGGTTCCGGGGGTCAGGACAGGAGCAGAGAGACGCTGACTCTGGCACCGTGTGCCGTACGGCTTGGAGCCTCGTGCTCTTCCTGCAAGCCCCAGCTCCTGGGGGGACGGGGGGGCACTCTGCTCCTGTTTCTTTTCCTCAAAAGCCAGAATCCAGCCCTCACGCTGCCAACAAAAAGCAGGAAAATGCGACTCCCCAAAGACTCAACCCACCCCCCCAGGTCAAAAAATGACTCCCCAGTTTTTCTAAATTTCTCATGATTTTTTTTTGGGGGGGCAACACATTGCTGGGGCTGGTAACATGGCACCCCCTCCCCCACCCATGCAAGCATTTGTCCTTCTGGGAAGGAAAACCAGACCTTTCTGATGTGACTGAGAGCCAGGACTCCTGGTTCTTTCCCGAGCTCTGGGATGAGGGGAGCAGGGTCTAGTGGTTAGAGCAGGGGGGAGCCTGGGAGCCAGGTCTCCTGGCTTCTGTTCCCTGCTCTGGGATGAGGGGAGCGGAGTCTAGTGGTTAGAGCAGGGGGCTGGAAGCCAGGCTGGGTTTGGTCCCTAGCTGCACTTTTACCAGCTGCCCTTGGGGAGAGCAGGGAGTTGGGTTTCTCCTAGTCAAGCAGCACGGGGCGGGGGGGGGGAATCTGATCTCTCAATGGGAGGATGCTGCCAGAGCCAGGTGCCCCCCCCACACACACACACCTGCCGTGTCTAATTTCACCCCGTCAGCCTAATTTGCTGGGGAAGGCAGGATCTGGCTCCGTAAGCAGGAGTCACCTTGGGCCTTGGGGGCAGAAGCTGCCAAGTCCAACTTACAGCCAGGTCTTTAATTCAAATCCAATTAGGGGGCACGGATCAGATGGGCTGAGCCTCTCCCAAGGCACCTTCCCCAGCATGTGAGCTGCCCAGCTCCTCACAGAGGATGAGGGTCTAACGTCACCCACAGGAATGAGCCCCTCTGCCAAGGAAGGCATCTGAGGCTAGAACCCAGGAGTCCTGGCTCGCAGCCCCCCCCTCCCCCCGCTCCAACCCCTGATACAGTCTCCGCTGGAAGTCAAGTCGACCCTGGAAAGATGCAGTTCACCCAGCATGGTGGGAATTGTAGCAGAGATAGAGCCCCGGGGGCCAGGGCAGCCACTGAGAGCTTCGATATGAGGACTGAGGCTGGTTGGATCCTTTCCTGGCCTAAGGGATGGTCTGTGATTACTGGGGAAATTCTGGGTCAGTCACTGTGATGCTCCAGGGCACTGATCTCTGCAGGGGTCAGGAAGGACTCTGTGCAGCTTCCCAGCCAGCCCAGTGCCAGAGGGCAAAGTGGCTGGGGGTCAACGACCGATCTCGGCAGCCCCCAATCTCCAGCCCTGCGGGGGCTGAATAATGCCCAAAGGAGCCGTGCCAGCGGGGACTTGGGCTGTCAGAGAGAGACCCAGATGGGGTGGGGAGGTAGAGAGAGACAGGACTGTACACTGCCTCCCCGCCTCCCTGGATTCAGTATCTCCCCTGCCCTTCCCCAAGCCAAGATGGTCCCAGATTGGGGACCTCCCACCCCCCACAGCCAGTCTTACTGTCCCCCCCACGGTCCCCAGCCCATCCCCCTCCTAACCCCAGCCCCACCCCCCAGGGCAGGCCAGTCTGGTTCAGGGCCAGGCAACTGGGGGAGCCCCCAGTTTTTCCCTTCTGACCACACTCCCCGCTTTGGTTCTGTTCCCAGGTGCCATGGGTGGCGGGGGCAGCGTGTGGGCACTGGCCATCGGCTGGGCGCTGGCCGTGCTGTGTGGAGGCACCGGAGGCCTGGACAGCCGCTGCCTAGCTGGAGGGAAGCACAAGGTGGCCCCTAGCCCCGAGGGGCAGCTGGGCGTTTGCCAGCTCTATGCTGCCAGTGAGTGATGGGCATGGGGTGGCCCGGGATGGGGTGTGCAGCGGGTGGGCCACAAACTCGGAGGTTTGGGGAGGACGAAACTAGGTCAGAGCAGGTGGTTTCAAGGGATTTCTCCAGTCCCAGCCCCCCTGCTCTAACCATTAGACCCCACTCCCCTCCCAGAGCTGGGGCTATAACCCAGGAGTCCTGACTCCACAGCCCCCCCCCCCCCCGCTCTATCCCCTAGACCCCTGTGAGCAGTGGCTTTGCCCCCGTGTTGCTGGAGATCCCTGTGCTCTGGAGAACGAGAGGGGCCCACCACCCCTCACACGCCAGGCCCTGCCCTGGGGAGCCCCTGGGCACAGGGTGGGCCGGGTCAGTGGGAGGGCAGGGCCCTGGGTGAGGAGTCAAGGGTGGTGCTGATGGACGGCCTCTTCCCAGACGCCTGCTGCTCCCCCAAGGTGGCCCAGGAGATCTCCAGCGCCCCACTCACCAAGGTCAACGACATTTCCTGGAATCACTGCAGGAGCCTCAGCCCCAGGTAGGACTGCCCGACCCCGCCCTCTGCCTGCCTCGGCTGTGAGCTTCCCCGCAGCTGTGCCCTGCTAGCATCCAGCTACCCCTGGCTGTGAGCTTCCCTGCAGCAGTGCCCTGCTAGCATCCAGCTACCCCTGTCTGTGAGCTTCCCTGCAGCAGTGCCATGCCCGTGTCTTGTTTCCCCGACTCTGAGCTTCCCCGCAGCAGTGCCCTGGTGGTGGATGGTGACACACACTCAATTTGAAATTCTAGCCTAGAAGCCGAGGGTTACACAAAGACCTAAGTTATAGCCCAACCTAAACAGATGGGACCAGTGGTGCAGAGCCCCCCCTAGGGTCAGCACTGAGAGGGAGTGCCCCCTGCTGAGCCCCTGCCCCACTCCCTGCAGCACAGAGCCCCCTAACCCTGGGGCACTGGGGCCAGCACTGCCTGCTTGGGGGAGAGCACCCCCTGCTGAGCCCCCGCCCCGCTCCCTGCAGCATCCTGCCAGTGCAAGGCTCAAGGTGCAACCACTGTGGGCCTCCCCACGCTAATGCCCCCTCTCCCCGCTCTCCATTACTAGGTGCAAGCACTACCTGCAGCGGGTTGAATGCTTCTACCGCTGCTCCCCCAGCGCCGCCCGCTGGCCCCACCCCCAGCGCCCCACAGCTGTCCTTGAGGTGCCCCTCTGCCTGAGCTTCTGTGAGGAGTGGTAAGTCAATGCACCTTCCCCCACCTTCCTAGCCGGGTTAGAGCAGGGGGCTGGGAACCGGGACTCCTGGGTTCTATCCCTGGCTCTGGGAGGGGAGTGGGGTCCAGTGATTAGACAGGAGGTGGAGCCAGGACTCCTGGGTTCTATCCATGGCCCTGGGAGGGAAGCAGGGTCTAGTGGTTGGGAGGGTGGGGGGCTGGGAGCCAGGCTATTCCTAGGGAGGGTGTGAATTCACCTGCGACTCCAGGCAGCAATGGCCAAGGGGAAAAGAGAATCCAGTCCCCATGACAAGCTCCAGGATGGGCTGGTCGGAAGGTCTCTCCCACCTGTGGGGAACCGCCCCTTTAATGCAGCCCAATAAACTGGTGGAACTCCCTGCTGCAAGGAGCCGGAGTGCAGCAGCAAAGCTGGGCTTCTGGGCTGGATGGACCCAGGGGTCTGATGTGGGGCAATACGGGGATAGATTGGCCTTGGAACACCCCTGCTGAACAGCCCCATAGTCTATCTCAATTCCAGCCTGTCCCCCCTTCTCACCCGTCCCCCCCACCAGGTATGAAGCCTGCAAGAATGACCTGACTTGTGCCCGCAACTGGGTGAGTGACTGGCAGTGGGGTCCCCAGGGAAACAACTGCAGCCGGGACTGTGTGCCCTACAGCCAGGTGAGGGGGCTCTGCTGCTGGAGGAGGGGGTTGGCTCAGCCCTGCTGGGGGAAGGCCAGGGGGCCCTTCCTACAGAGGGAGAGGGAAGGGGGGGACTGGGAGTCCATGGCTGAGCTGCCCTGCTCAGGCTGCTGGGTTGGCACCAATTGGGCAGGGCGGATTCTGTGGTACAGGCACCTCAGAGCTGGGCTGAGACTCGTCCAACTCCTGGCATGCAGGGCTGGAATGGGACACGGGGCCTTTCCCCTCTAGAGGGTGCCAGGGCCGATCCAGCCCCAGGGCGGGGTGCTGGCTGGCTCAGAGGGACAAACCCGCAGGGTGCTGTCCTACTTGGGATGGATAGAGGGGGCCGGGGCTGGGTGAATTGGGCGGGGGGATAGAGATCCCCACTCCTGAGGGCACCTAATCCCCATGTGCCCACAGACTGGGCAGCAGGTCAGGGGGGGAGCTGCCAGCAGCTGGCACCACCCCCAGCCAAGAGATCTCCCCACACCCAGTCAAACAAACTGCTGCCTTGGCCCACATGTGGCTCCCAGATACTGAGCCAGCTAGCACCTGCCGGGGTCAGCAGAGCTGCAAATGCTGGCAGGGCCCCCTGCCTGGCAGCCCCCACCACCAAGGGGTGTCCATCAGGCCCAGCACCTGTACCTGGGGACGGAGCATGAGCGTCCCTGCCCCCTCTGTGCTCCGAGACTGGCAGAGGGATTTGGTCCGAGACTCAACCTCTCCTCCCCCTGCCCTGGATTGGAGCCGGTGCCCCCTAGAGGGGAAAGGCCCCATGCCCCATTCCCCACCCCCCTGAGCCAGCCAGTTCCCCTGCCCCAGGGCTGGATCGGAGCCAGCGCCCCATAGAGGGGAAAGGCCCCAGGTCTCACCCCCTAACCTCTCCCCTCTTTCTGCCCCCCAGATGTACAGGGACGGCAGGGAGCTCTGCGAGAACATTTGGGGCGACTCCTTCGTGGCTGCCCGGGAGCCCTGCCCCTGTCTGAGCCTGACGGGCTCCGACACTGACCCGCTGCCCGAGGACGGGGAAAGCTCAGAGGAGCCTGACCCCACCAAAGCTGGCAGCCCACGGGGGCCCTGCCCGGCCAGTGGCCTCCTCCAGCGCGGCCTGCGCAAGCGCTCCGTCTTCATGGAGGACGTGGAGGGGAGCGGGAGCGGGCTCTAGAGCCGCTGGCCCCTCCCACCCCAGCTCCCCCACTTCCTAGGAGAGCCCTTCCCGCACCAGGTGCCGGGGGGGCGGGAAATGCTTGTTATCTATGCAAACCCCTGACCCCTATGATTGTCCCCCCCCCATGCACACCATAACTGCTTCTCTGGCCCCTCTTGCACCCCATCCAGCCACCTACCAGGAGGGGACCCACACAGCCCTCCTCCCCGCACAGCCATAGGGCCTAGCTCAAAGGGGTGTTAGCTTCCCCAAGCACCCAACTTCAAGGGGAGGGAGTCCCTGCTCGCAACCAGCTCCCTCCATGCCCCAGTCACATAGGGATGCAGCTGTATTATCCTCTTGCTATACTATGGAGGGGGAAACTGAGGCACAGAGCAGGGACACCTGAGAGTAGCTCAGTGTAGTGGCTCAGCTCTCTAGTGCAGGCCGGCACCTGGAGTTGTTGGGCAGGGGAGGATGCTGTGCCAGCTGACTCCGCGCAGCCCTGGCACCCCACGCTGGTTCCAGGTTGGCACTCTCCCACCACTGGGGATCAACCCCTTGACACAGAGGAGCTGATGATAAGCCAAGTCCATTTGCTTCGTGCTGGGCCGACTCCTTAACTGCTCTATGAGAGTCAGACAGCAGGGGATGACAAAGAGCCCACTGACACCATGGGGGCAGCAGAGGGTGCTCTCCCTACTAGTCACTGCTGACCCCAATGCCAGGCTTGGGGACACTCTGTAGGGGCCCTCTCTGTCGATTCCACCCAGCTCAAGCCACAGCGTTTGCATGTAGCCTGCACGCTAAAGCTTGTTGCAACCCCTCACAAGCTAGTGTAGACAGAACCTGCCATGTCTTTGCTGCGGCTAGCAGGTGGGAATTTAGCTGGGCAGGGTGACGGCATGCTCACCCAGGACAGCGCTAGGGGACGCTGGGCTGCGAGGTGGGGTCTCTCTCCCCGAACAGTCTGTGCTGACCTCAGGGGCCCAGCATGGCAGTAGGGGGCGCTGTGCAGACAGATTGGTGGGGCAAACCATAGACACTGATTCCACACTGCAAGAGCCCAGGGAGCCAGAGGCTTACGTCTCAAAGCAAGGATCTGCCCCCCCCCCCCGGCAGGGGGAGAAGGGGAATCAGAGGTGTAGGGGGAAGATCATGCCAGTGTTTTAAGCCAGCCCCCTTCAAAGCAACCCCAAACCTTCTGAAATATACCCCACCCCCGGACTCAACCCCCTTGCTCTGAGCGTCAGTTCCCACGGGGCCACCCCTGCCCCTTACTTGCCCATTTGCTCCCCAGAACTGGGATTACAAGGGGAAAAACGCTGTTTGAAAAGCAGATGAAACTGTGGAAAGAAATAACCTAAAATAAAAAGCTTTCAAATTTGGTCCATGGGACTTTTTGGCCCCTCCCCAGAGGTGGCTGCAGGGCTCAGGGACACAGCAGGACACACTGCATTTGCGGGAAGGGGAGGGAGAAACACACCTATTACAAACTGCAGAGATGTTTCAAAATGTTTTATTAATTAAAACGAATTTTGGGGGTGGGGGAGGATTCACAGTGGGTGGAAAATCCACAGCAAGGAGGCGCCGGCAAGACTGGAGCAGCTGGTTCCTAGAAGCCCCTTTTACGGCTGGGCTTCTCCCAGCCCCTGGAGAGGGGGGCTCAGATCAGGTGGCACCATGATTAAATACAACCCCAGACACTGTGAGTCAAAAGTTCTCGCTCTAAGTGAAGCTGGGCCGACTTGAGGGGGCCATGGGCTGGGGGGGGCATGGGGTCAGCTTTCCACCCCCTGGTGCCCACTACAGCCCAGTCACTGTCTCCAGCTTGCGCTCGTGGAAGAAGCGGTGGGGCTGGCGCTTGGAGGACTCTTTGCGGGCAAAGAAGGACAGGACAGAGCGGGTGCCCTTCTGAGCAGGATTGTCCTCACTGTCATCCCTGGGGAGGGAATAAGAAATTAACGGGACCCTGGCACCCCCCCAAAAGCACTCAGCTCTCTCCAACACACACACACAGGGTGCCAGGGCGGAGGCAGGTGCCAGAGCAGGCGGGGAGGGGCGGGATGGGTAGAGCCAGCAGGTGTGCTGGGCTCAGTTGGTGTCTACTCCAGACTGATGTATCCAGGGACCCCTTGCCTGGCGCCAAGATGTGACCCACCTCTAAGGTGGGGTGCAGGGGCTGTTTATACATGGATCCCTCACCCAGGGCTGAGATGCAGCCACCTCTGGGGTGGGATGTGGGGGCTGTGACCCAGCACAGGAAGATAATGAAACAGCATGAGGCAGGGCCCCTCTGAGCCCCCCGAGTCTGAAGGGGTGCAGAGTCCCATAACCCCCCATCTCCTCATCCCTCTCTCCCCTTGGGAGGGATCCACACCCAGCTGGATCCACACCCACACATCCAGGCAGCTGCCAAGGTCATGCCGGCGCCAGGCCGGGAAGCACTGAACCATGCCGCTCTCAGTACAGCCCCCTGGGTTCCCCCATCCCACACATGGGTGCAGAATGAGCCGGTGGGTGGCAAGGGGACCCCAGAGGGAGAGAGGAGCTGCGCCCAGCACCCTCCATGCATGCCAGAGGGGAGGGCAGCAGAAGGCCCCCGCTATCAGCATGCGGTGCTGCCCTTCCCCCGGGACGAATCAGTGCCAGCAGGGCCCAGGTGGCAGCTGCGGCAATCAAGGGTGGCAGGACTGTCGCTTGGCATTCGAGCCAGCTCCTCTGAGCCGCTATGGACGGTGCCCGCGGGAGCTTGTTCAAGCCCATAGATGCCAGGTGGGGGTCAGACTGAGGTCAGGCCCCCTGCAGGGATCTAATAGATTGGTACCCTCTGTCCCGTCCCAGCCGCCCCATCACCTACCAGCGCACGGGCACTGCCTTGCTCTCCAGGATGGTCTGGGCCGTGCTCCAGCTGAAGCGCACAAACTGGGGGTACCCGAACACAGGGTCCAGGCACTGCGCCAGCCACTCCTTGGTCTTGGGATCTGGGGGACAGGGAGTGGGGGAGAAATGAGAGTCAGGGTGGGGGCCAAATGCACCAGCCCCACTTCCCTGACTGCAAACGGGGGTACCTGCCAGCTTTCAAACCAGTCAGGATTCCTGGGTTCTATCCCTGGCTCTGGGAAGGGGGGTCTAGTGGTTAGAGCAGGGGGGCTAGAAGCCAGGAGTCCTGGCTCCCATCCCCATTTCCACCACTATCGTCCCCCAAGACCTCAGCACATCACTTAGCTTCCGTCTCGGTCTCTGCAAACCAGATCAGAAATCCAGCCCGATGCAGCCGAGGGGGTTAAAGGAAGGCCAGGGCCCGGGGGGCTGGGAGGGGGCTCAAAGCCTGGCACCGCAGCCCCCACCCCTTGGCAATGCAAGAGCCAGGGCAGGAGGATCCAGTGAAAGATGGGAGCAGATCCCAGGTCACATGCACCCTCTGGTGAGTGAAACAGAACACAACTGGCCAGTAGGAGCTGGGTGAGAGAGACGGAGCTGGTGCAATCTAGGAACTGGTGGAAGGCAGGATACCGGGCTAGATGGGCCCATGGGGCAGCCTCGGTTAATCTTCAGCTCCTATATACACAAATAGCTCCACCTTGTGGTCAGACCTGCCCCTGAGAATTACATGGGCGGGGTGGGGGGTCATTTACCATTGGGGTACCCAGACCCATACTCCACGCTCACGTCCCCCAGATCCTCCGGGAACGTCCAGTTCTTCACAGCACGATCCCGCGCCACCTGCCAACACAAACAGGAGTCGGCTCGGGGCGGCGCCTCTAGGAACATCGTCCCCTAGCACTGGGCTGTTTTGACAGGGATCCGTCGCCCGGGGCTGAGATGCAGCCGCCTCTGGGGAGGGGCGCAGGAGCTGTCGAACTGCCATGCAGCATTAGGGACAGGAAGTGAGGATGACTCCCCTAGTGTAGAGCTGATTGAGGGATGCCCAATGGAATGCCCTTATTACTTCACTCAGGAGACCCCAATAACACGACGGTAAGTGAAGCTGGGGTGTCTCCATATTCCGCAGACCCACCCAGGTCCATTGCTCCAGGGAGGGCAGGGGGCCTGGTGACTCCTAAGCACACAGTAAGATCCAGCCCATTCCCCACCAAACCCCTGAAGAGGGGGGACCCCAAAGGCTCACCTTGGCACAGATGCTGGCTGCGCTGACTATGGGGAAGAGGGAATCAGCCTTCGGCCTCACAGTCACCTCGAGCTCCGGAAAATGCAGTTTCAGCTTCTCCTGGTACTTCTCCGCCGGTCCCACCGTGTCCACGAAGACCTGCCAGGGTTGGGGGGACCCCGCAAGAGGTGTGTGGGGGGGTGGTATCAGATCCCCTCCCACCCACCCCCTACACCTTGAGGTGGGATCAGGGCACCACATGGGGAGGCGGCTGACCTATTGCTGTATAGAGAAACTGAGGCACAGGGAGGCTGGTGGGAAGTGGGGGGAGCAAGGGTGCCTGTCAGCGCTATGCCCACAGCGGTCCCCTTTGCCAACCCTGACTGAGTCTGTGATCGGGCACCCTGTGGACAGAAATCTGCCCCACGGGGAAGCTGAGGCGTGGGGGAAGACTGCAGCTGGCTCACCTCTGCCACTTGTACTCCCGCGTCCAGCACGTGCTGTATCAGCCCAATGGCAGTGTCGTGGGACAGGGCATTGAGGTTGTATTTCGCCCTGGCCAGGAGAGGAGAGAGGTTAGTATTTACCAGCCAGAGACCCAGGCCCCACTGTGCCAGGCGCTGCACAGACACAGAGCAACCCCCTAGAGACCCTCCAGCTGCCTCACCCACCCAGGGATCTGGCTCCTAAGGTTAACAGGAGCGGGGAAGGGGGACACATAGCCTTTCTCCTCTACGGGGTGCTGGCTGATTCGGCCCCAGGCTGGGGGGCCTGGCTGGCTCGGGGGGAAACGGGACACAGGGCCTTTCCCCACTAGGGGGCACCAGTGACACCCCCGCCCCCCACGCGAATCGAGTTCCCTGGGGCTCTCACCGCTGCTGCATGCTGGTGGAGATGAGGTTGGGAGAGAGGATATGCAGGGCCCAGCCGACGAAGTTCCTGGCCCTGTCCAGTGTCCCAAACAGCTGCTCCCGCTCGGCCTCCGTCAGTGTCTTCGAGTCTGGGGGAGGGGAACTAGGGTTGGCTACCAGAGGAAGCCTCGGTCTTCCGTGAGATCTTGGGGGGGGGGCCCTCATGATCCAACATTCCCTCTATGGGGCCCTTCCCCACTGCTGTCCCCATCCCCTGTCCCCACTTTGCTCCCCCAACTGAGATCCCTGGGCCCCTTCCCCGGGGGGTGGAATCACAGGAGGCCGGGGTGGAAGTTGAGCCCCCCACCCCCACGATGCCCTGGTCCTTACCCGCCATCTTCAGAGCTCCCAGCTGCTCCTGCTTGTCCAGCGGGCAGTAGCAAACACCATAGACCATGGGACCTGGGCGGGGAGACAGAGGCACATATGGGGGGGGGTAAGGGCACAGATGGGGGGACAACCGAGTCCAACCCAGCCGGTGCAAGAGCCTCCTACTCCGCAACTGCCACCCACAGCACTGGGGGGCGGGGAAATCAGCCCTGCCCGCACTATGGGGAGAAGAGTAACTGGGCAGGGCCTGTCTAACCCCCCTGCCAGCTACAGGGCTCCAAGCTCTTCTCCCCCAGGGCAGGTGGACCCACCTCTCTGGCAGGGAGTTGTGTGGAGGGGGCATCCTGTGAGATGCCTTGTGCTCCCCCACCCATCACCCCCCCCTCACTGTACCAGGGGCTCCCCCTTCAGGAGCACAGACAGGGAGGGTCCCGCCCCCATCACTCAGTATGGGGGCCATCTATCCCCACCCCAAGCAACGCTGGGGGTCCCTGCTCTGTGCAATGCTGGGCCCACCCCTCGTGCAATGCTGGGAGGTCCCTGCTCTGTGCAGTGCTGGGCCCCCCCCCCGTGCAATGCTTGGGGGTCCCCCCCGTACCCAGCACGGGCCCCCTGCCAGCCTCATCGATGCCCAGGCAGCAGGGCCCGGCCCGACACAGCGCGGGCACGGGGGAGCCCAGGCGGCAGCTGCCCGCGTTGTCCCGCTCGAACTCCCCCAACTCCATGTTCCGCGCGCGGGCGAGCGCGAGGGCCCGGGCCCGGCCCAGGGGGCGGGGCCGGCCTCGCACAGACACCTGGGAGTTGTAGTTCTAGGGGAGGGGAAGCCCCTTGCTTGAGCTCTGGGGTCGGGGGGGGTCAGAGGTGAGGATTCCTGGGCTCTATCCCAGCTCTAGGAGGGGAATGGAGTCCAGTGGTTAGAGCAGCAAGGGGTTGGTGGGTGGGGGGCAGGACTCCTGGGTTCTGTCCCTGGCTTGTGTATGTGTGTGTGTCAGGACTCCTGGGTCCATTTGCACCAGATTCATTGCATTACCTTGGAATTAGTCATTCATCGCCACTTTCTAAGAGCAGCCACTGATTGTGGGGCCCAACTTGGGACCCCTCCCCGAGCTCCACAGATCCAATTAGGAGTCTCTTAAGAACCGGGCTCTGAAGTCCCTGGGATTGGATCAGAGCCCATGTCCCTTGGAGGGGAAAGGCCCCATCCATTTCCCTCCCCTTCCCACATCCCCCACCTGTGGTTGTGCGGGGCATGGGGTAGTATTCAGGAGTGAATGGGGGGGCTGTATGTGGTGGTAACTTGGGGGGTCATGTATTTGATGGGGGTTCTGTGGGCTCAGGGGCATGTACGTGGGTAAAATCCTGTGCAGTTCACAAGGCCACTCATAAAGCCATAAACAAACCCTAAGGAACAGTCCTAATAATTATGTCCTAATTCCCCAGCTCCACCGACCCTCCCGAAGCCTCACAGGCTTGGGATCATTGCATCAGTGCGGAAACTGAGGCACGGGGGCTGGGGTGAAATTCCCCATAAACAAACGGACTCAGCAGAGCCATGAGTGATAAATAAATAAACCCAGCTCAGTCCAGAGTTTGGCCCCAGACCCCTAGGGAGCCTCCCCCTCCTGGGCTGTGGGGTCCCTCCAGGGCAGCATTGCAACCCCACCTCGCCTGCACGGTAGCGGGGAGCACAGGAGTGTTAGCCCCACCCCCTATGTGCAATGCTGGGGGGGCCCATAACCCCGACCCCGTCTGCAACGCAGGGGGCCCCATACATGGCCCTGTCCCCCCTCTATGCAACGCAGAGAGAGACCATAACCCCGCCCACCTTTGTGCAATGCTGAGGGCCCCCCCCGAACCTCGCCCTCCACGTGCAATGCGGGGAGTCCCCTTGGAGGTCTAATCCCTGCCACACCCCTGGTTTTATCTCTCTCGTCTTCACCTCCCTCCTCTCTCTGCTCCAAATGCACCAGCCCAGCCCGGAGGGGGGCGTGGAGGGGGTGGCTATAAGACCCGGCTGCAGGCTAGCTGCGCAGGCGCCGCGGAGGTTGAGGGTGCTTTGTGCTGTGGTAGCGCACAGCGACGAGGTGGGTGTTTTTGTGTTGCACGCTTCTGGTTGTGCATTGCAGGCCGGGTTTGCTTTTGTGGGCCCGGGAGCTGGGGGGCATTTCCAGCCCTGGGGCCTGGAGCAGCTGCATGCAGGAGGGAGCTTCTCTTTTGCAAAGTGGCTGCTCGGAAGCAGACCTCGGGTGGGGAAGGTTACAGAGCCCCCCCGGAATCGCTGCCTTCGGCAGTAGATGTAGGCTCTGGGGTTCCTTTAGCCCTCTTGCAAATCCTGCGGGAGGAGCCAGGCAGGGTATTGTTTCGAGCCAGGGCCTGGCAATGCTAAAGGGACCTTTCGTCCTCCTCATCCCCCCCCCAGTCTCTGCTGCCTTTTTATTTTCAAAGCTGCTGCTGTTTTTTGGGGGGCCCTGACCTAGGTTGCAGCCTCGGTGCTTCACTGTCTCGCGTGCCCTAGCAGCTCCATCCTTTGTGGCTTTGAAAGCAACTGTGGGGCGGGGGCGAGGGGGTAGATCCTGAATTGCCCTGGGCCACTCTCTTGCCTTCACTTACGTGCCAGCTCCTGACTTCTTCCAGCAGGTGCCAACCGCTGTAATGGTGCATCAGGGTTTCCCTGGGTGGTGCTAGTGGGTTAACTTTGACAGCGGAGAGCTGGGGAATGTGTAACTTTCTCAAGTGGCTGCATAGGGAAGAAACTGTCTATGGGAGAGTATCTCTGTCTTGCACCCCTGGAAACAATGGGGGGGGCTGATCCATCAGTGGGGCCCTAGCAGGGTGAATTCTAGGCTGCTGTCTAATTCCCTGCTGTCCTGGTGCGTGAACGAGCCGCCTTCCTGCGGTGGGAGCATTTCGCCTTCGCTTTGTGCTGTTAAGGACTCTCCAGATGGTAGCACAAAGGTGACTTGGCTTGTAGGTCTTAATTCGTGCTTGGGTTTTGTCCAGTGTATTTCCCCCGTGTCCTGCTTCTGGACGGTTAGGCGAAGCCAGTTTAACGCAGCTTCTAAGGGGGCAGGGAACCGAGCGACTAGGTGGCTAGTGAAAATTGCAGCTGGAGGCCTGTTATTTTTACATCCCTCTTTGCTGGGAGGTGGCCCCGCTTCTTCTGCTAAGGTGACTTTAAGATAGTTGTGCTGGTAGCAGAGATCCTGTTGTGTCTGGTGCGCCACAGACACTTAGTGAGAAGCGGTCCCTGCCCTGAGGAGCTTACAGGACAAAGGGCAGGAGGGGAAATTAAGGCATGAAACTGAAAGTGACTTGCCCAAGGTAACTCACCAGGCCAGCCGGGGACAGAACCCAGGTCTTTAGACCACAACCTGCTTTCAGCTCTAAAGACTCTTGTGCTGGCAGGTAGCTTGCCCCATGACAGCAAATCCCGGGTGCCGTGCCAACTGTCTTGCAATGCGGCCGCCTCTGGGGTGGCAGCTAACAATGCAGGGAGAGAGGGCGCTTTTTTGCCCTAGTGTCACTGGGGGAACTCCCTATTGCTTGGTATCCTTTGGGGCCATTCTGCCCACCCCGAGTAGGGCGGCTTTTGTCCGAAAAGACACCGTCCCCGTCCCCCCAGCAGAGTTGCATGTCCTGCGACGGCTCTGTGCTCTTGCTACCATGACAGACCAACAGACACCACAAGCAAGTGGGGGCCCCCTGGGCTTGCTGCGGTACAGCCACAGAAGAAAAACCCAATAAAATTCTTGCTAGCCTGTATCTCTTCCCCGTTGGTTTAGCCGACCTCATCCCGCAGTGAAGCCATACATTTTTCAGGTCTCTGAGTTGAAATTAGCCAAGGTCTGCTCCAAATAATGAGAGCTTTGGGGGTCCTTTCCTTGCCCGTTCAAATAGACTAGATTGAGAGCAGGACTGTTACTTTTAATGCTGTCTGTGTGGGGTGCTGGGAGTCAGAACTCCTGAGTTCTTTTTCCCCAGCTGTGGGAGGGGAGAGGGGTCTAGTGCTTAGGGGGCTAGGAGTCAGAACTCCTGGGTTCTTTATCCCCAGCTTTGCACTGACCCAGTTTGCGGAATCGCTGATTAGTGTCATTGGTTTGCTCGATTTTTGGGGATGAAAAGTGCTTTGTGTGTCTGCAAAATAGCCTCCTGTATGTGAGCCGTAAGAGGGGTGAGCTGATTAATTGTAACTGATTGGTGGGCTGGGTGGGTTCACACCAGCACAGCTGTGCCTGTTTCCACATGGGGAGGAGATGCTGCCAGCCTTTTGCCCTCCCCCAAAAGATCTCTCTATCCTGCATTAGCTTTGCAGTCCCTGGGTTATACTCGGTGCCCGCTGGGTCTAGCATTCCCAGTGCCAACCCAGAACAGCTAGTGTGCTCTGAGCCGTGGGATGTGAGTGACACTCCTGTGAATGGGGGCTCAGAGCTGGGATTGTCTGCTCACGTAGATCAGTGCTGGGAGGGAGATGATTGGGGTGGGCTGGAAGGGGGAGTTGAGATTGGCACTGGTCTGGGAGCTGGTATTGGCTCAGAAATCCAGGCGCTGGTGCAGTGGGACCTCCTGGAAGTTAAGGCCCCTCTGCCGGCTCATCTGGTCCAGCTCCAAGCTGCCCCCGTGCAGCGTTGCTTGCTGCAGAGAACGGGAGAATCTCCTCACAGTTGCTGGCCAGACCCGCTAACCGGTGCCACCTCTCCTGAGCCCCGGCTTCTCTTGCAGGACATGGCTTCTGGTAGTGCTCACATTGGCAAGCCAGCCCCAGGCTTCCATGCCATGGCCGTGGTGGACGGAGCCTTCAAAGAGATCAAACTCTGTGACTACAGAGGTGAGAGGAACCTGCTGACGGCTCTTAACTGAGCCTCTGCTAATAGGGAGGTATTTACAGCTTCCCCAGACACTGGGAGTGGAGCTGCTGGGAGCTCCCCGCACAGCCAGTTCTCCTGCCCTGCTCCCTGCAGCGTCCCCTGCTGGTACTGGATTAGCTGAACGTTCTGTGCATCAGCAAATACTGGGGGCACTCTACAGGGGCTTCTGCCAGAAACTGTCTGCCTGCATGGGGAACAGGGTCTCCACCTCTAGGGCACGGGTGGGCAAACCTGGCCTGGGGGCCACATCCAGAGCTTCAGACGTTTTAATCCAGCCGTTGGGGAGAGCAGGGTCCGGGGCTTGCCCTGCTCTGCATGTGCTGTGGCTCCACATGACTCCTGGAAGCAGCAGCATGTCCCCCCCCTCCGCCTCCTATGCCTAGGGGCAACCAGGGGGCTCCATATGCTGCCCCTCCCCCAAGCGCCGGCTCTGCAGCTCCCATTGGCCAGGAACTGCAGTCAATGGGAACTGTTGAGGTGGTGTCTGCGGACAGGGCAGCGTGTAGAGCTGCCTGGCCACGCCTCCGCATAGGAGCCAGCGGAGGGACATGCCACAGCTTCCAGGAGCTGCTTGAGGTAAGCGCCACCTGGAGCCTGCACCCCATCCCTCTCCTACACCCCAACCCCCTGCCTTAGCCCTGATCCCCCTCTGAGCCCCTCAGTCCCAGCCCAGAGCACTCTCCTGCACCCCAACCCCTTACCCTGTGCCCCAGCCTGGAGCCTCCTCCCACACCCTGAACTCCTCATTTCTGACCCCACTCCAGAGCCCTCATCCCCTCCCACATCCCAACCCCAATTTTGTGAGCCTTCATGGCCTGCCATACAATTTCCATACCCAGATGTGGCCCTCAGGCCAAAAAGTTTGCCCACCGCTGCCCTAAAGGAAGTCTGTGGGGGGGGGGGTCCCCTGTGGGACAGGATTAAGCCCCTGTGGAGAGGGGGGACCTTGCAGTTTTACCATCCTGCCTCTGGGCAGGCAAGTATGCAGCGCTGTCTCTTTAAAAGATAAATGGGGCAGGGGGATGCTGTGTATAATCCAATCAGCTGGCTTGTGATTGGCTGAGCCTGGTCTTGAGGGGGACCAATCCCAGCGCCTCCTGGGGGAGACCCCGTAACCAGATCAGCTGGCTGGCAAACAAGACCTCCAGCCATGCAACTGGGTCTGGGGAGGAGCCAAGCCCAGGGTCTCTGCCCACGGCTCCACCTGACACCCCATCCCATGGCAGCTCCCCCTGCTGACCGGTTGTTCCCCCCCCCCCCCCCCAGGCAAGTACGTGGTGCTGTTCTTCTACCCGCTGGACTTCACCTTTGTCTGCCCCACCGAGATCATCGCCTTCAGCGAGCACGCCGAGGCTTTCCGCAAGCTGCACTGCGAAGTCCTGGGGGCCTCCGTGGACTCGCACTTCACCCACCTGGCCTGGTGCGGGAGGGGGACATGGGCGAGGTCTCGCCGCCCTCTAGGGGGTGCCAGCTCTGATCCAGCCCTGGGCTGCAGGGACTGGCAGGGTCAGGGGGGCCCATCTCTGATCTGGCCCGTGGGGTGGGGTGGGGTGGGGTGGGGAGTAGCTGGCTCAGGGTGGCAGGGAATGAGATCTGGAGGGCGGGGGGCTGGCTATGATTGCAACCCAGGCTAATGCATAGGAACCATGGTTTCCATCTGGAAGGAGACCGAGACCCACAGCATGTGACACAGTGTCCCAGGCCAGTGACCAAAATGCCCCCTAGACACCCCTCTCCTCTCTGCTTGTGATGGGCGTGAAGTCAGGATCTTGCCAGCCCCTGCACAAGAGGCCTGGCACTGCTGGCTTGCTCTGCCCCGGATGCCCTGATACAATCGGTACATGAGATCTGGAGCAAACCCTGTGTGGTGCAAGTGGGGCGGGGGGCTGGGAAGACTGCCTGTCTAGTCCCTTAACCCATCTGGACCTGGTACCAGGCCTCTAGGGAGGGGAGGGGTCAGAGCCCCTGGGTGCCAGGGGTTGGAATCACCCCACAGACCAGTACAGATGCCTCACAAGCTATCAAAAAGCCCCATGCTCCCTGGTCGGGGGGGGCAGGGGTGGGGTCCATCCCTCCCTTGCTGTGGCGAAGACACTGGGCTAGAATCCAGCAGACGTTACCAGCTGTCCCAGAGGGGTGGGGCAGGGTGGGCCCCTACTGGCTTTATCTGGGCACCCTCTGTGAGAGAAGCCTTATCACCCCTAGCCACTGGGGGCTGGGGCCAGCCAGAGACAGGCCTGTAACGGGTGGGGAGTGGATGGCTAAACTGGCATGTATCTTCTAGGATGGGGGTGCTCTTCTCCCCTACCCCCTTCCAGCATAGGGCAATAGGGCTCTCATCAGCATTCCCCCCCCCCCAGACCGAGCATTGTCTCAGATCCTTTGATTTAGTGTCTAACCTGGGTGTCTATCTTCTGGTGGTTTGTGGGGGGAGGGGAAATTCCCCCCTCACTAGCAGCTCTGTGGGAGTCTGGCAGGACCAGCTGCCCCAGCCCCCCAATGCTGCGAGCCAGGATGTGAGCCATGCTGCTGCAGGCTGAGGTCTGCCCCGTGGGCCCCCTGGGTGGGAGATGGTGCCCGATGCACTGGGGCCAGGTGGCCTCATTCCCTGGGCAGGAGCTGGTGCTCGGGGCTGATCTAGATGTGGGGGTCTCTGCGGCTGGGATCGGGGGCATACCACAGCATGAGACTAACCCCCTTGTCTCCCGGTAGGGTCAACACCCCGCGGAAGGATGGGGGGCTGGGCACCATAAAGATCCCTCTGCTGTCGGATCTCACCCGCAGCATGGCCACTGACTATGGGGTGCTGAAGGAGGATGAGGGAATCACCTACAGGTGTGTGGGGGTGACTGAGAGTCCTTGTGTGTGAGCTTCTTGGGTCTGCTCTGGCTGGGGGGGGCAGGAAATGGTGGTCACTTGTGCTGAGGTCCCCACTCCAGTCTCCCTGTGGTGGTTTTGGGGCCCCATTGGATTTCTGCCCCTTAACTTCACAGCAGTGCCAGCTAATGTCGAACGACACCCCCACCCCCATGGCTGGTGAAGGGTGGGTACGTCTGGCGAACGGGATGCTAGCTGGGGCAGTGTGTGGGATCACCAGGGTGGGTATACTTTGGGGGGGATGTAAGGAGCCCCATGGGATGCCAGGCTGGGTGTGTCATTCTGGTATCCCCACAGCCAGTCTTGCCCTGACTGAAGCTAGAGATTTCCTATCTCTGGAGCTGATGTACTCCCCACCCCACTGAATCTCTGGGTGTGTCTCCTGGGGGGGCAGGAGAGGTGGTCTCCACTAAGCAACAGCTGGCTCTGAGCATGCAGGTGTCAGGTGGGGGTGCCCCACATCCTGTGGGGAAGGCTGCAGGGTCTGTGATCCCATTGGATCCCCACCATGACAGATCTGGGATATTATCTGGGCTGGGCGGGGTGGGGTTATGCACCCCCACTGTTGGTTCCCATTGGGGTGTGATCCCTTTCCCTCCTCCCCCCACAGGGGCCTGTTTATCATCGACAACAAGGGTGTCCTGCGCCAGATCACGGTCAACGACCTGCCGGTGGGGCGCTCGGTGGAGGAGGTGCTGCGCCTGGTGCAGGCGTTCCAGTACACAGACACGCATGGGGAAGGTGAGGCTGGGTCCAGCCTGTGCACGGGTTGGTGGGGGGGAGAGCTCGGGGGGGGGGGAGGAGCTGGGGTAAAGGCCAAGGCCAGGTTAGGGGGAAGGCAGGGCCCAGCTGCAGCAGTGTATCTAGATGGGGTGGGTGCCCCACAGCTAGTGGGGTGGAGCAGCAGGTCTGAGTTTGTTCCGGGGGGGGCAAAGTGGGGGGGGGGGTGCTCAACCCCAGCTGTTTCCAGCTGGCTGCAGACTCTGCTTGTACTAGGAGGCTTTTCTGGAAGGGTTAGAGACACACGCATACGCCCACCCCCATGCCAGGCAGGAGAGGTGGGGTGGAGCCCCATGCATGCACCTACAGTGCTTGCTCCATCCAGCCCTGGGCAGACCTCCACGCTGGAGGGGAAGGGTTGCCCAGCGGTTAGAGCACCAGCCTAGGACTTGGCATCAAACCCAGGTTTTCTGTACTCTGCCTCAGTTTCCCCATCTGCAAAGGGCAGGGGGTGGGGGAAATACAAAGCAGGGATGCCCTGCTCCCGCCTCTGGTCTCCTAACCCCCTCCCCCACTTTCTCCAGTGTGCCCAGCAGGCTGGCAACCCGGGAGCGACACCATCAAGCCGACAGTGAAGGACAGCAAGGACTACTTCGCCAAGCAGCACTGAGCGGGGGCTGGGGGGCAGCTACGGAGAATCGGGCCTACTGTGAAGGTGCCCCTCCCTCTGCCTCCCCCCCCCCCCATCAGAAGGGGATATTTTGGGGCAGGGGGAATCCAGGAGGATGCTTGTAACCTAAAGTAAAAGGGTTTGTTTGAAAAGGAGCCAGCTTGTCTCTGATCCTGAATATGGGGGGGGGGGGGTCGGGGCAACCATGCTGGGGGTCGGGGGGGGGGTGTCCCATCCAAGCCCTGTGGATCAGTTCAACCTCTGATCGACCCCAGGTGTCTCTTGGTCCCAGTGGGTGCTGTAGCACTTTGCACCACTAGGTGGTGCTGTTGGCTGCATCTAGCTAGCTCCCTGGTGTGCGTCCAGCTCTGGGGAGGCAAATCCAGGTCTCCTAGAACATCAGTGTCACTGCCCTAGAGGGGAGCCAGTTGCAGGGCCTGGGGTTCTCGGGGGGGGGGGGGGTAACACCCCTTGCAGGCTCTTGGTTTCTCTCCCTCCCCCATTCGCAGCACAGCTGCCCCCAGGCTGGAAGGAGCAGGGATTCCTGGTCCCAGAGGGTCCTGGCTCAGTGTTGCCAGATTCCGGGGGGGGCAGCTGGATGGGGCATTGAGGAGTGTTGGACTTGGAGGGGGTGGGGGCAGGGCATTGAGCAGGGCCCAGCTCCTGCTATAAGCAATGTACTCCTCTGCCCCCCCCCCCCAAAGCAAGCCCCCTGCTGCTTGGGGGTGGAGGGGACTCTCCAGGCATGTCCAGCCTCTGCATCTCCACCACCATGCCAGTCATCTTTCAGGCTGGTGCTGTGCCAGCAAGGGGTGCTACGTGCCCCCCAAGAGCCTGGCTTGCCGCTACTGTACAAGCAGGGGGAGGGCTGGTCCCTGCCCCAGGGAGCTCTAACTACCCTGGGAATGGGGGAGGGCACCCAGGAGTCCTGATACCCCCTTCCTCTGACAGCTGGTGCTGGGGGCTCCAGCCTGCCCTAGTACATAGTATGGGGGGCACCTTGTCCCAGTCAGCCCCAGACACTGTGGGCCGGGAGCGGTGCATGAGGCAGACACGTCCATTCCTCTCCCACACCAGCCAGTGCTGGGCCTGGAGGAGGCGAGCGGGGATCTGCCTGTGACTTCATCACCCGCTGGGAGCATCGCCTGGATGCTGCCCTGGGGCCAGAGGGGAGCCAGGGCCCCTTGCAGGGGAAAGGCCCCATTTCCTGCACCCTGAGCTGGCCTCCCTGGGGGGTATTCCTAAGGGCTGAGCTGTTTGTGTAAAGGGGCCAGGGAGCCAGGGACATCGTTGCTCAGAGTGGGGTCAGGGGGGTGTAGGAGCGATAGCTGGGTAGGGGGTATGAGCTCACAGGGCTGTACTGGGCGGGGGGCGTTCAGTGGGGGTGCTTTTGTGTCTGGGTCACTGCTGGCTTTAAGGTGGAGGGAGGGGATGGGTGCTGCAGGGGTTAGGCTGACCTGGATGTGCTTTCCTGGCTGGGACACCATGTTCTCCAGCTGCTCCCAGACACTAGCCAAGCTCCCGGCTTCCCTCCCGCGGGCTGGGCCCAGCCCTCCCGCCCCCTGCTCTGTTCCCCAGGCTGGGCTCGGCTGGTTCCAGTTTTGGCCTGAGGACGAGGGCTGGGCCGCCCCTGGGGCCAGAGGGCTGGGAAGCAGCCCGGCAGCCTGCGTGCCTGGACAGGGCTGTGCAGAATTACCACCCACAGCTGTGTACGCAGCCACCCCACGCACCCACACGGCCCTGGGTACACACAGGTGCCGCTGCACCTCTCCGCCCATGGCCCTGGGCATAAGCACAGGCCTTTGTACACAGTCCCTCTTGTGCCCTACAGCTGCATGCTGGCCCCCCATCCACACACCTGATTGCACCCACAGCCACCCTGTGCACACAGCCCCCACAAGCCCGTAACCCCCTCACACACACTCTTCTCCAGGGGGCAGTGGGGGTCCATCCCTTGGCCAGGTCTGGTCTGGCACCATCAGCCTGGCATGGAGGGGGAACCTGCCTGCCTGCTCACCCTGCGTTCTCTTCCCCCCCCCCCTTCGGAATTCTGCCCTGCTTGAGTTGCTCGGGTGGGGGGGCTGCAACTCAGATATAAAATGAGTCAAAGAAAGGGGGGCGGGAGAGGGGGGAGGGGAAGGTACCCTCTGGGCATCAGTCTGCAGAGGGGGTGCTGGGAGAGAAGCATGTGGGGGGAGTTATGGGAAATGGGTTTGTATGGGAAGTGTGCATGGAGGGGTGTTGCAGTGTGTGTATGGGGGGTTGCTGTGCATGTACAGAAGGGGTGTATGCATCTAGTGATTGTACAGAAGGAGTGTATGCGGGGGGGTGCATGCAGCTGGTGATTGTACAGAAGGGGTGTATGGGGGGGTGCAATATGCGCACAAGAGCGGTGTGGGGGGAGGGGTGTTGCAGTGTGTACTGGGCCCTGCATGCAGGGGGGAAAATGGTGCATGGAATTGGTGTATGAGGGAGGGTGGATGCTGGGGGGTGTACAGACAGGTGGATGGAGGAGGGTATGCAGGGAAGTGGATGGGGGGAGAGTGGCTGCAGGGGGGGTGTTTGGAGGGGGAGGGGTGTGTACAGGGTGGAGGGGGGCAGGGTGGTGTATGGGGGGAGAGTGGCTGCAGGGGGGGTGTTTGGAGGGGGAGGGGTGTGTACAGGGCGGATGGGGGGGGTGCCGGGGGGATGCGGGGGAGGGGCGCATGCAGCTGCCGCCCGTGTGTTCCTGCTCACGTCCCTGGGCGCTGCTCCCACCCCCGCGCTGGCCGGAGCTCCCGGCACAGGCTGTTCCCGGCCCCGGCACGCCCAGCGCGTCTGCAGGCAGCCAGGGCCCGGTTAGTGGCGGTGACTCAGGGCCATCAGCTGTGGGGAGCCCAGGGCTGACATAGCAGAAGGGGCTGCGGGTCGGGAGTGGGGGGCAGCGGCAGAGCTGGGGGGCTGCGGGTCGGGAGTGGGGGGCAGCGGCAGAGCTGGGGGGGCTGTTGGTCGAGAGTGGGGGCAGCGGCAGAGCTGGGGGGTTGCGGGTCGGGAGTGGGGGGCAGCGGCAGAGCTGGGGGGTTGCAGGTCGGGAGTGGGGGGCAGCGGCAGAGCTGGGGGGGCTGTTGGTCGGGAGTGGGGGGCAGCGGCAGAGCTGGGGGGTTGCGGGTCGAGAGTGGGGGGGGAGCGGCAGAGCTGGGTGGGCTGCGGGTCGGGAGTGGGGGGCAGCGGCAGAGCTGGGGGGGTGCGGGTCGAGAGTGGGGGGGAGCGGCAGAGCTGGGGGGCTGCGGGTCGGGAGTGGGGGGCAGCGGCAGAGCTGGGTGGGCTGCGGGTCGGGAGTGGGGGGCAGCGGCAGAGCTGGGGGGTTGCGGGTCGAGAGTGGGGGGGAGCGGCAGAGCTGGGGGGCTGCGGCAGAGCTGGGGGGTTGCGGGTCGAGAGTGGGGGGCAGCGGCAGAGCTGGGGGTTGCGGGTCGGGAGTGGGGGGCAGCGGCAGAGCTGGGTGGGCTGCGGGTCGGGAGTGGGGGCAGCGGCAGAGCTGGGGGGTTGCGGGTCGAGAGTGGGGGGCAGCGGCAGAGCCGGGGGGCTGCGGGTCGGGAATGGGGGGGCAGCGGCAGAGCTGGGGGAGCTGTTGGTCGGGAGTGGGGGGCAGCGGCAGAGCTGGGGGGCTGCGGGTCGAGAGTGGGGGGCAGCGGCAGAGCCGGGGGGCTGCGGGTCGGGAATGGGGGGCAGCGGCAGAGCTGGGGGAGCTGTTGGTCGGGAGTGGGGGGCAGCGGCAGAGCTGGGGGGCTGCGGGTCGGGAATGGGGGGCAGCGGCAGAGCTGGGGAGCTGTTGGTCGGGAGTGGGGGGCAGCGGCAGAGCTGGGGGAGCTGTTGGTCGGGAGTGGGGGGCAGCGGCAGAGCTGGGGGGCTGCGGGTCGGGAATGGGGGGCAGCGGCAGAGCTGGGGGGCTGCGGGTCGGGAATGGGGGGCAGCGGCAGAGCTGGGGAGCTGTTGGTCGGGAGTGGGGGGCAGCGGCAGAGCTGGGGGAGCTGTTGGTCGGGAGTGGGGGGCAGCGGCAGAGCTGGGGGGCTGCGGGTCGGGAATGGGGGGCAGCGGCAGAGCTGGGGAGCTGTTGGTCGGGAGTGGGGGGCAGCGGCAGAGCTGGGGGGCTGCGGGTCGGGAATTGGGGGCAGCGGCAGAGCTGGGGGGCTGCGGGTCGGGAATGGGGGGCAGCGGCAGAGCTGGGGGGGCTGCGGGTCGGGAGTGAGTTTTGCTGTGTGGGGGAAGCTGGTGCAGCAGCTGCGTGTGTCAGCCGTGACTCACGCCAGCCCTATTGATCTCCCTCGCGTTCCCCCACAAACTCGCCCGCCGCCAGCACGCTCCGTGGGCCCTGGGGACCAGCGCCTGCCAAGGAACCGCTTTGAAGCTGCCTCGCGCCGTCACGCAGCCGGGGGCTAATCTGAGAACACCCCAAGATGGGAACGAAAGGGTGAACGTCCCCCAGGCCTGCCCCACCCCAGAGCTGCAGACATGGGGACCCCACCCAACCTGTTCTACCCCACAGCACCTGCCACCGCCTCTACCTTGATCCCTCCTCACACCCATATATGTAGCATGCTAGGTCAGCTGGCACCCCCACACTAACACACCCCGACCCACACCCCTTGGTGTATTCTCGGTGCCCCCCTTTGCCGTCACATCCTGCCAGCCCCCTGTGGGTGCGGGTTTCCAGCAGGCTGGTGGCACATGGCAGGGCCAGGCTTGGTCACAGGGTCCCAAGCGATCCCTTAAGGCCACTGGGGGCCAACCTCTGGCCCATCTCTGGGCATTCACCTGGAATGGGGCTTGTCCAGCTGGTGAGCATCTGCTCACCCCAAGGATGAACAGACCGCCCCCCACAAGTGCTTAGCCAGGGCCCAGGCCTATGGGAGCTCACTGGGATTCCGCAGGGCATCGCTCTGGTCTCTTGGGTTCAACTTCCAGCTCTGCCACCATGTCCCTGAATGACCTTGGTTCAGTCATTTCACCATCCCGTGCCTCAGTTCCCTCTCTCTGTGGAATGGGAGGTGAGAATCCTTTCCTGCATCTGTCTTGTCTATTATCTGTGGGAGGAAGGGCTGCCTCTCACTCCCCTGCTGTCCCGTCTCCAACAAGGGAACAGGAGCTGCTTTGGAGAGAGGTGAAAGAACCCCTCAGCATACAGATGTGGGGGAAACAGCCCCCCGTGAAGATTGCCTCATTCCTGCTAGACAGGGGCCTGCCCCTTGCCCTAGACTTTATCTGCCAGCACTACTTGTTCACCTCTGGGGTCCAGAGGCTCATCCGCTCCCTCTTTGACTCTTGCTCAGTTCTTGGCCCCAACAATTTCCTGTGGCAGTGAGTTCCACCGGCTGATGCCACAGCACCTGGAACCGTTTTTCCTCTTATCCCGTGCAGTGTTCTGGTGGGACCCCACGCTCCCACGGGGGTGCTACCATTATACACCTAATATCCCCCCTCCAAGCAGGGTGCTACCGTAAGGCACCTACTAGATCCCCATCTCAAAAGGTGGGTGCTTCTAGCTGCTCCCTTGACCCCCGGAACAACACCTCCAACTTCCAGCGTTAGGAAAATATTCTCTTTGCCTTTGATCTGAGCTGTGGGAAAGTGGCAGGGTCTTTCTGGGTTCAGCTGAGAGAAACGTCCAATTGCCCCGTGGGGGGGAGGGGGAGTCTCTCTTTTTAAAAGGGGGGGGGCGAGCTTGGCAAACAAACGGCTGGGGGTTTCAGATGCCCCGGCCTGGAAATGAACGGGCTGGTTTCGAGCCAGCTGTCTCCAGCTCCGCTCCCCCGCGGCCCCTGGGAAAAACCCCTCCCTGGTGCCTGCCGCCCTGGCTGGAAATGAAGCCAGGCCAAGCCCCCTCTGCCCGGCAGGCGGCGTGGGCGGGGGTTCCCGGAACGGGGCCGGGCACGTCACTAGCCAGCCCGGGCCCATATATGGGCACCTTCCCTTGAGTCACGGGGAAAACCCTTCCCCCCGCCTGCCGCCCGCCCCCTTCCCGTGCGCCGGAGCCGGGCGGGGGAAGCGGCGCCGCGCAGCGCAGGGGGGGAAATTTTTAACCCCGGCCTTAGGCGAAAAACAGCCGCGCAGGGGCTCCAGGGCGCTGCGGTCTGCCCTCAAAGCTTGGGGGGGGGGGGGGAAAGAAACAGATCTCTTCCCTTCTCTCCCCCCCCTCCCCAAGAAAATCAGACCCCCGGGGAAAGCGCCAGGCAGTGGGGGTGGGGTTGCAGGAGGGGGACTAGCTGGAGAGAGATTCCGAGCTGTGGAAGCCCCAGGGAACCGTGTGATGACCCAGGCCCGGAGCCAAACTAGGAGGAAAAACACGGCTCAGCTGAGAAACATCAAATCCACGCCGGCTGGTGGGGGGGAAGGGGACGTGGCCAGAAATACCTCCTCCAAGCTGAGGTAGGGGGTAAAGATTTTGTACAGCAGCCTGGAGGTCCCGGCCCAAAAGCTGCCACCCCAAAAACCCAAAGTGGTAATGAATAATCAGGGCTCCGTTAACAGTATATACAGAGGAAATCCTGTAGAAAGATGTGGAGGAAACAGGCAGCCAACATCTCTCGTTTAGACCTTTCGAATGTAAAAGCCTCCCTTAAAAAGAGATACAGAACAGATCCTGTTTTAAGATCAAACACAGTCCACTCCCCCCGACTGAAATAATGTCAGGACCAAAAGGAATGTGAAACCCAACCAAAACCTCAGACAGGCGCTTACAGACTTTTTTTTTTTACTTAAATAAAAAGGTCAATAAAAAGTCAAAAACACAAATACAATCAGCTTTTTAAAAACAAAAACAAATTCAAGGACTTGTTTAAAAAAAAAAACACCACAAAAAAAAAAGTAAAGTAAATAAGCCATATTTCCTTTCATGGGCGAGGCAGTTCTATGGTGTGGCAATCAGTTTCTCTTATCTGTCAATGTCAAGTATCAGATTTTGTTTGTTTGTTCTGTTTTAAGTTCAGGAAAGTCCTGGCCCCTTAGTTCAGACACACAGTTCTCTTATTACATGGTTTCCTCGCCAAAGTACCTCTTGCCGCACTGTCCAGCTATGCAACAAGTTTGTTGGTTTGTTCCATTTTTAAATACACTCACACAACATACACATAAATTTTAGGCAATATGCAAATATTCTGAATCCAGCAGAGAGCAAAATACAACCCCCTCCCATCCAAAAAAAATAAAATAAAATACAACCATCAGCAAACAGGAGGAGGCAGAGAATCATCTTCAAAGTTGCATGCAGAGGTTGGTCCGACTCATGAGAACATTACAGAAGTCCAGCTAAAGTTCATGTAAACTTTCCAACAGAGAGACCAGTTACACGCAAGTCTCTTAAATAAGATGGGGCTGGGGGGGGAAGGGGGGGGTTTCAGAAGGATTGCATTTTAACAGTCAAAAGCAACTGGCAACCATTGTTCACGTGATTCATGACTTTCTGCTTGAGTTGGGCCACCTGATCTCTCAGGACGCTAGCCGTGTTGGACAGTCCCGCGTTCTCAGTCTTCAGCGTCTTGACTTTGTCCTCCAGCCGGGCTATCCTTTCCAGCTTCCTCTTCCGGCACTTGGTAGCCGCCAGCCGGTTTCTCAGCCGCTTCCTTTCCACCTTGATCCTCTCCTGATCTTCCATGTTGATGGGAGACACAGGGGGCGACTGGACATCTGGCACAGTCTGAGGCTCTTCCTTGAACACCTGCACCCTGGATGGGAGGGAAGTGGCCAAGGAGTGACCCCCATAGGCGTGGGTCTGGGGCAGGTAGCTGAGGTTGGCAGTGGGGTAGCTGGAGGAGGTGGTCATAGTGCTGGGGTTGTAGCTGGTCAGGTTGGTGTAGACAGGGGGCGGCTCTTGATGAAGGGAGGCCCCATAGACGCTGCTGGCCACCGAGGCAGCCGCGCCAATGGAGACATTGGGCGGGGTCATGTGGTTCATTTTGTGCAAGTCGTCCAGGGCCTTCACAAAGCCATCAGCAAAGCCCTCCTGCTCCTCAGTGGCCCCCCGGGGGTAGAAATAGGGGCCCGGGGTGGGCGTGGTGGTGATCACCCCATTGCTGTTCTGGATGATGAGCCGCTCCAGCTCGGGCGAGGCCAGCTTGAGGGAAGAGTTGGCCCCCGCCTCGGGAAGGCCGGCGGGGGTGTAGAAGGCGCCTCCTTCCTCGGCTGCCTGGCCCCGGAGGTGCAGCTGTGCCTTGAGGCCCCGGTAGGGCTCTGAGAGGTTGACAGCCATGTTCTGCTTCAGCGCCTTGTAGTCCGGGGGCCCGCTCAGCTCTGCACGCCCGTAGCCGGAAAGAAAGGAGTCGTCATGATAGAACGGCTGTTCCATTTTGGTACACATCAGCCAAGCGACCCCAGATCAGCACACGGCGCCCCGGCCTAGACAGAGAAAGGGGGCACCAGGGAGGGGGGCTGCAGATCCCACAGGCAGGAAAGTTGGTTTCAATGGGCGGGGCGGGGGGTGGTTAAGGCAGATCCAACGCGCTCCCCTCCCAGGGCGCCCCTGAGACCAGTCCACGGCTCGGTTTCACTTCCAGAAACGCTCCCGCTTCCTCGCCCCCGCTCCTCTTCCTCCTGGCTGCGTAGCGGGGGGGTCCCCGGCCGGGCTCTTCTCCCCGAGCGCAGCGGGGCGATCGGCCCGGCTCCCTGCTCTCTAGCCCCGTGGAAAGCGACAGGCGGCGGGTACCGTACCGGGCGGGGGCTCCGCGGCTGGGCTGGGCTCGGCGCTGCAGGGCTGGGCGCACCAGGCGGCTCCGATCGGGCTCCGGCTCTGTCCCCTTCTGAGTCAGCTGGTGGCGGCGCCGCGCGAGCCTTTATAGCGCCCGGCGGGCGGAAACGCGCCGCCATTGGGCCGAGCCGGAGCCCCACGCGCGGGGCGGGGCCGCGGCGCCGCCTGCCGGGCAGCCCCGTGTCTGCTGGGAAGGGCCCGCGCGGCGCGGGGCCAGAGAGACTGACAGAGACAGAGACACAACCACACAACAACACACGCAAAGCTACAGACTCACAACCACACACACTGGTGGACACGCAGCCGCAGACAGACATAGAGACACGTCCATAGAGAGAGAGACACACACACACAGACGCAACAACACACCCCAATGAACGGACACACAATCACACACAGAGACGCAACAACACACCCCAAGGAACGGACACACAATCACACACAGAGACGCAACAACACACCCCAATGAACGGACACACAATCACACACAGAGACGCAACAACACACCCCAATGAACGGACACACAATCACACACAGAGACGCAACAACACACCCCAATGAACGGACACACAATCACACACAGAGACGCAACAACACACCCCAATGAACGGACACACAATCACACACAGAGACACAACAACACACCCAAATGAACAGACACACAACCACACATAGAGATGGACATGCAGCCCCAGACAGACACAGAAACATTGCCATAGAGACAGACAGACACGCAGGGACACACAATCAGGCACAGAGGCACAGAGACACACAACCACAGACAGAGACATACACACAACAACACACCCAAATATATGGACACACAACCACACAGAGACACACAGCCAGTGAGACAGCCACACACAGCAGCACACACACACACACCCATAGACAGACATACACATACACACATGCGGCCACACATAGACAGACACACACGTACACACATGCGGCCACAGAGACAGCCACACAGCCACACACAGATAGACACACAACCACACAGACCGACACACAGAGACACACAGCCACACAGCAGCAGCACACAAACATACAGAGACACACAGCTGCTCACATCCGATGAAGTGAGCTGTAGCTCACGAAAGCTTATGCTCTAATAAATTTGTTAGTCTCTAAGGTGCCACAAGTCCTCCTTTTCTTTTTGTGAATACAGACTAACACGGCTGCTACTCTGAAAGCTGCTCACAGAGACAGACACAGAGCAACACATAGACACGCAACCACACACAATAAGAGACACTCACAAACACACAGACACAGCAACACACAACCACCCAGAAACATACCCAGACACACAGCAATGCACACATGTCGAAACACACAGAGACGCACACACTGCCATACTCAGAGGCACACCACACACACATCAGGCCCCCGGCATGTGTGCACATACATGAACTCACTGACAAAACACACTGAACACTTGCATGCCTGAAGACCTCCATCTGCACACACTCACCCAAGACCTCCCTGCCAGCCCCGGGGCCCCCTATCTGCCAGCAGACCCCCCTAAAAGGGCTGGGCCATGGGGGGGGGTGGCTCTCAGCAATGCCCCCCTGCTAGCCCAGACAGCTCCCCCTTGTGGTGCCCACCCGGCTCCCTGTCCCTCCCCCCCCCACATGTGAATTCAGCCATGATCATGTGAGGGGAAGGGGTACAGAACCTGGAGTGGGACCTGGGGATGGGCTGGGGGGAGGGGGATCAGGGTCCTATAGGCTGGGGGGCAGCTGGAGCTATAGGGAAGGTGGCTAGACTGGATCCCCCCCTTCACATGAACTGGTCCCTCCAGCTGGAGGGGGGCGGGGGAGCTGCTCCATCTCTCCAGCCCAGGAAGAGCCCATCCCGAGCTGGCAGGCCTTTAACCGCTGCCTTTTTGCCCAGCTCACCCAGCAGGGCCGGAACCCACCCATCCGGACGGGGCAGGGTGCTGGGGTGAAGGTAGGGTGGGGCTGGGACCAGGCTTGTGTGATGGGAGAGGCCTTAGGTCACAGGCAATCCTGCAGCAGCCCGTCAGTGCAGCGCGCTGGGACTTCTCCTCCAGCACCGGGCCCCTGAGGACTGCAGGGGCCCCTTACTCCACGGCTGGGCCGGCTGGCTGATTAAATGCTGCAGTGTCTGATCAGTAAATATCCCACTCAACTGCAGGCCGGGGGACAGAACTCTGCAGTGTGCTGAGAACAGAGGGCAGCCTCTGAGTGGGGTGCACTGCAGTGTTCGGCAGTGTGCAGAGAACAGACAGCAGCCTCTGAGCAGTGTGCACTGCAGCACTCGGTAGTGTGCTGAGAACAGAGGGCAGCCTCTGAGCGGAGTGCACTGCAGTGTTCGGCAGTGTGTGGAGAACAGACAGCAGCCTCTGAGCAGTGTGCACTGCAGTACTCTGCAGTGTGCGGAGAGACGGCAGCCTCTGAGTGGGGTGCACTGCAGTACTCTGCAGTGTGCTGAGAACAGAGGGCAGCCTCTGAGTGGGGTGCACTGCAGTGTTCGGCAGTGTGCAGAGAACAGACAGCAGCCTCTGAGCAGTGTGCACTGCAGCACTCGGTAGTGTGCTGAGAACAGAGGGCAGCCTCTGAGCGGAGTGCACTGCAGTGTTCGGCAGTGTGTGGAGAACAGACAGCAGCCTCTGAGCAGTGTGCACTGCAGTACTCTGCAGTGTGCGGAGAGACGGCAGCCTCTGAGTGGGGTGCACTGCAGTACTCTGCAGTGTGCTGAGAACAGAGGGCAGCCTCTGAGCAGTGTGTACTGCAATACTCAGCAGTGTGTGGAGAACAGACAGCAGCCTCTGAGCGGGGTGCACTGCAGCACTCAGCAGTGTGCGGAGAGACAGCAGCCTCTGAGCGGGGTGCACTGCAATACTCGGCAGTGTGCGGAGAGATGGCAGCTGCTGAGCAGTGTGCACTGCAGTACTCTGCCAGCTATGCTACAGCACCTAGCAGCAGGCTGAGAACCGTCCTACAGGACCTGATCCATACAGACAATACTTTTATGTGCACCAATATTCTTCAATATATACCACAGCACCGTACAATATTCTAATCAAGCCCTCTGCAGTTTGTTACGCTCATCTATGCTATACGCTGGAGTACTCTGCAGGGCTTTAACAATGGGCTGGGATCTTGCTGATCATATACACTCCTGTGTGTTTACCCCAATGCTACAGTATGTGACTGTGTATGTCCAGCCTTTTAATAAAGTACTATCCTGTTGTACTCGACAGCTCAAACAGTACTGCAGGACCTGACAGGATGTAATGCTGGTGGGCAGGATCCTGGCTTCTAATCCCAGTTTTGGGAAGAGAGTGGGGTCTAGGGGTTAGAGATGGAAGGTAGGGCTCCTGGGTTCTATTCCTGTCTCTGGAGGGGATGGGGTCTAGTGGTTAGAGCAGGGAGGACTGGAAACCAGAACTCCTGGGTTTGATCCCCAGCTCTGGGAGGCGGGTGGTGGGGTCTTGGGGGTTAGAGCACGGAGTTGGAGCTTGGAGCCAGGACTCCTGGGTTCTATTCCTGGCCCTGCCACTGACTCATGGTGTGAAGTGAGGTGAGTCACTTCCCTACTCTGTGCCTCAGCTTCCCCATGTGAGAAAGGCATTTGCTGCCTTTGTTTGGGAAATGCTCTGGTCTCGCGGGTGAAAGGAACAGCCCTGACAGCGCCGGGTCCTCCAGGGGCTGGTCAACCTTCTCCTTAAAACCTGCTCACTCCCACGGTCCTCCCTGCTCCAAGCGATGTACCGTTTGTATCACAGACACTGAAATGCAGCCACCTCTAGGGTGGGGCCCAAGGGCTGTTTGTACAGGGATCCCTCTTCTGGAGCTGGGATGCAGCCACCTCTGGGGTGGGGCTTGTGTAGCTCTTCAGGCCCTTCCCTAGGGTTAAGGCTAGGGAAATCTGCTCTGCAGGAGACCACACAGTATTATGATCCTCTCTGGGCCCAGCTCTACTCGGGGATCTACTCTGGCTTCTCCCACAGGGCTCACAGTACCGAGGATCCACTTTGGTGCCCATCACGCAGGGGATCCACTCGCCTGGGCGGTGCCCTCTCGGGATGGGCCATGCCCAGAGGAGGCCTCGCTGCTGGGATTGTTTGGACAGGAAATAAACAGCCCAGGCGGGTTTGGTTTGCAGACAGCCCCAAGTGGCAGGACGGGCTGGGCCGTTATCAGGGAGTGGCAATAGCAGAGCCAGGCACGGAGCAGGGAGCAGAGTCTGAGAGACACGCACACGCCCGCGCCCAGCTGGGAGCTCTGCCAGGACGTGGCCCCGACCCAGAGCACAGGCAGGCCGGAGCCAGATGGAATGGGTGACACAGCGGGGGGGCTCCTGTCCAAGTCTCAGGCTGGTTCCAGTTCAGCCCAAATTGGTTCCCCCCTACAGCCTGCGTGTATTATTATCCCCATGTTACAGAGAGAAAACTGAGGCAGGAGAGGCCGAGCTGGGGATAGAACCCAGGAGTCCTGACTCCCAGCCAACCTCCCAGAACCAGTGACAGAGCCCTGGATTTATTTGCTGCTTCTGATGTCAGACATGGCCTGATTCCCCCCCACCCCACACAGAGTGCCCCAAACTCCCCCCAGGGACTCACTCCTCTGGGCCTGTCGGGAGGGTCTGCAAGAAAGGAGCCAGGGCAGGTGAGTTCGGGGTCACAGGGTAGGAGTGATATTGAAGCCACTGGGAGGAGCTTTACAATCAGATGCTTCCTGTCTCCACTTGTCCTGGGGCAGGGCCGGGCCGCGCCCTCCGGCCCCTGCCCGGGCTCCTGTACACCTCCAAAGGGAAGGGGGAGGGGCTAGGGCCCCCACCAGGCGAAAGGGGGTTAACCCACAGCCACGAGTATGGAAATGCACAGATACACACATGTGCCCATGATCATCTTCACGCACGCACTTACACGCCCCATGCAGATGCGTGTGCACACCAGCACACACTCCTATGTACATCCACACGCACCAGTGCATGCTTGGGGACACACCCACGCACACACGGAATCCCTCACATATGCTGTGCCTAACCATCCACAGAGACAGTCGTGTACTCACACACACACCCCTCCGTGGCCTCTTGCACACCCACCCCTGCTTGCACAAGGACGCTCGTCCCGGAGCTGCTCCGTGGGTGACTCAGGCCCATATAAGGCAGCGGAAGGAGCCGGTGTGCTCCCCCCCGCCCCCCACACCTCCCCCACACGCCTGGGCACGTCTCTACCTGCTGCAGCTGGGCACCAAGCCCAGGCTCCCAGACACACCCCAGCTCACGGGGTCCCCGATCCCCTCCCCTGCCCGCCAGGCCAGGGCACGTCCCAGTGCTGGGGACAGATGGTGAGGGAGGGCAGGGGGCGTGAGGAATAGTGGGGGGGGGACTCAGGGGTCATGGCCCCACAGGCCCCCGATTGACCCCACATTGGAACCAAGTGCCAATGACATGAGTTTCCCCTCCCCCTACTGAGTCGCCTTCCCCCCACTCCCCTGTTACTCAACACCCCCACTCCTACCCCTCCCCCCATCGATCCCTCTCCCAAGCCCCCCAGAACATCATCCCCCTACTGAGCCCCCCACCAAACCCATTGCCCTCTACAGCCCCCCAGTATGTCCCCCATTTCTGCCCCCCCCCCATTAATATTCCTTCCCCTCCCTCCCTGCAGGGCAGCATAAGGGCCTGGCGTCTGGCGGGAGCTGGGCCCAGTGGCTCTGTCTCCCCATGCTAATGAGGGGATGAAAGTTGGCAGCACCTGGCTCAGTCCCTGGGGGATTGTTGGGGGGGAGGGGGGGAGATGGGACTTTCCCAGCAGAGGAGCCGCTGGGTGGGGAGGCCCAGACGTTCCAGCTCATGGGTCAGGGACAGCCCAGTACAGCGGGGCTGGGATCGCAGGGGGCTGCAGATTGGGAGTGAGGGGCACCAGCAGAGCTTGGGGGAGAGGAGCCCAGAGCTGGGCTAGCAGGGCTGCGGGTCCGGAGTGAGGGCCACCGGCAGAGCTCGGGGGAGAGGAGCCCAGAACTGGGCTAGCAGGGCTGCGGGTCCGGAGTGAGGGGCACCGGCAGAGCTCGGGGGAGAGGAGCCCAGAACTGGGCTAGCAGGGCTGTGGGTCTGGAGTGAGGGGCACCGGCAGAGCTCGGGGGAGAGGAGCCCAGAACTGGGCTAGCAGGGCTGTGGGTCGGGAGTGAGGGGCACTGGCAGAGTTCGGGGGAGAGGAGCCCACAGCTGGGCTAGCAGGGCTGCGGGTCGGGAGCGAGGGGCACCGGCAGAGCTCGGGGGAGAGGAGCCCAGAGCTGGGCTAGCAGGGTTGTGGGTCTGGAGTGAGGGCCACCGGCAGAGCTCGGGGGAGAGGAGCCCAGAGCTGGGCTAGCAGGGCTGCGGGTCCGGAGTGAGGGGCACCGGCAGAGTTCGGGGGAGAGGAGCCCAGAGCTGGGCTAGCAGGGCTGCGGGTCGGGAGTGAGGGGCACCGGCAGAGCTCGGGGGAGAGGAGCCCAGAGCTGGGCTAGCAGGGCTGCGGGTCGGGAGTGAGGGGCACCGGCAGAGCTTGGGGGAGAGGAGCCCAGAGCTGGGCTAGCAGGGCTGCGGGTCGGGAGTGAGGGGCACCGGCAGAGCTCGGGGGAGAGGAGCCCACAGCTGGGCTAGCAAGGCTGCGGGTCGGGAGTGAGGGGCGCTGGCACAGCCCCGGGGGCAAGGGCTGTTGCTGTCTCAGCTGCTCCTGCTGGAGGCAGCACCAGGTGTGGCCAGCTAAAGGGTTTAAAGCGCTGAGTCGAGCTCTTCCCCCTGCATCCCGCGTGGCACCAGCCCAGCCAGTTTGGGGGCCCCTTGCCCAGCGTGGCAGGCAGCAGCGCCAGGTTGGCGCCACGCTGGGCCCAGCCCAGCCAGGCACATCCCGGCCTGGGCCCTCTGCATGGGCAGGTTTTCGCCAGGGCTGGGCCTGGCACCCAGCGGGGAAGATCTCATGTCCTGGTGCCACTGGGAAATCACACAGATGTCTGCGGCCCCCTCCCTGCCTCCCCAGCTCTGCCGGTGCCTCTCACTCCTGACCCATAGCCCTGGGCTCCCCCACAGCTCTGCCAGTGCCCCTCACTCCCAACCCACAGCCCTGCTAGCCCAGCCCTGGGCTCCCCCTGGCCCCAGCCCTGCTGGTGCCCCTCACTCTCAACCCCCTCTGCTAGCCCAATCCTGGGCTCACCCCACCCCACTCCCCACAATCTGTGCTTGTGCTGATGGGATCTCACAACTATACAGACGTCCCCTCCCCAAGCAGGCATAGGACATGGGGGGAGGGGGAATGTGGCACCCACCCTGCTTCATCCGGGGCTCCCTGCAGCTGGCCCTAGGCTAGGATGGGGGGAGAGAGGGGGTTTAAAGCTGCTCATGGCCATGGAGCTTCAGGCCCCTCATCCCATTCCCTCTCCCCCAGCCTCCACCCTGGATTCTAGGGGCTTTTGGGCCATGTGTTTTTCCCTCCCGCCTGACTTCTCCTTCCCTATAAATATCCCGTGACTCAGTGCCGGGAGCCAGGATCTCAGCCTTGCTGTGGTGGGGGTGGGGGAAGGTTGGGGGCAGGGAGGGGTTCCTAGCTGGCAGTGACCCTGGGGGGCCCAGGGAGAGGGTTTTGCCTTGGGCTAATGTCATTTCAAAGAGGGGCTCCGGGTGCCAATGAGGGGAGTTGGGTTTGTTATAACTGGGGGAAACTGAGGCAGGGAGCTGGGACAAGACCTACCTGCCGCCTGTTTGCAACACAGTGAGTCGGGGCGGGGCTGGGGATAGAAGCTAGAAGTTCTAGCTCCCAGACCCCCACCACCACCCCAGACTCTAACCACTAGACACCGCTCCCCTCCCAGAGCTGGGGATAGAACCCAGGCATCCTGGGACACCATAACTGATAGCAAGGGGGCTGGGGAGCCTTGCCAGATTTGCACCCAGCGCTGCTCCCACCTGGACAAACCCCCATGCCCCCGGGAGAGCCCTGGCCATGGGGAACCTGCTGAGTTGTAAGCTGGGTGGTAGCCAGAGCCCCTCCCCTCATGACCACTCCCCCGTCCCTGCTGGGCCGCTGGGCTGGAGAGTCCGGGCAAGGGGCGTTCGAGGCATCAGGGTTTATGGGGTGTCTCTCCCCACCATGAGGCAGGAGGGTCAAAGCCCAGACAGATGTTTCCAGCCTGGGTGGTAGGGCGGACATCCTGGACTAAGGCGGGGGAGGAGCTGGGAATTGGGGGACCCATCCTGTGTGCCCCTCTGAGGGGCTGGGTCCGCCTGCTGCTTTTCCATGGGGTGCCCAGGGTCCCCCACCCCCACCCCAGAGCTGGCCAGAAGCACTTCTGCCTTTCTCCCTGAGGTCTTTACTCCTCCCATCCCCAGCGATGCTAATTAATTCCCCCCCCCCAGCCATCCCCAGCTCTGCCCCTACTGTGGGTGCAGACATCACTACGTTCAATTGCCCAGCCAGGTGGCTGGTCCCTTCAGCCTCATCCTAGGGCTAGGGAAACTGAGGCACTGAGCAGGGGAGGGACATAAATGAAGTCACACAGGGAGTCAGAGTCAGAGCTGGGGATAGAAACCAGGAGTCCTGGTTCCCAGCCCCTGCTTTAACCACTAGCCTGCACTCCCCTCACATAAGGCAGCCTGTGTGGTGAAATGAGTTACTAGGTCTTAGCCCAGTCCAGCCCATCAGGTAGCCCCAGTGGAGGGGCCAGAGGCTGACTGGAGTGTGGGGACACCTCTTCATCCCTAAGGGGAAGCAGGTGGGGCAAGCAGCTCCCACTCTGGGGGTGCCCAGGGGTTTTGGGATCAAGGGGCTGCTGCCCCTGCCCACTCCAGGAGGCGACAAAGATGGATGCAGAATCCCTGGTGTGGAGCCCTCCCTGTCCCCCTCCACCAACATGTGCCGCTGGGGGGACAGAGACTCGTTCGTCTCTGGCAAGGGAGCGGGGGCTATCCATTAGAGTGAGAAGGGGGGCTGGGAGCTAGGACTCCTGGGTTCTCTCCCGAGCCCTGGGTGGGAAGTGGGGTCTAGTGGTAGGAGGTGGGGGGCGGGGAAGTGGGGTCTAGTGGTTACAGCGGCGGGGGAGGGGGAAGCGTCAGGACTCCAGGGTTCTCTCCCTGACTCAGCCAGCTGCCCTGCCATGCTGCCCCCTTGCTGTCCCCCCCCCGCGCCCCCTTCCCTGCCAGCCCATGCCCAGGAAGCACCAGGGGTGGGTGATGGAGTCATTTCCTGCAAAGCGCCCAGCCTAGTGGGCAGGGGCAGAGGCAGCTGGTTCAGAGCCAGTGGGTGGGGGAGTGGGTTGGTCTCCCCAGCTGCCCTGGCCCAGCTTCCCCCCACCCGGGCAGATGAGGAATGACCCCCCCCTCCCTTGCACCGGAGTCAAATACTGACTGGAACCAAGAGGAAGTTGGGGGTGGGGACGTCGCCTCATGGCTCAAATTCAAAGTCAGGGCCCATCAACCCCCAGCTCGATCGGTGCCCCTCACTCCTGACCCACAGCCCCCTGCTAGCCCTGGCCTGGCTCCCCACCCCCACAGCTCGGCCGGTGCCCCTCGCTCCTGACCCACAGCCCCCTGCTAGCCCAGGCCTGGCTCCCCCTAAATCTGAACGGATTGATCTGATCACATCACTTCTTCTCTTAACCCCTCCCACTCCACCGGGTCCCCCCCACCAGGTCCCTGCCCCACCTGGAGCCCAGCTACTGAGATATGAGGCCAGGTTACTGTCCAGCCCTCCCCTCACATAATGCCCCCAAGACATCCTTCCCGCACCCCCGGGGAGCCCCAGATCCTCCCAGAGTAGACCTGGATCCCCTTCTTGGATGCAGTGTTGGGGCCAGGCTGGTGAGGACGCCTGGGTCCCACCCTGCCACTGCTCTGACCATTAGACCCCACTCCCACCCCAGAGCCAGGATAGAAACCAGGATCCGAGCCCTCATGAGGTTCAGCCCTGGCATGGTGGTCTCAGATCCCCTGGGGGTCCCAGATCGAAGGGCCGTGGTGGATCCCTGCTGGGGGGCTGTGCCCTCCCACTGCCCCATACGGGCCAGAGGCAGGGGTCTCCCCAAGGCCAGGACCCACACTCCAGACTGGCTGCCCCCTGCCCCATCCCCCAATCCTCTGGGGATCCCCCGCCCCAATGTCCCGGGCTTGGCCCCAGCTGGCTAAGAACTTGGGAATGAAGTTCCGGGGCCAGGGGGCCGGGACCGGCCCGACGGGTTCCGTCTCATTCCTGGGGCTCCACTCACATCCGCGAGGGGCGGGGGAGCTGGGGGTGGATCCCAGGACTCCCTGTGCTGGGAGCCAGCCTGGGTGAACCCACTGCCCTCTGCAGGGAAAGGAGTCCCGGGGCAGGTCACGGGGTGCATAGCAGGGAGACTCACTGAGGTGCTGTATCAGCAACAGGGAACTGCTGGGCGGGGGTGGGGGTGACGCTCAGTGCAGGGAGATGGGGCAGAGGGGGCACACTCAGTGCAATGAGAAGGAGCAGTGGGGTGCACTCAGTGCAGGGAGATGGGGTAGTGGGGGGTGCTCAGTGCAGTGAGAAGGGGCAATGGAGGTGTTCAGTGCAGGGAGATGGGGCAGTGGGGGGTGCTCAGTGCAGGGAGATGGGGTAGTGGGTGCACTCAGTGCAGTGACATTGGGGGCCGACCTCCACAGAGTTGCTCCTGTGTTGTCGTCCCCCCCAGGTCCACCCACCCAGTCACCCCAGAAGTGCTGGTTCCAGGGCTCTCTTTCTTTCACTCATCTGTTGCTTTTGGGGGTAACCCTCAGCCCCCCCGTGGGAATCTTTTTGCTCCCAACCCTCCTCTCGCTCTTGACCACGGACTTTGCCGGGGCTGTGCTGAGTCATCAGGGGAATGGGGAGCAGGGCCCGCCAGCCGCAGCCCCCCCTGTGCCTCTCACTTCGTGTCACCCGCGGCGGGCGAGAAAACGGATTTAACCGTTCGGGCGCCACCCGGGCTTTCGATGCACAAACTTCCGGCTTCTGGGGACATGTGGGGATGGAGGCGGGGGCGGGGGATCCCAGAGACAGGGAGGAGAGTCAGAGAGCTGCGGCCCTCAGGGAACATGGGGGACTCCTGCCAGAGAGGATTGGGTATGCTCTGCACGTGTGCCGTTCATATGTGCATTGCATGTCCGCTGTATATATGTGTGTTGTGTGCATGCCCGTTGTATGTTTGCCTGTGTGCTGCATGCATGCCCGTTGCCTGCCCTGTGTGTGTTTCATGCATGTGCATTGCATGTTTTGTTTGTATGCTGTGTGATTGTTTGTTACGTGCCCTGCATGTGGACAGCATGCATGTGCATTGCATGTTGCAGGGGTCTGTACCAGAGACTCTATGCTTCGTGGCGTGGCTGAATTGTGTGCCAGGAACAGCGTGTGTGTTGCACAGCTCTCTAGTTCTCTTCTTGCACGGCGAAGTGTGTGTGTCAAAACAATCTGTCTTGCACACGTGTTGCGTGAATCTTTGGCACGCCACCCCCATGCATGCTACATGCATGTTCCTTGCAATACATCCCTGTCTCTGTGTTTCATCATCAGCATGCTTCCCCGGGGCATGCTCTGCGTGTGCATTGCATGTCACACGCATGTGTACTGTCATCCCTGCACGTGCATCCTCCAGATGGGTACTGTGGGTGCAGGATCGCCTATGGGGGGGTCGGCCTTTGCCCGTCACCCTCCCAGGAATTCAGGGCCTTCAGCACCTCCCCACCTCCCCACACACCGGGAAGTGTCGCTGCCAGGCAGGGCTCTGATCTGTGTCCCGGCCTCACCCCTTACCCCACTGCTCCCGGCTGAGTCACGCACCCGGCCAGCTCCCAGGACAGGAGGTGGCCGACCTGGGGCGAACCTGGCTCTCCTGCCTGCCAGACAAGGCTCCTGGGTATCCTGCAGCAGCGCCTCCTGCTGGGCAGAGCTAGGAGGAGCCCAGGCTTCTGGAACAGGGCAGGGATGGGAGCTGGGGGGGGGGCAGCGGGGGAAGTAACTCAGAAGTGGTGCATTGTGGGAATATCTCCCACAGGAAGGAAAGAGGGGTGAAGGGGGAAAAGGAGCAAAACTGGACGGATACCCACATCCCCAAAATATAGCTGCCTCCCCTGTGTTTGGGGGCACAGAGAGCCCTCAGCTGTTCACCCTGCAGCATAGCACCCCAGCGGCACTGGGCCCGAGCCCCCGTTGCCAAGCCCCCTCCCCCCACTCCCCGCAGCATGGCACCCCCTGCTGAGCTCCCCTCCCCCCACTCCCCGCAGCCCAGCGCCCCCTGTGAGCCCCCCCATTCCCTCCAGCCTGGCACCCCCTAGCACTGGTGGGGGCTGCATGCGGCACAAGGCCAGGTTTGGGGGTAGGGCTGGGCCCCGCAACGTCTCCTGGAAGCTCGGTCTTTCTCTGAATGCGGCTGAGGCTTGGGGCACAGGAAGCCGGCTATGAATGGCTGAGGTCAGGCTGCCTTTGTGGGTTTCGAGCCTTCGCTCAGATCCCTGGCTGTGTGCACCTCCCCCCCCCTCGCCGCCACAGCTAGCTTCTCTCTCTCCTCTCCCGCACAGGGTTTCACCCCACATTGGCCATCCTCCCCCGCACCCCTAGACACAGCAGGCCAGCGAGGGGGAAGGAGCAGACATTGCTGAAAGGACAGGGCGTCCCCCCACCCTGCCCTCTGGGGCATTGGTGGGGCACAGGGATGAGGCAGCCAGGCTATGTCAGTGATAGAGCTGGGGAGAGAACCCAAGAGTCCTGACTCCCCCCTTCCCCCGCTTCTCTAACCACTAGCCTCGGGAATGCTGCCGCGGAAGCCTGTATGGGACAGGCTCCCCCGAACAGGCACTGATGAAATCTCCCGCTGTGTAGAAAGAGGAATAGAAAGAGGCAGATGGGGATGGTTTGGAAGGCAGTGGAGGGGGTGGGGGATCTGCACGTGCGGAGGGGGGAAACTGAGGCACCGGGCTTGGTCCCTGGGATTGACGTCAGCATTGACCATACTGGGTCTAACTCCAGCTCCTCCCGTCTTAAAATTGGGTAACTAGAAAAGACTCCCTTGCCGGGCCCTGGGATGCAGCTGCTTCTGGGATAGGCCACAAGGGCGGATGATACCGGGCTCCCTCCCCCAGTGCAGGGCGATACAGCCGCCTCTGGGGTGGGGCGTGGCCAGCTGTTTGCTAGTTGCCCAGCAACAAGACACAACAATTTAGGACAGGAAGTGAAGCAGCCGCCTGTGTCCAGTTTAAACCACAGGGAGGATTTAGGAAGGGGTCTAGAATTTCCCAACCTGCCACTTGGCCGGGACACAGGGTCACACCCCAGCACTTATGAAACAGACACTGAGGTCGGCTGGAACCAATAGACCGCCCAAGTGCGCAGTGGGGCATTGGGGTCAGCCCCACTGCGCAGGGTGGGTGCCCTCTGCTGAGCCCCCTACCCTGCTCCCCTTCCCCTCTAGGGGGCGCCATCTTTGCTCCAGCCCCAGAGCCTGAGGCCAGGGGCTGGAAGCCTCCCAGCCCTCCACGGAGTGGGGGTGTCCATGTGGGGCAGCGGGAGGCCGAGCGCTGTGGGGCTGGCCCTGGCCAGAGGAGTGGGGCTCCAGGCCCAGAGTCGCCCAGCTTCCCCCCAGCTGGGGCCCTCTGGGCAGCAGGCCCCGCATAGGGTGTGGATCAGAGGCCAGGCAGCATCTTGCCCAGGGAAGAGCTACGCACATGGGCCCAGGGCCAAGGCCAGCCTGTGGCAGCGTCAACTCCGCTCCCCTTCCCAGCAGCGGGGCGGAGGGGGGCGGGACAGCAGGGAGGGGGGCGCGTGGGGTTCTCTGAGTTCAGCCCCCAGAGCTGGGAGCTGGCACATCCTGTGGGCTGACCGCAGCGAGGAAGTGGATCCGGGCAGGGGCGGGGTGAACTGGGACGATGGGCCAACTCCCCCCCCGCCCTGCACCTACACACGCCTCTCCCCACACCCCAGGCTTCTCCCCCCATCCTACAGCCATGCAGGGCTCCTGCCTGGATCCAGGGGCACCAAGCTGAGGGGGGTAATCTGGGAGGGCAGAGGGGTACCAGGCTGGATGGGCACCTGGGTTTGATGGGGGGGAATACAGAAATGGCTGGGCCCAATGGTCTGATGTGGGGAGGGGGTGAGGGGGGATATGGGGCTGGATGGACCCATTGGACTTCTCTGTAGCTGCTGCTATGATCTTGAGCTGCGGGGGGGAACTGACCCCAGTTTAGCAGTGGGGAAGGGTAGAGGGGTGTGTGGGGTGACCCCATCCCGCCCCCTGGGTCACCCCGACCTGGGGGAAGCTGAGAGTTACGGGTCACACGAGAAAGGGCTCGTCCCCTCTTGTTGTCCCCCCACTGCCTGAGTCACGGGGGGGGGGGGAGATTGCAGGGGGACAGCAAGGGGGTCTCGGGACTTCCCCAGCCCTGGTGACCGGCTTGGCCAGACAGACGGCCAGGGGGTGGGGAAGGCAGGCAGGGGCCAGCCCAGGGACATGCAGCCCCCCCACCCACCTGCGCCTCATCCCCAGAGGGGCTCCCCCCGCATGGGGAGAAAGGGGGGGAGTGACCCCTCCGACCCCTGACCTGGGCTGAGTCCTGGCAAACTCGGGTCACGGACGGGGAGGCACTGAATGGGACCCCTCCAGCCAGTCCCCCCTCCCCCCGGGCGGGGGGGATCAGCCCCCCCTTGCAGGGAACGGGAAGTGTCTTTGTTCCATGTGGGCGGAAGCTCTTGGAAGCTGCCAGACAAAGCAGGAAGCAGCTGCTGCCATGGTGACGGCGCGTGACACCCCTTGCGCCATCACGGGGCGGCGGGGGGGGGGATCTCCGCGCCTCGGACGCCTGGGTCCTCAAGTCGCCCTTGCAGCCCTGGGGCGGGCAGGGGGTGATAAATGCACGGATGTGGGGGGCAGGATGGCTGGGGGAGCCCTGGGGGACCCCCCCTCCCAGCCTGTGGCCCTCCCCCCCGGGGACGCGCGTTAGTCCGGGATTGCGCAGGTCCCCGCAGCTCGGGAGGCGCCCAGGCCCCGGGTCGCGAAGGGTTAAGCAACAGGAGTCACTGGGGTTGTTGCCTACGTCAGAGAAGGTTTGTTAACCAATCCCAGCCCTGAGGGGGAGGCCCCCCCCCCGGCGCTGACACGCACGCACGGAGCCAGGTCCACACGCACACGCAGGCCAGCGGCACACACGGCTCCGCACGCGGGCACGGAGCCGGGCACAGACCCGGACGCCAAAGGCGCCGCCGACACAGACCCACACGCTGAGCCGCACACACAGAGCCAGACATAGACAGGGGCGCAGGTGCGGACCCACAGCACAGACCCACACGCCAACACACACGTGCACCACTGACACAGATCCACACCCAACCCATAAGCTGACCCACACACAGACCCACACGCTGACACGCACACACAGAGCCAGACATAGACAGGGGCGCAGGTGCGGACCCACAGCACAGACCCACACGCCAACACACACGTGCACCACTGACACAGATCCACACCCAACCCATAAGCTGACCCACACACAGACCCACACGCTGACACGCACACACAGAGCCAGACATAGACAGGGGCGCAGGTGCGGACCCACAGCACAGACCCACACGCCAACACACACGTGCACCACTGACACAGATCCACACCCAACCCATAAGCTGACCCACACACAGACCCACACGCTGACACGCACACACAGAGCCAGACATAGACAGGGGCGCAGGTGCGGACCCACAGCACAGACCCACACGCCAACACACACGTGCACCACTGACACAGATCCACACCCAACCCATAAGCTGACCCACACACAGACCCACACGCCAACACACACGCTGAGCCGCACACACAGAGCCAGACATAGACAGGGGCGCAGGTGCGGACCCACAGCACAGACCCACACGCCAACACACACGTGCACCACTGACACAGACCCACACCCAACCCATAAGCTGACCCACACACAGACCCACACGCCAACACACACGCTGACACGCACACACAGAGCCAGACATAGACAGGGGCGCAGGTGCGGACCCACAGCACAGACCCACACGCCAACACACACGTGCACCACTGACACAGATCCACACCCAACCCATAAGCTGACCCACACACAGACCCACACGCCAACACACACGCTGACACGCACACACAGAGCCAGACATAGACAGGGGCGCAGGTGCGGACCCACAGCACAGACCCACACGCCAACACACACGTGCACCACTGACACAGATCCACACCCAACCCATAAGCTGACCCACACACAGACCCACACGCTGACACGCACACACAGAGCCAGACATAGACAGGGGCGCAGGTGCGGACCCACAGCACAGACCCACACGCCAACACACACGTGCACCACTGACACTGATCCACACCCAACCCATAAGCTGACCCACACACAGACCCACACGCCAACACACACGCTGACACGCACACACAGAGCCAGACATAGACAGGGGCGCAGGTGCGGACCCACAGCACAGACCCGCACACCAACACACACGTGCACCACTAACACAGATCCACACCCAACCCATAAGCTGACCCACACACAGACCCACACGCCAACACACATGCTGACACGCACACACAGAGCCAGACATAGACAGGGGCGCAGGTGCGGACCCACAGCACAGACCCACACACCAACACACACGTGCACCACTGACACAGATCCACACCCAACCCATAAGCTGACCCACACACAGACCCACACGCCAACACACACGCTGACACGCACACACAGAGCCAGACATAGACAGGGGCGCAGGTGCGGACCCACAACACAGACCCACACGCCAACACACACGCTGACATGCACACACAGAGCCAGACATAGACAGGGGCGCAGGTGCGGACCCACAGCACAGACCCACACGCCAACACACACGCTGACATGCACACACAGAGCCAGACATAGACAGGGGCGCAGGTGTGGACCCACAGCACAGACCCACACGCCAACACACACGCTGACATGCACACACAGAGCCAGACATAGACAGGGGCACAGGTGTGGACCCACAGCACAGACCCACACGCCAACACACACGCTGACACGCACACACAGAGCCAGACATAGACACGGATGCAGGTGCGGACCCACAACACAGACCCACACGCCAACACACACGCTGACATGCACACACAGAGCCAGACATAGACAGGGGCGCAGGTGTGGACCCACAGCACAGACCCACACACCAACACACATGTGCACCACTGACACAGATCCACACCCAACCCATAAGCTGACCCACACACAGACCCACACGCCAACACACACGCTGACATGCACACACAGAGCCAGACATAGACAGGGGCGCAGGTGTGGACCCACAGCACAGACCCACACGCCAACACACACGCTGACACGCACACACAGAGCCAGACATAGACACGGATGCAGGTGCGGACCCACAACACAGACCCACACGCCAACACACACGCTGACATGCACACACAGAGCCAGACATAGACAGGGGTGCAGGTGTGGACCCACAGCACAGACCCACACACCAACACACACGTGCACCACTGACACAGATCCACACCCAACCCATAAGCTGACCCACACACAGACCCACACGCCAACACACACGCTGACATGCACACACAGAGCCAGACATAGACAGGGGCGCAGGTGTGGACCCACAGCACAGACCCACACGCCAACACACACACTGACACGCACACACAGAGCCAGACATAGACACGGATGCAGGTGAGCACCCACAACACAGACCCACATGCCAACACACATGTGCACCACTGACACAGATCCACACCCAACCCATAAGCTGACCCACACACAGACCCACACGCCAACACACACGCTGACACGCACACACAGAGCCAGACATAGACAGGGGCGCAGGTGCGGACCCACAACACAGACCCACACGCCAACACACACGCTGACATGCACACACAGAGCCAGACATAGACAGGGGCGCAGGTGCGGACCCACAGCACAGACCCACACGCCAACACACACGCTGACATGCACACACAGAGCCAGACATAGACAGGGGCGCAGGTGTGGACCCACAGCACAGACCCACACGCCAACACACACGCTGACATGCACACACAGAGCCAGACATAGACAGGGGCACAGGTGTGGACCCACAGCACAGACCCACACGCCAACACACACGCTGACACGCACACACAGAGCCAGACATAGACACGGATGCAGGTGCGGACCCACAACACAGACCCACACGCCAACACACACGCTGACATGCACACACAGAGCCAGACATAGACAGGGGCGCAGGTGTGGACCCACAGCACAGACCCACACACCAACACACACGTGCACCACTGACACAGATCCACACCCAACCCATAAGCTGACCCACACACAGACCCACACGCCAACACACACGCTGACATGCACACACAGAGCCAGACATAGAGAGGGGCGCAGGTGTGGACCCACAGCACAGACCCACACGCCAACATACACGCTGACACGCACACACAGAGCCAGACATAGACACGGATGGAGGTGCGGACCCACAACACAGACCCACACGCCAACACACACGCTGACATGCACACACAGAGCCAGACATAGACAGGGGCGCAGGTGTGGACCCACAGCACAGACCCACACACCAACACACATGTGCACCACTGACACAGATCCACACCCAACCCATAAGCTGACCCACACACAGACCCACACGCCAACACACACGCTGACATGCACACACAGAGCCAGACATAGACAGGGGCGCAGGTGTGGACCCACAGCACAGACCCACACGCCAACACACACGCTGACACGCACACACAGAGCCAGACATAGACACGGATGCAGGTGCGGACCCACAACACAGACCCACACGCCAACACACACGCTGACATGCACACACAGAGCCAGACATAGACAGGGGCGCAGGTGTGGACCCACAGCACAGACCCACACGCCAACACACACACTGACACGCACACACAGAGCCAGACATAGACACGGATGCAGGTGAGCACCCACAACACAGACCCACATGCCAACACACATGTGCACCACCGACACAGATCCACACCAAACCCATAAGCTGACCCACACACAGACCCACACGCCGACCCACACACAGACCCACACGCCGACCCACACACTGACACACACACACAGAGCCCGACATAGACAGGGGCGCAGGTGTGGACCCACAACACAGACCCACACGCCAACACACACGTGCACCACCGACACAGATCCACACCCAACCCATAAGCTGACCCACACACAGACCCACATGCTAACACACACGCTGACACGCACACGCAGAGCCAGACATAGACACGGATGCAGGTGTGGACCCACAACACAGACCCACACACCAACACACACGTGCACCACCGACACAGATCCACACCCAACCCATAAGCTGACCCACACACAGACCCACATGCCTACACACATGCTGACACGCACACACAGAGCCAGACATAGACAGGGGCGCAGATGCGGACCCACAACACAAACCCACACGCCAACACACACGCTGACATGCACACACAGAGCCAGACAGACACGGATGCAGGTGTGGACCCACAACACAGACCCACACCCAACACACACGCTGACACGCACGCACAGAGCCAGGCATAGACAGGGGCGCAGGTGCGGACCCACAGCACAGACCCACACGCCAACACACACACTGACACGCACACACAGAGCCAGACATAGACACGGATGCAGGTGTGCACCCACAACACAGACCCACACGCCAACACACACGTGCACCACTGACACAGATCCACACCCAATCCATAAGCTGACCCACACACAGACCCACACGCCAACACACACACTGACACACACACACAGAGCCAGACATAGACAGGGGCGCAGCTGCGGACCCACAACACAGACCCACACGCCAACACACACGCTGACACGCACACACAGAGCCAGACATAGGGGCGCAGGTGTGGACCCACAACACAGACCCACACGCCAACACACACGCTGACACGCACACACGGAGCCAGACATAGACAGGGGCGCAGGTGCGGACCCACAACACAGACCCACACACCAACACACACGTGCACCACCGACACAGATCCACACCCAACCCATAAGCTGACCCACACACAGACCCACACGCCAACACACATGCTGACATGCACACACAGAGCCAGACATAGACAGGGGCGCAGGTGCGGACCCACAACACAGACCCACACACCAACACACACGCTGACACGCACACACAGAGCCAGACATAGACAGGGGCGCAGGTGTGGACCCACAACACAGACCCACATGCCAACACACACGCTAACACGCACACACAGAGCCAGACATAGTCAGGGGCGCAGGTGCGGACCCACAGCACAGACCCACACGCCAACACACACGCTGACACGCACACACAGAGCCAGACATAGACACAGATGCAGGTGGGACCCACAACACAGACCCACACGCCAACACACACGCTGACATGCACACACAGAGCCAGACATAGACACGGATGCAGGTGTGGACCCACAACATAGACCCACATGCCAACAGACACGTGCACCACCGACACAGATCCACACCCAACCCATAAGCTGACCCACACACAGACCGACACGCCAACACACATGCTGACATGCACACACAGAGACAGACATAGACATGGACGCAGGTGCAGACCCACACACAGAGCCAGACCCACACACCAGCACACCCTGCCAACACAGATTCACATGCCAACACACACACTGACACGCAGACCGACATGCTGCCGATACAGATCCACACCCGACACACACACTGACCCACACACAGAGCCAGACATAGACGGGTGCAGGTGCAGACCCACAACATAGACCCATACACCAACACGCCACCGACACAGATCCACACCCGACATACGCTGACACGCACACACAGAGCCAGACATAGACACGGATGCAGACCCAGACCCACACGCTGACATGCAGACCTACATGCCAACACAGACGCTGACCCGCACACCCACATGCCAACGCACACACTGACACGCAGACATGGATCCACATGCTGACACACACACATACTGTAACACAGTACACACCAGCAACACCTATACCAGCAGTGCACATGCACGGCCACCTGTCTGTGTAGTGCAGTGCACACAGGCAACACACACGCACCAGCAACCTGGCCTGACAACAGACACATGTATGCATGGGGCACAACACACACACTCACACGCACACGCACCAGCCCTGCAGACCCGCATAACACATGCATGCGTGCCACACACCCCCAGCATGCACATACAATGGCAGTGCACACACTGACAACACACCAGCAACACCCCCCCCCCATGCCAGCAGCACATGCTCCCCCATCCCTCACTATGAGCACAGGCCCTTCCCCACCGCCTGCACTGGCTCTTGCCCCCCTCCAGCCAGAGCCCCCCCTGGACACATGCCCTGCCCCCCCAGGGCCAGAGAAGGAACTGGGCAGGACAGGGCGTCCAGCTGGAGTTTACCCAGGGTTGGGGCTGCGATTGGAAGTGGGTCCTTCCAGTTCCACTCTGGAGATCTGGGGCTGAGTCCAGCTGGTCCCATAACCCCCACCCCTTGCACTGGTCCTGCTTACCTCCAGACCCATAAGTCCCCCCATGGGTCCCCCCTCATATGGCCTCCTGGCATCCCGCCCAGATGAGGCAAACACACACCCACACACACACACCCCCAGCCTCCCGGGCTCCCATTGCCACCACTTCAAAGGCAGCCTGGCCCTGGCCAGCTGCCCAGCTGTGGCTGAGTCTGGGGGGAAGCAGCTTTGCACCCCCTCCCGCCGGTCTCTGGGGAACGGAACAAGGCTGGAAGGGGGCAGCGTGTGAGTCATGGCTCCCAGACTTCCCAGCAGCCGGGGCAGGAGGCCCAGCTGCCTTCCTGGAATCCGCCGGCTGGGCCAGCCGGGGCAGCACCGGGCCGCTGCAGCTCTCCAGTGGCCTCGGCCTGGTGGTGGTGGGGGGGTTATCCCAAGGTGGGAATTTCCAGGAGAAACAGCTGTGAGTCAGGGGAGAGGAGGGAGAACCACCCCTCCATTAACCCCTGGGCCTGGATCCCCCAAACACGCCCCCTCCCCAGCCAGCCACCGGCATGGGCCCCGGGGTCCCAGTCAGCCAGCACCCTCTGCTGCAGATACCACCATCTAGCCAGCCAGATACCCCTCTGTCTGTCCATCCCCATACACACCCCTCTGTCCATCTGACTATCCCCATACAAACCCCTCAGTCTGTCTGACTGTCCCCATACACACCCCTCTGTCTGTCCATCCCCATACACACCCCTCTGTCCATCCCCATACACACCCCTCTGTCTGTCTGTCCATCCCCATACACACCCCTCTGTCTGTCTGACTGTCCCCATACACATCCCTCTGTCTGTCTGACTATCCCCATACAAACCCCTCTGTCTGTCTGACTATCCCCATACACACCCCTCTGTCTGTCTGTCCATCCCCATACACACCCCTCTGTCCATCCCCATACACACCCCTCTGTCTGTCTGTCCATCCCCATACACACCCCTCTGTCTGTCTGACTGTCCCCATACACATCCCTCTGTCTGTCTGACTATCCCCATACAAACCCCTCTGTCTGTCTGACTATCCCCATACACATCCCTCTGTCTGTCTGACTATCCCCATACAAACCCCTCTGCCTGTCTGACTATCCCCATACACACCCCTCTGTCCGTCTGACTATCCCCATACAAACCCCTCTGTCTGTCTGCCCCATACACATCCCTCTGTCTGTCTGACTATCCCCATACACACCCCTCTGTCCGTCTGACTATCCCCTTACAAACCCCTCTGTCTGTCTGACCCCATACGCATCCCTCTGTCTGTCTGAATATCCCCATACACACCCCTCTGTCCGTCTGACTATCCCCATACAAACCCCTCTGTCTGTCTGACTATCCCCGTACACATCCCTCTGTCTGCCTGACTATCCCCATACAAACCCCTCTACCTGTCTGTCCATCCCTATACACACCCCTCTGTCTGTTCCCATATCTATCTACCTATGTATCTATCTATCCCCACACCCTCCCTCTATCTATCTATGTATCCCCACACACCCCCTCTATCTCCCCAATCTCCCCCATTCCTGGCCCTCTCCCCAGCCCCTTGTGGGTGTGAAGCCTGCGGCATTCAGGGAGGCTGATGCACCCATGGGGCCAGGGCCGATGCCCCCCACCCAGCAGGATCTGCCCGTGCCAGCAGCTTGCTCAGAGGTTGGTCCCGACACACAGGGCAAAGTGCAACCACTTCCCCAGCCTGGCGTTTCTGCAGCCACCTCCACCCTGATCCCTGCCGCTCAGGAGAGAGGATGCTGGGATACTTGGCTGCGGTCCTGCAGCCCCACCTCTGGGCAAGGGGCAAGGCCACTGGGTCTTCCCACCCCCAGTGTGGTTGTCAGCATTCCCCTGGGTGTCCTGCTGGCAGCTGGGCTGAGGCCCAGTGAACTCATTCCACACGCAGGCACTCAGGGGGTGTAGGGGGATGAAGGGGGAGCAGGGAGGGTGCAGGGGGAGGGAGGGGGTGCTTATGAGGAGCAGGGGGCTCATCCCAGAGCAGCAGCTGGATACAGGGCCCAATCCCCCCCAGCCCTCCAAGACATGAGCAGCTCCCCCTGACTTGTGGGGGGGCATCACCCCGCCCCCTGGGTCTGGAAGTTAGTCTGGGATCTCAGGCCAGCTGGGCTGGAAATGCCCGGATGAGGGACAGGGGAGGTGTCTGCGTCTCTGTGGGTGTGTGCACCCGCGGGCAGCTACACCCCCAGAGTCTGGCCCTGCACTGGGCTAGCTGGTTCCCCCGTCTCTGAGTCCCCCCCAGATTCCCCCCCCCAGCCCCACCAGATATCCCATGTGGGGATCATGTGAGCTGCTGGATCCCTGCCTGATTCTCGCCCGAGCCTGGGCTGTAATTAGAGGCAATTCAAGGTCATTATGGAGCCAGAGCTAATGAGCAGGTAGGAGCCCAGCTGCCCCGACAGCCCCGTCCGGCTCCTTGGCGGCATCACCTGGGCGTTGGCCGAGTGGGGCTCCTGGGGCTGCAGCACCCGCTGCTCCGACACCTGCCAACCTGGCCTCCGCCCCTCAGCACAGACTGGCTGGGCCGGCCCAAGGGAGACCTGCTACACGGAGTGGGGCAGGGGCTGAGCAGGGGCCGCTCTCCCCTACAGTCAGTGCATGCCTCCCTGGGCACTAGGGGGTGCTGTGCAGCAGGGGGCACTCTCCCCTTTCATCCCCCCCCCCCGCATGAGGGGTTCCTCTCCCCGGCAGTCAATGCTAACGGCCAATGCCCCTGCGTGGCACTAGGGGGCGCTGTGGGAGTGAACCTGAGGGCCTGACGCTGCATGTTTGTAAGTGCTGGGGTGTGAACCCCGCTGTCCTGCCACACACCGACTGAGCTAATTCCATTCTTCCTGTTCCCTGAAATTCCTCCCCGAGCTTCGAACTGGACCCAGGGTTATTCACTTCCTGTCCTCAGCTGTCGCGTGTTGTTGCCACACTTCTGTCAACCAGTTGCTGTGCCCCACCCCAGAGGTGGCTGCCTCTCATTGCTGGGGTGATAGGGCCCTGTAGGATGTCAGGTGGCGAATACCTCATTTCGCCCACTGGGCCTCAGCCCTACAGGGATCTTCTCCAGGGCTGAGAGGGGGCCAGTCACATGGGGCTGCTGGTGAAGGGGCCGGGGGCTGCTGATTTATCCCTCACCAGGCCCAGTCCATATCCCCGCTTTACAGCCCACCCTGTGCTGAGCCCCATCGCAGTGCTGGAGTGGCTACCCCCGCACTGCCTGAGCAGGGAAGGGGAAGCTGGAAGCAGACAGTCGCTGAGTCGCCTGTGAGTCACGGCACCTGATAACACGTCCCGCCCTGGGAGCAGCCAAAATAGCCCCGGCCAACAAGCCCCCCCCTGGAGTTTGTTTTCCATCCTCAGCGGCTGAGAGCTGGGGTACGGGGGTATCTAACACACCAGGTTCCCATTTGGGGGGCTGCAGGTTAGGACTGAGGGGCTTTGGCACAACTGGAAGGAGAGGGCTGTGGGTTGGGAGTGAGGGGCACCGGCAGAGCTGGGGTATGTGGCAGCCCAGGAGTGGGGTAGCAGGACGGGGTGGGATCCAGCAGAGCTCTCTCCAGGCTGATGGATACGGTTTCTACCTCAGCCAGACTTTAGTTTCATCTGTCCAGAGCCAAAGGGAACCAGCCCAGCCAGGACGGGCCACCTCTCCTTTCCCCCTACGTCCAGGCTTGGCAAGCACAGAATCAGGTGGGGGGTGTCAGGGAACAGGACACGGGGCCTTTCCCCTCCCAGGGGGTGCCAGCCCAAACCGGCCCCAGGTCAGTAGTGTGGGTAAAGCTGCTGGATCTCAGCTCGGTCCCCAGTAGGAGAGGTCCCCATATCACTAAAAATCCCACAGGGCCATACAGGCCCCAGGGACCAAGCCCCCCTCTTCACCCCAGCTCCGCAGAGCCCTCCCCCATGTAGGCAGGCAAAGCTGGAGTCCCCTGTACCCCAGGGCGGGGATCCTGATATAGAGACAACCCCTCCCCCATTCCTGCAAGTGGAGAGAGGTGTTACAGGGTGTCACGGAGTGTGGGGAGTCCGGGCCTTGCACCCCTGACCTCCTGCAATTCGCCGGGACTCTCAGCCAGCCAGTAAAACAGAAGGTTTATTGGACGACAGCAACACGGTCAAAAACAGAGCTTGTAGGTACAGAGAACAGGACCCCTCACTCAGGTCCATCTTGGGGGGTAGGGAGCCCAGACCCCGGTTCTGGGCCTCCCTCCATTTCCAGCCAGCTCTAAATCCCCCTCCAGCCCCTCCTCTGGCCTTTGTCTCTTTCCTGGGCAAGGAGGGCACCTGATCTCTGTTCTCCAACACTTTCAGTTGGCACCTTGCAGGGGAGGGGCCCAGCCCATCAGTTGCCAGGAACAGGGTGTTGGCCATTCTCTGTGCAGACACCACACTGGCCCTCTAGGGCTCTGCAACAATCACACCCCCTTATCCCACCACCTAGATACTTAAGAACTGCATAGGGGAAACTGAGGCACCCATGCAGGATTCAGAGAGAACATTAAGAACATATCCACTTCGTCACCTCTCTTCCCCCCTTCGAGACCAAACTGAGCTGGGTCACTTTAGCCGGGAAGTTCAAACCCACCAATGTTCCCATGGATGCCCCGGCATCTCTCCCATTCCTTGGTGGGAGTTACACCAGGCCCTTCCAGTTTCACGCCCACCCTTAGGTCAGGTGTGCTTGATGGCACTCACAGGCCGCATGTGGGAAGGTTTATGCCGCTTGTGCCCTTTTGCCACCCCAAAATCCCTGGGGTTCAAACTGGAATCGGGCCTTCTCCCAGCGCTCCAATCTGGAGGGGTGTGATTCTGGCTCTCTTGGTTAAGAGCCCCCATCTTGACCTTGGCCACCCTCTGACCAGGTGTCTCTGTCCCCCGCCGCTCGGCATCAGCCCCTTTCATTGGATGCAGCCGCACCGGGACAGAGGGGTCAGTGTAAACAGTGAAGCGGTGCCCAATAGTTACGGCTGCAGCTTTCTAAGGGCCTGCCCCATGGCCAGGCATTTCTTCTCTATGGCCGCATAGTTCTGCTCCTGGGGCAGCCGCTTCTTGCTCAGGTACCCGATGGGGCGTCTCTCCCCCTTAGCATCGGCCTGCATCAGCACCACGCCCAGCCCTGCGTCAGAGGCGTCGGTGACACTGAAAAGGGCCTGGCACTGTCCGGGTTTACCAGATTTACTGGGCCCTGGATTAGAGCCTCCTTCAGCGACAGAGAGTCCTCTGGCACGGCTCGGTCCAGACCAGCTCATCTGGCTTCCCCGTCTTACATAGCTCAGTGATGGGGGCAGCTAGGGAGCTAGTGGGGTACAAGCCTCCGGTAGTGCCCCGCCATCCCGATACAGGTCAATCTCTGATCGTATCCACCGTGGCCGGCTCTGGCCTTGGGCAGCTGCTTCCCATCTTGTGGCCCAGGTACGACACCTCTGCCATCCCCACCTTACACTTTCCAGCTTTTACTGTCAGTCCTGCCTCCTTGAGGCACCCCAGCCCCCTCTTCACCTGGGACTTGTGTTCCTCCCAGGCCTGGCTAAAGACCCCGATGTCCTCAATGGACGCCAGGGCCAAGTTCTCCATCCCCCTCAGTAACTGATCTATCCGGCGCTGGGAGGTGGCTGACGCCCACTTGAGGTCGAAAGGCAGGACCAGGACCGCAAAGAGCCCCAGGGGTGGTGGTGAAGGCAGATTTCAACCTGGCATCTGAGTCCAAAGGCACCTGCCAGACACCCTTGATGAGATCCATAGTACAGAGGTAATGAGCCCCCCCCCACCCGCCGCCACCAGCTTGTCTAGAATCTCACCAGGCCTAAGCCAGGGGTAGGCATTGGGCAAGGTGATGGCATTAAGCTTCTGATAGTCCCCACAGAATCAGATCGACCCGTTTGTCTTGGGGACCAGCCCTACAGGTGAGGCCCATGGGATCACCTCTAAAGCCAGCATGTCCTTGACCTCTCGCTCCAAGTTCTGGGCTGTTTTCCCAGTGACTCTGGACGGGGGACACCTGATGGGAGGATTGGCTCCCACCTCAGGGAAGAGATCCACCAGGGGGTCTTCCCCCTTCTCCGCCCAATCGTCCCTTTCCAGGTCCAGGGATCCCCTCACTCACCTCCCATACAGCAGCTCAAAAGGGAAGAACCCTATTGATTCCTGGGGAACTTCCCTGTACCGCAGGTGGGGCAGGTACTTGTCCCAGTCCTCTGGAGCATCATCCTCAGGGTCCCATAAACTCTCTCCACCTGCCTGTTGGATGGAGGGTGATACGTGGGGCCAGACCCCACATTTTTTCCACAAGCCCCGGAGCAGGGCTGGCATGACATTGGACCCCTGGTCTGTAAGGACCTTGCTGTGGACCCCCCTCCGCTGAAGATGGTCAGCAGCGCGTCTGCCATGGTGTCTGCCTCGGTGGAGCCCCTGGGTAGCGGGTGGCAAAATCCATCCCTGGGGCTTCCAGGGTGTATTTCTTCCCCATCCAGGTCGCCTTGCTGAGGGGCCCCATTATGTCCATAGCCACCTTCTGGAAAGGTTTCTCTATGATGGGCAGGGGTTCCAAGGGGGCTTCACCCTTATCCTGGGCCTTCCCCCCCCTTCTGGACAGGGTCGCAGGACATGCCGTGCTGCTGGGTCCCGTCCCAGACTCTGGGCCAGTCACAGTTCTGCAGCAGCCGCTGCATGGGCCCTGGATCCCCTGATGTCCCGAGAGAGGGACATCGTGAGCCAGGTACGACAGCCAGAGGCGACACTTCTGGGGCACCATCTGCTGCCTCCTGATCCCCCACAGTTCCACTTCCCCTGGGGGAGCCCCTTCCCGGTACAGGAATCCCTTCTCCCACAGGAATCTGTCCCTGCAGCCTTCCCCACGGGGGTTTGCAGCGCGGTGGCCAACACGTTCCCTCCGCTCCTCCAAGGAGGAATCCTTCTGCGGCTCAGTCTGGAATTCAGCTGCTGGGGAAGGGAGCGGGACCTGTTCCCTCTCGCTGGCTGGGCCTGGGGTCACAGCCCCGCTGAGCCCTGTCCCAGGTCGCTCCCTCCCTGCACTGGACTCACTTCCCAGCAGTGCCTCTGGACCAGGTGAACCTGGTTGGCAGCTGACCTGCCCTGCCTGTGGGTCCCCCACTCAGCTGGGGTCTCAGCGCCCCCCTGGCTCAGCGCTGCCCTTGCTGTCCCAGGTGTGCAAGGGGGCGGGGAGCATCTCTCTGTCCCACTAAGCCCCAGGGGTCTGGTTACAGGCAGGCTGATATCCCTGCCAGCCAGGTCATTTGCATTTTCACTGGCAATTTCCGCTTCAGTCGATTGGTTCCCTGGATTCAAATTCAAACCCTCGGCCGATACAGGAGCAGGGCCTGGATCCTGTCCCAGAGAGACACAGTCACCCCCCAGCAGGACCTCACAGCCGATATCCTGGAGCACCCCAACGACCAGCCAGCCCCACCCCTCCTGTGTCTGCACAGGGATCTGGGCCGTAGGCAGGGCGACGGGCTTCATCCCTGGGACCCTCACCCAGCTCACACAGCCCCTCAGCATCTGGTGAGGCTGCACCACCCAGGGCCTGACAACAGTTCTCTCTGTCCCAGGGTCTTACCACCCCAGGAATGTCTCCCCATTGACCATCACCTTCTGCTCCCACTGGGAGTCCGAGGGGCTTGAGCCCAGGAGACTCCATGCAGACATATAGGCCGGGGTCAGGAGTGGAAGTCTGTCCACCACCCCACCCATCTGTCTAACAGAGTCTATGGCCTTGGGACCCAGCAAGGGAGCTAGATACTGGGGCTTTTCTGCAGGGTCCCCCTGTTCAAATCATCAGCCTGCTCAAAGGCAGTGAGGTGGACATCTACATCCCCCCCTCCTTAACCAAGGGCAGCAATTTAGCATTGAGGTTCCCTGCAGAACTGGCACCCCAGGGTCTATCCCCACTCACCCCTGGGAAGTCCCCTATGCCTCTCCGCTCCACCATCGTCAGTTCATGCTGCTGCTGCTTCTCCTGCAGCTCTTTGTCGGGCTCTTGCTGTCTCTCACAGTCCTCTCGCTCGTCTGGGGATGCCTGGCTACCACTGCAGCTGCTCCCAGATCCTCTTGTAGCCCCATTTGGGTCAGGAATCTGCTCCTTAGAACGATCATCGTCCTCCAGCTGCACAAATAACTGTGCTTTGGTGAACTTTCCAATGTGTAACCCTCTCTTTCTGCACAGGTTTACAATGTCCTTCTTAAGGAGATGGTGACAAGCCATCACTCTGCTGTTCTCAAGTTGTTGTGGACTCACAGGCCTGTGTGCTCTCAGATCCCCAGGGTTTCCAGGAAGAACCCCTATTGTGCCAGCCCTTCTCCAGGTCACCACCTCTCTCCCAGGGCCAAGCCGCAGACGACTCTGCCCCTGGAACTGCTCACCGCAGTCCCCAGGAGGACCCCATTACTGCACCTGTCCTTCTCGCTAGTCACACACTCCCAGGGGTTAAGCACAGCTCCTCCACCTCCAGAAACCGCTCCTCTCTGAGGCTTCAGCACACCTGATTCACATTACTTCCCCTTCGCTTTACTGCTCCCCAGTCACTTACTGCAGGAAGCACCATCCACGGGGTGCAGTACATCCCACCACTCCCACCAGTTGTCACGGAGAGTGGGGGAGTCAGGGCCCTGCACCCCGCACTTCCTGCAATTCACCATGACTCTCAGCCAGCCAGTAAAACAGAAGGTTTATTAGATGGCAGAAACACAGTCTAAAACAGAGCTTGTAGGTACAGAGAACAGGACCACTCACTCAGGTCCATCTTGGGGGGTAGGGAGCCCAGACCCTGGTTCTGGGCATCCCTCCATTTCCCCAGCCAGCTCTAAACTGAAACCCCCTCCAGCTGTCTCCTCTGGCCAGCAATGGGATCTGGGCTGGTGTTAGCCAGGGCACTTCTGTGGGGAAGCTCACAGCACTGGGATTGGGCTGGTATTAGCCAGAGCACTGTTGCAGGGAGGCTCACAGTGCTGGGATCTCAGTTGGTGTTAGCTAGGGCACTGCTGCGGGGAAGCTCACAGCGCCGGGATTAGGCTCGTATTAGCCACAGCACTGCTATGGGGAAGCTCACAGCCCTGGGATATCAGTTGGTGTTAGGCTGGGCATTGCTTCAGGGAAGCTCACAGCAATGGGATCTGGGTGTTAGCCAGGGCACTGCTGTGGGGAAGCTCACAGCGCCGGGGAGGGGAGAGCAGTAAGGGGGAACTGGCTGTACCAGCAGCGGTGGCCCAGGCTGGTGTGTGAAGGGTTAACAGGGCCCTACCCCGTAGGGACGCGATCCGCCGTGCTGCGCTGCCCTCTGGCGGCCCGCGCTCAGCACTGTCCGTCTCTGCGCGGAGCCTTGGGCTGCCCAACAGCGCCCCCTGCAGGGCTCCAATGCTCCGCACCGGCCTCTGGGGGGCCGCAGCCGCCCCAGCCGCGCTGCAGGGGAGGTGAAGGGGGAGGGGGTTATAGGGATCCCTAAATGCTCAGGATAAACAGGGCGTCTCTCTATACTGTTGTGAGCTTCCCTGCAGCAGGGCCCTGGCCTGGCTAACACCAGCCCAGATCCCAGTGCTGTGAGCTTCCCTGAAGCAGTGCCCTGGTCGGGTTAACATCAGTCCAGATCCCAGTGCTGTGAGCTTCTCTGAAGCAGTGCCCTGTCTAACATCAGTCCAGATCCCAGTGCTGTGATGGACTCCTCACTGTTCTTGTGGATACAGGCTAACACAGCTACCCCCCCAATACTTGGCAGTACTGTGAGCTTCCCCACAGCAGTGCCCTGGCTAACACCACCTGCTTTTCCCATCTGTCAGTCCCAGCACACAGAATATTGGTAACCAGCCCCCCTGCGCCTCCCCACCCCACAGCTGCCGCACCCTGCTCCCTGCCCTCTGTTGTTCGCAAACACCCCTGGTAGAACAAGGCCAAAGTGGGACTCAGAACACACCCAGCCCCCACTGGGGAGCTGGAAGAGCCTGCAGAAGGTCAGTCCCAACCTGGTTCTGATTCATCTGCCGGGGAACTCCTGCAGTTCAGCTTCCCCAAAACAGTTCCCTGGGGGAAGCCCCCCAACCTGGACTCACCCCTCCAGCTATGCAAATCAGGAGGCTGGGGAGTCCCAGGGCTGCCACTTCCCCAAAACCATTAGCCTCTCCTGGGCATCTTGCCACCAAAGACCCCCCTGCACTAGGCAAGCACCACTTGCGCCACCCCAAACCCATGTACTCTCCCCCCCTTGGACTCACTGCTGTGGCTGCAGGCAACGGGGCCTTTGGTCTGTGGCTGGGGCGAGTGCCAGAGCATGCAAGTGCCAGAGCAATGCACCCACCTCTGGGGTGGTGCACAGTTACGGAAATGGCCAGGAGTGGGAGCAATGAGGGGCCTGGGGGCAGTGCAGGGGGGCTGTGGGGTGCAATGGGGAATATCTCTCTGGGAGGAGCTGATATCCTCACACACACACACACACACAGCCTATGGCCAATGGCAGGGCGCTGCCATGGGGTGCACAGTGCACCAGAACCACAGCTCCCCTCACCCCCGCTCAGAAACTTGGCTAGTTCTGCTGGCACCAAAGGGGGGCAGGAAGGGCAGGGGTGCTGGGGGCCTACAGAGAAGCAGCCCCCTCGTTGTGTCACTCTATTCTCCCCACAGCACCAGCTCCTTGTTGGCCACCCCATTCCTACCCGCTGCTGTCTGGGGCAGTTTGCAAGGCATCTGACGCCCCCTAGTGCTGCAATGGGCCCACAGCCCCCTGCACCAACAGGCTATGAAGTGTCCACCCCCTTCCCTCCCCCCAGCCCTGTGCTTGGGCTCCAAACTCCACAGGGCAGCGTGAGATCCACAGGGTTTTGTCTACACCTCGCACTAAACCTGGGCTCTGACTCAGGTTTGAGCCCAAGACCAGCTTCTGTCCACACATAAATCAGCCCACGAGGAGTCATCGAGCACTCGGACCCTGGTCCTAGGACCCTGCTGGGGGGGGTGTGTGTCTCAGAGCGAGTCCTGCTATGACTCAGGGCAAGCCCTGTTGCTACGCAGTGTAGATGCAGGTCGAGCCGCAGACCCGAGCCAGGGCTGCAGAACACAGTGTGACCGTGTCAGCGCGGCTGTGAGACCCGGGGCCAGCAACTGGAAACCCAAGTTTACAATGCAGTGTGGATGCACCCTTAGGGGCTGGGAGTGTCAGTGCGGGGTATTGCTCTCAAATGCTGCCTCTAATGCTCATTGCTGGGTATGAGATTCTTTGGATCTGAAAAGGTGGGATAGATATATAGATAGATAGATAGATAGATAAGTGTGTAGGGCTAGATGTGTGTAGGGCTCCAGTCTAGTTGGCAGCCAGTATCAAGAGGAGTGCCCCAAGGGTTGGTCCTGGGGCTGGTTCTGTTCAATATCTTCATTAATGATCTGGAGGATGGTGTGGATTGCACCCTCAGCCAGTTTGCAGATGACACTAAACTGGAAGGAGAGGTAGATAAGCTGGAGGGTAGGGACAGGATACAGAGGGACCTAGACAAATTTAGAGGCTTGGGCCAAAAGAAATCTGATGAGGACAAGTGCAGAGTCCTGCACTTAGGACAGAAGAATCCCAGGCCCTGCTACAGACTAGGGACCGAATGGCTCAGCAGCAGTTCTGCAGAAAAGGACCTGGGGTTACAGTGGACAAGAAGTTGGATATGAGTCAGCAGTGTGCCCTGGTTGCCAAGAAGGCTAACGGCATTTGGGGCTGTATAAGTAGGAGCATTGCCAGCAGATTGAGAGACATGATCGTTCCCCTCTATTCGACATTGGTGAGGCCTCATCTGGAGTCCTGTGTCCAGTTTTGGGCCCCACACTACAAGAAGGATGTGGAAAAACTGGAAAGAGTCCAGCGGAGGGCAACAAAAATGATTAGGGGGCTGGAGCACATGACTTAGAAGGAGAGGCTGAGGGAACTGGGATTGTTTCGTCTGCAGAAGAGAAGAGTGAGGGGGGATTTGATAGCTGCTTTCAACTACCTAAAGGGGGGTATCCAAAGAGGATGGAGCTTGGCTGTTCCCAGTGGTGGCAGATGACAGCACAAGGAGCAATGGTCTCACGTTGCAGTGGTGGGGTGGGGGGGGTTAGGTTGGATATTAGGAAACACTATTCACGAGGAGGGTGGTGAAGCACCGGAAGGGGTTCCCCAGGGAGGTGGTGGAATCTCCATCCTTTGAGGTTTTTAAGGCCTGGCGTGACAAAGCCCCGGCTGGGATGATTTAGTTGGGGTTGGTCCTGCTTTCAGCAGGGGGTTGGACTAGACCCTCCTGAGGTCCCTTCCGACCCTGATCTTCTATGATTTTATGATAAATATTCCCCTCTAATTTCCAGCACAGAGACCACAGAGAACAACCCTCCACGTGCCTAGAACGTCCCGTCGCCATAGAGACTCGCAGCCCAGCGCTACGCTAGAGCGCCGCCTGCCCGGGCTAAAGATGTCGGCTGTGGGCGGAGCGGACGACGTGCGCCAGGCGGGGTCGTTCTAGGCGGGGAGGGGCCCGGGGTCTATGGTGCTGGCGGACCGAGGCGCTCGGCGGCCGGATCGTGCCTGGCCCCGGGGGGCGGCCGGAGCCATGAGCGTGGACAAGGCCGAGCTCTGCGGGCCCCTGCTCACCTGGGTGAGGGCTGGGGAGCTGGTCCCCTGGGGGTGGCCCCGGCTATGGGGGGACTAGGCTATGGGGGTGACCCCTGGGCTATGGGGGGGAGGGTGTGGCCCCCAGGCTGGGGGGGACTAGGCTATGGGGGTGACCCCTGGGCTATGGGGGGGAGGGTGTGGCCCCCAGGCTGGGGGGGGACTAGACTAGGCTATGGGGGTGGCCCCCTGGGCTATGCGGGAGGGTGTTGCCCCCAGGCTGTGGGGGGAGGACTGGGCTGGGGGGAGCTGGAAATGGGGGGCTGCCCCCTGGGCTATGGGGGAGGGTGTTGTCCCCAGGCTATGGGGAGAGGACTGGGCAGGGAATGGGGGGAGCTGCCCCTGGTTTATAGCTGTGCCCTCTCCATCAGTCGGAGGGGGCTAACCCTGGGCTGTTCCCCTCCCCCATTCCCCCCTTTTCACCTGCCCTGGGTATTATGGGGGGGAGGGATAGCTCAGTGGTTTGAGCATTGGCCTGCTAAACTCAGGGTTGTGAGTTCAATCCTTGAGGGGGCCATTTAGGGATCTGGAGCAAAAATTGGGGATTGGCCCTGCTTTGAGCAGGGGGTTGGACTAGATACCTCCTGAGGTCCCTTCCAACCCTCATATTCTATGACTGGTTAAAATTTTGGGTCTGTACTGGCTGCCTCCATGCGCTGGGTCTCCTCCAGCCCCCTGCTCTCTGCCATGGGCAATGCCCCCCATACGCAGGCCCCCTCTTGTACACATGTTATACCCCAGTTTCCCCCCCATCCACCCTGCCCCTCTGAGCGTCAGAGCCAAGTTCCAGACCTGTGGGGCACCCCCCTGTGTAGGGTGAGGGGGTCTGTATGCTCAAACCCCATTCCCAATCCCTTCAGACCCCCACATCTCCATTCCTCCCTTAGAGTCCTACCGTACCGTGCCCAGTTACAGTGCTCCAGACCCATCGGTTTTCCACGATGCCCCCTGTGTCCCTCTCCTGCCAGCACCCTGGGGCACTGCCTGCTGATGTTCACAGCCTTGAGTGCACCTCGCTGGAGCAGGAGCTGCGAAGGAAGAGCTGACCCAAGCAGGGACCCCTGGCCACAGGCTGGCCCCCAGGACGCTGGGGTGTTTTCTGGAGCGCAGGGCAGCGATTGGCTGGCCCGGGGATTGCTATCTGGGGAGCACAGCGGGTTAGGACGGAGATCTCTCCTGGGGGGAGATCTGGGGCGGGAGTTGTCTGAGAGGGGTATGTGAAGGGCTGGGGTGAATAGGCCGAGAGGTCTGGCTGAAACCGGCCCAGGTCCCTGGAGGTTCTGGCCAGACAATGGAAGCTCCAAGGGCCGAACACCTGATACCTCCTGTCCCAACCCCCAGCGGGCAGGACAGGTGAGCTCGGCACAGGTCTGCAGGAAGAAGACAATGGCTCAAATCACAGACTTTGGTGCTGTGAGCTCCCCCGCAGCAGTGCCCTGGCTAATACTTCTGGTGGCAAGACAAGCAGGGGTGACTTGTACCAGGACAGAGGAGAGAAGACGGGGGACAAGGTGTCCCAGCCTGACCATGATTAAGGCCCGCATGGCTGAGCCTGAGCCGAAAGCCGTTCCTGTGTCTCTGCCCAGCCCTGCCAGAGAGGATTATGGAGCTGGAAGATCAGGGCAGGAGATCAAAGCTACCCCGGTCAAGTACTATGTTTTGAGAAAACCCGGCCAGACCTGCTCAGGCAGCTGGGGTGCTGGGAGGTCATGGCTGAGCCGCTCTTGCTGCAGGCGAGATCCGGCCACGGGGACTCTGCCACCTGGGGCTTGTGTGTTCTGTGCTTCTCCCCCACCTTGGAGTCACGGATCCATGGGGTCCCTTTTAAATGGTCCCTTGGGGCATCCCTGTCAGTGGGCTAGGTACCAGATCCTCCCCTGAGCTGGGGCAGCTCCAGCCAGACCTTTCCCAACCCATTGGTACCATCCCGGGGCAGTTACACAGCACCAATGGCTTGGGCTCTGCCCTGAGAGCAGCCTTTTAATCCCCTTGCCTCCCCCCCCACCCACCCCCGGCAATCCCCAGGCGAGCCAGTCGCTGCCATGCACCTCGGTCATAAAACCACGGCAACAATGTCCCGTAGCTGTTAGCTCCTCAGTGTGTGTGTGTGTGTGTGGGGGGGTGTCTGCTACTGGGAGTGCGCTAGGAGCTGTACACATGATCTCGGCCGGCCCTTAGGCACTGCTGTAATAACCCCGTTAACTAATGACCGTGCTGCAGTAGCAGGGCAGTTAATTTGCCTGGGGCCGGGGGGAGTCTTGTTGTAGTGGTGGGTTGGGGAATGGGGTATGGCGCTCTCTAGAGGGTGGGGGACTGGCTGGCTTGGGGGGTGGAGAATGGGGTCTGGGGCCTCTGCCCTCTAGGGAATGCTGGCTCTGATCTGGCCCCAGGACAAGAGAGCTGGCTGGCTCAGAGGATGGGGTACTGGGCCTTCCCCTCTGGGGCATTGATTCTGAGTTGTTGGGGTGGGCGGGGGGGACACAACAGACAATACTCCAGCTGATGACCACTCAGTGGCCCACCTATGAAACAAATTTCTGGGTCTCAGCCTGTCTCCTGGTGAGACAGGAACCCATGGTGCGAACCCCCCGGCATGGCTGGGGTTCATGGGGGCGGGAGCTGCGTAGGTCACCTTTGTGAGGCCATGGGGGCACCAGAGACTGATAACTGCCCCCTGGCTGGAGGAGTGGGAGTGGGGGGGGGTCCTCTGGGGATGGGCCAAGGTGTGGGGGCTGGGGCGAGGGGGAGCAATTCGTAGTTCTCCAGCCTGCAGGGGACTGTTCGATGATCTAGTCTGACCTGGAGATCTGATGCTGCCTGGTTAAGTCTGTGGCCAGCCAGCCGGGGAGGGGCTGTTGTTGCTGGGAGTGTGTGTGTGTGTCTTTTCTACCCCTTTCCGAAGCGGGGTGGGGTGAAGAGGTAGAAAAGCCATTTGCCCTGTGGCTTTGTAGCCCGCTCTGCCCTTCTTGGCAGCCGAGTGCAGTGACTCAGCCAGTGGGCTCAGCGGGGGGGGGGGGGGGAGCTCCTGCCTTGTGGGGGGGGGTGCTGGCAGTTAGCTCCCTCCAGCACCACCCCAAAGGGGGAGGGGGCCTCAGGAAGCCTCTGCAACAGGTGGCTAGAAACTGAAGCCGGGTCCCAGACCAGAGTGGGGGGAGTCTCTCTAGGGGGCTGGGGGTAGGTTTAAGCGGGAACCTGCCGCATACAGAGGGAGTCACAGCACGGGGGGGGCGGGGGGACGCTAGCTTGATCGAGCGTCCGTCGCTGCCCTGATGTGAAATCGTACTCGGCTGCTGGGGTAGCGGCTGGTTCCTTCTTGGTTTGGGGTGCCGGCTTTATGTGGGGCAGGGGGGCGGATGGGGGAGGGGATTTCAGCGCCTGGGTTAGTCAGGGGTGGCTGGTCCCATCCCTTGGCCCAGCGTGATCCGGGGGAGGCTGTAACGCTGGGCTAGCACCTGTCTCGTGCAGTGTGCTGGAGCAGGTGGTCTGTGCCCCCGTGGCAGGGAAGGCCGGTTTGGGGGCGGGGGTAGGATGTGGGCACGACCGGCCCGCAGGGAGGGTGAGCAGCTAGGATCTGGATTCGCCTCTAGGGGGCACTGGCTCCAAACCTGCCCGAGGGCGGGGATGCTGGCTGGCTGCCCTGGGGGTGGGGGAGTTCCTTGTGTCTCCCTCCAGCTTCTGCTGGGGTTGGACGTCCCGAACCATCAGCCCCATAGACTGCGCCTGCTCTGGAGAGTTCCCTGGTGGGTGGGGCTGTGTTGGGTGCGAGGGAGGGGTGGGGCCGCGCTCCTGCTTTGGCTAACAGCTAGCTCCAGCATTAAGAATCCAGAGGTCCCAGATTCAATCCACAGTGCCGGCCAATTGCCCAGGGTGCAAGGGTTACCCCTGCTGGGTTTCTGGGTGGCTTTTCCTGTTCTCCCCCCCCCCCCACAAATCTCATTCACTCCCTGCCTTGCTGAGCCACCTCTGTGTCCCTCTCCCCAGCTGCAGACCTTCCACGTCACATCTCCGTGCCATACCTACCAGGATCTGACCAGCGGGGTCCCCATTGCCCAGGTCCTGCACAGGATGTAAGTACCGGCCTGCAGCCCCCAGAGATGGGAGCCGTCTAAAGCTAGAGTGGGTGGCAGGGCTGACGGGGGGGAGGGGTAGACTGGGGCTCATCCCTCTCTGACCAGACCCGGGGGCAACTGGGCTTGGATCTCTGGTGCTTTGGGCTCCCGGGGTGGGGGGAGGATTTTGGAGCAAGGGGCCTGTAGGGAGGGCAGACTGGAGCTGACAGGAGGCCTGTGCCCACATCTGCCCCCACCTCCTGTCCCTTGTCCCAGCAAGATTCCAGATCCCTGCCTACGGCCCACCCTGGATGTGGGCGGCCAGCAGGGAAACCGGATCCTGCCTCGAGTTGGCAGCTGCTTTATCAGGCCAGGAATTCCCCCCCATTCCGCATCCCCCCCCATTCTGCCTGCCCTGTCCCTTCCTCCCTTTCAGAGACTCCTCTTGGTTCAACGAGACCTGGCTCCTGCGGATCAAAGACGACACCAGTGACAACTGGAGGCTCAAGGTAACTGACTTGAATGGGGATGGGGGGAGAGTTTTAAACCATCTCTTCATCTTCCCCCCCCCCTGCCACCCCAATTGTGAAGGCCCTGGTATCCTTTCAAGCAGGGCTGGGTGTGGACAGTCTCAGTCTGTTCCCATTCCCCTGGGACTGTAGGATGTGGGAGGCAGGAGGTTGCCATGGGGTTTGGCGAGCACGAAGTGACTGAAGCCCCTCTCCACTCTGCAGCTTCCTAGCTGGCTGTTCCCATCCTCTTTGGGGGCTTGGTTGCCCCTCACCCTGCTTACGAGCCAGCCATGGCGCAGCCTTGTGTGCCCTTCCCAGGCCGAGCGCCCACCCTGCAGCTCTCCTGCTGAGCGCCGGTCTGCTCTGGCAGCTGCCTGAGCCGAGTTGTGGGTTCTCAGCCCTGCCCCCAGTGAGATCAGCGTCAGCCCAGTTGGAGGTGGGGGGGTTCTGCCTGGATCCGGTGCATACGGCAATAGAACCCTGCAACGCTCTGTCTTCCAGGTGAGCAACCTGAAAAAGATCCTGCAGAGCGTGCTGGAGTACTCCCAAGATGTGAGTGTCCCCGAGGGAAGGGGGGTGGTGGCTATTAGGTGCCATACGGTAGTACCTAGAGGGCCCCGGCTGAGATCAGCCCCCTGCCTTGCAGAGCTCATGGTCTAGAATCCTACAGGATGGGGGGGGGAAACTGAGGCACACAAGGAAAGCAACTTGCCCAAGGTCCATGGCGGAGCCGGGACTAGAACCCAGGTGTCCTGATTCCTAGCCCATGCCCTGTGCACTAGACCACGCTGCCCTTTCTGATGGGGAGGAAGATTCTAAGAGCCCCGGGATGCTGCCCTCACTCACCCTGTATGTCTTGAGATAGGTTTAAACTGTCTGTTTCCTCTGAGCACCTCCTTGCCCCAATAGGCCTGGTCCCAGGGGGCTCTGCAGCTGGCTCTTGTAGGTCAGCCTGGAAGCCCCAGTCTGGTGGGTCTATGCACCGACCCCCTTGGGCACCGGCTCGAGCACATAGGGAGGAGGGGCAGGTGTCTGTGGGGGGCAGGGGGTGTCTGGGCCCCCCTGCTGCCTCCAGAACCCTCCATCTCTCCCCCAGGTCTTGGGTCACCAGATCTCAGAGTGCCACCTGCCAGACGTCAACCTGATCGGGGAGTTCTCGGACACCTCAGAGCTGGGCAAGCTGCTGCAGCTGGTGCTGGGATGTGCCATCAGCTGTGAGAAGAAGCAAGGTGTGAGACTGGGGGGGCTTGGCTAAGTGCAGGGGAGAGGCAGGTGGTTACTCCCTGCCCGGGGGTGGGATGTCTTTGCATGTGATTTTTGGAAGGTGCCATTCTGGGGTCCCCAAAAAGTAGCACGATCCTCTCCGCCCCAGCCTAAGGGCTCCATGGTCTCCATGTGCAGAGTCCCCTTCCACAAACTAGTTCAGATTCCCCCCAGGACAGACCCAGCTCCCTCTGCCTGTTCCCCAATAGCATGGCTAGTGCAGGGGAGGGGATTGAATCCCAGCTCCCCCTCCCTCCTCAGGAACCCCAGGGGAGGTGGCTGGCAAAGGAGCCTTCTCCTCACTGAGCCTGAGCATGTGGCCTCACCACGTTCCCCTCCTTGCCCCCTCCCCCAATCCTTCCTCCCCCTCCCTGCAGCACAGAGATCCCCCTGTGGAATTACCCTGGGGGCTGCTGCTCTGTGCCTCCTGCCCTCAGCCCCACAGCGCCTGGCATGGAGGCCTCTGACGTTGGCATGTGGGTTGGGAGCCTATGCTGCATGGGGGGCGGGGGGCTGGCCTCCATATCCCTGGGATGGGGGCTGGCCCCCATGCTGTGCAGGGGGAAAGGGGTTCATGCTGGAGGGAGAGGCTGGTGTGGTTGGGGGGCAGGTGGAAGAGGGGCCAGGACTCAGCTGCTGCCCTTCCTCCATCCCAGAGCACATCCAGCAGATCATGACCTTGGAGGAGTCCGTCCAGCACGTAGTTATGGCTGCCATTCAGGAGGTGAGCTGGGGTTGGCTGGGTTGGGAGGGTGGGGTGGGGGGGCTCGCTGGGGGATGGGGGTCTCGCTGGGGCTGGCACTCATGGGTATGAGATTGATGCCGATGGTGCTCCTCCCTCCTGACCCGCAGCCCCTTGCTCTCTCACCCCCCCTCCAATGCAAACCACTGTGCAGCTACTGCCTGGCTTTGTGCTGGCCCATCTGCTTCCTGCCAGCCGCCTCCTGAACATCTGTAACCTTTTCTGTCCTGCAGCTGATGACCAAGGACCCGCTGGACACGTTGGCCTCCGAGACGTACGGCAACTTCGATAGCCAGGTTCCATGCCTCAGTTTCCTCACCTGTGTTTTTAAAAAAAAAAAAAAAAAAAAAAAGAGAATTCTGGGGCCATGGCCGTGACTTGCCGGGGGGGGTGGAGTGTTTCTGGCTCCAGGGCTCCTGATCCCCGCCCCTGGTGGGAAAGGTGCTGTGCTGGGATCTGTCTGTGTGATCCCCTTCTCTAACGTCACCCCCTCTGTCCTGCAGTCCCGGAAGTACTATTTCCTCAGCGAGGACCTGGAGGAGCCGGATGACATGCAGCAGCGCTGCCAGGAACTGGAGCAACAGGTGGGCTCTTCACCGGCCTGGCTCTGGGCTGGGGGCAGCCAGAGTTAATCTCACCCGGCTCAGGCCTGGGGGGTTGGGTAGCTGGCTTCGAAAGGACCCTAGGCAACGCAGCTGTGTCTCGGCCCAGCCCACAGAGGGTCAGCTGCTCTCTTGGCTCCAGACCCTTGAGTCTCCTGCTGAAGTTGTAGGGGCTCCGGGCATCCCCGGTTTGATCCCTGCTGCAGCAGCTGTCGCGCGGGCCCAAGGAACCCGCCCACCCATCAATGGTCCGTCTGCGCTCTCTGGGGTGTCTCCTCTCCGGCTGGCTTGTGGTTGCAGTGTGTCCGCTCCGGGGCTGCGTGGCGTGTGGGCCTCTGCATCTCTCCCCACCTAGTGGCGTAGCTCTTCTGCTTTTGGAGCTGGGTATGTTTTCGGAGGGGTGGGGCGGGTTAGCAGACAAGGGCTAAAGCAGGTCTGGCGTGATGTAAATGAGATTCAGTCAGGACCCCTGAGTTCTCTGTACGGCTGGGGCTCTGTTGTGCTTGGTTCTGTATGTATGTTGAGCAGGGACAGCTGCTCAATCTACATAGCCGAGCAAAGGGTGGGGTGAATGGATGGACTGTTCTCCTTGCTTCAGAGGAGGGAAACTGAGACAGAAATGAAGTGACTCCAATAGGGAGGTGGTAGCAGAGCCAGGAATCGAACCCAGGCTTTTTGGTGGGGGTGCCCTCAGCACAGATTGTGCAGCTGGGTTCTGTTGTTTGGCTCTGCCGCTGAGTGGCCAGGCAACCATGGCCATCTCCGTGCCCCTCTGGGGTCCAACATGGCTACCGCAGAGCCAGGTATGGGGTAGCAAATGGCTGGAGAGACCTGGTATTAACAGCAATATGCCAATCGGGTTGTTTACCTTCATCCCCTAGTATGAGAACAGATCTGCAACTATGTGAAGGCAGCAAACTGAACTGGGGGGAAGGAAACCCAGCTCTGTTCTGCGTATGCCTCCTGCAGCAAGGAGTTCCCAGGTAGCTAAGCCTCAGAAGCCATCCTAGTGATTTGTCAGCTTTGGGGCACAAGATCCCAGCTGGGTGCATGAGGGAAGGTGTCTGACTCCAGAATGAAGAGGGCTCCTGGCTGGCTCTAAAGCTTCTGACACTGACCAGGATAGATGGGGAATCCTCGCTCCCCAGTTGCAGAGGATTGGGGTGGGTTTCTGCTTCGGATGCCCATATAGCAAGAGCCTCCCCCATTGTGGTGCAAAGTGCAGTGGTCCCCCAGCCGCTCGCTCTCCATAAACGGCCCCCTTTGCTCCCGTAAGGTGCTAACGTATCCCTGGAGACGCGGTTCCCCTGCGGGAAGGTGAGTTCGCCGTTCGCCCCCACCCCTCTCTCTCCCCTGCAGTAACAGAGCTACTGACAAAGCTGCGCACGCCGTCGTGTTCATTTTCTCTGCATGAGCATGTGTCATGGACCTGCTTGAAACGGCCCTGGCGCGGCGCACTTACCTACTCACGTCCTTCCAGAGCTCTATACTCCAAACTGTCTTCCCCTCTCTGCAAAGTTCGGGGGGGGGTTGTTGACATCTCTAAAAGCAGACTGCTGAATTATTGGGGTTCCAAGGAAGGGGACTAGAATTATCTGAGGCCCTGGGAAAACTCTGTGGAACAAGCGAGAAGATCCTCAGTGATGAGATGCAGTGAGAGGGGGGCTGTGATAAATCAAATCTAAAATGACTGGGGTAGAGAAGGGAGTGTCTGTTCTCCCATTTCCAGAAGCACCAGAGTGACGGGGCGCTCGGATTTGAATTTATGGCTTTCCAGTTTCGCAGATCAACAGAAAGATGCTCTTTCCCAGTCATTGGCCTGTGGAACTCACTGCCGCATGATGGCGTTGAGGCCAAGAGCCCTGCAGGAATCAGAAGAGGGGACTGGATTCTTGTGTATCTAACAAGGGTAGCCAGAGTTAGAGCAGCTAGGGCCACTCCTCCCTAGCTGTAGAGGGCATCCAGTATCTGGGGTTCACCTACTCAAGGCATGTGCCAGACAGCCTGCCATGTCCTCTGCCCTGGGCGTGACCCCCTGGAGAGCTGTGACCCTGCCCTGAAAGGGTGGGAGTGCCTTGATTTTGTATCCCCATCCGTTGTTTTCATAAAGGGGTACAGCCCACCCCGCCACCTCTGCTTAGATGCCTTGAGTCAAGGACCTAACTTGGATGCCAGACTTAGGGGAGAGCTGGTATCCCCCCGCGCCTGGAATCTGCTCCTGTGGGTGGGGGGCTTTGGCATAAGTGTGGCCATAGACAGCCTGAATCCAGGATAGCAGGAAGCCCAGGAGCACACAGCCGAGTCCTGAGCCATCCCCCCATGCTGGTAGGTACGATGCTCCTGGGTCCATCGGAGTGGGTCCGAGGGCCCCATTGTAGAGTGGAAGCTTCACAAATTCTGCATTGTAAAGGCCCAGTCTGAGCACAGGGCTGGGAGCCAGGACTCCTGGGTTCCCTCCCCAGCTCTGACTGGTCTTGGATGAGCCCTTTCGGTAGCCCCATTTACACTAGTGCACAGAGCATGGGGAGGGCGGAAGCCGCTGGCTCTGGACAGCACCGAGTGCAAAGGTTCATGTGCTAAGGGAAGGCCGAGGGCTATCTCCTGGTCCCTGCAGGGGGGGCTGTCTGCTTGTCCCCACCTGCTGGTGGGGGTCTGACTCCCTCTCCCGGCCCGCAGATCTCCATCCTGGTGGAAGAGAAGAACACCCTGACCCTGGAGAACAAGACCCTGAAGGAGCAGAAGAACCGGCTGGAGTCGGATGTGGGTGGCAAGAAACTGCTGTTGCTGCAGGCTCAGATCACGCAGCTGCAGGAGGAGACCTTCAGGTGGGGGGGGTGGGGTGGCAGGGAGAGTGCTGTCGAGGGGGTAGAGTGGGAGCCAGGACTCCTGGGTTCGGTTCCCGGCGCTGGGAGGGGAGCGGGGCCTAGGCGTTAGAGCTGGGGAGCCACGCTCCTGGGTTCGGTTCCCGGCGCTGGGAGGGGAGCGGGGTCTAGGGGTTAGAGCTGGGGAGCCACGGCTCCTGGGTTCGGTTCCCGGCTCTGGGAGGGGAGCAGGGCCTAGGGGTTAGAGCTGGGGAGCCAGGGATGCTGGGAGGGGAGCGGGGCCTAGGGGTTAGAGCTGGGAGCTAGGTTCAGTGTCTTGTCTGGGGCTGCCCACCTCCGCAGGCTGGAGAGCGGGAAGGAGGACGTCCGCACGCGCTGTGAGGAGCTGGAGAAGGAGGTGCAGGAGCTGCAGCGTCGGAACGAGGCGCTGAGCAGCCTGGCTGAGGAGGCCCAGGCTCTGAAGGACGAGATGGATGTGCTGAGGTGAGAGCCCTGGGTCTGATGGGATTCCCCCCTCACCTGCCCAGCAGGTGGGTAACCACAGCACCCTAAGACTCTGCCAGTGTGAGGGTGGGGGGAGGTAACTCTCATGCCCCAGGGCAAGGGTCAGGGAGGAAGTCTTCCTCCTGTGGGGTTCTGATGCAATCTCACTGGTTAAGGGCATGTTGTTCTCTCCCCTTTTCCTACCCCCCCCCGTGTGTGCACAGGAGCACTCCATATTGAAGATAAGAGCCTACTACTGCTAGCTAATGGAGGAGCCCCTCCAGCAGCTGAGTTTCTGGTGCCAGGGATTCTTGGTTGGATTCCCCACTTGCTAGATGGGGCTAGAGGCGCAGCTGGCACACTGAGCAAAGCTGGGCTCCGTGCTCTCGAGTTGGGTTTGCTGGCCTTGGACCCAGCAGCTGTTCAAACCACCCCACGCTCTGGGTGTCCCTAAGTCTCTGGGAAAGGGGACAGAGCACCTGAGAAGGGCTCTGCTCTCATTGTTCCCTCTAAAGCAGTGGTCCCCAGCCTTTCTGTGGGAATAGCATATTGCTATTCCCGGAAGACTGGCAGGCACCGGACACCTGGCCACCAAAATGCCACCGAGAAACGACAACGCTTCTTGGTGGTATTTCAGCGGCGCGGTGTCCTGTGGGCGCACAAAAATGCCATGGCAGGCACCACACTGGGGGACCACTGCTCTAAAGCTTCTGGCACCGGCCGTTGTCGAGAGACAGGCTAGATGGGCCGTTGGTCTGACCCAGTGTGGCCGTTCTTCTTGGAATGGAGAGCGTGCCGGGGTCCTTACAGGACTCCTGGGTTCTGATCCTGGCTCTGGGGGGCACTGGGGTCCAGTGGGTTAGAGCCGGGGATGAGCTGGGAGCCAGGGCTCAGCGTATTCTTCCCCCAGCTTACTCCCAATGACCCGGACATCTGCTGCAGCCACAGAGGAGGGGCTAGAACTTGCACATACAGTGGCAGCCCCACTGGGTGCCACTAGCCGGGCCCCTCGCTGACGGCCGAGCTCCTCCCACCCCTGGCAGGCACTCATCAGACAAGGTGGGCAAGCTGGAGGCTGCGGTGGACACGTACAAGAAGAAGCTGGAGGACCTGGGCGACCTGCGGCGGCAGGTGCGGCTGCTGGAGGAGCGGAACACGGTCTACATGCAGCGCACCTGCGAGCTGGAGGAGGAGCTGCGCAAAGCCAATGCTGTCCGCTCCCAGCTGGAGACTCACAAGAGGCAGGTGGGCAGCGGGGCTGGGGTCCCCGGGTGGAGTGGGGGGCTGGCGTCTCCAGCAGAGGTTCTCTCCTCTCCCCACTTCTCTGCGGGGTGCGAGGGGTTTCCCTGATCTGCTGGCGTCCCAGCCGGGGGGGCGAGGTCTGCACCCAAGGAGCAGCAGCTGCATTGAACCCTGTCCCTGTCGGCCCACAGGTGCGCGAGCTGCACAGCAAACACTCGGAGGAGGCCTTGAAGGCCGAGAAGTGGCAGTTTGAGTTCAGGAACCTCAAGGAGAAGTTTGAGGCACTGGTGAAGGAGAAGGAGGTGAGGCCGGGAGTGGGGTGGGGGTGTCTAGTGGTTAAAGGGGGAGATGGGGGTGGGGGCTGGGAGTGGGAAATACCCGGTATCCCCAGCTCCGCCGTGGGAGTGGCATTTAGCAGTTAGAGCCAACTGCCCGGGCGTGGGGAGTCCCAGGTTTGGGAGTGAGGCGATCTTGCTCTCCACCTGGGTGAAGGGTTCTGCTGACCCCCGCTGCTTCCCTACCCCGCAGCGCCTGATTGAGGAGCGGCACTCCCTCCGCGAGGCCAACGAGGAGCTGAGATGCATCCAAGTGCAGCAGACGTACCTGAGCCAAGCAGGTGAGTGCAGCTGTGCTGGAATAGGAACAGTCTGGAGCTGTGCGGGGGACTGGGGACAGGAGCAGTAGCTGCCTCTCCTGCTGCAATTGCCCCTCTCCTGCCTGGCCTGGAGCAGGGAGGGGACAAACGTAACGAGATGTCTGTTCGCGCTTCTCTGAGCTGGTTCAGGCTCTCTGCAGACTCAGGCAGCCATCCCTGCATTGGGGCTTCTTCAGGCTTCCCTTGAAGCTGTAAGTACCGGGAAACTCTGTTTGGAGGTTTAGGGGAGGCCCCTCAGACTTTTGGGGATCTAACTCACGACACCCAGGGTCTGACTTTTCCAAGGTGCTGAGCGCCCACAAACGCGTGATGCTTAAAAAGCTGTCAAACCTCTTGCTCTAACTGCAGCTCAAACCAAACCCGCTGTCATAGGGACTCGCTGTAATTCAGAGACCTTACAAACAGCAGCAGGCCCAGAGCTGGAGACGCAACACCCCCTGATCTAGCCTCAGACAATTAGCTGAGATCAGGAATAAAGCCAAGCATAGTCAAGGCCTTGGTCAGAGGCTGCGTTTCCACATGACTCGGCTCCGCTCCCTAGGCCGGGAATCTGCACAGCCAAGAACATGTGTTGATTTTTTTCCTTCCAAGCTGCGTTGTCATCCACAAACTCGCAGCAACCTTGTGTCTGAACTTTACACTCAGCAGCTTATCAGCTGATGGAAGGCGAGTGGTAACAAGCAGGGCACATCCACCTCGATTCGTTCCTGAGCACGGCGTGTTCCCACTGGGAACGTTCCAGCTCCCGTTTCGTTGGCTGGGGGCAAGGGACTGGAGAATGGAAGTCGAGCCGGCTCCTTGTTGGAAGCGTCTGTTATGGGGCTGGTCAAAAATTTTTGTTCAATTTTTTTTTTTTTTTTTTTAGTGGAGAACGGGAGTTTGGGCGAAACAAACTTGTTTTGGGACATGCACCTGCTTTCCGTGGGAAAATTGTGTATTGCAGTCAAAATAGGCGGATTGGCTGTACCGCCATGGTGCCTTGTGGGAGCTGAAGTTTGGTTTCCTCATGTCCTCGTTCTCCTCTATGGGCTGAGCTCCTTGGACTTCATCTCCCATGAGGCACCCACCTGCCCTCTCTGTGAGGCGAGATCAAGGTGCATCATAGGAATATGGGCCAGCTGCGGAACCTGGCCAAGAGAGAAGAATGAGGACCTGTATGTATATTTCTGTTTCCTTATTTTCTTCCATGGGCTGGGCTCCCCAGCTAGCCTACTTCTCCGATGATGCACCCTGATCTCACCTCATGGGGGCAGGTGGGTGATATGCAGTCCCATCAGGGAGCCTGGCCCGAATGGTAAAACAAGGCACCAGAACTACAACTCCTGATGGGGCACTGCAGTGGCACTTCTAAATCTGAAATATTTTGGCCAAACCCCCTGAAATCATTAATCTATTTTAGTTGTAACTCCTCCCCACCCCGCCCCTGGGATGGGGAGCCCATTTTCTGACCAACTCTAATTCATTGGGTTTTTTTTAACTGTGATACAGAATCTGTGGAACTCATTGCCACAAGATACTGAATTCAAGAATGTATCCCATTCCTAAACGAGCCCCCCATGCTACTGCACATAAACTAACTTGGGGGAGGGGGGACACTAGGAAAGAGACCCTGCCCCTCATAAGCAAGATATTCATAACTGTCTGCTGGAGGCGGGCATTCTTACTCTTTTTCCTCCCTGGACCCTGCTGGCCGTGTCCTGGCTTCAACTTTCTCCCACTGAACGGGGAGCATTGTTCCAGCTCCATCAATGGCCTATGCTACTAGCCCAGAACAGGAGGCTGCCGGTTGTGACCCCAGCCTGGGATCTCCGCATCCCTAGTCCCGGCCGGGGGCAGAGGAGAATTCTCTCCCCCCCCCCCACATGCTCGGGGGTAGTAGAGATCTGCCAAGTCAGGGCTGGTCCCTGCTCCTCCACACAAAACCCCCCCACCCCCTTCTTCTTGCAGATGCCTTGCTGGACGGAGTCTCTTCTCCCATGGACAACCTGGCCGCTGAGATCTTGCCGACTGAACTCAAGTAGGCTCCCGTCCTGGAGCCATCGGGCTAGAGGGGTGTGGTGTCTGTTGGCACCTCTACGCCACCGTACTGGGGGTGGGGGAGGCAGTTTTGTTTGCAGAATCTTGCTAGTCCCCTTTGCAGGGAGGGTCTCTGCTGCTGACCTTCAGGCGCATGAGCTGTTCCCAGCTGTCTGCGCAGCCAGGAGCAAAGGGGTTAAGCTGTTCCTCGGGGTGGTGACTCTTTGGGCTGCGGGGGCCGGGGGTGGCAAATGGACTGGAGCAGGCCAACTCCCGCCTAGCCCAGGGGCTCAATCCCTGCCACGTCACTGCACAGCCAGGCTGCCTGGTGCCCGCAGCAGGGAGGGTAACCCCCATGCCATGGTGGCAGTGCCTGGCAGGGGGGCGAGGGGTGGCTCTTAGCGCTGCTGCACCTCCCACCTTAGTGAGGGGTCTCCCAGCCTGCCCCCACCCTGCCTATCTGCCCCCCACACCCCGGGGTTGCTGGGGCATCCCCAAACCTCTACCAGGCTGGCTGAGTTAGCTCCTGCAGCCTCCCTGTGAGTAACCAAAGGGTGGCTTGGAGATGCCCCAATGAGGAGCTGCAGCCCCTGGGGGACTACAGGTTCCAGCATGCAATGCTGCCTCTCAGTCCAAGCCGGTGATTGGCTCTTGGGTTGAGACCCACCATTGCATGCTGGGACTTGTGGTCCCCCAGGAGCTGCACCTGGGTCTGCAGGCTGGGGGGCCCTTGGGCCATCTGACCTCACCCCTCTCCCCGACCCCAGGGAGACCATCGTGCGCCTGCAGCATGAGAACAAGATGCTGTGTGTGCAGGAGGCGACGTATCGGCAGCAGCTGGCTGAGCTGCAGGGGCAGCTGGAGGAGTCCAACCGCACCAAGAACCGGCTGGAGACCCAGCAGAGGTAACGGGGGTGGGGAGACCAGGCAGGGGGGGCTGCTGATCTAAGTAGCCTGAGACCTCCCCCAAACCTATCTCGCCTGAGAGGCCCCTGGCTCCCCCTATCCAGCTAATGGGGGGTGGGAGCCTCAGCCCATGGAGGGTCCTGGTCGTGCCATCCATTACCCCCACTCAGCTGGCTTCCCCTCCCTTCTTCCTTGCTCTCCAGGTTGCACCAGCAGCAGATCTCGGAGCTGAAGGCCCAGGTGGAGGAGCTCCAGAAGGCCCTGCAGGAGCAGGGCACCAAGGCAGAGGATGTGAGTCTGACCGAGGACGGGCTGTACATGGCTTTCCCCGACCTCTGCCCTGTCGTCCTGCGGCTCTGACCTGCCTCCTGGGAGTAGATTCTGGACTGTCATTGCCTGGCCATGCACCCTAGGGCCCTGCTACAGAGGGGAAAGATTCCCTCTCCCGTGACTGATCGGTTTTGTCCCCCTTGATCCATCCCTTTCCCATGCCGAAGCCACTGGAGCAGCTAATGGCTCGTTCTGCTCAGCCTGGGGTATGCGGGCACAGCACAGGCACCATGGCAGGGCCCCTGGGGCTACACCCCTCCCCACATGGGCACCCAGCCGAATGTGAGAACTTGGAATAAGGTCTCCTGCGTTTCTTCCGCCCTGGCTAGAGGCTGCCGGGTGGCTGAGTGCACCTGCAGTAGCTTACCACTCAATGCACTGGGTTTGGGGGGTGGGGGAAGGGGTGCCCTTGGGTTTGAGCAGCTGGGCATGGTCTGCTCCACAGCACTGTTGGGGGAGGGGAGGAGCTGGAGATGACGGGGGAGGAGGCGGCTGGAAAGGGGTTCAGCCTCCCCTGATTTCTCCTTCTTGGGAAGGGGAGCCCACTGTTCTCTTGGGGTCCCATGTGGGGCGGGATGGGAGCCCACTCGCTGCTATCCTCCAGCCGCATCCTCCCCAAGTGCTGCTGCCTCTGTGTGTGAAATCGTCAAAGCGATCTCGTGTGCCCCTGCACCCCAACTCTATGCTGTGATCACGCTAACACCTCTCTCTCTCCCCCACCCCTCTCTGTCTCGCTGGCTGATTGTCCCCCTACCCTTACAGGCCATTGTAAGTACCAACCAGCCCCTTGTTTAAATCCACCTTGCTTCTCTGTGCTCCTTTCCTATTGCTTGGGCGAGGGGATGGCGAATTTGGGGGCCCGGCCCACAACACCTGATCTACCAGGTGGATGCCCAGCCCTTCCTGAGAGTGGGGGACTGGGTGGCTTATAAGGGGTCTTGAGTTGGGGGACCTCCCCCCAAAATACTGCTGTTGCTGTCGGAAATCTTGGCTGTTACTTGTAGCCTATTAATGCTGCTTAATTTGCTTCCTGGCTTATTAACCTCCCTTGGGAGATAGGAGTATATTGCACCAAGCTGTATATCGAAAGAGAAACTGCAGAATATTCTGTACCTCCAGCCCATTTGGCTACCCATTGGCTTCTGCAGGGAGCCCTATTACAAGCCCTAGGTTTATACATAGGCTGGGCAGAACACTCTCTCTCCCTTTTGTATATCATTTACATTTTTTTTATCCATTTAACTTTTCCCAGTTGCGGGAAACGAGGCGAGGGGTTGGACAAATGGCACACGTTGTGATTCACAAAGCTAAAGCTTGAGAATACAACTTGTCCACAGATCCCCAGTAAATCTTCTCCAATCCCGGACTGACAAGTTCTCAACCCATGTTTATCGTACTTGGCCTTTCTGCATGTTGGTGATTATCTCTCTGGCAAGATTTCCTCACTGGGGGGGAGGTTATTTTGAATTTGATGTTTACTGACACACAATCGACTCCTTCCAGGCCTAGCTATAAACGGAGACACTCGCTCTAAAGAGCGGCCCAGAAAATCGCGGCGTGTCTTTTCTAGATGTAGCTAAGCCCATGATTTGAACGGACGGGTCCTAGCTCCGTCATAGCTGCCCCCTGGTTATATGTGTCTGCTGGCTGCTGCAAACTTCCTTTAAGATGCGCTTTTGACGGTTACCATCTAAACCCCTGGGGTTTTGGGTCCCCCCCCCCGCACTGGCTCAATCAACATAAAATCGCTTCTGCTCTGTCAGGCCCAGGGTGGGGACGGACTCGCGGGACTAGCTAGAGGCTTGTGACAGTCGCTCTGCGTAGCCCTGGCTTCCCCTGCAGCGTGGAGCGCCAGAGGCTGAGTCCAGGAGCCGCGTAGCTCTGCCGCCCCTCTGGCATCCGCAGCGCCAGGACGCTGGGCTTCAGAGCAGGAAGGGCTGGAATTCCCCCCCCTCCGCACCCGGCTGGCATAGGCTGGCCTGTGTCCACTTGTGCCGATGGAGCTGCACCCATCTCGGGCTCGGCCGGCTCCGGGAGAACTGAGCAGGGGTGGGAGAGGGCCCAGCTGGTGATCTGGAGACACTCTAGGTGCTGTTTCTCTGGCTCGGTCCCCCCCAAAGCTCTCCAGAGCAGGGAGGGGCCGTGAACGCTGGGGCCCAGCTGCCGGTGGCAGCTCCCAGCCCCTCGGAACCTGCGTGGTCCGGGCTCTCAATCTTCACCCTCCCCTCCTCTTCCTCCCTAGTCCTGCCTGCTGAAGAGGAAGCTGGAAGAGCACCTGTAAGTTGTGGTGTTCTGTGAGTACCTGTGGGGCGGGGTGGGCATGGTGCCTTCAGTGTGTCGGGATTATGAGCTGGCCTCAGGGATGGGTGTTCCCCAGCTAGCTCCAAGGAGAGTGGTGGGGGGGGGGAAGGGGATCTAGCAGGGGGCCTGACCCTTCATTAGCTGGGACAAGGTATCAAGGCTGAGAGGAGGATCTGGGCAGGTGGGGGGCACTGGGCACCTGACAGCCCTGGTCTCCTCCCCGCCCCAGGGAGAAGCTGCACCAGGCCCACTCGGAGCTGCAGAAGAAGCGGGAATACATCGAGGACTTGGAGCCCAAAGCGGACAGCACAAGTATGGGGGTTTGGGGGGAGGGGTGGACGCACGGGGAGGGGGAGGTTCCAGTACTGACTGGGGGGTGGTGGAGAGGGGGATCCAGTCGGGCTGGCCCCTCAGTCGCTCCCCCTACAACGCCATGTCCACAGCATGTCCCTAGTGGGTGACTTAAAGTTCCTGGTTGCAGCATGGGACTGGGGGAGCCAGGTGCTCCTGGGGTGGCTCTGTGCCTCTGTTTCCCCACATGGGCAGGGGGGATCCACAGGATGCTCATGTGGCCCCCACCTGATGCTCCCCTCCCCCTAGACGCCAGGAAGATCAACGAGCTGCAGGAGTGTTTGAAGAAGAAGGACGAGGACATGAAGGCCATGGAGGAGCGGTACAAGCGCTACATGGACAAGGCCTGCACGGTGAGGCTGGGTCCGGGAGCCCCCAGGGCAGGGCGGGGCAGGGCGAGCCCCCGGGGTGGGGCGGGGCTGTGGCAGTTCCATCGCTTGGGACGCTCCCAAGTGGCCCAAGCCAGGGCAGGGCTGCAGGGCCGGGCCCTGTCACCCCAGCGTCACTGGGGCCGTCCTCCCTGTACCTCCCCGCAAGGGGTGCTGCTCTGGGAAGCTCTGCAGCGCGGACAGCCACAGCAGGTGTCCCACCCCGGGCAGGGGAGGGAGGGGTCTCCCTTGGCCCGCTGGGCACGGGATGGGGCAGGGGGATGTCCCGGGTAACGCCTCTGACTGTATCCGCTCCATTCCAGGTCATTAAGACGCTGCACCCCAAGCAGCAGCCGTCCAAGCCCCCCCCCCGAGATCCAGGCCTTAAAGAACCAGCTGCAGGAGAAGGAGGTGAAGATCCATCACCTGGAGGTGAGGGCGCTGCGCTGTGGGGTTCGTCTCCTTCCTTCCTGGGCCCGGAGAGGACAGAACGGCGGCTGCTGCCCTCACAATGCTTGTAGCTTTGTATTGCGATGATGGCTGGAATCCAGCCTCATGCTTCAGGGCTTCAGTGGTGATCTGCAGGGGTCAGGAAGGAAACCCCCACCCCTGCCAGGCACATCTGTGTTCTGGGAGGGTGGGGGGGGGTTGCCTTCCTCCAAAGCATCAGGGTTTGGTCTCCAGTCGGAAGGGGCCAGAAAATCCACTGCCTAGGTGCCTGGCTGGTGGGTCTGGCTCATCTGGGTCACCAGATCTTCCCCCTATGTCAGATCGTCAGGGAGCTTGGTGGGGGGTCACGGTCACCTTCTCTGCAGCGCAGGGCACCTGGTGGGGTTATCTGGGTCAGACTGGATGATCTGATCCTAGGTGCGGAAGGTCTGGGTGGTGCCCTGGAAGGACCCTCTGGACCCGGGCAGCCCAAGGCTCCATTGGCGAGAGAGGCAGCTAGCAAGTTGCGCGGGGCAGTGCGGGGGGTGTGCACTGCCGGCCCACTAGCAGCTGGGCTGAGCCAGAGGGAGGGATCCAGTCCCAGGCTAGGGGGATACCTGTGGCCACGGCCAAGCGCCCTGAACCAGCTCCTGGATTATTCAGTCAGCCTGCGCTGTGGAATAGAAGGAGGAGCCAAGGGGGGCCCCCCCCCATCACAGCTTCCTCCTCTTCCAAGGTCTCAGCTTCCCCCAGGCCTGGCCCTGAGCCAAAGCTGGAGGAGGCCCCCATGTGGCCTCTGGGACTCAAAGCTGGGGGTGCGGGGAGAGCACCCCATCTGCCCAGCCTGAGCCCTAGGAGCCAGCCTGGCTCTGCCTCCCCCACTAACTCCCCCTCCCCATTTCTCCCCCCCCCCACACTCCCCATCAGACCAACTTAGAGAAAACGAGATCCCAGCGGGAGCAGGAAGAGAAGCTGATCATCAGCGCCTGGTACAACACGGTGAGTGCAGGGGGCACGCCAGGCTGCCGGGCCTTCTGGGGGGCAAGGTGCCAACTGAATCCCTCAGCACCTTGGCTGGGCCAGACCCCCTGCCCCAGCAACCCATGATTCCTGCTGGTGGGGGCTGAGCTCCCAGCCAGGCCTCTGTGCCAGGCTATGCCCAGGGGCTGTCCCTGTGCCCCCCATGCTGACCTCCCCCCCTCCCCTTGCAGGGCATGGCACTCCACCAGCAAGCCACGGAGGAGCGGTCGGCCACCTCCAGCAGCGCCCAGTCCTTCCTGGCCCAGCAGCGCCAGGCCACCAACGCCCGCAGGGGGCATCTGGGGCGGACCCAGCCCCTGCTGGCCAAGTACGGAGACAAGCCCCCACAGCTGCACTGACTGGAGCCCCTCCCGCTCCCACCCCCCTCCATGGCTGCGTGGGGTGGGGGGGGTCTTGGAACTGGAGCTCCTTGCCCATTGCTGCCCTATGGCACCCACCCCCAGTGGTGCCATCTGTCGCTTGCAGTGGGGGGAATGGAGGCAGCAAGGGGCTAACTCTGCCTCTGCCCTCCCCCAGAGATGGGGTAGAATGACCTACGCTGCTGCGGGGAGTGGATCTGCCCATGATCTTGCGTGGGGGGGGGGACCCTGCTGCAAGCCCCCATTGCACAACTAGAATGCTGGGGGGGAGCGAGCAGCGGGATCAGCCAGTGCCCCTGACCCCACACACACGCTCCCCCCCATGCTCCCTGGGCTGGTCCCTTTGAGCACTAGCATGTGAGCTGAAAGAACCCTTTCGCTCCCCCCTCTGAAAGAACCCCCTTGAATTTTAACCCCTTCTTGGCCACTCTCCTGAGCGCAGCAATACGAGCCCCTCTGCTGAGGCACCCAGCGGTCAGCCTCTGTGGTCATGCCGGGTGCGGGGGCGCTGGCTCGTGTTCAGAGCATACGTGGCAACCCAGCTGAACTCCTCTCCAGGGCTGAGCCAGGGCGGGTGCCGGTGCAGCTGGGGGCATTGAACGCCAGGGTGGTCTTTGCTAGCACCACAGCTCCTGTGCTCATGGTTGGTCCCATCAGTGTCGGGGACTGGGCAGGTTCTGCTGCTTCATGCCACCCAGCCAGTGCCCATGGGGGAGGGGAGATGGCTTGCAGCCTCTGGGCTGGGGTCTGCCCCCTCCATAATTCACTGCTGGAGCCTCTGACTTACTGTGCCAGCCATCCCCTTCCCTACATCTTCACACACCATGACTCTTCCCCACTTCCTTGTCCGTTTCCTAGCTGCTGTGGCACCAGGTGTCACCAGTTCCAAGGCTTCACTTTGGGGATCTTGGATCCCTGTTGCCTGGGTTCTGCTCTGTTCCCAGTCCTCCAACAGAACCGGCCAGCCAGGGGCTTGGGCTAAAGCTACCGCCAAGGAGATGCTTCAAACCTCTCCTTCAACACTAAACACCTCTCCAGGCTGCTGGGAGCAAGGCAGGTCCCAGAGTTGGTCACTACAGCCTGTCGCAAACACCCCCCCACCCCTTGTTCTCCGGCGCTGGGGGTTTCTGTATCCGTCCTCCGAGGCCAGGTCTAGCTGCGTCTTTTGGTTTTAAAGTCATCTGCTGTATTTTTACCTCTGCTCTGTATGAGTTGAAGTGGATTGAGTTTTATTTTTAAGTGGGGGGTCCAGATTGCGCTGAGCCCCCCCTCTTATTTTTTCTCTTCATTTTAGAATATGATTTTAGGCAAACGCTGCTGGGGTTTTAAAGACGCAAACTGTGTATATTTTGTAAAACTGTGACAGGGTAGCGATGAGGGGTTCTGTGGGTCTGGGCCCCGTATCTTTTATTTTTCTACTCTAGGGTAGCCTGCAGTGGCGTACGGGGGCATCTTGGCTCCTGTGCAGAATCTTTACACTACCAATAAAGATGCTAGAATCGTTCCTGCTCATCTGTCTCTTGAGACCCAATAATCTGGCTGCTCTGTCCCCTAGTGTCTGGGAGCAGGTCTCTAGGGATTATTAGGTGAATTACAGTAGCTGCATGGATTTTTCTGGATGCTATAACTAGGTGTATTACGGTAGCACTTAAGGTCTGGGAGCCCACCTCCATGGATTATTTGGTGTATTATTGTAGCCGGGAGGCATCCTTGTCTTGGAAGAGGACCCTGTTTTTCTGGGGGCTGTGTATTAGGTGTATTACAGTAGCACCTAGGGTCTGAGAGCAGGTGTCCACGGATTATTAGGGATTATTAGGTGTACTACGGTAGAGCGCCCCCCCCCACCCCATAGTGCTAGGAGCTACCGTAATCTACCTAATAATTAGGGTCTGGCACGTAGGAGCCCCAGTCGTGGAGCAGGGCCTATGGTGGGTGACACTGTATAGGGAAAGCTGCAGCATGGTTCCCTGCCCAGTTGGGGGCGGGGCTGGGACCCCCCCCCCCAAACTCATCTCACACCGGCTCCTGCCCTAGCCAAGGACTGGGGCTGGCTCTTGGCTGCTGGCTTGGAACTGGGCATCAAACTGAACTCCTTTCCCTGCCCACAGCCCAGCTGGTCACGGGCAGTGGTGCTGCAGGCAGGTGGGGCTCAGCAGAGGGTAATTACCCCCCGGTCAGTGCTACCCCCAATGTGGCACTGGGAGGGAGGGTGTGCTGTGCCCAGCAAGCACTTAACTCCCTGCAGTCTGCAACACCGGGGGACATCTCACCTCTCCCTCTCTCTGGCCTCTGGAGGCGTTAACCCTCCCCGGGAAGCCCTCCCCTCTGCGTCAGGCAATGCCCGCTGGAGCTGAAGGCAGGAGATCTGGCTGGGGCCCGTCTCGCCCATCCCATCCCAGCAACTGCCCTGTGCTAGGAGAATCTCCAGCAGCCCTGGCGGCTCAGCACACTCCTGCAGCAGATCCCTGGCTCTTCTCCAGCACTGTTCAGCTGCAGAGCTCCCTGGTCCCCAGACAACGTCGCTATTGTTAGCCCCACTTAGCAGATGGGGAGACTGAGGTGCCCAGCAGGCCCAGGGCAGAGCTGGGAATAGATCCTCCCTGCAGCTTCTAGGTTCCAGCCTGCAGAAGAGAATAGCAGCCCTGCTCCCTCCCAGGGGGGTGGTTGGTACCCCTGAGCATGGAACTTAACGAGTGCAGCTCCAGGCTGGAGGGATCCCCCTGTTCCCTCTAGCACCCTCCTGCAGGAAGCGGGTGATCTCCCAGGGCCAAGCGGAGACAAACTTCCGCATGCGGGAGGAGCTGGCACATAGTGCCAGGGGCTGCTGGTGGAGAACAGCAGGACTGGAGGCAGGAGCTGCCATGCTCTGAGCAGAGCCCCCGGCCCATGGCTATCTGCCCAATTCTCTCCTGCGACATGAGTGGCTCTGGGTGCCGCTGGAGGCAGATGGTGTTCCCTGGAGCAGGGCCTGTGTGTTCCTCCACTTCTTCCCCACGCCCCTGGCTGCCAACCTCTCACCATCGCAGGGCCTCCCTCACGCCAGACGTTCTCTGCCCCTATTTACTCCTTCCAGCTTAAATCATAGATCCCCCATTCTTCCCCTGGGCTGGGGCTGCTCGGGGATTGTCCCACAGGCTCTTCTCTTTCTGGCTGGGAGCTAAATCTGGGTGTGAATTTGCCACTTTCTCAGCCCCAGGGGCAGAGAGGATGGGGGGTCTGGACCCTACAGCTAGCTGTGGAAACTCTATTTGCAGGAGTGGTCCTAAGCTGCTGTCTGGGGCTCCCTGTGTCCCCTATATTTCTCCTCCCCCACTAGGTTTCCCCACACATGAGGCATCTGGCTCTCTCTGGGCCCTGAAAGTTTGCAAGGTAGCAGCTGGAGTGTTTAAAAGTTGTGGCAGGATCAACCCACGGCCCCAGGCCCTCACAGGCTTTCTCTGTACAACCGGGGTGAGCCCTGCAGGGGGGGCAGGTTTAAAGCCATCCATCCATGCAGGAGAGCCAGGCAGGACCCCTGGGCTGGGGCTGCTTCCCTTGGCCCTGGCTAAACAGCAGCTGCTCTGGCTTAATTCAAACTGGGTTTTGAGCCAATTTCAACTGGAGCCAAACTATTGGTGGGGGGTGGGGTTAGTTCAGTTGAAAACCTGGCCGTGAGTTAAGGGGCCTGGAGTTTTTTGCCCCGGTTTGGCTGAAGGTGGGTTGAGGCTGGAGTTAAAGGACACAGTGATAAACCCAGGCCTCTATTCCCTGCCGGGCCGGTGAGGACACGGGGGCCCTCAAGCCAGCTCTGTACCCATCTCAGTCCAGCCCCCCACCTTCCCCAGATTCAGGGGATGTGGACAGCTCCCTGCTTCGAAAGCAGACCCTGGGCAGCTGTGCCTCACTTTCCCCCTCCCTCAAAGGAGGTGGCACCCCCACCTTTCCGCTTTTAATCACAGCAGCTGGCCCTGGGCATTTCTGTGAGCCCAGCCACCCAGCTGCCTTAGGGAGAGCGCACTGGGCTGTAGATCAAACCGGGCTGGGGCAGGTGCCATCAGTGCTGGCCCAGCTCTTGCTCTGCCTGGCTTTCCAGCCCTGGGGGGCAGGAGGGTGAAGCAGCTACACCGCCTCAAGGTATTTTTGGGTTGAGAGCAGAAGGGCAAATTGGGACCATCTCCAGCCACCAGCTCACAAACTCCCCCCCCCCACCCCGGCCTTCCAGATCAAGCACAAATTCTGCCTGAGCGGGCCCACGGCTGCATAGGCCAGGGGTCAGTCTGGGCTTAAAAACTGCCCCCAATGGGCAATCCATCAACCCTGGTTCTGCCCCCTCTCTCTTAGGGGCTTGCCCAGCCCAGCTGCATGTGTATTCACTGGCCCTCAGGCTGCGAGCTCGGGGGCCAGCAGGAATCTCCTCCCTGTGAGCAGAGCCATCACCGCAGCTAGCTCTCAGCTGAGCTCAGGGCAGGTCTGGGGGCGAGCAGCCAGCGAAGGGGTTTTTCTGTCCGCGCCCTGCAGTGGCTCTTAGGAGCCTGACATTAGCCTGCCCCCCGCGAGCTGTCGACCCAGGGCGGTGAGGGCAGCGTGGACTCCTGCCAGCTGTGAGTGGTTTTCAAGCCCTGAGCATGACCAGGGGAGACTGGCTTTCCTGGGGCCCAGGGAGAACGGTTTCAAGCACCAGCTGGGAGAGTTGCTGCTTATTATACGCAGATGCAGCCACCTCTGGGGTGGGACACAGCTGCTTCTTATATGCAGCTCCCTTGCCCAGCGCTGAGATGCAACTCAGAGCAGAAGATGCAGCTGTTCAAACTAGGCTCTGAACCTGCCAGCCCACCCCCATCCAGGGGCCTCCCGGGGTTCTACTCCTGCCCCCAGGGGCCAAATACCAGCTCCCCACTGCCACCCCCATAGCGCAAAAGTGAGAGAACAGGGCTGTGAGCTGGAGCAGTGCTGTAGTTAATGATGAGGACCTTTCCCTCGTCTACCCCCAGGGGCAGGTCCCACCCTGGGGTGTTCCTGGTCCAGCCACAGGCCGACATCACTTCTCCAGCAGGGTCCTAGCCCAGGCTCCTTACCCCACTGAGGGAATGTGAGCCAGAGGTACTGGGCTGGTGTAGCCATGGGAGGATACTGAGAGAGTAACGCTTGGGTCAAGGGGCTCTGGCCTGTGTTTCCTGCACCACTACCCCGCCCCCTTCACCAGCCCACTTTATTTTAAACATGAGCTAAGTTTCTGGAGGTGGGACTGGCCCCATCGCCTCTTTCCAGCAGAGCGCACCAGTCCTGCATGAGAGAGCTGAGTGATAGTAGTTACTTGTGGCAGAGGGGGAAACTGAGGCACACAGCTACTCCCGCCATACTGCAGCCAGCCTTCCCAGCAATGCCCCCACCACCCTCCCCTGCACAAGACCCCACTGAAGAGCAGCTTAATACAATTATATTTAAAAAAGCAGGAGCCAGACTGTGAAAGAAAAGGGATTGAGCCATTTCCCCCAGCCACAGAGGGGTGAGGCTCCCCCCACATGTCCAGTCCCGGCTGGCAAGTAAGGGTGGAGGTGGGGCAATCCAGCGCTAATGAAACATTGCCACCAAGGTTGAAATGTGCAGCAGAGCCCCCCCCTGCTCTGTCGGGGATGCGAGTTGAGGGGACCGGAGCTGGATCCAGCATGGGTCAGCCAGCAGGGGGTGCTGCACCACCAGGGCCTTGCCTGTAGCTGGGGAGACAGGGAGCAGAGGGGTCTGGGTTGCTGGGGATGGGGAGCACTGATGGGCCCCCAATTAGCACCCCCCCCAATTGAACCGTTCATCTGGCATCACCAGATCTGGGTTCAGCTGCCTTTGGCCCAGAACCAGGCGTCTCTGCAGTCTCATCTAGGTGTTGGGGGCCCCCCCAGCTATGGGGGGGCCACCCGGCTATGGGGTTTGGCCCCTCGTTCCCCTGGCCACAGGGCGTCTCTGTGCGGCACGTCCCGGCTCACGCCGTGGTCTCCTCCTCGATGGGGTTCTGCAGCCAGGGGCGGTAGCCGGCACTGGGGGGGCTGCTCCGGGCGGGGGGCTCCTGGGCGGCTCCAGGCTGCAAGGGAAAGGATGTGTCCACAAGGGGCCCCATATCCTGCGGCGAAGGGAAGCCGCCAGCCACAGGGGCGGCGCTGTCGGGGTGAAGCACGGAGACCTGGGACCACTGGGCAAGGTCCGACTCCTCGGGCCAGACCTCCTCATGGCTGCCTGGGGCCCAGCGCCCGACTTCCTCGCCCCCCTCCCAGCCCCGCTGCTCCGGGGCGACGGGCACCTCGCTGGGGGGCAGGTGGGGGGCGGGGGGCCCACAGCTGCAGTCCATGCTCTGCGTGTCCTGGCAAAGGCAGCTGTAGGAGGTGGAGGCCTCCGAGACACAGCTGTTCTTGCGGCGCAGCAGCGAGAGGCGCCGGCCGAAGCTGCCCGGGGCGGGCCCCGTGGACAGCAGCCGGTTCAGGAGGTGCAGGGGGACGTGCTGACTCGGCTCCAGCCCCTCCTCGATCTCCTCCAGCGGCTGGAACTGCATGTCCTCCTTGGGCAGCCTGCAAGGGAGAGACCAGGGATTGGAATGCAGCCACCTCTGGGGTGCGGCAAAGCTGCTCATTATACATACGCTGAGCTGCAGCCACCTCTGGGGTGGGAGGCTCCGAACTAAGCAGGTTCCAGGAAGGGGCGGCATCGTTACCATCCCATCCCCCGTGGGTGAGACCTCAGCAGAAAGGCCCAAGTACCCCTGGGATCCCAACCAAGGGAGCCCCCCGAGGCTTACGTCATGTCGAAGGTGGAGCCCTGGAAGGACGGCTGGTGCAGCAGGAAGACGGTGGCCGCCGTGTAGGGGGCGCGGGGGTTGGAGGAATCCCAGTAACGGTCCTTCTCCAGCAGGGGCAGGTCGTCGTACATCTCATCCACGGCCATCATGGAGACCTGGGGGGCAGGGGAGGGGTCAGGACCCCTGGGTTCTAGCCCCTGCTCTGGAAGGGGAGTGGGGGCCAGTGAGTAGAGCGGGAGCAGGGCTGGGAGCCAGGACTCCTGGGTTCTATCCCCGGCTCTGCCCCAGACTGACTGGGTGAGCTGGAGCCAGAGACTAAGTTGGGGGGAGGGTCCCTGCTAAGTGTCTGTCAGGACCACACAGTCTATGGGGCTGGCAGCGGGGTGGGGGTGGGGGGAGGCACCTGGAAATTGCGGTCAATCAGTAGGTTGGTTTCGAAGTCGTCGTCGTCCTCCCCAAAGGGATTGATCAGCTGCTCGGCCACCTGTGGGGAGCAGGGCTCAAGTGGAGTTGGGGGGCAGACCCTCCCCCAGCTCCCTGCCCCCCAAAACCCCTGCCAGTCCTGCCACTCCCCCAGCCCCCTGCCCCCCCAAAACCCCTACTAGTCCCGCCCCTCCCCCCAGTTTTCTGCCCTTCCACCCCCTTCTGGGAGTCTTCCCACCCCCATACCCTGCCTGACACCCTTTGCCAGCCCCAAACCTGGACCCCTGTCTTGCCCCCGCCCCCCAGGAGTCAGAGAACAGCCCCCCCGCCCCGCACCTTGAGCCAGCCCACGTAGAAGAAGAACTGCAGCAGGGTGAAGACCGGCACACACAGGTCCAGGTCATGGCCCTCGTAGCCCTGGGCTGGGTCCAGGAACTGACGCCCGATCAGACAGGCCACGAAGAAGCTGTACACGGCAATGGTCACCACCTGGGGGTGGGGGTGGAGAGTCAGGGCAGCGCCGGGCCTGGAACCCCGGCGTCCGGGCTCCCCAGCCCTCCCCCTCCCCATCCCAGGCCCAGGCCTGGAACCCCGGCGTCCGGGCTCCCCAGCCCTGCCCCTCCCCTTCCCATCCCGCCTGGAACTCCGGCATCTGGGCTCCCCAGCCCTGCCCCTTTCCTCCCCATCCCATCCCATCCCATCCCAGGGCCGGGCCTGGAACCCTGGCGTCCGGGCTGCCCCTCCCCTCCTCTCTCCTCCTTGTCACCTCCCCTCACCATCCCAGCGTCAGGGCTCCCCAGCCCTGCCCCTCCCCTTCCCATCCCATCCAAGGGCCAGGCCTGGAACTCTGGCATCCGGGCTCCCCAGCCCTGCCCCTTTCCTCCCCATCCCATCCCATCCCATCCCAGCACTGGGCCCGGAACCCTGGCATCCGGGCTCCCCCAGCTTCCACTCCATGGGGTCGGTGCTCACCTGTGTGTAGACCAGGGGGACGCTGATCCAGTCATAGTGGAACAACATGCTGCAGTTTGCACGGAAGTGATTCAGCTCCTGTGGGGAGAAGAGGGGGCAGATCCTTGCTGGGGGGGCAGCTCGACAGCCCCCCAGGGACAGATTTGGGGCATCCCCACGAAATGCCCCCTGCCCAGCACAGAGCCCCCACCACTGCTAAGGTGTCTCCCCACACTGGGGTCCCCTCTAGAGCTGGGGAGGGCTCAGTCTCCCCCATCAGCCCCCAGTTAGTGCTGACAGAATGCAGCCAGCTGGGGACTGAGCAGAGACCCAGCAAACTCATTACCTGGCAGATGAGGCCCTGGATTTGCCAGTCACCACCAGGGCCTGGATTCAAACCAGGTGGGACAAGGGGTAAGAACCCAGGCATCCGGGCCCCCCACACTCCTACCCAGAACCAGGCCCAGAACCCAGGTGGCCAGGGCTAACCCATCCCCTCCCCACCCACAGCCGGGCACAGAACCCCTGGTGCCAGGGTTCCCACCCCAACCAGAGCCGGGCACAGAACCCAGGCATCTGGGGTTCCCACACCCCGAGCTGGACACAGAACCCAGGCGTCCACAGTCAGGCCCCCACCTCCGTTTCCACCCACCTCCATCAGCATCTTGAGGGCGCAGTTGTCCCGGACGCGCCCCTCCTTGCGAGCCTGGGCCGCCAGGTTGGTGAACCAGACGCAGGGGATCCAGTACTTGTTGTAGGACGAGCTCAGGTTCTCGTATTTCTTGCGCTCCTCCCGGGTCATGAAGCCTGCGGGCAAGAGGAAGGGGTCACCCAGCCCGGGGACCAAACCTGCGGGCTCTGCGCCCCGCAGCCCCTCCGGCCCCAGCTACAGGGACTCACACATCTCTGTGAGGTCTGGCCACCAGGGGGAGCAGGAGAGGCACATGGGGTTCACCTCCAGCATGAGCACCCGGGACCCCTGGGGCACAAACTGCCCCAGCCTCAAGGCGGGGGGGGGCAAGGGGGTATTGTTACCACCTGCCCCTCCCCCCATTAGACGCCCCTTTCGTCAGCCTCCCTGGACAGTCCCACCACCCTTTAAACAGATGCTACACTGGGACCCCTCAGCTGGTGCTGAGATGCAGCTGCTTCTGGGGTGGGGCAGGAGGGCTGTTTACACAGGGACCCCTGGCCCGGCCCTGAGATGCAGCCACCCCTGGGGTGGAGCGCAGGGGCTGTTTATCCAGGGACCCCTGGCCTGGTGTGGAGATGCAGCTGCTTTTGGCACGGAGGCTGTTTCACAGCTGAACAGCCGCTCCAAGGTTTTGATCAGGCCATGAAGTGAGATCTGGATACAGCTGAAGCAGCGGGAGGGAGTTAGGGAGGTGGTAAGGAATTCCCGGTGCTGGACGCCGGCCAGGACGCCGGGGTTCAACCCGCCCCCGCAACTCAAATGTGAAGTGACAGTGGAGTTTTACTGGCCGTGAGGACCCGGACCCTTTTTGTCTCCCAGCGGATTGCAGCTCTTATCGGGATAGGAGAGCGCCCCCTGCTGAGCCCCTGCCCTGCTCCCTGCAGCTCCGCACCCCCCCGGCACCGACCTGCCTCCACCACGTGGTCAATGGTGGGGAACCGCTTGAAGACGGCCGTGCTGACGGAGCGCAGAATGAGCACGGCTGAGAGGCTGCTGTAGCGCATCAGGGTGCGGCGGTAAAGCCGGCCTCGCTCGTCCCCACCGTGCACGGTGCCGGAGATGGCACACATCAGGCGGTCGGGCATGGGCATGCAAGTGTACTGACTCCACCACCGGTTCACCACCAGCGTGACGTAGAAGCCTGCAGGCAAAGGGACAAACCCTGGAGTCGGGGCCGAGCCGGCCACAGAGCCCCGGCATCCTGGCCCCCGGCCCTACTGGGGGGTGCGTGTGTGTGCAACAGAGTGGTGGCCGAGCTGGCCACAGAAACCCGGCGTGCTGGCCCCCAGCCCTGCCTGGGGTGGAGGTGGGGGGATGGCAGAAAACAAGCCCCAAACCCAGACAGGTCAGCGGGGTCCAATGGGGCTGGGAGAGGCTCCATTAGTGCCCCTTCCCCAGCTGGCCAGCAGGAGTCGCTCGCTCTCACCCCATTCGACTGGAGGGTCCCAGTCCTGGCTTGAGGGATCTAGTGGGATTTGAACCCATGGGGCTGGTCCCTCCTTCGTGGGAGAGCTGAGCCCCCACCCACAGCCTAAGCCCCCCATCCCCCCTCATGGTGCTACAAACAGCCCAGAGGGGCATTCTGCCCCCCTCCCAGCACCTTTTCATGGGGATCCAGTAGGGCCTGTATACCCTACTGTGCCTACCCTGGGAGAGGGCAAAGGGCCTGGGGGGAGGAGGGCACCTGTCTCATGCAAGGGGCTGGGCGGGGAATGTGGGGGGTCCCGGCTCATACCCAGCACGAAGGAGACGGGGATTAGGTTGGCGTAGTTGTTGCAGTAAATCACCAGTTTCTCAAAGTAGCGTTTCTGATCCTCGGCCAGGACAAAGCTGCGGCAGGAGGGAGAGAAATGCAAGAAGGTCAGTGCCCTCACCCGTGGGTTTTCCACACAGACCGTGCACGGGGATGGGGCGTCCACAAGATGTGCGAAATGCTGCACGCCCCTCCCCCCCATGAGAGCGCAGGCACACAAACGTGTGAGGGGCCGGAGGCCTGCTCTCCACCCAGGTGCACGTGTGCAAAGAGCCACAAGCATGTGTGCAAGGGGCACGCTCACCACAGCTGTGCACAGGCCCAGGGGCACATGCGCATGTAAAAGGTCCCCCCTCACCGGTAGGTCAGGCTGAGCCCCAGGTAGGTGACGAAGAAGGCCAGGAACTCCTTGTACAGCAGCTTGTAAATGCTCCCGCGCCAGAGCAGCAGCAGTTTGTAGAAGCCCCCGAAACGGGCGTTGGCCACGCGGGCCGTGTAGGTGACAGTCATGGCGGGGTGGTGAGGGGGACACGGGCCCTGCAGAGACACACGGGCAGCGATGTCCATGGGGTCAGAGAAATCAGAGACGGGAAAGGGTAGAAGGGACTTCAGGAGGTCATGTGGGCTGCCCTGTCCACTGGGGCAGGACTGGGAGCAGGGGGGTGACCCTCGCCCTCGCTTTGGGAGGGGAAGCCTGGTGCCACCCACCTGCACGCCAGGTGTGGCCCCGCTAGAGCCTTGGTTGTGTCACCTCCCCTGCACACCCTGTCTGTTGGCATGGTCTGCACAGCGCCTGGCACAATGTGGTCCTGGGGCTGCCATAATCCAAATAAGGAGATAACAGGGGAGCCCAGAGAACCCCGGGCATGAGGGGGAGCAGAATGTGGACCCCAGTAAGGGTGGAAGTGGATAATGGGGGAGCACACAGCCCCTGGCCTGGGGGAAGGGTCACAGAGCACCAGGCATGGGGGGCAGGGAGTCCCTGACACAGAGGGGGATGGGAGGGGCACTACCCAGGCAGCTTGTGGGGGGGGGGGGATGTGGAGTCTCTGGGTCTTCACATAACCCACTAGTAACTCACTGGATGTTAACCAGTCCTCAGCGAAAGAGACCCTCCCTGCCCGTAAACTCAGAGTCAATATTCCCACCTTGTAAATTTCCCCCCCACCCCCAGATGTTTCCCCCAAGTTGAGGAGAAAAGAAAGGAAAAACGAAACTCAGCCCATGGCAAGTCTGTCCATTCCCACCAGGATCTCAGACTCGGCCCCCTTTCTGGACTGCTCAGGAATTGGCTAATTCATTATTAATGTCCCCAGCCTGCTTTGCTCTCCCCCCCGCCCCCCTGCAAGGTTTGAAAGCCCTTTGCAGAAAGAAATTCCACTCACAAGAAGCCACCCCGCTCCTCCTCTTTGTCTTGCCTTTCGCAAGGAGCCCAGAACCTTCCTTTGCGCCGGGGATGGAGATTTTAAGGCCAGGCCCTATGTTTAGCCCAGGTGGCCATGAAAAGGCCAACACTGTTATCGGAGGGTTTGGGTTAAGACAGGGCCGAGGGTGGCCGGCAGAGCCAGAGAGTTACACAAAGGAAAACACAGAGGCGAGATCGAGCCAAGGGAATTTGATGGGAGATCAGCAACTTTTGCCTTCTTAATGCCCCTCTGTCAAAATGGGGTGTAAGCCTATTGGGGCGGGTCATTTCCCTAGGCTGGGAGACTCCAGACACCTCTAAGATCGGGACCCCAATGGAAATCGAGAAAGTGGCTGAAATAGCCGGCAGAGAGCAAACACGGCCGGCAAGTGGCATGAAAAGAGGCTGGGGAAAATACAAGTGAGGCAGCAAGTCTGTGCTCCTATCTCCCATGTCATCACAGCCTCGCCTGCATGGCTATTAAAAGGCACCTGCAATTATTTCCTTAGGGGAAAGAAGCCTTTTTTAAAAGCATTCCTTCTTTCCCAGCAGAGCTAAGCGACCTTGTACAGGGGGGTCTGCATACAGCAGGGAATCCACCCTCCAGCCCCCCCCCCCCCGCTCAGACTCCCAGAGCTGGGTGGGGAGGTCTAGCCCCTTAGAGTAGGAGGGGGACACATGGCAGCTGGGAGCCGGCACTCCTGGGTTCTGTTCACAGCTCCCAGCCACCTACTCTAACCACCAGGTGACCCCACTCACCCTCCCAGAGCTGGGAGCAGAATCCAGGAATCCCGACTCCCAGCCCTCCCAGCCCTAACCACTAGACCCCACTCACCCTCCCAGAGCTGGGAGCAGAATCCAGGAATCCCGACTCCCAGCCCTCCCAGCCCTAACCACTAGACCCCACTCCCTCCCAGAACTGGGATAGAATCCAGGAGTCCTGGCTCCCAGTTTAAACCATTTTCCACAAAGGGACATTACAAATGTATCCAGGTGGGGGAGGGGGTTTAAAGTGGTAAATTTGTAAAGCTTCAACTAACTAAACTTTCCAAGAATAATTCGAGCGTCACTATTAACATCATATTCCCAAGCTCGCCAATAGCCACCACTAAACCAGTCCATTAACATCATATTTCCAGCTCAGCCAGTCTGATAGCCATGAGAAATAATTAAAGAGCAATTATGAAAAATATTCCCAAAGTATTCTAATAGCTGCTATTGTTAACTATAGCAATAGCAATTCAATAGCTACCCAGAGGCCTGCACTTCAGGTCTGCACATACAATGCTCTAGTAATTGCTATTAACTGAACTATTATTCTCCAGACAGTGGCACTGCACCTTTGACACCTAGCAGGGGTCTATCTGTGGGCGACAGGGGTCAGATTAATGATCTCACTGTCCTGCCAGGCCTGTCATCTCTCTGAGCCCCTGAATGATTTTCATACTCATTATTGGGATTTTATTGCAGCCCATTTCAAACCGGCCCAACTGCTCCGAGACTCTGTATTTTAACCACAATTCTTCTGATCTCGGGTCTTTTTGTCCTTCAAGCTTCAGCTCCCGGAGTCATGTGATTGGGAGATGCTCCCTGGAGTTTCTCGCTCCCTGGAGTTTCTCGCCCTGCTAGCTACAGAAAAAGGCTTGAAAGTGTCCAGCTCCAGCAGCTGCGACAACAGAAGGCCAATAAAAACAGCCCCCAGGTGACCATGTTTGTCGGCGCCCATCTGGTGATTTTGTGACTACTGGGGTGGGGTGGAGGGGACTTACTGACATCAGTTACACACACCCCAGGGGTTGTACAGCATGACTGAGGTGTATTACAGTAGCACCTCACAGCCCAATACTGTTCAGTCCCTAGCACAATGGGGGGTTCTGATCCTGGGTGCTACTGTAATAACCCCTAATCCTTTGCAGGACTGGGACTTGACAGGCAGAGCTCAAGGCTCCAGTCTGGAAAGGAGCTGAGCCCAGGGTCAGGTCTGCGGAGCTCCCCATGGGGAAAGAGGGGGTGTTTGTGCAGATCCCAATACAGGCTCCCTCCCCCCACCCCAAAGTCCCCACTGTCTGCTCCGCACCTCACACTCCCACCCGCCATTCCCACCACGGCAGGGGCCTCGGGTTCGGGGGAGCTTTGCACTGACCTTGTCTGGATCTGCCGGGTCTCTTTGCAATCAGACACTGGTGGAGGAGAAATTAAACTGAAGGCAGCCGAGCAGCAAAACTACCCGCACTCTCCTCCTGGGGGAGCGAAAGGAGCCAGGGCCTGGGGAGGAGCTGGCTGCTAAGCAGGTGAAGACACCCAGGGACCTCCAGGAGCAGGCAGGGGGACACCAAGGAGCTATTGCAGCTACTTAAAGAGACCCCACTCCCCTGGGCTGCTGTTTAAATACCTCAGTGCCCACCCCTCTGACCTTTGTCCTCTCAGAACCCCCCCCCCACGCACGAGGCCTGAGGCAACTGGCTCCCTCCCTCCTGTATTGGCTTCTTCCCTAGCTCTGTTTGACAAGTCAACACCTCCAAGGTTTGATTCCTCAGCAGGCAAACAGCCCAGACAATGGACTTGCTCCAGCCGGGAGTCTCCAAAGCACCCAGCACATTTTCCAGAGTTTTGCAACTCCCCTTCCCAGAAATGCAGGGAAGCGGGAATTCCTGGGTTCTCTCCCCAGCTCTTGGGGGCAAGGGAGTGGGGTCTGGTGGGTAGAACGGGGAGGGTTGTGAGCCAGGACTCCTGGGTTCTATACCTGGCCGGGGCAGGGAGGGGGAATAGAGTCTATTGGTTGGAGCAAGGGGGGGGGACTGGGAGCCAGGACTCCTGGGTTCTATACCTGGCTCTGGGAGGGGAGTGGGGTCTGGTGGTTGGAGCAGGGGCGCTTGTGAGACCAGTCTCCTGGGTTCTCTCCCTGGCCGGGGGGCAGGAATGGAGTCCAGTAGTTGGAGCAAGGGGGGAATGGTAGCCAGGACTCCTGGGAGTGGGGTGCCGGTCTTGCCCTCGGCCCCTGGCCAGGTGTGACCCAAGCGAGCAGGGCCCTGGGGCACTGCTAAGTGGGGTGATGATCGCTACCATAACGAGCAAGGCAGCTGCTGTGCCTGTGGGCAGGGACTGGTGCAAACCCAGCACATACCTGGCTGAGCACCCAGCTGCCCCCCCCATCAGCCCTGCCCTCTGGGAACAATGCGGGCTGGGGGCTCCCTGATGGTGGCCTAGGGCAGGGTGAGCTCAGCCCTGTCCCAGGGCAACAGACATCAACCCTCCCCACACATGGGCTGGCAGGGGTCACTGGGGCAGCACCTAGCTGGAGGTTGATGCAAGCCCACCCCCTCAATACCAGGCCTGAACCCCCCATTCCTCCATCATCTCCTCTCCCAACTCCTCCCTGGCACATGGACCTGCCTGCAGTCTCCCCCACCCCCTTCCTGTTTGTCTGCAAAGCCATGGGCTGGCAAGCAAGGAGGGGGCAGCTTGTGCCGTGTTGGGCAGTGGGGTGGGTGGCGTGGGGGGGAAGGGAGGCGTCACTCCCAGTACAAGGGAGGGGGTTGATACTGTTCTAGCAGCCTGGCACCCCTGCAAGTGATGGCTGTAGAACCCAGGAGTCCTGACTCCCTGCCCTAACCACTCGACCCCACTCCCCTCCCAGAGCAGCCCCTACTGGGCAGAGTCAACACCCCAGCTCTGAAACCCACCCCCTCATGCACTAACAGGAAATAGCCATGGAGCAGGGCACTGGCCCTTTAAGATCAGCATCGGGTGCCATGCTGGGCAGCTTGGAGACACACAGCTGATCGGTCAGTGCTAATGAGCCCCCCCAGCCCCTCGCTGGGGCAGACGCAAGTTCCAGACACGGGCGCGGAGAGACTTACATAACCCCCTCCTGGGCGCACACGGGGCCCCACGTGTTTCACAACCCCATTGCGGATGCCTCACAGCCCTGCTGTGGGTGAGCTTGCGCGCAGGGCGGGCAGAGACAGTAGCGGGTGCAGTTGCAGCCTGCCCTCCCGGCCCAGGCAAAGCCAGAGTCTGGGAGGCCCAGCCACGGCCCCACTAAGAAGGGAACCCAGGAGTCCTGGCTCCCAGCCCCCCTGCTCTAACCGTTAGACACCACTCCCCCCCTCAGCTGGTGAGAGAACCCTGGAGTCCTGCCTCCTACTGTTGGCTTTGATCCACACGACCAGTGGTTCTCAAACCGTTGTCCTGGTGACCCCCTTTCACATTGGAAGCCTCTGAGTGCGACCCCCCCCTTATAAATTAAAAACATGTTTACATATTTAACATCATTATAAATGCTGGGGGCAAAGCAGGGCTTGGGGTGGAGGTCAACAGCTCGTGACCGCCCATGTCATAAGCTCAGGACCCCAACCCCCCGTTTGAGAACCCCTGCACAAGACCCACCCTCCTCGTTAATGACTATGGGTTGAAGCCCCTTGAGATAAGGCTGGTGCAATCCCCCCTCCAGCTTCCCGGCAAAGCCTCAGGCGGCTGAGAAGGAGCCAGGCAAACGAGGCAGGCACTTGGTCCCCTTCCCCCAGTGCCCAGGCAGGGCAGGACAGCAGAGATGGGCCATGGGGTAAGCCCCCAGCGCCCTGCCAAGCCCAGTTGAATAGCAGCCTCCGGGCCCAATTCCACCAAGCAGAGGCAATTGACAGGGGGCTGGATTCAAGCCAGGGTCACCCCAGTTTGCTCCACTTGCTGTCAGGGAAGGAACCAGGTCACCAAACCCATGGAGGGGAGGGGCGTTTCTGGGGGCAGCCCCCACTCGAGATCTGGGGTCTCCAGTGCCGGGGGGGGGGAACAACAGCACCTTGGCTTGCTCCCCGTTCCCAGGCATTGCAAGGGGATCCTGTCGGAGGGTTTGGCCTCCTGGCTGCCACTTGAAATCATTGTCCACCCGGTGCCCTCCCTGGATGAACAACCTTACAGTTCTCTAGGGGGTCGAGAGGTTCCCCATGGAGGACCGGGGCTCTCATCGTACAGACAGCTTGGGGGTCACAAGTTTGAGGGCCTCAGCCGCCAACCTGCCTTCCTAGCAGATGTGGGCTTGAGCGGGAAGCTGCATCCCCCGCCATGCTGGAGGAAGCCGCCCACAGGAGGCAAGGGGAGCCAAGCGAGAGACAGAGCAGCCTCTGGGCTGCTCTAACTGATGATAGGGCTCAGAATACAGGGAACGCCAAGGGAACTTGAAGCCCCACCCCCTCAGCCCACATGCAAGGATGGAGTGACTGAGAATCCGGCCCTGCTTTCCCGCCAGTGCCAGGAGTTGGTTTTCTCCCTTCTGTGGGAGAACAGTCACTGGGCTCCGTCCCCACCAGCCCCCTTGTCAACGGATCAATCGCACCCACAGTGGGATGATTGTCCTTCCCCAGCCCCTCTGCCCTGCGTCAGCTGGTGCAGAAAGGGGAGCGACAGAACCCAGGCGTCCTGACCCCCTGTGTCCCTGCTCTAACCACTTGCTAGACCTCACACTCTCCAAGCTGGGAACCAGAACCAGGGAGCCCTCGCCCCACCCCACCCCCCGCTCTAACCCCTACACGATACTGCCTCCAAATCAAGGCTTGAGTCCCTACACAGCACAGTGACCACCCTGCAGGAAGCCACGTGGGCTGTGCCATGTAGAGGTTCCTTGCTGACACCCACCTCTGCTGGGCCAAGGGGCACCCCACTCCCATGTGCAGCCCCTCCCCCACCCAAAGAAAGTCCCAGCCCCTCCCAAGAACACCCCACAGCTATACTTTCCTCTGATTTTTTTATTATTATTATTTACATGTTTTTCCTTAAGCTTCGGGGCCTCGGCTTTGTACAACACCTGGCAGAGCCCCCTCTGACTCCCAGTGCCCAGAGAACCCCCTCCACCGAGGGGGGGAGCAGCAGAGCATGCTGGGAGAAAGAGGGGAGGGGAAAGACGAGGGACCCATCTAGTGACCTGTAGTGGTGCAGCCCCCTATGGAAAGAAAGGGGGAGAAGGACGTGGATTGCTGGTTTTTAATGCAGCCTTGAGACTACCGGGGGGGGGTGTGTGTTAGGGGGAGGGAGGGAATCCAGTATTCTCCCTGTGGCAGAGAGATCCTGCCCCTCCTTGGAAAGGGAAATAAATATGACCCCCACCCCTGCTGACTGCAAGCCTCCCTATCATGTGACAGACAGGGCAGGAAGGATTGTGCTCTGCAAGGGGGGGGAGGGAGAGGGGAGGCAGGGTCCTGGTGTGTAGTTGACAAAGTGGAATGATCCAGACCGGCGCAGTGGCCGCGCGTCCCTAGTTGGCGCTGGGCGGCTTGTAGGGCTCCAGGAGGAGGCTGGAGAAGGTGTTGACTTTGTCAGCTCCTCGCACCTCGTGGGGCAGCAGCGGCAGCTTGACGATGTGGAAGTCTTCGTACAGGTCCTCCATCTGCGGGGGGTGGGGAGAGGTGAGAGAGAACCAGCCTCCCCCACCCCTGCAGCACAGGGGAGCACCACCTCCTCCCCCGCCCCAGAGGGGGCACAGGCTCTGTGGTCCCATTCGGCCGTTGGTCTCGGAGCCGTGGCCCCCCCATGAGCTGGGCTGAGGCCTGACAAGATGTGTCACACGCTGGCACTGGCAGCAGAGCTAGAGGCTGGATCAGGGTGGTGGGGGGGGCCAAGCTGCTCCACCAGTGCTGGGTCTCATGTAGCAGCAGGGAGGGTTAAGGCCCCCAGGGCTGGGCTGGCAGACCCCTGGAGCCACTGGAATCTGTAACAAAGGGGTCCCAGCGGCCAGAACACCTCTGTACCTACTGATCTCAGCTCCCCGTGCTAGAGAAGGAGCCTAGTCCAGCCCCTGGGGGGTGGAGTTTGAGAAGGCTGGAAGGTGCCCAGTGGGGAAGGCGGGAGGGGAGGCAGGGGGAGGGAGAGAAGGAGGAGCCCAGTCCAGGGGCAGGGGGTCTGCTAGAGGGAACCCAGAGGTATGGGTCCAGGGGGAAGCTGCCCAGCCCCCTCCCTACCTGGTCAAGATATTTGGACTGGATCTTGTGCCGGGCCTCACACATCTTGCAGGGCTTCTCCGGGTCCGGGAACACCAGCTGGTTGACGATGATGTTGTGGGTGTCGATCTTGCACTTGGCCAGCTCCTGGATGAGGCGCTCGGTCTCATAGAGCGACAGGAACTCAGCAATGCAGACGCAGATGAAGGTGGTCTGCTCCTGCCGGGCGGGGGATGACACCATTACTCTGCTCTCAGGGCCCTTCCAGGACCCCCAGCGGGGAGGGGAAGGGTTGGGGGAGTGGTGTTAGCCCCCCACATTTGACAGAGGTGGAAAATGAGAAACCAAGAATGGAAGAGATCTGCCTAGAATCACACAACACATCAATGGCAGAGCTGGGGATAGAACCTCCTGCTCTAACCTACTGGCCCTACTCACCTCCCAGAGCTGGGAACAGAACCCACGAGTCCCCACTGCTCTTCCCATTAGACCATGCTCCCTTCCCAAGGCAGACAAAGGACAAAGCTAATGAGAATCTCACCCCACTGACCTGTATGCAACCTTCTCCCAAAACCCATGTCACTGATTGAGCCCTGCACAGGAAACACACACAGCAATTGAAGTGTTTGTTAAGGGAACTTAAAAGCCAGGCAGGCTCCCAAACCAAGGACAGCACAGCCTAAGAGCAGATTTAAACTGATCTTTTCTTATGCTGAGTTGGGAACTTCTTTGGGGCAGGGGCTGTCCGTCTGTCCTGTGTCTGTCGAGCAGCCAGCCCTGGGGGTGCTACCGCGAACCGCTGAATAAATATGTGCAGTCGCTTTTAAAAGAAGAGAGCTTTCCCAGGCAGGATTAGATCAACATGCCCACCCAGCACCCTGTCCCATCCCCACTCCCAGGATGGGACCCACTGGGTCCTCTCGCCCAGGGTCACTGCTGCCGCACTAGATCCCACCAATGGTTCACCGGATCCTCCCGTGTGTGTGTGTGTGTGTGTGTGTGTGGGGGGGGGGGTCCTAACCACCAGCCCACATTGCTCAGTGGCAGGGGAGGGAAGAGGTTACATCAGAGAAGGGTGCACCCGCGGGGGTGGGGTGGGAAGAGAAGGAATTCCTGCCTGACCCCAGCAGGCAATCACGGTCTGCCTGCAGCATCCAGAGCTGGGAGCAGCAGCGTTAATGGGCGAGAAGTGACCCGGCCCCAGGCCAGGCCCTGGCCCTTTGCTTTTCAGGGCAGACAGATGGTGGCAGACAGGAGGGTTCCCCCTGCGGCAGCGAATTCCACAGCAGCCTTGCAGGAATGTGAAGGGACTGGTGGGGCTGGATTCACTGTCGCCCTGCCCCGCTCGGGGCTTTGGCAATACCAGGTCTGATGCTCAGTTGCATTGTGCTGCTGGAGCAGCCCAAATGGGGCCCTTAAAAAGGTAGAAACTCCTCCTCCCTGCCCATGAACACCTCTGTGTAAGTCGGGGGTGGGGGGGTGGGGGTGGCGGCTGGAGTATGCTGCCTTATTAGGGTTGCCAACCCTTCAGCATTGGCTTGGAGTCCTCAGGAATTAAGATTAGTCTTTAATTAAAGATTATGTCATGTGATGAAGTCTCCAGGAATACATCCAACCAAAACTGGCAACCCTATGCCCTATAGCTATTCTCTGCTTCCCGGAGCTCATAGGAATCACAGCACCAACTAGAGCAGCCTCAAGACTGCTCTAACTTGCACCAGCAGGGCCCCCAAGAATGCAGGGAGCACAAAAGTGACTGGAAGCCGTGTCCTTCATCCCTGCCCCATGTGCAAGAACAAAGGGACCAGGAATCAGCCCAACTCTGTCAGACTCCAGTTTGTATCAAATACCAGACAGAGCACCTTTCTCCAAAGCCTGTTTGCAACTAGCCTTGGGCTAGTGCCAGAGAACTGGAAATTGACCAACCAAGGGGGTCAAACTGACCGGTCCAGTTTCACGGTCCCAAAGGGAGGCGAAAACAAATGTCAAGAGCACCAATGGACTGCTGAGATGTCTAGGTGGCAGGTGCTACAGGGATGTTGCCATCCCAACCGAGAAGATCCCTCCCCTTCCTACCCAACCCTGGCTACTAACACTTGAAGGAGTTTTTCCCCCTTGACGTAGAGAATCCACCTCTCCGGGAGGCAGTAGCTACGTCAATGGAAGAATCCTTCCCTTGGACTAGCCATGCTGATCTCACTCCAGTGCTCAGGGCGTGACATTTTCATAGCCCTGTGTGACACAGCTAGGTCTAAGTTTTGGGTGTAGACTGGCCTGGGACTCAAGAAACTAGGCTCTCCCCCCAGCTCTGCAACAGAGCCCCGGGCAAATCATTTAACCCTCTTCATGCCTCATGTGAAAATGGGGCAGGAGCTTCCTCCCTTCCTCGCAGGGCTGCTGCGAAGATTGGATCTGAGCCCATCACAACAGATTTCAAAGTGGGTTCAGCTAAAGAGGAACAAGGAACACGGAGTTCATCAGGAACAGCTGGTGTGCTTTAAATTCGCATCCTATGTAAATCCGCTTTAACTCACAAGTGTAGACAAGCTCAGGCCATGAGAGCCAGGTAAGAACGTAGACAGAGGCCTTAAACTGTAAGCTCTTTGATACCCTTCAGAGAATGGCCATGAGAGGAAAGCGGTGGAAAACATGCCTTACAGCGCTGGCCTCAAGGAGTGAGTCTGTTTAGCTTAAGGAGAAGGCTAAGGGCTGACCTGATCACAGTCTGTAAGTACCTCCCTGGGGACCAGACCATAGAGCTTTGTCTTCTAGACTGAACTGTCCAACAAATTCCAACAGCTGGATGCGGCAGCGGGACCAATTCAGATGGAAAGGTGGGGGCATGGCGAGTAATTTATCACTGGAAGAACTTAATAAGGGCTCTGGTGCATCCTCTATCACTGGCAATTTTTTACTCCTGACTGGCTGTTTTTCTGCTCTAGTTCAGACAGGAATGAATTCAGGCCGGTGCCCTACAAGTCAGACTAATCAGCGGTTCTCAAACTGTGTTAATGGGGTCGCCAGGGCTGGCTTAGATTTGCTGGGGCCCAGGGTCAAAGCCCAAACCTGAGGGCTTCAGCCCTGAGCAGCAGGACTAAGGTTATAGGCCCCCTGCCTGGGGCAGTGTGGCTTTGGCCCCCTTCCCCCCCGGGGTGGCAGGGCTTGGGTGGGCTCAGGCTTTGGTCCCCTTTCCTGAAGTCTTGTCATAATTTTTGTTGTCAGAAGGGGGTCGTGGAGCAATGAAGTTTGAGAACCCTTGGACTAGATGATCACACTGCTCCCTTCTAGCCTTAGGATCTATACGTGTAGGTCCCAGCACAATGGGGCTGGGTCGGGGCCTCTGGGTGCTACTGGAATACAGACAGATACTAATTGTGACAGTGTCTAAGCACTACATGCCTTGAGTCTTCACTGCGTTCTGTGCGGGTGCTGGGCTCAGACAAAAGAGGCAACGATCGACCCGTCACTGCCCCCTTGTTGATTTCTTACCGGGTCTTTGAATTGCTCACTCACTGACCGGATGATGGGGAGAGTCTCCTCCAGCTTGGAGGCCAGCTGGTCAGCGTTCATGTCCCCCAGGCCAAGCATGTTACACATCTGGAGAGAGATAGGGGAGGGAGGCAGGGTTAATGGTGATGAAATGCCACAGCTCAGCTCAGAGAACCAGCCAGTAGCTAGCACTCTGAACCCAATGCCATGGGCTGGATGCAGTCCCACGGCAGGCTCAGCCAGCTGGACCCCAGGACAGGGTGTCCCATAGCCCCAGCCAAGCCCAACCTGACTTACGCCAGAGGAATACAGAGCCATACCCACGAGGGCCCACGCCAGATCAGAGCCGCCGAGTGCGACACACCATGGCCCACGCCAGAGCAATCGAGTGCTGCACACCAGGGCCCCGCCCATGGTCTAGCCCAGCCCCCCAGATCTAGAAAGAAAGCTACTTGCCGAGAAGAACCATGCGATGGCTCCCCGGCTCCCTTCCCCACTTGCCTGAGATATGAAGGGGCTGATCTGGTTCTTTATCTGCATCAGGCGGCCCAGGCCCCGCTCCACGATGGTGGGGAAGTTGAGCAGTCGCAGCGTGTGCCCAGTAGGGGCTGTGTCGAACACCACCACGGAGAAATTCATCCCCTTCACCAGCCTGTATGCGCCAGACAGATACTAGCACCAGGGCCGGGAGCGAAACCCCCCCCCATCTCATTCCCACAAGAATCTGGGGTGCACCCCTTTCCTTCTTCCTAGTGCTGGTAAAAGGCATCAGACTATGCAAACGAGTCTCCCGCCTCCCTGGCTGTAGTGGTATATACCAGAGGGCTCCCTCCTCCCCCTCCCACACCCTTGGAAGTGGTCTTGTCCTGCATAATGGTACATCCCAGAGCACCTCTCTGTAATGGAAAGGAGTACTTGTGGCACCTTAGAGACTAACAAATTTATTAGAGCATAAGCTTTCGTGAGCTACAGCTCACTTCATCGGATGCATGCGGGAAGCAGAGCGGGCCAAGGGACGTGCTGGCTACCCTTCCCGCATCCCCTGGAGCGGCGAACTGCAGCAAATGGGAGCCGCAATCGGCCGAACCTGCAGACATGGCAGGTAAACAAACCAGTGCGGTGCGCCACTGGCTTTCCCTGCACAAACGGTGGACCAGCTTTGAGAACCACTGGCCTAGAGTGCCCTTCCACGTGCAGGGGAGGGGCTTATTCTCCATATCTCCCCTCCCCATTGTAATAAACTCACATTTGGGTAACTAAGTCCCCAAGATAGGCCCCCCGCACAGGCTGAGCTGTGGCACCCCTGCCCTAGAGGAGAGTTCACCCTCTGTGGTCCATTCCATGCTTGGCACAAATTGGCACAGTGGTGTCAAATGCAGTGCGTGGATTTTGTGATTCAGAGTTCTGGGAACAGGTGCCATCCAACTGCTGTCTCACATGGCCAATGAGCTGTCAGATGGGGGTGGATCTGGACTGGGATTGGCTACCTAGAATTTCATTCCCATAGTCAAGAGTCCCAGGTGAACTACACGCGGCAGAGGGAACGGGTTTTGCGTCTGCTCGGTTTATACTTCCAAATGCTTCACTGAGAAGCCTTTGTGATTGTTCTCAATAACTATAATATTATGATCGAGCCTAGAGGCCCCAGCAGAGATCAGGGTCCCACTGTGTCAGGCGCTGCACAGCGTGAGAAGCCCTGCCCCGAAGAGCTCACGGGGCAAAGAGAAGAGCCGAACAAGGGAAATGCTCTTAGCTCCGCTTTACAGCTGGGGAACTGAGGCCCTAACAGCCACAGCCACTAGCCCATAGTCACAGCAGATGCCTCGGGCAAATAGAGGCCTTGAGTTTATGCCGTCCATGAGGTCATCCCTCTGACCCTACCAACAGGTACGCACACAGAGTCACAGCTGAATCCAGATCTCACAGCACGAAGCCATGCGGGGGGGTGGGGGAGAGGGGGAAGACGTATCCACCCTGAAGACCTAAAGCTGCCTTCTGACTATAATGGTACACCCCACCCCCTTGCTGATGGTCTCTTACCCCCGTCCCATCCCCATGTGACAGATGTGCAGCCACATTGCTTAACTCACTACAGGAAGATGCTCAGACCAGTGACAAGTGCAGTATGAGAACCTATATAGAAGACAGTCCTCTTTCACCGACAGATGGTCTCATTCCCACCCACGGTGCTGTAATGGTACGTTCTAGTGACCCTCATCTATAGGTGGTCTCATCCCCTGCCTTGACAGCACATCCAACCCCTTCTTCTTTCCCCCCATAATGGTACATCCCAACCCCTCCTCCCCTACAACAGGTAGTCTGTCCCTTCTCCTCCCCCTGCCATAGTACTGGTACATGCCAACCTCTCCTCCTCTGTGATAGGCGGCCTGCCCTTGTCACCCTTTTGTCAGATCTATTCCAACATCAGCTAAGCTTCCCAATCTCTTCAGGCAAGTATCATGGGCCAGTGCCAGGCTGCCGAGCTCACCTCATCACCTCCGCATAGCTCATGGCCTCATCAATGCCGGGGAAGGCGCTCATGGCCTCCTGCATCATTTTCTTGCCCATGCTCAGCATGTTGTCTTCCTCAAAGAACTCATCTGGGAGCTCAGCCACTCCCAGGCTGGGGTCGATCTCCTGGGGAAAGGGAGGAGAAGGGGGCAAGGGTTTAGGGAACAGTGGCCATCGCTGTCCAAACGATGGGAGACTCGTTGGCTCAGCACCGGCTCTTGCCTTTGACACGAGAGCATGACAGAGGGGAGATGGACATATTTCAGAATTCCTGATGGGTTAGAACAGGGCCTAGGAAGTAGGGCTGCAGGATTCTATTCTCTGCTCTGGAAGGGAAGTGGGGTCTAGTGGTTAGAGCAGGGAGGACTGGGAGCCAGGACTCCTGGGTTTTATTCCCTGCTTTGGGAGTGGGGTCTAGTGTTTAGAGTGGTGGTGGTGGGAAATGGGCCGGATAGACTAAGAGTCAGGACTCCAGGGCTGTAACTCTTGCCTCTGAAAGGGAAGTGGGGGCTAAAGGCTGGACCAAGGGAAACTGAGTCAGGACTCTTCCCCTCTCTTCCCAGTTCTAAGAAGCTTGATTGCATGGTTAAAACAGGCAACTTGGAAGCAGGACTCCTGCAGGGTCTGTCACTGCAAGCACTGAGAGACTCCGCTCCAGCCCTGCACACAGCAAAATGAGCCACTGGAAACCCATCCTCTTCCCATTTCCTCTCCTGTGCCCCCCACCCAGCCCTAACTCACCATTGCAAACAGGTTGTCATAGCCCTTGACTTTCGTGGGGACCTTGGAGAATTTCTGGTCGAAGGCGTCAGAGATGTTGTGGGCTGGGTCGGTGGAGATGATGAGGACGCTCTCGCGCACCTTTGACAACTGCACGGCCAGGCTACAGCTGTGGGGGGAACAAGTCAGTGGGTATGAGAAGGAGAACAGCTCTGGGAAATCCAAGGGGTTGGGAATAGCGAGAGGGGTGAGGCCTGGGATATGGGGGCAGGGGGCCCTTTCACCTCTTCCCTGCAGGAAGCATCTCATTCCCCCTGCCCAGCTGCAATGGTAGATTCCGGCTCCCCCTACAAGTAGTGTTCTCCTATCCCCCCCCCCAGCATAATGGTACATACCAAGTACACCAGTAGAAGACACCTGTTCCTTGGTGCAATGGTATATTCCAAGCACTCCTCACAAGTTATCCCCCTCGTCACCCCCACAGTAATAACATGTCCAACCTCGCTATAATGGTACATCCCAACCCCTCCAAAAGATCTTCCCACACCTCTCCCCTACACAATGGTACATCCCAACCCTTCTAGCCTACAGAGGGTGTCATTCTCCCTATATAATGCCATGGTAGAGTCTATTGGGCCCTCATCTACAGGCAGCCGCAACCCCCCCCCCCGGTGATGGTACATCCAACGCTTCCTAGTGGCCTCAACACTCCCAACCGTCATCCCTCCCTCTCCAAAGTAATGGTACATCCCAACCACTCCCCCTTCTCTCTACGTAATGGTACATCCCAACCCCTTCAGGTGGCCTTCCCAAGCCCCCAACTGCTCCTCTTTCCCCCCCCCCATAATGGTACATCCCAACCCCTGTCACCCCTTCTTCCCCCATAGTGGTACAGCCACGCACGCTCCCAGGCCCTCCGCCCGCTGTAACAGTCTAACCCACCCCCCTCACCTGCAGGTGGTTTTGCCCACTCCTCCCTTGCCCCCCACGAAGATCCACTTGAGGCTCCGCTGCTCAATGATGTTGCTCAGCGTCGGCTCCAGGGGTTCCACATCGGGGGCGTCCTCGAACTCGTCCACCTCCGGCCCCCAGCCGGACCCCGCCGCCGCCATCTTGGAACCGGCTCACGTGACTCGCTAGTGCGCCAGACCATTCGCGGAGGGAGGAAGCGCAGAGTGAACACGCGACGACAGAAAGACGGAGCTGGGCCGCCCTACCCCGTCACACTCGCCGTACTATCCCCGCAGTCCACAGCGATGGTACAGTCCGACCACGCCCCCTCATCATCTGACTGGGTCACGCAACAAGCCCGCCCACCCTGATTTTGCCCTGAAAAGTTCCGCCCCTTTGCCTCATCTGATTGGTCCCTACGACATCTGCCTTACGTGATTGGGCTAAAGAGAGGGGCGCTGATTGGTTCGTTGGATTATAGGGCGACGACAGCCTCACTTCCACCCTGATTGGAGGCGAGGGTCGCGATCTGGCCGATCATTGGTCCCGGTGCCTGCCAGTCCTCCTGAGCGCGTGCAGGACCGGCGAACCTTGCGGGCACGCCCTCGCATTCCCGGCGTGCCTTGCCCCGGCGACTTCCCCTAAGGCCTCGCGGCCGCAGAGCGCTCGCTCTCCCGGCACCCGCTGGGGCTTCTCCCGTCGTGCCCCGCGGCCGGCGCTGGCTTTTCCCGACACCCCCCGGGGCGCGGCGGCGGTGGTCTCCGCGGACAAGATGGCGGCCCGAGGGGGACGGGCGGCGGCGGCGGCTCCGCAGGGCCCGGGCGGCGTCAACATCTTCGCCAACGACGGCAGCTTCCTGGAGCTCTTCAAGCGCAAGATGGAGGCGGAGCAGCGGGGGCGGGAGGCGCCGGCCCAGGGGGGGCAGGAGGCAGCGGCCGCCGGGACGGTGGGGCCCGGGAAGGAGCCGGCGGCAGGGGCGGCCCCGGGGGACTCCGGGACTGAGCAGCAGCGGCCGCCGGAGGGGAAGAAGAGGAGCGGGAGCGCGCTCAGCTTCGTAAGGACCCGGGGCCCCGCTTCCCCGCGCCTGCCCCGCTCCCCTCCCCGGCCTCCCCTCAGCCCCGGGGCCTCTCCCCTCCCATCTACCCCCGGCCTCCCGCTGCCTCCTCACCCCCCGCTCCTCTCCCGCTGCCTCCTCACCCCCGCCCTCCCCTCCCCGGCCTCCCCTCAGCCCCGGGGCCTCTCCCCTCCCATCTACTCCCGGCCTCCCGCTCCCCTCCCCGGCCTCCCCTCACCCCCGGGGCCTCTCCCCTCCCATCTACCCCCGGCCTCCCGCTCCCCTCCCCGGCCTCCCCTCAGCCCCGGGGCCTCTCCCCTCCCATCTACCCCCGGCCTCCCGCTCCCCTCCCCGGCCTCCCCTCGTCCCCGGGGCCTCTCCCCTCCCATCTACCCCCGCTCCTCTCCCGCTGCCTCCTCACCCCCGCCCTCCCCTCCCCGGCCTCCCCTCAGCCCCGGGGCCTCTCCCCTCCCATCTACCCCCGGCCTCCCGCTCCCCTCCCCGGCCTCCCCTCAGCCCCGGGGCCTCTCCCCTCCCATCTACCCCCGGCCTCCCGCTCCCCTCCCCGGCCTCCCCTCAGCCCCGGGGCCTCTCCCCTCCCATCTACCCCCGGCCTCCCGCTCCCCTCCCCGGCCTCCCCTCGTCCCCGGGGCCTCTCCCCTCCCATCTACCCCCGCTCCTCTCCCGCTGCCTCCTCACCCCCCGCCCTCCCTCCCCGGCCTCCCCTCAGCCCCGGGGCCTCTCCCCTCCCATCTACCCCCGGCCTCCCGCTCCCCTCCCCGGCCTCCCCTCAGCCCCGGGGCCTCTCCCCTCCCATCTACTCCCGGCCTCCCGCTCCCCTCCCCGGCCTCCCCTCACCCCCGGGGCCTCTCCCCTCCCATCTACCCCCGGCCTCCCGCTGCCTCCTCACCCTCCCCGCTCCCCTCCCCGGCCTCCCCTCACCCCCGGGGCCTCTCCCCTCCCATCTACCCCCGGCCTCCCGCTGCCTCCTCACCCCCCCGCTCCTCTCCCGCTGCCTCCTCACCCCCCCGCTCCTCTCCCGCTGCCTCCTCACCCCCCCCGCTCCCCTCCCCGGCCTCCCCTCAGCCCCGGGGCCTCTCCCCTCCCATCTACCCCCGGCCTCCCGCTCCCCTCCCCGGCCTCCCCTCAGCCCCGGGGCCTCTCCCCTCCCATCTACCCCCGGCCTCCCGCTCCCCTCCCCGGCCTCCCCTCAGCCCCGGGGCCTCTCCCCTCCCATCTACCCCCGGCCTCCCGCTCCCCTCCCCGGCCTCCCCTCGTCCCCGGGGCCTCTCCCCTCCCATCTACCCCCGCTCCTCTCCCGCTGCCTCCTCACCCCCGCCCTCCCCTCCCCGGCCTCCCCTCAGCCCCGGGGCCTCTCCCCTCCCATCTACCCCCGGCCTCCCGCTCCCCTCCCCGGCCTCCCCTCAGCCCCGGGGCCTCTCCCCTCCCATCTACCCCCGGCCTCCCGCTCCCCTCCCCGGCCTCCCCTCAGCCCCGGGGCCTCTCCCCTCCCATCTACCCCCGGCCTCCCGCTCCCCTCCCCGGCCTCCCCTCGTCCCCGGGGCCTCTCCCCTCCCATCTACCCCCGCTCCTCTCCCGCTGCCTCCTCACCCCCGCCCTCCCCTCCCCGCCTCCCCTCAGCCCCGGGGCCTCTCCCCTCCCATCTACCCCCGGCCTCCCGCTCCCCTCCCCGGCCTCCCCTCAGCCCCGGGGCCTCTCCCCTCCCATCTACTCCCGGCCTCCCGCTCCCCTCCCCGGCCTCCCCTCACCCCCCCGCTCCCCTCCCGCTGCCTCCTCACCCCCCCCCCGCTCCCCTCCCCTCCCCGGCCTCCCCTCACCCCCGGGGCCTCTCCCCTCCCATCTACCCCCGGCCTCCCGCTGCCTCCTCACCCCCCCGCTCCTCTCCCGCTGCCTCCTCACCCCCGCCCTCCCCTCCCCGGCCTCCCCTCAGCCCCGGGGCCTCTCCCCTCCCATCTACTCCCGGCCTCCCGCTCCCCTCCCCGGCCTCCCCTCACCCCCGGGGCCTCTCCCCTCCCATCTACCCCCGGCCTCCCGCTGCCTCCTCACCCCCCCCCGCTCCCCTCCCCGGCCTCCCCTCATCCCCGGGGCCTCTCCCCTCCCATCTACCCCCGGCCTCCCGCTGCCTCCTCACCCCCCCGCTCCTCTCTCGCTGCCTCCTCACCCCCCCCGCTCCTCTCCCGCTGCCTCCTCACCCCCCCGCTCCCCTCCCCGGCCTCCCCTCAGCCCCGGGGCCTCTCCCCTCCCATCTACCCCCGGCCTCCCGCTCCCCCCCCCCGGCCTCCCCTCAGCCCCGGGGCCTCTCCCCTCCCATCTACCCCCGGCCTCCCGCTCCCCTCCCCGGCCTCCCCTCAGCCCCGGGCCTCTCCCCCCTCCCATCTACCCCCGGCCCCCGCTCCCCTCCCCCCGTCCCCCCTCGTCCCGGGGCCTCTCCCCTCCCATCTACCCCCCCGCTCCCTCTCTCCCGCTGCCTCCTCCCCCCGCCCCCTCCCCGGCCTCCCCTCCGCCCCGGGCCCTCTCCCCTCCCATCTACCCCCGGCCTCCCGCTCCCCTCCCCGGCCTCCCCTCAGCCCCGGGGCCCTCTCCCCTCCATCTACCCCCGGCCATCCCGCTCCCCTCCCCGGCCTCCCCTCAGCCCCGGGCCTCTCCCCTCCCATCTACCCCGGCCTCCCGCTCCCCCTCCCCGGCCTCCCCTCGTCCCCGGGGCCTCTCCCCTCCCATCTACCCCCGCTCCTCTCCCGCTGCCTCCTCACCCCCGCCCTCCCCTCCCCGGCCTCCCCTCAGCCCCGGGGCCTCTCCCCTCCCATCTACCCCCGGCCTCCCGCTCCCCTCCCCGGCCTCCCCTCAGCCCCGGGGCCTCTCCCCTCCCATCTACTCCCGGCCTCCCGCTCCCCTCCCCCGCCCCCCCCCCCCCCCCCCGCTCCCCTCCCGCTGCCTCCTCACCCCCCCCCCGCTCCCCTCCCCTCCCCGCCTCCCCTCACCCCCGGGGCCTCTCCCCTCCCATCTAACCCCGGCCTCCCGCTGCCTCCTCACCCCCCCGCTCCTCTCCCGCTGCCTCCTCACCCCCGCCCTCCCCTCCCCGGCCTCCCCTCAGCCCCGGGGCCTCTCCCCTCCCATCTACTCCCGGCCTCCCGCTCCCCTCCCCGGCCTCCCCTCACCCCCGGGGCCTCTCCCCTCCCATCTACCCCGGCCTCCCGCTGCCTCCTCACCCTCCCCGCTCCCCTCCCCGGCCTCCCCTCACCCCCGGGGCCTCTCCCCTCCCATCTACCCCCGGCCTCCCGCTGCCTCCTCACCCCCCCGCTCCTCTCTCGCTGCCTCCTCACCCCCCCGCTCCTCTCCCGCTGCCTCCTCACCCCCCCGCTCCCCTCCCCGGCCTCCCCTCAGCCCCGGGGCCTCTCCCCTCCCATCTACCCCCGGCCTCCCGCTGCCTCCTCACCCCCCGCTCCCCTCCCCTCACCCCCCCGCTCCCCTCACCCCCGGGGCCTCTCCCCTCCCATCTACCCCCGGCCTCCCCTCACCCCCCCGCTCCCCTCCCGCTGCCTCCTCGCCCGCCCCGCTCCCCTCCCCGGCCTCCCCTCACCCCTGGGGCCTCTCCCCTCCCATCTACCCCCGGCCTCCCGCTCCCCTCCCCGGCCTCCCCTCAGCCCCGGGGCCTCTCCCCTCCCATCTACCCCTGGCCTCCCGCTCCCCTCCCCGGCCTCCCCTCAACCCTGGGGCCTCTCCCCTCCCATCTACCCCCGGCCTCCCGCTGCCTCCTCACCCCCCCGCTCCCCTCCCCGGCCTCCCCTCACCCCCGGGGCCTCTCCCCTCCCATCTACCCCCGGCCTCCCGCTGCCTCCTCACCCCCCGCTCCCCTCCCCGGCCTCCCCTCACCCCCCGCTCCCCTCCCCGGCCTCCCCTCACCCCCGGGGCCTCTCCCCTCCCATCTACCCCCGGCCTCCCGCTGCCTCCTCACCCCCCTGCTCCCCTCCCGCTGCCTCCTCACCCCCCCGCTCCCCTCCCCGGCCTCCCCTCACCCCCGGGGCCTCTCCCCTCCCATCTACCCCCGGCCTCCCGCTGCCTCCTCACACCCCCCCCGCTGCCTCCTCACACCCCCCCCGCTGCCTCCTCACACCCCCCCCGCTCCCCTCCCCGGCCTCCTCGTCACCCCCGGGGCCTCTTCCCTCCCATCTACCCCCGGCCTCCCGCTGCCTCCTCACCCCCCCCTGCTCCCCTCTCCGGCCTCCATCCCCTGGGGCCTCTCCCCTCCCATCTACCCCCGGCCTCCCGCTGCCTCCTCACACCCCCCTGCTCCGGCCTCCCCTCACCCTGCTGCCAGTCTCCAGCCTCCACCCCCTGGGGCCTCTCCCCTCCCATCTACCCCCGGCCTCCCGCTGCCTCCTCGCACCCCACCCGCTCTCCTCTCTGGCCTCCCGTCACCCCGCCGCCAGTCTCCGGCCTCCACCCCCTGGGGTCTTTCCCATCCTGTCTACCCCCACTCCCTTCCCTGGCCTCAGTGCGATTTCTTCTCCCCCCCCCCTCATTTCCAGAGTGTCTCTTGCACTGCTCCCCTCCCCCTGTGGCCTTCCCCTGACTGTGCTCTCCAGCCCCAATCGTCTTATCTTCCTTTAGCTCCTATGAATCCCACCCTCCTTCTCTCCCTGACATCAACACCACCAGCCTGCTGCCCCATGTTCTTTGGGGCCTCCCCCACCGACTTCTCCTTCCAGTCCCCCCCACCATTGTTCTCCCATAGGGCCTCTACACCCCACTTTTATTTTTCCTATCTCCCCTGGGACCTCAAACCCCCAATCCCATTCTTCTACCCCATCCCCTGGGAGACCCTGACCCCCTTTCTCCTTCCTTTTCTTCTCCTTCCTCTCTTACCCATTATGGGGCTTTACACCTGTTCTCTTGCTTCCATCCCTCTTCTCTCATTCTCAGGGCCTCCCCTTCTCACTCTCCCCCCTGCACCCCCCAGCCTTTACTTCCTTTCTCCTCCAGGGCCTCATCCTCCTACACATCTCTCTCATCAGCCCTGTGGACCTCAGACTTTCCCATCCCATGGGGGCCTGTGCCCAACTCCCAGGCACCTCCTTTTACTGTATTAACTTCCCCCCCTTCCCATGGCACTTACCCCATCACTGGAGGTTGCACTCTTCACTTTCGCTAGCACATCTCTTCCCCTTGATATTTATTTACTCCTGGACCACCTGTCCTGCTACCTTCCCTATCCTTACTCTCTGAGCCTGCAGCCTTCCCTCTCTTGTCCCTCTTTGTGGGGTGCTGTTTCCTGCCACTCACTTTCCTGAAGCCCCTGCTGCTTTAGAACCCTCTGCAAGTGAGGAAACCCATATTTCCCATCCTCGTTCCCTTTCCATAATTTCCACCCTTTCTGAAGGCAACTTCTCCCCCTCCCCCCCCATGAAAAGTCTTTCCTCCTCCCTGGCAGTGGCATTACTTCCTCCCTCCAATGCCTGTTGGTAGGTGCCCCAAACCTGATTTGTCTCTGGAATGTCCCCGGGAGAAGCTGTGGATGCATCTCACAGAGGTTATCCTTTTCCATCCCCCGCTCGCACCACTTCATGGATTACTTTCAACTAGTTGCCTGTGCACATGTGCCAGTACCAGGGTGGGAAATGTTAATTGCTGGAGTCCTCAAAAAGTTTCTTCTGTAGAACTTGAATGGCCAATCCTGGGCTGCAGCTGATCTGATGTGTGCTCTGAGTGCCCATTAAGGAATGAAGTCATTACTAGAGCTTGTACTTCATCAAGGCTGTCCCCTTATCAGATGGCTAATAAATCCTTGGAGTTTATATAGTGCTTCAGATCATTGCAGTGCTAAGTAGCTAATTCTGAGCACTCCTTAGAGGTAAGTATTATCCCTGATTTTGACCCAGGAAAACAGAAGATACTGCAAGCAGACTAGTAGCAAAGCTGGATTAGAACCTGGTAGACATGACTCCCACTCCCTCCCAGTCCAGAGTTGCAGCCCTATCTCTAACCACTAGATCATATCCCCTATAGATGTGAAGGGCAAACCCATTGTTCTTGGTTACCCGCCCCTTGCTGTAATAGCTGGCCCTCACTGCCTTGAAAGCCAGTTGAGCTTGGAGAAGTTAGAGCTTTGTGTGAAATGGTCAGTGCTGTGGAATTTAAGGTTGTGGCAGGTTTGTGAGCGTGGGACTGGGGACCAGGAGCTCCTGAGTTCTAATATCCACTCTACTGCTGACTCTGTGGCCTTGGGCAAGTCCCTTACTCTTTCTTCACAGATTTTGAGAGAAAATGAAGCAGTAAAGGGCCCACAAATGCTATGAGCTATTGCTGATACTTGCGGTATTTATAAAATAGAGACTCTGGATGAAGCTGCTTTCTAAGGAGAGTTTTTTAGAGCTACAGAAGAAACTTATTCCAGCAATGACATTTTTCACTTCCTGGCATGTGGGTGGAATTCTCTTGCTGACTATTTTTTTTAACCCCCTGGAATTTTACAGCTTAATTGATTACTCTTCAGAGTAATGACAGGTTTCAGAGTAGCAGCTGTGTTAGTCTGTTTCTGCAAAAAGAAAAGGAGGACTTGTGGCACCTTAGAGACTAACACATTTATTTGAGCCCCGTTTGCACTGAATAGTGAGCTTCCTTAACAGTTATTAGCACTGTTTCCCTGTAGTGCTTGGGAGCTTGTTAGCTGTAACTTCTGAAGATTGCAATGATGCTAAAGCAAATCCCCTGCCCTTCCATTACAATATCTAGGTCACTTATCAAACTATGATGGGCTAAATACATCTTGGGCCCTGTCCCCACAAGAGTTTGAACTATGCTAGCTACAGCAAAGGTCAGAAACAGTTGTTGCGAGCTGGATGGGGACAGCAAACTGAGTGAGATAAAATAATGCTAAAGAATAACCATTGCCTTTCCCAGTTGTCTTGGATACTAGCTGTACAAGTGGTGATAGGTGTGTATGAAAACTGCAGTGATGTTTGCAAATGTTAAACAGGTTCAGAGCCTCGACTGCTTTGGGCTTCAGCATTCAGACCTGGCCTCCACAGCTATTAATACTCCTCTTCCTGCTTGCAGTGCTAGTCACTCACAGTGCCCTTTGAAACCCCCAGCAGAGTACATTGAATAGTCAGTAAGGATAAGATTTTTGTCACGGATATTTTTAATAGTCAAGGACACATCACGGGCAATAAAGAAAAATTCACTGAAGCTGTGACCCCATGACAAAACTGGGAGCTCAGCTGTGGGGTCCCCACACTGCCTGCAGTGGCTAGGGAGCTGCGGGGGGACCACCCCACTGGCCTGGAGCAGTGGGGTACCCCAACTAGGCAGCACGGGGACTCTGCAGCTGCCACAGGCTGAAGTCAAGGATTCCATGACTTCCTCGACCTCTGAAAAAATCATAGCTTTGATAATCAGTAGCATTGCTGGCCATCCTGGTGCCTGCTTAATGCATCGGATGGGCCCTGATTCACCAAGATATTAACATTATTCTGTAATGAGGCTATTAATATGCAAAAAAGTTATTTGTATGTCTGTGTACCTTGCTGAATTGGGCCCTAACCAAGGTAAAGCTGTTTGCTCTATGGCATTCAGGACAGGCTTTGGTACTGTGTTTTTCTATTCCCTTCATGTTGAATGCCACCTTACCGTAGGGGTGTTAGTGAGAGCTGTTTAGCTGCCTTTTAGAAAATAGCCACTCCATGGGATGAATTTTGCACATTTACTGGTACTAAACACTATTTTGGGGTTTCATGTGCAGGCCAGTGAGTGTCGGAACATAGTACAGTAGATCTCTGAAAACTGGACCTGAATGATGATAAAGGCACAAATCTGATCTCCCTTATGTGGAGCTAATGGCTTTTATTCATTGCAACCGGCAGACCATGTTTTTCTGTGTGCCAGGGAGCTGTATGGACTGAGAAGCAAAAACCCATTTTCCCTCTGCCTGCTCTAACTCAGGATCAACAGGGATTGTAGAGAATGAAAATCCAAGTGCAAAGACCATGGAGGAGGGTTTCCTCCCCTTTACTTTTACGTGTATTAATTGGTTATGAAGTACCAATTGCACACATTGTGTTGTAGAGCCTTGCCTCCATGCTGTCACATTCCTAGCACATGTTGGGACTGGTAGTGAGGGAGATGGGCTGTCACTCAAGGCTTGCAGTATTATTGCAGCTTGGCTGGAACAGGAGCTGGGATCTCCTTTTTTGGGGTAGGAGGAAGCAGGAATTTCATGGCCTCGTGCCTTGCTCGAATGTCCTTTGAATAGGATGATCCGAGGAATGGAAAACCTGTCTTATGAAAGGAGACTCAAGGAGCTTGGCTTCTTTAGCCTAACCAAAAGAAGGCTGAGGGGAGATATGATTGTTCTCTATAAATATATCAGAGGGATAAATACTATGGAGGGAGAGGAATTATTTAAGCTCAGTACCAATGTGGACACAAGAACAAATGGATATAAACTGGCCATCGGGCAGTTTAGACTTGAAATTAGACGAAGGAGGAGTGAAGTTCTGGAACAGCCTTCCAAGGGAGGCAGTGGGGGCAAAAGACCTATCTGGCTTCAAGATTAAGCTCGATAAGTTTATGAAGGAGATGGTATGATAACATGATTTTGGCAATTAATTGATCTTTGACCTATTTGTGGTAAATAGGCCAAATGGCCTGTGATGGGATGTTGGATGGGTTGGGATCTGAGTTACTACAGAGAATTCTTTCCTGGGTATCTGGCTGGTGAGTCTTGCCCACATGCTCAGGCTGATCGCCATATTTGGGGTCGGGAAGGGCAGGGCAGGGCAGATTGCAAGAGGCCCTGGGGGTTTTTCGCCTTCCTCTGCAGCGTGGGCCATGGGTCACTTGCTGGAGGATTCTCTGCGCCGTGAAGTCTTTAAACCATGATTTGAGGACTTCAATAGCTCAGACATAGGTGAGAGGTTTATTGCAGAAGTGGGTGGGTGAGATTCTGTGGCCAGCGTGGCGTAGGTGGTCAGACTACATGATCATAATGGTCCCGTCTGACTTCAAGTGTATGAGTCTATGAATTGTCAGATTCAGACTTTTGCAAGCTGGAGAGTGGGAACAGGAGTAGGGTTTCCCCAAGGCTGTGGTTGGGAGTCCCAGCAACCTGATTGACTGGATGTTGGCCATGAAGGAATGACCCTTGGAGATAATTGTTCCTATGCAAAATGTTTGTCTTCCCCTGACTTTCTACTTAGCTAATTACTGAATGCACATAATTTCTACTTGCATCATTGCATAAAAATAATACCCCACTAGCTTTATAAACTTGATGCAGAGATTTCTAGAGTGCCCGGAGCACTTCCTCAAGTTTGTGAAAATCCACATTAATACTACACATGGGGCAGTAGTTTAACAGAAGGTAGGTTTAGACAGCTTCATGTGATAGGCTGTGCAATGCTCAGCATGCCCTATTGATGCTTGCCGACGTCTGTAGGTGAAACGTCTGTAGGTGAAACCACTTAAGGCGTATTTGAGGTAGTGGAAGGGGATGCATGAGGCTCGAAAAATGAAAGCTTCCTGAGGGGACAGCCCTGCTGTAATGGCTCGTATTGGGATGGGGAAGAACTCTGGGTTAGGATTCCGATTCCCTTGGAATCTGCTTGTGGTTGGATTAAACCAAATGGTGCATCGGTAGCCAGCTGTTGGAAGTGCGTTTGTCTTCTCCAAGCATCTGTGGCTGTGGTGGGACGCAGGCTGTAGGTAACGCTTGGCAGCTTTTTTCTGAAGAACAGGCGTGACGCGTTAAGATGATCTAATTGAAGGACTCCCTATTCCATTATATAGTGGGCAACATTACCCTTGCAGCTGCCAGGGCTCGTATAACGGTTGCAGTCTTCTGTCCCTTCACCCAGGTGGGCAAGCGGAGAGGTGGCAACAAACTAGCCCTGAAGACAGGAGTGGTAGCAAAGAAGCAAAAGACTGAGGAGGAGGTAAGTGGCGGAGGCAGGATTGCCTAGTGGATAGCGCACTGGACTGGAACTCGGGAGACCTGGCTTCTGCTCCTGGCGTTGCTTTGCTGGGTGCTCTTGGGCAATTCATGACCCTTTGTGCCTCCATTTCATCATCTGTAACATGGGGTGATCTTTAAGTGCTTTGAGAGCTCTGGTGGGAAAAATGCTAGAGAAGAGCTAGGGATGACCATAGAACCTGTATTTTACAAACCAACTGAGAACTGAAGAGTTCATAAATGTGGTGGTCTCAAAATGACGGTTTCTGGTGCATAAGTTCAGGATTGTGCCCTGCGTAGCTTGATTGCTTGTCCTTCAGACTGCTGCAAAGCGGTTTCCAATGCATTGACAGCATCGGAATGTGAAGGAAGTTGACATTGTTCTTCGTCAACATCATTTTCATTATGTGATTTCCCCATCTCACATGGCGGGGGTGTGGTGAGGTGTTTGTGTAACTGGTCGTTTGTAAGATTGGTGTTGCAAAACACAGGTTCTACTGTGATTGGTGATTGTAAACATTCTTGAAAAATCAATCAAAGATCATATCTGGGCAGCGGGTTCTGGAGTGAAATGAGTTCTGAGTGACCCAGGTCCTGTGCTACTTGGAGGAGACTTCGAGCCACCTTTATGCTCGCCTATTCTGGGGCTGGGTTAAGGGAGACTGAATAAGAGCATATACATGGAGCGTTAGCTCAGAATAGCTATTGTGGGCTATTTGCCCATGTATTGAAGCTGTTCTGTCTATGTGGACACTCCCAAGTGTGGAATAAGCAGGCCTACTTCTGTTTAGATGAATCCACTTCCAACGTGGTAGTTCTGGGCTATTTCCCTCTGCAGACAGAAGAGCCTCTGAGCTGCTCCAGGTTACACAGTTTCCTGTGGCCCTGGGAAGCAGAGTATCTGCAGTGCTACCTAACCATGCTCCTGTCCCATGCCTCGGCTGAGGGCAGGATGGGTCATTGGAGAGCCCTTGTGGTAATTGTACACCAGCGTCCTATGCAGCTGAGATTTGCAGGGAGTCACTTGTGGGCACTTTAAGCTGTCAGTGATGAAAGGGGCTTCGGTATAACAGTCAAGGTGTGTATAGGATTAGAACAGAAATTTGGATGCCAGGTCTCCTGGGTTCTATTCCTGGCATGAGAAGGGGACTTTGGTGCTTAGAGCAGAGGTGGGGCAGGGAATCAGGGTTCTTGGGGTCTGTCCCCAGCTCTGGGAGGGTGGGTGGGGCCTAGCGATCAGAGTTGGGAGTCAAGATTCCTGGGTTCTAGTTCTGTCACTGTCTTGCTGTGGCCTTGGGCAAAAGTCTTCCTGTCCATGTCCCTGCTTGGGATAACGGCTACTTTACCTGGTGAGGGTGTTGGCAGGTAGCTAATTAGTGTAAAGCCCTTTGAAAACGAAATCCACTCGGTGCATGTGTTTTGGTTACAGCCTTTGAATTGCCCCATTCTCTCTCTGCAGGTTTTGACAAGTAAAGGAGATGCCTGGGCCAAATACATGGCAGAAGTGAAAAAATACAAAGCCCACCAATGTAGCGATGATGACAAAACAAGACCCCTTGTTAAATAGCCCTTCTTTCTGCTGACTTTCATGAGGACGCTCTGTTGTACATACTTATTTAAAACAGCGAAGGAGGGTAGCTAGTCACTGTGAACTTAACACAGCTGTTTCTAGCATTGTCTCCAATGGATGGTTCCCACAGATGTTTTTTATATACCCAGGTGCGCCGAGACTTTCATTAGTCTGTTGTTTACTTAGTTTTGGTTTTCGTTGGTTTCTTCTGGGAAGTACGGACTCTGAATTAGTTGTAGCTTTTATTTTTTTAAAAGAATCCAAACTAGTGGAATCCCGACAATATTGTATATTTCTGCGGCTGTCAAAGCAAAATCTAATCACCAGCTCTCGCATGTGAGATACAACTCACTTCCACATCTGTACACAACCACCACCCCTGCTCTTCCCTCTCACCCACTGAGGACTCCAGCCGTCTCAGCAAGTTGAGCTTCATACTAGCGAACTTTGAGTAGAAACTGTAGGTGGTAGAGGGTGGGCATCAAACTCCTTTATTAAAAGTAAATGTGGATGCCACAGTTGCATTTACTCATTAAAGACCTTGGATATTTTTAAGCTGCTCCTGCTTTGTTGGGTGTCTTTGATGCCGGTGCTGCCTTCCCTGCAGCCCTGTTGAAGGGTTCCCAGTTGGTTCCTTGCAATACCTTTGTTCCGTTACCCTTCTCAGCGTTTTCAGGACCAATCAAGGGTTACTGGGTTAACATCTCATGTGGTGGTTTCCATGTATCTATTCTGTGATGCTGGTTTCTCTCCCCAGTTCCTTCACACAACTTCCAGTGGTTTCAGACAGCCCGATCGCTGCCTGCCTAACAAACTCCTGCGACTGCAACCCCCAATTGCTACCTATGGAATGGGAGGGGTGTTTCTCAGAACTGTCCGAGTGAATGGGAGGCCTGTGGTCGCTCCTGTAAGCTAAGCAGCTTGAGACTTGGCACTAGCAGGTGGTCTAATGAGTCAGGGATGTATGTGGGGAGGGGAAACAGACTGAAGTGGTAAAAATTTGCTACTGCTCCTGAAGAATCCAATCAGCTGTGGCAATGCCTCTTACAGCAGCCTGATCACAAATTGGCCATGTCATCCTGGTGAGGTTTGCACTAAATCAGAGTGGCTGAGTGATGTGAGCCACAGGCCTGGCTGGAAGTCAGACCCTTGACTCGCTGCAGCTGTGACAACCTCCTTTCACCTCTGTGCCTTTTCCCTACTCACAAGATATTTACTTCAAAGGTGGGCAGCAGGAGAGTTTCTACAATGCTGTGACATCTGAAACTCCAGCTGCTGGCAGTGGTGAAGGCTGCAAGTGTTGCTAGCATGATCTGCCAGGTGGAGGCAATCGCAAACTAAATATCCACCTGTAATTAAGTGATGGCTTAAAGGTGGGGCCTGAAGCTTGTAACCAGTTGCTTCAGTCTGAGGGTCTCTGCTCTGGGCCTTTATTTCCTCAAGTGTGGGATCCAGTTGGGTTTAAATATCAGGCCCATTGTGCCATTTTTAACCACTTGCCTTCAGCTGGCTCTTCTCACCTGTTCACGGTGAGCAGCTAGTGATGCTCCTACCTAGCAGCACCTTTGAGGAGAGAGAGGTGCAGTTACCAATTAATCCTGGAATATTTTGGAGTCAGATTTTCCCCATGAATGGCTCTTGCGAGGAGCTGGGGGAAGGGTGTAGTTTCCAGTCAGTGTATCTTCTCTACAAGTCAGGGGGAGGGGGAAGCTGGATCCCCTAATAGGTAGAATTGAGTGACATGAATCTTGGGACAGGTTCTATTTAGTGTGACCTGAGGCTTATAGTGGGTATCCTAGCTGACCCATCCTACCTAGGTAAGGCTTTAAGTGAACGGCTGGGCCTTGGAGCTGCTGTGCCATATCCCCTGTGGCTGTCCACCTGATTCATCCCTCTTTGTATCACTCTTATGGGCCAAGCTCAGAGCTGCTCACAATTTTTTCTTACCAGACTGGCTGTTTAAAATAAAGTCCTGTTGCACATACTACTGTGGCGGTAGGCCTGTTTCACAGGAAGTGTTGCTCTGTTTTCTGTCTATGCTTTCTGTTTTGCATGTGTAATTAATTAGCTGTCTGCTGCCAGTAAAGCCATTCACAGGTACAGCTGCTGTAAACAGAGCACAGTAAGCTGTTGACTACAGCATGGCTTCCCTAGCTGGAGAAAGAGGGTGGTACCTACCTCATGGGGCTGAGGTAAGTGCCTTGAGCTCATTGGGTAGAAGGAGCTATGGAAATACCCCCCCCTCCCCCAGGGTATTTATGTCTACACTGCACCATTAACCTAGAATCCTCCCAAACCCCATTTCTGTCCCGTAAATGTCTGAGGTGGGTCTGAAGGCGTTTTAAGGCCAGGCTAGCTAACTTGGCTGGGGAGGTGGATTAGAACCCAGGCAGGAACCCCCAGGCTTTGCAGTGAGGATGCAAGCTGAAGTACTTGGGTGTTGCTTGTCCTCCAATGCTCTTGCCCCAATTCCCTGTCCTGAAGGAAGGACGGTTTCTCCCATAATCGACTGGGAAGGAATCCCAGACCGTCTCACCCCAGAGAACCCAGACACACAGGCAAAAGCAGAAACAGAGGACATGGTTCAGTGCTGGGGGGACACACCCAGGCACTGCTCCCCCAGGTTAACTGCAGTGGACACATGTAGCCTTGAGACCTCAATTAAGACAAAGGGTATCTCTGACCATGTACAATTAGGTGGTGTACATGGTCAGACGCAGCAGGAGGTGGTAGCCACAGCTGATGCAAATGGCTGTGATGGTGGGTAGCAGTTTTGGACAAAGATCACAGGTCCAGGTTAAATCTCCCACAAGCACATCCTATTCCAGCAGCTAGCACTGCCATTCTCTGTAACGTGGCCTGGTCCATCAGAAGCACAGTTTAGGCCCATGCTCCTGACAGATTTCAAGCTGCATGAGATATACATTGCTGTCCCCCAGCAAACCATGACAGTAGTTGTATCAGTTCCTGTATGGGGCAGGTAGTGATGTAAGTAGTCATGACAGAGATGGCTACAGGAGTCTTAAATGTGGTCTAGTGCTGAGTCTTGGCAGGGCTGTGGGGTTCTACTCCCCACCTGGGCTTAGGGCTGACATGTCCATCCTTCAGAGGTGTGTGCTGTGTCTAGACCTTTGTAAGATGCTCTGCAGTCAAAGCTGTGAGGCTGAACAGTATGAGAGGCTCACCACCAGAAATCCATGCGGCCGAGCGCTCATGGGCAATCTATTTTATTGTTCACTTCCCAGGCAATGTACATCAGTCTTAACATTCAAGTGCTAAATCCTTGTTAAGGACAATACATAACTGGAAAAGCCCTTTCATGCCTCTGACCTGGGAACTGCTAACAGAGCACAGGCCAGCCTGTCCAACTGGCAGCTCACTAAAAAATTGTGCTAAGCTCAGTGGGCCGGGTCAATTCCTGCACGATGAGTGGCATCTGCTGGCCGAGTGCGTGGAAGGCAAACAAGCTGGCTTTGCTAGGATGGGTTTAAGTCTCAAGGCAACAAGGGAAGCTCCTGGTGCTCCCATCATGCGAAAGAAAACTTCCTATTTCATGGAGCAAACATGGCCTCTGTTTTCAATTTTCTACTCTTGTAGTTTTGATTAGTCTTTGTTACCTTGTGAGCCAGCTAAGGCAGCAGATCTGCATATTGTAGAGTTTAATGACTGGTATTAAAGTTGCAATCTCAAAGGGAACAAATTAATTGCTGCCCTGCCTTCAAAAAAGGAGAAAGTTCATCAAAAGCAACTGCCCTTCACCTGACAAGCACTTAAAATAACATTAGGGAAGAAATCTGCATTTGGTTATTTAAAGCCATTCAGTTGTGACCCGATAAAAATCACATTGTGCCAAGCAGATTTGGCTTAATGGAAATAATTTATTTTGGGGACTATAAAACCTTTTGGGGGTGAGAGAGATTCCTCCAGGAAATAGCTTTGTTCAGGCAGATGTGCCAGGTGGAATATTAGAACATAATCTGATTGGTGAGAATAATCTCTAAAGCAGGAGAGAGAAAATGAGCAGGGTTTGGTTTCCCTTCCTCAAACCCAAGATTTACACTAAGGAGGTCAGCGCCTTCACAGGTGCCCTTCGGCATGCTAGAATCACAGAGTCCTGCTGTCATGTTGCTACTTAAAGTCACCCACTAAAGGGAGAAGGTTGCTTCTCTGGCACTCCTGTTTGAGTAATGGGGGGTGGGGAGCCACTCCGGGGCTTATTTTCATCATTCCAGCCCATTGGGGGGTGGGCAGTTTGGTTTCAGGCAGTCAAGGGGTTAAGCACAGCTGCCCCCACCCAGGGGAAGGGAAAGACAGGTGCTAAAGGAGCTGAGTTGTGACTATTTAAAGCAGAGAGGAACAGAAAAAAATCCCTAACCAAGCTCAATCTTGAGCAGCCAGCACCTCTACCCTCTTGCACATTCTATTTGTTACCGAGGGGATCAGCACTTGTTTTTATTTAACCTCATCCATTTCTCTCTTGCTCTTTCACTTCTGCGTTATGCTAATATCGTCACACTCACACAGGGGCTGCAGCTGAACAGCACCTCTCCCCATCCCCATCCGAGCCGGGCCATGCTCGCTAAGGAGCTACTTGGAAAGGCTGCATGGCATGAGCAGGTGCTGCTTTCTGGGAGGGCCCAGGAAGGGAACTTTCAATACCTCAGCCTGACACACTAATACAGAGCTTGTAAGAGGGAGCTTTTAACTGACATTCAGTCAGAGCCATGTTCTAACGGCTCTGGATGATCTGCAAGGCAGCAGGGTTGGAGTTCCTTGCCGTTGGAGTCTTTGGTGCATGCCGTGAGTGTGCAAAACAAGAAGCCCCCAGCCCTCCACACTTGTCCGACCTCCCCAGGCACCACCAGCCTTGAAGCATTAGCGTGGGCCACGATGACAACACTTGGCCTCAATTAGTCTCATAGGAGGCCAGCAGAGCAGCGTCGACCGGTTCCATGCAGGAGGGACAGGTGAAGGAGCGCATCAGCCAGTCGTCGATGCAATCCATGTGGTAGATATGCAGACAGGGCAGGAACCGGATGGGGTCTCCGTACACAAAATCCAGCATGCAGATCACACACCTGTGGCCAGAGAGAGGGGAAGTACTGTTAGCTCACCAGCTGCAGGGGAGATACCTGACCCCACTGTCTCCATCCATACCCTGGGGGCTTTACCCCTCCTATGTTCAGGGACCTGTCAAGCTAGAGTAGCCTTGAGGCTGCTCTACTTCATGCTCTGCTTCCCATGAGCCCTGGGAAGAGAGAAAAGCCACTTTCTTCTGGCAGAGCAGCATCTAGAGACTCCCAGCCTGGGCATGCTCAGAGGGAGGAGTCTTGACCCAATAAGCTGATGCACAGAGTTGAGTACAATCAAATGCCTCTTGACTTGATGCCAGGCACTGCAAGGCTTCATCAGACTAGTATTCTACCTCCCACAGCGCCCCGGACTAGCTGCTTCCAAGGAAGGTGAATGCAATCCTCTCCTCTCCCCGCCCCATCTACGCAGTAGGGGCTGCTACATCTATCTGAGCAGGGTGAATCCAGCTGAACACAGCATTCAAGGTGTTGGCAAACATAGAGGCTAGCAAAGTGATTTCCATTCTCATTTTCACATGCCTTTAAGTTTAACACACTGGCTTTTGGACTGGACAGTTTTCCGGTTTGATTTCCTGACCCCTACAGGAAAACTCAAGCATTTGAAGTGTAGGCATCTGTCATCAATTCCCTGCCATCGCAGGAGCCTTGGGCACGATGGCAGCTTGATCTCTCGCCTGTTCTCTACTTGGAGCAGAGTTTAGTCTCCTGACGACTGAAATGCTTTAATGGCCTGTAATATACAGGAGGTGAGACTAGACTATCTAATGGTCTCTTCTGACCTTAAGCTCTATGAGAGTCAATAGAGAGAGTACAACCAGCACCCTATTCTAAACAGAAAAAACGGGCTACTTCCCACCTCAACCCTCCAATGGGAGACTCCCTTAAATACCAGCTGAACTCTGAAACGCAAAACTTAACAAGCAGTAGCTTTCATGGAGGCTTGGTTATGTTTGAGAAAGGGTTTGAAGATAAAGTGGAGCTGTCTGGAAGAAGTGGGATCAGCCCACTAGATAGAAAAATATTTGCAGAGGGCAAATTGCGTGCTGGCTGCTCTAGCAAAGAGGTATGAAGACAAGGACTCGGTCCTCAAAGACTTTCCATTCTAGGCAGACGTCATCCAGCCTTGTGTAATACCACAGGCTTGGAGCTAGTCAGTTGTTTTCCCTAGAGGGGTGAGTGGATTTTCTGCCAAGCCTGGGAAGTTTCCATGACAATTTTGGAGTTACTGCAAACTTAGGCAGTAAATTCTAAGGACTGTTTAGACATGCATTAGGGGCGGATTTTTCAGCTTATGGCAATTGCCGTCAGCTCAGCCTGGGCTAAAAGAAGAAATGAAGGGTGTCCAACGCAAAGGACTTACTCTTTCACTTTTTTTTCCGATGGTTCCGTGCCTGGATCGAAGATCCCTTTGGGCAGGTGCTGTATCAGTCCGATCCGCTGGGCGATTCGGATCTGTTCCTCTTCCGTTAGCTGCGTGGCAAGTCGGGTCTGGCTCGGCGTGGGGTGATAAACTGGGATTGGCTCATGTTCCTTCAAAAATCAAAAGACAAGAGTTCATTCCCCTGGTAACAGGCACCCAGGGCTGAATGTCCCCCCTTCTCCTGATTTTAACAGAAAACAAACCGGGCAGGGATGGGCTAGGTAGACTCAACCCTTCCTCAGCATGGGGGGGTTGGACTAGATGACCTCTTGAGGTTCCTTCCAGCCTGGCATTTCTATTATGCTATTTAAGGAGTTCATTTTGCAGTCTATCGAAGTAGGAGACTTGAAGTGCCCTTATTTGTACTGCAGTAGCACCCAGGAGCCTCAGTCCTGGATCAAGACCACAGTGTGCAAGGTGCTGTACATTATTTAGATGTATTACGGTAGCATTCAGTACCCCAATCACGGATCAGGACCCCAGCATGCTAGGTGCTGTACAAACAGACCAGAAAAGACAGTCCTTGCTCCAAAGAGCTTCCAATCCAAGTGTAAGACAAGGGATGACAGATGGATATAGACAGAAAGGGAAGCCCAAGGAAACCAGACTGTTCAGCATAATGAGCAATGCACTCAGCAAAGCAGCTGCCTAGCTGGTGTCAAGGTTTCTAGAGGCATCATGACAAAGGGGAGTTTTCAGAGCCCTGTTCTTTGCCTCCCACCGCTGGGCTGTGGACAGTTCTTCATGGTGTTACTGAACTCAAGCACCAATGGAGAACGCCAACGTTGCTTCTGAGAAAACGCCAGGCCGGAGACCCAGCCTGATGCCATGATCTGAGGGGCACAGGGTCAAGCCGTTCATCACACACATGCTAATCCCTCCCCCCACCCCCAGTGTGTAATACACATCCCTCCCCCTACAATGACAGAAGACACTGACTGGGCTGTCTATGCGGCTTCAGACCCATCTGGTGTACCTCTACCAAGGCAGCGGTGGTAGCTACATCAGTGGGAGACACCAACAGAGCGCTGTGCATCCAAGCCTTTGTGCAGGCAACACTGGGGGAGGGTTTCCACACCACTGAGCGATAAAAGTTTTGCCAACATAAGTGCAAGTGTGGACACGGCCTTAGAGTTTAAATGGCTCTGTGCATTGGGCAGATCTCTTCCAATCTAACTAGGCGTTTCTACAGCACCCCGGAGACAGCTGTGTCTTCAGGGTGGAGACACCAAGCTGGGAGAGGAATGTTTAGGGTGGAGCTAGACTGAAATTGAGCACAGTGTAGGCTGAGTATCAGGGTACAGTCTTCCCAAGGGAGACTGTCAGAAGCTCCATTGCTTGGGGCATTTCAGACTAGGACCAAAGGCCTGGAAATAGCCCATGGAGAAAATCCCAAGCTGGACAAGCCAGGATTCTCTGGCTCCCAGTTTGCAGGAGGTGCTGATGGGAGCTGGTCGGAAATACAGCCTGGCTTGTCTGGGAATGCCAGAGCCCCATATCCAAAGCCAGCGCCCGCCAAAGGCTGGCAAGGGGAAAAGAATAAGCCTGGAACCCAGGAGTTTCAGGGAGGATCCTGCTGGCCCCTGGTGCCCAGCCATGCACCCATACAGGACTGGGAGTGCTGCTGGCTAAATCAGGTAGGAGACATCACCCCACCCTCATCTAGTACCCTTCCCGAAGGAAGCCCACAGTGGGCCACCCCCAGCACATCACATGAGCTGCACCCCTACCCCCAGAATTACTCCACGGACCATATCCCTTGCTGTTCTCCTCTCCCAGCTGCAGAGCCAGCTACCCCAAGAGCCCTCCCCCCCACCCCCCATGGGGTTGCAAATCCCCCATACTCCCCAGGGGTCACACCACTAGCTGCACAGTGAGCTTCTCCCATATGCCATAGCGCAGCCTCCCTCCCCACCCAGAATCCCATCCCCATAAGCGGTAGCCCCCTCCTCCCAGTTCAGCCCCCCAACTTCTCACCTCTCCTGGCAACCCACCTGCCCCATGAGCCACACCTCTGAATACATCCCTCTCCTGGGAACACCCCCATAGGCCTCAGTCCTCCCCACCCCGAGCCAACCCCCAATTGCTCCCCACAGCTCCCCCCCAACCCATGAGCCCCTCCTTCCTCTACAGGCCACCCCAAGACTCCCCCCATACTTTCCCGGCGTGGCCTCTCCCTTGCCCCCCCATGGGCCACCCCTCTGTCTCCCCTGCCTCCAGACTCCCCATCAGGCTGCCCCCCCAACAGGCCCCATAGCTCCCCAAGCTCCTCCCCCCCACAGCCTCCTCAGCCCCCCCATGGCCCCCCAGGCTCCTCCACCTCCTCGGGCTGCTCCCCCTATGGCCCCCCAGTCCCCCCACGGGCCCCCTCGGGCCCCATAGCCCGCCAGGACCCCCCGCCCCCTCGGGCCCCATAGCCCGCCAGGACCCCCCGCCCCCTCGGGCTGCTCCCCCTATGGCCCCCCAGTCCCCCCACGGGCCCCATAGCCCGCCAGGCCCCCCAGTCCCCCCACGGGCCCCATAGCCCGCCAGGCCCCCCCCACCCGCTCCCCCTATGGCCCCCCAGTCCCCCCACGGGCCCCATAGCCCGCCAGGCCCCCCCGCCCGCTCCCCCTATGGCCCCCCAGTCCCCCCACGGGCCCCATAGCCCGCCAGGCCCCCCCGCCCGCTCCCCCTATGGCCCCCCAGTCCCCCCACGGGCCCCATAGCCCGCCAGGCCCCCCCGCCCGCTCCCCCTATGGCCCCCCAGTCCCCCCACGGGCCCCATAGCCCGCCAGGCCCCCCCGCCCGCTCCCCCTATGGCCCCACGGGCCCCATAGCCCGCCAGGCCGCCCCGTACCTGGTAGGGGGGCGGAGCCGGGGGGGGCGGCGGGTCCCCGGGGCCCAGGCTGGCCCCGTCCCCCGAGTCGTTGAGCAGCGAGAGGTCATCGGCCGCCTGCGAGGAGAGGCAGCTCCCCATCCCCGGCCGGACTCTGCCACCCCCGGCCCTCCGCTGGGGGGAGGGGGAGGGGCAGAGAGCGACGCCGCGCGCTCCCCCCGCCCCTCGCCTGGCAATGGTACAGCCCTCCGTCCCGGGGCATCACGGGAATTGGAGTCCTGGCGCCCTTGGCGGGGCTCCAGGCGTGCGTAGAGGGGAGAGCGTGTGGGTTTGGGAGGGGGAGCAATCAGCGAGGAAGGGGAGGGCAGGGGGGTAGGAAAGAGGAGGGGCAATGAGGAAGGGGGCAGAGCAGGGAGTGGCTGGGTCGGGGTAGGGGAAACAGGCTGTGAGGAAGGGGCTGGGGAAAGGGGAGAAGAGGGGAAGGGAAGTGTGTGGAAGGGACGAGAGGGGCTGTAAAGAAGGGACATCCCCCCAGTGACAAAAGGCTGACAGCATTTTGTTCCCCAGGTGGATGTACTGGTGAAAATCCATTTGGGAATTGATTTGATTCACCCCACATGACCTTCATAATTTGGGAATATACCTAACCTTGGACTAAATAAAAGGAGTACTTGTGGCACCTTAGAGACTAACAAATTTATTTGAGCATAAGCTTTCGTGAGCTACAGCTCACTTCATGGGATGCATTCGGTGGAAGCTCACGAAAGCTTATGCTCAAATAAATTTGTTAGTCTCTAAGGTGCCACAAGTCCTCCTTTTCTTTTTTGCGAATACAGACTAACACAGCTGCTACTCTGAAACTTGGACTAAATGTGCCACTTTCTCCTGCCTTGATCCTACCCACTTGCCCCTCATTTGCTTCTTCAGGGTCCATGAAGAAAGCCTGGAAGATTTTTTCTTTTCCTTGTCTTATACGATTGCAGATTCATCATCACATGCTGGCATCAAACAGAGGGCAGAGTTAAGGTTGTCTGGTCTGGGGGTGACTGAGCATGGCTGGTTTGCTAGGGGAGCAGGGTCCCGGGTAGGAGTGCTGGGCAAGCAGAGTGGGGCAAGCCCCTGTGCTCCAACCCCGCTCCCCAGCAGGAGCGCCAGGTGGGTGGGTGGAGATGGGCAAGTCCCTATGCCCTGACCCCATTTTCCCAGTAGGAGTGGTGGTGGGGGGGAGAGATTGGGACTGCAGGTGGAAGGGGTGGGGAGGGGTCCCTCTTGGGCTGGCCCAGGGCCCCAGAAAACCATAATCCGCCTCTGGACTCAGGACACCTGGGTTCTATTCTCGCTCTGCCACTGACCTGCAATGTGACCCTGGGCAAGTCACTTCCTTTCTCTGTTTCTCAATTTCTGCTCCCAGCCTGTGTGTCTTCCACGTTTCAACTGATTTAAAAGCATCCACTGTTGTAGCAATTTAACGAAAATTGGTTTAAAAATGACACCTATAGTTAAACCAGTATGACTGTGTGTAGACCAGACCTCAGGTATGTACAACACATCTAACAGGTTAGAAAAGAAGTTCTCGAACTGGGGGTAAGGACCCCACAGGGGTCACAAGCTTATTACATGGGGGGTTGCAAGTTGTCAGCCTCCACCCCAAACCCTGCTTTGCCTCCAGCATTTATAATGGTGTTAAATATGTAAAAAAGTGTTTTTAATTTGAAAGGGGGATCGCACACAGAGGTTTACTATCAGTAAAAAAGTTTGAGAACCACTGGGTTAGATGCTACTGTAATACAGATAACCCCTAAATCCCATTCCCCTTCCAAAGCTGATGCTAGAACCCAGGCGTCCTGGCTCCCAGCTCTAACCACGAGACCCCACCCAGGGATAGAACCCAGGCGTCCTGGCTCCTAGCCCAATGTTCTAACCACTAGCTCCCACTCTCCTTCCAGAGCTACAGACAGAGCCCAGGCGTCCGGGCTCCACCCTTCAATCAGATTGAGGGAAGGGGGCGTGGCTATGGTCTCTTTTTGGGAGCCGAGCCCGCCCCTTCCTATTATCACGTGACCAGGGCCCGTTTCTTTCCCCCAACACGTGACCCTCCCTCAGTTTCCCTCCCTCACGTCACGTGGTGCGGCCGCCAGCGGGCGGGGAACGGCGGCCGGCCGGGGTCAGCGCCCGCGTGTCGCGTTCGCCTCGTTTTGCCGCCGCCGCCGCCGCCGCCACCCTCCTGCGCCGGGCAGCCGGAGCCGCCGCCAGAGCGAGAGAGGCCGCCGCGCCCGCCCCTGGCAGCCGGGCAGGTACCGCCGCGCCGGGCCGGCCAGGCCGCAGCGCCCGCCGGGGCCTGCGAGAGGCGGGCGGGGGCAGCGTGGCCGCCTGGGCGCGGGGAGCCGGGGTGGGGCGGGCGTTGGGGGAGCTGAGGAAACCCGGGGCGGGAGGAGCAGGCGGGGGGCGGGAGGAGAGGATGGGGGGCGGGAGGAGCAGGCGGGGGAGGAGAGGATGGGGGGCGGGAGGAGCAGGCGGGGGAGGAGAGGATGGGGGGCGGGAGGAGCAGGCGGGGGAGGAGAGGATGGGGGGCGGGAGGAGAGGATGGGGGGCGGGAGGAGCAGGCGGGGGAGGAGAGGATGGGGGGCGGGAGGAGAGGATGGGGGGCGGGAGGAGCAGGCGCGAGAGGAGAGGATGGGGGGCGGGAGGAGCAGGCGGGGGAGGAGAGGATGGGGGGCGGGAGGAGCAGGCGGGGGAGGAGAGGATGGGGGGCGGGAGGAGCAGGCGGGGGAGGAGAGGATGGGGGGCGGGAGGAGCAGGCGGGGGAGGAGAGGATGGGGGGCGGGAGGAGCAGGCGCGAGAGGAGAGGATGGGGGGCGGGAGGAGCAGGCGCGAGAGGAGAGGATGGGGGGCGGGAGGAGCAGGCGGGGGAGGAGAGGATGGGGGGCGGGAGGAGAGGATGGGGGGCGGGAGGAGAGGATGGGGGGCGGGAGGAGCAGGCGGGGGAGGGGAGGATGGGGGGCGGGAGGAGCAGGCGCGAGAGGAGAGGATGGGGGGCGGGAGGAGCAGGCGGGGGAGGAGAGGATGGGGGGCGGGAGGAGAGGATGGGGGGCGGGAGGAGCAGGCGGGAGAGGAGAGGATGGGGGGCGGGAGGAGCAGGCGGGGGAGGAGAGGATGGGGGGCGGGAGGAGCAGGCGCGAGAGGAGAGGATGGGGGGCGGGAGGAGCAGGCGGGGGAGGAGAGGATGGGGGGCGGGAGGAGCAGGCGGGGGAGGAGAGGATGGGGGGTGGGAGGAGCAGGCGGGGGAGGAGAGGATGGGGGGTGGGAGGAGCAGGCGGGGGAGGAGAGGATGGGGGGCGGGAGGAGCAGGCGCGAGAGGAGAGGATGGGGGGCGGGAGGAGCAGGCGGGGGAGGAGAGGATGGGGGGCGGGAGGAGCAGGCGGGAGAGGAGAGGATGGGGGGCGGGAGGAGAGGATGGGGGGCGGGAGGAGCAGGCGGGGGAGGAGAGGATGGGGGGCGGGAGGGTTGGGTCACAGGGGTAGGAAACTGGGCAAGGCCAGGTGGAAGGGAGGTCGTTGGGAGATCAAATGCAGGGAGGCCAGGATGGAGCCCAGAGGTGTGTGGAAGGGGGGAGGGATGAGCTATTTGGGATTGGGAAGGCTCCAGGGCGAGATTGGGGTTGGGAGCAGTCACTGGAGGATGTAGGGTGCGGGAGAGGAAAGAAGCATCTGGGGCAGGGAATTGTGGATGGATCCCGGGCCTGTTCCTCTTTCTGGGCTGAGGGCCGGGGGTAGTTGGCCTCAGGGCTGTGGGAAGATGGGACCCTCTTCTTTCCCACCAGCCCAAATGGCACCATGCAAGATAACCCTGACAACTTGCCTCATCCTGAAGCTTGGTGAGGCTGGAGAGGGGGATTTGGGGCTGGATCAGCAGGGACTGGTAAGGGGGGCTGTTTAGAAAAGGCAGGCCCAGACTGGTGGTGGGTTAGGAGGAAGTGGGGCCTACTCTGAAAAGGGTGGGGCAGAGAGGAAATGATGAGGGTGGAGGCTCAGTCTCTCTCCACGTGTCTCTCTGGGTTGTGAGTACTGGGTTCCATGAAAACTCTCACTAACTTATTTTCAAGGGAGAGACGATGAGGGCATACCCCTCCAAAAAAATCTCTGCATCTCCAAATCCACTGAGTGCTCCTCTTCCGCTGACCTCCCCATTTGGCTTGGTCTCCTGGTGATAAGCATTTGAGGGACCATATAAGTTTGAGGGTTTCCCCGCCTATTCCCCCCCAGTAGTTTGTTCTCCAGTCCAATTCTAAATATCCCAAATGATGGTGCTTCCCTTGAGAAGTTGATTCCACAGTGCAATAGATCCCTTGCAATAAGGAAACCTTTCCCACTGTCAGCCTAAACTTTCTCCATCAGTTTCCCTGCCATTATTCCTAGATCTATACTCCCCTGGAGATGGATGTGATGCTGCTGGGGGGGCAGAGGGCCTGATCGAGCAGCCACTAAAGCTCCTGGGAAGACTTCCATTGATTTAAATGTGCTTTGGATGGCACTCTAGCTCTGTGATATGCCATGCTAATATTATCCCCACTAAACCCACCCTCCAAACCTTAAAACAAAAATAGCATTTTCAGTAAGTCTCTTCCCTGCAGAAACAGCAGAAACTTTTCTTGCCTCTGTATGAAGGCAGGAAGGACCTATATGCATTGAGAAGTCCTTTTCTTAGGCAGCCGTCGGCTCATGGATCAAAGCTGTGTCCAGTCATAGCTAGTGCAGGTCCATCCTGGCTGATAGCCAGAGTTCTGCAATGCCTTATGATCTTCGTTGCAGTTTAGTGAGATGCTCTGAATGGAGTGTCATTAACCTCTTTTCCTTCCTGTGTAGTTACAGCTCTGCACCATGGATTGGCAGCCAGATGAGCAGGGACTACAGCAAGTGCTGCAGTTACTCAAAGATTCCCAGTCTCCTAACACTGCCACGCAGCGGGTTGTCCAAGATGTATCCTTGGAATAAGCCAGGCTGTGCTCTAGAAAGTCTTTGCAGAACCAAGTTGTTTATGTTTGCTTCCCTAGCTCATTGCTGTGTAAATTGTGCTGAAAACTAATACCCTTTAAGTTGAGGTGCCTTGCATAGCCTTAAAATGGGGGGGAGGGGGGTATTTTAGTACTCCTGTCTGTGGATTTATTTTTTTATCTTGGAAGAATCTGTGTCGCTGACATGCAGCTTGGCAGGGTACCTGCCACCTGGTCCTTAATGTTGCAAAGTCCAAACAGATGCTGTGCATCAGCCTTCCTTTAAAATCCCTGTTTGGGCTGTGAGCCTTTTTCTTTAACCTAGCGCTGTAGAAACTGAAGCAATTGAACCAATTCCCCGACTTCAATAACTACCTGATATTTGTATTGACACGGCTGAAATCGGAAGGTACGTTATCTGCTGTGATGAAAGTGGATGCAAGATGCACGGGGACTTGTCCCTGTGCCGTTAAGTGTGTCTTGTATGCAAAATTCCTTAACTGGGGATTGTTGGGATAACTCATGTGAGTATGTGACTAGAAAATTAAGTGTTGGGAGGTGGGTTTCCTGGTGGGGGAGGTTCTCCACAGACACATCTGAGTTAGGCTCTCTTGCTTTTTAAATGAGCTTGTATCTGATCTAGGCCTGACACTTTAAGCCCCTCAAGATTCTTGCTGGAGTATTTGGTAAACTTGAAATGTCTGCTGATGTTTCTTTGTGAATAGCTGTATAATGATTTTTCCACAGGTGTTCTTGCAAAAAACAAAAAAAAAACAAAAAAAAACACCCTCTATTGCAAGTGACTGACTTTCCTAAGAACTTTGAGGTGGTGCTTAGAGTAGGGATCGGGGTGCCTAGGTTCTCTGCCTCACTGTGAGAGGGAGACTTGGTCAGTAGTTGAGCAGGAGATGGGAAGTCTGTGATTGGTAGGTACTGATATGCCCCCCATCACTATAGTATCTGGATGCCTCATAATCTTTCTCCCTCACACACCCCATGAGGCAGGGAGGCGCTGTTATGCCCATTGTACAAATGGGAAACTGAGGCATGATGAGGCTAGATGGCTTGCCCAAGATCGCTCAGGGGGAGTAGGAATTGAATCCATGGCCCAGGCTAGTGCTCTAACCACTTGGCCAGCCTTCCTCTCCAAGCTGAGAGTACAGTGTTTTGTTCCCAACTGTGGGAGAGATTGTGAGCTAGTGGTTACAATAGGGGCACTGGGAGCCAGTACTCCTGGCTTCTATTCCCAGCTGAACTTGCTGAGACCTCTTCAGTGACTGAGTTCACCTCCTGCTCATTTTGGGCATCTTCAAAATGGGGCTGGTGCTCTCTGTCTCGGCGTAATGCAAAGCCTTGGAGTGCATTGCGAAGCGGGGGTTGTGTTCAAAGAGGAATGACAAGTCATTGTGTTTGTAGATGAAGGTATAGTGTGAAAGCTGCATCCTAAACCTTTGCCTGCATTGAGATTATAGGCACCTGTACCTGGGCAGCAAACCCATGTACTGGACATCCTTTCACCCTACAGCCTGTCAGAGTGCTCAACAGACTAGATATGTATAGGAATCTCTTCTCACTCGTCACTCACAGACAAGCAGCCACCTGTGAGGTGAGCAGCAACAGCTGTTTATGGAATTTTTTAATTTTCTCTTCCCCTCCCTCCCACCCTTCCAAAAATTCTCTCAAACCAGATGAACCGACTCGCTCGCTCAGTGGGCTGATCCTGAAGAACAATGTGAAGGCACACTACCAGAGCTTCCCCCAGCCCGTGGCAGAGTTCATTAAACAGGAATGTCTGAACAACATTGGCGACGCTTCCTCTCTTATCCGAGCCACTATTGGTAAGAGCAGTGGGGAAGAGACAGGGTTGCACTGTAGGAAGTGAGTCCAGTTTCAAGTAGCGTTTACAGGCACTCACTTATGTCATGTAAGTTAATTTGCATGTAGGGGAGAGGTGTATATTGTAATTCCATTAAAGCAAGGCTGTGTTTGCTGCCATGGAAAATCATCAATGGCCCATGTTGTGTTGTCACCTTACCAGGAGAAAATTTTTCTAATTGCTGGTGCCGAGTTCTTCTTGCTTCACCAGCAATGAAGAATTTGTGATGGGAACTTAGCTGATGCAGGAGGTGGGATACAGCCCCGCTTGCTCTTCTGTATGCTTCCTGCAGGGCCAGTAGGAATAAAACACTCTAGCCTGGTCTACCCTCAAGTGTGGTGACGTAACTATGCTGGCAAAACTAAAGCAGCAAACCTGTCTCCTAATGTAGATGCAGTTACACTGATATAAAGCCCCTTATACAGTGTCTGTACTAGAGCTTCTACCAGCAGATCTGTTGCTAAAATAATCACGCCTTTCACTGACCTAGTTATGTGGGTAAAACTTTAATTGTAGGTCAGGTCGAAGTCAGTAAAATGAGTGTGCGTGGGTCAAAGGCGCACAGAACAGATGCGGAGCAAGAAAGTGTCTGATGAGACAGGTGTGCTTATGTGCTAATGCTCGGGAATCATCTTGTATAGAAGCCTGCGGTCCTGATCTTTGCCTAGCAGTTCTGGTAGCATCGCTGCTTCTGGAACGCGTGGTTCCTGGAGAGAACTGACCTGCCCTTCTTACTGCTAAAGGAGTAGCAGACAGATAGAAGGTCTGACTGTAGTCTGGTTCAATGGGATTGGAGGCCTGATTAAACCCACTGTGTTAGAGCAGGTGTTGGGGAGGGGTTCATGATAATGCCTATTTGGGGTGGGAAATGACACCTCCCCTGGGTGTGTGTGTAAATGACCTTGAGAGACTGAATGAGTGGAACACTTGATTTGACAAGCCAAAGCTTAGCATGAGGAGTGTAATGTTGTGTGTTTCCAACTGGCAGGGATTCTCATTACCACCATAGCTTCCAAGGGGGAGCTTCAGATGTGGCCAGAGCTCCTGCCGCAGCTATGCAACTTGCTGAACTCTGAAGACTACAACACGTGTGAGGTAAGACAGTGTCGGGGGAGAGGAGGCCGTGGGATTACATGAGGGTCTCTCTCAACTTGGGCATAGAGAAGGCGAACTCTGTCACCTGCTCAAATCCAGCCTGGCTGGGTGGCCCTGAAGTGAACTGAGTTGTCAAATCTCAGTCTGGTTCCCATAGGGATAAATGTCCATGTTTCTGTATTATGGTATTGTGCCTCGGTTTCCCCTCTGTAAAATGGGTCTGCTTTCCTAATGTAGCCCACACTTACGGAGTGTGGTTCTCTAGCTGTTGGATTGAACCAGAATACATAGTTCATGAGTCTGTATAACTTTTGAGCTGACAAACCTTGGTCTTCTAGCTCAGACAGTAGAAGTTCGTGCTGTTAGATCTAGAGGTCCCCAGTGTGATTTCCCCCCTGCAGACCGCACCCCCCAAAGCATCTCATTTTTCACCAACGTTACTGGTAGATGAGGTAAATACCTAGACAAGGGTTCTGTGAGGGGAGCGCACTTGGAATTCCTCAGATTGAAAACACTGGGGTAGGGTAAAGTACTGTCCTTCACAGGGCTGCATGGGCATTTTTCAGGGCCTGGGGCAAAATCTGAAAGTGGAGATCCCCACTCTTCCCCCTCCCTCCCCCCCCAAAAAAACACACCAAAAAACAAAAAAAAAAGCCACTTGGGATGGGGATACTGGAGAGCAAGGTCACCCCTTAGTGATGGCTCCTGCTCAGGGGGATGGACCCAGCTCCCCACTGCTGGTTTGGTCCAGCTGCCCCTCTGTCATAACAGAGGAGGGCTAGGTCAAGCTTGAGTGAGTGGCGTTGTGACCAGTCACAGAGGGTCTTAGCACCAGGTGGCAATGCCACTTAGTTTGGAGGCCCTCTCAAAGGGAGGCCCAGGGAAAATTGCACCCTCCCTTCCCCCCCCAATCCTGATCCTTCCATCTTGGAGTCAGGATGACCAGGGGGACATAAAGAGAACAGGAAATGGACAGAACTCCTCCCAGCACTCATGTTAGCTATTCTGCTAAGGCTATCCACTCAGTTTCCCTACATAGACAAGGGCTTAGACGGTCCTTGCTTAATAGCATTTACATTGCCTTGTCTGGCCTTTGAAATGAATGCCTTCCCAAAGCGATCAGGGGAGGGGTCGAGATGATTCCATCAATTCTGCTATTGTTTAGTTCGAGACTTAAAGTGTGGGGGACAGCAGTGCCTTGGTTTAGTTGTGAAACTCTTGGATTTTGTGCAAAGCAGAGATGCAGATAAGGCTAAATCTTGCAAGGAGCTGCCAAGTACTTTCCCACCACCTGCAGCGGCGCACTCTTGGGTCCAGTTACTGTCTAGTTACAGTGAAACCCCAATTTGTTTCCATCTCAAGTTGCCAGGGGGAGTGGTGATCCCTGTGCCAAAGAGTTTACAGTCTAAATAGACGAGAGAGGGTGAGTGGGGGAAACTGAGGCACAGAATGGGAAGCCCAAGGTCACAAAGCAGGTCGTCCAGTGACATACCCTCTAGACCACACTGCCTTCCTCAAGTTTGATGGTGATAGCATTGCCTTCTACATAGCTATGGTTATCACCGCAACTTTAATGGTAGCCATTGTGCTTGGTGCTTGTATAAGACATCGCTGGGTCTGGAAATGCTAACAGCAGTACACAAGCAGCCAGGCTACATTTTCCATCCCTTCTTTGTAAACGCTCATGGGTTGAGTTTAGATTTCACCTGCATGTGTCTGTACAAAGCTATTTTTGCATTGTTCTCCCAAGCACCATAAAAACATCAATCTTCCCTTTCGCTCTGCAGTCAGCTGCCAGCTTTGTGCCTTGGGGTGGGGCACTGGTCTGGGACTCTGAAAATCTGGGTGCTAATCTCAGCTCCTCCACAGACTCCCTGTGGGACTTTAGCCAAATCTCTCTGTCCATCCGTTTCCCCAGCTGTGGTGGGATAGTACTTCACAGCCTTAAGGAACACCTCCCAGTTTGAGGTGTGCAGGTGAAACTGGGATGGAGGCTAGATAAATACCTAGATTACAGGTGGGTAAACTGAGGTACTGTGCCTTGCCTGATTCCACAGAGTTAACCCTAAAACTGGGGGTGGGGCTCCGGAACTCCTGGCTTCCAGTGGGATGCTTGGACTGCTAGCCTGTGTCACTTTCAGGAGTATCCCCACTGAAGGACAGAACCTGCTGTGCGATAGCACAAGATCTGAAGATCTAGGTTCTTGCAAGAACCCTCAGTTTAATTGGGCCCTTCACTGGCTGCTTTCTGGGGTAGTTGGCTGAGGTTCTGAGGGAAGGCTAAAAAGGAATCTTGAATTAGAGCAGTGGTTCTCAAACTCTTGTACTGGTGACTTCTTTCACATAGCCAGCCTCTGTGTGCGACCCCCCGCCCCCTTTAAATTAAAAACACTTCTTTACATATTTAACACCATTATAATACTGGAGGCAAAGCGGGGTTTGGGATGGAGGCTGACAGTTTGCAAACCCCCACGTAATAACCTCGTGATGCCCGAGGGGTCCTGACCCACAGTTTGAGAACCTCTGGATTAGAGGAATTCTCAGTAACCTGGGGTTCTTATTTACAAGGCTGTAACATATCCTCTTCCCTTGTGGACCCTTCTGCGAGTGAGCTGACGAGTCTGTTATGTTTAGGGGGCCTTTGGTGCCTTGCAGAAGATCTGTGAGGATTCTTCCGAACTCCTGGACAGCGATGCTCTGAATCGACCCCTGAACATCATGATTCCAAAATTCCTTCAGTTCTTCAAGCACTGCAGCCCCAAGATCAGGTGCGTATTAGTTTGCCTGGCAGTGTGGAGAGCGCTGCGCTTTTTGCCGTAGTGCTGGGGTACAGGTTGGGAATGTGTGAATGAAACCTCAACGGAGCCCACCCCTTTGTAACATCCCACTTCCCTTTCCTGAGTGCATTCGCTTTCTGCTTCGGGGGATGTCTCTGGGCTGGTCCCAGAGCCAAACCACGATTGCTGGCGAGATGCCAATGAGCTTCCCAGTGTCTGGAGGATCTCTCCCCCCACACCCTGGCTATTTCTTGATGAGCAGAATGCATGGCCTCATGCTTAGCTGTAAGCTGAACAGTGTTCAGCAGCTGACTCAGAAGGAGCAGTGAGAATTCTGCTCAAGTTGCCAGTTAGAACAGCAATCCTGCTACACAATGTTATGCTGCGTTTTGCTCAGGATGAGATTTAAGTAGCATCTCTCCTGTAAGATTTATCTTACTTGTCTGGCCCCCATCACTACAATATCTGAGATTCACCATCTTTTATGTATTAATCGTCCTCACTCCCCTGTGAGGCAGGGCAGGGCTATTATCCCCATTGTACAGATGGGAACTGAGGCACGAAGAGGCTAAGTGACTTGCCCAAGGTCACGCAGGGAGTAGGTAGCAGAGCAGGGAATTGAAACTGCATCTTTGAATTCTAGTTAGTGCCCTAACCAGTATACATCCTTCCTCTCAATCTCCATGCTGCCCCTCCTGGGGTGAAATGCCCAACTAACTTACTCTCTGCACCACAGTGGAGGAGGAGAACTCGGTCCAGGAACCCCAGGGCAGCGCCCCCCCCCCCCAATGTCTAGACAGGACGCCCTGGTTTCTACAGGCTCTCCCAAGAGAACCCCCTCCTGGTGAGCTACATGCAACTGGGTTCCATCATCTGCAGAGGCTAAAGGGCTGAGCTGGACCTGCATGCTGTGTGTGCAGCCTACAGAACAGTTGAGAGCCCTTGAGATCAAAGCTGTGTACTGGTCCCACTAATGTCCCCACCCATGGGAAGATTGGAGGTCAAGCCCTGAAATGACTAGACGGGCTGCTGTTTGAGCAGTGACATATACCTCCTTTGTGCATGGAAACTGGGCTCACAATCCCTAGCTCTTCATCTGTAGATCTCAAAATGCTTTTCAAAGGAGGTCAGTCCCATTTTACAGGTGAAGAAACTGAGGCACCAAGAAAAGTGACCTGCCCAATGTCTCCAAGCCACCAGAGACAGGAATATCCACGGGAGCCACACTGCCTACTAATGTCTATTTCACTAAAAACCCTTTTGGGAGGGTGGCAGGGGTCACCACCTGGAATACCTCAGTGACCCACTATCTTTTTCCTCCCCCCATCAGGTCCCATGCCATCGCCTGTGTGAATCAGTTCATCATGGACCGAGCTCAGGCACTGATGGATAACATTGACACCTTCATCGAGGTGAGGAGACCTTTAAATGCACTCTTGCTGGCAGGCCAGACCCAGGTGTCTGGATGGTTTCAGACAGATGTGCCCAGCTTAATGCTGCTCGTCTGCTCAGCTCTCCCGTAAGGCACCTGTATGCAAACCTCCCTGAGTGCACCACAGCCTGCAGTCACAGAGAACGCCAGCTGCTCTGAAGTGTGGTGATAACACCCAGCTCATATTGTGCTCTTCTTCTGTAGAGCTCAAAATGCTTTATGAAGGAGGTTTTACATTTGGGGAAATTGAGTCATGGAGGTGAAGTGATTTGCATTAGTCACCCAGCGGAACTAGGAATAGAACCTGGGTCTTTTGCCTCCTCATCCAGAGTGCTATCCCTGAGCCACGCTGTCTGCCTTGTGCGGATAGGGACCATTATTATATCTGTGCTGAGCACCGTGGAGCCCTGCGTTTGCTCCCCTGCTGATGCTTAAGGGTCTCCATGACCAGGGCGACCACAAGACAAATATTCTCAAGCTTTGTCTGGCTCCTTTGTACAAACACCACCTCGTATCTCCCTCCTGTGTTAGCCTCTGACTCGTGCATCCATTTTAACCCTCCCGGATGTCTGGCCTATGCTGAGGAGTCCAGAATATACCTGCAGCTTCATGCACTACAGGTCTGCCTCTGCGTAGGGCCGCGCAAAACTGCCTGGTGCCCTGGAATTCTCTCCTGGCTTTTCCCAGGCTCTGTAGTGTGTAGAAATCCCTCCCCCACCCAGGTTAAACCAGAACCTCACTGTTTGAAAGCCAAGCCTGCTCCAGCCCTGTCAGGCAATAGTCTAGGGACTGGCTAGGCCTCTCTGTTCCATGTCATGGAAGTCAGCAAGGGAATTCCTGCTCTAAGGACCCTTGCTGTTGGAGTCTCAGCTCCCTCTTTCCCCATAGCACTTGTTCGCTCTGGCGGTGGACGAAGACCCCGAGGTTCGGAAGAACGTCTGCCGAGCGCTGGTGATGCTGCTAGAGGTCCGGATCGATCGTCTGATCCCTCATATGCACAGTATCATTCAGGTGAGTCCCAGAGCGGGATCCCGCAGGCTCTTCTGTGGTGGATTGGGCTTTCTGGGGACACTGTGGGCCAAATCAGCAATTAACTGTGTCCAGGCTTTGTGGGGAGGGGGTTAATGTAAACGCTGGCCCAAGCATGGGTGGGGAGAAGGAGCAACAGACCTGCTAGTAAACTGGCTTACACTGTAATCAGATTCTCAGGTTGGTGTGAGTGCCCCCCTTTGGCTGCTGCTTGCCCTCTCCACGCCCGGCCTGGGTTTGCTCTTGTGCTCAGACAAGTCCAGGAAGCTGGGCTTCTCTGGTATAACCTCTGAGGTAGGGATCACATCCTGATACATTAGGCTATTGGTTTGCTGAGCAACCAGTTTCACATCTGTGTTTTAAAGGCAATCCCCTCCCCACCCCCACCGCAGTTGGCATTCGGTCAGGACACAGGTGACTGCCCCTACCCGGAGATGTGATGCTGGCTTGATTACAGAGCTTTGAGATGGTGGTTAATTCCCCATACGCTGTGCCCCCTAGCATCAGGTTTCATGGAGACTCACGGTGAAACATGCTGAGCCCTGTGTAGGTTGAGATCAGCCAGGTTGGTCCGCCGCCTGGCATTTCAGCACGTAGGATTGTCGGGGACCTCCTGGGTCATTGACTATAGTTCCCTGCTACCACAGGCCACCCCAGGCGGTCATGTCAAATAACGTTCAGAAACGTATCAAGCTCCGTCTTCAGGCTGGCTGGGTTATTGGAGCCAAGTGCATGAGGTTCTCCTTGCACAGTGGGTGAAACAAAGCACGTGCAGGGGGAGCTGAGTAACTTTGCCACAGGCCTGCCCTGAAGCTGGCATTTGATCATCGCTGCTCTTCTCCCCAGTACATGCTGCAGAGGACCCAGGACAATGACGAGAACGTGGCCTTGGAAGCCTGCGAGTTCTGGCTGACGCTAGCTGAGCAGCCCATCTGCAAAGAGGTGCTGTCCTCGCATCTAGTGCAGTGAGTAGCTTTGCTTCTGTACGAGCCGGGGAAGAGTCGGTAAGCCTATTGGGGCTGCCACTGTGGCCAGTAAGGGGCGACTGGTTCAGAGAGCTGGGCTGGTAGCAACCCTGGAGGCCCGCTAGGAAAGGACAGGCAAATATTGTTGCTTTTGAGGGTGCGTTTGCTTCCCTGCTGATGCTTAAGTGTTTCTTGGTTGGGGCTGGAGGTTGGGCTAAGTACAAGGATAGCTGGCCGGTGATACAGGTGGTCAGATTAAGGCCAGGCACACATCCCTTCTTGCTGCCAGTTCAGCTTTGCTGCTGCTCTTACTGGTAAGTAGTGTGCATGTGAGCTCACCTAACCAGCTGTCTACAGTACAGTGAAACTGACTATGGCTCGTCTGTGTCTTAGCTGGGTTTGCATGTCTCTCATTGGTTTATTGACACACCCTAGGCAAAGATCAGGCACTGAGCTACCCCTGCTGAAGCAGCACCAGAGCACTCAGTCCTTGAGTGGGTTCATTACCTGCCTCCAAGAGCTCTCAAACCCCTCCCCTCCCCCCCCCACATCGTAAAGTAAAGGGACCATACTAACCTCCTAAGGGTGAAGCAATAAACCAATGAGACGCATGCAAATTGATCAGTATCCTTGATGAGGCTTCCCAGATAGGGGCGAAGGACTGAGCACAGGGCTGGGAGTCAGGACTCTTGGGTTCTATTTCCAGCTGTGGGGGGTGTGATCTAGAGTTTAGCGCAGGGGACTGGAAGTCAGGATGCCTAGGTTCCATGCAATGTGCAGACACCACCGTAAAATTTCCTTCCTTCTATTTAAAAAGAAGGAACGCTTAGTGCAAAGAGGGTTTGTTTTTGTAACTAAATAATTGAAGATGGTATTTATGGGCTAGTGCATTGGGAGCTTGGAGTCCAGACTCTTGGAGTCCATCTCTAGCTCTGGGAAGGGACTGCAGTTGAGTGGTTAGAGTGGTGGGGGCTGGGAGTCGGGACTCCTGGGTTCTTTCCTGCTCTGCCACTGATTTGCTGCAAGAGCTAGTCGCTTCTGTTTGCTGGTCTGTAAAATGGGCCATTGAGAGCTGACTGTATAGCTCCAAGTATTGGATACGCCTGAACAGGGTGGGTTGGACGTTGGTTATTGCTCAGGGCTGATCTATGCTGGAAACCTACGTTGGCATAGATGCGTCTCTCGGGTGTGAAAAATCCACACTCTTGAGAGAGACAGCTATGCAGTTGTAACCCCTGGAGTAAACACAGTGGTAGATTAATGGAAGAATTCTTACGTCCACCCAGCTACCACCCCTCATGGAGATGGATTAACAAGGGCGACAGGAGAACTGTTGCTGTAGCGAGTCTACGCTGAAGCACGACAGCAGTGCTGCTGTAGCATTTTAGGTGTAGTCTTGGTCTCCAGTGTCATGTGCCTGTCTAGCTGTTGGCTAGGAGGTCTCTGCACAAGCAGATTCAGCCTGAAGCTCTTGGCTCGTTGCAAGTGGTTTCAATAACCGAACATTTTAAGGCATTTAGAACACAAAACAACTTGCTTGGTTGTCCCCTTTGTTCTCTAGTACTGGCTGGTTATAGACACCTGCCCCACTCTGTGATTTCTACCTCCCTCTACTCCGACCTTGATTTTTTTTGAATCCACCCTTATTCCCCCTCCTTTTGACAGATTGATTCCGATCTTGGTGAATGGAATGAAATACTCTGAAATCGATATCATATTGCTAAAGGTACGTGTCTGTCGATGCAAAGAGAGAGGGGAGGGTGTGCTTGGGCCCGCCAGGATGCCTGTGTTCCTATCCCAGCTCTGACACTGACTCCTCCTGTGGCCTCAGCCATGTCCCTTCCTTTCTCTTTGCCTTAGTCCTTCCTGGTTGTAAAATGGGATTAATGCTTGCTAAATACAATCGCTGAAACATGCTGTGTGTGAAATTCTCTTCTCAAATCATCCCTTCAAAGGGCAGGGAGCTGTATCTGCCTCCAAGTTACCTAGATCATTGTTCGCAAATCAAGAGAATCCCTCTCTGTTTTAATGAGCTGCGTACCAGCCGTATTGATTTATTAGGGCAATTGTGTTTGCAGTGCAGCAAAGCATTCAGAGCTCTGTGGGGCAGGGACTGTCATCTTGGTCTGTTTGTACAGCACCCAGTGCAATAGGATCCTGGCCCATGACTGGGGCTCTTAGGTGATACCATAATATATAGAATATTAGCACCCAAGTCTTTGTTACTGGACGCCGTGGCCATAGGGTAGCCTGAGTGAAGCTAGTTGCCAGGTCTCAGTCCCGTCCTGGGACCCACACACCATTGGCACTAGTTAGCCCCCTCTTGTGGCATGGTCAGGAGGGGGCCAGGCTGAGATCCAACTACTGAGGCACAGTGAGGTGGGTGTTAGGAGTGAAGCATGGCTTGCTGTACCCTGGGCAGTGTGTCAGTCTCCAGGACCATTATGTCCAGGGCTGTGTTACATACGCTTATTGAAAGGGTAGCCTTGGAGCTGTCTGTGGATTGCTGGCAGTGAAGTTCCCTGTTCCATGGGATCCTTCCTAGAGGGAGGATGGGCTGGCAGGTAAGGTGTTGCACTGAGACGAGCTTCAATTTTTGGCTCTGCCACATACTCCCTGTTGTGACCTTGAGCATGTCACTTAATCGTTGTGCACCTCAGTTTCCCCATCTGTGCAGTGGGAATAATACTTTGTTGCATGTGAAAGCTATTTGGGGCAGGCACTGTCTTCAAAATGAGGCCTTGATCCTGGGGCGCTGCCGTAATGCACCTGATAAGGAAGAGGACTTTTAGCAATATTGTAGGTCATAGGTTAGTGAGAGGTACCAGTTCATGACCTCCTGGAAGTGATGTATAATTTCCAACCTGATGACAATGATGGTTGTTGTATTCATACTGTCTGATCCAAGGAGGCGTGACCGGCAGCTGCTGTGAAAGGGGATCTAAAACAGGAGCATGTTAGGTACAGGCGTGGCCTTAGCTGGGGCTGGGTGTCCTGTCCTGCTGTGAGATCTCGGCAAAACTGTGCCTGCAAGAGCCCAGAGACTTGATCCTTCAGCCCCTCATTTCTAGTGGAGGGTAGCACGGGAAACTGGGACTCGGGAGAGCTGGAATCAATTCTCATTTCCGCCACTGGTGACCTTGGGCAAGTCCCCCGCCCCCCGTTCTGTGCCTCAGTTTCCCCCGTGTAAAATGGGGATAATGATACTGTCCTCCCTTGTAAAATGCTTTCCTGGTTGGGTGCCATGCCTTCGCTGTGGAGAGAGGGGGTTTGACACACGCTCAGTGTGCAGAGCAGATGCATGAGGGCTTGAGCAGCGTGTTTCGAAGCCATGGCGGTGAATTTCAAAGGCACAGAGGGCAGGTGAGCACCCAGAATTTCCCCAAAGCACTTCAGGAATACTGCCGCGCAAGCAGTGCAGTGGGGGTATGTGAATTCCCAGGTGCTGAATCTTAGGGTGCAGCTATACTGCAGCAGGACATGGCATTTCCAGCTCTGGGAGATGCACCCACACTTGCTCCGATCAAACGAGCTTGCTAAAAACAGCCGTGTAGTCATGATGGGCTAGCTGGTTGAGTATGTACCCGGGGTCTCAGACAGAATCGTGCTCAGGATGCTTAACCTGAACCGCTGTGACTGTGCTGCTATTTTAAGTGCTTTAGCCCGATCAGAGCTAGCACAGGTACGTCTCTCCGGGCTGGAAATTATAGCTCCAGCTGAGGTGTAGCCAGACTCCCAGACGCCTGTTGGGGTCCGACTGTGGTTCCCCTTTAAAAGGAAGGGCAGAGGGTTGCTAGCAGCTGCTCTCCGGAGTGCCCCACACTGAGAACTGTCTTACGGCTGTCAGTCGTACCTGAACCACTTTCTGTCGCCCCAGGGTGATGTGGAAGAGGACGAGGCCATCCCAGACAGCGAGCAGGACATCAAGCCCCGCTTCCACAAGTCACGCACCGTCACCCTGCAGCACGAGGAGGACCGGACGCAGGATGATGAGGATGGGGAGGATGAGGACGATGACGATGACACGCTGTCGGACTGGAACCTGAGTATGTTGGGGAGGGGCTGGGCTTGCGCCCAGGTCCGGTTTGGGCAGAGCATTGTCGATGTAACTTTAGGGGATGGTCGGGCAACACCATAGCAAGGCATTGGCTATAGTGCAGCAGAGTCCTCACTCTGGCCAGAAAAACCGGGTGTCCTAAGTGCTGCCTGCTGGAGACAGTCTGGATTGTGTGTGCAGCACCTGGCGCAGCAGGGCCCTGAGCTGGGGTCGGGGCCTCTTGGCTCTGCCATAGTATAAATAATGAACTTGTATCTGTCCCCACAGGGAAGTGTTCGGCTGCAGCCCTGGATGTCCTGGCCAACGTGTTCAGAGACGAGCTCCTCCCACACCTCCTCCCACTGCTCAAGGGGCTGCTCTTCCACCCCGAGTGGGTCATCAAAGAGTCTGGGATTCTAGTCCTGGGGGCCATTGCTGAAGGCAAGTGCCGTGCGTGGGAGCTGTGGTGATGGATCACATCCACCAAGCAACCTGTAGGGGCCAGTCGATGCTTGGTGGTTGGGAGGCAACATAACCGATCTAGTGTGCAGTGCTGTACAGGGTGGGGAGGGGGAGAATACTCACTGGGTGGTCGTCTCTCAGCTGTTCCTTGTCCTGTAGCCTTATTGTACAACAACAGGAACTGCCAGACTGGATCCGGCCTAAGGCCCATCTAGCCTGGTATCCTTTCTTTGACTGACCAGACCACATGCCTCAGAGAAAGGCAAAGGAGCCCTGCAGGAGCAGATGTGGGGTAATCTGCCCCCATGGAGGTCTCATGACCCCTAATTGTCAGATGAGCTTAAACCACAAAGCATGAGGCTTTATGTCCCTCCAATGCTTTGTTAGCACTAACTGCTCTGCCTCTGGCTATCCTTGTTATCCATATAAACATCCAGCCCCTCTTTGAACCTTGCTAGGTTCTTGGCTTCAGTGGCATCCTGTGGCAATGAGTTCCAGAGGTTTCTGGGGCTTGTAACTGAACCCTGGCCTGCAATCCTCTGTGCCCAGGTCCACTGGCACTGGTATTTCCTGCCACCTGACTCGGGTGTTCTGGGACTGAGGAACATGTGTCACATGATAGCCTTTTTCTTTTTAAAATAAGTCAAGGAGGGTTGTGTCCCAGAAGCTGATCCTCCCCAGAGATCCCACAATGCTTGCTAAGGGACGGGGATCAGGGTTAGTTAGTGTCCTTGCTCTGCCTGCTGTAGTTAGGCCCAGCAGTACCTAGGAGCATCACTAGAGAGAGCCATGGCTGAACAGTCTAATAGTGGCTAGAGGGGCATACATTTCTGCCTCCTCTTCTGGGCTATGAGCATTCCTCTCTTATCAGGCTGCATGCAGGGCATGGTGCCCTACCTTCCCGAGCTCATCCCGCACCTGATCCAGTGCCTCTCGGACAAGAAGGCCCTAGTGCGCTCCATCGCCTGCTGGACCCTCAGCCGCTACGCCCACTGGGTGGTGAGCCAGCCCCCCGACATGCACCTCAAGCCGCTGATGACGGAGCTGCTCAAACGCATCCTCGACAGCAACAAGAGGGTACAGGAGGCAGCCTGCAGGTACCCAGGAGCGTGGGGCGGTGTTGGGGCGTGGGAATTGAATCAGTGGCAGACCAGTGCCGAGAGGTCTCCCCATGCTAAAGACAGTCCTGTGATCAGATTTCCCCTTCCACAGCTGCAGTCCCCCAGCTTCTTTAATCCTGAATCGTGCCCCGGAATGTCGGTAAAGGTTGCCGGTGGCCACACAAGCCACTGTTCTTAACCAGCATCTGTAGTCACCCTGGCTACGATCTGGGGCTAGCATCGGCTTCCCAATACCAGCCACTGGAGCCTGTATTTCCGCTACAGCAGATGAACTGAGGAGAGCAGTAACTCTCTCTCATTGAACCATCATCTCCAACATCCACGGTCTGCCTGGACTGGTCCTGGATGTGGGGCCTGGCTTGAGGCCTGGTCGCTGCTCAAGCTGGATCTTCCCCATCTCCCGCAATGCTTTTCTCTGGACATGATGAGGAACTTGAAGTTTGATCTTAACCATGACTGACTGTGTGTTCATACTGTCTGATCCAGAGAATTACCGTGGGGTGGGGAGATGGCCCAGTGCTTCTGGTCAAAGCCAGCAGTTGGGGTGGTTATCGTGGGGTGTGGGGAGCCAGCTCATGGTGGCTCGAATGAGCTGCTTCGTGGGTTGTTTTATCACAAGAAGTGGGTTTCATCTGCTTTCTAAGTTGGACTTACCTGGCTGCCCTCTGCTGAGTTTGTCGCTGGCTTCATGTCGCTTCCTGGGACCCATCAAGTTCTCTTTGTTTGGGTTAATGCTGCTTTGTTTTTTTTTCTCCCCATCCCAGCGCCTTTGCAACGCTGGAGGAGGAGGCTTGCACGGAGCTGGTCCCTTACCTCAGCTTCATCCTGGACACCCTGGTGTTTGCCTTCGGGAAATACCAGCACAAGAACCTACTAATCCTGTATGATGCAATTGGCACCCTCGCCGATTCTGTGGGGCATCACCTAAACCAGCCGGTACGTGCCGCCTACACCCTCCATCTGACTGATTGCCGGGGGTACCGGTACTAACATTCACACACCAACGCTTCGTTGCCCCCTCCTTTCCCGCGCACAGCGTGACAGTAATAAAGCGGCTTGGATGCTTTCTCCGATGTCTGCTGATCCCTCCATTCCTTGTCCTTACAAACCTGCTGCTGCCGAGGGGATAGCAATTGACGTGGGTGGAGTGAGTACCAGTAGCTGCACAGTGCAGCACATCCTTGCCAGTAACCACTGCAGCTGCATTACCAAATTCCCTTGGTGCCTTCTCCATGCCGCTCCGCACCCAGGAACGATGATGAAGGAAGGAAATACAAGACATTCGAATCCTGAAGCAATGTGTGGAATGTTTTCTTTTTCTGAGAGTTCTGGGCTGAGCTTAGATTGCTGGAGAGGGACGGTGCAGTGGTTAGCATGCTAGCCTGGGGCATGGGGACCTGGGTTCAGTTCCTAATTCCGCCACAGACTCCCCATGAGACCTTGGGCAAGTCACTTAGTCTCTAGGTGCCTCAGTTCCCCAACTATAAAATGGGGACAAGAGCACAGCCCTACAGAGCAGCAGTGTACTTGGATCAGATGGTGATGCTGGGGTTGGGAGGAGTATATAAAAGTTCGCATGCTAGACCGTAGTGTAAAACCCACCCCATGATAACACTGGTCTCTTTTTCCTGCCCCCTGCCTGCAGGAGTATATACAGAAGCTGATGCCCCCTCTGATCCAGAAGTGGAATGAACTGAAGGATGAGGACAAGGATCTCTTCCCTCTGTTAGAAGTGAGTGACTGTGAGAAATGGGCAGGAGAAAGCATGCTGGGAGATATGGTTGTGTATCAGGGTCTCCCAACTTCAGCATTAGCTGATGCCTGAGTTGTACTGTGGTGGCTTAGACAGGGGAGGGAGAGAGGTGGGATCGGAAGGATAAAACCCTGTGATATGTGAATTGGAACAGAAGTGTGTGAGATTGGGATTAAAGGAGGGCTTGGGTCTGATGGACCCCTGTGAACGTCCTCTCTGAGGTGTTGCGTGTCTCTCGCCAGTGCTTATCGTCCGTAGCAACCGCTCTCCAGAGTGGCTTCCTTCCATACTGTGAACCCGTTTACCAGCGCTGTGTGACGCTGGTGCAGAAAACACTCGCGCAGGCCATGGTAAGTGCCGGACTCCTCGCGACAGATGTGGCAGGGAACTTGGGCTATTGTCCTTCGTTGTGCAGTAGTGCCTGGAAGCATCACGTGCAGGTGGGGCCCCATTGTTAAGAGCTGTTGGGACACCTACTAAGAGACGAGCCTGTCCCAAAGAGCGTGCGATTGAAATAGATAAGACAAAGGATGCATCCTTCTCCCCGATTTACAGATGGGACCCAGAGAGGGGGTGTGACGTGCTCTGCTGGGAATTGAACCTGGGTCTATTGAGTGCCACAGTGCCGTAGCCACAAGCACAGGCCCTCCCCTCCAGAGCACATAGGGCTCTGAGCTGGGGGTAGGGGGTTCCCTTTGGGAAAAGACTTTGCCTTTAACCCCTCTCCCGATCAGATGTACAATCAGCAACCGGACCAGTACGAGGCTCCCGACAAAGACTTCATGATCGTGGCCCTGGATCTGCTGAGCGGCTTGGCAGAGGGCTTAGGATGCCATGTGGAGCAGCTGGTGGCCAGAAGCAACATCATGACGCTGCTCTTCCAGTGCATGCAGGTGAGCTGGCTCTGGACCCTGGCTTAACAGCTGTGTCCCTGGGGCTATTGACTCGCTCCCAGTCTAACCCTTCACTGTTGCTCCATGCAGGACACCATGCCGGAGGTTCGGCAGAGCTCCTTCGCCCTCTTGGGAGATCTCACCAAAGCCTGCTTCATGCACGTCAAGCCCTGTATCGGTAGGTCCCTGTGCCAAGCCCTCACTTTGCTACCATTGTCACAGGGGCCCTCTGCTTCTGGAAGTGATGGAGAAGTTCAAAGAGCAGAGCTCTTGCTATGACTGTCCCAGTATTCATACTGTCTGATCCAGAGGAAATGGCAGAGAGGGACAGGCTGGCCTTGTGATTGTGGAGCAGGGCTGGGACATGGGAGACGCTGGGTTCAATCGCAGCTCTGCCACACGTTCCCTGCATGACTTCGGGCAAGTCATTAAATACTTTACGGGCCTCAGTTTTCCCGTCTGTAAAATGGAGGTGATGATGCTTTCCTTTGTCCAGCCTGCGAGCTCTTGGGGGCAGGGACTGTCTCGCTCTGTGTTTGGACAGCTCCTGGCACCATGAGGCCCCAACCTCAGGTAGGTGCTCCAGCCAGTACCATGTGGAGGAAGAACTGGCTCTTCTGTAGGCCACTTCAGACAGTGCTGGTCCCGAGAAGAGCCAGAGACTCTAGGAAGCAAACCAAGGGCTTTGCTGCTGCTATTGACTTTACCTAGAAAGTGCCCAGATACTACGATGATGGGTGGGGCAGAGGGGCGGTACAACACCTTAGATGGTATGTGCCCCACCTGCAACCTCTCCAGCATTAACCTCATGTCCTTCCTCTTCCTCTCTGCTCAGCTGAGTTCATGCCTATCCTGGGCACCAACCTGAACCCGGAGTTTATCTCTGTGTGCAATAACGCTACCTGGGCCATCGGGGAGATCTGCATGCAGATGGGTAAGCGTGCCAAGAGTCAGGCTGGCCCTGGCGTCTGCTGCTCGCTCACTCCCACACCAGTGCTGTTGGGGACGACCACATTGCGTCCTTCCCTGCCAAGGAGAGGGTAGTGCACCAGCACACTTTCTCAGGGGAGGGGTGGTGATCTCCCGGAGCTGTCTAGTGTGTCGGAATTCGCACCGGCAGGTGTTGGGGCTGGGTGGATTGCACTGATCTTGTTGAGCAGGGTGCATGGGTGGGAGCTGCATCCCGGCTTTCTTTCGATACAGGAACCCTGGCGTTTGGTGCTAGATTGGTCCCCGCACCACAGTGAGGTAGAGATCCCACCTCATGCAATGGCTCTGGCATTGTGTGTACAGCATGGGGAGGGGGGCTGGGAGTCAGGACTCCTAGATTCTAGTCCTAGTCTAGTCTGCCACTCACTGATCTTGGACATTTCCTTATCCATGCCTCAGTTTCCCCATCTGCAGTGGCGCTAATCCTGATCTGCCTCTCAGAGGGGCTGTGAATGAATATTCATTCACTGAGATCCGTCCTAAGAACGGCTGGTCTAGGGGGAAGCTTAATGAGCCAAGTCAAAGATGGAGCTGACAGCACTCTCCTTCCTGGCAGGGGCGGAAATGCAGCCATATGTCCAGATGGTCCTGAACAACCTAGTGGAGATTATTAACCGGCCAAACACTCCCAAAACACTGCTGGAGAACACAGGTGAGTTGGGGACCCCCAGCATGTCACCCCCAACCTCTGGTTCTGTGCATGTAGGAGGGACTGCAGTGATTGGAGTGAATCCTGCTATTTTATCCCACTCCCAAGGGTGAAACTGGCTTTGACGCCAGTGGGAACAAGGTCTGGCCCGGGAGACCCCAATTTGCCATCGGCCTGAAATGTGTCTAAATGGGAGTCAGTAGGGGGGATGGAAGAGCTGCTTTCCCTGCTGCCGCCCTTAAATGGGGGTGTAGGGCTGCTGGCTTGTCCACCAGCCCAGAATCACGCCCAAGCACCTATTTTTAAAGGGGCTCTGCCCTGGAACAGCTGGTCCCTGGACCTTTAAGGGGTAGACCATCCTTCTACAGGTGGTTTCCCTGCGGTAGGGACCTTGTGCCTGATGAAAGAAGCCAGTCAACAGCCAAAATCAACACCGTACAGTCCTGAGAGCAACAGGGCAAGCTTCCCTTTCATGCCTCTGAGCATTGACTCCACCCTGACGGGCATCCACTGACCAAGATGGGAGTTGGGTCTTTGGTCCATCCAGTCTTGTGTTATGCAGCTGAGGTTGGCAGGAAAAAAGGTCAGCGACTTGTGGGATCATGCAAAGTAGATGCTTTTCCCATGAGGAAATGGACCAATGCTACCAAACGGCCTATCAGCTTGCTGTTGATCTTGGCCGGCCCTGACCTGGCCACTCGAGAGGGGAAAGGCGTTTTTCTCCCAGTCCCCTAGTTGCTTCTCTTGCCGTGTGCCGCGTCCTCAGGACATACTCGAATCCCTGACTCGCTGCTCAGATCCGTGATGGGATTGTGTCTCTTCCAGCCATCACCATCGGACGCCTGGGTTATGTTTGCCCTCAAGAAGTCGCGCCGATGCTACAGCAGTTTATCAGACCCTGGTTAGTGAAATCGCAGTCGGAGAGGGGGAAATAAAGCGTTTGGTGCAGAACAGGTGTTTGGCTGAAGGGTTCGGGGCTGCTCCCTTGGGGGGAGGTCTGTTCCAGGTGATAGTGACGGGCAAATGCAGCACGGCCTGATGGACAACTTGGCAAAAAGCTTCCAGTGATCCAGGCTCTTCTGCCTAGCTCTTTGCACCAGTGCATTCTGGGATCCTAAAGCCCTAAGCCCATACTTCCCAGTGCAGTTGTGGGAGCAGGGTTTTTTGGGTAACTTCCAAATGAGACCCTGCCTGTGAGAGGGAGCTGGGTGAAATGGGGCAGCATTCATGCCTGTCTATGCTTGAAATGGGGATTCAACGGGACCTGCATTAAAGACCCTGCTCTGCCACTGACTTCCTCTGACCTTAGACAAGTCACCCAGTGTCCTTGCCTCAGGTTCCCCATCTGGATAATGGCACTGCCCTGTCTGTTGTGAGGATAAGCATGAGGAGGATTGGGAGGTTCTCAGATACTACAGCAACCGGGGCCATGAAACTACCTGAAATAGCATTTGACATGTCCAGACCTGGGCCTGCTCTGTGTGGATGTGACACTTACCTGCTATTGCTGAAGGCTGCGTATTGCATGACTGTCTCTTTGTGTGACTGGAGCTTCATCCTCCATCTTCTCTGAGGGTGGGGGATTTGCCAGGCTTTAGAAATAATTTCAGCCTGCCCCCCATCTCCTCCCTATGGTGCTCTTTCTGAGTCTCAGGATCGACTGCTCCTTGCACGCCACAGTTTCTCAAAAGGGAATGGCAAGCAGTTTGGTGAAACTTGATGTGTGATCCCACACCAGGGAGAGGTTCTAACTGAACTAGCACGTATTTGAGCAAGCTTCTGTCCTGGGGGGACCTCCACAACAGACTCCCCCATTTCTCTGGCCGAGTGGCTGACTAAACCAGTCCCCTGAGGGAAGGGAATACAACCCGGGGCTTGTTTCCATAAACAAAGGCGGGGAACAGTAGCAGCAGAGTCCTCCCCCGGGGAGCCTGCAGCTCCAATTTTCTCTGGAGATAAGCTTGCCTGCCTCATCTGCAGTGCGGCACTGGTTACCTTTTAATAGAGACTCTTTGCTTCTCATGACAGGTTTCAGAGTAGAAGCCGTGTTAGTCTGTATTCGCAAAAAGAAAAGGAGGACTTGTGGTACCTTAGAGTCTAACACATTTATTTGAGCATAAGCTTTCGTGAGCTACAGCTCACAGCTCACGAAAGCTTATGCTCAAATAAATGTGTTAGTCTCTAAGGTGACACACATCCTCCTTTTCGTTTTGCTTCTTATCTCCACCTACCCCCGGTTGGGATCTTACAGAAGTTTTTTGCGGGGGAGTTGGACTCCAGCTAGCTCAGTGTTCTGTTTAAAAATAACCCCCCAACTTCCCCAGGTGGATTTTCAATCTCAACGCTGCCGTGTTCTGACAAGGTTGCCAGTGCTCAGTGTAACTGCATGAACGGTAGCTCAGACCGAGCCCCAGCAGGCGAGTGAGGCCAAGTATAGCACAGAGCCGGCTTCCAGGGAAACAAGGCCCTGAGTTATCACAGTATCTGAAACCTCGGATGAGTTACTGAGAGGGGAAGGAGGCAGGATGGGCCAATGGAGAGGTACTGGACTGGGCGTTTGGGTTCTAATTCCAACGCTGCTATTGAGTCTGGGGAGATCCATTTGTCAAGCATCTAGGGACTGAAGGATGAGCAGCTAATATTGGCATGGGGGTGTCTCTGCAGGAATGCCAGGGATCCCCAGGTGCTAATTCTACTAGTACTTGGGAGTAATTTAGCTCTGGTTTTTTGGGCTCCACTGCCACGGGCTCATCTACCTAGCTGTGGTTGCACCAGTGCACTGGCATTGCTGGATGTGCAGCTGTTCAGCCTAATCGGCCCCCTCCCTGTTCTCTGCCCAGCCCCTCTGGCACTGATTGTGGGGTGTGCTCTGCCTTCCAGGTGTACATCTCTACGGAACATCCGTGATAACGAAGAGAAGGACTCTGCCTTCCGCGGCATCTGCATGATGATTGGGGTGAATCCCGGCGGAGTCGTGCAGGTAACAGCGCTTCAACCATTCTCTAGGGCCACGTGACTGCTGGAGTAGCTGGCTGGACCTCCCTCCACACAGCACCCTCCTACCCAGCTGCAAAGGGAATCCCCACAGCCACAGAACTGTGTAACCCTGCACTGACTCCAGGAGTGGGTGCCTGACACGGAGTCATCCACCCTGCTCCCCGTAGCACAGTGCTGCACTGGGGTATCAGGGTCCGTACTGATTCCAAGGGGAGAGTTCCCCCCGCTGAGTCTCTGACCCTGCAGCCTAGTGTCCTGTAGAACCACACGGGGTAGCACCGACCAAAGGAAGTGCCCCCTCCCAAGTCACTCACGCTCTCCCTGAAGCAACCTGAGATTTGCCTTGGTAAGCCCTGACCTGCTTTGCTCCTGATATCGAACAGGTCCCCACGGCAGTGTCGCTTCACACTATAGACCCAGCTCTTTAATCTAGCAGGAAAAAGACATAACGAGCCAATGGCTGGAAGCTGAAAGTAGAAAAACTCAGACTAGAAATAGGGGTGATTTTTTTTTTTTTTTTAATAGTAGGGTAATTAACCACTAGAGCAACTTACCTAGAGGCATGGTGGATTTTCCATCATTCACAGCCTTTAAGTCAAGGCTGGTATCCGAGTGGAATTAGTGCTGCTGTCGTTAAGGGTGAGCAGCACTTTAAAAAGAGAGCTTTCCTGGAAAGACTTGCTGTAGCTCATCCAAAAGCGCTGGGCTTACTATGGGAATTGCTGGGGAAGGTTCCCTGGCCTCTGTTCTGCAGGAAATCAGACTGGATCTAAAGGTCCCGTCTGGCCTTAAAATGGGACTCTTCATTCACGCTGTGCTGGGGTTTGTGTCTGCTCTTTCCCAAGCACCTTTATCCTGTTCCAGGACTTTATTTTCTTCTGTGATGCTGTTGCTTCGTGGGTGAGCCCAAAGGATGATCTGAGGGACATGTTTTATAAGGTAAGTAACGTGTCCTAAGGAGGAGGGCAAGAGATGCCTCACATAGCTGAGCCCTCAGTTCAGTTATGGATCTTTGCAGACTAATATTGTGGCGAGAGGGGGGTCCCTCTTTCTGAACTTTCAACTGACAAGGGGCTTCCTTGACATCGCAAGCAGGTGAAGTGATGGGCCTGATCTCTAGCTCCATTTATTCACTGACGGAGAGGGTGCGCTGTCCAATGGCTAGAGCTAGGGAGGTCAGGACACCTGGGTTCTTTTCATGGCTTTGGGTGGATATGGGGTCTTTCCAGCTCTGCCACTTCAGCTGTCTATGCCTCCACTTCCTTATCTATAAACCGGGGAGCCCAGCTCCTGTAGGGTGGTGGTGAGGGTTCATGTGTATATAGTGCTCAGAGGCCTCCATCTGGAGTGCGACACTGTCATCGTGTCTTGGTTGTGTAGGGGATAAGCATTACTAAGCACTCCAGCAGCTTCAGTGCCTTATTGAGCAGTTCAGCTGCAGCTGCCATCGGGTGGAGCTTGGAACCACCAGCGTTGGCTGGATTTGTTGTTTGGCCTCAACAGAGGGCCCCCAGCATGAATCCCCGCCGCTTTGGGTTAGTGTATGCTGATTGCAGCGTTTGGCCCGTCTGCAGCGTCGAAGTGGTAGAGTCCACTTCTTCCCTCTGTAGCGCACAGAGAGCGGGTGGAGCTGTTCATCTTCCTCTAACTCCGTTCTGCTGACCCAGGAGTCTTGCAGTAACAGGGAGGGCTGTAGGCTTAGCCATGCGCCTGTATTTCCACCTCCCCTGCCCACACACAAGCTTGTGTAGTCTCATCTCGCTGCTCTTCGTCCTCAGATTCTTCATGGCTTCAAAGACCAAGTTGGTGAGGAGAACTGGCAGCAGTTCTCGGAGCAGTTCCCTCCTCTGCTGAAGGAGAGGCTAGCTGCATTCTATGGGGTCTAGGCAACACAGAGAAACCGAACTAGGTGAGTTTGGACGCAGGGGACCGTGGCTGGTTCTGATGGATCAGCGAGTGTGGTGGTGATGGGTGTAGACTTTTTTAGCTCCCGTTCTCATGGGGCTAAAACCACTCATTGCCCCTCCCCACTGCTTCACTCCTCTGGCAAATAGGTTTCAAGCGTTAACATGATAAGAAGTTGATGGAGAGATTAAGTGGGAAGGCAGGGTGGTGAAGGGTTTGGAGCACAGGGCTGGGAGCTGGCAGTCTCCTGGATCTGTCACTGACTCACTGTGACCTTGGAAAAGTCACTTCCTCTCTACCTCAGTTTCTCCATCTGTAGTGGAAGTGTGATGTCTCCCTTGTTGGGGCTGAGGGTGGAACTTACGGTGATTTATGACCCTGCATTAAGATCCTCGAGCAAAATGTCAGTTTCTAATGGCAAGAAGAGCAGAACTGAGGAAAAGCAGAGCAAATGTTTAGTGTCTGGGAAGTGTGGAGAGGCAGTGTTGTCTGAGGGTTAGAGTGGCAGAATGGGATTCAGGACTCCTCCTTCAAGTTTCCACTCTGTAAAACGAGGATGATTGCTCAGTCTTCCTCTCAGAGGTGCTGAGGTTTCTGAGCAAAAGAGGTGTGAAGTGTGAAAAAAATCATACGCCCTGAGGCAGCACACTCGGGAAGACTTACCAGCCCAGACGCTTGATCTATTTGCCCACCCTTAACATGAGGACAAAGAGACGAAGGTCAATTTAAACACAGATTTAGGCTTTAGGCACTTAAATAAAAATGGCCTGATCCTTGTGGACCTTTAGCTTCCATTGAAGCTGGGGATTTCTGGGTGCTGAGAATCGGGTCTCTCATTTATAATGCACCCAAGCTTTAAAACTTTGGCTTAAATATTTCTCTTCTCCCCCCATAACCCCCCCCCAAAAAAAACCCCCAAACCCTCTTACCTGGAACAAAGAGTTTTGACTTGTAAAGTTAGCAGATGGACAGTTTGCAAAGCTGATTTGATGCCCCAAAGTGGGGGAATATGAAGTCAGCCTGATTGGCCATTTGTGTTTTGCCTTCGAAACAGCAGGGTTTATCAAATCTCATCTGCCTTAATTTTGGTGGAGGACTCCTTGGCTGTCTAGGTTGTGGCTTATGAGCTCTGTCTGCCCACCCACTGAGGTGTTGGATTTTTAACCAAGAGCTCGTCTCCCAACGGTTTGTTGGACATTTGAGTTATGACAAGTTTCAGCCAATCTGGATACAAATCTCTTCCTCCTCCACATCACATGTGCTGCTATAATCTGCTAGTTTTTCCCATTGCCAGAGTCTTCCAGGAAAAGCAGGGGAGATGAGACTTGTGGCTAATAATGACTGCAGCTATTCTGAGTCCCTTTCAGAGGGTTTCATTTAACTCATGTGTACCTCGACTAACTGGTGCTCTCTCTCTTGTCTCTCCTCTAGGTTCCTGTATGTGCTGGGAGGGTTACTGGGAACTCGTCCACAGGTGTTGCAGAGCCCTGTTAATGGGGGGTTAGGGAGGAAGGGAGGAGCATTGTGGGACATAAAATGACTTCCCTCCCATCTCCTGAAATTTTGAAGTGGGGGGACCTCCGAGATCAATTCAAACAAGCAACCAGGGAATCTCAGTGATTGGGAAAAGGGGCTCTTTCCTCTTTTTTTTTCAGAGGTCCTCTCTGGTAGATGGGGATGGGGTGGGGGTTGGCCGTGGGCCGAAATAGGGGAGCGATCTTAAACTGCAACACTTCCTGAGAAAGGGATCTAACTAGGGCCATAATAGAAAAGGACTAGCTTATTATAATAATAATTAATAATTTAAAAAAAAACATTTAAAGGCTAGGTTTTAAAAACAAAGATATGAATACAACGCTAAAATTGGATAAAAAGTTCTAATGGTTAAAAATCGAGCTGTCAAGAACGGAAGGGTTAAACTATAATAAAACCAAGGTTATACTACTGTATAAATATTACCAGTCACCGGTGTTTGAGATCAGCTTTTCCTCACCTCTTCAAGACTGCATGGTGACCGAAGTAGACTAGCAATCCTGTGAGTAGCCCATAATTACGTGTAATCGTTTTTCATCTAGAAACTTAAAACAGCAAGAAAAACCTTTTCTGAAATAGTTCCATGGCGTTGTTTACTGGACGCGATACACAAAAAACCCCAACCCGTAAGGACCTCCTGAGCTGAGATCCAGTCGATTTCTATTGTGAAGGGGGCCCTTGTAACAAATACTGTCGGAGAAGCATGTGTTTTATATAAAAAAAGAAAAGAAAAAATCAACATGCACAGTGCAGTGAATTCTCTTAACCTGTCCTTCAGCTACAGACAGAGGGAGGTGAAAGTGACTAGGGTGAAATTGTAAGTGATGCGGTTGTATCATGCATAGGCTAGACATCCAGTCTTCACCTGGTTTATGGAGCACCTGATCAGGGAGACATGTACTGCACTCAGTCCCAAGTAACATAATTCGTTACGGTTAATTACGCTTTCTGTCTTAATGGAGTTTCTGCCACTTCCGTTTACAAAATAAAAGAGGGCAGTCAAGGTAGCAGAGCACAGAGGGGATGGGAGGGTAGCTTTGTGTAGGCAACAGTCAAATTTCTTTTTAAGACAAGTCCATAAATTCTGCTACATGCTCAGTTGGAGTCTTGACAAAAGACTCCCATGAATTTTAGTCCCCGGTTTATTTAAAAAACAAAAAAACCCAAAAATCTGGGTTTGGTTATGCTGAAAGCTTTTGACTTGGTGTAACCACAACTTTTTAACTGTAAATGAGGTAATGTGCTGTGAAAGCATCATTTGACAGCCTGGGTGGTTTTTGACTTGCCACTAGTCAGAAGGCAGCTGTATGAGGAGGAAAGAAGGGGGAAGGTTTAATCCTTTGAAGTGCAAGAATAACTGAGTGGGCAGGGGGTGCGGCCAGTTGTCGGGAAGTGTTTGAGTCTGCTTGATCTGTCTGTAATCAACTGAGCTATGGGATGAAGAGAAATCATTTCCTGAAGTGACACTCATCAAGGGAAATTCCAGTTCGCCTGAGAGGAGAGCGCTGCTGGGACACTGATTTTCTCCGAGTGCAGGTTGGGGAGAACTCCTCACCAACTCCTTCCTGGATTTCTGTTTTCTGACTCCTTCTTTTTTTTTTTTTTTTTTTAAACAAACCAAAACAAAAAACTGAAAGTCATTCAGGTGACAGCAGGATGAACCTGTGGTTGAACTGTGGAAAGTCTGACCCTTCTCGAGGCTGCAGCCGCAACTGTTGCAAAAGTACCTTGCAGTGAGGAACCCACCATCTCCTTTTGGGTGGTAATGTCATGCAGGGTGGGGGGAACCAATTTACTAAAGCAGCAGTTGGTCACTGTAGGATCAGTCATGCTGCACCTGTGTCTATTGAAAGCATTTGTTTGTGGGATCACTCAGTAACTTAAGCTTCACTGATCCTTTCCCTTCATCCTCGCTGGTTATTTTTCAGCACTTCCTTTCCCTCCTTTTTCTATACTTTTTTTTTTTTTAAAGCTTTCTTTTAATGCCCTCCAAGTTCTTGCACTGGAGTTCACTGGGTAAATATCCCAATAGGCCTTCCATCACAAAATTTTGAGCATGGCACCCTGGCTGGCTTAGTGTCTACTGTTGCTTTTACTGTAGCCCCTAGTTGTCTCTCCTGCTGAAGATCTGAGTAGTGGGGAGAGACTCAAGCAGCATTCAGCCCTAAGTGCATATCTACCTTAGAGGAAGGAAGGGATGGGGAACTAAATAGATGCATTCCTTCAATTCAGCCTCCTTTTTTTATTTTTATTTTTTATTTGTATAAGACTTGAGCAGGTCTCTGGGAAACTATCAGATGTTTTTCTCTCTTTTGCATTTTGATGCTTTATTTTTAAGCATTCCCTTTCCCTCCATTCCTCCTCCAGAGAGGGATGAAACATGGATTTCCATTAGAGCAGGGTTCTGGTGTGATCTTTTTAAATGCATGAACAAGAACTATAGTGCTAAGTAAAGTGGCATCCCAGCTTGATGTATATTAAACACTTAACACAATTTTTTTTTTAAAAGTTCCCAAAGCGTAGGAAGATGAAAGAAGGCTGTGAACTCTTTCTCAAACAGTGAAGTTTAAGCTACTTGACCTGACTGCCTCTAGAAATGGATTTTTTTTTGTATAAGTGCTTCTAGTTTCTGCCTCCTGTTTGTTAGCCCTGGATTTGTATATTTGTAAATGTGCTGTACTGTTTCCTATGGTGACAGTGTACCTAGTGTTGAAGCCGCTGCTTGCACCTTGCTGAAATGAGATTTTTCTCATTTTATGTATAATTTTGTCAACTTAAAAAAAAAAAAAAAAAGGCAAATTTCATGTGACTCCAGTCTTCAGGTGTGTCTAAGATCAGTGTTTTTTCTTAAGTAAATATTGGGTTTGTAAACTTTGCCATTCTCTCCTCACCACTTTATTTGATCCCTGTGCTCCCTCAGTCCATCTCCAGAGCACAACTGAATCTGAGAGGAAGTATACTGACTTACAGGGTCTTGTATTATCTACCAGGAGTTGTGGTCTGCATTCCTCGCTGCCATGTTTCTTCATACTTCTCATAAGCCTGAAGGGGTGTCTAGATCTTGCTCTGCCACAAGCCTGAGAGTTGATATTGGGCATATCACTTCCCCTCCCTGGGCCTCAGTTTCCGTATCTGAAAAGTGGGAATAATACTTACCTCCTTTGTAAAGGTGTGTGAAGATTTACAGAACAAATGAAAAAATGAATTAGCATATGGGTGTGCTTAAACGGCACTGACCTGGGTTCATTAACTCCTATGATACGGGGCAAGCTACTTAAGTTCTGTGCTTCTATTTCCCCATCTCAAAAATGGAGCATGAGGATAACTTCTTAGACTGTGGTCACAAGTGCTTTGGGCAGCTGGCCTCATTGAGGGGCCTTCAGTGCTGTCTTGCTGCCTGGGCCTGCTTATGGATTTGCAAGAGGCAGCCAGGAGCCCAGCTCGCTGGTTACTGGGGGGTGAGTGGGGAGCGGGGCGGGGGCTCTACAGGTGGAGGTTTGGGGTAGGGTCTGGGACAGCGTCTGGCAGGGCAGACCCAGCCGTGGTCTGTCTCAGGGAGGAGCTGGGATGGGCAGCCCAGCTGGGGCCTGGCTCCTGCCAGGCTGCCCCTGGGGGGTCGGTGGCTGGGGGCGAAGGAAGGCGGTTGCCTGAGGCTGGGGAAGACACTGATGCTGTGATGTCATAAGAGGGTTATGTCATCCCTATGAGGTCACATGAATGCCTTGACGTCATGACACGGGGGCGGTCTTTGAACAACACCCTCCGGAGGACGACCTCGGTCTCCGGGGGTGGGGGGGGGCGGTCACGTGAGAAGGAGGGGCGGGAGTACGTCCGTTCTGTGACGTCATATTCCGACGCCGGAAGCCGCCCCCGGCCGTGAGGAGGGGAGCGGACGCGCCGGATCCGGAAGTGGAGAGGAAGAGGAGGCGGGGCTCCGCTGTCAGAGGCGAGCGGTTCGGCCCCCGCCGGGGTAAGAAGGGGGGCGGGGCAGAGAGAGGCTGGGCCCGGGGGAGGCGGCTTCGTCCGTTGCCCGGCCCCCGCCAGCCTGAGCCTCCTGCGCGCTCCCGGCCCCCGCTCCGAGCTCGGCCCCGGCTGCAGCCGGCCCCTGGGCGACACCCCCTGAGCCCGCCGGCCCCCAGGTCCCTGCGGGGGGCGGGGCGGGGCGACGCCCCTGAGCCCGCCGGCCCCCAGGTCCCTGCGGGGGGCGGGGCGGGGCGACGCCCCTGAGCCCGCCGGCCCCCAGGTCCCTGCGGGGGGGCGACACCCCCTGAGCCCGCCGGCCCCCGGTCCCTGCGGGGCGACACCCCCTGAGCCCGCCGGCCCCCGGTCCCTGCGGGGGGGGGGCGGGGCGACGGCCCCTGAGCCCGCCGGCCTCAGGTCCCTGGCTCCCTGCAGCAAATCTAGCCCAGCCAGCCTCCTGCGGGTGGCCTGCGCGCTCCCCCTCAGCGACACAGGCAGGGCAGTCACCTGGCTGTAGCATCCGAATGCCCTTAGGTTAGCGCCCAGAGGCAGAGGTAAACCATGGGCCAAGCCGGGCCCATCAGCCAAGCTGCTGTGGAATCCATCCCTGTCTGTCTCCTTGTCAGCCCCAAGTGAAAGCTTCTCTGGCTCCCCAGAGGCCAGCCCTTCTCCCTGACACCTGTCCACTTCGTTCTCCAGCTGGGGCCTCCACGTCCCTCCACGTGGGCTGCTCCACGTCCTGGGGGAAGGGGGATCTCCTCCTTCTTGGTTGCTAGGTGTGACTGTTTTAGCCTTTGGGGTTCCTGTTGTCTTTCCAGCTTCTCCATGGATACTGCTGTTTCAGCCAGTCCTTTAGTGACCCATTCATCCCACCCCAGACAGTTACATCACATCCTTCCCATCACATCCTGCCCCGAACAGCAGATAAGCCTTTCGTACCGCCCTGGGTAGCAAGGCAAATACATAGGGCAGCTGAGGTACACGTAGGAATCAAACAAATATTACAGAAAATTCCTACTTTGTCAGAGAGGGCATCTGAGAGAATGGGCTCAGACTCTCTGCAAATTCAGGCACTGTTGCTGTGTCGGTCACACTTGGGGCAACAATCCTGTCTCAGGGTTATGAGCTCAGGCTTTTTGCAGACTCTGGCAGTATTACAGTCAGGGCATGTGTTGAAGGTTTTCTTTGCAACCATAAGAGCTGAAGACTTTAATTAATTAATGATGAAAGCTGAGACTCTGGAGAATAATTGAGAAGTCTGTCAGTCCTCACTTCTCCTTTTCCCCCCCTATTTTGGGAAACACTGCAGAACAAGAGGATGGGAAGCTGAGGACATAGGGATGTGGGTCTGAGCTGGTACAGCAGGTGGATGCAATGGTGGGTCTAGAGGGACCATAGCAGAGAAGTGCAGAACAGGAACAAATAGCTGGAAATTCAAGCCAGACACATTCAAATGAGAAATTAGACACTGATTTTTAACAGGGAAGATGATTAACCTTTAGAACAGACTCTGTTCTGGAAGTGGTGGATTCTCCATCTCGTCTTGTCTTGTCTTCCAGTCTGGTTGTCTTTCTGAAAGATGCTTTAGCCAAACACAAGTTACTGGGGTCACTGAATGGCCTGTGATCTAGAGGAGATCAGGCCAGATGATCTAATGATCGCTTCGGGCCTTAAACTCCATCCCTGAGCGCATACAGCCGCCAGATGAGCTGGCAGAATGAAAGGGACTGGTGGACTGAACCTGTCCCTTGCTGTACTGGCTGCGTGGGGTAGAATGGCCAATGTTATGCTCTGCTCTGTGCTACATATGATATGCTGTACTGGTTACTATGCTGCGCTCACCACTCTCACTGTCCCTACTGCTTCTGCAGCCATGGACCTGGCACCAAACTCCGAGGACCCCCAAGGCTCCGACAATGACTCCGACACAGAGAACAAGGTTGATCCAGACATGCAGGCTCAGGAGTACATCGACCGCATCCTCAGCTCTGCTCAGCCCAGCCACAAGGCCCAGTGCCCACCTCCCGAGTCACTCTCTTTGGGGCCCAGGGCCCATGCATCGGAGCACAGGTCTCCCCTGGAGCTGAAGAAGTCTCCTGCAAGCGACGACGTGACCTCTGGGCTGTTAGCCCTCCCTCTGGAGCTGATCCTGGAGATCTGCTCTTACCTAGAAGCCAGGTTTGTTCTTGAGGTCTTGCCCTTGGTCTGTCGGACCCTCAGGGATATTGTGCAGGACCCAGTGACCTGGAGGATTCGCCTTCAGAAGAGGATCAGTGGGTGTTACCCGGTGGTGGAAGGTAGATCTCCATTGGACTTTCTTCATTGGAGGTGGGACTTGGAGGAGAGGCAAGGGTTGAGCACAAGACTGGGGGCCAGGACTCCTGGAATCTACTGTAGGACCAGACGCTATTTCATGGGCCTCAGAGAGGTCCCCCAGTTAACTTTACTATCTTGAGAGTTAGTTGGTGCTGGTTAGAGCTATGTGGGAGCAGGTAACGATAACTCCAGGGTCCTATCCCCAGCTGTTAAGGTAGGGGCTGGGAGTCAGGACTCCTGGGTTCTATCCCTGGCTCTGGAAGGGGGTCTAGTGGTTCCAGTGGAGGGGGGCACTAGGAATCAGGACACCAGACTTCTGTTCCCTGCTTTGCAGCTGACATCACTACGTGATCCTGGCCAAGTCCCCTCACTGCTTTGCCTTGGCTTCACCTCTGAAATGGCAGTAGCTCTCCCACCGCCCTTCCTTGGATCGAGGGATGGGAGGTGGTTTGGGATGCTCTGAGGCAGCAATGCTGTGGCTTAGTTTTGCTGCCCATCCATTCAAAGGGGCCGCATTGGATCCTCTAGAGGCGACATATCCCCGTCCTTGGGAAGAGAAGGGTTTACGGACTCTAAAGCAGTGGTTCTCAACCACGGGTACGCAGAGGTGTTCCAGGAGGTCCATCAACTCGGCTAGAGATTTGCCTAATTTTACAACATGTAACATAAAAACCACTAGCAAAATCAGTACACACTAAAATTTCATACAGACAATGACTTGTTTCTGCTGCTCTATAGACTATACACTGAAATGTAAGTACAAAATGGATTTATTTTATGATAAAAATGAGAAAGCAAGCCATTGTTCAGTAACAGTGTGGCTGTGACACTTTGGTATTTTTATGTCTGATTGTGTAAGCAAGTAGTTTTAAAGTGAGGTGAAGCTTTGGGTTACGCAAGACAAATCAGACTCCTGAAAGGGTTACAGTAGCCTGGAAAGGTTGAGAGCCATTGCCTTGAAGAAAGCGATTTTTTACACAGCCCCACCTCGACCTGGTGCAGGGGATGGGGAGTGGCTGTGGGATCAAAGCTCCCAGCAGTTTTGGAAGCCCCAGATTCCCTCCCCACCCAGGCTATGGGATGCCCAGAGTGGGACACTCCTCACCCCGATCTATGCGATCTCTTCCTTTCTACGCAGAGGAGGACTTTGACTGGCCAGTTGCCTGCATGGAGCTGGAGGAGCATCTCAGACACTGGGCCTGTGATGACAGGAGAACAGAGTACTTCTCCCTCACCGACGGCCACTTTGCTTCCATCGACTCCGTTCTGCTCTTGCAGGTGAGATCCGATTTCCTCCTTTGCTAGCCATTGGTGGCAGGGATGTTGTAGGGCTTGAGAGTGAGGACTCCTGGGTTCTACTCCTGGCTGTGGGAGGAAAGGATGTGAGGTCTAGTGAGGTAGAGCAGAGTCAGTACTCCTGGGTTCTGTTTCTGGGTTTAACAGCTGCTGATCTCTAATCATGGGACGCAGCTGTTGGCTGGAGTAGGCATGGAAGACTCTTCCCATGTACGCTTGGTTGTGGTAGTGTTATCTTCTGAGCCCTGTTAGCTGGAGCAGCTCCCCACATTGGTCTCTGGCTCCAGGAGTTCTATAGGGTGAGAGTAGGCGATACTTTTACATGTATCTGAGCTGCTCACATCATGTGCATGGGGTAAACTGAGGCATCGACCAGGGAAGTGACTTTCCAGCAGTCATGTAGAAAATTGTTCGCAGAGTCAAGAGTAGAACCCAGGAGTACTGACATCCAGCCTCGCCCTGCTCTAACGTCTGAGTCCCTGCCTCTGAGTGTCCCATCATCTCTTTGCTCCTGTACCAATGACTGACCAGTTTCTCCCATTTCAAAGGACAGGTAGCCAGTCTGTCTCCTTCCCTTGCAGGGTGGGGCTCTCTGTGTCTCAGGATCCCGGGATCGGAACGTCAACCTGTGGGATCTGCGGGAGCTGGGCCAGTCCCCGGACAAGGTGCTGGTGAAAGCACTGGGCACAGAGCGCAATGGGACGCACAAGGTGGGAACCTGGCCTTCACCCTCCCGGGGCGGGGAGGGGTCTGACCAGGCTTCCTCTGAGCTGGAGAAAGGCGCCGATGGCACTCTGTCCTCAGCACGGGTATGCCCAAGCAGCCAGAGAGCGAGCTGTCCCCCAGCCCTGGCTGTTGCCCTGACGAGGGGAGCTAATTGGTGCCAGTAGCCGTGAGATGGGGGTTTTGTTCTGGGGATGCCAGGCCTGCTGAGACCCCTGGATGGGAAATGCCCTCTGGCCCAGTCCCCGCTTCCCTTTGCCCTCTTTGCCCATGCCTGTGCTGAATGTGAGCTTTCTTCCTCCCTTCTGTCAGGTTGGATTGAGCCAGGACAGCATGTCCTAGTGACTGGCACAGGAATGGGGCACTGGGACCTCTTGTGTTCATGTTCCTGCTGTGCGCCTCAGTTTCCCTGTCTGTACAACGGGGTTAACTCTGTGTATTGCAGGGAGTCTGTGGGGCTAAACGGCTTCGGGGAAAGACACCAGAGAAGGGCAGGAAAGGGCAGCCTCCTACTTTAATCCTTTTCTCTCCTTTTCCCGGTGCAGGGCTGGGTGTGGTCACTGGCTTCAAGAGACAACAAGGTGTGCTCAGGCTCCTGGGACAGCACGGTGAAACTGTGGGACATAGAGGCCAACGGGCAGCAGTTTGGGGAGATCAGGTACCGTTTCCCCTCCTCCCCCTGCACCACGGGCCTTCCAGGAAGCGACCCCAGCCTGGCTCCCACCAGCTCCTCCTTCGGCCACATGGCTGGTGCTCCCAGCTGCCTCCCTGCCTCTGCCCCCTGGAAGAGGGACACCTTGGAGAGTCTCAGCCACCAGTGGAATCTGCTGTGCCTTAGAGACTGGGGTCGGGGCAGCCATGCTCGATGGAGAGGGGAGGAGATGGTGCTGCTGGGCAGAGTCTAGATCAGAGTACTGAAGTGGGGGAGGTCAAGGACTCAGACTGGGAATATGGGCTGAAGCTGGGGGCTGCTGGGCGAGAAGCTGTTCCTTTGCATCTCCATGCGAGGCTCACTACAACTTGGCTCTGCTCTGTACAGTCCCTGCCAGACAGACTGTCCCCTAGATGACCACATCATGGGCTTAAAAAGCAGCCGGGGGGGGCAGGTGGATTGTCCGAGAACAAAGACGATCAGCGGAGACTGCTGCTAGGCAGGAGAGGAGGGAGAGTGCAATGGTTGGAGCGCTGGCCCGGCACACAAGAGAGTAGGATTCAGCAGAGTCTAGTGGAACCTCGGGCCAATCACTTGGGGACAGATTTTTAAAGAGAACTCGGTGCCTAACTCCCAGTAACATCCAGCGGCGTTAGGTGCCTAGGTACCTATAAAAAATCTGGCCCTCGTTTCCCCACACATACAGTAGGGATAACTGCACAGCCCTACACAACGGGGTTAGTGAGGATAGTGCATTAAAGATTGGCAGGTGTGCTGACATTACGGTAATGGGGCCCCAGCTTGCGAGGTGCTCTGACATTCTGGTAATGAGGGCCCCAGATTGGGAGGTGCTCTGAGATTACAGTAATGTGAGGGGGGGAGGCAGATTGCGAGGTGCTCAGACAGTACAGTAGTGGGGATCTGATAAGTACCTTTGGGAGGAGCAGCAGAAGAGAAGGGTCTTGCGCAGACGTCATCGGGATCCCGCCCAGAGGCTGGGCACAGAGGGACCAAAGGCCTTGGGCATTGCAGGGTGACGACTGCGAGGCTCGTCCTGAATGATCATATTTGTTCTCCCTTCGCTGTCTTGTCTCCCCAACTCCCAGTGGGAAAGCTCCCGTGCTGTGTCTCTCCTACCTGCCCGACATCCTGGTCACCGGGACCTACGACAAGAAGGTGACGGTGTACGACCCGCGAGGTTAGTGTCTGCTTTAGGATCGAGGCTCCAGCAGTCGGTTGGGCTCATCCCTGCACCCCTGAGCCCAGCAGGCCCAATGCAGTGGGGCTACGTGGGAGGGAAATTGACCCAGGGCCCAGTGCAGACATCACATCGCTAGGATCCCACAGTCTCCCCAGCAAAGCTCTGTCCCGGCAAAGATCTTGATGCCGTTTCCTTCCTGGCAGCTACCCAGGCCCCATTGAAGAGCCGCAAGCTCCACTCCAGCGCCGTCCTGTCCCTTGTGGCTGACGAGCGCTTCATCATCTCAGGCAGTGAGGACCGGACGCTGGTCGTCTTCGACCGCCGGGCCAACAGCATCCTCCAGAGGCTGCAGGTGGGTGGCCGGAGCTGGTGACTATTCTCCCTCCTACCTGCTGAAGGAAGTGGAGGTTGCCTGGAATCACCACGGAGAGGAGGGAGATGGGCGTTTGTAGATGCTCCCTGCCTGAGGACATTTTTGGGGAGGAGAATATGTAATCCTTAGAGAGTCCCTGACCCAACTGGTTGCATCTGTAGGAGGGTGTGGGGTGCAGGGAGTCAGGCCTCCTGGGTTCTATCCCCAGCTCTGAGAGGGCAGTGGGGTCTCGTGGTTAAAGCAAGTGGGGCTGGGAGTCAGGACTCCTGGGTCTGCCACCATAGGCGCTGACTTCTAGTCATGCCGGTGGCTGCTCGACCGCCCAGATTCCACCCCTGTCCTGCCCCCATTCTGACCCCTTCCCCAAATCCCAGCCCTGGCCCCGCCTTCTACCCTGAGTCTGCCATAGTCCTGCTCCTCCCCGCTCCCTCCCGGAGCTTCCTACACTGCCAAACAGCTGTTTGGCGGCAGCAAGCGCTGGGAGATAGGCAGAGGAGCGGGGATGCGGCGCGCTCAGGGGAGGAGGAGGAGGTGGGGGAGGGCTGGGAGGGATCTTGGTTGCTGATGGGTGCAGAACACCCACTAATTTTTCCCTGAGCACTCACGGAGTGGGGGCTTATGACAGAAGTCAAACAGTACATCACTGGCAGACAAGTCATTTGCTGTGCCTCGGTTTCCCTAGATGTACAATGGGGTAACAGATGCCTCCTTCATAGAAGAAGGGTTGTGGTGCTTAATTGCGGTGAAGCACTTCTAGCTCCTCCTGCCAGATTAACCAGGCATTCTGCTCATTCACCAGAACTGAGGGAAGCTGCACTATAAGAAACAGACTGGTATTAAACAGGCTGCAGGGCTGGTGTCCCAGGCTCAACCTCTGGGGCTTGTGGGTCCCCCCCATTCTAGATCCCCCTGAAACCTGAGCCTTTTTCTCCTGTTCCACTCATCAGGCCTCAGTTGTCTATGACATGTGGTGTCCTGCAGGGAACCAGGAAACAGGCAGCCTGATGCATTCCAATTTCAAGGAACTCTTTTAGAATAGGCAGAGGGTGTTGTGTGATCCACTCTCACGAATACACAGATCCGCCCCCAGAGCTGTGCCATCCTCTGTTTGCTCCTTTCCTTCCCTAGCTGGAATCCTATCTGCTCTCCATGTCCTACCAGGGGACGCAGCTGTGGGCCGGGGACAACCAGGGACGACTCTACGTCTTTGAAAACAGAGAAGGCCGCTTCCAGCACATCCGGGTATGCAGGCCTCCCCTGATCCAGGGCTTAAAAGAGGGATGCAGGCTTCCTAAGCATTACGTCTGTTTTCCCCCCTGCCCTCTTTCACCCTGGGGTGAAATTCAGGTCCTGCTGGGCCAGGATTTCACCCCAGAGGATTAACACCAGGGCTGCTGCTTGTTTGCCTGCCTGCAGCTTGGGGCTGTGAACTCAACCAATGTCAGTTTCACTTGAGGGCTCTCCTCCATTAACCCAATGCTGAATGGGGTCTCGATTCCCCATGCCCTGGAGGGAACATCCCTCTCTGGAGGTCAGGGGAGATGGCTCTTAATGACCCATTTGCTACTTGCTACTGGTGGGGCCAGATGAATACCGAAAATACCTAGATTTCCATGGTGTCCTGGTGTGATCTGACCTGTGACAGCTTAGACTGGGCCCTCCGAAGCACCTTGGAGTGGGAACCACTGGTCGGACTTGGATCCATATGTGTGAGAGTCCCCGGCATGAAGGTGATGGGTTAGGAACAGAGAGATGCATGGGACCCACATGGGCTAGAGAGAGAGAGGTGCCTTGGATTCCACTCCTGTGGTACGTCCCAGCTGGAGGTATGCAGAGGGCTTACTGTCTCTTTCCTCCCCACAGTACTTTGACGTGGGTCACCAGTCCCAGATCACTGGGGTCTGGCACTCCCTGGGCACTCTGTACACGACCTCCACTGACAAGACTCTGCGGGTAAGGTCCATGCTTCCTTAGCAATCCTTCCCCCACCCCACTCCTTACTCATAGAGGTTGGGAGCCAGGAACACCCGAGTCCCAACCCCAGCTCTGTCACTTTGGCTGCAAGCCACTTCCCTTGTCTGTGCCTCAGTTTCCCCACCTGGGGGAAGAGAGGTAATTCCTGCTTCCTGGAGGGTTCTGAGGATTGTGTCTTGGCCCTTGGAAGAGCCCTCTGCACACTCAGCTTCATCCCCTGAACGTGCTTCTCTATAATGCGAACAGCAAGGATGGTGCAAATAAGCCATTTCTGATTCCAAGTCAGTAACACCCTCGTCTGGGCTGGGGATCTGCCTGCCCCACTTCCGGCCACCTGTAGCCAGTCCCAAGCTAGCTGCACCAATGCAGCCCCCTAGAGTTGATGACCAAAGAACCAGTGGGCCCTCCTAAAAATAGCACAGAGAAGGGCTCCCCCGATTCCTCCCCATGGATTCACCCGGCCCTGGGCAACCCCCCCAGTGAGTTTTCTCTTTCCAGATACACGTTCCGACGGACCCGCCTCGCACTATCTGTTCACAGATGCACAACAACGTACTAAATGGGGTAAGGAGGGGCGCTCGGACTCCAAACTGGGGGACGAGGACCCCTGGGCTTTCTGCCCTTCCCGCCAGCTTGTCTGTTGTGGGGGAATGTCCATGTGGAATTCTCTCTCTTCTCGGCTCTCTTCCTTTGGTCAGGGCGGGCGACCACTCAGATCAGCCAGAGGGGGCGCTCCCTTCCCCTTGCGCACAGGGGAGCGACCCTGCTGCCCCGAGGAGTGAATCTGAGGCCGTGCTGAATGCTGGACACTCTGTCCTTGTGGCTGAACTCGGGGCGGGGGCAGGGTGTGTTTAGCAGGAACCCTGGAGCCAGTCCCCTGGCCTCCCGGCTTGACATGGCCTCAGTCCCCGGTTCCTGTCGCGCCTGTTTACACCCACCCCTCCGCTCCCTGCTTCACCCACAGGTCAGCGCAGAAGGCAACATTGTAGTAGCTGCCTCCGGGGGCCTGTCCTTGGAAATCTGGAGGCTCGATGCCTGATGGGAGGCCTGGATCCGCAGAGCCATGTCTTGCAGCTGCGGCCCCAGAGGCAGGTGCTGCACCCGGGCGCCCGTGTTCCTGCCCAGGGGAGGGACCAGAGTTCCAGCATTTGTTTGTCATTCGTTTGTTCGTTGTTCTTTGGAAGAGGCCCGAGGAGCTGGGAGGTCAAAGCTTCACTGCCTGAGCTCGCCCTGGCGCTGCCGTTCCCAGAGCGATTTCCATGCCTGAGTTTCCAGAGGGATCGGAGCCTGGCCAGCCTTTCCCTGCTAGATGCACTGACTTAGCTCTCTCTGGCTCACATTCTTCCACCACTGTCCCCTTTTCCACCCTCTGGGCTCCTTCGTTAGCACAACCCTGGCCTGACTGCCAGGCGGCCTGTGCTACTTATCTGTCTACCTCCCACCTGCTTCTCCATGGTGCAGGGCTCTTGCTGCTCCTTCGGGGCCGGTTCCAAAAATCTCTCAGGTCACAGCGCGGGAGGGGACGGCCGTAAGGGGTCAGAACCAGTAACCATCCAACCCAGCTCCAACCAGCCTGAGGGTGCTCCTGCTAAAGGTTGAGGAAAACAGACGCAAGGGCTGACCAGATCGAAACAGAGTCCAGAGCTGATGTGTAACTTACAGGGACTCAGTTGAGACGCACGTTCTAATGTTGTTGATTAAACTCTTCTGCCAGACAGGATCTGATTAGAGATGTCAGTGGGTTTTTATCCCCTTCCCAGTGAAATCACGTGTTTAGTTTTAAATTCAATCCCTGTAGCCTTGAAAATCCAGGCACGGCAGCTTCCTCCCGGCACCAGCCAAGTAGGAGACAAATGGGCTCAGGCTAGCTTCGATCTCCAAGCTAAGGGAAGCACTTGGCACTGGGGGGGAACTGGGCTGCAGATGCTTTATTAGGAGGGGTGTTTTGGGAGCATCAGCCATGATCAGGGCCCTGGGGGTTGCACAAACACAAAGTGAGACGGTCCTGGCTTCCAAGAGCTCACTGTCAAAATGAACAAAATGCAATTCGAGGTTCCTGGGTCTGATCCAGTCCAGGTCAGGGGGGATCTAGGGGCCTTACTACCTGTGTGCAATGAGCTGGCACGGCCGGGCCCAGTACCCAGCAGAACCGGCTGCCACCTACTGGGCTCCCTGCAATGGCAGGCTGTAGCTGTTTGCCTACCAGGCCCTTATCACCGTAGTAACCCAGTGCTTCGCAGTCCCCCTCCTGGGAAGATGAGGAAACTGAGTCACGGGGAAGTGGAAGTGTCTTGCCCAGGGTCACATATGGAGTCGGTGGCGGAGTTGGGCATCCATCTCCCCAGGGAGGGGGCTGAGAACAGAATGACCCATTGTGTCTTAGCTCCTCCCCCTTGTGCTCACCCCCAATGGGGGTTCCTCCGGCCAGGGATGAGGCAGCTTAGTAGAGTGGGGGCAGCTTGTCCAGTGTCCAGTCTGTCTCCCCCCCTGCCCCAGGGGGATGGAGTGAATGGGGACCTGAAAGGCAGCAGGACTGCTAGGCCGGGCTTGACCCTGGGGCTGGCCGGCCCGGCCCTGCCCTGCAGTCAGGCCTGGCCTGGCTCCCCTTCCCCATGTTGTGTGCAGAGGCTGTGACTGACGAGGGGACTGCTGTACCTGGGGGAGAGCCTGGCTGCGCTGAAAGCGATGGTATGCTCCCCCGGCTGCAGCAGGGCCATGCTTTCCCCCCCAACTCCCTGCTCCTCCTCTCACCTGATTTACACCAGGAGGGCTTGGGCCCCAGGGGTCGGAAAGTCTCCTGCTCTCTGCACACAGAGGCTGCGCTGACCTTGATGTGGGGAGGGGAGCAGGGTGATAGGGTGGGATACAGCAGGAACCCCGTCATGCCCCCTACGAGCCTGCTCCCCTCTTCAGAGGCTGCTCCGTGTTGTCCGCATCGGGCTGGAGGTCCAGGGTCCTCACAGGATGCTGCAGGTTTTCTTGACTCTGAAGGGGTTGGCAGAGGCAGGGACACTGGTCAGCAGCGGGTCGCTCTGGGCATGGGCCCCGCCGTACTGCAGCAGCTCACTGGCTGCCTGGGAGACCTAGAGCAGGGGAGAAGGTAGCTAAACAAAGCCAAACGGGGGGGGGGGCAGGGCTAGTGGTTAGAGCAGGGAGCACTGGGAGTCAGGACTCCTGGGTTCTGTTCCCAGAGCAGGGAGGGAAGTGGAAGTCAGGACCTTAGCCTGTGGGGCTTCCCAGAGATGGGGACAGAACCCAGGAGTCCTGGTTCCCAGCACCGTCCCTGGAAGGGGAGAGGGGTCTAGTGGCCAGAGCAGGGGAGTGCTGGGAATCAGGACTCCCTGGTTCTATCCCTGTCTCAGGGTGGTCCTGGAGTGCGAGTTCCTGATTCCCACTCCCTTGTTCTAACCACTGGAGCCTGCTGTCCTCCCAGAGCTGGCAACAGAACCTAGGAGTCCTGACTTCCAGCCCCCGCCCCACAACCCCAGCCAGGTTGCCACCACAAAGCACCATCTTGCTGAGGGGGAAACCTTTACGTACGGGCCTGGCATGGGTTGGTGCCAACTGGGAGGGCCCCATCCCAGCAGAGCTGAAAGAGGCCAGGAGCCTCCACCCCCCCCAACACTCCACCACCTCCTCCCGACTCTCCCATTTTCCCCCAATGCTCCCCCCAGCTCCCACACCCCACCTCAGGCACTGCCACAAGCCCCCCTCCCCTGACATTCCCATGCTACCCCCAGCTCACAACCCACCCCACCTTTGCCCCCTGCCCATGGACACCTCTCCTAGCTTCCAATAAATCCCACCCCACCCACCTCCATCTAGCCCCCTCCCAAAATTGATTTCCCCATTGACAGCAGGCCTGAGGGCAGGGAGTGGATAGAGCTGGGACAACCCCCTCCTAGGGGGCCAGTCTCTAGGGCAGGGATCTCAAACTCAATTAACCTAAGACCCAGTGCCAGTCCTCAAATCCTCCCAACAGGCCAATAATGTTACTCGTGCCGCCCAGAACCTGCCTGCCACCTGACTAAGGCTCTGGGAGGGAGTTTGGGTGGGGAAGGGGGTCTAGGGTGCAGACTCTGGGAGGGAGTTTGGGGGTAGGAAGGGGGGTGGGGATGCAGGGTCTGGGAGGGGGTTGGAGGCGGTGCTTACCTGGGACTCCAAGGTGGGGCAGGCCGGGGGGACTCCATGTGCTGCTGCCCCCAGGCACCAGTCCCATAACTTCCCACAGGCCGCAGGGACAGCATGCGGAGGCACAACCCCACCCCGGGGCCGCAGGGAGGGGCTGGCAGACACGTGTAGCAAGTAGGCAGATGCCGCTCAGGTCCACTGCACTGCCAGGGCCCCTGGCCATTTTAAATTGTTTGGGGGGGAAGCTCCGGGGGGCGGCAGGTGGGGCCAAGGGAGAGACCTGGCCCCAAAACTGCTGGAGCCCCGCAGGCCACACTGGGGAGGTTCGCGGGCCACAGATGGCCTACAGGCCACGAGTTTGAGACCCCTGCTCTAGGGGATGCCTCCTGAGACCCAGTGTGAGGCTCCCCCTTTGGTGGGCATCGTGGCCTGGAGTGAATCTCCCAGGGAGCTGAGGCTCGCCCCTTTGTGTGGGGACGGGGGCCAGCTGTGCTTTACGCTGTCACCAGGAGCCTTTAGGGCTGGGGCGAGGTTTACACCACCCCAGCCCTCCGTCCACATGCCTGCTGAATCTGAAGCCTCAGCCCTCCTCTGTGAAACGGTGCGAGTGCTTCCTAATAACCACGTTCCAGGCTCAAGCCCCCAGCGCTGCTGGCCTCGGAGGCGAACTACAGCCTGCAGCATCCTGCTGGTTTGAAGCAAAAGCGTGTATTGATCTAGTGCTGGTGAAAAGGTGCCAACAGAACAAACCTCTGAGACTTAAGTCCTCTGTCCACAGAGCAGATGCAACATGGCCAGGAGCCAGCTTAAGCTTCCCCCTTATGCTGACCTCCCAGTGGGCGAGGACCCCACCCAGCAGAGAGCAATCTCTGTGGCCAAGTCAACACTTGGCCTCTGTGCTATCAACAAGTCAGTTAGTGCCAGTCATGGTGAGTTATTTTTACAATGGGGACCCTCAGAAACTGGACTGCGACCCACAAAATATCAGTTCGATGGTAAGTACTTTCAGCCCCTATGAAACCGGTGACAAAGAGATGAAAGGCACCATTCTACATGCGCAGAGATTGTTTTTTTAAACCAAAGCTCCTACAGCAACAACCCATTTATTTTGATAGCCGAGTGTTACAACACACTGCTTGTACAAACAGATGGTTCTAGCGTGTGAATCCTTCCTCTCTGCTGAAAGCGTCTCTCTGGGATTTGCAAGAAGGAGGTGTGCAATGAGCTGTAATCTCTTCACCAAGGCGAGGACATGGGTTGGGGATTCTGTAGATAGGACATCACCACAGCAGAGATAGACAACCTGAATGCAGAGGAAGAAAATCTATCATTTTAAAAACCAACCAACCATGAGTTTTTTTTATTATTTCAATATCCACCATCATGTCTGGGTCTTGTAGAGCATTAGCATGTTGGTGAACAATTCCCAGGGATTCCAAAGTACTTGCTTTTTCAACCATGCATACGAAAATTGCTCACCCACACAGAAATGGAGCCACCTCTACAGTGGAAGACAGCAGTCACTTAACATTAAACACTGTACCAGTTTTTTGACAGATGAAGAATTTTTCATCCAACTGGAACTGCAGTGTAGGTATTTAAGGAAACAGACTGTAGATTCCAGAGTTGGGAATTGGTCAGGACATGGGTTCACAGCTCAGCTTTTAGGAAAAGATGCCATGGAATTTAATATCCAAGAACAAACGAGACCTTGGTTTTAGATCTCATTCAAATGATGGGACCTCTAACAGATCAGCTCTCTATCACCAAAGAACCATGCTGGGACGCTGGTTCATTGCTGACTAGGGTGAAGAGTGCTCCGTACTAATCACCAACACCATTTTATCCCCATTCTACAGATGGAGAAACCAAGGCAGGAGGAAAGTGTCAAAGTATAAAATCATGCAGTATTAGTGCAGAGTAGGATACAGAACCCAGAAGTTCTGGCTTCTACTCCTCTGCTCTAACCACAACATGGACAGGCAGGCACATTTGGACGTATGTCTTCTATTCACAGGGTGAGTCAATAAGACAGTTAAAGGAAGACAGTGACTTACATGAAGCTGCTCATCATCAGTTTGGTGTCCTTTGAGCTTCTGGAGTTGGCAAGCTAATGAAGGAGCAATAGACAGCAATCCAAGCATACCACTTCAGCTAGAAACACAGAGGAACTAATGTAAGAGCCTCAAAGTGGGCACTTACGGGATCTCTCAGGATCTTCAATATCTGATAATACTGGGCAAGTCTCAGAGCTCTTTAAAAAAAAAAAAGAAAAGGAGTACTTATGGCACTTTAGAGACTAACAAATTTATTTGAGCATAAGCTTTCGTGAGCTACAGCTCACTTCATTGGATGAAGTGAGCTGTAGCTCACGAAAGCTTATGCTCAAATAAATTTGTTAGTCTCTAATGTGCCATAAATACTCCTTTTCTTTTTGCGAATATAGACTAACACGGCTGCTACTCTGAAACCAGAGCTCTTTAATACATTCATAAAACAATGAAACACCCTCCCTTGTGACGTTAGTTAGTATCAGTACCATTTCACCGACTCGCCCAAAATCAGACGAGTCAGTAGCAGAGCTGGGAAGAGGACCCCAAAGTCCTGGCTCCCAGTCCCGATTTAACCAATAGGACACACTCCCTTCTCCAGCCAGGAAGAGACCACAAGAGCCTGGACTCCCAGTTCCATTTTCTACCCACTAAACACTGAACCCGGAACAGAAATTGACTCTTTCTCTTCCAACCCTGTTTCAGTGCAATGGCTTAGACCACTCTAGGTCTCCCCCTCATCCTCCCCCAAATCATTTAACATAGGGAGGCTGTGGAATCCCTGTCACTGGAGGTTTTTAAGAACAGGTTAGACAAACGTTTGTCAGGGACGGTCTTGGCATACTTAATCCTGCCTCAGTGGGCTGGAGGGAGACGCACAAAGCAGGAGGGTCTTGGAGCCCAGGCTCTTACCTGAGCGGGAACGTCTGCACTGCTATTCTTAGCCCTGCAGCTGAGCCAACTGATCTGGTTCTGAGACTCGGTGCTGTAGGATTTTCATTGCAATTCACATAGACACTAGGTGATCTCCTGAGGTCCCTCCTTGCCCAGCATTTCTAGGATTCTGTGAAAGAGCAGCCAGTTGGTTAAGGGAACAGGCACGGTGAGGCTATGGAGTGCTACAGCGCCCCGCTGCACAGATGTCCTTTATAATAAAAAGCACGCATCTCATGTTTGCTTCACCCTAGAAGGCATCTTATCTATGCAAGATCTAATGTTCATTCCTTTCCTGCTCACTTTAAGCATTAAGCCGCACATGCTGAAAATCATCCCCAGCAGGTTCATGTAATCTGGAGCGGGATCTTCCAGCATGGGGTTGTTCTCTGTAGGCGGAAGCTTGTACCTACAAAGCAAGCGTGAAATGGCATGTTACGAGAGAGAGGAGGAAATGTTAACTCAGGCTTGGAAACTATTATCCCTCTTCTTCATAGGTAACATGAAGATAAACAGGGATCTGCAGGGGTGTGGAATGGGATAAGGGGCCTTTCATCTCCAGGTCACTGGTATCAGGCCAGCCCTAGCTCAAGCAGACTGGGTGGCTCAGGGTGGGGATAAGGAATCAAACACGGGGGCTTTCTCATCTAGAGCAGTGGGTCATATCCACCCCCAGGCCTGAGCAGCTTAGTAAAATCAGGGAATGAGATATGGAGACTTTCCTCTCCAATAACCAGGTCTAATGCTGGTAGAGAGGGACCTAAAGTCAGTCCCATCTGAGGTCTGTTCTTGGGGCTCTGGGAAATGAGTTGGCAGGTTTCCAGTTGGTTGCCATTGGCAAGAGTGGGGACTAGGGAACAAGAATAACCTGGATTGGGAGGTGCCAGTATCTCCTCTTCTCTCCTCTCTGCCAGAAGACTGTCACCCATAACTCTCCGACAACTGGCCAGATTCCTGCCACCCACCCCTCAGGGTCCCGCTGGGCAACCCCACCAGACACAGAGCCCATGGCGATGACCCACCCCGCGGGGTCCCGCTGGGCAACCCCACCAGACACAGGCCCCACAGTGATCGCCCCTTCCCATTTAACAGGACAATTTGCCCCTGCCCCAGGGCTTTGGTTATCAAGGGGCTGCCATGTGGGGCACGCTCCAGCCTTCCCTATGGGGCAGCACCATGGCCTTACTACGGGGACCCCAAACCTGTCAGCTCAGGGGTTCTCAGACTTGTGTCCTGGTGACCCCCTGTCACGGAGCAAGCCTCTGAGTGCGACCCCCCCCCATTGGAAACACTGTTTATCTATTTCACACCGTTATAAATGCTGGAGGCAAAGCGGGGTTGGGGGGGGCGCTGACAGCTCGTCACCGCCCGTGTAATAACCCCCAGTTTGAGAACCCCCGACCTACGCCCCGCCCGCTCCCCCCTCGCCCCGCCCGCTCACCTCAGCACCTTGTTGGGCCGCCGCGGGTCGGCCATGCTGTTGCTGGACATTTGCTCCCGGGGGGCGCGGATCGGTGTAACACCCCGCGGCCCGCAGCAATGGTTCCGGAACAGCCCCCGCCCCCCGCGCCTGGCCGGGGCGAGCCGGTCCCCGAGCCTGACCCCACGGCGGGCAGGGGACAAGGCGGAGCCAACAACGAGCCCTGCAGCCCGCGGCGGGTCCCGCTCAGAGCAGGTGGGGCCAAGCGGGGCGGAACCAAGGGAGCCGGAACCTGCGGGGCCGGGGGACGGGAATGGGAGGTGGACACGGAGGCCCCTCTCCCCGGTATTGCGTGGGGGAGAGGAAGCAAGGGGGGGCGGGGGCTGGGGGGTGAGTGAGTCTGATGGGCTGGGGAGGGCTGTGGCGGCTCGGGAGCATTTAAGGGGATGATTGAGCCTGTAATAGGCTGGGGAGGCTATAGGGGTTGGAAGGAGTCTAAGGAACTGGGGGCTATAGGGGGCTCTATAGGTGCAAGGCTGGGGAGGCCACAGGGGGTCTCTGTAAGAGCTGGGTTGAAGGACGCTGCACACAGCTCTATAGGGGATGGCTCCAAATGTGTGCAGCTCCATAAGGCTCCCTGGGTCTTAATAGGATGACCTCCGCGTCCCCGACCGCACGTCGAACCCAGCCACGGCCTAGATCTAGCGGGGGTTGGATTTTCCCTTTTCCTGCCTCCTGTGGCAGCAACAGCCACCAAATCACTTCCTTGTTGTTTCCTTACAGGATGGCACCAACTGCTTCCCCGAGCTTGTGAGCGAGTGTCTCCAGCCCCCAGGGAGATGCCCGTAAAGCTGGAGTGTGGTGAGAGATTTGTAACCTGCCCCAGCTGACCCCTATTGTGTCACGTCACCCCACCCCCACGCTTACAGAGTCCAGATCTCCCAGATTTAGCCACCTTAGGTACCGGCCGCTTGGGTCCCATCATGGCGTTTCCTGAACCAAAGCCCAAGAAGCCAGAACTGCCAAAGAAGCTGGTGCAGAATCTGGAGTGCAAACAGGGAGCAGTCAGGGCAGTGAGGTTTAATGGTGAGTGTGTCCTCACGGGCCCCATGAAGCGACTCAGTGGGCTCTAGTGGGTTGAAATGAGGGCCAGGACTCCTGGATTCTGTTCTCAGCTCTGGAAGGGGAGTGAGGTTTAGTGGTTAGAGCAATGAAGTCAGAACCGTGTGGGGCGTTTAGAGCTCTGTTGATGTCAGCAGATGTCAAAAGTCCAGACTCTTAGTGTGTTCCTTATTGTTGTGTCCTGGTAGGAATGAGGGGAGGGTGTGTCTTAGTGGAGATCTGCCCTTAGTTTCTTCCATTGTTTTGGGGGTTGGCTTGGTGGGGGCAGCTGGGAGAGCATGCATGGGACTAGCAGGGAGCCATACAGAGCAAGAGGACAGCAGGGAGAAGAGCACAGCTGTGGAGTGGAAATGCTGGATGTGGGGCTGGTGCCTCTGTGGGTTACGCTGTCCCTTTGCATCATTCTCCATCCTGTCTCCGGCAGTGGATGGAAATTACTGTCTCACCTGCGGAAGCGACAAGTCCCTGAAGCTGTGGAACCCCCACAAGGGGACCCTCCTGAAGACGTACAGCGGCCATGGCTATGAAGTGTTGGATGCGGCTGGGTAAGGGCAGGGGATGGGCTCCACTTCTCTCATAACCCAAGGCACTTCAGGATCAAACTACTTTCGAGTGTTTAGCATTCAAGTGGTTAGAGGAGGTGGGGAAGGGTAATAGCAGAGTGAGGACTTTGGGGTTCTATCCCCACCTCTGGGAGCGGGTGGTTTTTAGTGGGTTCTGCAGGAGGGACACTGCTGGGAGTCAGGACTCCTGGTTTGCAGTGTGGCACATCCCCACCTTATGCCTCAGTTTCCACCTATCCGTAAAACAGGAACAGCAATGCCAACATGCCAAAGGGATGCAAAGCCTCATAAATGCATGTCTGTAACCTCTCCCTGAGGGGTCGGATCCCCACGAAAACGCCTAACCTTGTCTCTCTGCTTCCCCTACAGCTCCTTCGATAACAGCCAGCTCTGCTCCTGCGGGGCCGACAAAACAGTCGTCCTGTGGGACGTAGCCAGTGGGCAGGTGATCCGCAAGTTCAGAGGTCACGCGGGGGTGAGGCCCGTTTGGTTACTGCAGTGCTGCTTGGGTTGGGGTGTTGCAGGCTGATGTCCGCCAGCCTGCTACATGTGGGGAATGACTTGGCTGGGTGTGGGGAGGCGCCAGGGGAGGCCCAGCTACTCTCTCCCTGTCCCACTGGGCCTTAGTGCAAGTTACAAGTGTAGCTGGCTGCCCCATCGCTTATTACATCAGGCTGGGGAGGCTTCCTTGCTCTCAGCCAGTGGGTGTGACAGATGGTGACCTTAACCCTTAGTGTTACCAGGGTGGGGACTGAATCGAGGTGTTGCTGCCTAGGGGGCACATGGACAGGTGCAGCAAATGAGTGTGGGCACGGGGGGAGGGTTATAGGATGGTGAAGCAGGTCGGGGTCACAATGAGTTGTTTGTAGGGAGCGTTGGGAGGGGAGCTGGGGGAGGCTGTGGGGAAGCTGCAGTCAGGTTCAGGAGGGGCTGAGGGGATCAGTGTGGCTTGGGGGAGATGCTAACGAGCTGGGGTGATAGCTCGGGGATGGCCCAGCGACTGCAGGGAGAGCACCCGAGGGCCATGCACCGTGTGCTGAACTTGGCCCTGGCTGTCCTTCCTGACCTGTCTCTCCATCCACAGAAGGTGAACTGCGTGCAGTTCAACGAGGAGGCCACTGTGATCCTGTCGGGTAAGCAACCCGGCTCTGAATCCCCAGCTGACTCATTGCGAGTCCTTCAGGAACTCCGGGGGCTGGCAGGGCTAGATCCTGCCAGGCTGTTACTCCGAATCTGCTCTGTGCTCTCTCCTAGGCTCAATTGATTCCAGCGTCCGCTGCTGGGACTGCCGCTCACGCAGACCCGACCCAATCCAGATCCTGGACGAAGCAAAGGACGGGGTGTCCAGCCTGAAAGTGTCAGATTACGAGATCCTCTCTGGGTGAGGGGCTCCGAGTCAGGGAGGGGGCCGTAGACCCAAGGGTGAGTTAGAACAGCCAGCGCCCCCAGGACCCAGACCAAACAACCTTCATCAGGGTAGGGAAAGGCAGGTAACCTTCCCCATCAGGGATGTGCCATCTCACGTTTGACCCTTGTGGGTTGCCATATTCGGGAATGGAGTTGGTTCAGGGGCTTGACTCCCCCCTTCTCCAGCTATATTCCCAGGAGCTGCCCTGGGAGCGCCCCAGCTGGGCCTGGGCAGTGTGTGTGTTGGAGGACTGGGCATCACATCCTCTGTACTTGCCCAGTAACCCCTTCCCCGTTGCCCCCCCCCCCAGCTCTGTGGACGGCTGCGTCCGGCGCTACGACCTGCGCGCAGGGGAGCTGTACTCGGATTACGTTGGAAGTAAGTGAGAGAAAAGAGCTACCGCCAGGAGCCCTAGCCACGGAGCCAAGGCCAGAAGGGGGCTGGCTCTGATGCATCCTGAGGGCAGGGGGCTGGCTGGCCCAGAGGGAATGGGGTGCTGACTGATGCAGCCCCAGGGCCTGGGGGAGAATGGGTGCTGGTTCTGATGCAGCCCCAGGGCAGGGAACTGAATGGTTGGGGAGATGGGGCCCTGGCCCTGATTCGGCCCCAGGGCAGAGGGCTTGGGGGGTGGGGAAAATGGGTCACTGGCTCTGATGCGTCCCGAGGGCAGGGGGCTGGCTAGCCCAGAGGGAATGGGGCGCTGGCTCTGATCCAGCCCCAGGGCAGAGGGCAGGCTGGCTCAGCTTTTACCCAGCACCCCCCTCTGTGCCAACTCCTGGTTTCCATCAGCTCCAGCATCTGCTGCTTTGTCCTTGCAGGTCCTGTCACCAGCGTGTGTTTCAGCAAGGACGGGCAGTGCACGCTGGCTGCCAGCCTGGACTCCACCCTGCGTCTGCTGGACAAGGACACCGGGGAGCTGCTGGGAGAGTACGTGCCCCCCTCGCCTTCTGGCCAGGAGCAGTCATTGTTGGGGAGACACACACACACCCCCCCCTCACAGAGCTGGGGCTTAACATGGGGGCTCAGCTAGTCCCTGGACCCTTATTGCACCAGAGTCTCATGCTCGCTCTCTCTGGGGCAGCCCCTCCTTGAGTCTTGGGTCTCAGACAGATACTGCCTGCTCTGGGGGTCAGCGACTAACTCTGAGCTCTCCCCTCCCCCCGCACTGCAGCCCCCCAGCCTAACCCCTCAGGCCCAGCCCCTGAAAGATATTTAGGCACCTGCCTCACTGAAATCCAGGGCCACTGGTCCCTCAGGAGGGGCCGCTCGCTGCACTAGGGCCCTGTACACAAGGAAAGGTGGCTTTGGGCCAGCCTGGGGCACCCATGGTGTAATCCGGCAGGGGTACAGCAGCAGGGATTTCCCCGTTCTCCCCCATGCAGACCCTGTCTGGTCTGTTCCGCTCTAGATACACCGGCCACAAGAACACTGCCTACAAGCTGGATTGCTGCCTGAGTGAGAAGGACACGCACGTGGCCAGCTGCTCGGAGGATGGGAAGGTGTATTTCTGGGACCTGGTTGAGGTGAGGGGGGGGCTGTGCAGGGCAAGTCTAGCCCACAGCGGGCAGAGGCCCCACTCCTTGCCATGGGGGTCGGGCCCCTCCTTTCCTAGCTACCCACGTTCTCACTGGGGGTCTTTCCTCCCCCCACAGGGCTCCCTGACGCTGAGCCTGCCCGTCGGTAAAGGCGTGGTCCAGTCCCTGTCCTTCCACCCCAGCGAGCCCGGCCTGCTCACCGCCACTGAGGGGCGCGTGCAGTTCTGGAGAGAGGAGTCCCACACGGCAGGGGAGCAGCCACCAGGCTGTTGAGCTGGAGAATTAGGCGTCCCTCTGGCCTAGGAGTTGATATTGGGCATGTTACTTCCTCTCCCTGGGCCTCAGTTTCCGTATCTGAAAAGTGGGAATAATACTTACCTCCTTTGTAAAGGTGTGTGAAGATTTACAGAACACATGAAAAAATGAATTAGCATATGGGTGTGCTTAAACGGCACTGACCTGGGTTCATTAACTCCTATGATACGGGGCAAGCTACTTAAGTTCTGTGCTTCTATTTCCCCATCTCAAAAATGGAGCATGAGGATAACTTCTTAGACTGTGGTCACAAGTGCTTTGGGCAGCTGGCCTCATTGAGGGGCCTTCAGTGCTGTCTTGCTGCCTGGGCCTGCTTATGGATTTGCAAGAGGCAGCCAGGAGCCCAGCTCGCTGGTTACTGGGGGGTGAGTGGGGAGCGGGGCGGGGGCTCTACAGGTGGAGGTTTGGGGTAGGGTCTGGGACAGCGTCTGGCAGGGCAGACCCAGCCGTGGTCTGTCTCAGGGAGGAGCTGGGATGGGCAGCCCAGCTGGGGCCTGGCTCCTGCCAGGCTGCCCCTGGGGGGTCGGTGGCTGGGGGCGAAGGAAGGCGGTTGCCTGAGGCTGGGGAAGACACTGATGCTGTGATGTCATAAGAGGGTTATGTCATCCCTATGAGGTCACATGAATGCCTTGACGTCATGACACGGGGGCGGTCTTTGAACAACACCCTCCGGAGGACGACCTCGGTCTCCGGGGGTGGGGGGGGCGGTCACGTGAGAAGGAGGGGCGGGAGTACGTCCGTTCTGTGACGTCATATTCCGACGCCGGAAGCCGCCCCCGGCCGTGAGGAGGGGAGCGGACGCGCCGGATCCGGAAGTGGAGAGGAAGAGGAGGCGGGGCTCCGCTGTCAGAGGCGAGCGGTTCGGCCCCCGCCGGGGTAAGAAGGGGGGCGGGGCAGAGAGAGGCTGGGCCCGGGGGAGGCGGCTTCGTCCGTTGCCCGGCCCCCGCCAGCCTGAGCCTCCTGCGCGCTCCCGGCCCCCGCTCCGAGCTCGGCCCCGGCTGCAGCCGGCCCCTGGGCGACACCCCCTGAGCCCGCCGGTCCCCAGGTCCCTGCGGGGGGGGGGGGCGACGCCCCCTGAGCCCGCCGGTCCCCAGGTCCCTGCGGGGGGGGGGGGCGACGCCCCCTGAGCCCGCCGGTCCCCAGGTCCCTGCGGGGGGGGGGCGGGGCGACGGCCCCTGAGCCCGCCGGCCCCCGGTCCCTGGCTCCCTGCAGCAAATCTAGCCCAGCCAGCCTCCTGCGGGTGGCCTGCGCGCTCCCCCTCAGCGACACAGGCAGGGCAGTCACCTGGCTGTAGCATCCGAATGCCCTTAGGTTAGCGCCCAGAGGCAGAGGTAAACCATGGGCCAAGCCGGGCCCATCAGCCAAGCTGCTGTGGAATCCATCCCTGTCTGTCTCCTTGTCAGCCCCAAGTGAAAGCTTCTCTGGCTCCCCAGAGGCCAGCCCTTCTCCCTGACACCTGTCCACTTCGTTCTCCAGCTGGGGCCTCCACGTCCCTCCACGTGGGCTGCTCCACGTCCTGGGGGAAGGGGGATCTCCTCCTTCTTGGTTGCTAGGTGTGACTGTTTTAGCCTTTGGGGTTCCTGTTGTCTTTCCAGCTTCTCCATGGATACTGCTGTTTCAGCCAGTCCTTTAGTGACCCATTCATCCCACCCCAGACAGTTACATCACATCCTTCCCTGGTATCTCCTTATCTGCCCCAAATAGTAGATAAGCCTTTTGTTCCACCCTGGGTAGCAAGCCAAATACATAGGACGTACACAGAGGAAAATTCCCACTTTGTCAGAGAGGGCATCTGGGAGAACCTGTTGGAATGAAGCACCTCTCCTCCACTCAGAGCAATGGGCTCAGGCTCTCTGCAAACTCAGGCACTGTTGCTGTGTCAGTCACGCTTAGGGCAACAGCCTCATCTCAGGCTCTTTGCAGACTTCAGCAGTGTTACAGTCAGGGCATGTGTTTGTTTTTTTTTCACAACCACAAGAGCTGAAGACTAATTAATTATGAAAGCTGAGATTCTGGAGAACAATTGAGAAGTCTGTCAGTCCTCACTTCTCCTTTTCCCCCCCTATTTTGGGAAACACTGCAGAACAAGAGGATGGGAAGCTGAGGACATAGGAATGTGGGTCTGAGCTGGTACAGCAGGTGGAGAACGAGTGCAGAACAGGAACGAATAGCTGGAAATTCAAGCCAGACACATTCAAATGAGAAATTAGACACTGATTTTTAACAGGGAAGATGATTAACCTTTAGACCAGACTCTGAAGGAAGTGGTGGATTCTCCATCTCATCTTGTCTTGTCTTCCAGTCTGGTTGTCTTTCTGAAAGATGCTTTAGCCAAACACAAGTTACTGGGGTCACTGAATGGCCTGTGATCTAGAGGAGATCAGGCCAGATGATCTAATGATCGCTTCGGGCCTTAAACTCCATCCCTGAGCGCATACAGCCGCCAGATGAGCTGGCAGAATGAAAGGGACTGGTGGACTGAACCTGTCCCTTGCTGTACTGGCTGCGTGGGGTAGAATGGCCAATGTTATGCTCTGCTCTGTGCTACATATGATATGCTGTACTGGTTACTATGCTGCGCTCACCACTCTCACTGTCCCTACTGCTTCTGCAGCCATGGACCTGGCACCAAACTCCGAGGACCCCCAAGGCTCCGACAATGACTCCGACACAGAGAACAAGGTTGATCCAGACATGCAGGCTCAGGAGTACATCGACCGCATCCTCAGCTCTGCTCAGCCCAGCCACAAGGCCCAGTGCCCACCTCCCGAATCACTCTCTGTGGGGCCCAGGGCCCATGCATCGGAGCACAGGTCTCCCCTGGAGCTGAAGAAGTCTCCTGCAAGCGACGACGTGACCTCTGGGCTGTTAGCCCTCCCTCTGGAGCTGATCCTGGAGATCTGCTCTTACCTGGAAGCCAGGTTTCTTCTCAATGTCTTGCCCTTGGTCTGTCGGACCCTCAGGGATATTGTGCAGGACCCAGTGACCTGGAGGATTCGCTTTCAGAAAAGGATCAGTGGGTGTAACCCAGTAGTGGAAGGTAGATCTCCATTGGACTTTCTTCATTGGAGGTGGGACTTGGAGGAGAGGCAAAGGGCTGAGCACAGGACTGGGGGCCAGGACTCCTGGGATCTACTGTAGGACCAGATGCTATTTCATGGGCCTCAGAGAGGTCCCTCAGTTAACTTTACTATCTTGAGAGTTAGTTGGTGCTGGTTAGAGCTATGTGGGAGCGGGTAACGATAACTCCAGGGTCCTATCCCCAGCTGTTAAGGTAGGGGCTGGGAGTCAGGACTCCTGGGTTCTATCCCTGGCTCTGGAAGGGGGTCTAGTGGTTCCAGTGGAGGGGGGCACTAGGAATCAGGACACCAGACTTCTGTTCCCTGCTTTGCAGCTGACATCACTACGTGATCCTGGCCAAGTCCCCTCACTGCTTTGCCTTGGCTTCACCTCTGAAATGGCAGTAGCTCTCCCACCGCCCTTCCTTGGATCGAGGGATGGGAGGTGGTTTGGGATGCTCTGAGGCAGCAATGCTGTGGCTTAGTTTTGCTGCCCATCCATTCAAAGGGGCCGCATTGGATCCTCTAGAGGCGACATATCCCCGTCCTTGGGAAGAGAAGGGTTTACGGACTCTAAAGCAGTGGTTCTCAACCACGGGTACGCAGAGGTGTTCCAGGAGGTCCATCAACTCGGCTAGAGATTTGCCTAATTTTACAACATGTGACATAAAAACCACTAGCAAAGTCAGTACACACTAAAATTTCATACAAACAATGACTTGTTTCTGCTGCTCTATAGACTATACACTGAAATGTAAGTACAAAATTTCCATTCCAATGGATTTGTTTTATAATTCCATGATAAAAATGAGAAAGCAAGCCATTGTTCAGTAACAGCGTGGCTGTGACACTTTGGTATTTTTACATCTGATTGTGTAAGCAAGTAGTTTTAAAGTGAGGTGAAGCTTTGGGTTACGCAAGACAAATCAGACTCCTGAAAGGGTTACAGTAGCCTGGAAAGGTTGAGAGCCGTTGCCCTGAAGAAAGCGATTTTTTTACACAGCCCCACCTCGACCTGGTGCAGGGGATGGGGAGTGGCTGTGGGATCAAAGCTCCCAGCAGTTTTGGGATGCCCAGAGGAGGACACCCCGATCCTTGTGATTTCTTCCTATCTATGCAGAGGACTTTGACTGGCCGGCTGCTTGCATGGAGCTGGAGGAGCATCTCAGACACTGGGCCTGTGATGGCAGGAGAACAGAGTACTTCTCCCTTGCCAACGGCCACTTCTCCTCCATCAACTCCGTTCTGCTCTTGCAGGTGAGGTCTGATTTCCTCCTTTGCTGGCCATTGATGTCTGGGGGTGGGGTGGGGTGTGGCGGGGCCTGGGAGTCAGGACTACTGGGTTTGACTTCTGGCTGTGGGAGGGAAGAGTATGAGGTAGAGCAGAGTCAGGACTCCTGGGTTCTATTTCTGGGTTCAGCAGCTGCTGATCTCTGATCATGACACACAGCTGTTGGCTAGAGTAGGTGTGGAAGACTCTTCCCATGTACAATTGGTTGTGGTGGTGGTATCTTCCGAGCCCTGTTAGCTGGGGCGGCTCCCCACATTGGTCTCTGGCTCCAGGAGTTCTGTAGGGTGAGAGTAGGCGATACTTTTACATGTATCTGAGTGGCTCACATCTTTTTCACAGCGGGAAATTGAGGCATGGACCAGGGAAGCAACTTGCCTGATGTCTTATAGAAAATTCTTGGTAGAATCAAGAATAGAACCCAGGAGTCCTGACATCCAGCCCCATCCGGCTCTAACCTCTGAGTCCCTGCCTCTGAGCATCCCATCATCTCTTTGTTCCTGTACCAATGACTGACCAGTTTCTCCCATTTCAAAGGACCTGTAGCCAGTCTGTCTCCTTCCCTTGCAGGGTGGGGCTCTCTGTGTCTCAGGCTCCCTGGATCGGAACGTCGACCTGTGGGATCTGCGGGAGCTGGGCCAGTCCCCGGACAAGGTGCTGGTGAAAGCACTGGGCACGGAGCGCAATGGGACGCACAAGGTGGGAACCTGGCCTTCACCCTCCCGGGGCGGGGAGGGGTCTGACCAGGCTTCCTCTGAGCTGGAGAAAGGCGCCGATGGCACTCTGTCCTCAGCACGGGTATGCCCAAGCAGCCAGAGAGCGAGCTGTCCCCCAGCCCTGGCTGTTGCCCTGACGAGGGGAGCTAATTGGTGCCAGTAGCCGTGAGATGGGGGTTTTGTTCTGGGGATGCCAGGCCTACTGAGACCCCTGGATGGGAAATGCCCCCTGGCCCAGTCCCCCCTTCCCTGTGCCCTCCTTTGCCCATGCCTGTGCTGAATGTGAGCTTTCTTCCTCCCTTCTGTTGGGTTGGATTGAGCCGGGACAGCGTGTCTAGTGACTGGCACAGGAATGGGGCACTGGGACCTCTTGTGTTCATGTTCCTGCTGTGCGCCTCAGTTTCCCTGTCTGTACAATGGGGTTAACTCTGTGTATCGCAGGGAGTCTGTGGGGCTAAACGGCTTCGGGGAAAGACACCAGAGAAGGGCAGGAAAGGGCAGCCTCCTACTTTAACCCTTTTCTCTCCCTTTCCTGGTGCAGGGCTGGGTGTGGTCACTGGCTTCAAGAGACAACAAGGTGTGCTCAGGCTCCTGGGACAGCACGGTGAAACTGTGGGACATAGAGGCCAACGGGCAGCAGTTTGGGGAGATCAGGTACCGTTTCCCCTCCTCCCCCTGCACCACAGGCCCTCCAGGAAGCGACCCCAGCCTGCCTCCTACCAGCTTCTCCTTTGGCCACATGGCTGGTGCTCCCAGCTGCCTTCCTGCCTCTGCCCCCTGGGAGAGGGAGACCTTGGAGAGTTTCAGCCATCAGTGGAATCTGCTGTGCCTTAGAGACTGGGGTCGGGGCAGCCATGCTCGATGGAGAGGGGAGGAGATGGTGCTGCTGGGCAGAGTCTTGACCAGAGTACTGAAGTGGGGGAGGCCAAGGGCTCAGGCCGGGGATATGGGCTGAAGCTGGGGGCTGCCGGGCAAGAAGCTGTTCCTTTGCATCTCGATGGGTGGCTTACTACAACTTGGTTCTGCTCTGTGCAGTCCCTGCCAGACCACATCATGGTCTTAAAAAGCAGCCGGGGGGCAGTTGGATTGTCCGAGAGCAAAGATGATCAACGGAGACTGCTGCTAGGCAGGAGAGGAGGGAGGGTGCAATGGTTGGAGCGCTGGTCTGGCACACGAGAGCAGGATTCAGCACAGAGTTTAGTGGAACCTCGGGCCAGTTACTTGGGGACAGATTTTTCAAGAGATCTCTGTGCCTAACTCCCAGTGAGATCCTGAAGGCATTAGGTGCCTAGGTACCTATAAAAATCTGGCCCTCATTTCCCCACACATACAGTAGAGTTAACTGCACTGCCCTGCACCAATGTTCCCTCTAATTTTTGACAGGCCATGTGCACGAAAAATTACTTCTGTGCAAATTTTTGAAGCAGAGTTCAAATTTGTGCGCCATGAGGCAAATGCACCCAAGCGAGTAAAATGCTTATATATTTAAAAAGTTTTAATTTGTAATTTGTGATAATTTTACACCATGTTATTTTATAAATGTCATTTTTAAATACTTAGAAAAAGGAAATTTAACCATTCTTCATGAAGCAGAAGTTAGTTTTAAGCGTTATGCTTTATGATCTTTTTTTATATGCAATCACGAGCATATATCAAGCACATATTAATCATGATCATTATCAGTGCATAGGCTTCTGCCCATTGGTGTCCACTTTCACCTTTCATTCTATACACGTCTGAAAAGATTTTGGTAAACCTATAATAAAGACAATGTAATAAGTATGCCATCATGTCAATTTATATGGGTTTTCAGATAGACATCATAAGAAAAACAAGAGTTTGAGTTTTAAATTTAAAATTTTCCTAAAAAAATCAATAAATGATTATCAGCCAAGAATAAGATATGTAATTAAAATGTATTTTAATTTCCTTATTGGTCAAAATGTCAAAGACTGCTAAACTAACCTTACTGTTTTTCCTTGCGATCTTTTTCATTTGCCCATTCAATATAAACTATGTCCAGATCTCTCAGTCCTCCATCCAGCTGGTAACTCTTAATACACATCAGCATGTCCAAATGATCTACTTGTAAACGATTCCGTAGTTTGTTTTTTAGAGCGTTCGTTAAGCTAAAGCCACGCTCACAGTCTGCATTTGATGCTAGGAATATTCCTTCAATATCCGTCAACTTTGCAAGATCCTGAAACTGTTGGTTCTGGTGAGCAAATGTCACCATATCCGGGAAACTTAAAACCAGTTGGCTTTAGATTCTTTCAGCTACTGCAAACTTGAAATCATTTTACTGACTGACTATAACAATCTGTTCAGCAAGAAAGCCTTCGTATTTTGAACATAAGGATTTGACAGATGACACTTTAAGAAATCCAACTTCCATACATCGTTCCACATTCTTCCTGTTGAAAATTCTCCCGCTTTTATTATATGACTACTATTTCAATGCGCTTAACAGCATGACTCGACAAAAGGGCAAACGGGAGGTCATTCAGATCAGAATACCGGAAGTTTGTGCATACCTCCGATCATGTCCATGCATCTGCGGTAAAAAAACACGGGAAAATGGAGATATGTGGGTCCTGACCTTCCCAACGTGATCAACATTCCACATTCGAAATGCTGGCGAGGAGGGGTACGATTTATTGCCCTCCTTTCCCTTTTCCCCCCCCTTGCCAGCTAGTAGAATCTGGCTGTGTTGATAGATGGCAGGCAAACAATGTCAAAAGTTACCCGTAAATTATATTTCAGCCTGGCTCTGATGTAGTATTTCATTTTTTGTGCGCGCGGTGTTTCGCTGTGTGCACGGGGGTTTAGTATCTGTGTGCGCACATACAGCTTAGACAGAACAGTGCCCTATACTACAGGGTTAGTGAGGATACGTGCATTAAAGATTGGCAAGATTGGCTCTGACATTACGGTAATGGGGGACCCAGATTGCGAGGTGCTCTGACATGGTAATGGGGGGCCCAGATTGCAAGGTGCTCTGACATTACAGTAATGTGAGGGGGGGGGGCCCAGATTGGGAGGTGCTCTGACATTACGGTAATGGGGATCTGATAAGTACCTTCGGGAGGAGCAGCAGAAGAGAAGGGTCTTGTGCAGACGTCATCGGGATCACGCCCAGAGGCTGGGCACAGCGGGACCAAAGGCCTTGGGCATTCCAGCCCTGGGGGGGGGTGGCGACTGCGAGGCTCGTCCTGAAGGATCATATTTGTTCTCCCTTCGCTGTCTTGTCTCCCCAACTCCCAGTGGGAAAGCTCCCGTGCTGTGTCTCTCCTACCTGCCCGACATCCTGGTCACTGGGACCTACGACAAGAAGGTGACGGTGTACGACCCACGAGGTTAGTGTCTGCTTTAGGATTGAGGCTCCAGCTGTCGGTTGGGCTCATCCCTGCACCCCTGAGCCCAGCAGGCCCAATGCAGCAGGTCCTTTCACAGTCCCATGGCCCTGAGGCTTCATTTTCTGCTCCTGCCACTTGCTCTCTCTGCCTCAGCTTTCCGCTCTGTAAAACGGGGCTGATGATACCGAGCCACCTGGCTCGATGAAGTGCTTTGAGATCTCTGGGTGAAAGTCACCAGGGCTGTGCAAAGGGCCTGCTATACCTGAACCTCCTCTCGCTAGGCCCTGTGAGCAGCGAGTCCCCCAGGAATCCCAGGCCAGCAGTTCAGTTTATAGCCAAGAAAAAACAGACCCTTTGTTTTTTCCCATCTAGATTGGGAATCCGGGTCCCATGTAACCTGTGCGAAGGGGGGATCCCATGAGCAGGAGTGGGGTAGGGGAGTGATTCCAATGCTGCTGGAGCTTGTTGCTCAGCGGAGCTGGCCCAGTTCAGCCTGAGTAGCGAGAATGCTACTCAGTGGGGTTTCTGGGCACCCCGGGCTTGGGGCAACCCCTCTCCCACTCCTGCCACCTAGTGGGGACCTGGGAGGGAAAATCCATTGGCTGGAGGTGAAGATCTGTGTAACTTTACCCAGGGTATAGACTGGACTGATGGACAGCTGTGGCCCCTCAATTCTCCAACCTGGGGTGCCTTTTACACTGCTTTGCCATGGGAGCAACCACTCCAGGTCTGCTCACACCCAACCTCCAGCATGTAAGTGACTCCCAGTTATGCTGTATGAGTGCTTCGGCCAGCCCCTGTGAACGGCACTGAAGGGCAACACCAGCAAATGCCCGGCCCAGGCTTTCCCCCCGGAAATGTGGGGCGTGTACAGTCCAGCCCTCTCCAGGACAGGCTAAGCTCACAGAAAGTCCATCATCACACTAATAGAAAATGATCTGCACAAATCCTGTTATCCCGAATGAAGTTTCCCAAACATTTCAATCCAAATACCCTGGTTTAGATAAAACAATAAAGCAAGCAAACTTATTAACCCCAGAAAGTGACTACAAGTAATAAGGCATGAAAATCGGAATTGGTTACAAAGAAGTAAAATGCAGCTGCCGCCTAACTTAATGAGCTAAGGCCCTGTCTACACGGGCAAGATAGGGCGCAGGAAAGCAGCGTTCTGCAGTGTAACTCCCGAGGTGCACACGCTGCCAAGCCACTTTGGGCACAGAAACTCCTCAGTTCCGGCGTTGGGGGAAAAAACACCTTGATGAGAGTCGGAAGTCTTGCAGCAGAGGTGTCCAGTGCTGTAGCAGCAGTGTAAACGCATTACAGCCTGGAAGGACAAGGACGTGTTCCATAATCCCTCAAAAAAAGAAAAGGAGTACTTGTGGCACCTTAGAGACTAACAAATTTATTAGAGCATAAGCTTTCGTGAGCTACAGCTCATTTCATCGGATGCATTCGATGAAGTGAGCTGTAGCTCACGAAAGCTTATGCTCTAATAAATTTGTTAGTCTCTAAGGTGCCACAAGTACTCCTTTTCTTTTTGCGAATACAGACTAACACGGCTGCTACTCTGAAACCTGTCATAATCCCTCAAGTGGCTGCTCTGCTCCTTGTTTTGAACTGGGCTGCCCTGGAGATGTGCGCCCCTCCCCTTTCCAAGCTCTGTTTCTGACAGTAACCATTCATGTGGCATGCTCGAGCTGTTGAATACAGGCAGGGGGGTGTGCGTGCGTGCGTGCATGCGTGTGAGAGAGAGAGAGAGAGAGAGAGAGAGAGATTGTGATTGCTGTGCAGAGAGCTGGCGAGGGAGGCGGGAGCTGATGGAGTTTCCCCCCTGCCTGCTTCCTGCTGCGGTCTGAACTTACAATACAGCATGCTGACACACTCTTTGTCCCCCAAAACACAATCTCTCCCACCCTCCATACACACACACTCTGTCACACATACTGACCCGCCCCCCTTCAGTTGAAAAGCAGCTGGAAATGTAGTAGGATGCCCATGGAACAATGGGATTGGGAAACCTACATCATGTGACACTGTGCCTGCCACATGAAGCATTGCAAACCCTTCCCAAAGCACCCTGTCGCTAGTTGCACAGTGGGATAGCTACCACAATGCACTGCTCTCTTTGATGTTGCAAGAGCTGCGAATGTGGACGCGCTCCACCCTCACAAAGAGCACAGTGAACACACAACCGCGGTTTCATTCCAGCGCTTTAATAAAAGTGGTGTGATTTGTGCAGAAACTTGACAGTGTAGACGTACCCTAAGGGAATTCAAAGGTCTCTCACACCACAAGTTCCAACAGTCTGACTGGCTGAATCTTTCAGTCAGGATCCCTCCCCAGTCCAGTGCTGCTTCCTTTGTTCTTTAAGTGGTGTCGATGCCCTGGGCAGAGAGAACAGGAGAGATGGTTTGGGGCATTCACTCTCCCAATAGAGTCATTTCTCTTGGGCAAGAATCATCTCCAGATAAGATGGATGGGTGGCCAGGAACCTCAAGCTGCTTCTTTGTCAAAATGTAGATTTTTTTTTTTTTTGCCCACACCCTGTCTCCAGCAGAAGTGGGGCCACTTAATGCAGTGATGGTCCTCTTGACCTCGTTGCCACCAAGCTGAGGCATTGTCTAGCCTTTTGTCTCTGAGAAGCTGGTTTGTGACTGCCTTCCAGAACGTAGGAACATGGCTCAATAATGTGTCACCGTGGTCTCTTGTAACTTTACATACAATGTTATCACACACGTTTTACCAAGACAACAAGGATCAGCAAATCATGAGTTTTCAAATGATACCTCACAAGGCATACTTTGTACAGGTTTTACCATAATCCTCTAAAATGGGCGAACATAGGGGTACAGACTGTCACGATCTGCTGCCTCCCGACTGCAGGGTGTGGGTTGTGGGTTGGGATGGAGATCTGCCTCATGACTCCAGGGGTGGGATGGGATGCAGATCTGCTGGCCCCCTGGCTGTGTGGGTGGGGGTGCAGGATAGAACATTACTTCCCCTCCCAACCACATTAGGGGGTATGTGGGAGGGAAATTGACCCAGGGCCCAGTGCAGGCATCACCTGCCTAGGATCCCACAGTCTCCCCAGTAGAGCTCTGTCCCGGCAAAGATCTTGACACTGTTCCCTTCCCGGCAGCTTCCCAGGCCCCATTGAAGAGCCGCAAGCTCCACTCCAGCGCCGTCCTGTCCCTTGTGGCCGACGAGCGCTTCATCATCTCAGGCAGCAAGGACCGGACGCTGGTCGTCTTCGACCGCCGGGCCAACAGCATCCTCCAGAGGCTGCAGGTGGGTGGCCGGAGCTGGTGACTATTCTCCCTCCTACCTGCTGAAGGCAGTGGAGGTTGCCTGGAATCACCACGGAGAGGAAGGAGATGGGCGTTTGTAGACGCTCCCTGCCTGAGGACATTTTGGGGGAGGAGAATATGTAATCCTTAGAGAGTCCCTGACCCAACTGGTTGCATCTGTAGGAGGGTGTGGGGTGCAGGGAGTCAGGCCTCCTGGGTTCTATCCCCAGCTCTGAGAGGGCAGTGGGGTCTCGTGGTTAAAGCAAGTGGGGCTGGGAGTCAGGATTCCTGGGTCTGCCACCATAGGCGCTGACTTCTACTCTCACTGGTAGGTGCTCGACCCCCCCAGCCCCACCCCGACTCCACCCCTGCCTTGCCCCCATTCTGACCCCTTCCCCAAATCCCCATCCCGGCGTCGCCTCTTCCCCACCTCCTCCCCTGAGCATGCCATATTCTGGCTTCTCCCCGCTCCCTCCCGGAGCTTCCTACACTGCCAAACAGCTGTTTGGCAGCAGCAAGCGCTGGGAGGTAGGCAGAGGAGCGGGGACGTGGCGCGCTCAGGGGAGGAGGCAGAGGAGGAGCTGAGGGGGGGCGGGGAGGGGAGCTTGGCTGCCAGTGGGTGCAGAGCACCCACTAATTTTTCCCCGAGGGTGCTCCAGCCCCGGAGCACCCACGGAGTAAGGGCCTATGTCTGCCAGTGACATACTGTTTGACTTCTGGCAAGTCATTTGCTGTGCCTCAGTTTCCCTATATGTACAGTGGGGTAACAGATGCCTCCTTCATAGAAGAAGGGTTGTGGTGCTTAATTGCGGTGAAGCACTTCTAGCTCCTCCTGCCAGATTAACCAGGCATTCTGCTCATTCACCAGCAATGAGGGAAGCTGCACTATAAGAAACAGACTGGTATTAAACAGGCTGCAGGGCTGGTGTCCCAGGCTCAACCTCTGGGGCTTGTGGGTCCCCCCCATTCTAGATCCCCCTGAAACCTGAGCCTTTTTCTCCTGTTCCACTCATCAGGCCTCAGTTGTCTATGACATGTGGTGTCCTGCAGGGAACCAGGAAACAGGCAGCCTGATGCATTCCAATTTCAAGGAACTCTTTTAGAATAGGCAGAGGGTGTTGTGTGATCCACTCTCACGAATACACGGATCCGCCCCCAGAGCTGTGCCATCCTCTGTTTGCTCCTTTCCTTCCCCAGCTGGAATCCTACCTGCTCTCCATGTCCTACCAGGGGACGCAGCTGTGGGCCGGGGACAACCAGGGACGACTCTACGTCTTTGAAAACAGAGAAGGCCGCTTCCAGCACATCCGGGTATGCAGGCCTCCCCTGATCCAGGGCTTAAAAGAGGGATGCAGGCTTCCTAAGCATTACGTCTGTTTTCCCCCCTGCCCTCTTTCACCCTGGGGTGAAATTCAGGTCCTGCTGGGCCAGGATTTCACCCCAGAGGATTAACACCAGGGCTGCTGCTTGTTTGCCTGCCTGCAGCTTGGGGCTGTGAACTTAGCCAATGTCAGTTTCATTGTCAGTTTCACTTGAGGGCTCTCCTCCATTAACCCCATGCTGAATGGGGTCTCCATTCCCCATGCCCTGGAGGGAACGGGAGATGGTTCTCAATGACCCATTTGTTACTTGCTACTGGTGGGGCCAGATGAATACCGAAAATACGTAGATTGCCATGGGGTCCTGGTGTGATCTGACCTGCAACATCCTAGACTGGGCCCTCCGAAGCACCTTGGAGTGGGAACCACTGGTCGGACTTGGATCCATATGTGTGAGAGTCCCCGGCATGAAGGTGATGGGTTAGGAACAGAGAGATGCATGGGACCCACATGGGCTAGAGAGAGAGAGGTGCCTTGGATTCCACTCCTGTGGTACGTCCCAGCTGGAGGTATGCAGAGGGCTTACTGTCTCTTTCCTCCCCACAGTACTTTGACGTGGGTCACCAGTCCAATATCACTGGGGTCTGGCACTCCCTGGGCACTCTGTACACGACCTCCACTGACAAGACCCTGCGGGTAAGGTCCATGCTTCCCTAGCAATCCTTCCACCCTCCCACTCCCCACGGTTTACTCATAGAGGCTGGGAGCCAGGAACACCCGAGTCTCAATCCCAGCTCTGTGACTTCAGCTGCAAGCCACTTCCCTTGTCTGTGCCTCAGTTTCCCCACCTGGGGGAAGAGAGGTAATTCCTGCTTCCTGGAGGGTTCTGAGGATTGTGTCTTGGCCCTTGGAAGAGCCCTCTGCACACTCAGCTTCATCCCCTGAACGTGCTTCTCTATAATGCGAACAGCAAGGATGGTGCAAATAAGCCATTTCTGATTCCAAGTCAGTAACACCCTCGTCTGGGCTGGGGATCTGCCTGCCCCACTTCCGGCCACCTGTAGCCAGTCCCAAGCTAGCTGCACCAATGCAGCCCCCTAGAGTTGATGACCAAAGAACCAGTGGGCCCTCCTAAAAATAGCACAGAGAAGGGCTCCCCCGATTCCTCCCCATGGATTCACCCGGCCCTGGGCAACCCCCCCAGTGAGTTTTCTCTTTCCAGATACACGTTCCGACGGACCCGCCTCGCACTATCTGTTCACAGATGCACAACAACGTACTAAATGGGGTAAGGAGGGGCGCTCGGACTCCGAACTGGGGAACGAGGACCCCTGGGCTTTCTGCCCTTCCCGCCAGCTTGTCTGTTGTGGGGGAATGTCCATGTGGAATTCTCTCTCTTCTCGGCTCTCTTCCTTTGGTCAGGGCGGGCGACCACTCAGATCAGCCAGAGGGGGCGCTCCCTTCCCCTTGCGCACAGGGGAGCGACCCTGCTGCCCCGAGGAGTGAATCTGAGGCCGTGCTGAATGCTGGACACTCTGTCCTTGTGGCTGAACTCGGGGCGGGGGCAGGGTGTGTTTAGCAGGAACCCTGGAGCCAGTCCCCTGGCCTCCCGGCTTGACATGGCCTCAGTCCCCGGTTCCTGTCGCGCCTGTTTACACCCACCCCTCCGCTCCCTGCTTCACCCACAGGTCAGCGCAGAAGGCAACATTGTAGTAGCTGCCTCCGGGGGCCTGTCCTTGGAAATCTGGAGGCTCGATGCCTGATGGGAGGCCTGGATCCGCAGAGCCATGTCTTGCAGCTGCGGCCCCAGAGGCAGGTGCTGCACCCGGGCGCCCGTGTTCCTGCCCAGGGGAGGGACCAGAGTTCCAGCATTTGTTTGTCATTCGTTTGTTCGTTGTTCTTTGGAAGAGGCCCGAGGAGCTGGGAGGTCAAAGCTTCACTGCCTGAGCTCGCCCTGGCGCTGCCGTTCCCAGAGCGATTTCCATGCCTGAGTTTCCAGAGGGATCGGAGCCTGGCCAGCCTTTCCCTGCTAGATGCACTGACTTAGCTCTCTCTGGCTCACATTCTTCCACCACTGTCCCCTTTTCCACCCTCTGGGCTCCTTCGTTAGCACAACCCTGGCCTGACTGCCAGGCGGCCTGTGCTACTTATCTGTCTACCTCCCACCTGCTTCTCCATGGTGCAGGGCTCTTGCTGCTCCTTCGGGGCCGGTTCCAAAAATCTCTCAGGTCACAGCGCGGGAGGGGACGGCCGTAAGGGGTCAGAACCAGTAACCATCCAACCCAGCTCCAACCAGCCTGAGGGTGCTCCTGCTAAAGGTTGAGGAAAACAGACGCAAGGGCTGACCAGATCGAAACAGAGTCCAGAGCTGATGTGTAACTTACAGGGACTCAGTTGAGACGCACGTTCTAATGTTGTTGATTAAACTCTTCTGCCAGACAGGATCTGATTAGAGATGTCAGTGGGTTTTTATCCCCTTCCCAGTGAAATCACGTGTTTAGTTTTAAATTCAATCCCTGTAGCCTTGAAAATCCAGGCACGGCAGCTTCCTCCCGGCACCAGCCAAGTAGGAGACAAATGGGCTCAGGCTAGCTTCGATCTCCAAGCTAAGGGAAGCACTTGGCACTGGGGGGGAACTGGGCTGCAGATGCTTTATTAGGAGGGGTGTTTTGGGAGCATCAGCCATGATCAGGGCCCTGGGGGTTGCACAAACACAAAGTGAGACGGTCCTGGCTTCCAAGAGCTCACTGTCAAAATGAACAAAATGCAATTCGAGGTTCCTGGGTCTGATCCAGTCCAGGTCAGGGGGGATCTAGGGGCCTTACTACCTGTGTGCAATGAGCTGGCACGGCCGGGCCCAGTACCCAGCAGAACCGGCTGCCACCTACTGGGCTCCCTGCAATGGCAGGCTGTAGCTGTCTGCCTACCAGGCCCTTATCACCGTAGTAACCCAGTGCTTCGCAGTCCCCCTCCTGGGAAGATGAGGAAACTGAGTCACGGGGAAGTGGAAGTGTCTTGCCCAGGGTCACATATGGAGTCGGTGGCGGAGTTGGGCATCCATCTCCCCAGGGAGGGGGCTGAGAACAGAATGACCCATTGTGTCTTAGCTCCTCCCCCTTGTGCTCACCCCCAATGGGGGTTCCTCCGGCCAGGGATGAGGCAGCTTAGTAGAGTGGGGGCAGCTTGTCCAGTGTCCAGTCTGTCTCCCCCCCTGCCCCAGGGGGATGGAGTGAATGGGGACCTGAAAGGCAGCAGGACTGCTAGGCCGGGCTTGACCCTGGGTCTGGCCGGCCCGGCCCTGCCCTGCAGTCAGGCCTGGCCTGGCTCCCCTTCCCCATGTTGTGTGCAGAGGCTGTGACTGACGAGGGGACTGCTGTACCTGGGGGAGAGCCTGGCTGCGCTGAAAGCGATGGTATGCTCCCCCGGCTGCAGCAGGGCCATGCTTTCCCCCCCAACTCCCTGCTCCTCCTCTCACCTGATTTACACCAGGAGGGCTTGGGCCCCAGGGGTCGGAAAGTCTCCTGCTCTCTGCACACAGAGGCTGCGCTGACCTTGATGTGGGGAGGGGAGCAGGGTGATAGGGTGGGATACAGCAGGAACCCCGTCATGCCCCCTACGAGCCTGCTCCCCTCTTCAGAGGCTGCTCCGTGTTGTCCGCATCGGGCTGGAGGTCCAGGGTCCTCACAGGATGCTGCAGGTTTTCTTGACTCTGAAGGGGTTGGCAGAGGCAGGGACACTGGTCAGCAGCGGGTCGCTCTGGGCATGGGCCCGGCAGTACTGCAGCAGCTCACTGGCTGCCTGGGAGACCTAGAGCAGGGGAGAAGGCAGCTAAACAAAGCCAAACAGCGCGGGGGGGGGGGGGGGCAGGGCTAGTGGTTAGAGCAGGGAGCACTGGGAGTCAGGACTCCTGGGTTCTGTTCCCAGAGCAGGGAGGGAAGTGGAAGTCAGGACCTTAGCCTGTGGGGCTTCCCAGAGATGGGGACAGAACCCAGGAGTCCTGGTTCCCAGCACCGTCCCTGGAAGGGGAGAGGGGTCTAGTGGCCAGAGCAGGGGAGTGCTGGGAATCAGGACTCCCTGGTTCTATCCCTGTCTCAGGGTGGTCCTGGAGTGCGAGTTCCTGATTCCCACTCCCTTGTTCTAACCACTGGAGCCTGCTGTCCTCCCAGAGCTGGCAACAGAAGCCAGGTGTCCTGACTTCCAGCCCCCGCCCCACAACCCCAGCCAGGTTGCCACCACAAAGCACCATCTCGCTGAGGGGGAGACCAACTCTGGGCAGAGTGAGCCCAGGCTAAGCTTTACAGAAGGGCCTGGCACGGGTCGGTGCCAGTGGGGAGGGCCCCATCCCAGCAGAGTTGAAAGAGGCCTAGAGCTTCCCCCCCCACCCTGCCTCCTGCTTTCAGAGCCGACTTTGCAGCTGATCCCAGCAGGATCTGTTTTTCTCCTGGGCCCCGCGCCCTGCTAAACCACACCTGAAAGGAACACGCTGGCCTGACACAGCCACCACCTCCTGGGCAATTACTGTGCTCCCCCGTGACACTCCTGTGGGCCTGAGGACAGAGCAGACTGAACTTGGCATGCACCCCAGCCGCTGCAGGGCTGGAACCGCCCCCCACAGCCGTGTCGCAGCTGCCCTGGGCAGAAGTGTAGGAAAGGGACTCCCCACTCTTCCCCACTGGGGAGCAGCAGCTGCCCCTTCTCAGGCCCCTGTGTGGTGCTATCCTATGGGGATCTGAGCCATGGCAGGGGCGGGGAGCTCTGGCTGGGCCCCCCCTTCTCCCCCAAAATCAAATGGTTCTGCCTCTGGGGCTTGCCCCCCGGGTGAAAGATCCCCTCTAACTGCCCTGCCATGTCAGTTTCCCCCCCCCCCTTTCCGAGGTAAGTGTGTGTGGATAAGAGGGGCCTTAGGTCCCCATTTAGGACTTGAATCTTCTGCTCCAGCTGGGCAGCAGCTGTTGGTTCGTCGCCTCTCGTGCTACTCCCCATGACATGGGTTTGTTAGGCCTCAGGCTGGTTTCTAGTGGGAGGGTAGGGCAGAAACAGAGTCTGTGCGAGGAACAGAACCCAGGAGTCCTGCTAACTCCCGTCTCACCCTCAGCGGCGGGGAAAAGCTGGGCCCCGCCAATCCAGCACCAAATGAATTCCCCAGTGTAAGGACTGTGAGGGGGGTCATGTCACCTTCATTCTCTCTAGCCCAGCTTCTGTCCACAGCTGCTCCACTGCCCTCTGGTCCTGGCTTGTGTGATTGCAGCTGACCACCTTCCCCAACATCTGCAGGGCAAAGAAGGGCTGGGTTACACCAACTGGAGGGGGTGAAGATGCTGAGCTCCACAAGCACGCAGGCTGCTCCGCGAGAACCAAAGCAGCAGGCAAAAGAATGTGACATTTAAATGGCAGCAGAGCTGAAGACTCCCAAATGCCTGTGAAATGCAGCCACCTCTGGGGTGGGGCATGGCAGATATATAACAGCACACAACAACAGTTTGGGGCAGGCACTAAATCTTGGGCCTGGAAGCCTGGGCACCCATCCCCTTTATCTTTCCATTATTATTGATTAGCTGTATTACGGTAGCGCTCAGCCACTCCTCTCATAGAGCAGGACTCCATGGTGCTGGGTGTTGTGCAAACACACTGCATGTTGTTTATAGTCACATTAATAATCCTTTCCCATCCCTCCAGATGCCCAAGGGTCTTGCAGAACTTTGGAAAAGTTAGTTCACGCTCCCGCCCTCTTCTCTGCAACACAGGTAATGGCACCACTGAATAGGTGGGGAAACTGAGGCACAGAGCGTGGCAGTGATTTAGCTTGGGGTCACCAACCAAGTGGTAGAGCTGTGTTAGAATGCAGGACGCTTGACTCCCACCCCCACCCTGCTCTAACCACTAGATCCCATGCTTAGAACAGGGGATAGAACCGAGGAGCGCTGACACCCAGTTCTTCCTCTGGACAGTTTCCCCTTCCAGAAGCAGGGCTCCAAGCCAGGAGTTCGGTCTCCCCCTCCCCTCCCGGACTGAGACTCCTGGGTTCTATCCCAAGCTCAGGATGGGGGTCACACACACTGTTGGGGTTTAATCGCTGCACCTGTTTGTCGCTCCTGTCCCGGGGAGCCATCTGAGTCATCCAGCCACCAGTGAAACTCATCCCCTTCGGTCCTGAGAACCAGCATTTGAGCCTGGCTCTGATCCGAATCTTTTGTCAATTATACGGCCTCCCCCATTGTCTCAATTTAGGGGAGGGGGGATCAAAATCAGGGCCTGTTTTCTGCCTGCCCCCCCACTGACAGGGTTGCTCTGCTCACCTGAGATGGCAAAACACTTCCCCACAGTTTGCAGCCTGGCACACTCCCCAGATGCTGTATCGCTGCCCGTTTCTGTCAGTCTCCACCAGCCTCCCAATGCCCCCGCCTCTGCCCTATTTATTCCCCCTCCCCAGGCCGCCCCCTGTCTGCTCTCGCTCTGAAGAGACTGAGGTTCAGTTGGGCCTCCCCACCCGCCCACATGCTTTGTTGCCTTTGAAGCCAGCTGGGCCATGCACAGAGCGAAATGTCACCCAGTAAAGTGTAGCTGCAGCTCCAGGGCTAAGGGGGACACCTCCTGCTGGGCCGGGGCAGCATTTTCCCCAGCAGGGCGGCTCCAGCATCTCAGCCCTGAGAGCAGCCGGAGCCAAAATGCAGCCAGGCCTGGGGTGAAGGGCTTGCGGTGGTGGGAGAGGGGCGAGAGTGGAAATCATGCCTTGGGATCCAGGAGTCCTTCCCAGATCCCCCCTTTCTCAGTCCAACCACTAGACCCCACACCCCTCCCACAGCTGGGATAGAACCCAGGAATCCCAGCTGGCTCCCAGCCCCCACTGCTCTAAGCACTAGACCCCACTCCCCTCCTTGCTCTAGAAAAAGAACCAAGGAGTCCCGATTCCCACTGCTGTGTTCATGAGACCACAGGTAAACCTTTGCTGTTACGGGACCCCAGGGTCCTCCTGGGAAGAGCTGCAGGAGTTCAGTCAATCTGCTTCCAAAGGACGAGGGTATCTGGGGGACAGGGAGCTGCTTCTCTACGGCGGCTCTAACCCACCAGCAGGGGTGGGGCATTTCCAACCTGCCAGGCTGGTTTGGACACAGCTGCAGTCCCCACTGTGGAATCTGTCTCCCGTGGGCAGTTCTGGATGCTGCAGGGCTGTAGCACCTCCCCATTCCCATTTTGACATGGGGCAGGAATGTGGGGTCCCTCGCTGGATCTTGGGCCTTGCAGCTGGGAAAAGGGGGTGGTTGTGCAGTGACACTGAACCCTGGATTTCCGGGGTCTCCCCCAGCCACGATATCCTGCCTTGTCCCACCTCCAGACTGCAGGGCACCCCCAGAGGTTGGCAGACAGGGTTGTAGGTCAGTGGCAGTCACTCTGCTTTGAAGACAGACTTCCCTTTCCCCGGGCATCCCGCCCATCTGGATGGGTGAGATTCACCCGCATCCCCAACTTTGGGCCCCAGGGGTCATGGCTGTTGGCATAGAGGTGAGGTGGGAAGCGGGGAGAAGTCTGCTCATGGGGCCTGGGTAGCAGGATGCCCGATCTGTCCAGGCTGGGCCTCACATGGCTGCTGCTCAGCACATGATCGGGACTCGCATCCACTGCTCCCCCACCTCAGCCCCACCGGAGAGTGGCAAGCGGGCAGGGGGCGCCGGCTGGCGATGGTGGGTGATAAAGGGGCAGAGGTGGGGGGAGAGGAACCAGAAAGAGGGGTAACTTCGATACCACCATGATGGGCGCAGTAGAAGAGCCTACTTAGAGATGAAAGGAGCTGGGGGGGTGGAGGCGATATAGCCTGCCCCCCAGTTTTTGTGGCTCAGAGGAGCAGGAGTAGCACGTGTGGTGTTGCCCGCTCCCATGAACAGAGTCTGAGCAATGAGCCCTTCGACCCTGGCTGCAGGCAGCCTCAGGGTGACGGGACACGTTCCAGCCAGCACAGGATTGCCGGGGTTAGTTCATAGATTCCAAGGGGACCGGCTTGATCATCTAGTCTGACCCCCTGTCTAACCGGCCATGGAATTTCCCTGGTAGGATTCAATTCCCGTTTGAAGAGAGTGGATTATTTAGAAAAACATCCCGTCTTCATTTAAACACTGTCAGGGATGGAGACTCCACCAGGACCCTTGGCAAAGTGTTCCTGTGGTTAATTACCCTCACTATTCACCACATACACCTCCAGGCGGGCTCTGTGCTGTGAAAGCCCCGCTAGGAGCTGATGGTTTCCGGAGAACAGGTCCCCAGAACAGAGAGCTGGTCTGTGCTCACAGCCGGCAGAGCTGGGCACAGAACTGGGCTGCTTTGCCATGCTGCCTTTCAGAGGGAACAGGCCCCGGTATGTGCTTCGGGAACCACTTAGCCCGGTGTGGTGCTGGCTGCTGACTCAGCACCTGGGTCTCAGTGTAGCAGCCGTGTTAGTCTGTATCCGCAAATAGAACAGGAGGACTTGTGGCACCTTAGAGACTAACAAATTTAGTAGAGCATAAGCTTTTGTGAGCTACATGCACAGCTCATGCATCTACACGCACAGGATGCTGGTTCTGTCCCCCAGATGACCTAAATGGGGACAACCCCTAGAGTTGACACAGTTACACTGGGATAAAGGTGCCTTATGCTGGTGTAGCTTATTCCCCTTCCCATGCAGGAATAGTAGTGCCAGACCTGCATCCACACAAGGGGAAGCTGATCTGATTTAACTGGCCTGGCCTGGTATAGATAGGGTTGCCAATTTTGGTTGGATGTATTCCCGGAGGATTCATCACAATATACTCTTTAATGAAAGATTCGTCTTTAATTATTGTAGACTCCAGGACGATCCTGGAGGGTTGGCAATTCTAGGTATAGGGCAGCTATATAGGGGTGCACTGTGGGCCGGGGTAGGGGGCTGCTCCTTGTCGGGCCTGAGCCTGGCCCATTGGAAACCTCTGCAGATGCCCTAAGCTAGGAGGCTGTTGGAGTTGGAGAACACTTGACCCTTGAGGGCCGCCGTACCCGGCTTCTCTTCAAGATGGCGTCTCCCACACGTACGGATCCAGCGCTGCGGAAGTTGAGGGTCAAGATGGCAGCGTCCAGCAGTACGGACGCGCTCCTCCCCGAGGCGCATGCGTGACCCAGCGGAGCTGCCGTAGACGGCCGGGGTCAACATGGCGGCGGCCAGGCGCAGCAGTCCGGTGTCGGGGCTAGCGGGGGCCTGAGGCGCCGGTACGAGCCAGCCGGTCCGGGGGCTGCGGCGGAGCTGGGGCGGGTTTCTGTGGCGCTCCCCGGGGGCCTGGAGCGGGGGTGGGGCTCGCACGAGAGCGCGGAGCGGGGGAGGGCGGGGCTCGCTCGGGGGCTCGGAGCGGGGAGGGCGGGCTCGCTTGGGGGCGGGGCTCGGAGCGGGGAGGGCGGGCTCGCTTGGGGGCGGGGCTCGCTCGGGGGCCTGGCGAGCCGCCGCCCCTGCCCGGTCCGTGACCCGCCCTGTCTCTCCCCGTCCCCCCAGAGCCGCGCGGGCTCCGGCTCCGGCTCCGGCTCCATGGAGAGCCCCGGGGAGCGGTTCCCGGCCGCGGCCGTGGCGGCCGTGCTGAAGCCCAGCGCCGGGCTGCCCGAGGAGAGCCTGCAGGTGCGGGGCTACGACTTCGACCGCGGGCTGGATCACCGCGCCCTGCTCCAGTCCTACCTCACCACCGGCTTCCAGGCCACCAGCTTCGGGCAGGCCGTGCAGGAGATCAACAGGATGGTGAGGGGGGGCTGGGAGCCAGGGCGCCTGGGTTCTGTACCTCTCTGCCGCGGGCAAGCCACTGCCCCGCTCTGTGCCTCAGTTTCTCCATGTCCCTTTTGCTCCTTGAGGCTGCTAACAGGAGAGCCAGAGGATGGGGGCCGGTAGCTTGGGCACCTGTGCGGGGGGGGGGTGAGTGCCCCGACCCGCCAGACCGGGTGCCCCTGACATGTGGCTGCTCCGGTTCCCAGATCGCGGCGAAGCTGGAGCCGCTGGGCGAGGAGGAGGAGACCCACGCCGACCTGAACCCCTGCCGCCGGCAGCCCTCGGGCTGCACCATCTTCCTGGGGTACACCTCCAACCTCATCAGCTCGGGCATCCGCGAGACCATCCGCTACCTGGTGCAGCACAACATGGTATGGCCCTGGCTCCGGCCCCTCCCCCCGGTCGCTGAGCACTGTCCCCCCCCCCCCCCGTGTCCCTTGTGCTCCCGTGGCACTGAGCACCTGAGGGCCCCTCCCGGTGCCAGGCTCTGACACCCAGGCTGCTGCCATATCCCCCCTTAACCCAGTGCTGGGCTCCGACATCGGCCACCCCCCCGCCCCTTCAGCTCGGGGCTCCCAGCACTGGGGTCCCAGGGCAGGGGGTTCTGACGGGCCGAGGTCCCTGTGCTGTGCAGGTGGATGTGCTGGTCACCACAGCAGGTGGCGTGGAAGAGGATCTCATCAAATGCCTGGCACCTACCTACGTGGGGGAGTTCAGCCTGCGGGGGAAGGAGCTTCGGCAGAGCGGGATCAACAGGTACAGGGGGGTCAGGGGGGCTGCTCCAGTCTAGCCAGGAGGGCACACTCCTGGGTTCTCTGGGAGGGGAGTGGGATTTAGTGGTTAGAGTAGTGGGGGATGGGAGCCAGGACTCCTGGGTTCTGTCCCAGGTTTGGGAGCAGAGTGGGGTCTAGGGGTTAGAGTGGGGAGGCTGGGGGTCAGGAACTGATGCTCTAGAGGTGAAAGGCTCCATTTCCTGCTCCCAGCCACTCCGCCAGGATCCTCTCTGCTCTCCCCACCTCCTATCTGTGGGGTTCAGGAAATGCCAGCTGTGTCCCTGTTCCTTGGGACAGAGCGGGGCTCGTGGAGAGGCTGAGTCCAGCTGGTTTTGGGGGGGCCGGGGGCTGAACCTGCTTGTTTTTCTCCAGGATCGGGAACCTGCTGGTGCCCAACGACAACTACTGCAAGTTCGAAGACTGGCTTATGCCCATCCTGGACCAGATGGTCGCTGAGCAGAACATGGAGGTGAGAGCCGGGGGTGGGGGAAGCATCAGGGGAGGCCGTGTCCCGGGGGAGGGATGGTGCTGGGCCTGTAGGATGCTGGGAAAGTCTCTGACCTGATCCCTACTGAACACCCCCAACACCCTCCCCCCTCACCAAAATACTTGGCATATGTAGATGGGAAGGGAGTGGTTAGAGAAAGGGGAATGGCTCTGGGAATGGAGTTGGGGGTCTAGTGAGTTGAGCAGAGAGTGGGTGGGTGGGCACTGGGAGTCAAGACTCTTGGGTTTTACTCCTTGGGAGAGTCACGTCCCTCTGTGCCTCAGTTTCCCTATCTGTACCGTAATGGGGAGAGCTGGAGGATGAGCCCATGAACGTTGATGACTCCCTCTGAGTGGGGGGCGGAGGTCAGGTTGCGTCACCCAGGCAGGAGAAGGGGGGTTTCACCACAGCTTTGACCCCTGGGTCCTGCAGGCTGTGAAATGGACCCCGTCCAAGATGATCGCACGACTGGGCAAGGAAATAAACAACCCTGAATCGGTCTATTACTGGGCACAGAAGGTCAGTTGGGGTGGGGGGGAAATTGGGGGGGGGTCCTGTTTTCCCACTGGGGTTCTGGCTAACCCTTTCTGGGCTAGGATTGACTGTTAGCTGAACCACACTGCCATCCACCCCCACCCCCCCGAGTCCCTCTCTGGGAGAGCCTGGGTGACTGGCTGGTCGGAGTGCTGCCCCTTTAAGAGCAGGCTAGATAACAATGGCCCCCTGGGTCCCACCCGGTCTGAGGGGGGATCAGCAGCCTGTTCCCTCGGACTTCAGCCTGGGGGGCAAATCCACAGCCCTACACACATCACGGGGGAACAAATTTCTCCCACCCCATGACCCCAGCTGCCCCCTCTAACTCCCACCCTCCGTGGTTGTCATCAAGCCAAGCTCGGTATTCGGCACCTTCAGTCTTTCCTTGCGCGAGAGGCAGCGTTTCCCAGTGGGGCGAGTGCTGGGCAGACTAGGAGAGCTGGAGTCTGTTCCCAGCTCTGCCACTGGGTAGCCTTGGGCAAGTCCCTTCCCCTCTCTGTGCCTCAGTTTCCCTTCCTACCCTTTGTCTCTTCAGATTGTGAGCTCTTTGGGGGCAGGGACCATCTCTTGCTATATGTCCACGCAGTACCTGACATGACAGGGGCCCTGATCTCAGTGAGGGAAAGGTGGGGGGGGGTCTGTGCAGCACCTGGCATGGCGGGGGCCCCAATCTCAGTTGGGTGGAGGTCTAGGCTCTACCATAATATAGTGGCCCTGCTCCTCCACAAACACTACTTTGAGGGAGACTCTCCCCCACAAGGGTGTTGCTTTACCTCCCACACCCTCAGTTAATTTCCATGGAGGATCTAATGCAAACTCCCCCTCCCGTCTCCTCTGCCCCACCCCACACTCCCTGCCCCACTCATGCCCCTTTGCAGAACAACATCCCGGTACTGAGCCCAGCCCTGACGGATGGATCCCTGGGGGACATGATCTTCTTCCACTCCTACAAGAACCCGGGTTTGGTGCTGGACATCGTGGAAGGTGGTTGTCTCCCTCCCCACAGGCATTGTCCTTTCTCTGCAGCACCCCCCTCCCAGCCCCCTGGCTTAGACTGGGCAGGAATTGCAGGCCCCCTCCCTGCAGTGCTGGGGAAGATTCCTAGTGGGGGGGGGACCCCCTTCATACCGAGCTGTTGGGAACCCTCTCTGCATTACCGAAGAGCATACAGATTGTCACCCTGCTGAGACCTCCCACCCCAGACAAGGCGAGGAGGGGCTTCTGGGTTCTAGCCCAGCTGGGGGAGGGCAGGGGGATTTAATGGTTAAGGCAGAGGAGGGGGCGGGGCAGGACTCCTGGTCCTATTCCTGGGTGGGAGAGGGTGCAGGAAGAAGGGGGTCACCTTGGCTCTTTCTCCTGGCAGATCTCCGGCTGATCAACACCCAGGCCATCTTCGCCAAGAAGACGGGCATGATCATCCTGGGAGGGGGGCTGGTCAAGCACCACATCGCCAACGCCAACCTGATGGTGAGGGAGGGCTCAGGCTGGGACCCCTGCTGCGGCCTGGGATGGTGGGTGGGTGGGTGTGTCCCTGCTGACTGGGCTCATGTGTGTTAACCTAGGTGTATCTAAGAGTGGTGCCATAGCTTTAGGTCCAACATTTAATTGGGGATTAAATTTATCACCTCAAACTGCACATTCCCTCCCCCCGTCATGCTTGGGGGAGCGGGCTGGGAGAAACCCGCCCTGGTGTCACACTCCCTCTCTCTCCGCCTTGCAGAGAAACGGTGCCGACTACGCCGTCTACGTTAACACGGCACAGGAGTTCGACGGCTCCGACTCAGGGGCGCGGCCAGACGAGGCGGTATCCTGGGGGAAGATCCGCATGGACGCCAAGCCAGTGAAGGTTGGTGTGGCGAGCTGGAGGGTGGGGGTGTGGGCCGTGTTGGGGGACGGGGAGCTGGAGGGATTGGGGGATGGCGGCATGGCGGGGGTATAGGATCTGGGTGCCTGCACTCACGTCCCCACTCGCTCTCCCGGTGGCAGGTTTATGCCGACGCCTCCCTGGTTTTCCCGCTGCTGGTGGCCGAGACCTTCGCCCAGAAAGCCAGCGCCTTCGGCTCCGAGAAGCAGCATGACTGAGACCCCTGGCCCAGCAGGGCCCTGGCCTGGGACGCAGTGTGCAGAGTCCAGATGGGGAGGGGAGTCCTAGGCCCCAGGAGCAAATGGGTTCATACCCCCGCCTGTCACCAGACACTGCACCTGCCCCCACCTCTGCCCTGTGGCTGTGCTGGGCTTGCCCTGGGATCCCAGGGAGGTGGGGGAGAGTCTGGCTTTATCCCTGTCCCTCTCTTTAACACCCTGCTTCCAAATTCACAAGGGCTGGGGCGTGCCTGAGTGTCAGGACTCCTGGGTTCAAGTCCCAGCTCTGCCGCTGACTGGTTGGGTGATCCCCGACCCCCCGGAGAATGGGGGTGGCCTTGCCTGCCCTCAGGGGCTGTGATGCTCAGTGTATTGGGCTGTTAGGTGAGGGTAGGGTTGTGACCAGCTCCCCCCAGGGTGTTGGCAGAACCTGGCACCTCCAGACCCCCATACCCGCATCCACCTTGGGCCCCATGGACTTGTGCTGGGGCCTGTTCTTCCCTCCAGTTGTTTGTTTAGTGATTGGACACTTTGGGTGGCTGGGGGCAGCATGGCCAGGCCCGGGCCCAGGTCTGCTGATGCATGGCAAGTTTTAACAAACATGATTTTATTATTCGGCTTTTGAGAAAGAAAATGTTCCCTGTGTTCCCATCCCACCTGGTCAGGACATCTGCCCTACCCCGGGTGTTAACCTCAGGTGAAACCAGCTGCGAAGATCCGGCTGGCCGGCTTTCAACGGGGGTTAGCAGCTCACCCCCGGCTCCCCTTGTGCATCAGTGGCTGAGCTGCGTTAAACCCACACTGCTGCGTGTTCCGCGCCCTGCGACCCCGAGGGGAGAATGCCCCGAGCACAGTCGCAAGGGCAGCCTGGGGGGAATGTGAGCTGTGCCCCCATGGGGAGAGCCCGGGCACCTGCTGTTCTAATCTGCGCTAGGAACACCCCCTTCTGCAGTGGAGAGAGAACTGCCCGCAGTGCTGAGCTCCGGCGCCTGCCCACCCCTGCCTAGGAGTGATTTATTGGCCGCTGCTCTTCAAGAGCAGCATCTGCAGCAGGGAAAACAGAGTTAGCTCCTGTCTGGACCTGGTGCCCAGGTGTCAGTTTCCTCGTGGGGCGCTCGAACGGACCAGGGACAGCTGAGGCTGAAGCAAGGGGGGCGGGGGGGGTCACTGCGGGGTACTTGACAGATGGAAAGGAGCCTAGCAGCAGTAGCTGGGCCCAGGCCCTGGGGGATGGATTTTGAGGAAGATTTTTTCTTTTAAAAGTCCCAGACAGAGGATGATCAGAGCCCTTGGGGCGTTAGGGGGGTGTCTCCCTAATAACGTTAGCTCCTAGTGTCTTCTGAAGTCTCCCAGGCCCTCCGAGCGAGCTGTGGCTGTGTCCAACCGCCCCATGGAGTGTGGGGTGATGGCGGGGGGCCAGGCAGTTAGATGGGGATTGTAGGGTCACTGGTTGGTAGAGCGGTGCTGGGCAGGCCCATGACTCCTGCATGCGTAGGGCAAGAAGGCGGGCTCACCCCACTCCTGCTTGCCCTGCTCTGGGGCTCGCTGCTGCTGCTGCTCCCCCACAGAGTCTGTAGAGTCCCGGCCGCCCCGACTCGGAGACATGGCTCAATAAAGCAGCTGCCCCAAGGCTGAGTCCGTGTGTGTTTGGAGGGAGGGACGCCTGATGCTCCAGCTCAACAGCCTGGTGGCTGCTCCCCTGCCGTGTGGGACTCCTCTCTCCAGAACTGCACGCGCCCCTCAGTGGCGGTGAGCAGGCCGGGCTCGCTGGGGTGGAAGGACAGGGACTGGACCACGCCTTTACCGACGGGCAGGCTCAGCGGCAGGGAGCCCTGTGGGGGGAGGAAAGACCCCCCAGTGAGAACGTGGGTAGCTAGGAAAGGAGGGGCCCGACCCCCATGGCAAGGAGTGGGGCCTCTGCCCGCTGTGGGCTAGACTTGCCCTGCACAGCCCCCCCCCTCACCTCAACCAGGTCCCAGAAATACACCTTCCCGTCCTCCGAGCAGCTGGCCACGTGCGTGTCCTTCTCACTCAGGCAGCAATCCAGCTTGTAGGCAGTGTTCTTGTGGCCGGTGTATCTAGAGCGGAACAGACCAGACAGGGTCTGCATGGGGGAGAACGGGGAAATCCCTGCTGCTGTACCCCTGCCGGATTACACCATGGGTGCCCCAGGCTGGCCCAAAGCCACCTTTCCTTGTGTACAGGGCCCTAGTGCAGCGAGCGGCCCCTCCTGAGGGACCAGTGGCCCTGGATTTCAGTGAGGCAGGTGCCTAAATATCTTTCAGGGGCTGGGCCTGAGGGGTTAGGCTGGGGGGCTGCAGTGCGGGGGGAGGGGAGAGCTCAGAGTTAGTCGCTGACCCCCAGAGCAGGCAGTATCTGTCTGAGACCCAAGACTCAAGGAGGGGCTGCCCCAGAGAGAGCGAGCATGAGACTCTGGTGCAATAAGGGTCCAGGGACTAGCTGAGCCCCCATGTTAAGCCCCAGCTCTGTGAGGGGGGTGTGTGTGTGTGTCTCCCCAACAATGACTGCTCCTGGCCAGAAGGCGAGGGGGGCACGTACTCTCCCAGCAGCTCCCCGGTGTCCTTGTCCAGCAGACGCAGGGTGGAGTCCAGGCTGGCAGCCAGCGTGCACTGCCCGTCCTTGCTGAAACACACGCTGGTGACAGGACCTGCAAGGACAAAGCAGCAGATGCTGGAGCTGATGGAAACCAGGAGTTGGCACAGAGGGGGGTGCTGGGTAAAAGCTGAGCCAGCCTGCCCTCTGCCCTGGGGCTGGATCAGAGCCAGCGCCCCATTCCCTCTGGGCTAGCCAGCCCCCTGCCCTCGGGACGCATCAGAGCCAGTGACCCATTTCCCCCAACCTCCACCCAGCCTGCCCTAGGGCTGGATCGGAACCAGCGGCCCTAGAGGGGAAGGTCTCTGTGTCACATTCCCTGACAGCCTGTTTCCCACGTTGGAGCAGCATTGGAACTGGCACCCCATAGAGGTCATTCCCTACCCCTTAATCAGCCAAGCCAAGCTCCCCTCCCCCATGGCACCTGGTGTCAGTCAGCAGTGGGGGGATCTTAATCCCACGGGGACATTCCTGCCCACACTGCATGTGGCATTTTTGGGGGATTCTCTATCCCTGGCAAGTTTAAGTCCTGGTGGGATGTCTCCTACAAGCAGGACTGAACCCAGGGACGTTCTCTGGCCTGTGCTATAGAGGCAGTGAGCCCAGAAGATCGCCGTGCCCCCTTCTGGCCTAGGCTCCGTGGCTAGGGCTCCTGGCGGTAGCTCTTTTCTCTCACTTACTTCCAACGTAATCCGAGTACAGCTCCCCTGCGCGCAGGTCGTAGCGCCGGACGCGGCCGTCCACAGAGCTGGGGGGGGGGCAACGGGGAAGGGGTTACTGGGCAAGTACAGAGGATGTGATGCCCAGTCCTCCAACACACACACTGCCCAGGCCCAGCTGGGGCGCTCCCAGGGCAGCTCCTGGGAATATAGCTGGAGAAGGGGGGAGTCAAGCCCCTGAACCAACTCCATTCCCGAATGTGGCAACCCACAAGGGTCAAACGTGAGATGGCACATCCCTGATGGGGAAGGTTACCTGCCTTTCCCTACCCTGATGAAGGTTGTTTGGTCTGGGTCCTGGGGGCGCTGGCTGTTCTAACTCACCCTTGGGTCTACGGCCCCCTCCCTGACTCGGAGCCCCTCACCCAGAGAGGATCTCGTAATCTGACACTTTCAGGCTGGACACCCCGTCCTTTGCTTCATCCAGGATCTGGATTGGGTCGGGTCTGCGTGAGCGGCAGTCCCAGCAGCGGACGCTGGAATCAATTGAGCCTAGGAGAGAGCACAGAGCAGATTCGGAGTAACAGCCTGGCAGGATCTAGCCCTGCCAGCCCCCGGAGTTCCTGAAGGACTCGCAATGAGTCAGCTGGGGATTCAGAGCCGGGTTGCTTACCCGACAGGATCACAGTGGCCTCCTCGTTGAACTGCACGCAGTTCACCTTCTGTGGATGGAGAGACAGGTCAGGAAGGACAGCCAGGGCCAAGTTCAGCACACGGTGCATGGCCCTCGGGTGCTCTCCCTGCAGTCGCTGGGCCATCCCCGAGCTATCACCCCAGCTCGTTAGCATCTCCCCCAAGCCACACTGATCCCCTCAGCCCCTCCTGAACCTGACTGCAGCTTCCCCACAGCCTCCCCCAGCTCCCCTCCCAACGCTCCCTACAAACAACTCATTGTGACCCCGACCTGCTTCACCATCCTATAACCCTCCCCCCGTGCCCACACTCATTTGCTGCACCTGTCCATGTGCCCCCTAGGCAGCAACACCTCGATTCAGTCCCCACCCTGGTAACACTAAGGGTTAAGGTCACCATCTGTCACACCCACTGGCTGAGAGCAAGGAAGCCTCCCCAGCCTGATGTAATAAGCGATGGGGCAGCCAGCTACACTTGTAACTTGCACTAAGGCCCAGTGGGACAGGGAGAGAGTAGCTGGGCCTCCCCTGGCGCCTCCCCACACCCAGCCAAGTCATTCCCCACATGTAGCAGGCTGGCGGACATCAGCCTGCAACACCCCAACCCAAGCAGCACTGCAGTAACCAAACGGGCCTCACCCCCGCGTGACCTCTGAACTTGCGGATCACCTGCCCACTGGCTACGTCCCACAGGACGACTGTTTTGTCGGCCCCGCAGGAGCAGAGCTGGCTGTTATCGAAGGAGCTGTAGGGGAAGCAGAGAGACAAGGTTAGGCGTTTTCGTGGGGATCCGACCCCTCAGGGAGAGGTTACAGACATGCATTTATGAGGCTTTGCATCCCTTTGGCATGTTGGCATTGCTGTTCCTGTTTTACGGATAGGTGGAAACTGAGGCATAAGGTGGGGATGTGCCACACTGCAAACCAGGAGTCCTGACTCCCAGCAGTGTCCCTCCTGCAGAACCCACTAAAAACCACCCGCTCCCAGAGGTGGGGATAGAACCCCAAAGTCCTCACTCTGCTATTACCCTTCCCCACCTCCTCTAACCACTTGAATGCTAAACACTCGAAAGTAGTTTGATCCTGAAGTGCCTTGGGTTATGAGAGAAGTGGAGCCCATCCCCTGCCCTTACCCAGCCGCATCCAACACTTCATAGCCATGGCCGCTGTAGGTCTTCAGGAGGGTCCCCTTGTGGGGGTTCCACAGCTTCAGGGACTTGTCGCTTCCGCAGGTGAGACAGTAATTTCCATCCACTGCCGGAGACAGGATGGAGAATGATGCAAAGGGACAGCGTAACCCACAGAGGCACCAGCCCCACATCCAGCATTTCCACTCCACAGCTGTGCTCTTCTCCCTGCTGTCCTCTTGCTCTGTATGGCTCCCTGCTAGTCCCATGCATGCTCTCCCAGCTGCCCCCACCAAGCCAACCCCCAAAACAATGGAAGAAACTAAGGGCAGATCTCCACTAAGACACACCCTCCCCTCATTCCTACCAGGACACAACAATAAGGAACACACTAAGAGTCTGGACTTTTGACATCTGCTGACATCAACAGAGCTCTAAACGCCCCACACGGTTCTGACTTCATTGCTCTAACCACTAAACCTCACTCCCCTTCCAGAGCTGAGAACAGAATCCAGGAGTCCTGGCCCTCATTTCAACCCACTAGAGCCCACTGAGTCGCTTCATGGGGCCCGTGAGGACACACTCACCATTAAACCTCACTGCCCTGACTGCTCCCTGTTTGCACTCCAGATTCTGCACCAGCTTCTTTGGCAGTTCTGGCTTCTTGGGCTTTGGTTCAGGAAACGCCATGATGGGACCCAAGCGGCCGGTACCTAAGGTGGCTAAATCTGGGAGATCTGGACTCTGTAAGCGTGGGGGTGGGGTGACGTGACACAATAGGGGTCAGCTGGGGCAGATTACAAATCTCTCACCACACTCCAGCTTTACGGGCATCTCCCTGCGGGCTGGAGACACTCGCTCACAAGCTCGGGGAAGCAGTTGGTGCCATCCTGTAAGAAAACAACAAGGAAGTGATTTGGTGGCTGTTGCTGCCACAGGAGGCAGGAAAAGGGAAAATCCAACCCCCGCTAGATCTAGGCCGTGGCTGGGTTCGACGTGCAGGCGGGGACGCGGAGGTCATCCTATTAAGACCCAGGGAGCCTTATGGAGCTGCACACATTTGGAGCCATCCCCTATAGAGCTGTGTGCAGCGTCCTTCAACCCAGCTCTTACAGAGACCCCCTGTGGCCTCCCCAGCCTTGCACCTATAGAGCCCCCTATAGCCCCCAGTTCCTTAGTCTCCTTCCAACCCCTATAGCCTCCCCAGCCTATTACAGGCTCAATCATCCCCTTAAATGCTCCCGAGCCGCCACAGCCCTCCCCAGCCCATCAGACTCACTCACCCCCCAGCCCCCGCCCCCCCTTGCTTCCTCTCCCCCACGCAATACCGGGGAGAGGGGCCTCCGTGTCCACCTCCCATTCCCGTCCCCCGGCCCCGCAGGTTCCGGCTCCCTTGGTTCCGCCCCGCTTGGCCCCACCTGCTCTGAGCGGGACCCGCCGCGGGCTGCAGGGCTCGTTGTTGGCTCCGCCTTGTCCCCTGCCCGCCGTGGGGTCAGGCTCGGGGACCGGCTCGCCCCGGCCAGGCGCGGGGGGCGGGGGCTGTTCCGGAACCATTGCTGCGGGCCGCGGGGTGTTACACCGATCCGCGCCCCCCGGGAGCAAATGTCCAGCAACAGCATGGCCGACCCGCGGCGGCCCAACAAGGTGCTGAGGTGAGCGGGCGGGGCGAGGGGGGAGCGGGCGGGGCGTAGGTCGGGGGTTCTCAAACTGGGGGTTATTACACGGGCGGTGACGAGCTGTCAGCGCCCCCCCCAACCCCGCTTTGCCTCCAGCATTTATAACGGTGTGAAATAGATAAACAGTGTTTCCAATGGGGGGGGTCGCACTCAGAGGCTTGCTCCGTGACAGGGGGTCACCAGGACACAAGTCTGAGAACCCCTGAGCTGACAGGTTTGGGGTCCCCGTAGTGAGGCCATGGCGCTGCCCCATAGGGAAGGCTGGAGCGTGCCCCACATGGCAGCCCCTTGATAACCAAAGCCCTGGGGCAGGGGCAAATTGTCCTGTTAAATGGGAAGGGGCGATCACTGTGGGGCCTGTGTCTGGTGGGGTTGCCCAGCGGGACCCCGCGGGGTGGGTCATCGCCATGGGCTCTGTGTCTGGTGGGGTTGCCCAGCGGGACCCCGCGGGGTGGGTCATCGCCATGGGCTCTGTGTCTGGTGGGGTTGCCCAGCGGGACCCCGCGGGGTGGGTCATCGCCATGGGCTCTGTGTCTGGTGGGGTTGCCCAGCGGGACCCCGCGGGGTGGGTCATCGCCATGGGCTCTGTGTCTGGTGGGGTTGCCCAGCGGGACCCTGAGGGGTGGGTGGCAGGAATCTGGCCAGTTGTCGGAGGGTTATGGCAGAGAGTAGGGAAGTGGAGATACTGGCACCTCCCACCCCAGGTTATCCTTGTTCCCAAGACCACCCCCCCCGGGCAACCAACCGGAAACCTGCCACCTCATTTCCCATGAACTGACCTCAGTTGGGACTGACTTTAGGTCCCTCTCTACCAGCATTCGACCTGGTTAACAGAGGTGAAAAGCTCCATATCTCATTCCCTGGTTGTACTAAGCTGCTCAGGCCTGGGGGTGGATATGAACCACTGCTCTAGATGAGAAAGCCCCCGTGTTTGATTCCTTATCCCCACCCTGAGCCACCCACTCTGCTTGAGCTAGGGCTGGCCTGATACCAGTGACCTGGAGATGAAAGGCCCCTTATCCCATTCCACACCCCTGCAGATCCCTGTTTATCTTCACGTTACCTATGGAGAAGAGGGCTAATAATTTCCAAGTGTGAGTTAAGACTCCCCCTCGTAACATGCCATTTCATGCTTGCTTTGTAGGTACAAGCCTCCATCTACAGAGAACAATCCCACGCTGGAAGATCCCACTCCAGATTACATGAACCTGCTGGGGATGATTTTCAGCATGTGCGGCTTAATGCTTAAAGTGAGCAGGAAAGGAATGAACATTAGATCTTGCATAGATAAGATGCCTTCTAGGGTGAAGCAAACATGAGATGCGTGCTTTTTATTATAAAGGACATCTGTGCAGCGGGGCGCTGTAGCACTCCATAGCCTCACCGTGCCTGTTCCCTTAACCAACTGGCTGCTCTTTCACAGAATCCTAGAAATGCTGGGCAAGGAGGGACCTCAGGAGATCACCTAGTGTCTATCTGAATTGCAATGAAAATCCCACAGCACCAAGTCTCAGAACCAGATCAGCTGGCTCAGCTGCAGGGCTAAGAATAGCAGTGTAGACGTTCCCGCTCAGGTGGGAGCCTGGGCTCCAAGACCCTCCCGCTTTGTGCATCTCCCCCCAGCCCACTGAGGCAGGATTAAGTATGCCAAGACCATCCCTGACAAACGTTTGTCTAATCTGTTCTTAAAAACCTCCAGTGACAGGGATTCCACAGCCTCCCTATGTTAAATGATTTGGTGGAGGATGAGGGGGAGACCTAGAGTGGTCTAAGCCATTGCACTGAAACAGGGTTGGAAGAGAAAGAGTCAACTTCTGTTCCAGGTTCAGTGTTTAGTGGGTAGAAAAGGGAACTGGGAGTCAAAGCTTTTGTGGTCTCTTCCTGGCTGGAGGAGGGAGTGTGTCCTATTGGTTAAATCAGGGGACTGGGAGCCAGGACTACAGGGTCCTCTTCCTAGCTCTGCTACTGACTCGCTGTGTGACTTTAGGCGAGTGATGAAATGGTACTGATACTAACTAACGTCACGAGGGAGCAGGGATTGTGATCTTTGTTTAATGAATGTTTTAAAGAGCTCTGAGATTTGCCCAGTATTATCAGATTTTGAAGATCCTGAGAGATCCCGTAAGTGCCCACTTTGAGGCTCTTACATTAGTTCCTCTGTGTTTCTAGCTGAAGTGGTGTGCTTGGATTGCTGTCTATTGCTCCTTCATTAGCTTTGCCAACTCCAGAAGCTCAGAGGACACCAAACAGATGATGAGCAGCTTCATGTGAGTCATTGTCTTCCTTTAACTGTCTTATTGACTCACCATGTGAATGGAAAACATACATCCGAATGTGCCTGCCTGTCTGTGTTGTGGTTAGAGCAGAGGAGTAGAAGCCAGAACTTCTGGATTCTGTGCCCAACTGCCACTAATACGGCATGATTTTGCATTTTGACACTTTCCTGCTGCCTTGATTTCTCCATCTGTAAAATGGTGTTGGTGATTAGTACAGAGCACTCTTTATCCTAGTCAGCAATGAACCAGCGCCCCAGCATGGTGCTTTGGTGATAGATGGCTGGTCTGTTGGAGGTGCCATCATTTGAATGAGATCTAAAACCAAGGTCTCATTCGTTCTTGAATATTAAATTCCATGGTATCTTCCTAAAGGCGGAGCAGTGAACCCGTGTCCTGACCAATTACCAACTCTGGAATCTACAGTCTGTTTCCTTAAATACCTACACTGCAGTTCCAGTTGGATGAAAAATTTCGTCAAAAACTGATATAGTAACTCCTCACTTAATATTGTCGTTATGTTCCTGAAAAATGTGACTTAAAGTGAAACGAATGTTAAGCGAATCCAATTTCCCCATAAGAATGAATGTAAATGGGGGGTTAGGTTCCAGGGAAATTTTGCTGTTGTTGTTGTACAGTACAGTACTATAGTTGGGAGGTGCCCTCACCTTACCCCACACAGGGACAGCCCACTGGCACTGGAGACAATGAGGCGGGCAAGGAGGCTGAAGGTGCTGTAGGCTAGGAGAAACTTGTTGCACACCAGCAGTGGCAGCTTCCTCTACTCTGCAAGAACCAGGGGTGGGGGGCTCAACCCTTGGCCCACCCACTCCACCCCTTCTCCCAAGCCCCCACCCTTAACTCACCTCTTCTTCCCCCCCTCCTCCCCCTTTACTCCGCACACCATGTCCTTGCTCCTCCTCCCTCCCCGACTCCTGCTCGGGAGGGAGGAGTGAGGACTTGGCGCGCAGGCTTCCCCTGCCTCCTGAATGCTGTAAGCCAGCTGATTGCCATGGGCAGGAAGCTGGGGGAGGAGGAGAAAGGCACTGATCCATGGGGTCTGCTGGTGGGCAGGAGGCGCTATGGGGAGCGGGACGTAGAGGAGCAGATGGGGGCCTGCTAGCTGTGGACAAAGCAGGCAGCCAAATGACGTTATAGTGAAGCATTGCAGAACTTTAAAGGAGCATGTTCTGTAATTGAGCAGGGACCTAAGGTCGAAACAACGTTAAGCGAGAGGATGTTAAGTGGGGAGTTACTGTACAGTGTTCGATGTTAAGCAGCTGCTGCCTTCCACTGTAGAGGTGGCTCCATTTCTGTGTGGGTGAGCAATCCTCGTATGCATGGTGGAGAAAGCAAGTACTTTCGAATCCCTGGGAATTGTTCACCAACATGCTAATGCTGTACAAGACCCAGAGATGACGGTGGATATTGAAATAATAAAAAACCTCATGGTTGGTTGGGTTTTAAAATGATAGATTTTCTTCCTCTGGATTCAGGTTGTCTATCTCTGCTGTGGTGATGTCCTATCTACAGAATCCCCAACCCATGTCCCCGCCTTGGTGAAGAGATTACAGCTCATTGCACACCTCCTTCTTGCAAATCCCAGAGAGACGCTATCGGCAGAGAGGAAGGATTCACACGCTAGAACCATCTGTTTGTACAAGCAGTGTGTTGTAACACTCGGCTATCAAAATAAATGGGTTGTTGCTGTAGGAGCTTTGGTTTAAAAAAACAATCTCTGCGCATGTAGAATGGTGCCTTTCATCTCTTTGTCACCGGTTTCATAGGGGCTGAAAGTACTTACCATCGAACTGATATTTTGTGGGTCGCAGTCCAGTTTCTGAGGGTCCCCATTGTAAAAATAACTCACCATGACTGGCACTAACTGACTTGTTGATAGCACAGAGGCCAAGTGTTGACTCGGCCACAGAGATTGCTCTCTGCTGGGTGGGGTCCTCGCCCACTGAGAGGTCGGCATAAGGGGGAAGCTTAAGCTGGCTCCTGGCCATGTTGCATCTGCTCTGTGGACAGAGGACTTAAGTCTCAGAGGTTTGTTCTGTTGGCACCTTTTCACCAGCACTAGATCAATACACGCTTTTGCTTCAAACCAGCAGGATGCTGCAGGCTGTAGTTCGCGTCCGAGGCCAGCAGCGCTGGGGGCTTGAGCCTGGAACGTGGTTATTAAGAAGCACTCGCACCGTTTCACAGAGGAGGGCTGAGGCTTCAGATTCAGCAGGCATGTGGACGGAGGGCTGGGGTGGTGTAAACCTGGCCCCCGTCCCCACACAAAGGGGCGAGCCTCAGCTCCCTGGGAGATTCACTCCAGGCCACGATGCCCACCAAAGGGGGAGCCCCACACTGGGTCTCAGGAGGCATCCCCTAGAGCAGGGGTCTCAAACTCGTGCGGCCTGTGGATTATTTCCTGCGGCCTGCCATAGGCGCCAACTCCACCAGCAGCCAAGCTCCCCTCACTCCCCGCCCTGCCCCCGAGCGTGCTGCTTCCCCTCTCCTCCACCTACCCCCCCAGCGCCTCCTGCTGCCAAACAGCTGTTTGGCGACACTTAGGACTTTCTAGGAGGGAGGAGCGGGCACATGGTGCACTCAGGGGAGGAAGCGGAGAAGAGGCAGGGATGGGGCGGGGATTTGGGGAAGGGGTTGGAATAGGGGCAGGGAGGGGGCGGAAGAGTTGGGGCAGGGACTTTGGGGAAGGGGTGGGAAGAGGCGGGGCAGGGGCAGAGCCTCATGGAAGGGGTGGAGTGGGGGTGAGGCAGGGGCAAAGGTGGGGGCTTTAACAGAAGTAATTCTAAAAGCATATGTGTTTTGTCATTTGAGTGAGGTGCATTGCTGAGTGTTTACAGTTTTAAGAAAGCGAATTCATTGAATTTTAATAGATTAGACTATTAGATTAGTCTTCATTTTTGCCTATGCTTTTGTATCGTCATATGAAAAGGTGTCAGGGATGCGGCCCTTGGGCCAATGTGCTCGTCCTCATCTGGCCCTTGTGGCGATTTGAGTTTGAGATCCCTGCCCCAGAGACTGGCCCCCTGGGAGAGGGTCACCTCAGCCGTCCCCACTCCCTGCCCTCTGGCTTGCTGTCAATGGGGGAGTCATTTTTGGGAGGGGGCTAGATGGAGGTGCATAGGGTGGGATTTTGTGGAAGCTAGGAGAGGTGTCTATGGGCAGGGGCCAAAGGTGTGTGTGTGGGGGGGTTGTGGGAACTGGGGGGAGCATGGGAATGTCGGGGGGGTTGTGAGAACTGGGGGCGGTGCCTTAGGTGCGGGGTGGGAACTGGGAATTAGGGCCAATCGTGGGAGCTGCAGGGAAGATGGGGGTGGCAGGAGGAGGTTGTGGAGCTGGGGGAGGGTCAGGGGGACTAGTAGCAATTGAGGGGGCTGGAGCCAAGGGGGATTGGGGGGGTTGGGGGGGCTAGTAGCAGCTGGGGGGGCTGGAGCCAAGGGGGATTGTGGGGGCTGAGGCGGCTAGTACCAGTTGGGGGGGCTGGAGCCAAGGGGGATTGTGGGGGCTGAGGCGGTTAGTAGCAGTTGGGGGCCTGGGGGGGCTGGAGCCAAGGGGGATTGTGGGGGATGGGGAGGCTAGTAGCAGTTGGGGGAGCTAGTACCAGTTCGGGGGGCTGGAGCCAAGGGGGATTGTGGGGACTGAGATGCTAGTAGCAGTTGAGGGCCGGGGGGGCTGGAGCCAAGGGGGATTGTGGGGGATGGGGAGGCTAGTACCAGTTGGGGGGGCTGGAGCCAAGGGGGATTGTGGGGGCTGAGGGGGCTAGTAGCAGTTGGGGGCCGGGGGGGGGCTGGAGCCAAGGGGGATTGTGGGGGCTGGGGGGGCTCGTTGCAGTTGGGGGCCTGGGGAGGCTGGAGCCAAGGGGGATTGTGGGGGCTGGGGGGGCTAGTAGCAGTTGGGGGCCTGGGGAGGCTGGGGGGGCTAGTAGAAGTGGGGGGGCTGGAGCCAAGGGGCATTGTGGGAGGGGGGGCTGGCAGGGAACACGTGGTTGGGGAGGGGAGCCTAGGGTCAGTTGTGGCCCCCTCAGCGCCTGCTGCTCCTTCCCTGCCTGACTGCGCCCGGCTGGGGCTGGCCTGATGCGGGGGTTGGGGTCCCTGGACCCGAGGGAGGCCATGTCTGAGGAGAAAGAGCGGCCTGCACGCGACAATGCTACTCGACGCCTCATTGGCTGCGTTCCCTGCCCATCTTCTTCTTCTCTACCAATCAGAGCCCAGCGCGGGCTCCTGGAAGACGGGAACCGGCCGCCGTTTAATAACGCTGTTGCCGGCTGTCCCTGCGTGTGAGAGGCGGTTTCAACTGTCGCTCAAGCGTTCCCAGGTAGTCTATTGGTCTCTGGAATAAGAGGCGGGGCTTGTAGACGCCGCTTCCTACCTGCAATTCATAGGTGGTCGGATGTGTCAGTCAATTCGCTCTGCTTCCCATTGGTCCTTGTAGAAGTAAGTCCTCGCTCCCGCCCTCTGCCCTCTGTTCTACCGCCTCCTTGCACATGATAGGAGAAATGGCCTGTCAATTACAATATTTTCCTTTCCCTCGTTCCCGCCCTCCATCATGGCCCCGCCCTCTCCCCTTCAGCCAATCAACGTGCGAATGGAGATCGTGGCCCCGCCCCGTCTCCGCGGATTGGCTCCTGCGTGGGGGGCGAAGCGGGCCGCCGTGGCCGGGGAGTCACGTGGAGGCCTGCTCACGTGATCGCGCGAGCCGCCGGCTCGCCAGGCGCCGGGGGACGCGGTTGCAGGCGGGCGATGGGGTTGCCCGTGGGGCTGATCCTGGGCGTGGGGCTGCTGGGGGCGGCCGCGGCCGGCTGTGGCTACGAGGTGAGGGGGGGGGAGCAGCAACAGGGGCCCGTGGAGGAGAATCGGGGGCCCTGGCGGGGGTCTGGGTGGGGGGTAGGGAGAGGGACTGAGGAAGCGGGGCAGGCAGTGGGCAGGAGAGGAGAATCGGAGGAGACAGGGAGCCCCAGGGGAGGGACATGGGGAGAGTGGGCTGCTGGGGGGCGGGGGAGGAGACGGATTAAGGGGTAGGGGGGCTCTTGGGATGAGCGAGGTGGGGCGAAGAAGCCAAAGGGGCTGAGAGAGAGAGAGGGGCAGTAGGATGGAATTAGAGCGAGGGTCTGGGGGGCTGGAAGTGGGAGCCTGTGGAGGAGCTAATGGAAGTAGGGGGTCTGGGGAGATGAGCTTTTGGGGGAGGCTTTGTGCGGAGGGGATAAATAGGGGGCTTTGACTGAAGGGGAGACACTGGGGGGGCTCTGGGGAAGTGGGCAGTGGTGGGATAGGGGAGATCTCTTGGGGGGAGCAGCAGGTGAGGGAGGGTTGGGGGAAGGGGTAAAGGGGGCTAGGGGAAGGGGTTTCTGAGGGGTGGGTGAGCTTTGGCTGGAGAAGGGGGAGGTGAAGGAGTGAGAGGAGGGCCCAGCTGCATTGGGGGTTCTGAGACTGGGATGAAGGGGGGATGAGGATCTGTAGTGGGGTGGGGGGTGCTCTTGTGTTGTGGGGAAGGCAGGACAGTCCAGAGTTTAGATGACAGTTGCAGTGGCTGGGTCTAATTTCCAGAGGGGGGGCCCCCCCCGCCCAGTTCTTGGCCGTGGCAGGGAGCTTGGGTCTCAAAGCAATGCTTCGTCCTAGTAGCATATAACTAACCTTTTCCAGGGTCACCCCCGCCCCTCCCAAGTTCAGTAAAACAGGGAGCACTGAACACATGAGCTTGGGCTGAGCACTAGCAGTGCTGGAGGTGGGGTGGGGGGCTCTCTAGGGGATTAATACTGTGCAGATTGGTGCCTTTGTCTGTTTCTGCAGCTTGTTCCTCTTCCTTTCCTCCCGCACCATCTCCCTAAACTGTTGCTTCCTCTCAGTGAGATGATGATTACGATAATTAGCCACCTCCCATTGTGAGCTCTGCAAAGTTGAGCACCCTGGCCAGGGTGAAATCTTTCCATTTTACAGCTGGGGAGCCTGCAGCTCAAGGTTGCAGACAGTAGAACCCAGCTCTAACCTGCTCTAACCACTAGACCCACTCTTCCTACCAAGCTGGGGATCAAACCCCAGAGTCCTGACTTCTAGTCTCCCTGCTCTAACCACCGACCTTGCCTCCCTCCCAGAGCTGGGGCTAGAACCCAAGAGTCCTGACTCCCCAGCCAGGTACTCCTGGTCTACCCTGAACACTTAGATTGACCGAGCTCTGTCGCTCAGGGCTGTGGAAATATTTAGTGCCATGAGTGCTGGACTTAGGACAACCTAACCCCTGGAGTAGATACAGCTAGAATCCTTCTGTCAACCTAGCTGCTGACTCTCAGAGAAGTGGATTAACTACATCAATGGAAAAACTCCTTCAGTCTGCTGTTGGCACATGATTTATTGTTTAGTAACTGTTTGTCCTGGAGAATCTAGTGCAGGGAGCAGTCCAGCTCTGAGCAGGGGGCTGCGAAGAAGACAATTGCCTCTTTCCACCTCTAGCAACTTCTTTGGCTACATCGAGCAATATCCGTTCAGATAGGTATCTCCTATTGGCCCCGAGAACTCTTACAATGGCGTTTGTTTGTACGCTGTGGCCTTCCCCTCCAGTTTGCAGTATGTCTAGTTATTTTTCTCCTCGTAGTCCTGCCCGGCCACTAAACCAGACATGCTGAATGTCCACTTGATCCCTCACACGCACAACGACGTGGGCTGGCTGAAAACAGTGGATCAGTATTTTTATGGAGGTATGTGGCGGAGACGGCGTGCAAGGGGCGGGAGGGAGGGTTTCCGTGCACCAGAGCTGCTGCCGTCAGACTCAGTGGGTTAATCCCGGTCTCTTACCTCAGGCTCATCATCAGTACATCTCAAAGCACTTGACAAAGGAGTTCAGTGTTGTCATCCCAATTTTATAGGTGGGGAAACTGAGGCACAGAGTGAGGAGACTTGCCTAAGGTCACCCAATAGGCCAGTGGCAGAACCAGAAATTATAGACTCTGGCTGTCCCTGTTTCCCAGAGAACAGAAACACCCCGGATCCCCTTTCCCCAAACACACTAAGCCAGCCAGCCCACGCAGGGGGATCAAATCTGAAGGCCAGTGTCGCTATCTGATCCCTGTTTCTGTTGGCTTTAGAGCTGGCTATGACCCTGCATGAGTCCAAGCTGAGGGAGGGCTACTTTCTGCAGCAAGGTGTGGGCAGGGGAGGAAGCGCTGCTCAGAGATCTTAATCTCGTTGTCATATTTACTTCCTCTGATGGAGGTAGAGAGCACCTCCCAACCCTGGCTGGGCTGTAGGGACCTATCTCAGGCCTGGGGGAAGATCCCACCTTGCCTCCCTGCCAGATACTTGATAAAGTCTGTGTCGCCTGTCAGAATATTTCATGGCAGTTCACATGCACTCACAGACTAAGTGTCCTAGCTTCACGGGGCACGGTTGGGGGAAAGGACTTGCCTGTGGTCACACAGTGAATCTGAGTGGGGATTAGAACCCAGGAGTCCCGAAATCCCCACCCTGCGCTAACCACTAGACCCTGCTCCCTCTCCAGACCTGGAAATAGAACCCAGGAGTCCTCAGTCCTTGTCTCCCCAACCCCTGTGCTCTAATGACAAGACCCCACTCCTCTCCCAGAAGCCAGGAATCTAACCCCCACCACCTCCCTCCCATCATTACATCATGCTTCCTCAGAGCGTTTTGTATCCGTCCTTGCCAGGCCAAGGAACGTGTTGAACCTTTGTCCTTCCCTGCTGTTCTCCGCAGGCCATAATAAGCCCGTGGTCTTACTCACCTTTTAGAGGCCGCATCTCACGTGGGCGGCTTTTCCATGACATCAGTCAAGGCCAGCACATAGTTAGTGGAAACATTAATGCTTTTGGAGCATCTTATCTCTCAGGCCATAGAGAAAGCAGTGCAGGATGGGTGTGACTTAAGCAGAAGCCTAGGTCACAGGGCCTTTCAACCAAGGCCGGGGGGAGTGGGAACTGGCTGATTTAGTGGGTGGGGAATGGACCATGGGGTGGGGGCTGGCTGGTGGATGGTTGAGACTCTGGGGGTGCTGTGTGTGCAAACTGATCTCACCTTGATGCTGTCCCTGCTCTGGGGGGAGACGGATTTTTGAACTGCAGGAGGTGCAGAGCATTTATGGGGAGGGAGGCTTATCCCTGCTCTGGAGAGACAGAAAGATCTGAGATTCCCAAGGGTGCTATCCTTGGCTAGGGGGGGATCCAGCCCTCCTGGAGGTGCTATGGCTGGGTAGGGGGGATCTGGCTTCACTGCTGTCCCTGCTTTATGGGTCCCTGGACGTCTCCGCTCAGCCCCATGCCTTCCCTTCGCAGCACGCAATAACATCCAGCACGCCGGTGTGCAGTACATCCTGGACTCAGTCATTCCCCAGCTTCTGGCCGACCCCACCAAGCGCTTTATCTACGTCGAGGTGGCCTTCTTCTACCGCTGGTGGCGGCTGCAGGCGAAGCCAATGCAGCAGGCGGTGAGGCAGCTGGTCAGCGAGGGTAAGGGACCCCTTGCCAGCCGGGTGCTGCTCTTGCGGCAGAAGGTGGAGTGACCTGCACTGCTGGGTCTGGTGGTGTCCCCAGCCCGCTCATACAGAGGGGCGTCTGCATAGGTGGGGCAGATGCGGAGCGGGAGACACACTCACAGGGATTCTTTGCCTCAGTTGGGTGTGGGGGTGTGTGTCTCTGACACTGACACATGCACCAGGTATGTGCCCCTTGGGACTGTCACCTGATGTGCTGAAATTACCTCTGAGCCTGTTTTCCCTGCCTTGTTGAGCCAGACACGCTAGCCTACTGCATCACAGACCAGGTCTGGTCCATGCCCCCAAAGCTGCAGACTTTAACCAAAAACTGCTTAGCAGGTCCCCTGTCTCCACCACCCAAACACCCAGTTCCCAATGGGATCCAAACCCCAAAGAAATCCATTTTACTCTGTATAAAGCTTATACGGGGTAAACTTATAAATTGTCCATCGTTTATAACACTGATAGAGAGAGATGCACAGCTGTTTGCTCCCCCAGGTATTAATCACTTACTCTGGGTTTAATAATAAACAAAAGTAATTTTATTAAGTATAAAAAGTAGGATTTAAGTGGTTCCAAGTAATAACAGACAGAACAAAGTAAATTACCAAGCAAAATAAAACCAAACACACAAGTCTAAGCCTAATACATTAAGAAACTGATTTCAGGTAAATCTCACCCTCAGTGATGTTCCAATAAGCTTTTTCAACAGACTAGATTCCTTCCTAGTCTGGGCCCAATCCTTTCCCCTAGTAAAGACCTTGTTAGTTCCAGCTCAGGTGGTAACTAGGACATTTCTCATGACTGGCAGCCCCCTTTGTTCTGTTCCACCCCCTTTTATAGCTTTGGTACAAGGCAGGAATCCTTTGTCTCTGTGGGTCCCCACCCCCCCCTTCTAAATGGAAAAAGCTCCAGGTTTAAGATGGGGTTGATCACATGTCACTGTAAGACCTCATTCTTCTATACATGTACGCAGGAAGGCTTGCAGGTAAACAAACCATTTACAACCAGTTGTCCTGGTCAGTGGGAGCCATCAAGATTCTAAACCATCATTAATTGGCCCACACTTTGCATAATTACAATAGGACCTCAGAGTTATACTTCAAATTCCTAGTTTCAGATCCAAGAAGGACACATTCATACGAATAGGATGACCACACTCAGTGGATTTTAAGCTTTGTAATGATGCCTTACAAGAGATCTTTTGCATACAGCATATTCCAGTTACATCATACTCACACTTATAAACATATTTTTACAAAGCATATGGAGTGCAATGTCACTACAGGCTAGTGTGTGAAAGACACATGCCAGATAATATGCCTGGGTCAGTCAGTGGGTGTGCATGGCAGGACACACAACAACCCAGCCAAACTCCCTGTGTGTGTGTGCCAGCGCACACATCAGATCCCTGCATTGGCCTGTACTGTATACACCAGTGCCTGTCCCAGTGTGTGGATCTCGCTCTCCCACACTGACCCTTTGCCTGTACTGGTGGGTACCTCACAACAAACACTCACAGAGGGAGCAAAAGTCTGGGGTGTGTCTCTCGCACACGTACATGTGGGGCTTCTGCTTGGGTTGCCTTGTGTCTCTCGCACAACTTGATTCAGATCTTTATTGGCATGGTGTAAAAAAGCAGATGACAGACACTCCTAGCTGCAGGTAGCCTACACGTGTGAGTGTGTGTGTCTGCCTCACACACACAGTGTTTGCTTGTGTGAATCAGCATCTCTCACATGCACACATGATATCGGCCAGTGTCATCTTATGTCCACGCTGCCCCACACCCTCAGAAAGTCCCTGGCTTCTCTCCTTCCCCGGCACCACCAGGCAGCTGCAGATCCCAGCGGTGCCCGGCCTCCCTGCTCGCCTGGCGCTGAGGGCGACCCGCCCCCTCTCCTTCCCTACAGGGCAGCTGGAATTTATCAATGGCGGCTGGTGCATGAATGACGAGGCGGCCGCCCACTACAATGCCATGATTGACCAGATGACGCTGGGGCTGCGCTTCCTGCAGGAGACCTTCGGGGAGTGCGGCCGGCCCCGCGCCGCCTGGCACATTGACCCCTTCGGCCATTCCCGAGAGCAGGCCTCCCTCTTCGCCCAGGTGAGGTCCCCTGGGGGGGCCTGGAACTGCCCCCCCCAACAGGCAGGGACTTCAGAGGCCAAGGGGGTAGCCTGCTGGGGACAGTGTGTGTCACTCTCCATCAGCAGGTCTCAAAGTGCTTTGTACAGGAGGTCAGGAGCATTGTCCCCATTTTCCAGGTGGGGAAACCGAGGCACGAAGTAGGGGTGGGACTTCCCCAAGTCACCCAGCAGGCCAGTGGCAGAGCTGGGAATAGAACCGAGGTCTCCTGAGTTCCTGTCTAGTGCTCTAGCTGCGAGGTCTCAGTGTTTGCTGGCTCTCTGAGGCTCTTGGCATTGACCCCCCCTGCCGCCATCCCCTTTCCAGATGGGTTTTGACGGCTTCTTTTTCGGCCGACTGGATTACCAGGACAAAGCCAACCGGGAGCAGTTGCGGGAGATGGAGCAGATCTGGAGAGCGAGCGCCAGCCTGCAGCCTCCCGGGGCTGACCTCTTCACCGGTGAGCTGGAGTTCTGGCAAGTCTGGAACGTCCCAGTTTTGGGGGGCGGGGCACCTGTGCCACAGACAGACGGTGCCATGGACTAATGGGCAGCCAGGGCTGGCAGGTGGGTGGGCTCCAGGTGTGTGTGTTGGAGGGGGGCAGACTCATGGTTGAGGGGGAGGCAGTGGCAGAAGCAGAAAGGCTTCCTCCAGGCCGACCCACCTGATGGGACCTGGGGTGTCCAGCTGGGGGCCTAGGATGGAGGGGAGGAGAGGGTCTGGCCTGGGGGTCCCGCCCCCTGGGCTTTTTTGTTCCCCCCCCCCTCTCTTTTTTGTACTTCAGAGGTGGCATCCCTACTCGGGGGTGGGGGCAGAGATTGGGTGCCTGGGGAGGTGCCCAGGGAGCACACGCTCCCCTGTCTACCTGGGAATCCCCCACACCCAGCCAAGTGCTGGGGGCCCTTTCAGATCAGGGGAGGGGCCAGGGACCCTTCCCCACTGCCAGCCTCTGCCCCTATCGGGCTGGGAGCAAGCACCCTTGGGCCATGCTGCCTGTACTCCTGGCTGGACAGAGTCTGATCTTCCCCCCTCGGGGCCTGGATTTCACTCTTCCCCCAGAGCCCCCTCCCTCCCTGGCATTTGCACCCCTGTGGGCCAATTCCTTTTGCCTGCCACTGTGCTCATCAGTGGGTGGGCCCCACAAGGCCCTCACAAGGCAGAGCTGTGGGCCCTGGCTCTGTGCTGGCCCTCGACACCCGCATCGTCCCTTGTATCACTGGCTGGATCCCACCCAGGTGCCTATGCCCCCGGTGATCTTGTTCCCCCACCCCCCTCCATCCAGGTGTCCTCCCCAACGGCTACAACCCACCCCAGTCCCTCTGCTGGGACCAGTTCTGCTCCGACAGCCCCATCGTGGATGACGTGAGCGATGAGAACAATGTGGACAGCCTGGTGGCGTATTTCCTGGGAACCGCGGCTGCCCAGGTGAGAGCTGGGAGGGGACCCTCTGCAGCCAGCTGGCCTTATGTCTAGGGGTTAGAGCAAAGGGCCTGGGAGCCAGGACTCCAGGGTTCTGTTTCTGGCTCTGGAAAGGGAGTGGGGTGTAGTGGCTCAAGCAAGGGGCTGGAAGTCAGGATTCCTGGGTTCGATTCCTGCCTCCACTGTCGGGGGACGCTCAGCTGTTCGTGGCTGACTTTTGTGATTGGCTGGCACTTAGAGGCTGCTTGGAGATTGGGTGGGGAATTGCTGGTCCATGGGGGAAAGTGACATTTTATAGCCAGAGAGGGGCTGTAGTAAAGCCCCTTTTGGGGGATGTGAGTTTCTTGGGTCCATTGTTAGCTTCACCACTGTGTGGCCGGATGCCGTTTCTGCCCCGATGTAATAATTTCGTGTAGAGTATGGAACGCGGTGCCTGTGCTCGGTAATAACAGACCAGCCCCAGAAAGGGGCGTAAGGATCACATCTTGTGATGGGATTGCCTCAGGGACAGCTCCAGCCCCTGTGACATGCAGCCAGTCTCTGTTCAGCTGCAATACGCAGCTGAATATTTTGGACCAGTCTCCATTTTCCTCCTCTGCCCCAAGATCGCCCTGGGGGAGTCTCCCTGGGGGACTCTCCAGGCGGTCTCCGGTGACCGGTGTGTCGGCCCAGTGCCCCGGGACCCCTGCCCCGCAGGGTCAGAAACGCGTCAAAATGACTTTTCCGCCCACTGCCCGTTTTGCAAAGCCAGAATTTCCTGCAGAAAAAACACTTCTGGTTTGCCAAAACAATGTTGCTCTTCCCTGTGCTGGCTGTCTGCCTGGCTCTCGCCACGGGGAGGCCTTAGCTCAGGATCTGGGTACCGAGCCCGGGGGTGTCTCCGAGCAGGGAGCTTGAAGCGTCTCCTTCTGTTGCAGGCCAAGCACTACCGCACCAACCACATCGTCATGACGATGGGCTCGGATTTCCAGTACGAGAACGCCAACCTGTGGTACAAGAACATGGACAAGCTCATCAAACATGTCAACGCGCAGGTAACGGAGGGAGGGGCAGGAGCCCCTTGGGGGCAGGGCTTCCCCTGTCCGGTGGGGACCCACCTGGGATGCATACTGGGCCGGGAGAGGCTCCCCCGCTCCAGATGCAGAGGGTTAGGCTCCCACTTCCTGACGCACAGGCCAGGCCCCTGGGGGCAGCCGTGTGGCCCACGCACGAGGCCTGTTGCACTCGCCAGGGCCCTGCTTTGATGGGACAACGGCTGGGCTCGAACCCGGGTCCTCGGGCTCTGGGAGCGGCAGGCCGTGCTGCCTGAGCTATGGAACGAGGCCCGGTAGCTGGAGGCTGCAGCAGACTCCTTACCCTGACTGGCCTCTAGGGGACGACAGAGCCCATCCCCCACCTGGCCCGATCGCCCCACCACTTCCTCCACCCCCCTTGTGTCTCTTCCAGCAACTCAACGGGAGCCAGGTTCACGTGCTCTACTCCACCCCCACCTGCTACCTGTGGGAACTCTTCAAAGCCAACCTGTCGTGGTGAGCACCGGGGCCGGAGGGCGGCGTGGGGCTGGCGGGAACCCACCTGGGGTGGCCTGCGCTGTCCCACACCCCCCATGCTAGGGTGGAGAGGATGGTCTTGCCAACCCCTGGTGCTTCTCCTTTGGAGGGGTAAAGATGGAGCCGCCCTGGGGACCAACCGGATGGGCAGAGCGCCCCCTACTGAGCCTGTACCCTGTTCTCTGCTGCACAGCGCCCCCTAGTGCCGCCTTGGGGTCAGCCCTGACTGGAAGGGCAGAGTGCTCCCTGCTTGAGCCCGCTCCTTGCTGCACAGCATCCCCTATTGCCGCACTGGAGTATATAAATGAGCACAGCTGTCTTTAGTTTCTTTCATGCCATTATAACCCTCCTCTCTGTTCCTCGGGCCCTGGGAGTGGCTGGTGCTGGGTTCAGGGGCTGAGCTATGGCATTGGCTCGCAGGCTACCCCCCTCTGGCCAGGCGGTGTGCGGGTGGGGTGGATTGAGAAGGGAGAAGGTCCGGGTCTCCTGGACCCATGAGTTGCAGAGGAGATCCTCTTTGGTGTCGCACAGGTCCCTCAAATACGACGATTTCTTCCCTTACGCTGACGGGCCGCACCAGTTCTGGACAGGCTACTTCACCAGCCGGCCGGCTTTCAAACGCTACGAGCGACTGAGCAACAACTTCCTACAGGTGGGCGTCCCCAGCTGGGGGCAGGGAGTCCGGGATCCCGCCCATGTCCCTTTTCCCTATGACCTGCTGCCTGTCGGTCTTCCCAGCGCCCTGCCCTGAGCAGGACAGCGAGGAGGTCTGAGCTAGGGGGCCAGACTCCAGGGTTCTGTCCCCCAGCTCTGAAAGGGGAGTGGGGTCTAGTGGTTAGAGCAGAGGGGCTGGGAGCCAGGGTTCAGTCCCTGGCTCTGTGTGACTTTGGGCAGGTCCCATCCCCTCTCTGTGCCTCAGTTTCCCCCTCTATGAAATGGGAGCGGCGAGTCCCTCCTGGAGAATTACCAGATGCCAATAAATGTTTTCTCATCACTTTTCCCCCTCCCTCCCCTTGCAGGTTTGCAACCAGCTGGAAGCCTTGGCCGGTCCGGTGGCGAGGACGGGCCCCTACGGGGAAGGAGACAGTGCCGTGCTCCGTACGTGAGCCACTGCGCCGTGAATCACCCCATTATCGGGATTCCCCCCAAACTTATCCTGCCCCCTGCAGCCACTAGGGGAAGATAGAACAAAGGAACAGCTCCTGTCGCAGCCAGCAGAGAGTAGTGCTGCCTCCTCCATACACAGGCGTCCAGCAACGTGAAGCAGTGCTGCAGGGATTGGAGTCAGGACTCCTGGGCTCTGGCTCTGGGAGGGGAGTGGGGTCTAGTGGTTAGATCAGGGGACAGCGTCAGGACTCCTGGGTTCTGCTTCTGTCTGTGTGGCCTTGGGCAGTTTGCCAAGTTGATGCTGGAGCTTGGGGGCCGGGGGGAGTCTTCAGGCCAGGCAGGAGAGGTGCAGGTCCAGCCCCCTATTGGAGAGGTTGGATTTGGGGGGTGTCTGGCCACACAATCCCCCTTTCCCTGCCCCCTGCATCATCCCACCCCGTGGGTTTGGCGCAGTTCCGCCCCTGATGCCCTGGCTCCTCCACAGGCCGGGCCATGGCGGTGGCCCAGCATCATGACGCCGTCAGCGGGACGGAGAAGCAGCACGTGGCTAATGACTACGCCAAGCGCCTGGCTGCCGGCTGGGACGCTTGCCAGGTACGTGCCCTGGCTCCTTGGCCCCCTGTTCCCCTCCAGAGATCCCGGAACTTGACTCTGCCTCCTCTAGTCGCCCTGCAGCGAGCATGCCTCGTGGTCCAAGGAAAAGGCAGCTTAGAGGGGGTGTCGGTGTAGCCAAGGACCTGCTATTGCCCCACCCCAGAGGTGGCTGCATCTCAGCCCCGGGCAAGGGGATTTCTTCAGTTAAAGGGGACCCCCCTAATAACTCCCTACTCCTCTCCTCAGCAAAGGGTGGCCCTGGTGATGCCTTGCTGTGGAGACCCGGCAATATCTGTCTCGTGGCCTAAGCATGCTCTTTAGTGCATCCTCAGCTAACCTCTCTAGTCCCCAGCGGAGCCCTAGCACTGCCCTCAGGCATTGGGGTCCATGCTGGGCCCAAGGGGAGAGCTCCCTCCTCTATCAAGCCCATCACAGCGCAGCACCCCCCTAGTTGCATGTTGGGGAATTGGGGCCACCACTGACCATGGGAGGAGAGTGCCCCGCCCTGTTCACTGCAGCACAGCACCCCCTAGTGCCACCCTCTGGCATTGGGGTCCATACTGGCATTGGGGCCCCCCACTCCGTGCAGGGAATCGGGGGCCAGCACTGACTGTGAGAGGAGCGGTCCCCACCCTGTTCCCTGCAGTGCCCCCTAGTGCAGGGGTTCTCGCAACAAATCTTTTGGTGGCCTCAGAGTGCGGCCACCAACTCCTGCTTGTGGCCACACTGACACTTTTTCCTAAAATTATTTATTTTTTCCTCAAGTTAATAAAATAATACGCGCATGTAGACATCCAGATCATTGTCATTTATTTAGGTAAGGTTTTTGGGGGGGTTGCCCCCCCTGCCCGTCCGTCTCTGGCTTGTTGCATCCCTCCTCAGTCCCCTACCCGCCGCTCGCCTCCTCACTCCCCTGCCAGACACCCCAGTCTGCCGCGAGAACCCCCACTCACTGCTGACTCACTGCTCGCCTCCCCCCTTCGCCTCCTCGCCTCGCTCCTTGAGCGACGTGTCCCTCACCTGCGTCTCCAGGGAGGCGGTGCAGGATGGCGCAACAGGGAGGAAGGGGAGGGGCTGATGGTTCCCCCCCCCTCGGCCGCATCACTGCCCAGGAAGCTGCTGGGGTCAGCACCGACTGTGAAGGGAGAGCTCCCCCTTCCTGCTCCCTGCAGCGCAGTGCCCCCCTTAGAGTCAAACTCACAGCTGGTGTGTGTGTGTGTGTGTGTGTGTGAGGAGATGAATCTCTCGTCTCTCACCTGATGGGAGGCATCTCTCCTCTTGCAGGTCCTGGTCAGTAACGCTCTGGCCAGCATCAGTGGCAACAAAGAAAACTTCATCTTTTGCAACTACCTCAATATCAGCGTGTGCCCGCTCACCGAATTCGCCGGCACCGTAAGGCTAGTCAAGTTGTGGGACCTTGTTGTTGTATAGACTGCGGGAGGGGAGCCAGGCCTAGAACCCAGCTCCACCAGCCCCAAGAAGGCAGGTGGCTACTTGAGCTAGAGGAGACTCGCCCTTACCGTGTCGATTGTAGGACGGCTTTTATCCTCTCCGGGCTCAGCCAGTGAATAGCACCCGCTCCCTCTGGCTGGCGGTGAGGAGGATCGGGTGGGCGTCCCGCTAACCTGGGTCTGTCTGTCTGTCCAGTTCATGGTGATCCTCTACAACCCGCTGGGACGGCGTGTGAGCTGGAACGTCCGGCTGCCTGTGAAAGGAGCCTCGTATTCGGTGACCAATCCCAACGGACAGATGGTGCCGAATGAGGTAGGGCCAGAGCGTCTTCCTTCTTGGTTCTTTCTCTCCTCCCTGCGGCTGCCTGCTTGACCTGTTTCCATCCCCCCCCCAGCCCCCCGTGTCGTGGGCCTGTAGGGGATTCAGTTGTTAGCTGGGATTGGGCTCGGGCATCTTCTAGCAACAGGAGGGTCTCTTAGCGGCAGTAGCATTGCAGCTCGTGTAGGCTCTGCCTGCTGCCACCACTAGAGGGTGGTACGATTGCATGCGCTCGAGCAGGTCTGATTGCATCCTCTAGGGGGCGATGGTGTCCACAGATACTTGGGGCATTGGGGTCAGTGCCCCCTACCGAGCTCCCGCTCCCTGCTGCGCAGTGCCCCTTAGTGCACACTGGGGCCAGCGCTGACCCCAAGGAGGGAGTGCCCCCTCCTGAGCTCCCACCCCTCTCCCTGCAGCACAGCGCCCCCTAGCATTGCTCTGTGGCATTGGGGCCAGCACTGACTGTGAGGGGGGAGTGCTGAGGAGCTGACAGACAGCCCCCTCCCTGGATTTTCCTTGGTCTCCCATCCACGTTCTAACCAAGCCTGACTCTGCTTAACCTGAGAGCTCCGTGTATCAGTCCCGTGGTGTCCCCATGTGGCACAATCTCTGTTCGGACTCTCCCGATGGGGCCTCAGACGGCTTTTCTTTCTGTTTCCAGGTTGTCCCCGTCTCAAACTTCACCCGGGCGGTGAGGCGAGGCCGGGGAGACGCCACCCACGAGTTGATCTTCCCAGCCTCAGCCCCTCCCCTGGGCTACAGCACCTACACCATCTCGAAGACGGCCAACAGGGACCTGCGCTCCAGGCTAGCCAAGCGGATCTGGGAGCAGGCCCAGCCCCGGGTGGACACCTGGTCCCTCAGGGAGATCCAGAATGAGGTACTGTCCTGAGCAAGGGTGCAGCCTGGTCAGTTTCACTTTGTTTGTCAGGTCAGTTTCACTTCCTAGGGCAAGGGAGCAGCCAGCTCTTTTGGGGCAGGGACTGTCTCTGTTCTTGTCAGTCCACCTCCAGCTGGTACATGACTGGGGCTCCGAGGCGCTACCGTAATACACCTAATAAATAATGTACAGCGCCTAGCGCAATACAGCCCAGGCCCATGACTGGGGCTTGGAGGCGCTACCGTAATATGCCTAATAAATATTGTGCAATAGGCTTCTCGGGAGGGGGAAGAGCTGTTGAAGCTAAAGGATAATGTTGGCACACGAACAAAGGGGGATAAACGGGCCAGGAATCGATGCAGGCTGGCAATGAGAAGGGGGTTTCTAACTATCAGAGGCAGCCATGTCTGGAATTGCCTCCAATAGGAGCAGTGGGAGGTAAACAACCTAACGAGCTTTAAGATGACGCTTGATTAGTTTCTGACTGGGAGGATCTGACCAGGTAGGGACTGGTCTGTTTGACCCAGGGCATCTCTTCTGGGGGACCCCCAGGTGGAGGGGAGGGTAATCGGAGGTGGAGGAATGAGGGCCCTGCAGTGGGTTGTCCCTCCGGTCATGGTCTACTGATGTTCTTGCCTTCTTCCCCACAGCACCTCCGGGTTCTGTTCGACCCGGTCACTGGGCTCCTGATGGAGATTCAGAACCTGGACAAAAGCATCTCGTTGCCTGTGTCTCAGAACTTTTTCTGGTCAGTGAGCTGGGGGGAGTTGGGACGCCTGGGTTCTATCCCCACCTCTGGGGAGGGAGTGGTCTCTAGTGGGTAGAGCAGTGGGAACTGGGGATCAGGACTACTGGGTTCTATTCCCAGCTCTGTCATTGACTCACATTTGAGCACAAGTGAATACCTTCTTCTCTGTCCCTCTGTGCCTCAGTTTCCCCAGCTGTAAAGCAGGGTAATAGCCAGGAGAGAGAGTTTGATCCCTTGGCCAGTGCTGAAGCTGTGTGTAGGTGGGCAGGGCGGAGTGTGTCTCCCTGGCATTGGGGTCATGATGCTCTGGGCAGCCAATTGGACCTTCCTCAGGGGCTGCTGTCTCACCACCCACCCCCCTCTTGCCCCTGGCCAAGGTACAATGCCAGCATTGGCAATGACGACAGCGACCAGGCCTCCGGGGCATATATCTTCCGGCCCAACCAATCCGAGCCCCTCCCTGTGGCTAGGCGAGCCCGCACGTACTTGGTGAAGGTAGGTGGTGGGGGCATCCCCCGTGTGGGAACCTCCAGGGGGCTGGGTGTCGGAGCCGAAGTCTCTTGTCTCCTATTCCCTTATGCCGCTAGCCCTGAGCTAGCTGGGAGGGGAGTGGGATCTAGCAGTTAGAGCAGGGGGGACGGCTGGGAGCCAGGATGCCTGGGTTCTATTCCCAAGTCTGGCTGGGGAACTGGAGTCCACTGGGTTAGAGCAGAGTTGCTAGCTCTTGGGTAAGACTTAAAACTATGGTCCCACCTGGCAATGACCATTGAAGATCCCCTTGCATGTTCCTTAACCTTACTGTGATGTCTCAATCAAAGCTAACCCCTTTCAGGATCCTGCAATCTCCCCTCATTGCACTTCCAGCTGAATACAGGATCCTTTCCTTACTCTCCTCCAACGCTGTGCTGAGTTTCTGTGGGCTGCTAACAGCCCGGCCCAGAAGCAGCTGCATTTCAGCATCGGATGTGGGATCCTGCTCTGAACTGTGCCCACCCCCCCATGCCCTAACCCAGAAGTGCCTGCAAGGCAGTGCTGGGTGAGGGGATCCCGCACACACGTGTTTCTCTCTCTCTCTCTCTCTCTGGTCCAGAACAAGCTGGTGCACGAGGTTTACCAGAACTTCTCTTCGTGGTGCTCGCAGGTGGTGCGGCTCTATGCAGGGCAGGCCTATGTGGAGCTGGAGTGGACGGTGGGGCCCATCCCTGTAGAGTGAGTGTGAGAGCTGGGTGGGAAATGGAAGGGTTTTGCTACAGGACACGGCCTGAAAACCAAAGTAATTTCAACTTGGAGGGGCTGCTGCCATGCTCCATGGGAGTTGTAGTTTTGGTGCCTCATGCTCCCATTTTCCTTTCTGGGCTGGACTCCCTGGGTGGACTACATCTCCCATGGTGCACCACAGCCTCCCCCTTGGGGTGGGGGCTGGAGCAATGCGCCATGGGAGTTGTAGTTCAAGTGCCTCACGTTTCCATTCTCTCTGGTTTGGGCTCCCTAGTTGGACAGCATTTCCTACGATGCACCACAGCTTCCCCTCTTGTGGGCAGGAGGTGGTGCATTATGGGAGTCCCTGGCCCTGGTGCCGCATGAGAGAGATAGTCTGACCAGGGAACCAGGTTTATAAAATGGGAGGCACTGCAGCCCTGCTGCCAAATGCAAGTATTTGGGAGTTTTGACGGCACATCAATTTGTCCATCCCCATGATGCTTTTCAAGGGGAGCACCCCCCCCCATCGACACAGCTGAGATGGAAAGTGTTGGGGGTGGGGGGAATCCGTGTGCTGCCAGACCCCACGTCTGACCCTGCTGCCCCCTCTGCCGCAGTGACGGGCTGGGCAAGGAGATCATCAGCCGTTTCAAGACGACCCTGCAGACGGACGGACGCTTCTACACGGACTCCAACGGGCGGGAGATTCTGGAGCGGAGGTAAAGGGGGGCGGGGAGACATTGGGAGTGGGGCGATCCCTCCTGGGCAAGGGAGGGGATGATTCCAGGGTGGAGTCAGGACCCCTGGGTTCTCCCTGCAGCTCTGGGAGGGGAGTGGGGTCTAATGATTAGAGCGAGGAGGGGCAGGGCTGGGAGTCAGGACTCCTGGGTTCCATCCTCATGTCTTCCATTGAATTATCGAGTCCTTTCTCCCCTTGGTAAAAAGGGGCTGTGTCTTAATGAACGTCCAGGCCTTAATTATTGTTTGAGGTTCCTGAATGGAGGGCCCTGCATGAGCTACTCCAACAAGCCCTGGCCAACACCCACCCATGGTTAGCCAGCAGCCTCCCCCTGCGGGGTGTCAGATGTGGACTGTGGCAGCATGTTGGGTACACCAGGGCTAGGTACAGGGGGAGCTTCCCTCTGCCGCTATGGAACAGTCCATTCCCCAGCCAGGGCCGGGCTGGGAGCCTTGTCGCTCGGGATCTGCCCAGTGCCCCGGACTGCAAGGCCCAAACTGCCCCCCCCACCCCCCCGGATTAGGGGCGGGGGGGAGATGGCCGACACGGGGCTTAATGAGGCTCTGGTGCTTATGGCAGGCGGGATTATCGGGCCACATGGAACCTGAGCCAGACGGAGGCGGTGGCTGGGAACTACTATCCCGTCAACAGTCGCATCTATATCAAGGTACCAGGGCCACTGGGGGCCCCTGTTGGCATCTTGCTGGGTCCCCTCCCCATCACTATAGTGTGTGTGTGTGTGGGGGGGGGGGGGAGAGATACAGAGATGGTTCAGTAGGTAGCGACACTGGCCTGGGCCTTCAGTTCTTGGCTCTGCCGATGAGTCTGCTGTGGGAGCTTGTGACAGCGTGTCCCCATGCCTCAGTTTCCCTATCAATAAAGCACTGTCCTGTCTGCACAGGAACGGGGTGGGGGAGTAAATGCCATAAAGATGGCGAGGGCTTGATTCCTACAGCGCCAGATATGGTAAAGATCCTGGGGGGGGAAGCATTGCAGACACCAGTGCTGGCCAGCAGGTGGTGCTGCTGCTGGTCACTCGTTCCCACACCTCCAGATCTGCTCTGGCCCATGCAGTGGCTCGAGCAAAGGCAGAGACGGGTGTGACAGGTTGCCAACCCCGGGGTGCAGTTTGAGAACCGCTGCGCCCATGTAGGACACACAGTTGGGTTGGCCCTGCCCACACTGCTGTGCCGGAGATACAGCCAGTCTCACCAGGCCCTGTTATCACCCAACATGACAGCAGGTGGTGCCACACACCCAAACTAAACTACCTGATACTCCTGAGGGCATTCTGCGCCAAAAAATTAACAATTCTGCACACAATATTTGAAAATTCTGCAAATTTTTTTTGTCAAATAAATGTGGAGGCTCCAGCCTGGCCCTGGGGCACACAGGCTCCTGGCTGCATAGAGGTGGGAGATCACTGTGCAGCTCCCCCTGGGCCATACTCAGCAGTGAGGCTGCACCCAACTCTGACACAGTGCAAGGACCCGGCCTGCCCCAGAAACACCCCAGGGCCCTGCCCCTCCATGCCAGGTGTGGCTCATCAGGGTGGTGCAGGACACTTCACTCAAAGGCACACTGGGTTAGATAAAGCAAAAAAACAGGTTTATTAACGACAAGTTCTGTTTGCTATCACTTAAAATCTATCACCTAGTAAATAAACAAAACCGCAAAGGAAGCCTAAAATGACAGACTGGATATGAATTAATAATCTCTCACCTTGGCTGTTGATACAAGCAGTATACTGCGTTTCCATTCACAGGCTAGAAATCCCTTTAGCCTGGGCCCAGCACTTCCCCCAGTTCAGTCTTTGGTCCTCACGTGTTTCCGGGAGTTCTCTTAGGTGGGGAGTGAGGCCCCTAGATGCTGTCACACCCCACCTTATATAGCTTAAACATATGGTGGGAACCCTTTTTTTCAACAACAGATCCCACCCAGTTTGTGGAAAAATACAGGTACCCAACATGGAGTCCAGTATCATGTGGTCTGGTCTCAGGCCCTTGCTGGGTCAATAGCAGCTGTTACTTACAGGCCGGTTGAAACGTTTACAAGAAGGCCAAGCCTTTTCATAGTCCAGCAGCCCTGACTAGCTATTCCCTGTTGTACCTGAAAGGCTGGTTGTGGGTGTTACTCTGGTTTTGTCTACACTGGACTTTTGTCTGCAAAACTTTTGTCATTCAGGGGTGTGAACCCCACCCCCGCACGCCAAAAGTTTTGCAGAGGAAAAGCACCAGCGTGAACAGCTTTGTCAGCAGGAGTGCTCTCCTGCCAACAAAGCTACCGCCGCTTGTTGGGAGTGGAAGATTTTTGTTGGCAAGAGAGCTCAGTCTTGCCAACAAACAGCAGTGCCACTGCGTGCCTTTTAGTGGCATGGCTGGGTCGCTCAAAGGTGCGTAGTATAGACGTAGCCTCAAATGAAATACATCTGAAATACACAGCCAATATATATAACTTCAGATACAAAAATGATCCATGCATACAAATAGGATAATCATTCAGCAAATCGTCCCTTTTCCACTGACACCTCCCATGACCCATCTTGTGCAAAATGCATCATAATTATGCCATAATTGTGTATTGAAATATCACTGAGGAATATGGAATGTAGTGTCACAAGCGCAGGAGCTGCTGCTGCAGAGACACACAAAGGAGGCCGTTCCAGAAGGAAGAAATGCAGCCCCACCTGCCACTCTCTTGATTCCCCCCCCCCCCCGCCAAGTGCTCCCTGCATAGATCCCAGCCTATCTGCTCCCCCTACAGCCACGGGGACGGGGAATGCAGTGCACGAAGGGGTCAGGAAGCTGCAGGCAGACAAAAGAGGATGGAAAAGCAACAGAGCTGCTGGGGGGTAGGGGGGAATGCTCCCATTGCCACCTGCTGTAGGGAGCAGAGGGTGCTGGTGAGTGACCCTCCCTGGCAGGGCATCACACCCCCCACCCCCGTTAGCTCTGGGCTCGCTCTTCTCTCTAGAACAAGAAGTTCCAGCTGACGGTGCTGACAGATCGCTCGCAGGGGGGCAGCAGCGTGGCTGATGGCTCCATGGAGCTCATGGTGAGAGATTGGGGAAGGGGGGAGAGAAGAATCTTGCCCCTCTTCTTCCTCCTCCCCCCCACCCCCGGGCAGAGGTGGATGGGGAGGAGAAAGGGTGGACTCCCCTCCCCTTCCTGCAGAAGCCGAACTGTGCCAGCAGGTGGCACCCCATGTGCCCCAGACTTGCACCTGTGCAGAGCCCAGGCCTGGCCAGCAGGTGGCGCTCCCACCCCCCCCCCCACCCCCCATGCAGCAGAACAGCGAGGGCCGCCCGGCTGTGACATTCCCTCCCTGCGGCTAGGTGCACCGGCGGCTGCTCTACGACGACAACCGCGGCGTGGGGGAGCCCCTGCTGGAGCCTGGGGTCTACTATGACGGCTTGGTGGTGCGGGGCCGGCACCTAGTCTTCCTGGACACGGTGGAGTCTTCAGCTGATCGGCACCGCCTGCAGGCCCAGCAGGAGTTCATGGCCCCCCAGCTGGTCCTGGCACCTGGAGGGGGCCCTTCCTTCCACCGGGGGCAGCGCAGCCTCAAGCAGGTGCCTGGGCAGGGCTCTGTGCTTTAGGGAGGGGAACTGTGAGCTGCTGGTTTGAATCCTGCCAGGGGCTGCTTGTTCCCAACTGCTTCACCCACTTGTGAAATGAGTTGGGGAGGGGGGGTCTCAGCCCTGCTCTCCATGGACACAGCCTCAGCTCTCAACTCACCTCCCGCCAAAGCAGGGCTCTTTGAGCTGGACAAGGAGGGAAATCCTTGTCTTTCTGATCGCTATGCCTCTCCCCTTTCTCCCAGTCCTACAGCTCCTGCCCCCGCCCCAACACAGCCCAGTGCCAACTGATCGGGGGGTGGGGGGGGTTATGGTGAACTATAGGTTAACCCCATCATGGTCAAGCACCCCCCACATGGAGCGGGTGCCTCCTTTCTGCTCATTAGGTTAAATTCAGGCAGGAAAATTGCTAGGGCCAAAATCCCTTTGTGGGAAGCTTTGCTGAGGGCAGGACGACTCCAGATTTTCCCCTGGGAAAATTTCAGAGGGCGGAGAGGTATTTGCCCTCTTCCTGGCCAAGACTTAGCGTTAAGTCAGGGATGTTTAAATATAACTGGATTTTAAACTCCTCTCTTCCCATCTCCTCCCTTTGCTAAGTTGGCAATAGCCATTCCTGGCTAAACAACTCGCTGCGTGAAAACAAATCTTGTAATCTCCACCCCTGCCAGCTGTATACCAGGGTCCTGTTTTCAATCTGTGCTGTCTGGAAGAGACTGTGCAGTGTTGTCTAGTGGGTAGAACACAGTGACCTAGGGCAAGTCCCTTCCCCCCCACCAGGTGCCTCACTTTCCTTATCTGTAAAATGGGGCTAAGCCTGACCTGCATAAAGTGCTTTGAGATCTGCTGCCAAAAGGGGCTAGAGCTGATGGCCCTGTGCTCCCTGCTTGTGAGGGGACAACTCCCAAGAATGGGGTTACACACCCCGCCCCCCCAGTGAATCCTACACTGGGGTGACTCACTTGTGAGGGCAGCTGGGATCATCACCACCTGTTCTGTCCAAGCTGATCTTCCACAGAAAATTGAGGGATCAAGTAAACGGAGGGGTTGTGACAAGCCAGCCGCGCTCTGCTGAAAGCAGGGCTCCACCTGTCCCCCCTTCCCATTGTAGGTAGGGGGACACTGCTGCATGCTGGGAGATGCAGGCCAGCCCCTCAAGAAGGGGAGTGCGTTGTAGCCACACTGTGCTGCCCTGCAGGCACAGACAGAGCCTGGGGAACTGAAATAGTTCAGGGGCAGGTGGTGACTTTTTTTCAAGTTTGCTGAAACTGTCCCTTTAGTGGTCCTGTTCTGGCAGCTTGACACCATATCTCCCTTTCCTCCCCAGTTCTCTGCTCTGAAGCAAGAGCTTCCCCCCTCTGTCCATCTCCTGACTCTGGCCCAGTGGGACCCCAGCTCCGTCCTCATCCGCCTGGAGCACCAGTTCGAGAGAGGGGAGAGTGCAAACTGCTCCCAGCCCGTCACTGTTGACCTGCTGGTAGGTACCTGGGACTTGCTGAGCCGCTGGCCTAGAGGCTTTTTCATCTAAAGCATTTGACAGTCTCGGGCTCCCTTGCCTAGGGCTGAGATGCAGCCACCTCTGGGGTGGATCTTAGCATCACTCAAAGGATCCTTGTATAAAACAGCTGCCATGTCCCACACCAGAGATGGCTGCACATCCACATGGGGAAAGGGATCCTTAGACACAAGGTGCAGCAGGTATAGGGCATGACAGCTGTTTTATAGAGGGGTCTCTCACCCACTTGATGCTAACCCCTGGCCCCCAGAGGTGGGTGCTGCTGTCTCCTCAGGGCTCCCATTCCTTGCAATGAAATGCACCCAGCTCTGGGGTGGAGCATGAATGAGCAGCCCCACCCAGAGGCTGAGGACAGGCAGCACAGAATCCTGTTTTCACACCAGACCGCGGGAGTCCCCTTTGTAGGGGTGGGTGGGGTGCAGAGCTGCTGCTGCTGCCTACTGGCCAGAAGGGGGCAGGGTCCACCTGAGGAAGTTGCTGACCATGTCTCTCCCCAACCAGCACCTGTTCTCCTCCTTCACCATCACCTCCCTGCAGGAGATGAACCTGGTGGCCAACCAGAAGCGAGATGCCATGAACCAGCTCAGCTGGAGGCCAGCCACAGGTAGGTCACCACCCCCGCGCTAAAGCATGGATCAGTGTCCAGCAGCCCTGATGCTGTGCCCCCCGTTCTGCACAGCACGGCCAGTGCCTGCCTCCTTACCTAGGGGATGGTGGGCAGCTGGCACATTGGGCCCTTGGGGGAGGCCCTGTCTTGCATGTGGCCAGAGCCCCTCAGCTGTACTCATGGCGGGGGGGACTCACGGACACATGGGAGGGTTGTGTCCACCCTCCGGTGGAGAAGCTGGCAGCCTCTAGGCCCAGGGCACTCCAGCTGCTGCCCCGGGCAGTTAACCCCTGGCTTCCTCTCCCAGGTGCAGCCAGGCGCCAGGCCTACCCTCCGCTTAACCCGCTGGAAGTCACACTGCAGCCCATGGAGATTCGCACCTTCCTGGCCACCATCCAGTACACGGGCCCCAGTGGGGGCCAGGCTGAGCTGTAGTGGGAGACAGCCCCCCACCTCCGTCCCAGGATCAAGCCATCCAGGTGGAGTCCTGAACTGCTGCCGCCCTACTCAGCCATGTGGGGCCTTGCCCACCTGAGAACTTGACTGGTGGGAATGAGGGAGAGATGGGGGGGCGGGGGCCACATACTGGCTGCTGCAAGAGCTAAACTTGCATCTGTCAGGCCCTGCTTTAAGGCAGTGCCAGCTTTGGGGGAGAAGGGAAGGGCAGAGTCCAGCCCGCCCACCCCCCAGAAAAAACCTCCTTAGCATAGCCTCTGATTTCTACCCACCTGCCCCTTCAGCCTGGGGCCAGGGTTGTGTGGGTCTAAGTGCCATTGTTAATAAACAAGGACCTCAAGTCTAGGTGCTTATGGCTAAGTCCTGCTCGGGGGATGCAGGCAGAGGAAACATACCAGGGCAGGGGCAGAGCTGCGAATAGAACCCAGGAGTCCTGTCTTCCCCCACATGCCTGATCGATTGCCTGGGGGGAAACTGAGGCAGCGTAGCTCCACCATCCTGCCTGGAGTCCAATCAGCCAGGCTGTGGCTGAAGGGCCCTTCCTCAGCCCAGGCGGGGAAGAAGAGTTGCCAGACCGGGGGGATCATGGCATAGCCTTGCCTTCCCCATGGTGCCTGCTTTGGGAAGTGTGTGTGTGTGTGTGTGTGTGTGTGTGTGTGTGTGTCGGGGGGGGAGCTGAGCTCCCCCCTGTGTGCCCCACACAGAAGCATCTCACATGAGTCTGGGCTTATCCCTAAAAAGGAGAGACCCTTGTTTTAATGGCTGGCCGCACGGAGGCTCAGGGTGGGGGAGACAGTCAGTCAGTCTTAAAACAAAAAGCTTGCACCTTCATTGAACTAAAAAAATAAAGCCCTGTAGCATCCGTTCCTGCCCAGGGCCGGGTTACTGGGGGGGACTGTTGGTCTTCACAGCCTGTGGGGCCGGTTCAGGGGAGGGGCAGCTCTTCTCAGCCCCTGCGCAGCTCCCCTAGCAGAGGGAGAGAAGCTAGTGTCAGGGTTATGGGTTATTACAGCAGCACCGGGGCCAGGAGCTGCCATGCCTCTGATCCCCCCTGAGCCCCTTTCATCCCAGCTCTAGCTCCCCCTCCCATCCCGGCCAGTCCTCACCTCCTTGAGCCTCTTGCAGGGAATGTTTTTCAAGTGGGCCCCATCCTCCGCTCTCTCCTTCCGCTTGTTCTGATGCAGCTTCCTCTTGTCCTGCAGGGAGGTGGAAATGCCCCCCCTGGAAAGGCAGGAGGGGGCTGGGTGAGGAGGGCTGCTGGGGTCTAAGTACTATTTTAACCCCCAGGGTTGGCTCCAGCCCCTGCAGTGGAGTTTGCACAGCTACGGGCAGGAGTGACAGCAGCTGGCTCTGGGGTGGAGCACAGCAGCTGTATAACAGCATGCAGCAGCGGGCCATGAGGAGCGTTCACGTATCCACTGGGGCTGGAGGCTTTAAAGAGACCAAATGGAAGCAGGATAAGGCTACCAGCCTGACTGGGTAGTAGCCACACAGGGGTGGGACCTTGCTCTGATCCGGATCCAGAGTCATCCTGGCCTGGAGTTGGATTCAAGATACAACAGCAGCCCCCTAGCCTTAACTCCTCCCCACAGGCCCCAGGTGTCCTCTTCAGCTGTCACCGTTGGTGCCTTTCCGTCAAAGATGCACTTTGCACATAAGTGACGTCTCCAACCAGCCCCAGGGAGGCAGATAGGGTCAGTCCTACCTCCACTTTACAGCTGGGGAAACTGAGGCAGCAAGAAAGGAAGGAACTGGCCCACACAGCCAGGAATAGAACCACAGAGCCCTGCATCTGAGCACCCTCCCCCACCTGTTCAATCTTGGCCCAGTGCATCGGCTTCTCGTACCCTGCTTTAGCTCTGGCTTTAGGGCCCCAGTACGCTTCGGGATTCTCCTGGAACCGTTTCAGACCCTGCTTCCTGGATTTGGGGTTGGCGTCCTCGCGGATGGTGAAGGATGCCTGCAGCCTAGGGCATGGAGGAGAGGGAGACAGACGGCTCAGTGCTTTGCAGGAGGGGCTTCCTGAGCAGCCTAGAGTGGGGAATCCTGAAGAACTAGGCACGGGGAGAGTGGATCAGCCCCATGAGCCCATCTAGCCTGGTATTCCTCACCCACCATCCCCTGCTGCCCTGGCTCAGACCAGTGGGCTGGGGGGCACTGGGCTCAAAGCCACTCTAGGCCCATGTCTCCCAGCTGTGCAACACACCTGGTGGAATAACCTGTCTTGGGGAAAGTTCCTCCTTAATCCGCCTTGGACAGCTGCGTTGCCCTGAAGCAGCAGGGCTTGGCCGTCCCCCAGACCCTCTGCACTGCAGGGGCAGGCCCTGGTCCAGCTACTGCCCCGGCCCTGGAGAGGTTATACCAGCCCCACATCCCTGCATCTTACCCAGTGATCGCCAAAGAAGGTCAGTATCAGGATCACTATTTTACAAATGGGGAAACTGAGGCACAGAGGGACATGACCCAGTGGCAGAGCCAGGCCTAGAACCCAGGTGTCTCAAGTGCTAGTCCAGCGTTCTCCCCCCTAGGCCACCCTGCCTCCCCTCTGCATCCCACCAGCCCCTGCCCCCAGCAGAAAAGAGGGCAGCGCGCCAGGCGCCGGCCTGATTCCCTTTGAACCCCCAGGCCGTACGTGGGCTCCACAGAGAGGATGTGGAAGGCTGGGCTGGTGTCCGAGAGTCGCTCTCTCTTCACAGGATGGATTCTCTCCTGGGGAGAGAGATCAGGTCATTTTTCCCTTGACTTCCCCTCCCCCTCAGCCCTGGATTCCCTTCACATGCAGCTCAGCCGGTGCCCCTCAATCCTGAGCTGCAACAGATAGGACCCCCCGCTCCTCCCCAAACCCTGCCTCCCCCTGCTACCTTCACCAGCCTCACAGCCAGCCAGGGCTCGCATGGAGGGAGCTCACTGGCTCCAGGTATCCCCATCAGCGGTGACCTGATTTGGGAGGGGCAGATGAGAAACGCTAAGTCCAACCCCCCACCCCCACTCACCCAACATCTCATGATGTCCCAGAGGACGGAGGGCGGTGCATCCGTCTTGATGGCGTTCTTGCAGGCGTGGGAGAGCGACACGCGGTAGCCGGCGTGGAGGAGGGCAGATCTGGAACCGGAGGGGAGCCCTGAGGCCATGCTGGGGTGGGAGCCCTCTGCTGCCTGCGGGCCCCTGGGCTCTCCGAGGTGGTGGCAGCTCAGGAGGGGGCGCTCTCCCCCTCTGGGCCCTGCCTAGCACCCCCTAGTGGTGAGTGGAAGGGGGGGCACTTTCCCCCAGGGGAATTATGTGATGCTTCCAACCCCAGCCTCACTCCCTGCCTTAGAGGCAGCATGTCCTGGTGGAGCAGGGGGCCCCTGGTCTGGGTTTCAATCCCAGCTCTGCCCCCGCTCTGTGCCCCATTTTCCCACCCACTCCAGGGGTGTTTAGAACAGAAGCTCTTTGGGGCAGGGGCTGCCCCTGGCTCTGCCCGGCGCCCGCTGGCTGGTCCCGTAAGGCCCCCGAGTACCTGAACTGCAGCAGGGAGGGCGTGTTGCAGTGGATGGTGCTACTCAGGCAGTCGAGGGTGTAGTACAGCGGGACATCGCTCAGCTCCTGGCCAGAGGGGAACACAGTGGCTCAGCACAGGAACCCCACCCCCAGAAACCCAACTGGCCACGCCCCCCACTCCAGGGGTCCCACCCTCCCAGCTGCTCCCCAACTCAGACCCAAAAGAGACTACCCGATTCCCCAGCAGGGCCCCATGCTGCTTGTTCCCCCGGAGGTGCTGCCCAATTGGCCCCTCACCTCGGTGACCATGCTGAGCACCCCCTGGATCCGATCCTGTGTCCCGAACCGTCCCGGGTTGCTCCCCAAGGCCGACAGGACCCTCTGGACAAAAGCTAGGTCATGGAGGGGCTCCGCCCACATGGGGCCACCCAGCTGGGAGAACAGAACAGAGCAGGTAAGGGCAGCATGCCCGGCCGTCCGGGAGTGGGGTGCACCGGAGGGAACCGGGGGCTCACCTGGTGCCGCTGGTGGCAATGCTCGCAGGAGGAGCCCACTGGGGGGCCAGAGGCAGCCGAGTATTTAAAACTGAATCAATCAGAAGAGTGATTAGAGATCTAATGGGGCAGAGCCCCTCCCCCAGCTGCGTCCCTCCATCCCAGCCCCCCCCAGCCCCCTTTCCTAACCTGAGATATCCTAGTCCAGCTCCACCCCCCCAGCTCTCCTAGGCCAGGCCCGCCTCCAGCTGGGGACCCCCCCCCTCCAGGGACCAGTCATCCCCTCTCCACTCCCTGCATCCATTCTGCATCTTCTTAGGGACAGGCCAGCACTGGACTCTCCCGTCCAGTGGACACTAGCTCTGAGGACAGGTCCCTTCCCATTGCTCTCCAGGGCCAGGAATTGGAGTCAGCCCCTGTCCCGTGGGTGGGGACAGCTGCACTGTCCTGGGGTGAGGGAAAACCCAGAGCCCCCTACTTGCTCCCGTGGCTGGTCATCTTGCCGAGTCTCTGGAAGCGGTGCGTCCCGCAGCCCACACAGTTATACACCAGGGCCTGTTTGCTGCAGAGACAGGAGATTCAGTGACAATGGGCCGAGGAACAGGGAGTGGGGACAGGGCACAGCAAGCAGTGGGGATGCTAGCAGGGGGTGTTGCAGGGCAGAAAGGCTGGGGGGGGACGGACGGGGACACGAGCACCTGGCTACTCCACTCCTGGCCCCTCCAGCAGGGGGTGCTGTGTAGAGCAGGGCGGGCTAACAGAACGTTCAGCTTCTTGGGCCAGTTCTGGCCGGTGCCCCAGGCAGCCCCTAGGATGAAATGCTCACCTGGCAGAGGCTTTCGCTGTGGCCTGGCCAGTGAAGACCCGCACGAAGACCCGGATGTAGAAGTCGGCGCTGACCGACAACAGCGGCACGATGTAGCGCTGGTAGCAATTGGCGCGCAGGTCCAGGCTGTGCAAGATGATCCGCAGGGCCTGCGTGTGGAAACGGGGTCTAGGATCTGCCTGTGAGGCAGGAGTGGGGAGGGGGCCATGCTCCCCTTCAGTACTGGGCCTGATCTCCCCAGCCTAGCTCTCCTGGGACACAAGTGCGCCAGGTCTCAGCCCAGCCCTAACAGGACCAGCGTTCCCATCGCACATAGGGTCCAAGGAATAAATGGGCCAGTGAGCAGGCTGAGCTCCCCTTCGCTCTAGGGCAGTGGTTCTGAAACTGGGGTCAGCGAGGGTTCTCCAGGGGGTCCACGAGTCATGTCCGGGGCTGCCAGCCCTACTGATCCACTCCTCTCCCTCCCTTCCAGTGCCTCCTGTACACTGCAGAACAGCTGTTCAGCAGCGTGCAGGAGGCTCTGGAAGGGAGGGCGAGGAGCAGGAATGGGGTGCGCTCGGGGGAGGGGAAGAGGAGTGGGAGTGGAGCAGGGGTGGGGCCTTGGGGGCAGGGGTGGAGTGGGGGCAGGACCTGGGGCTGAGTGGAGGCTTGCGCACCCCCAGGGAAAATTAGAAGCCGGCTTGGGCATCCACAAAAAATTTAAAGTCAAAATGGGGGTCCTCGGGTTGCTAAAGTTTGAAAACCGCTGCCCTAGGGTGCACAGCAGAGGCAGGTGGATGGGACGGGGCATGGGGGCAGAGGCCCCGCCCACCCCCAGGGACACCCCACCCCCACTCACCATCTCATGGCAGAACTTGCCCTTGATGGACATGGCTCCGTACTTGCTGTAACACGTCTCCCCGCTGTTCCCAGCCATCACCGCCATGTCGGTGCAGGTAACACACAGCAGGCCTGCAAGGGAGACATCCCGGCTGCGCTCAGCTCAGGATTCCTCCCCTAGCCACTGACCTCACCTGCTCCAGGATGGGAAAAACCAGCCTAGATGGGTCTCCGCCTAGAGTCCAGAGCCTGAGACAGCCGCTGGGGTCCACTTCAGAGGTGGAGGAGGGAAGTGATCTACCCCTGGGACAGATAGAACCAGGAATCTGGATTCCTGGCCACCCTCCTCTAAACCACCAGATCCTACATCCAAGGCATCAGTGGAAGCTTGCAAATGTGGCAAGTCACTGCTGCGAGGAAGCTCGCAGCGCCACCTCCCCTGCCCCCAGCAGCCCTGGTGCTCCCCCCCACCACCACTCACCTCCTTCACTCACTGCCTGCACGGCGGCATCCAGGAAGGTGGCAGGGCTGCCGTATGGGTCCAGGTCGATGATGTCGAACGGATGCTTCTCCGCCTTCTGCTGATACATCAGCATCCTGCAGGCAGGATGGGGACAGACACTGAGCGGGGGGGGGAGAGAGGGGGTCCCTAAATGCAGAGCCGGGGAGGTCTGCAGGGCCAGTTCGCAGCTTAGGATATTGCAGGACTGGCCAAGCCCCCCACCCACACAGCTCCTCCCCCAGCCCCTGCGCTGGAGACCCTGCATAGGGCAGTCCTCCTGGCTGATTATTTATTAGGTGTAATACAGTAGCGTCTAAGTGCCCAGTTGTGGTCCAGGGCCCCCTGGTGTTGTACAGAGACAGAACCCAAAGACAATCCCTGCCCCAAACAGCTTGCGACCCACCTCTCTGCCAACAGGAGCGGGTAGTTGTTAGCAATAGTGGCTGCTGGAGGCCTGTCCACCAAACCCGCCCACCGCATTAGACACAAGAGTTGCTACCTGCTAACCAGCCACCTGGGGATGTCTCCAGATCCCATCACCAGAACTAACTAGTCCCAGTCCCCTCCAAAATCCTCCAGGCACAAGGCCATTCACCCTCCTGCTTCTGAGCCAGCTGGATTGGGAAGCTCAGGCCAACCCGGTGAGTGGCTGAGAACAGCCCGCTCAGCGCACGTGATGCCAGAGTGGCCCATCCCTCCAGCTTTACCTGGCATCAGCCAAGTTCGACGTCACCAGGTGCCCAACTCCATTGAACTGGATGTTCCTTGCCATGAGCTCGACGGCTCTGGAGGAGAAATCGTTGGCCACCACAGCTCGGAGGCCGGGCACCTCCTTGGCAAAGCGGATAGAGCGGAGCCCTGAGGCGGCCAAGGCCTCCAAGATCCGCACTCCTTCCTGCGCGGGGGAGGGGGAGGGTAGAGAGAAGGGACCACATTTCAGCCAAAGCCCACACGCCCCCTGGGTCACCGATCGGTGGGGAATCGAACCCGGGACTTCTGGATCCAACAGCACAAACCCCTGATGCCCGAGCTACAAGCCCCAGATCTGTAGCCACAGCTGAAGCAGGCTCATCCACCTCTGCCCACGGCCCAGCCATCATGTGGGTTACATGCATCAGCGTATTGGAGGCTCCTGCCCAGACACTGATGCCAGGAGCCCAGCAGTCAGCTCTGGATTAGGAAGTTTCTCCATCCGCCTGAATGCCAAACTCCAATTCTTTTGCAAGGTTAAGCAAGACCCAGCATGCTCACCGAGCTGGAGGGGCCAGTGCAGACCTGCCTGGAGGTTGCTCGCAGCAAGACTGTTTGCAATGCAGCGGATGAAGGCAGTAAAAAGTTGCAGCATAAATAGGGAGGTGGTTCGGCTTCTGCCCAAGAACTGGGGCAGGGGGATGGTCAAGGGAGACTCTCTCCTCCCCACACCCTGCATCAGACATCAGGCAGTGGGAGGGCCATAGCTGGGGTGGAGAAATTTTGGGGAACCCACCCATCCTACCCAAAAAGAGATTGGCTTGTCTCTTTGGCCCGTGAACTCCTTGAGGCAGGGACTGTTTCTCACTCTGGGCAACGCCTGGCAAGACGATGGCCCTGCCACTATGGGAAAGCTAGTGCTAGGTTTATACGCACCTTGCACACTTCTCCCACTGCCACTGCCGCTGCCCCCTCCCCTTCAGGCACTGGTTCTGACCCAGCCTCCTCCCCTTCGGAAAGATCCACAACCACCTTCTCGACCTTCTCCTCTCCTGGCACGGCAACTGCAAGAGACAGAGCAAGCAGTGGGGGCGGATGCGAGGGTGTCACCCGTCCCCCCACTCCAGCACTGCAACAGATCTGGGTGTTAAGGGGACTGGGCAGCATCTCTGGGTTCAGATCTTAGTGGACCTAGCTCTGAGCTGCTCTGACGTGCAAAGAGGCCTTGCAGTTTGTGGTTGGGGGGGGCAGAAGGAGGGGATGCCCCTCTGTGCAGGGGACCCTCCCAGGCTGAGGAGCTAACATGAAGGCCCTGAACCATCCCTGTTCCCAGCCTCTCGCCACACCCCGATCTGCCCACTATGCCAAAGTATCCAGCACTCTGGCTGTTCCCTGCATCCCAGGGGCGATAGGGAGCAGCGTGTAAGAGCAGCCTAGCTTCAGCTTTGGGCTAAGGAGGCCCCTGTGGAGCCCAAACTATGGAGAGCACAGAGCAGCTTAACATTCCCGCCCGCAAGCGGCGCAGAAAGGGAATAACTAAGAATCAGAGCCGAGCTCCTGGCATTCCCTTGTCCTGATGCACCGGGCTCAAGGCAGGAGTCTCGGGGTGGGACAGCAGGCCAGAGGGTCACAGTGGTCCCGTCTGGCCTTGAAAGCTAGCGTGCTAGTGACGGTCATACTAATTTAACCATCCTGCTCACTGCATTGGGGCAGGGGATTTTCTTGAGAGAGAGAGATTTCCACTTACTCTGAATCCCCTTGGCCGAAAGTTGAAGGCGAATGAATTCTGTGATCACGGCACACCTGAGGCGGAAGGTCAGAGAGACACACGCAGGCCTTAGTGCTCATTAAGGCTCAGATCTAGGCCACATCCCCTGGTAGACTCATGCTCCTGCTCAGTTTTTCCAAGCAATTCTCTCTATTGTAACATTAGCCCTGATTTCAAAAGTGACTGGATTTTGGGGGTCCTGACTGGTGACACATTAGGGCCCCCGCAACAGCAGGTGCTTAGCACTAGAGAAGGATGGGCTAATAGGAGAGGAACGGTGGTGTTTTGGAGTCCTGGGTTCAATTCCGTGCTTTGCCACAGACTGCCTGTGTGAACCTGGGCCAATCACTTAACCTTGGTGTCTTGGGATAATTGCAACCCTCCTGTGAGGCTGGGCAGCACTAAGTGCTCATATATTACCGTGATGGGGGCCAGATAAGTATAGACAGTTCTAGGCCCCCCTCTTGGTTGTACTTACGTCAGGTCTCGGTTAAACTCTTGCACGGGGTTGTAGAACACTTCGTTGGCACTGGGGAAGATGATCTTCGCTTTCCCCTCCATGATCACGGTCTCCCCAGTTTTCATGGGGCCAGCGCAGCTCCCAGTGTCCATCGCTAGATCAGATGTAGGCGGCTGCTCCTCACGCTGCTCTGGATGGGAGCCATTGGCTTCCTGTGGGCATTCCCCCTCCATGTGCTTGGAAGGACAGAGCTTTCTAGCTGGCAGATCTTCAGGTGGCAGGAATCTCTGGCCCCTTCCAGCCAGCTGATTTGTTACAGTTCTGCCCTGCTGCAAGATGCAGTGTCTTATAAACCAAGCCAGTGAAGTGAACTTAGCCTTCATCAGAACATCTTGCGTCACAGCTGTCTCCAGGATACAAGAGAGAAATAGTCCCTGAAAGATCCCCAAATACTTTATAAACTATGGTCTTACTACGGTTTGTATAGTGGTAGTGCACTGGGCTCGTTATTAGGTGTATTGCAGTAGCACCTAAGAGTCACAGCCACTGTCTCACTGTGCTAGGCAGTGTTCAGCCCCAGAACAAAGACAGTCCTTGCCCCAAAGTGCCTTCAATCTAAATATAAGAAAAGGGAACAGATGGCTGTAGACAGGGGAGCAGAAGGAAACTATCAGCGAGCGTGATGGACAGCGGTCTCTGTACTGCCAAGTTTTTTGTAGTCATCATGGCAAAGGAGAGTTAAGGAGGAATCTGAATTAGGACAATGAAGTGGCTTTGCCAACGAGCATGCAAACACTACTTCCGTAGCTCTCATTCCTGCAGCACCCAAGCACTGCACAATCTTTAATGTCTTTCTACTCATGACCACTGTGTGCTATTATCTGCATTTTGCAAAAAAACTGATTTAGTTAAATTGCTGCAACAATCTGGTGTGGATGCAGCCCTGCCCCATAAGGGTTTTGAGATCAACAGAGCTTGTTTTGGTAAATTTACCAGCACATCTTTATACTGCTATAACCACAGCCCCAGTAAAGGCATTGCAATGATTTAACTACATACATAGGAAAAAAAAAAATCAGTGCAAAAACCATGTGTAGACAAACCCTTCGATCATGAGCACTGTAGGACAAGACATCTTTTTGTTTTGTGTCCATACAGCGCCTCGCACATCAGGACCCTACTCCATGGCTTGGACTCCTAGGAGTTACTGCAATCCAACAGCATTGTCAGCCCCATGCATCCAAGAATTAGTCATCAGATTTCTTTAAAACAACACATGGGGTTCTTTTTATTTGATTTCTGGCATGCGTGCCATGGGGGTTCACATCTTCAAGCTTTTCACCACAAGCTCAAGGACTAGGGTGGTCACCAGTCTAGGTTTTCCCCAGGAAAGGATGTTGTGATGGCCAAGATCATAACTGGGTTCAAAAAAGAACTAGATAAAGTTATAGAGAATAGATCCATTAATGGCCATTAGCCAGGATGGGCAGGGAAGGTGTCCCTAGCCTCTGTTCACCAAAGCTGGGAATGAGCAACAGGGGGATGGATTTCTTGATGAGTCCCTGTTCTGTTCGTTCCCTCTGGGGCATCTGGCATTGGTCACTGTTGGTAGATAGGATACTGAGCTAGATGGACCTTTGGTCTGACCCAGTAGGGTCATTCTTATATTCATCCCTTTTTTTTTTGCAGTAGCTTTCCCCGATGAAACAGTTCAGATACCACAGGGTGGGTTTTGGGGGTTTTTGGTAGCGACTCTAATAGAGGATGGATGGTTATTTTTTCTTAAACAAAAGCTTGAGATTCTCAGGTAGTCACACAAGACAAGGAGCCAAGGTTTTCGGAAGGGGTGGGGGGAGAACAAGCCACCAAGTATCATGATACTTACAATGACATTGAAAGACATTCCCACATCCCCCCCCACCCAGCCTGATATTTTCTGGGAGCCAGTTCAAACTGCTTGAAGGACTAGGGGGCCTCGATCCCTCAGAATTAAAGTGGGGGAGGAACGGGGGGGGGTGACTCCGTTTGAGGAGCCGATGCCAGGTTTTGAGCTCGTGCAGGATAACTCTGAGGAAGGGGGAAGAATAATCCCCCCCGGCAGAGGATTTGAGAGCTGAAATTTGAGGTGCCCCCCCCAAAAGCTAAATTAATCCTGAGCCCACGGGGCCCTCCCTGGGGTGCGGGGCAGAGCATCCCCTTCCCCCAATTAACACCCCAGGCTTCCCTCACCCAGAGAGCGCAGCAAGCTCAGCCTTCCCTCCACGCCTTCTAGGAGCAGCTACAAGGGAGGCGCCATATTGTATTCTGCGGGGAGCGATCAGGTGGCCCCCATTCGGCCAATGGGAGGTGCCACGTACAGGGCGGCTAGAGGGACAAACAGCTTGGCGGCTGTGACCAAAACGCGACCGGAAAATCAATCCCATTGAGAATGGGTAGTGGGGGGCAGTTGAGCGAGGGACTGGGTTAAAGAGGAGTCCTGCCAGGTGGGGGGCTTGTCCCTCTTTTGGGGATCACTGTCAGGCTGCTCCCCCTTTAATGTGGCCGCATCATGACTGCAACCCCGGCAGCCTGACGATAGAAATCACCAAAAAGAAAAGGAGTACTTGTGGCACCTTAGAGACTAACAAATTTATTAGAGCATAAGCTTTCGTGAGCTACAGCTCACTTCATCGGATGCATTTGGTGGAAAAAGCAGAGGAGAGATTTATATACACACACACAGAGAACATGAAACAATGGGTTTATCATACACACTGTAAGGAGAGTGATCACTTAAGATGAGCCATCACCAGCAGCAGGGGGGGAAAGGAGGAAAACCTTTCATGGTGACAAGCAGGTAGGCTAATTCCAGCAGTTAACAAGAATATCAGAGGAACAGTGGGGGGTGGGGTGGGAGGGAGAAATACCATGGGGAAATAGTTTTACTTTGTGTAATGACTCATCCATTCCCAGTCTCTATTCAAGCCTAAGTTAATTGTATCCAGTTTGCAAATTAATTCCAATTCAGCAGTCTCTCGTTGGAGTCTGTTTTTGAAGCTTTTTTGTTGAAGTATAGCCACTCTTAGGTCTGTGATCGAGTGACCAGAGAGATTGAAGTGTTCTCCAACTGGTTTTTGAATGTTATAATTCTTGACGTCTGATTTGTGTCCATTCATTCTTTTACGTAGAGACTGTCCAGTTTGGCCAATGTACATGGCAGAGGGGCATTGCTGGCACATGATGGCATATATCACATTGGTAGATGCACAGGTGAACGAGCCTCTGATGGTGTGGCTGATGTGATTAGGCCCTATGATGGTATCCCCTGAATAGATATGTGGACAGAGTTGGCAACGGGCTTTGTTGCAAGGATAGGTTCCTGGGTTAGTGGTTCTGTTGTGTGGTGTGTGGTTACATGCCTCGAGCTTTCATCCAGATCATACCACTCGATCCATTGTCTACAGCCAAGCGCTACGATATAACCGCATTTGCTCCAACCCCTCAGACAGAGACAAACACCTACAAGATCTCTATCATGCATTCCTACAACTACAGTACCCACCTGCTGAAGTGAAGAAACAGATTGACAGAGCCAGAAGAGTACCCAGAAGTCACCTACTACAGGACAGGCCCAACAAAGAAAACAACAGAACGCCACTAGCCATCACCTTCAGCCCCCAACTAAAACCCCTCCAACGCATCATCAAGGATCTACAACCTATCCTGAAGGACGAGCCATCGCTCTCTCAGATCTTGGGAGACAGACCAGTCCTTGCTTACAGACAGCCCCCCAATCTGAAGCAAATACTCATACCACACAGACTATGCTGACAGCTTGTGCCACACACTCTCAAGGAAACTGCGGAACCACCTGATCAACATCCTCTACAGCAAACAGGGAAAGATTAAGAATGAGCTCTCAAAACTGGATACTCTCATAAAGAACCAACCTTCCACACAAACTTCCTCGTGGCTGGACTTTACAAAAACTAGACAAGCCATTTACAAAACACACTTTGATTCTCTACAAAAGAAAAAGGACACTAAGCTATCTAAACTACTATATGCCACAAGGGGCCACAACAATGGTTCCCGTAACCCACCCAGCAATATTGTTAATCTATCCAACTATACTCTTAGCCCAGCGGAAGAATCTGTCCTATCTCGGGGCCTCTCCTTTTGCCCCTCCACCCCCACGAACATGATACAGTTCTGTGGTGACCTAGAATCCTATTTTCGACGTCTCAGACTCAAGGAATATTTCCAACACACCTCTGACCAACATATTAACCCACAGAGACCTTCCTGCCAACACTACAAAAAGAAGGATTCTAGGTGGACTCCTCCTGAAGGTCGAAACAGCAGCCTGGATTTCTACATAGACTGCTTCCGCCGACGTGCACGAGCTGAAATTGTGGAAAAGCAGCATCGCTTACCCCATAACCTCAGCCATGCAGAACACAGTGCCATCCACAGCCTCAGAAACAACTCTGACATCATAATCAAAAAGGCTGACAAAGGAGGTGCTGTCGTCATCATGAATAGGTCAGAGTATGAACAAGAGGCTACTAGGCAGCTCTCCAACACCACTTTCTACAAGCCATTACCCTCTGATCCCACTGAGAGTTACCAAAAGAAACTACAGCATTTGCTCAAGAAACTCCCTGAAAAAAGCACAAGAACAAATCCGCACAGACACACCCCTGGAGCCAGGACCTGGGGTATTCTATCTGCTACCCAAGATCCATAAACCTGGAAATCCTGGACGCCCCATCATCTCAGGCATTGGCACCCTGACAGCAGGATTGTCTGGCTATGTAGACTCCCTCCTCAGGCCCTTCGTTACCAGCACTCCCAGCTATCTTCGAGACACCACCGATTTCCTGAGGAAACTACAGTCCATTGGTGATCTTCCTAAAAACACCATCCTAGCCACTATGGATGTAGAAGCCCTCTACACCAACATTCCACACAAAGATGGACTACAAGCCGTCAGGAACAGTATTCCCGATACTGTCACGGCTAACCTGGTGGCAGAACTTTGTGACTTTGTCCTGACCCATAACTATTTCACATTTGGTGACAATGTATACCTTCAAATCAGCGGCACTGCGATGGGTACCCGCATGGCCCCACAGTATGCCAACATTATTATGGCTGACTTAGAACAACGCTTCCTCAGCTCTCGTTCCCTAATGCCCCTACTCTACTTGCGCTACATTGATGACATCTTCATCATCTGGACCCATGGAAAAGAAGCTCTTGAGGAATTCCACCATGATTTCAACAATTTCCATCCCACCATCAACCTCAGCCTGGACCAGTCCACACAAGAGATCCACTTCCTGGACACTACGGTGCTAATAAGCGATGGTCACATAAACACCACCCTATATCGGAAACCTACTGACCGCTATTCCTACCTACATGCCTCTAGCTTTCATCCAGATCATACCACTCGATCCATTGTCTACAGCCAAGCGCTACGATATAACCGCATTTGCTCCAACCCCTCAGACAGAGACAAACACCTACAAGATCTCTATCATGCATTCCTACAACTACAGTACCCACCTGCTGAAGTGAAGAAACAGATTGACAGAGCCAGAAGAGTACCCAGAAGTCACCTACTACAGGACAGGCCCAACAAAGAAAACAACAGAACGCCACTAGCCATCACCTTCAGCCCCCAACTAAAACCCCTCCAACGCATCATCAAGGATCTACAACCTATCCTGAAGGACGAGCCATCGCTCTCTCAGATCTTGGGAGACAGACCAGTCCTTGCTTACAGACAGCCCCCCAATCTGAAGCAAATACTCACCAGCAACCACACACCACACAACAGAACCACTAACCCAGGAACCTATCCTTGCAACAAAGCCCGTTGCCAACTCTGTCCACATATCTATTCAGGGGATACCATCATAGGGCCTAATCACATCAGCCACACCATCAGAGGCTCGTTCACCTGTGCATCTACCAATGTGATATATGCCATCATGTGCCAGCAATGCCCCTCTGCCATGTACATTGGCCAAACTGGACAGTCTCTACGTAAAAGAATGAATGGACACAAATCAGACGTCAAGAATTATAACATTCAAAAACCAGTTGGAGAACACTTCAATCTCTCTGGTCACTCGATCACAGACCTAAGAGTGGCTATACTTCAACAAAAAAGCTTCAAAAACAGACTCCAACGAGAGACTGCTGAATTGGAATTAATTTGCAAACTGGATACAATTAACTTAGGCTTGAATAGAGACTGGGAATGGATGAGTCATTACACAAAGTAAAACTATTTCCCCATGGTATTTCTCCCTCCCACCCCACCCCCCACTGTTCCTCTGATATTCTTGTTAACTGCTGGAATTAGCCTACCTGCTTGTCACCATGAAAGGTTTTCCTCCTTCCCCCCCCTGCTGCTGGTGATGGCTCATCTTAAGTGATCACTCTCCTTACAGTGTGTATGATAAACCCATTGTTTCATGTTCTCTGTGTGTGTGTATATAAATCTCTCCTCTGCTTTTTCCACCAAATGCATCCGATGAAGTGAGCTGTAGCTCACGAAAGCTTATGCTCTAATAAATTTGTTAGTCTCTAAGGTGCCACAAGTACTCCTTTTCTTTTTGCGAATACAGACTAACACGGCTGCTACTCTGAAACCTGATAGAAATCACCATGGCACAACACAGGGAGCGGCATGAGACATCCATCGAGTATCCCGCAAAATGCAGCCATGTCAAGAAAGCCTCATGGCAGCAGGGATGCAAAACATGCCACTGGTTCGAAGGGCCATTTTGTGGACTGAGCTATGGTTCCCGACCCCCAGTCCCATCGGGATCCAGCAGATGCCCTGAGGTCCGCACATAACCTGAGGGTTGGAGATCCATAACTGGCCCTATCCTCCCCCTCCTCCGCCCCTCCCCACGGAGCAGAGGGGCTCAGTGGGTATAGATCTGTATTCCCATTCCCTAGTCCTCTGCACAGGCTTGGGGGGGGGGTGTCAATGTCATCTCCCCCCATGAGGCTCCTGAACCCCTCCGAGAGCCCTCAGCAGCATCCCAGGAAGGGGTGGGGATGCTGCAAATGAAGCTGATTCCCCACCCGCTCCAGGGTCCCCAGGTGCATGCCAGGCCTGCAGACTCCACAGCCAGACAAGGCCTTTTGGCCCATCCTAGTCCTTCCCCACATATGGCTACTCAACTGTCTGTCAAATCTTTCTCCTGGCTGGTCTTGAATTTCAGATTAGGATGTGGAGCCAGAACCCCAGATAATAACACGACCCTCAAAATATAGAGAGGATCCAAATGCCCTCTCAGCAACCCAGATCTGAACATCCTGAAAATTCGGGATGCCCCCAGCAGAACCAGGGCTATAAAAGGGGGCAGGGGTCCAGACCCCACTGGAAAATCCAATCCCTCTCCAAAAAGACCCACCCATGCACCCAACTCCTCCTGCCAATCAGGGGTGCACCTGGCAGGATAAGGGCCATAAAAATGAGGTTTAAGGGAATGTGGGTGAGGAATAATCCAGGAATAACCCCACCTGGAAAATCCACATTCTCCCCCTCAGTTTGGAGGGAATTTTCTCCTTATCTCCTCTCTCCTCTTAAGATTTTAAAGGAGTCATTTCTGGAGCCAAATATGGGGGAAATTTCCCTTAATTCAACCACCCCAACTTTTCTTTCTAAAGTGTCAGTTCTGGGTCCAAAATTTGGGGGAACCCTCCTTCTAATCTGCCTCCAAAAATTATGGTTTCAGGAGTTAATTCTCCTCCTACTCCACCCCACTTATTTGTGTTTTTGGGGATCAGTTCTGGATCCAAAATTGGGAGAAACTTCCTTCAATCCAAACCCCAAATTTTAGTTTTTTGGGGGGGGTCAATTTAGATCCAAAGCAGTGGATGACCTCCCCCTACTCCAAATCCAGAAATTACTTTGTGTGTGTGTGTGTGAGACAGAGAGAGAATATTTTGGGCTTAATCATGGGGAAAACCTCCCAGCCACATTTTTACCCCGGATCCAAATTTAGAGGTGGGAAAATCTCCTTCTAATCCATTCCTCCCACAACAACCCCCCCAACTTTTTTTTTTTGTAGATGCATTTTGCTTCTGGATCCAAACTTCCTAAGCATGGTACCTGCCTCTCCTATAGATCTGTTGAGTCTGACCCTTCCATTTCATAGGATTTATCTGCACCAAACTTTATATATTTCTCTACATAAAATGGTATATAATTATAATAAAATATATTGACTTTATACACATATATATGTTTATGATATATCATTACATTATATATATATTAGTTTATAAAAACTATATATATATAAGTTTAGTGATAGGATACTAAATGTAATATATATCTATATATATATGTAAGTTTACACTGATATATATACAGGAAAGGAAAAAGTTTAATGCAGAGAAATACATGCATACATTTGGTGCAGAGAAAATATATGTATGATTCTATTATTCTGATATATAGCTACATATATTATTTCTGTGTACTAAACTTTTTATATATATATTGCTGTGCTAAAACATATATATATGATATTTTAATCATATTACTTTATATATATGTTTATAAACATTATATATATATATATATATATATAAATGTAATGCTAGGACATTACATTTAGCATGCATATATAAATATGGAAATAAGTTTAGAACAGAGAAATTATATATGTATAATAGAATCATGAGTCTATTATTCTTATCTATATATACACACAATTTTTCTGCACTTAACTTTATCTGTATATTGTTGCTGTGTTAAAATTCTACAATCATATAGTATGTAAAAAAGTTTACTGCAGAGAAGTTGCATAGAATAATTCTGGTTTCAGAGTAGCAGCCGTGTTAGTCTGTATTCGCAAAAAGAAAAGGAGGACTTGTGGCACCTTAGAGACTAACAAATTTATTAGAGCATAAGCTTTCGTGGAAGTGCGCTATAACTCACGAAAGCTTATGCTCTAATAAATTTGTTAGTCTCTAAGGTGCCACAAGTCCTCCTTTTCTTTTTGCGAATACAGACTAACACGGCTGCTACTCTGAAACCAGAATTATTCTATGCAACTTCTATGCAGTAAACTTTTTTACATACTATATGATTGTAGAATTTTAACACAGCAACAATATACAGATAAAGTTAAGTGCAGAAAAATTGTGTGTATATATAGATAAGAATAATAGACTCATGATTCTATTATACATATATAATTTCTCTGTTCTAAACTTATTTCCATATTTATATATGCATGCTAAATCTAATGTCCTCTAAGGTGCCACAAGTCCTCCTGTTCTTTTTATAGAATAATTCTGTGATTCTATTATTCTGTGTGTGTACGTAATAGATTCATATGATTCTATTATTCTTATCTATCTATCCCCATGCACCCCATCTCTCTCCCTCTCTGCACCCCCCTCCTCAGGGATAAGCCCAAAGCCTGGCTGGCAAGTTCACCCAGAGCCTTTTCCCTGCCAGCCCAGGAGAAGGGGAAGGGGGAGGGGCCGCCCCTGGGCCCAGCAGGGAGCAGCCAGCTCAGGGCTCAGCTAGCCGCGCCTGGGCGTGTGTGCGCCTGATCCAAGGGGAGGCCCGGCTGGCGGCGGCGGCCGCTGCCGCATCGGAGCGCTCGGCCCTCGGCTGAGCCGGCCTGGGCTGGCAATGAATGGCTGCTGCTGCCGCGAGGCCAGGGCGAGCTGAGCCCTGCGCGGAGACCGCCCCTGTGCACAGGTGGGAGCCGGCCCGCGCCCCGGGGCGGGGCCCCCCGCGCCCCCAGATCCTGGGGGACCTGCTCTGCCCCCCTCTGCTGCACCCCCACTGCACCTCCGGATCCTGGGGGACCTGCTCTGCCCCCCTCTGCTGCACCCCCCACTGCACCCCCGGACCTGGGGGGACCTGCTCTGCCCCCCCAGCCTGACCCCCACTGCTCCCCCGGATCCTGGGGGACCGGCTCTGCCCCCCAGCCTGACCCCCACTGCTCCCTCGGATCCTGGGGGGACCTGGTCTGCCCCCCTCTGCTGCACCCCCCACTGCACCCCCGGATCCTGGGGGACCTGCTCTGCCCCCCTCTGCTGCACCCCCACGGCACCTCCGGATCCTGGGGGACCTGCTCTGCCCCCTCTGCTGCACCCCCCACTGCACCCCCGGACCTGGGGGGACCTGCTCTGCCCCCCCAGCCTGACCCCCACTGCTCCCCCGGATCCTGGGGGACCGGCTCTGCCCCCCAGCCTGACCCCCACTGCTCCCTCGGATCCTGGGGGGACCTGGTCTGCCCCCCTCTGCTGCACCCCCCACTGCACCCCCGGATCCTGGGGGACCTGCTCTGCCCCCCTCTGCTGCACCCCCACTGCACCTCCGGATCCTGGGGGACCTGCTCTGCCCCCTCTGCTGCACCCCCCACTGCACCCCCGGACCTGGGGGGACCTGCTCTGCCCCCCCAGCCTGACCCCCACTGCTCCCCCGGATCCTGGGGGACCGGCTCTGCCCCCCAGCCTGACCCCCACTGCTCCCTCAGATCCTGGGGGGACCTGGTCTGCCCCCCTCTGCTGCACCCCCCACTGCACCCCCGGATCCTGGGGGACCTGCTCTGCCCCCCTCTGCTGCACCCCCACTGCACCTCCGGATCCTGGGGGACCTGCTCTGCCCCCCTCTGCTGCACCCCCCACTGCACCCCCGGACCTGGGGGGACCTGCTCTGCCCCCCCAGCCTGACCCCCACTGCTCCCCCGGATCCTGGGGGACCGGCTCTGCCCCCCAGCCAGACCCCCACTGCTCCCTCGGATCCTGGGGGGACCTGGTCTGCCCCCCTCTGCTGCACCCCCCACTGCACCCCCGGATCCTGGGGGACCTGCTCTGCCCCCCTCTGCTGCACCCCCACTGCACCTCCGGATCCTGGGGGACCTGCTCTGCCCCCCAGCCTGACCCCCACTGCTCCCCCGGATCCTGGGGGACCGGCTCTGCCCCCCAGCCTGACCCCCACTGCTCCCTCGGATCCTGGGGGGACCTGGTCTGCCCCCCTCTGCTGCACCCCCCACTGCACCCCCGGATCCTGGGGGACCTGCTCTGCTCCCCTCTGCTGCACCCCCCACTGCAACCCCGGATCCTGGGGGGACCTGCTCTGCCCCCCCCCCCAGCCTGACGCGCCCCCGGATCCTGGGGGGACCTGCTCTGCCCCCCCAGCCTGACGCGCCCCCGGATCCTGGGGGGACCTGCTCTGCCCCCCCCAGCCTGACGCGCCCCCGGATCCTGGGGGGACCTGCTCTGCCCCCCCCAGCCTGACGCGCCCCCGGATCCTGGGGGGACCTGCTCTGCCCCCCCCCCAGCCTGACGCGCCCCCGGATCCTGGGGGGACCTGCTCTGCCCCCCCCCCCAGCCTGACGCGCCCCCGGATCCTGGGGGGACCTGCTCTGCCCCCCCCCCCCCAGCCTGACGCGCCCCCGGATCCTGGGGGGACCTGCTCTGCCCCCCCCCCCCAGCCTGACGCGCCCCCGGATCCTGGGGGGACCTGCTCTGCCCCCCCCCCAGCCTGACGCGCCCCCGGATCCTGGGGGGACCTGCTCTGCCCCCCCCCAGCCTGACGCGCCCCCGGATCCTGGGGGGACCTGCTCTGCCCCCCCAGCCTGACGCGCCCCCGGATCCTGGGGGGACCGGCTCTGCCCCCCCCAGCCGGACGCGCCCCCGGATCCTGGGGGGACCTGCTCTGCCCCCCCCAGCCTGACGCGCCCCCGGATCCTGGGGGGACCTGCTCTGCCCCCCCCCCCCTGACGCGCCCCCGGATCCTGGGGGACCTGCTCTGCCCCCCCCAGCCTGACGCGCCCCCGGATCCTGGGGGGACCTGCTCTGCCCCCCCCCCGCCTGACGCGCCCCCGGATCCTGGGGGGACCTGCTCTGCCCCCCCCCCAGCCTGACGCGCCCCCGGATCCTGGGGGGACCTGCTCTGCCCCCCCCCAGCCTGACGCGCCCCCGGATCCTGGGGGGACCTGCTCTGCCCCCCCCCAGCCTGACGCGCCCCCGGATCCTGGGGGGACCTGCTCTGCCCCCCCCCCCAGCCTGACGCGCCCCCGGATCCTGGGGGGACCTGCTCTGCCCCCCCCCAGCCTGACGCGCCCCCGGATCCTGGGGGACCTGCTCTGCCCCCCCCAGCCTGACGCGCCCCCGGATCCTGGGGGGACCTGCTCTGCCCCCCCCAGCCTGACGCGCCCCCGGATCCTGGGGGACCTGCTCTGCCCCCCCCCCCAGCCTGACGCGCCCCCGGATCCTGGGGGGACCTGCTCTGCCCCCCCCCAGCCTGACGCGCCCCCGGATCCTGGGGGGACCTGCTCTGCCCCCCCCCCCAGCCTGCCGCGCCCCCGGATCCTGGGGGGACCTGCTCTGCCCCCCCCCCCCAGCCTGACGCGCCCCCGGATCCTGGGGGGACCTGCTCTGCCCCCCCCCCAGCCTGACGCGCCCCCGGATCCTGGGGGGACCTGCTCTGCCCCCCCCCCCAGCCTGACGCGCCCCCGGATCCTGGGGGACCTGCTCTGCCCCCCCCCCCAGCCTGACGCGCCCCCGGATCCTGGGGGGACCTGCTCTGCCCCCCCCCCCAGCCTGACGCGCCCCCGGATCCGGGGGGGACCTGCTCTGCCGCCCCCCCCCCCCAGCCTGACGCGCCCCCGGATCCTGGGGGGACCTGCTCTGCCGCCCCCCCCCCCCCCAGCCTGACGCGCCCCCGGATCCTGGGGGGACCTGCTCTGCCGCCCCCCCCCCCCAGCCTGACGCGCCCACCGGATCCTGGGGGGACCTGCTCTGCCGCCCCCCCCCCCAGCCTGACGCGCCCCGGATCCTGGGGGGACCTGCTCTGCCGCCCGCCCCCCCCCCAGCCTGACGCGCCCCCGGATCCTGGGGGGACCTGCTCTGCCGCCCCCCCCCCCCCCCGCCCGCCGCGCCCCCGGACCCTGGGGGACCTGCTCTGCCGCCCCCCCCCCCCCAGCCTGACGCGCCCCCGGATCCTGGGGGGACCTGCTCTGCCCGCCCCCCCCCCCAGCCTGACGCGCCCCCGGATCCTGGGGGGACCTGCTCTGCCGCCCCCCCCCCCCCAGCCTGACGCGCCCCCGGATCCTGGGGGGACCTGCTCTGCCGCCCCCCCCCCCCAGCCTGACGCGCCCCCGGATCCTGGGGGGACCTGCTCTGCCGCCCCCCCCCCCAGCCTGACGCGCCCCCGGATCCTGGGGGGACCTGCTCTGCCGCCCCCCCCCCCCAGCCTGACGCGCCCCCGGATCCTGGGGGGACCTGCTCTGCGCCCCCCCCCCAGCCTGACGCGCCCCCGGATCCTGGGGGGACCTGCTCTGCCGCCCCCCCCCCAGCCTGACGCGCCCCCGGATCCTGGGGGGACCTGCTCTGCCGCCCCCCCCCCCAGCCTGACGCGCCCCCGGATCCTGGGGGGACCTGCTCTGCCCCCCCCCCAGCCTGACGCGCCCCCGGATCCTGGGGGGACCTGCTCTGCCCCCCCCCAGCCTGACGCGCCCCCGGATCCTGGGGGGACCTGCTCTGCCCCCCCCCCCCGCCTGACGCGCCCCCGGATCCTGGGGGGACCTGCTCGGCCCCCCCCCCCAGCCTGACGCGCCCCCGGATCCTGGGGGGACCTGCTCTGCCCCCCCCCCCAGCCTGACGCGCCCCCGGATCCTGGGGGGACCTGCTCTGCCCCCCCCCCAGCCTGACGCGCCCCCGGATCCTGGGGGGGACCTGCTCTGCCCCCCCCCCAGCCTGACGCGCCCCCGGATCCTGGGGGGGACCTGCTCTGCCCCCCCCCAGCCTGACGCGCCCCCGGATCCTGGGGGGGACTGCTCTGCCCCCTTCTGCTGCCCCCCCACTGTACCCCCTGATCCTGGGGGACCTGCTCTGCCCCCCAGCCTGACCCCCACTGTGCCCCCTGATCCTGGTGAGAACCTGCTCTTCCCCCCCAGTCTGATCCCCACTGCACCTCTGATCCTGGGGGGACTTGCTCTGCCCCCCGCTGCTGCACTCCCTGATCCTAGGGGGACCTGCTCTGCCTCCCCACTGCTGCCCCCCTACCTGACCCCCACTGTACCCCCAGATCCTGGGGGGACCTGCTCTTCCCCCCTGTGCTGCACCTCCCACTGCACCCCTGATCCTGGGGTGACCTGCTCTGCCCCCCGCTGCTGCACTCCCTGATTCTGGGGGGACCTGCTCTGCCTCCCCACTGCTGCCCCCCCACCTGACCCCCACTGCACCCCCACATCCTGGGGGACCTGCTCTGCCCCCCTGTGCTGCACCCCCCACTGCACCCCCTGATCCGCGGGGTCTGCTCAGCCCCCCTCTGCTGCAGCCCCCAGCTGACCCCCCTGCATCCCCTGATCCACTTCCCTTCTGCTGCAGTCTCCCCATCTGACACTCCCACTGTAACCCCCTGATCCTGGGGGGACCTGCTCTGCTCCCCCTCTGCTGCAGTCCCTTATCTCTGTTCCCTGATGCTGAGGGGACAGGCTATGCCTCCCTCTGCCGCAGTCCCCCCATCTGACTCACCCCTTCCCCTGGGTGGTCTGGAGGGGTGCTAGGCCTTTCTCCAGGTCCCGTCTCTCCCCAATAGGCCTCTCAGCTCAGCCCCTGCCCACCCCACAGTGCCTTCAGGAAACTTTCTGCCCCATGGGGAGTTCTCTAGCTGCCCCCCACTCTCCACCTAGACCCTCCCAATCTCCTCGACGTTAGGGGACCTTCCCCCACCCTCCCGGGAAGAGAATCACCATCCCCCACAATAAACTCTGGTGAGGCCTCCCCCCTACGCACCCCCTTCTGGGTAGAGGTGAGGGGGTGGGGGCAGGGATGAATCTCCCCAATGGATCAGGCTCCTGGGTGGAGAAACCCTTCTATTGCAGTTCTTATGGGGTCTCCTAGCTGTAGTTGGGGTCTCCCCATCCTAGCAGCCCCCTGTGCCTAGATGTGTTTTTGTTTTGTTATCTTGCTTCTTGCACTCCCAGCCACAAGGGAAGGGCCGAAAGCCACCAGCCTAAAGTAAACTTCAGCTACTTGGGAATTTGGGGGTAGCAAGGCCGGAAGGTTGTGTGTGTGGGGGGGGGGCAGACTGCCCTTCTCCTTGCCATGTGTTGGGAGTTTGTGGTATTTGGTAAAGGGGAGGGAGGGATAAAGGGGTGATCTCCCCCTGTAAAAAATAAATAAAAATCCAACCAAACAAAAAACCAGGAAGTTTTTCCTGGATAAACTCTGTGGCTCGTGCAACTGGAACAACCCCAGAGTGGGTTGACGTGAGCATGTAGCGAGGATTTCTTCACGTCACCAAAAAAGCTTTACAATTTGTTTCTGTTGCAAATTGTTTACATTTTTTATTTATTTACATTTTGAAGGGGGCAGGGGCAGGTTTAACTGTCTGGTTTGGGTTGCATTTGATTTAATTTAATTTTTTTTTCTTTTGCTGTGTTTGGGTCACAGGTTTCTGGTTTATGTAGAGCGTGTGTATAATAACACACGTTGTGTTGCATTTTCCCCTTTTCTATTTCTTTGGGTTGCAAGTTTCAGGTTGTGTGTGTGTGTGTGTATATATATATATATATAAGTGCATTGTTTTGTTTGGGTTGTGTTTCACTTTTATTCCATTTGTTTAGGTTGCAGTGTTCAAGCTGGGATTACATATATATTTTAATGTATTATTTTGTTTGGGTTACTATTTCTATTTGGGGATTGTATATTTTTTTCAATACATTTTTGATTAGGTTGCAATTTGGGGGTTGCAGTTCTTTATGGATTTGGGGGGGAAAGGTTGTGGTATCTGTGTCTTGTGCATAAATCCTGTTTTTTAAGCTTGAACTTCATCCCTGGACCTTTTCTGGGGTCTGTGTAGCTCAGTCCGCGGTCCCGGCAGGATCATCATCCAGTTAGCTACAACTGTGTGGAAACAGAGTGGTAGCAAGCTGAATTATGTATATGGGCTACCTCTGAGGTACACAGACTTCAGCCCCTTATAGGTTAGGCCACTTGCCTAGGATTTGGGAGATATGGATTCAATTCCCTTCTCTGCTGCATACTCCCTGAGAGACCTCCAAATCCCGTACTCTCTCTGTGCCTCAGTTTCCCCATTTGTAAAATGGGAATAATAGCCCAGCCCTGCCTCACCGGGGTGGGAATAAATGTAGTAGGAGTTGTGAGGTGCTCAGATACTGGTAATGGGAGGCCATATAAGTACCTAAAATAGTACTGGGTGCTACACAGATACAGGGTGCGAGAGAGTCCCTGCCCCAAGTAGCCTGCAATCTAAATAGACATTGTGTGGGAGGGGAAACTGGGGCAAAGAGCAGAGAAATGGGTTGCCCAGAGTCAGTGGCAGAGCTGGGAATGGGACTCTGGTCTCCAGATCCCCAGTGCACTGCCCGATCCCTGCATCTCAGTGTTGCTTCCTTGTCAATTCCTTGCGCGGGAGTTGGGTCTGAGGGCTGCCTCTATAACAGTCTAGTGGAGCGTCCAATCTACACCACAAACCCTAAGCAACTTGGGGCTCTGTCACAGCACTGGGGAGGCAGTGTGGTCTAGTAGTTAGAGCACAGTGCTGGGAACCGTGACTCTTGGGTTCTCGTCCCAGTGCTGAGATGGGGTGAAGTCTAGTGGACGGAGCAGGGCGGCTGGGAGTCGGGACGCATGGGGTTACTCCCGGCTCCAGGACTAGTGGACTAGGAGCCATGATTCCTGGACTCTGCTCCTGGCTCTGGATGGGAGGGTGATTGGGATCCTGGGACAGAGGCCAATGAGTTACGGTGCCTTCTTGGGGAGCACTGAGTTTAAGCCTAAACAGAACCATCAGGGTTGTGATCCCAGCAGGAGCCAGGCATGTGGCTTTCTGGGTCCCCGGGCAGCGAAGGAGGCTGATCTGTGAGAGTGGCAGGAGTAGGTGCTGGATTGGGTGGGGAGGGTTCCAGCTGATGGGCAGCTTATTCCTCTGATGCTTCTGACAGAGCTGGAGTTGGATACTTGATATTAAACATGCAGCAGTGGGTGGCTGTGTGGGTAGGTCTGAAGGTAGCCTAGAGAAGCTAGAGACAGGCCTTATTCTTGTGGCCTGTGTGAAACATGCTTCACAATGTGCCCCGATCTGGCCCCCAGAAAAACCAAGAGGGCTTTTAGGGGGTGCAGATCAGGCAAAGCCGTTTTTTTTTCCTCCCACTGGATGATAGTAACTTGTATTGCAAGAGCACCTAAAGGCCCCAGCCGATATCAGTGGGCCCCCACTGCGCCAGGCGCTGACCCCTGCAGCTGAGATCAAGGGACCCTACTTCACTGGGCACTTCACAGGCACAGGTGGGAAGGGCAATTGAATCACAGAGTGGGGGAATGACTTACCTGAGGTCAGTGGCGGAGCTGGGAATAGAACCCAGGAGTCCTGACTCCCACCAAAATTCCTGAATCTCAAACTGGGGGCAAATGTTCTCATTAGCTGGAGGTGAGGTTGGCAATGCCCTCATGTTGTACGCCTTGTGCTTCCATAGTATGGAGGTACCTGTAAATCGGTGTCAGGATGGAGGACTGAAAATCAGGACTCCTGGGTTCTGTTCCCAGGTGGGTGGAGGGTAGAGTCTAGTCTAGAATCTAGTGGTTAGGATAGGAAGGTAGAAGCCAGGACTCCTCCATTCTTATTCCTGTCTTTGGCACAGATTGTGGTCTGGAAGTGAGAGCTGGAGATGCTGGAAACCAGAGCTTCTAGATTCCAAGCTCTGCCATTGATTGGCTGGGTGACCTCTGGCAAGTCGCCTCGCCTTTCTGTGCCTCAATTTCCCCATCAATACAATGGGGATAATGATACTGACTCATCCTCAGGTGAAGGAGTGTGGGTTGCACGTGGAGGCTGGTTAATGATCATGTGCAGAATACTGTGAAACCTTGGAAGAAATGAGCATCAGGTTTATATTATTGAGAGTCAAATTAAAGGTAGAATCATTACATTTTCTTCATAGATTATAAAGCCAGAAGGGAGCACTGTGATCAGTTAGTGTGCTCTCCTGTATAATAACACAGGCTGTGGGATTTCCCTGAATTAATTCCGGTTTCAATTCCGGTAGAGCAGATTTCTTGGAAAAATATCCAAACTTGATTTAAAAATGGCCAGTGATGGCAAATCCACGGTAGCCCTTAGTAAGTTGTCCCTCTTAAAAATTTGTGTCTTGTCTAACTTCAACTTTCAGCCACTAGCTCTTATTAGATCTTTGTCTGCTAGACTGAAGAGCACTTTATGATCAATATTTTGTTCCCCAGGTAGGTACTTAAAGACTGTGATCAAGTCACCCCTTAACCATCACTCTGTTAAATTACAGAGGCAAAGCTTCTGGAGTCTGTTGCTGTCTACAATAAACAGGCCCAGAATTCAGGGTTTGTAATGGTTTTACAGAACTTACTATGGGCAGAAAAACTTTTTGATTTAAATGGGTTTTAAAAATTAATCTAAAAAAACCAAAACAGGATTCTCAAACCTCCTTGATTTCAGGAGACCAGGGAAGATGAAACTGACAAAGAACTTTCTCCCTGCCCTGCTGAGATAAATGTCAAAAGTAAAGGAGAGTGTGGAGGCTCTTTGGGACAGGGACTACCCCTCCTTATCCCTTGAGCCTGCACCATTGACTCCAGTAATGCAGGATTTGACCCTTATTAGGCATATTCGGGTAGCACCTAGAGGCCGCAGGTGAGATCAGGCGCCTGTTGCACAGGTGCTGCAGATACATTATAAGAGCAAGTTGCTGTCCCAACAGACTTAAAGTCTAAGTGAACAAGTAGTAGAAGGGGAAACTGAGGCCAGAGGGTAACTTACTCCAGGTCTTTGGTGGAGAACAGAACCCAGGTATCCCGAGCCCTGGCTAGACCCTGCTGCATGTGCAGTGGGACTGCACCTTTAAACTGCACCAGATTTCCTTTTCTGAAGGATCTGAGGTTCTGTTAAATGCTCTAACCTGCCGGTGTCTCGTTCTCATATGTGCCAGCTGCTGGGAAAGCCGGCTCATCTGCTGCCCTCCTCTCTGTTGCTTGCAAATAGGTCAAGGCAGTCGGTTTCTCTGGTGGATCATGGGCAAAAAGAGTGATCCTTCTGGGCTGCTGTGACTTTAAAAACGCAACGTCACCCATGTTCCAAAACCCAAGGCACAGAGGCAGCCTTGTGGGGGAGCCCACTGCCCTGGGGCAAGACTTTGGGTTTGATCCTGCATCGCTGTGTGCCTCAGTTTCCCTAGGAATCTAGGGCCTTTGGGCTCTGCCCACCAGGGGGTTCCCCTCGCTTGGAGTGGGGTTGGCAGAGGGGAACCCCCACTAAAGAGGCTGTGGTATCCCTCTCCCTCCCAGGAGAGGCAGAGATGGTAGCGTGCCATCGTGTCTGTGCTTAGTGGATTGAGGCTAAAAGATCTTTGGGTCAGGGATGCGGGTCAGGGCCTCTAATGCAAATCAATAGCAAGTGCAGGGGGGTTTTCTCAAGGGAACCACTGTCTCCGCTTCCCCAGCCCGTCTGTCAGTGTCCCTGAGTTTGATGTGAAAGGCTCCTTCTGATCTGATGGTTACCCTACCCCTTCCTCCTGCGATTTGGGGGTATCAGGTGTCTGAACCAGGTGGTGAGCATGCAAGAGTGGGTGGAGAGAGAGGTTGGGACCGTGGGGGGCTAGTTGGGCTGAAGGTATTAATCTTCCCTGGACTGGGGGAGGTGGAAAGCCACCCCGATTGGGGAGGTGAAAAGCCACCCCGATCGGGGAGGTGGCCTCTTAGGTGGAACGAGTTGTCAGGTCTCAGTCTTGTTTCTTCCTTGGCTGCTGCAGTCAGCGGGATTGAAGGGACAACAAGTGAATTCCCTTCCCCGCCGGAGGCGGGTCCCTGAGACAGAGAGGCAAGTTAGGTTGCTAGTCTTGCGCTGGGGCTACATAGAGTCTTAGGGACAGCTGATCCAGCACCAACCGACCTGTGGGAGGGTGGGAGCTGGGCTGAGCCAGACTCCACAGAGGTCTCCAAAGCTAAGAGCTGGTGTGGCTCAGAGTTGGAGCTGTGTATGTAGGATCAGGGCAGAGGGTCAGCCAGCTCTGATCGGTAGGGGCTGGCCGTTGGGTAAGATGATGGTCGGGGGAACAGGGCTGAGAAGATCGCAGTCTTATTCTCTTGCTGCGTTGCTTAGCAAAGTTTGGGCTGTAGGATAACTTGCCCTGGGCTAGGATTTCACCTAAAGATCACCGTGTCTCCGTAGGATGCTTGTGCTGAGCGAAATTGGGGCCTGGTTATGTCATGCACCCCCCAACCAAGATTGGGGACCCTCTCTTGCCGGGCCCTGCACAAACCCCTCCCACTCCCCCAGCTGAGATTAGATGCTCCATCATGCCAGGGCCCGCACAGATACCTGCCCACCGCAGGGATCTGGGCCCTGCATAGACCCTCCTCCGTCTGAGATTGGGGGTCCCTTCATGCTGAGTCTTGCATGGGGGGCCACATCATGCCAGGCACTGCACAGACCCCACTCCAGCTGAGAGCTGGGCCCCATCATGCCAGGCTCTGCGCACACAGAGGGTGAGGGACTGGCCCTGCTCCAATGAGCTTTCAGTCTAGCCAGACAGATTTAGATTGGAAATAAGGCAGCAGGTTTTAACGCTCAGGGAGATTCACCATTGGAACAAACCTCCAGGAGGTGGAACCTACATCTTGTGAAGTCTCCAGATCCCTCCTGGTGCCTCTGCTATAGCCAAAGACCAGCTGCTGGGCTCAGCACAGGGGTAAATGGGTGAAACTGAAGATCTTGGGCCTACAGTAGGTCAGGCTAGAGGATCTAATGGTCCCTCCTGGTCTTAAACCCTGCTGCCCTATAAATAAAGAGACAAAGGCAGGATGGGTCCCTCTGGTTGATCACTGAGGGGACTGTGTCCCAGAAATGTGAAGTGCCTTGTCTGCATGAAAAAGTTGTGCTGGTTTTGAAGCGAAGGTGTGAATGTAAGCCAATTGGGGTGAAAGCGGTGCCAAGGGGCGCTCTGGTTTTGGTGTAAAAGCGGCTTCTCTGGGGTTGGTTCAAGTAGATTAGAGACAGATTTAAACTTGACTGAAATCAGATCATCCGTGCAGGGGTTACCTGGGTCTTTAAAGAAAAAACAAAAAAGCGAGTTAAACCAGTTCAACTTTTCCAGGTAGACACAGCCGAGCGACGCCAGAGCCCGGGCCCCCGAGTCCCGGTCCATTATCTTCACCACAAGACCTTCCTTTTGCTTCTCTTTTTTTAGAAGGAATCTTATAAGTAGCCTGCAGAATAAGGCGGAGGAAAAACTTGCCCTTGCTCTTGTTATGATGGTGCCTTTGCCCAGAAAGGTTTGCATTCGGAATTCTGGCACTGGGAGGAGCAGAGAACGAATAAGTTTACGACGGGGCATGAGCTGCTTGAGAGTGGGACTGTCATCTTGTTCTGCGTTTGTACAGTGCCTAGCACAGTGCGGCCTAGTGGTCTCGGGAGACCTGGGTTCTATTCCTAGCTCTGCCACTGGCCTGCTGGGGGCCCTTGGGTGAGTTACTTACCCCGCTCTGTGCCTCGGTTTCTCCATCAGTGAAACAAGGATGACAATGACCTTCTTTGAGATCTGTTTGTGAGACATGCTAGACGAGAGCTCGGGATTGTAGTTTTGTGTTTATTACAAAGTGCTGCCGTGGTGCCGACGAGGTGGAATTCCATGGCAGCTACCAAGGAACAAGGCTGGGGCGGCAGGGAGTGGAGGATTCCGTACTGTTAGAATGGGAGAGGAGGGGCGGGAAGCCAGGACTCCTGGGTTCTGTGCCTAGCTCTAAGGGGGCAATGGTGTCTCGTGTTGGAGCAGTGGGGGTCGGGACTAGAAGCTAGAACTCCTGGATTCTATCCCCAGCTGTAGGAGGGGAGTGGTGCCTAGTGAGTAGAGCGGGGAGTTAGAAGCCAGGACTCCTGGGTTCTCTCTACAGCTCCACCACTGATTCACTCTGCAGCTTTAGGCAAATCCCTTCTCCTGCCTGTACCTTCGCTGTTCTTCCCCCCTCCACGCATACACCTCCATGTAAAATTGTGTGTGGGATGCCCCACACCCAGGTGTACCCACAGTGGCTGGGCTTTCTTGAAATGGCTAAATCCAGGGCTGGAGAGAAGGCGGCTTATCAGGGCTTGGGCTGATGAGACAACAAAGCCACAGGGGGCTTGGTTTTCTCCCCGATCTGGGGTTAGGGAGATGTCGCTGGGGTACTCGGATCAGCACATGTCCGTCCCCGGCTCCCAGCAGTAAAGTCTGTGGAGACAAGCGCACCACGTGGTGGATAAGTCAATACTCTGTTCACTTGGTTACCTTTCCGTGCTCCTGCTTTGCATCCCTGCATGGCTAGTTCAGCCAGTGTTTATTCTCCGCTCGCTCGCTTTATGGTTTTTTCCCCTGGTTTCAGTGTCTGCCACAGCTCGAAATGGTGCGGGATAGACCTGCGTTGCTCACTGCATCTCACCTCCCCCACGCTCATAAAAGATGTACAATTCACAGGGGCCAGTTAGGGAAAGGAGTATGGGACCTTTCCCTTCTGCGGGGGGTCCGCTCCGATCCAGCCCTGGTTAGGGGACTGGCTGGCTCAGGGGCAGGAGGGAATGGGATTCAGTCCCTTTCCCCTTTACGGGGCACCAGCTTTCATCCAGCCCCAGCTTAGGGGAGCGGTTGATTCAGGGGACCAGGAAATGGGACACTGCCTCTTTCTTCTCTGGGGGGTGCTGGCTCCAATCCAGACCCAGGGTGGGCGCCCTGTGAGTCAGAGGCAGGTGGAGTCTCTCCTGTTCTCTTGGGATTTAAAAAAAAAAAATCAATTAGCTTAAAAAAAAAAGTCTAACAAATTGCTCTGCTAATCATGAATAAATTAACCCTCCTCCCAGCTTTGTTCCATAGCGATTTGATAGGCTTGGCAAGTCTCAGTGACGGGGATGGGAGTGTGGAATTGAGAGTGGCTCTGATTTCCTGCCTTGTTAGCAAGCATGTGGAGAAAGATGGCCGTGTCGCTAGGAGCTTGTGCACGCACCCGGGTGTGCTGTGTCTTTGTAACCATTACAAAATGGATCAAAGAAAATACTTGTCCCTACAACATATCATTAGCCTGTGGAACTCACTGCTACAGGACGGTGCGGAGACCAAAAACTTGGCAAGAGTCAAAGAGGGATTGGACGTGCACACCACGCCCATGGGGTGTGCTGCTCTGGCTCCTTGGAGTGGTGACAGGGCCACTTAGAGCTTGATGAGCCTGGCCCAGCCTTGGAGGAAAGAGCCGAATCTTCTAGCAGAGGTAGCAAAGGCTTTAAGATGCAGGGGTCCAATGTTTGCTCCCCTGGAAGTGTCAGGATTTCTACTGGGTGGGACACCAGTCTGGGACTTGGGAGACCCGGGTTCAGTTCCCTGCTCTGCCACAGACTCCCCGTGTGACCTTGGGCTTCTTTGTGGCTCAGTTTTCCCATCTGTACAATGGGGAGAACAGCACCGCCCTACCTTCCAGCCGGGTTATGAAGATAAAACCGTTACGGTTTGGGAGGGGTGAGGTATTGCAGTTGTCACCGATTGGGGGATGGGTAAACAATGAAGATGATGGGTCACTGACACAGAGCGATCTGGATCCATGGTAAACTGGGCGCAAGCAAACACTATGTTTTATTACAACTAACTGTAAATGTATCTGGCTCTGAATGAAGAGCATCGGCCGTGCTTCCAGGCTTGGGGGCCCTCTCCTGGGAAGCAGGGACTCTGAAAATGATTTGGTTGTGGTGGATAATCAGCTGAGCAGGAGCTCCCAGCGTTACGCTGGGGCCAAAACAGCTAGTGGGATCTGGGGATGTATAAACGGGAATGTGGAGTAGGGGCAGAGAGGTGATTTTCCCTCTGTGTTTGGCACTGGGGCAACCGCAGCTGGAATCCTGTGCCCAGTTCTGGTGCCTACAATTCAAGAAGGATGTTGATAAATTGAAGAGGGGTCAGAGAAGAGTCATGAGAAGGATCTAAAGGATTAGAAAACCTGCCTCCAGGAGCTCAGTTCTTTTAGCTTATTAGAGAGAAGGTTAAGGGGTGACTTGATCGCAGTCTGAGTATCTACTTGGGGAGTAACGGGCTCTTCTGTCCAGCAGAGGCAGGCCTAACACAATCCTCTGGCTGGAAGTTGAAGCTGGACACATTCAGACTGGAAACAAGGTGAGCATTTTTCATGCTGAGAGTAACCACTGGAACAACGTACCGACAGCTTCTCCGTCACTGATCGTTTTCCAGTCTGGACTGGGTCTGTTTCTAAAAGCTCTGCTCAAGGAATTCTTTCGGGGCCGTTCTCTGGCCTGGGTTCTACAGATCACAATGGTCTCTTCTGATCTTGGGGGGTCTGTGAAAGTATCCTATGGACATGGATCGTGTTTTATTAGCCTGCGGTTGCCTCTGAGCGAATGGGCTTCTTTTTTAGCTCAGGAGGGACTCCAGCTGTGGGATCCAGAAGTGTCAGGTTCAACCGCTTCCACTGGACCCCATTGCGGGTGTCATTCCCTGGGGTTTAGATACAAAGCGGGCCCCATGCAGCGGCATCCTAAAGATCTTAATGTGAACCTGGCTGATGGAATGGGGCCGCTCCGCCACAGCCAGGCAAATAGCTAACGCACTTCCCTTTTTATATCCCCGCCCCCTGCTCCCTTTTATCATTCCCCCCACCCCCTGCTTCCATGTCTTGCCTGTGTCTCCGTGTGTCTCTCCACCTCTGGTTCTCTTCCGCCATTCACTCCTCTCTTGCTCTCCCTGTTTGCCTTCCTCTTGTCTTCTCTTCTCCCCTCTCCATGTCTGCATCCATCTACCCCGTCGGTCTGTCTCTGTCGTCATACCTACCCACCCACCTGTCTGTCTCCATCTGCTATCATCCGTACCTATCTGTCCATCACCATGCATCTGATGTATCTTATTGTGGTCCATACCCACCCACCCGTCCATTGTGGTGCATGCCCACCCCTGGTCACACGTATCCATCCATCCATCCATCTCCTCCTCTCCACCCCCCCACATATCTTTCCCCTCCTCCCTGTCTCCAGCAGACCCCCCACCGCCTCCCCACCCCAAGCCAGGAGGAGGCGACTATGGCGCAGACTCTGCAGATGGAGATCCCCAACTTTGGCAACAGCATCCTGGAGTGCCTGAACGAGCAGCGCCTTCAGGGGCTGTACTGCGACGTCTCAGTGGTGGTGAAAGGCCACGCCTTCAAGGCTCACCGGGCCGTCCTGGCGGCCAGCAGCTCCTACTTCCGGGACCTTTTCAACAACAGCAAGAGCGCGGTGGTGGAGCTGCCGGCGGCTGTGCAGCCCCAGTCCTTCCAGCAGATCCTCAGTTTCTGCTACACGGGCCGGCTGAGCATGAACGTGGGAGACCAGTTCCTGCTGATGTACACGGCCGGCTTCCTCCAGATCCAGGAGATCATGGAGAAAGGGACTGAGTTCTTCCTGAAGGTCAGCTCCCCCAGCTGCGACTCCCAGGGCCTGCATGCCGAGGAGACCCCTTCCTCCGAGCCCCAGAGCCCCGTGGCCCAGACCTCCACCTGGCCCTCCTGTAACACCCCCTTGCCCCTGGTGTCCCGCGTCAAGACAGAGCAGCAGGAGTCGGACTCCGTCCAGTGCACTTTCGTGGTCAAGCGGCTCTGGGACAACGGCCAGAAGGAGGGAGGAGGTGGCGGGGGAGGAGGCAACAACGGGAGCCGCAAAATGGCCAAGTTCTCCACGCAGGACCTCGGAGGCAACCGGCAGCAGCAGCAGGGGGCGCAAGCAGGAGGCGGCGGGTCCGGTGTCGTTAGCGGGCCCAGCACGTCCGACCAGACCAGCCCCGGCACGTCCAGCGCCTACACGAGCGACAGCCCGAGCTCCTATCACAACGAGGAGGACGAAGAGGAGGACGCGGCCGAGGAAGGCTCCGATGAGCAGTACCGGCAGATCTGCAACATGTACACGATGTACAGCATGATGAATGTAGGGCAGACAGGTGAGAGTGGCTGGGTGGGGAGGGGCCTTCCATGCTCCACCCCTTGGGGGAGGGGCCTGGGAAAGGGGAGGGGCCCTAATGCTCCGCCCCTTGGGGAGGGGCTTGGGAAAGGGGAGGAGAGCTAATGCTCTGCCCCCTTGGGGGCATGGCACAGGGAGCTGGGAAGGGGCGCAGCTTATACTGCTCTCTCCCTAGAGCAGTGGCTGGGGGAAGGGGAGGGACTTGTATTGCTCCACCCCTTTGGGGAGTGGCTGAGGGATGGGGCGGGGCTTCTGCTCTGCTGCTGGGTGTGGTACCTTCGCTGTCAGGGTTATGGGCAGGTGAGGACAAGGGCTTGTTTTCATTGCAAGGTGAATCCAGCTACACTAGCTGGAGAGTCTGGCCTGGAAGAGCTTAGAGAACCACCGAGAAGAAGGGTGGCCCAGTGGTGAGGGCGATACCTCATGCCCTGAAGACCCGGGTTCAATTCCCAGCTCCGCCACAAGTTCCCAGTGTGACCGTGTGCATGTTGCTCAGTCTCTCTGTGCCTCAGTTTCCCATCTGTACACTGGGGATCCCTGCCCTGTCTCCTAGGAGTGTGGTGAGGAGAAATACCCCAGGGGTGGGGGTAGGACAAGGACAAGCTGCAACATCTGGGCGTAGAAACCTTAAATCAATGACCTGGGCGAGGCCTGGAGATCTGGTTTTTCTGGGGTTTCTCCAGCTGTTCCAGGCTTCTCCTTGGATAAAGGCTCAGCATCTGTGTCCTGAGTTTCGCTGAGTCTCAGCCCAGTTCCCAGCAGGCTGGACACACCCAGCTTGCTATCAAAGCAGGGCTCACTGGTGAGGCTGCGGGTTTTTCTCGGGGCTCACCCCACTCGGCGGCTAGAGAAGCCTGTCTTCAAGGGGGCGATTACCCAGGGGATAAATTCACACTGACCCATGGCCGGGGAAAGGAGCTGGGCCGGTGGTCCCCATTGTAATAGGGGAGAATTCGCTCTTCTCCAGCTGGAAAGACAAACCCCTCGCGCTCCAGATCCCATCTGTGCAGGGGTTAAAAATGACCATCGTCGGCACCTCGGGAAAGGGAAACTGACACAAAAAATCACGGGTCCTAGTCGCTGTAGTGAGTCGGCGGCAAACCTGGAAATAGAACCCAGGAGTCCGGATTCCCAGTCCCCCCTGCTCTAACCACTAGACTCCACTGCCCTCCCAGAGCCAGGTAAAGAACCCAGGAGTCCTGGCTCCTAGCCCCCCTCCCACCCCACTAGACTGAATGTTTAGGCCTAGGATCTGTGTTCTGTGTGTTCATCCTCTACTCCCCTGGGCCCCAACCAGCAGCGGCTGCAGAGAAGGTGGAAGCCCTGCCCGACCAGGTGGCCTCTGAGTCTCGCAACCGGATCCGGGTGCGGCAGGACCTGGCGTCGCTGCCGGCCGAGCTCATCAACCAGATCGGGAACCGGTGTCACCCCAAGCTATATGACGAGGGTGACCCTGCAGAGAAGCTGGAGCTTGTGACAGGTGTGTGTGCGCGTGTGGGGGGGGCCCAACTCGGGGGAGGAGGCAGAGACCATTCTGGGGTCGGAGGCGGGGGGCTAATTAAATTGCAGCATGTGAATGTGCTGCCCCTATTTTAGGGCTTGATCCAAACTCAGTGGGGTTCTTCCCTTACCGGGAGCTGAGCACGTGTTCCTGCGCGTTGGCAAATGGGAGCCAGTGACGGGAGAGGCAGTGAGGCCCAATGGGCTGGCGCTCACGAGACCTGGGTTCTGTTCCCAACTCTGCCACTGCCCCACTGGGTGACCTCAGGCAAGTTCCCCCAACCCTGTACCTCAGTTTCCCATCCCACCCTGGGTCTGTGCAGGGCCTGGACTGATGGGGACTCGCTCAAGGGCGGGAGCTCTCTATGCAGCACCCAGCATAACAGAGGGCTCCAATCTCAGTCTGGGGAGCGGGCCCTAAAAAATTCACTGGACCGTGAAATCTGGTCTCCCCCGTGAAATCTGTATAGTACAGGGTAAAAGTACACAGAAGACCAGATTTCACGGGGGAGACCAGAGTTTCTCAAACTGGGGTTCTCAACCCAAACTGCGGTTGTGGGGGGTCACAAGGCTATTGTAGGGGGTTGCGATGTTGCCACCTTTACTTTTGCGCTGCCTTCAGAGCAAGGCGGCTGGAGAGTGGTGGATGCTGCCGGCTGCCCAGCTAGGAAAGCAACGCCGCAGCCAGAGGTGGCAAATACCCTGCCACGACACCCTTATTTCTGCGCTTCTGCGGGCGGTGGTGCGGCCTTCAGAGCTGGGCTCCCTGCCAGCAGCCGTGGAGCTTCCTGCAGCTGCAGGAAGTTCCTGGAGATGGATCTGACCTGACCCTGGGAGCAACCCCTGCAGGGGAAGAGGAAGTCCTGTCCCTCCCAGCTTGGCCAGGACCAGCAGCTGGAGCCTGCCATATGGTAGGAGCACCTCAGCCAGGGCAACCCCAGCCCTGCCTTTCCCTGGCTCCGGGCGCAGTGTCCCAGCGTTCGGAGGTCAAAGAGGCCTTGGGCTTGTCACCCTCCCAACCATGGTATAGGCCATCCCCCCCTCCCTCAAAAGTGAGGACGCCCTCCCTGTCAGGGTTCCCTCCCCACTCTGAACTCTGGGGTACAGATGTGGGGACCCGTATGAAAGACCCCCTAAGCTTATTTCTACCAGCCTAAGTTAAAAACTTCCCCAAAGCACAAATCCTTCCCTGTCCTTGGATGGGTACTGCTGCCACCACCAAGTGAGTTAGACAAAGATTCAGGAAAAGGACCACTTGAAGTTCCTGTTTCCCCAAAATATTCCCCCAAACCCCTTCACACCCTTTCTTGGGGATGCTTGAGAATAATCTACCAACCAGATAGGTAAACAAGGTGAGCACAGACCAGACCCCTGGGTTTTCAGATTCTAAAAAAACAGAATTTTATTATAAAGGAAAAAAAAAAGTAAAAAACCTCCTCTGTAAAATCAGGATGGAAGGTAATTTTACATCTTATTTAAGGTAATAAGATTTAAAACAGAGAGGATAACCCTCTAGGCAAAACTTCAAAGTTACAAAAACCAGAGATAAACCTCCCTCTTAGCACAGGAAAAATTCACAAGCTAAAACAAAAGATAATCTAATGCATTTCCTTCCTATTACTTACAATTTGTAATCTTAGATGCTTAGTTTGGATATGGCTTTAGTAGATGTATTTTCCCTGCCCTGGTTCCTCACAGGAGAGAACACAAAGAAAAAACACAAAACAAAAACCTTCCCCCCAAGATTTGAAAGTATCTTCTCCCCTTATTGGTCCTTTTGGTCAGATGCCAGCCAAGTTATCTGAGCTTCTTAACCCTTTACAGGTAAAGGAGAGATTTTATGCTACCTGTAGCTGTATATTTATGACACCGCTCCCCATCATACGCAGAAGTGAGGGTGGCAATACGGCGACCCACCCTACAATAGTCTTGCGACCCCCCCCCCCCACCGTCCCCATGACCTCCTTTTGAGTTGGGATCCCCAGGGTTACAACCCCATTAAATTTCAGATTTAAGTATCTGAAACCGTGAAATTTACAGTTTAAAAAATCCTATGGCCGTGAAATTGACTCAAATCAACTGTGAATTTGGTAGGGCCCTAGTGTTGGGGGGACCCCGATCTTGGCTGGGGGGTGCTTGTGTGGTGCTTGGCACAACAGGGAACCTTGATTTCTGCTGGGGATGGGGTCTGTGGGGTGACCAGCACAGCAGGGAACCCTGATCTTGGTTGGAGGAGGGAGTCCATGGGGCATGTGGCACAGCAGGGGACCCTGATCTCATCCATGGGGTGTCTGTGGGGCACCTGGCATAGCAGGGGACCCCGAATTTGGTCATGGTGGGGGGATTCATGGGGTGCTGGGCACAGCAGTGGGCCCCAATCATCATCGTTAACCTCCCGTGCCCTAGAGTATGCAGCATTACAGCCCCATCCCCTATTCCATGTTGCCCCAAAGCCAGGACCTCCCTCGCGACGCAGAAGCCACTGTCTGTCACTGCCAGGTCGGGGATTGAGGCTCCTGCTCCAGCTCCGTTCTGTTGGGTCCAAGGGCAGGCTCGGCAGGAATGGAGGCTGTTCCCTAGTGGCACCCCCTTGTGGGGGGTCAGAGGGACATGTCTGGGTCATAATGGTTTTTTTTTTCCCCACCCCGCCTAGGAACGAACGTGTACATCACCCGGGCACAGCTGATGAACTGCCATGTCAGCGCAGGGACGCGGCACAAAGTGCTTCTGAGGCGGCTTCTGGCTTCCTTTTTTGATCGGTGAATTTCGGCTTTCTGTATTGTGGGGGTGGGCCTGCGTCTCTCTCTTCCTGTCCCCTTCCCTGCCCTGCCAGGCCTGACGCAGCACTGGGAGTCCGGACTCTGGGATTCTAGCCCCAGCTCCAGGAACGGAGTGGAGCCTAGTGGTTAGAGCACAAGGGGCCAGGAATCAGAACTGGGTTCTCCCCAGCCAATGGTAAGGGACTGACGGGAGTAGAGCAGGGGGCGCTGGGAGCGAAGACTCCTGGGTTCTTTGCCCACATTTGAGTAGGGGATGGGAGTCTAGGGGTCAGAGCAGGGCACTGGCGAGAGGGTCTTTAGTTCTAATTCTCCGTCCTTTCCCCTGGCTAGGAACACTCTGGCAAACAGCTGTGGCACTGGCATCCGCTCGTCCACCAACGACCCCAGCCGGAAGCCGTTGGACAGCAGGGTGCTGCATGCCGTGAAGTGTGAGTGCAGGGGTGATTCTGCTGGGCCCAGGGGCTCCACAAGGCTGCATCCTCTGGGCCCCGTGGGGGATGAGCCAGGGTCCGAAAGCCTGTCTCGCAGCAGATGGTACTGCCCCACATCCCAGTGACACTCTGGGGCCTGACCCAAAGCCCGTTGTGTCTTCCTCATTGAGTGTCATGCCCTTTGCATCAGGCTCATTACGGAGATCCTGGCCTGAGCGTCCAGAGACCAGCGGGGGGCAGGCCCAGAGACCCAGCTGGCACAGAACGGGGCTGTGATGCCAAGTCTCCAGGAGCTCTGGTTCTGGTTCTGAACATTGCATTCTGTTCTCACTAGGGTGACCAGGTGTCCCGATTTTACAGGGACTGTCCCGATATTCAGGGCTCTTTCTATAGGTGTCTATTACCCCCCCACCCCGTCCACACTTGCTGTCTGGTCACCCTAGTTCTGAGTCACATGCTCCCCATCACATGACCCTTGTACTCTCCATCTGGGGAAGGGGTGGGATAATCCTTCCCCCGCCCCCTGTTAAAGGGCCAGACTCCTTTGCAGAACAGCATAGAGGAGGACCCCAGATACACAGGGGGAGAATTACACTCATTATGTGTGGGGGCGGGGCGGGGTAGGGTAGAGAATGGGGATCTAAAGGCAGAGACAGGTATTTCCCATCACTGAGATCATGCCCCTGCTGGCCAGAGGCTGCAGAGAGATAGTCAAAAAATGTAGGCCCAAACTAAAAAGCTTCTTGTTTTTTAAAATAATAATAATTCCCACCGTTTATACCCCATATCTGATCTCGGCACTTTTTAGACTATTTTAATCACTCTGGAAAACGGGATTTTTGTTTGTCGGTTGCTTTGCGATAGTTGGTTTCTAACATTACAGAAGGGCAAAGAGAAGATTTTTCATTTGTTGACAATTTAGAAAAGTTGGGGAGGAGAGGGGAGAGGTTTCAAAATTTTGGTGAATCAAAAAGTAAAAATAAACCATGAATAGTTTGGGTGGAACAAAAAATTTAGTTTCTGGTGGGAATGAAAATAAAAAGTTCAGAAATTGTTGGCGAATGAAAAGATTGGAAAAAGAAAAGTTTTGGGTGGAACAAAACATATTGTTTCGTTGAAAACAGCGTGTTTTGGTTTGACCATTTTAAAACTCTCTTTGAACTTGGAAGGAAACAGTGAAACGAAAAGTCATTTCCAACCGAAAAATCAATTCTTTTTTTGTATAATTTTTTTTTTAGGCTTTTGCCCTAAATGAGCAATTAGGTGAAACGAACGTGAATTTGCAAAACACTTTGGTGTTACTGAAGCTGCATTTTTCATTGGGGTGGGGGGAAGTGTTTTGCCCTGTTCTACTTAACACCCCCTCGCTTCCCCATCCTAGCATTACGCTGGGCCCCTGAACTGGGCTGTAATGGTCTCCTGTCCTCTGTGGATCTGGCACTGGGAGGGGGGGATCTCGCAACACACTTGCCGGGGGGTGCTAGCGTGGCTGCCTGACTAATAAGTGTCTTTTTTTTTTTCCGCCCCGCACCCCAGTCTACTGCCAGAACTTTGCCCCTAACTTCAAGGAGAGTGAGATGAACGCCATCGCCGCCGACATGTGCACGAACGCCCGGCGCGTGGTCCGTAAGAGCTGGATCCCCAAGCTCAAGCTGCTGATGGCAGAAGGTGACACCTACACCACGTTCATCAACGACACTGGGAAGATGGAGCCGGACATCATGGGAGTGGAGCACAGCTTTGAGACAGGCAGTCACGACGGGGATGCAGGGACCTCGGCTGAGAGCCTCCAGTAAAAACCGTTTCCTCCCGTTAGCCCTTTCCATTCACTGATTTATTTTATTTTGATTTCTTAAGTTGATTATTTTTAGCGTCCCACTTTGATTTGATTTTAATGTGTGTTTTTGGGGTTTTTTTTCGGTTTGCCGGGGGAAAAAAGTTGCACCGTCTCTTTAAAAAAACAAAATCATCCTCTGTTCCTAATGCAGTGTGGGTAATGAGAGAGGAGTCGGTGGCGTGGGCAATTTCAATCTCACACTGTTCTTACTGGGCGGGTGGATGTTTTCTTGGGTAGCCCTGTGAGTCAAACTGGGGAAATTCCCCCCTTCCTCCCCTTCATGGTTTTAATGACCTCTCGTTAAATAGATCTATAAATAATTGATCACGCTTTATATGCAGGTTCTCTTTATAGGTGGTTTGCAAAGGGGTAATAAATGATGGATCATGTTTCAAGCATATCAAAGACAGAAGCGTAGGATGTGTTGCAGCTGGGTCTAAGCTTCCCATTGGATTTGATCGCCATCCTTGAGAACTGATTAACCATGCATTCAAGCTTTATGAACCCTGTGCAAACTGCTCACGAATGGAGCCTTCGTACAAAGTGGGACCGTACGATTTTACAGGAAAATAAAAATCTGAATTTAAGACCCTGATTTCTAAAAAGCATCTGTTCAAGACAGCATGTAAGCATGCGCTTAACTTTAAGCACCTCTTTATGTTCCTCTTGAATTCAGTCAAAATGGGCATTTGACTTTATTCATCTTAAGTGCTAAAGTCCCACTGATTTCTTTCATCCATCCACGGGCTGCAGTGACGAGGGTGGAGAATAAGGATGGGTCGTAACGTGTGTCTCTCTGAATGGGGGCTTTTTTCTTTTAAAGCAAGTGACAAAGCAACGCTCCTGGCTGTAATGTCTTTTCACATTGAGTCTACACTGGATTTTTTTCTTTTTTCCCCTTCCAACCAGGTAGTGTAAAATCCTATTGCAGCGACTCACAAGTGACCTCTATGGGGATTTGAACTTTGGGCAGAGCCAACCTAATTCCCTGTTGCTTTGTCTCCCTCGAGTGGCCAGGCGGCATGTAAAGGTTTGAATCCTCTAATGGGTCACATCTTTTAGCTCACCCAGTAGTAGTTTTGGCTTTTATCGCCTCAAGTCTGAGATTCAGTCTCCAGCCAAGGGGTGTCATGTTATGCTAACTTGAAATTTGAGCTCGTTGGCTGAAATCTCTTTTGGCTGGAAAAGGCAGATTCGCCACCAAAACGGGGCAGTTTCACCAAATTGTTTTGGCCAACCCCTTCCCCCAAAACGTTTTCTTTTGACATTTTCAAACCATTTCAGGTTTCAGAGTAGCAGCTGTGTTAGTCTGTATCCATAAAAAGAAAAGGAGGACTTGTAGCACCTTAGAGACTAACAAATTTATTAGAGCATAAGCTTTTGTGAGCTACAGCTCACTTCATCGGATGCAACTATTTCAGCGTTTCATCGTAACATTTGGTTTAGAAATGACCTTCCATTTTATTTTAGAAATACTGTAAAAAAACGCTGCAAATAAAACATTCGGCTTCAGGGCGAACGGATTTTGTTCAAACTGATGCAACTTTTTTCTGATTTTTTTTTTTTTTGAGTTGACGCTGACGGCGCTATAGCTACACTGATGTAAAACCAAAATCCCATAGAGATGAGACCCTGAATGCCATATGCAAGGCCATGCTTGTTTTTTCAATAGCACGGGGCATTGTCGAGGCCAAAAAAAAAAAAGGTAATCTATTTGAATCCCTTCCTGTTAATGGCAGGATCCCAAGTTGTGATTTTAAAAATGTAAACCCTAATCCTGCAAACACAGACAGGATTCATCTGTAAGGATGGTTTGTGTTCATTGACCTATTCACATGCTGCTTCTTAAGCACTAGGGCCTGTTTTCATTCCTGGAATTGATGCTGTATGTTTTCTTGAAATGACACTGGTTAATTTCACCTTCCCTTTCTGGTCAGTTTCACTTCTGTGCTTTGCAGTCAGGGACTCCTGGAGTCTGTTCCTAGCTCTGGGAATGGTGTGTGGACTGGTGGTTATCACAGAGGGCTGGGAGTCAGGACTCCTGGGTTCTGTTCTCAGGTCTGCTACCGACTTACTGCATGGCCTTGGGCAACTCACTTTCCCTCTCCGTGCCTCAGTTTCCCTATCTGTGAAATGGGGATAATGATTCTTGCCTTGGAAAAGCTGCTAAGTATAATTACTATTGTGGTTGTTGAATCTGTGAACATTTTTAAATTTAAACAAACGACCACACTCCTCCCCTCCCAGACCCCCAAATTGGAAATTAAAATGCCAACATGAAAACATTTTTATCCCTTTTAGAATTTTTTTTTTTTTTTTTTTTTTTTTTTTTTTTTTTTTTGCAACCTTCTGTTTTCTTTGTTAGCCAGTGCCCTATCCCGGAAGTTGGTACCACTTGGAGCAAATAAAACTTTCCCCATAATTATGTTATGGGGACAGGGCAAGTTTTAAAAAAAACATTTAAAATGTAATGTAAAAAAATCTACATTTCAGGGGTTGGGGACTGTGAATAGTAACTTTGCTGGGGTCCGACCCCCTCTCCCATCCCCCTTGTGTAGCCATGTACCCCAGCGGGATCAGACTGGGGCAATTGGCTGTTCGAGGTTAAGGATGGAGGCGTAACACCGTGCGGACGGTCTCTCTAGCTGCTGTAGCAAGTTGGATCAATTTGCGCGTGTGACGGTGGATGGGGAGAGGGGATTAGTAGAAAGCTAGAAAATCAAAACCATTGTTGGCTTGTCTCCGGGGGAGTTCACACCCACCATGCTCCGCCCGATTGGAGGGCTCAAACTGTGGCCGTGCTGTGCTGGAAGCATTCACCTGAGCCTCCTGAGGGAAGCAAGGGTGAAGCTGCAGTGGTGTGAACCTGAGGACGTTAAGCAGAGGCATGTGAAGGCAGATCGCTTCTGGCCCTGGGTCATACGGCTAGAGAATACCCAGCATTGGCCACTGCGGGGGCTTGTGGGAAGGGATTGGAGGACCATCATCTATGGATTGTTGTGACTGCAGTTAGCTTATCCCTCCTATTGCTAACTTAGCATCCGCACCATGTGGCTTGGAGCCTGGTGGCAGTTGCACCTTGTGGCTTGGGTAGCGGTATCTGAATAAGAAGCATGTGATGGGGGAAACCAGCACCTGAACCTGGGTTAAATCTGCCGAGAAGACAAAGCCAGAAGCGCTTGCCTTCTCTCAAACCTACCCTCCAACCGCACTTATATTGCTGGATCAAAGGGTGTGATTTTTCACACCGATGCAGTTAAACTAGATGCAATGTTTGTGTATGTATGTGTGTGTTTGTGTGTGTGTGGACATTCCTATACGACTTTAAACCTGACTCGTGCCTCTAAAGTTACAGGCGCAAGCTAAACCGGTTTGAAACCCATATAAGTGTGTCCACACACAACTAAACCGATTGACCTTAAACCGGTGCAACTGTGTGTAGTGCTTAGTCTAGCAACAGAGGTTTGCCAGCATAGCTGTGTTGTCCAGGTGTGTGACATAATCACAACCTCCTCCCAGCACAGCTGTCCCCCACAAGACCTGGTGTAGATGCAAAGCTGATGGTGTTCAGGGAGGAAATGCTATGCTGGATGGAGCCCTTGGTGTGGGTTACCCCAGGCAGGGTCATTAGGATTTAAGCAATCCCGGAGGACCAGAGAAGGGCAAACATAGTGCTGATCTTTAAAAGGGGAGCAAAGAGACCCCCGAGAATCACAGACCAGTCAGCCTGACTTTGATACCTGTAAAGGCTGTGGAACAGATGATTAAACAATCAATTTATAAGCCCCTAGAGGACAATAGGGTGACAAGGAATAGCCGGCATGGATTGATCAAGAACAAATCACGCCAAACCAAGCTAATTTCCTTCTTTGACAGGTGACTGGCCTTGCAGGTGGACGGAAGCAGTAGACATGGTAGATCTTGATTTTAGGTTGGCTTTTGACACGGCCCTACATGACCTTCTCATCAGCAAATGAGGGAAATGTGATCTAGATGAAATTAGTATAAGATGGGTGGCGGGAAGACTCAGAGGAGTTACAGCTGTAGAACTGGGAGGACATCTCTTGCGGCATCCCGTAGGGGTCAGACCTGGGTCTGGTTCTAGTCAATATTTTTATTAATGACTTGGATAATGGAGTGAGGAGCGCGCTTATGATATGTGCAGATGTCCAAGCCGAGTGGGGTTGTGGGCACTTTGGAGGACAGGGCTAGAATTCAAAACGACTTGGACAAATTGGAGAACTGGTCTGAAACCAGCTAGATGAAATTCAGTAAAGACAAGGGCAAAGTATTTCACTGGAGAAGGAAAAATCAAATGTGCAGCTATGAAGTGGGGAATAGCTGGGCAGGAGGTCGGATGGCTCAGAAGGATCTGGGAGTTCTAGATACAGATGAATGTGAGCCACCAAAGCCAGGCAGTTGCTAAAAAGCCTTGTATCGGTCTGGGATGTACTAACAGGAGGGTGGTGGGTAAGGTGTGGGAGGGTCACTGGTAAGGCCTCAGCTGGAATCCTGTGTCCAGTTCTGGGTGCCACACTTTAGGAAAGAGGTGGACAAACTGGAGAGAGGCCAGAGGAGAACGCGGAAAAGGATCAAAGGTTTTGAACACCTGGCCAATGAGGAGAGGTTAAACAACCTGAGCATGGTTAACCTTGAGAAAAGGAGACTTGAGGGGGAGGGTATCGGACGTGTTAAGGGCCGTTATAAAGGGGACGTGTCCACTGGAGCTAGGACAAGAAGGAATGGGCTTAAACTTCATCAAGGGAGATTGAGGTCAGATATTAGGAAAAGCTTTACAACCAGAGGAGGAGTTAAGCTCTGGAACAGGCGTCCCAGGGAGGTGGTGGCAGGGTTTTAAGGACAGGCTGGACAATTAGCTGTCAGGGAAGGTCTAGTTTTACTTGTCCCTGTCTCAGCACAGGGAGCTGGATGTGGTGACCTCTCGAGGTCCCTTCCAGACCTACATTTCTATGGATCTGTGTCCTTTATTCCCTATTAAACTACTTTGCCGAATATCCCCATGCGAAGTATGAGTGGCTGTAAAACCATTCTGCCCACTCTGCAATGGTGTGGTGATCACACACTTGCAGCTGCATTTTGTATCAGATTTTTAATTATCCAGATCTTCCCGCTATGTATAAGAGTGGGGTGATATTATTAATATAGTGTTTTTCATCAATAGATCTGAAAGCTGCTTACAATCTTTATTAGTCATGATTTCTTTTAACTGGAAATGCATTCCCCTCTCTCTCACGCCCACAGTTGCAGTAGAAAAAAAGGGTGAGGGTTTTTTTGCTTACATTTTTTTTTTAGTAAAAACTTTTCCTCCTCGCCTGGAATGTCTGACCGTTTGATCTTCTTTTTAGTGAAAAGAGGAGTCGGGGGAAAGAAATGAACCAGTCTTGTGTGTTTGGAAAACAGCTGCCTGCAAAAATTCCACTTCCAAAAATTGTAAGAGCATAAATCCTCTTAATCAATATTTTTTAAGCCACCAGCTGTGGGGGGTTTGAGACACCTTCCCACAGAAATGTTTCTAGTGTATGTATTTTTAACACTTGAAGAGTGTAATATCAAAATATAATTCTTTGATTGGAAGACTTTTTTTTTTTAAATCAGAATATGTAAAATTCACCCCCATTCAGCAGGCTGGCTCCAGATCTATGTGTCACTTACACTCTTGAACTAGAACTTAACGTGACAAAAAAGACACGAGCCAGTGTGAATTCCACCTAGTGGGACAGATCCCCAGCGGATGTAAATCTGTGTAGCTCTACTAAAGTAAGTGAGGCCAGATCCTTAGCTGGTATGAATTGGCTGCAGCTCCATTAAGAACAGCCTTCTGCCAGGTATGCCAACTTGTCAGTGGAAAAGCAGACTCCGCCCCCTTGTGCATTACCCTCGGATAACTTGAGTCCTGCTCTTGTGAGATGCTGAGCACTAGGACCTGAATCAGTGAAGCCCCATGGAGCCTGCTTAACTTTAAGCTCGCCAGAAGTTCTGTTGAAGTCAGTGGGACGACTCATATGCTTAAAGTTAAGCATGGGCTTAAGCGCTTTGCTGGATCGGGCCCTAGGGCCGTGGGATTGAGCCCAGAGCTTGGGTGAGATTTTTCTACAATTCAGAAACGTCGCCGCCCACTGGCAAAATTCCAAATGTTGGAGGAAAAGGTTTTGATTTTATTTTTTTCCCCCTCTCAGTGTTTCTTTCTGGGCTTTTGATCAGCTGTGAAGAACCCCGGCAAAATGCTTCACGCTGGGACAAACTTTGAAACTTGGTCACAGCTCCAAATTTGGACCAAATGTCACTCGTCTATCCCCTCCCCTCGTTTTCCTCCCATCCCTATGTTATCGCAATTTGTTTGGAAAGATTTCTTGTTCAGGAGCCCGTTGGTCTGGCTGCTGGTGGCTTGCGTGGTAAAACTTGTCACTAGATCAGCATCGTCTGTTCATTTGGCTTTCGAAGAAATTAAAAGTCAAGACACTGGGATCATGGTAACTCACTAGAAATCAAAGACGAGCGTGTGTTGTTTGTTAGTTATTTGAAATAACTTTTTTTTAATTGCTCCTTTATTTCAACGTGTGGTTTGTAAATGTGGTGGTGTATGAAATGTTTTTTTTGGTGCATATTTTTACTGATTTCGCTATCCACCCCACCCCCCCTCTTGATTTAAAAATAATCATTATGAAGGGGGGGAGGGGAATAACTGGCTTCCCAATGACACTATAACCTGACTTTATTTCACTGTCAGAAAGGATACTGTCAAAGCATTGTTAGGGCCCCAAGCCTGTATGCTCCGCTCTGGGCACTGAATTCAATGGGACTATGTCTGTCTGTCATTAAAGAGAGGCACATTCTGTAAAGCTTGACAGGAAGCGGCCAGGCTCATGGCTGGGAGCCCCGTGCTACTCTGCCGGCTGAAATCTGAACTGCTCACCTGTGGGACAAGAGCCCAACACTGCTAATCTAGGAACCTGGTTCTCCTGTAGCACAGAGGGCTGGGGGGTTCTCATGTACAGAACAGGAGGATCTGAGTTCTAATCCTGCTGTGAAATTGCAAGTGATAACAGTTAAATCTGGGGTGGCGATAGGTTTGTTACAACATATTTTTACAAAGTCTTCAGCTGTTTTACTTATAACCACCAGGGATTCTGAGACTGGAGGGGATTGTACAATGCCTGCCCTGTCCGTAGAACCATAGGACTGGATGGGACCTTGAGAGGTCATCTAGTCCAGTCCCCTGCACTCAAGGCAGGACTAAGTATTATCTAGACCATCCCCGTCAGGTGTTTGTCTAACCTGCTCTTAAAAATCTCCAGTGATGGAGATTCCACAACCTCCCTTGGTAATTTGTTCCAGTGCTTAACAACCCTGAGAATCAGGAAGTTTTTCCTAATGTCCAACCTAAACTGCCCTTGCTGCAATTTTAGCCCGTTGCTTCTTGTCCTCAGGATCAGAACTCAGATCTTCCTACTCTGCCCATGATAGCCCCAGCCCGCTGTGTTACAGGAGAATCATGGTGGTTCATTCGCTTCGTGGTCACTTTTAATATTTCTCTTCCCCAGTCAGTTTCACTTTGAGTTCCCCTCTGGGCGGGGGAGGGAGGTGATAAGATTTAAATATTGAAACCAGACCCGCAAAAATCCTATTTTCCAGAGCGATGAAAACAGTCTAGAAAACAGAGAGCCTAGAGCAGGGGTAAAAAAGCCCTTTAAAGAAATGTGAGAGTGACTTGTTTTAGCGTGGTCTATGTTGTTTGAGAGTCCTAGAAGCCTTTGTCCAGCAAGGGGCAGGCGCCTGGTGATGGGAAATAGCTGACTTCCCCTATAGCTGCCCAGTCTCTGTCCTCTGCCAGAGGGTGTGGGTTGCTCTCTGGGGCTAGGGCAGATGTGTGACAGCTCTTGCTTTTAGCCCTGGGGTGGGTCTCCGGTTCCGTGCCCCAGGGTGTCAGCTGAGATGGCGGCCGGGCTTTGAGGGGGATCAAAGTGGGGCCTAGGTTGTTAGATAGATACAGCATCTGAGAGTTCGCTCCGCTCGGCTGTTACCTGCCCCTCGCTGATGCTTATCTGAAGCACATACCATAGTCCTTACAAAGGGGCTCTGAGGGTGGGGAGTGAGGGGCATTGGAAGAGCTCAGGGGGGAGCCCAGGGCTGGGAGAGCAGGGGGCTGTGGGTCAGGATTGAGGGGCACTGGCACGGCTGGAAGAGCAAGGGGCTGCGGATCAAGATTGAGGGGCACCAGCAGAGCTCTGTGGAGCAGGGAGGGAAGCCCAGGGCTGGAGGTCAGGATTGAGGGACACCGGCATGGCTGGGAGAGCAGGGGGCTGCGGGTCAGGATTGAGGGGCACTGGCACGGCTGGAAGAGCAAGGGGCTGCGGGTCAGGATTGAGGGGCACCGGCAGAGCTCTGTGGAGCAGGGAGGGAAGCCCAGGGCTGGAGGTCAGGATTGAGGGGCACCGGCACGGCTGGGAGAGCAGGGGGCTGCGGGTCGGGATTGAGGGGCACCGGCACAGCTGGGAGAGCAGGGGGCTGTGGGTCAGGATTGAGGGGCACCGGCATGGCTGGAAGAGCAAGGGGCTGCGGGTCAGGATTGAGGGGCACCGGCAGAGCTCTGTGGAGCAGGGAGGGAAGCCCAGGGCTGGAGGTCAGGATTGAGGGGCACCGGCACGGCTGGGAGAGCAGGGGGCTGCAGGTCAGGATTGAGGGGCACCGGCACAGGTGGGGTCGAACTTTCACAGCATCTGCCTAGCACAGGCCCCCGCTGCACTGAATTTACTTGCGAGCCGTCTTGTCTCTAGGTGGGGGACGGGGCTGTGAGTCCCGGAGTAGAGGTGGAGTCGGCCATCAGGTGGGGACAGTCAGGCCAGGGGCCACATCCTTCCCCCACGACGTTCTAGGTTGTCCCACTTTTGACCTGGAGTCCTGCATTCCGGTGGCGTAGGATTCCTGTGTGGTAATATAGTCACGCCAGTGGGGGGTGAACTTCTCCAGAGCCTTCCTACAATACTTATTTGCAGGGGCTTGGGGTCTGGGCCTCTCAAAGTGGGTCGTGGGGGGACCCTCCCTGTCTTGCAGGTGGGGAAAGGGAGGCATTGAGGTGTCTTGCCCCAGGACCCACAGGAATCCGTAGAAAAGCTGAGGATAGAACCTAGGAGTCCTGGCTCCTAGCCCCCCCTGCTCTAAGCCACTAGACCCCACTCCCCTCCCAGAGCTGGGGATAGAACCCAGGAGTCCTGGCTCCCTCTTCCCCCTACCCTTCCTTCAGCGCTAACCATTAGATCACACTCCCACTCAGAATCCAGCTCTCCTGACTTTGCCAAGTGCCTTCCCCACTGTGCCGCCCTGCCTGGCTGGCTGTTTGTAATGTTTCGTTCATTTACGCTGACTGGGACAGATTCCTTGGCCCAGGATATAAATCCTCCCCCCTGGTGAACAGGAAGTGGGGCAGGATCTGACTTAGGGACCAGAATAGCACAGCTACCAGTGGATGGTCCTGTTCTGCTAGAGCCTTTGGCTATAGAGCACTGAGGCTCTGTCACTTTCTAGCGCAGGCTGCCGGGGCTGGTACTGTGATTGGATCTGCTCTACACAGGCAGGAAGGGAGCTGTCACGTGAACGGAGCAGGGCAGTACCGGGTGGATAGGGACTGTGGCCAGTGAAAGCTGCGGATCAGCGTGCAGCCCCGTTACGTTCTCCCTCTCTGTGCCTGGTCCGCAGACAATCTGGCACAAGCTGTAGCAGCTTCTGCTTTTAGCTCCAGAGGTGTGGCCATCACACCAGGACTCCTGGGTTTTCTTCCCAGCTCTGTGACAGGGAGGTGTCCCTTCCATCTCTGTGCCTCAGTTCCCCCCCACTGAAATGGAGGGAATATTGACCCAGCCTGGTGAACAACAGGGGACGAGGGCAGTGCAAGCTGACAATGTTTGTGGTGAGGATGTGGCAGGGCACGTAGTGTGGTGAGGGTTGGGGAAAAGCAGCCAGATCTGGATGCTAGCAGGAGATCCCCTGGGATGGGGGTTGCTTCTAAGATCTCCCTGATCCCTGTTCTTGCACTAGATCACAGCAGGGATCCCTGCCATCTGGGGTGATGTCAGCCCAGGGCTTCAGGCGTGGAGGGGAGATTCGGAAGTGTGGCCTGTGTCTGTGTGGTTTGGGGACCGTCTGACTGGAGCTTGAGCTCCCAACTTTTCCCTTTGGCTCCCAGTGTCGGGGTGGCAGGTGTCAGCACCCTCGCATGTGATGAGTTGAACCAGTCTCTGCTTTGCAAAGGAGGGCTGGGGTCCTTCCCATGCCCGACCTCAGACCCTTCCCAAATAATTTCCCTTTAACCCTTTCACTCCCGCTTACCCACCCTAGCTCAGACACTGGGGCCCGTGGATTGATTTGGCCCAGCCTGAGCCAGTGCAGAGCCATGGCATGATCTTCGATCCACATGGCAAGGGTGGGCAAGAGAGGTTTGAATGCTGCTATTCCCCAGATGGGCCACCTGGTGGTGCTGTTGCTGTCCGCATCAGTATGGGGCGGGGGGAACTATCTTTTGAAGTGAACACTCCCCCCCCCATCCCTCCCCCCGGTGGGTTTTAACCTGTGTTGGTGGGAACCTAGAGATTAAAGCATCTAGGCCTGTAATGAGGAAGGGCCAGGGGGGAGGATCTGAGGGAGAAGGGAATAGTGATGGGATGGATGTGGCAGGAGCAAGGATCGTCCTGGTTCTCCTCTCTCTGGGGCCTGAGTGCCAGATCAGAATCCCACTCCCTCGGCCTAAAGGATGGCCTGGGCTTATCCTCTCGGGGGGATCAAACTGAACCCCTCATGGGAGGGGTGCCCAAGCTCTACGCTCCCTTTCTGCTCCCTTGCCTCGTCCTCCCGCTTCAGGCTTGGGGGAGACACAGAATAGCCTGGTCTGCCCCCTCTTTCCACTACCTGGGAAGCACCCTATGCAGGGTGGAATTCCCAGGCCCTGTGCACCCCATAGGCACTTTCAGATCCCTTTGTGCTGCTGGGGAATCGGACCCAAAACTTCCCAGGCATGTGGGCAGACACCGGCTGGCCTGCCAGAAAGCTTTGGGGTTGGGGGAGAAAGTAGCTCACAATAAGGAATCTGGTGGCGTTGGAACTGGTTCTGCATGGGGGCTGGTTCTGCTGGTTACTCCCCTCTCCTTCCCCTGCTTGGAAACTGGCCTTTAGATTTAATATTGTAAAAGGGAAAAGCGATTTCAGTCCCAGATTCTGGAGTTAAATGCTTACTTTCCAGGGGAGTTGGGCATGCGAATGCCTTTCAGGACCTGGGCTTTAGTTTATAACGCAGGGGGAGGGGATTCTGGAGCGGGGGGCCCAGTGGGAATGGGTTTGCCGCAGCCCCGTTTAGCTGAGCTGGGTTATGCCAGTGCAAGTCCGCCGCTGATGTTTTGGTTGTAATGGAGTGACTCCGAATTGTCCGGAGCTCAGAGGAGTGACTCCGGCTTGACACCAGAACTGAGATGGGTGTAGGTCTCACTTTCTGCAGCTTGAATTTTCTCTTTTTTTGCCCCTATCCTTCCCCACCAGCTCCAAGAGGGCTGAGATGGGCGTACACCCCTCCCCCCCACCCAGCGTGCTCCCAGCCTCATTGACACTGTAACTCGGGAGACCCAAAGATGGGGGTTGCTGTGCCTTACGCAATGTGCCGGCAGTCCCAGATGCCCCTGCACGTCGGTGTACTTGACACTATCGCAGGAGCCAGGGGAGAGTCTATGCCATAGATCCCTGCCTGGGAACGAGATGTTAGCCACACACTCCTCCCCCAGGCCCCAGTGTGTTAGCCACACATCCCTTCGCCCCAAATTAACCATGCTAGAAACCTGGCAATCTGCCCCCCGCAGCACCAGGCTCAAGTGGGAAGCACCCCCCCCCGACTCCCTGCCAAAATGGGTTTTTTTTTTCCTGAGCTGGCAAATTTATTCATGATGGTTTGAGTTTTCTTTCCAATCGGGACTTCACTTTACGTATTTGAGTTGGGAGGCGGCACCTGGGTTTTTTCGCTGCTTTTGGGTTGGTTTCCCTTTTGTTGCCATCATCGTTGATTTTTGTTTTCTTTTTCAACAACAACAAAAAAGAACGAACTGAGGGGAAAAAAAAATCTCTAATTTACATTTTAAAAAGCACGAACGCCTGATTGTTCAAAGAGCGTGCCAATGCAGCATGGACACCTTCCAAGTGCTTTCAGTTCATGCAATTAGCTTCTATAATCTCAAGCGTTTCTCCCCCTGATGCCCCCGTCTCTGCCCCCCCCCATCATAACTTACTTACAAAGAGGAAAACAAAACAAAAAAACCTTAAAAAAAATTTTTTTTAATGCAACTCACTCTTTGCTCCCCGGCGCCCCCTGCTGTTGTTCTAACCCTGCCCCCGCCCCCCAATAATGCCAGTATTTGTTCTGTGTTATAAGTGCCAAGAAATTTTTGTGACTCCCTCATTCCTGTGACCTGAGAGTATCGACAATTGCACATTAACTACTGTAAAGATTTAAAAAAAAAAGAGGAATTCAGAAATGTTAATAAAAAATAAAAAGGTTTGTAACAAATTTGCACACCTGGTTGGTTATTTTCTATCCTGATTTCACGTGCACATCCCAGGCATTTGCCAACAGCTGGAGCTTGGTGTTTAAGGCACCTGAGATAGCTGGGTTTAGTTGCTTGGCCAAGTCATTGCCAATTCTGTGCCTAAGTTTCCCCATCAAAAATAGGGGATCGTTCTGCTCCCTTTACCTATTTAGGGTCAGAAGGGCTCTCTGTGACCAGAAGACTTCCCTGAAATTAATTCCTCTTTGAACTATGAGACAATCTTTTAAGGAAACATCTGATCTTGATTTACAAATTGCCAGTGGTGGAGACTCAACCAGGACCCCAGGTAAGTTGCTTCAGTGTTTAAATGCCCTCCCGGTTAAAACCTTCACACCACATTTCCAGTCTGCACTGGGCTAGCTTCAACTTCCAGCCTTTGGCTCATGTTGACCCTTGGGCTGCTAGACTGATCAGTCCTCTGTTATCCAAGAGTTGTTCCCCATGTAGGTACTTACAGTCCAGGATTGAGTCATATGTCCTGGGCTGGCCGGCCCCTTTAAGGGGAGGCAGGGCCTGATGCGTCCCTGAAGAGCTGCTCCCAAGGGAGGGACCCCATCTGGGCAGGTCATTGACCAACAAGCACTTAGCCCTGCTAAAAGACCTGTTGGTGGCGGGGTCAAGCCTTATGCGCACACTCCTGTCCACCTCGCCAAGCCAGCAGGGAAACAGCCAGCGCAGAAAGGGAGCCCCGGACAAGGAGCCAGCCTGAAGTGCAGGGCCAGCATGAAGAATAACCCACCGTCAGGAGCGCAAGTTTCTTGTGCACCATCCCGCAGCCCAGCACCTGGAGCAGGGTTCTCCTGCTGGGGGGCCACTCGTCGGCAGTAACCCCAGGGCTGGACTTGAGGGACTCCTGGGGGTTCTTTGTACTCTTCAAAAGGAGTGAAGCGATGAGACCCCCCGCCAAGGGGGCACCTTGTTCTCAGTTCCCAGGTCTGAGTGAAGCCGAAGTCCAGAGGCAGCACAGCCAAGCCACGTGATGCCACCAGGGTGCGATGAGGCTATCACATCATCCCTAACTTTCTGGGTAAGCGGAACAGCTGGAGTGCCCAGCAGGTTTTCCAAAGCTTGAATCCGCTCCGTGGCATGTGTCTGCCCCCCTCACTCGTTGAGCCCCAGCCTCCTGGCTGTGCGGCCACCAGGCCTGGGCACAGGATTCCAGCAAGGGGCATGCCCGTGCTCCCTGCAGCCAGCCCACTGCCCCTGGAGGCCAGCCCTCTGTCCCCACTTGGGGGCTAGCTTGGCTAGTTAGCACATCAGGGCAGCCAGCTGCCTCCCGTGTTTGTGCAGAGCAGGCCAGGATGGGTCCCAGGGCACTGAAAACCATGATAGTAAAGCACAGCGGTGCCGAGCTGGTGCACAGTCTATGCCAAGCCCCTGGCTGTAACGGAGTGACTCCAGATTGACAGTAGGCGTGGAGAGCCAGGCGACCCTCTGTCTGCGCCTGGCGGGACATGGGTCCTGATCTCAGCTAGGGGGGTGTGTGGGCAGCGCCTTGCGGGACGAGGGCCCTGATCTCAGCTAGGGGGGTGTGGGGGCAGCGCCTGGCAAGACGAGACACCCTCTCTTCCCCCCCACTCAGCTGGAGCCTCTAGCAGATTACAGATCATTTCAGGGAGACTCATCAACTCTGGTTCAGGCCGTGACATCCCCCTGTTACCCAATTTCCATTGGAATTTTAAAATACTGTAAAACGTGATACAGAGAGCGGTGATGAGAGAATATAAAAACCCCATTATTAAAGATTTCTTTAGCTTCTCAGATACCCCAGGAAAAGCAGCACATGGCTTTGGGGCAGGTGTGGGGGCTCATTTCCCACGTGGTAGCAGGCACCATCCAACTGTAATAGTCCTCACGCAGGGTCTGGTTGGGGAGAGTGACCTAGTGGTCACAGCCACAACCTCTGACTACCAAGGGGGGTGTGGGGAGGGGCACCCGGGCCTTCTCGCTCCACGGGGCTCCCACCCAGGCCCATGTGGGCTACCAGCAGTCTGGCAAACAAGGTTGGCCTCTTCCTCTTGTCCCCCACCAACAAAGTCAGCTTAGTCCAAGGATTTCTCCGGGTGGGGAAATCCAAACCACCCTAAGGAAGGAGGGGTGGTTACCAATGTCCAAGGACCACAGCATACTTCCCTCTCTGGTGTGGGTCCAGCCTTCCCTCTCTGGTGTGGGTCCCCTTGGGGCAGCTGTGTCAGGGCCTCGAGGCTTCCCTTTGCACTGCCCCCCCAAACAAGCTCATTCCCGGCCTTTTAATTCCCTCCGTAGATGGAACATTTGCTGCAAGAGTAGTGAGGCGGGGCCCAAAATAATCCCTTAACCCCATGTTGCCCAGTAGGGGGTTCATACACCCCATCACAGCACAGGCAGGGCGCCTTGCAGGGGTGTCCGTGCATCACCCCCTGCCCCTCTGAAGCAGTGCAGTGGCTGTACACACAGCCGCCTCTGGCTACAGATAGAAACTCTTGGGAGAGGCCCACTGCAGCTCCCTTTGCACCCTGCAGGGGGTGACAGAGCAGAGGGAGCCCCTGCTGGGGCGCTCCCATGAGCTTATTCATTATTACGTTACCAAGCAGCACCCCGCCCTGTCCCCCCAGGTGTAGCACCATGAGAAGTTGACCCCCTGTGGCTTAAAGGCACCCCCCGCCCCCAGCTGCCAACAGTCACCCAAACTCATCCAGCCTTTATAACGGGGGGAGGAGGGGCAGGCCTCGTTAGCAGCTGTCTCCATTCATTCAGCCGCTCCAATGCCATTCGCAGCCCCATTCCTGCCTGCGGAGAAGAGAGTGGCTGGGCGGGGGGGGGGAAATGTGTTGTTTCCCCAGGAGAGACCCAGAACCTTGCAGGTTACCACAATTACAAGCGCTGGACGCTGGGCCCGTGTCCAGCTACGCCTCGTGCCTGGGATCTGCCCCCAGATCTCTTCTTCTTATGCCCTCCCATCCCCACAGGAGCCAGATCCGCTGCCTCTGAGGGACAAAACCCAGCCCCGGTGACTTTGTGTTCGCAACAAGGCCCCCGCAGCGCCCAGAGGCGCCGTCGCGTTCTGTGCCGGCTCTGCCTGCGGGCTTGCTGCATGCTCAGGGCTGGGCCCGTTTCTAGGCAGCGCTTGGGAAGGCCGGGGGCCAGATTCTCAGCTGGCATAACGGCCAAGGAGCCACTTGGATTAACACCCTCTGCGGAGCCCCGCCACTGATGTTAGACACACAACCGGGACAGTTACAGCCTCAGCAGGTGTAAATCAGTGCAGTCCCATTGATCCCGATGGGACAACGCCACTTTACAGCAGCTGGGGATCTGGCCCCACTGACCCCAGTGGAGTGATGGATGATTCACAGATGCTGGGGAGCTGGGCCCCCACGCTAAGCTGGTCTTAAAAGTCACTTCTCAGAGCACTGCAAAGTTCCCCAGTGACGGAGCACTAAACGTTGCCAAGGCCAGCCCCATCTCAGCGCACGGAGCCACTGACAAAAACCAGGCCCCTTTAAAGGGACAAAAAACTGGGCTCAGGTCCTCAGTTTTGCTGCTTTATTGTGCATTTGTTTAAAGGTTTTTTTAAAAAAAAATTTTTTTTTTTTTTTACATTAGAAATTCAGGTTCCAGCTAGGCCGTGAGACTCTAGGATCCTGTCACACGGGAGCTGTAGTTGGAGGTCCTTTACGCCTCTACTTCCTCCGACAGGTCCTGCTCCCTTGCTGGACTACATCTCCCATAATGCATTGTGCTCGCTCCCTATAGCCCAGTCACTGGGCAGTAGCTGGGAGTCACTCCCACCCCTGTTTTCCTCTGTGGGCCAAGCTCCCTGCCCAGACTACATCTCCCATCATGCACTGCAGTCTCTCCTAGCTGCTCAGCTGCCAGAGTGCATCATGGGAATTGTAGAAACGAGTGTCTCATACTCCTGGTTCCCCCATGGGCCCTGCTCCCTGGCCAGACTACATCTCCCAGTATGCACTGCAGTCTCTCCCCCGTGGCAGAGGCACCAGCAGGGTCCGTCCTGGTTATGTTTGTACAGCACCAAGCACCATGGGGGCCTCACGGCCCTACCATAATACAAATAATTAACAACAACAGCAGTCAGGTTTCTTCCTCCCCACTAAGGCAGCAAAAATCCAGCAACAAGACCCCCAGTTTCTTTAACTGAAAACCCTTCGCATGAGAACCCGCCCGAGGAATTATTTCGTCTTTTCGTACAAAAAATGAATGACGGCCCCACCAGGGAGGGGAGAGGAGTGAGCACACGCCTGGCAAAGCGCAGCTGGGCTTTAAGGTGGGGGAGCCCTAAACCCATGCAGCAGGGGAGGTTGTTAACCGCTGAGTCTGCATCTCATGCTCGTAGGAATTGTTCTACCTGCAACAGGCTGCAGAGAGCTGGTGTGATTAGTCAGCGTCCCCTGGTGGCACAGGCTGTGCTGCCCCATCCCATCCTGGAACATGGGATGGGCAAGCTGCTTCTCCTCCCAGCTCCTAGCTTTGCAGATGGGGGGTAGAGGTACCAATTAACTGGCTTCCCCTCCCTCCCAAATCTGGGGAGAGATCAGAAGCGCCCTCCCATTCCAGCACGTTGCTACTGCCCCTACAGGCTGAGGATGCCCCCGCTGTGGAAGCAAAGGCTGGGGGGGACCTGAACCAGATTTCCAGCAGGAATCTCCCCTGGTACCTGGAGGTGCCGTTTCTTTCTCCACAGGTGCCAGCCCCAAGGGTCAGAGAAAGGCACCGGGTGGGCAGCTCCCAGGCTGCTTGCCAAGCAAGGATGGAGGCATGTGCATGGAGGGGGGGGTGGTCAGGAGAGTGCTGCCTCCCGCCCCCCCCCCCCCGCAGTCCTGGCCAGTCGATTACAGAGCGAAGAAGAGGATAAGCACCACGATGAGGAGAACGAGCAGAATGCCAATCGCACACCACTGGCGCCGGTCTGGGGAGGAGGAAGCACAGGGGGAGATGCAGCGAGTGGGGGGTGGAGTGGCAGGGGCGATTCTGAGATGGAGGGGGTTTGGCTTAAGCACCAACACTAGGGACCTCTAGGCTGCCTGGGGTATATTAAAGAAATCTCCCTCCCACCTGCACACACATCCCAGGAGTAGAGATCACTACCCCCCCCTCCCGTTTTACAGAAGGGAAACTGAGGCGGGGAAGGGACTTGCCCCAAAAGTCACACAGGGCCATGAATAGAACCCAGGAGTCCTGACTCTCTGTTCCTCTTGACTCTAAACACTAGACTCCACTTCCCTCTCAAAGCCAGAGATAGAAGCCAGGAGTCCTGACTCCCAGCCCCTCCCTGATCTAACCACTGAACCCCACTCCCTTCCCAGAGACAGGAAGGGGACTCAGGTTCTGAAGTCTCCTAGATGCTTTGAAAAATCTGCCCCTGCCCAATGCCTTCCTCACCGCTGGTCATGTGGGACACCTTGGCCATCTTCTTCAGCACGCCATCCATGCGGGACTGGGTGCTGTCCATCTCCTGGGCAAACTCCTCCAGCATCCTGCCAAGCCAGGGTCAAGCGGTCATCTCGGGGTGCAGCACCCACCCAGAGAGGGGGCTATGGTCAAGCAGGGAGAGGCATGGAAACACCCGCCCTGCCACCTCCCCCCCCCACATATGCCTAGCTCCTGGTGTCAGGGGATCCAGTCACTGCTGCTTTCAGTCCCCTGCCAAGGTGTCAGGAGGGGGCTTGTCCCATTCCCTCCCTCCACCCCCCCATGTTGGTGGGGCTTCTCCTCTGAGAACCTGTCATCCCTCTAAGAACTGGGCTGAGACCCGCCAAACTCACCTCACACATGGGGCCAGATAGGAAGGATTTTCAGATCTGAGGCTGGTGCCCCCTAGTGGGGAAAAGCCTCCTGTCCCACCCCCCCCCAGCCAGCCAATCTCCTGCCCTGGGGCCAGATCAGAGCTGGTGCCCCCTAGTGGGGAAAGGCCTCATGTCCCATTCCCAGGCCTGAGAGCAGGTCTCCCCACGCCGCACCCCACTCACAAGCTCTGCTCCTCCAGCTCATCCCCAACCTGGCCCGACATGTGCTTCAAGACTCGGATGCTGCCTGACACCAGCTCCAGCTGCTCATCCTGCTGGTCTATGATCAGCTGCCGGGGAAGGGAGGTAGGAAAAGCCAGTGGGTCATTGCGGGGGGGATGTGTGACAGGGTCCCGTTATGGGGGGATTGGATCAGAACCAGAACGGTGATGGGAGAAGGGAACTGGGATGGCGGGATGGAGGATTTGCTGCCCCCACCCCCTCAAAGTTTGCAACCTCCAGCCTGCTGGGTTAATCCCCAGGCTGTGGAACTCCCTGCTGCAAGGGGTTCAACATGCAGGGCCTGGGGGTGGTAGCTTGGGTAATTTTAGGTCCAGCTCTCAGATGGGGTGGATGGATGTCAGGCCCCGGCCCCAGGCCCCCGGAGCTAATCACTACAGGGGCTGGAAGGGAGGAATCCTCCTCTGGAGCAGCCGGTGCCAGCCATTGATGGAGACGGGAGATGGGCCCGGGTCTGATCCAGAGGACAGGGATCTGGGGCGGGGGAGAAATACAGACCTAGATGGGCCCATGGGTCTGACATGTAGCCAGGTCATGCTTCTAATCCCTCTGGTTTAAATCCAGATCGTCCCCCCCACACCCCAGCTTTAGGGGAGTGACATCAGTTTCACTCTGATTTAAAGCAAGAGCAGAACATCTGACCCTGGGTTCCATCCCCAGGTCACAGGGGGGAGACACCGTGTTCCTCCTAATCTTCATGACTAGGGACGCAGCAGGGCGTATCTCTGTCCCCTCTTGGCCCCCCAGCCCCAGCCTGTGGCCTCAGAAGGCTCCCCACCTGCTGATGCAGTTGCTGCTCCTCAATATAGCGGGAATTGGCTGACACCAGCTCCGCACGCAGCGGGCCGTATTGCTCCAGGGGGGGCTTCTGGCTGGCCCCACCACCAATCAGCATCTGCAGGGAGAGAGCAGAGCCCTGATCGGGGACCCATCCAGGCAACTCACGGCTGGGGGTAGCAAGTAACTCGGGATGAGGGGGGAGATGGGGACTGGCTGGCTCAGGGGGGTGGGGAATGGGGGACAGGGCCCTTCCCTTCTAGGGGGCACTGGCTCCGATCTGGAGGATAGCAACGCAAACTCCACGCTATTGGCCTCCTCCCCCTGCTGTCAGCCCGTCCCCTACACAGCAAGACCCTCATTACCAGAGGAGTGGGGGCCAAACAAACCACAGGGTTTGGGCAGCTTGTCCCTGGATGGAGGATCCCAGCCACCAGGGGCTGCCACTCCAGCCTCACCCATCAGCGGCTGCGGGACAGAGAGGACAGCGTACCAGGGCATGGGATGGGCTATAGGCCTTTCTATGGGACCCGTCCCTGCAGCGGCCTGGGCGGTGCTGTGGGCTTGTGCTCCCCCCCCCCCCCAGGAGCTCCTATTGCTGCTCAGGGAGGACAGGACCAGGTACCTCTCTGTTTTTCCGCTCAGTGACGGCCAGGGCTGATGGGCTGGATACGTGATCCCGCATCTCCTGCGATGGAGGAAAGGGAAGGGGTTAAAAACGAGATTGATCTGGAAGCAGAGGGCTTTGTTGAGGGGGGAGAGGGGAGCCTTGGGAGAGCAGCAGCCCGGGGCACTTCCATGGGGGTTCCCCTCCCCGTCAGCTTCACAGACAGAAATGCGGGCATGGGGAAGGGAAGGGACCTCCTCACAGCCAGCAAGACCAGGAACAGAACCCAGGTGTCCTGGACTTCCCCTGCCTTGACCACTGGACCCCACTCCCCTCCCAGAGCTGGGGATAGAACCCAGGAGTCCTGGCTCTCAGCCCCTTGCTCTGTCCAGTACACACACACACACAGTTTCAAAACAACCTGCTAGAAACCATGATCCCTGACTCAGTTTCTCCTCCTCCCTGATCTATTGGGGTCCCTCTACTGCATTAGCTGTTGTGCCCCACTAGAGGGCAGCAGAACCCCACACACTCAGAGGATGTCTAAGTTCCCATAATCCTCCAGTAGGGGGCGGCGCGGTGCCTTAGACAGAGACACACACAGGACCCCGGGTCGTGGTGCATTGGGGCAGGGGTTCCCCACCTTGACAGAGTCCCGCATCTGTTTCACGAAGGCCCGTCTCTCCGTCAGCTCGCTGGCTTCGATCCTGAACTTGCGAGGGTTTGAGTCCACGATGCGTGCGCCAGAGCTAAGGACCAAGCGCGTGGGGCACAGACAGAGTCCAGGGGTGGGAGTGGGGAGCAGAGGAGGGGAGAGCGTGGGTGGGGTGGAAGAGGCCCCAACCAGCCCATAGACCTCAAACACCTTTCTGGATTGCCCTTCATTCCCATGGACTCTCCCAGCAGGGGGTGCTGTGGGGAGCGGGGCAGAGACCTGGCATGGGGGGGGATCCCGGCTACTCCCAGCAGGGGGTGCTGTAGGGAGCGGGGCAGAGACCTGGCATGGGGGGGGCCTCCCAGCTACTCCCAGCAGGGGGTGCTGTGGGGAGCGGGGCAGAGACCTGGCATGGGGGGGGCTCCCGGCTACTCCCAGCAGGGGGTGCTGTGGGGAGCGGGGCAGAGACCTGGCATGGGGGGGGTGATCCCGGCTACTCCCAGCAGGGGGCGCTGTGGGGAATGGGGCAGAGACCTGGCACAGGGGGGGAGCTCCCGGCTACTCCCAGCAGGGGGCGCTGTGGGGAGCGGGGCAGAGACCTGGCACGGGGGGGCTCCCAATTACTCCCAGCAGGGGGCGCTGTGGGGGCTCCCAGCTACTCCCAGCAGGGGGCGCTGTGGGGAGCGGGGCAGAGACCTGGCACGGGGGGGGCTCCCAATTACTCCCAGCAGGGGGCGCTGTGGGGAGCGGGGCAGAGACCTGGCACGGGGGGGGCCTCCCGGCTACTCCCAGCAGGGGGCGCTGTGGGGAGCGGGGCAGAGACCTGGCACGGGGGGGCTCCCAGCTACTCCCAGCAGGGGGCGCTGTGGGGAGCGGGGCAGAGACCTGGCACGGGGGGGCTCCCAGCTACTCCCAGCAGGGGGCGCTGTGGGGAGCGGGGCAGAGACCTGGCACGGGGGGGGCTCCCAATTACTCCCAGCAGGGGGCGCTGTGGGGAGCGGGGCAGAGACCTGGCACGGGGGGGGCCTCCCGGCTACTCCCAGCAGGGGGCGCTGTGGGGAGCGGGGCAGAGACCTGGCACGGGGGGGGGGCTCCCGGCTACTCCCAGCAGGGGGCGCTGTGGGGAGCGGGGCAGAGCCCTGGCGGGGGGGCTCCCCCAGGGGAACCCGGGCCCCAGAAGGATATGGATGGTCTCCTCCAGATCCTCCAGGTCCCACTCGATGCTGCGCAGGCTGTTGTGCAGCTCGTTCGTGGTCCAGTCGAACTCCTCCGCGCTGACCACACGAGTCTCCTGCAGCAGCTCGCACCAGCGCCCGTAGAGCCCCCGGGCCGTGTTCACCGCCTTCTGCACCTCCCTGGGGGGCGGGGGGGGGTTGGCAAAGCGAAAGGGGGGGTGAGGGGTTAGTGAGGAGCAGGGAGGGGACCCCCAGGGAGACGGCACAGCGCTGCCGAACCCTGTCTGGCTTCTCTTCCGCCTCCCCACCCCAGAGGTGGCTGCATCTCAGCACCCCGCAAGGAAATCCGGTTTAAACAGCCGTCGCCCCCCCCCGAGGAGGATGGGAAGGGATCTCTCCCGCAGCACGGGGGATGGGAGGGGGGTCTCGGCGGGGGCTCTTCCTCCAAGCGGGGGAAGGGAAGGGGGCTGGAGGGGGGGTTTCCCCGCGGGGCTCTCTGCACGGGGTCCCATCGGTGCTATTTTCAGCCCCATTTTAAGGGGGGGGCCGAGATTCTGCGCGGGCCGCGGCCGGCTCACCTCCGCACGGCGGAGAACGGGTCCTCCAGGGCCATGCTGCTGCCCCGGCCCCCGGCTCCGCTGCCTGCCGCCGCCGCTCCCCGCCATGTGACCGGCGCTGGCCAGGCCCCGCCGAGGCTCCGGCCGCCGCCTTTGCTGAGGGCGGGGCGGATCCAGCCGGGCGGGAGGCAGCTGCAGGGGGGGGCGAGGCTCCCCCCATTCACAACCGTCCATGGAGGAAAGAGGCGGGCGGGGGAGGGGCCAGGCTGAGCTGACCCCGAATTCCCGCCACGGACCTGCTGGAACCCAACCCCCAACCCAGGCGTCCGGATTCTCCCATCCCCCACTCGGAAGCTGGGATTAGAACCCAGGAGTCCTGACTTCAGCCCCAACCCCGCTGCTAGACTCTGTTCCTAGCCCCTCCCCCCGCTAGGACTAGAACCCAGGAGTCCTGACTCTGAGCCCGCCCCACTTCTAACTTCTAGACTCCGCTCCCAGCTCCTCTGCCCCCCAACTAGAACCCAGCCCCCCAGCCCTGAGACTCCACTCCCAGCTCCTCTGCCCCACAACTAGAACCTAGCCCCCCCAGCCCCTAGACTCCACTCCCAGCTCCTCTGCCCCCCAACTAGAACTAGAACCCAGCCCCTAGACTCCACTCCCAGCTCCTCTGCCCCCAACTAGAACTAGAACCCAGCCCCTAGACTCCACTCCCAGCTCCTCTGCCCCCCAACTAGAACCCAGCCCCTAGACTCCACTCCTAGCTCCTCTGCCCCCCAACTAGAACCCAGCCCCTAGACTCCACTCCTAGCTCCTCTGCCCCCCAACTAGAACTAGAACCCAGCCCCTAGACTCCACTCCCAGCTCCTCTGCCCCCCAACTAGAACTAGAACCCAGCCCCTAGACTCCACTCCCAGCTCCTCTGCCCCCCAACTAGAACCCAGCCCCCCAGCCCCTAGACTCAACTCCCAGCTCCTTTGCCCCCCAACTAGAACTAGAACCCAGCCCCTCGACACCACTCCCAGCTCCTCTGCCCCCCAACTAGAACCCAGCCCCTAGACTCCACTCCCAGCTCCTCTGCCCCCCAACTAGAACCCAGCCCCTAGACTCCACTCCCAGCTCCTCTGTCCCCCAACTAGAACTAGATCCCAGCCCCTAGACTCCACTCCCAGCTCCTCTGCCCCCCAACTAGAACCCAGCCCCTAGACTCCACTCCCAGCTCCTCTGCCCCCCAACTAGAACCCAGCCCCCCCCCCGCAGCCCCTAGACTCCACTTCCAGCTCCTCCTCCTCATGGTTATTTCATTCCAGTAGGACTAGTCCCTGCTGTGGGGTTACTGGTTGTCCCCTTCCTGCCCCAGGGGATTTCTCATGACTCTTGGTAGCTGATTCCATGGGCCCCTGGCCCCGCGGGGGCTGCTGCTGGGAGGCCTCGTGAGGGGTGACACTGAGCACTTAAGGACAGCAGGGTGGGTGGGGTGAGCCTTTATGTGTAGCCATGGGGTGGGGGGGGCTGTGTGCATCTGACATAATAGGTGGGGTTTGTTGATGGTCAGGTTGTGGAGGATAGTGTGAGGGTGGTGTGCTACGTGTGTAGGCAGGGTGTGTGGGGGAGTTGTGTGGCATGCAGGCAGGGTGTATGTGTGTTTGAGCTATGTACAGGTAGACTGTGTCCAGTCAGATTGGGTGTGGTTGTGGTCAGATTGTGGGGTATGTGTGTGGTCAGATTGTGGGGGGGGGGAGGCGGACAGGCAGCGTGTGTGAGGTGTTTACAGGTAGGTTGTGTACAATTGGATTATGAGGGGATGTGTGTCCTCAGGTTCTATTGAGTCGAGTTGGGGGAGAGTTGGCTGATATGTGTAGAGGGAGGCTATGGGTTGGGGGGATGTAGAGGCAGATTGTGAGTAGTCAGATAGTGTGGGGGAGTTGAGTGGGTGAGAGAAGTAGGCTCTGTACAGTCAGACTGTGCTCAGATGTGTGTAGTGAGGTTGTGTCATCTAGTCGGATTGTAGGGGGGATATTGTGGATGGATGTGTTGTGTAGATGGGTTGTGGGGGGAGTTGTGTGGGTGGGGGTGACAGGAAGGTGGTGGGGGACATGGGTTGTGTCATGTAGTCATTATGGAGGGAGTTGGGGGGAAGATTCGCTGTGTGTATTCTGATTGTGGGGGGCTGTCATGTAGTTGGGCTGTGAGGGAGACAGGCAGGTGGTAGATGCAGGCGATTGGGGGTGACAGGCAGGTGGTGAGTGAGTGGGTGGGGTGGTGACAGGCAGGTAGGGTATGGCTGGGGGGAAAGTGGGGGGCGATCACAGGCAGATGGTGAGTGGGTTGGGGAGATTGGTGGGGCTGTGGCCTGTAGGGGGGCTGTGGGGGTGACAGGCAGGTGGTGGGAGGAGATTGGGGGGCTGTGGGGTGACAGGCAGGTGGGGGGGATGGAGGGAGATTGGGGGGGCACCGGGTTGGGTGCAGTCCCACGTGCTGTACGCACAGGCAGGCTGCGGGGGCGGGATCTGTCGCGCGAGCAGGTGGTTTTCCCCCCCCCCGTAGGATCCCGGAAGGACGCTCCCCATAGGCCACAACGGGGCTTTCCAGCCTCTGCCCTTATACGGAAAGAGGAAGCGAGGCGGTTGCAAACGCCGCCCCTTTTGGAACGTTGGTGCGCGCGGCGTTCGGATCCCGCCCCCTGTCGTCATGGCCCCCTAATATAGTCATGGAAACGGTAACCAGCGGGAGGCTCGGGTGACCTCAGAAGTGGGGCGGAGCCTCATCCTCCTCTTCCTTCCTCTTAAAGCGATCGCTGGGGAACAGGGGCTGGGGGGCCGGGCCTGCGGTGGGGCAGGTGGCAAAGCGTGGAGATGCGGGGGTGGGGGCTTGCCTTTAACCCCCCCCATTCGTGCGCCCCAGCACCGACCCCCCTGGCCGTGGCCGGGGCCCGCTGCATTGCATTCCCTCAACGTAGGCGGGCGGGGGAGGTGTTCCTTGCGGCCTCTTTGCAGCCCCGAGAATATGATCCTAAGGAAAAGAGGGGACAGCAGGTTGGCGTTGGAGCTCGAGCCCCCCTTGCGTCGCCCCGGGGTTTCTTTACAATGGCGCTTCTAACAATTCGGGGAAATGTTGCAGTCGCTGTAGGGGCTTAAAGCAGCTTTGCCTGGGAGGGTTTGGGTTTTCTGGAGCCAGCTTAAGTGGTGAGATTAAACTGGCTCCATCTCTCGCGCTCGCACGTTCAATTTCATGTAGGTGGCATGAAGCTGATTTTTGCATAAAATAATACTACAGAAAGATTGCATGGCCAACACCGATTTTGGGGTGGCTCGAGCGCTATACCAGTGCTAAGCATTAGTACCTTATGAGGGGAGTAGAAACAGTTTTGCAATGCAGCCGCTTGCATCCGGCACACGCATCCTAAACGAAGGGAGTAAAATTTCATTCACGACAAGTCCTGGCTCAGATTCGGGGTTTGCTATAGTACGGTTTGTTTATGGGCATGACACGGAGACGCAACGATTGCATTGTACAGGCACACATTTTGCAGTCGGCACGCAGAGGTTGCAATGACTCCAGTCCGTGGGTTGAAACAGAGTTGCAGCTAAAAACACAGAGAAAGCGATAAGAAAAGGAGTACTTGTGGCACCTTAGAGACTAACAAATTTATTAGAGCATAAGCTTTCGTGAGCTACAGCTCACTTCATCGGATGCATCCGATGAAGTGAGTTGTAGCTCACGAAAGCTTATGCTCTAATAAATTTGTTAGTCTCTAAGGTGCCACAAGTACTCCTTTTCTTTTTGCGAATACAGACTAACACGGCTGCTACTCTGAAACCAGAGAAAGCGATGTTTGCATTTGCCCTGGAGGTTGCATTCCATGCACACAAAGTGCCTTTTATCTAGCAGAGATTGCCTGCTTCTGCTGCATTGCACGCAGAGACGGATTTATTTGGCAGACTGCATTAAACGGAGATAGTGCTTTTTGCTCAGACACAGAAATACTGCTTTTGAGGGTTCCACTCACAGGCTGCATTGGCTGATTGCATTTGCACTTAACACAGCGATAGTGCTTGTGCTCCCGTTATTGCGTTGCAGACACAGCTCGATTGTGCAGCGGGCTGTATTGCACGGCGTGCAGTGGCTGCATTTATTTATCGCATTGGGCGTGCACGTGCAGCAGCCGCAGCAATCAATACATCGCGCGCACCCAGGCATGGTGCAATAGTTGCTGCGCCGCTGGCTCTGCACAGCCAGTTGGCGCTGGCGCCTCGCAGCCGACCCGGGGGCAGCGGCTGCACTGCGCGCGCAGACCAGCGCCGATCGCTCCCTTGGACGCGCATAATAAAGCACAAAGTGGCCGGGCGTCTGGCGGCTTTTGCAAAAGAGGTCGCGCGTGGCTAGACGTGGAGGGGGGGGGGGGGGGGTGTTTCTGTTGCATTGACCCCCCCCCCGCTTCAGCCGCTTTGCTGCGGCTGGCGGCTTTCTCCTCCTCCTTCCCCTCCCCCACTCCTCGGCATTTCCGCCCTTCCCTCCCCCCCAGTAGCCACTGGGGGTGGCGGCGCGTTGCACAGGCCGGATGCGGCTGACGGAGTGGGCGGGGGCGGCCTGGGCGCTGAGATCACCCGGGGTATAAAAGCAACGGAGCTGGGCGCGGCTGGGCTTAGTCCTGGCGGTGGGTTCGAGGCGTAAAAGGCTCAGCAACAAAAGGCGGCGGAGCCGGAGCAGCAGCAGCAGCAGCAGCAGGCGGCGCGGGGGTGGGAAGACCCCGGCGCAGCCCCGCCCTCTCTCCGCCCCCCCCGCTTCCACACTTTTCCGGTCGGTGCAAAGGGTGCCGGCCGCGCGCACCCGCCAGAGCCGCGCAGGAGCCCCCCGGGCCGGAGCAGCCGCCGGCCGGGATGGAGGTGCAGAAGGAAGCCCAGCGCATCATGACCCTGTCGGTGTGGAAGATGTACAACTCCCGCCTGCAGCGCGGCGGCCTCCGGCTGCACCGGAGCCTGCAGCTCTCGCTGGTCATGCGGAGCGCCCGGGAGGTCTATCTCTCCGCCAAGCTGGAGGAGGACGAGGAGGGGGGACTTGGGCCGCAGCCCTGCCTGGGGGAGGAAGGGGCCGGCCAGCCCCCACTGCCGGCCGCCGCCGCCTGCCCCGGCCCCCCGGCCCCGGAGGAGCGGGCAGCCCCCGCGGACCGTGGAATCGGCTCGGGCGCCGGCGATCCGGAGCCCATGGAGACGCAGGACAGCAGCGGGGACTTGCCCCAGGCGACCGCCGCTCTGGCGGCTTCAGCGCCCGGGGCGGGTAGGCGGCCGGCGCGGGGGGTTTCGTTGCCGCCCCCGGGCAAAGCCAGCCGGAAGCGGCGGAGCAGCAGCTTGGACAAGCCGGGGGCGGCCGAGGCCGGGCTGGTGCCCACCAAGAAGGCCCGGCTGGAGGCGGCGGAGGAGGAGGAGGGCGAGCGGCAGCCCCAGGGACAGGACGGCCCCTTCCCCAGCCTGGCCAAAGTCCTGCAGACCCGCTTCTCCGGGATGCTGCGGGGCGGCCCGCCCAAGGGCCCCGAGCCCACGCCGGGCTGCCGGCCCGGGGACGGGGTGCTCAGCATACTGGTCCGAGCCGTGGTGGCCTTTTAAATCCCCTTCCCCGCCGCTTGGGGGGGGACTCGTGGCTGGGGGACCGGCCCCGCGGCGCGCAGCGCCTCGCTCGGCTCCTGGCGGGAGCCATGGGACAGGAGGGGGGGTCGCTTTTGGGGGCGCAGCCCCCCTCTCCCTGGCGGAGGGGGGGGGGGCGGGAGAGAGGCACACGAAGGCCGGGGATGGATTGAGAGGACAGCGGAAGAAAGATCGGACTCCCCTCCCCTCCCCACGCACGTCCCTCCCCACCCTGCTGGGTCCAGGGGGGGAGGCGAGACAAAAGGACCGAGAGACGCCGCCGCTATGTGTGCCGGGGGGGCTCTGGCCCAGAGACTCGCAGACCGGGCCGAGCTTTTCCTGCCAGCTCCTCACTGACAGATGGTTTAGTTTTGTGTAGAGAAATGCTGTGCGCGGACCTGGGATCAATTGGTGCTATTCCATAACCCCAACCCTCGGGTGGCGGCGGGGGGGGGGAAAGGTTGGGGTTGTGTTTTTTTTGGTTTTTGGTAACTTGAAACTTTTTTTGGCCTGTTCTCCTCCGTGTTCTGTGTCCTTGTGATCGCAGCATGGTTGCTGGCGGGGGGGGGGAGGACAGAGAGGGGCTGCAGACCTGGCGGCCAGCTGCGAGATAAAGGGGTTTAAAAGAGAGCGGACAGTGCTGAGAAATATTCAAGAAAGGGATCTGTTGTGTCCAGAGGGAGGGAGGGCTGGGTTTCTCCAGCCCTCCTCCTAGACTTCGTTCTCCAGCACCCCCAGAGAGGGGGGGGGATGGTGGAAGATGGGTGTCCTACTTACTAGATTTCTTTCCTCAGGGGTACTTTTTAAAAAAAAAAGTGTTTTTTGTTTTTTGTTTTTTTTCCAAGAGGCCTTTTTTCCTTTAACCAACAAAAAGCTCTCAAAGCAGGATTCAGTAAGGAAACTTTACCCACTTCCAACCAGGCCTACAAGTTATGACACGCCACTCATATGACCAGTCATTGCATCACACTGGATCTAGAAAGGCAGCGGGGAATTTCCTGTTCAGACCGCCTGTAGGTTTGTGTGTGTGTGTGGAGCTGGTTTTTCAAGGTGTGGGTGGGGTATGTGTCAGCCTGACTCATTTAACCCTGTAAAGGGGAACTGAGAGGAGACTGTCTTGTGCTGCTTGCTCTTAAAAATCAAATAAAAGTTTAAAAATAATTAAAAAAAAATAACCCTACGAAAATCATAGACTCTGGAGGGATTTTATTTCCTCCTCAGTCTGGGGGTGGTGGAGGGAAGTTTCCTTTACTCAGAGTTTTGAGTTATTTGAACTAATCAGTGTAAGGTATGATTATTAAAATTCTTGATCTGAACTGCTGAAGATCGAAAGAGAAGAGCGTGTTGGAGAAGGGGAGAAATCCTGGTGACCCACCGCCACCCTGGAATTTTCAAAGGAAAATTGTCACATGTTCAAATCCCATTGTAAAACACTGACAATTGGCCATCTTTCTGTTGTCATGGCTGGTGGGTCTAAGATCCCTCCCCACGCCACTGTCTTGTTTAAAATCAGATGCCCCTTAAGTTCTCCTCGAGTCTAAGGAGAGGAGGGACAGATCAGTCTGTGTTTGTGAATGTCATGATGGCTTTATGTACATGTATGAACAAAAATCATTCTTTGGTCCCTGAGTTTGCTAGTTGCCTGCAGAGGAAACTAGCAAATGGATTAAAACAAATGGGGGGGGGGAAACCCTACACAGTTGAGACATTTCTTTTTAAATGTTACTCATGTGTCTTGAATACTTGTAATTTATATCTATAGCTCCCCCTTTTTTTATTGTCTTGGGGGGGGGAAACGCATGGACTGGGGTTTCCTCCTCTTGTGTCCTTAAGTTTTTGTGTTAAATAAAAATCATTTGTGAAACTGGCGAAGTTGTGGCGCTCTGCATTTGTCATGGAAATGGGTGGGTTTTTGTGTGCTTTGTGTAAAGGCCTGGCTAAACTTAGTGGCATGCATTTTTCTTTTTTCTTTTCTTTTGGTTTGGCCTGTTCCAGGCTGGACAGACGCAGCTGCCACTGATGTCAGGCCTTGAGCAAAAACTAGATGGGCTCCTAACCCCTCGTGGATGAGGCTGGCTGTGAATTCTGTTTATTACAGTAGGTCCCTGGTGCTGTACACAGTAGAGGATCCAGTGTGGAAGGAGGCTGATTCATTCCATTGGCCCAGCCAGTATCTACCCACTTCTCTCCCTCCCCCAAGTGTGGGCCTCTATATCCCTTTGTGATCCCGCCTCCCCCTTGGGTGACCCCATGCCAGGGTGACAGAAATATCAAGTTGCGTAACAGTGCCCTTGGGTTGTGGTGGGAGTGCAAACAGGAGAGGTTTAAATGGCCTAGTAACTGCAGACTTCTAACTAGTTAGAAATATTGCCTTATAAACATGGGCATCTTGCCAGCTGAGGGGGCAGTTAAAACTATTCAGGTTGGGGGAGGGGTTGGTTCTGTGTCCTCTGAAACAGTTGACATGACTTCCGTGGAGGTAGATGAGCGAGCTTGGCATGGCTGCGAGGGGATTATAACTGGCGAGATAAAATGGATCTTTTATTGGTCTGGCACAAGAGAGGCAGGTTTGAAGCACATCTGCTGGAGGCAGGTGCAATCCCTGTGAGCTGGGAGCCAACCTCTGGCCTTGCTGTGATGCCCCTGCAAAATAATCAAGCTGTATAGAAAGGTACGGGAGGGTGCTCAGGGGTCCTGCAGCTGTGGTGGGGGATAGGTTCACAATTGCTGCTGGTAGGGCATTGAAAGCGTAACCTGTGTCCTGGTGATCCAGCCCTGGCGGGGGCACAAATGAGGGAACGATGGATCCCTGGACTTAAAGCACTGTTGGCTGGTAATCTGAGCCAGGCCTGTGGGGGTTTCTTTGATTATTTCCCCAGCGTTAAAGGGGCTAGGACTTTGCGTATTGTCTCCTGGAACCGCTCACCCCAGCCGCCGGTGACCGGATCAGTTCCTCGGCCGTGGTCAAAGCCAGGCTGGGGGTTGGGCTTCAGGAATTCTGCTCTGCGTGATCCAGACTGCAGCAAGGCAAACCTCAGTTTCGCATCCATTCATTGACCGCCCCCCACCAAGGCAGGCAGGTTGATTCCAACTGCCCCCCAAAAGCCCTGTGTAAAGGACCCTGTCAAACAAAGTTAATGCATCTGGGCTGGATTTACACTGGTGCAGGATTTTTACAGCCAGTGTGTGTATCCATGACGCCCCTAAGGGCTGTGTGTGTGTTCCCGTTAAGTGTTCAGCCGTAGCCTTCCACACTGGGAGTCTCCATGGCTCGTGCAGCCTCTGACCTTTCTAGCCCTGTTAAAATCAAAGGTGTTTAATACAGACGAGTCCATGACGCAGCTGCCCAATGCTGCATCTCCTTGTTTCTATTGTAGCTGTTTCCGGCAGCCCTGTTCTGGGTGCTGTACAAACAAGTGCATCCAAGTGCTCACATAGACGAGTGGCAGAAAGAGGGAAAACGGAGGCACTGAGCAGGGGTGGGATTTGCCTGAGGTCACTGGTGGAGCTGGGGAGAGAACCCAGGCATTCAACCTTCTTGCTACTTCCAGGCTGGGCTGTATTTCCAATCAGTCACCTAGATATGCGGAAGCCCTAGTGCCACATGCTTTGAGCCTGATGGTGCCATGTTTGCACTAGTGTGAAGTGACTAAAACAGATCTAGGTCGGTTTCTACTTCAGCAAGGCTATCCCCAGTGTGCAGATGGGAAACCAGGAGAGGCTAAATGACTTGCCCAAGGTCACATGGTAAGCATGTGACAGAGTAGGGAATTGAACCCATGTCCTAGGCTCATGCTGAACCACTGGGCTGCCCTGCCTCTCTTTGCATAGGTGAAGTCCAAGTAAATGAAATGCCAGGGCAGGCGTTGTCACCCTTTAACAAGTATCTTAACCATGTATTTTTTTTAAGGTTACCACAGAATAAAGCCCCCATGGTTGATATTGTAGCCAGCTTAAACAGCTGGTTACTGTGTCTGTGCAGCTCCCCTCTAGTGGCTGGAGTCCAAACTTTTCATTGGTGTGTCATAGTCCCTGTAGTGTAAACACTGAGTGGTGAGTCTCTTGTTGCTCAAGCAAGAAGGGGGCCCGAGTGCAGGAGGATATGAGTTTTGTTCCCAGATGCTGCTGTGAAATCCGGTGTGCGGCAGGAGTGAGGATAGCTGTCCTACTTGGAAATTCATGCTGATTTTTAAAATTGGGGGTTGAAAGCAGCCAAAATCTGTGGTTTGACCACCACTTTCTGTGGCGCAGCGCAAATGTTGTTGCTTTATGTTGGCTGGGGTTTTCCTGGGCCTGGTTGCAGGGGCTCTGTAGGGATGTGCGTGATCTGGGCCAAGCAGCCAGGTTCGAGTACGATGGGGTGAATTGCATTTCTCTGCCTTAGGGAGCAGCCTGAATTTGTCTGTCTCTGGTTTTGGGTCCTTGCTTGTTCTCGGTCTGGAGTCTAAGAATAAAAGTTGTGAGATGTCACAACCTTCCCACAAGAGTATTTTGGGGTTTTCATCTAGCTTTTGTGTGCGTGTGTCATGATCATATGAGGAACACCCCCACCTCAGCTCAGCCTGCCCCCCCTTTTCCGATGGCAGCTCCTCGCATGATGGGAAGTGCTGTGGTAAGCTCCCGGGGTGCGCTCAGAGGAGGTTTGTGGCAGGAAGGGAAAGGACAACTGGGCAGGAAACAGAGCAGCAGAGAGATGGTGGGGAAGCAGCTGCAGTGGGACAGGATAGAGCTGTAGGCTGCCTGGGGGGGGCGTGTCTGGCAGACTCCAGCCCCCCTCCTCCTCTTCCCCCATGCAGCTGCAGCAGGGCCTGACAAGAGGGTGGTTTTGGCAGAATCCAGCCCTCCTGCCCTCCGTGCAGTGGTATTAGAGGACGACTTCCTTTCTAGCAGCCGCCCATCAGAGACAGGATGCTGGGGCGGATGGGCCCATTCTGCTTCGCCGGTTCCCAGGCCACAGGCGAGGTTCCGGTGTTCTCACAGGGGCCGGGCACCCTCGGGCGCCCATGAGCCGTGGTGGGGGGGCGGGCAGGGAGCACACACAGGCCCAGTGGCAGGGCCAAGAGGGTGATAGTTGTTGATCCTGGTTATTGCTGCCCTGCCTTGGGCTGCCGTGCTGGACAAATACTGCTGCTCTAACAGCAGGGCCCTAGGGAACTGCCACCCAGGGAGGCAGTGGGGTGTAATGGTTAGAGCAGTGGGGCTGGGTGTCAGGACCCCTGGGTTCTATCCCCAGCTCTGGGAGGGCAGTGGGGCTAGTGGGTTAGAGACCCAAAAGAGTTTATGGTCAAAGAGCTTCAAGGCTTGAAGTGCAGCCTCTAGAGTGCGATTCCCATGGGACTTGCACAATTCCCCACTCCCACTGCATGCAGGGCTATCTTTGTTCCAACAGGTAGGGAAACTGAGTCACAGTGGCTTACCCAGCAAGTCATTCCAACTACTAGACTCACTCCTCTCCAAGAGCTTGGGTAGATCCCCGGAGTCCTGACTCCCAGCCTCCCTGTTCTACCCACTAGACCCCACTCCCCTGCTACACCCAGGCACAGACCGCACGAGTCCTGACTCCCCTCACCTGCTCTAACCACCAGACTACGCTGCCTCCCTGGGAGGCAGTTCCTGGTGGTGCTAAATGGGTCTGAGGCGTGCCCTGTAATTGCCCAGCCTGGGTCTCTGTAATAAGCCTGTCTGGCCCCTCCCTGCCCATGCTCTGAGGTGTGCAGGGAATGTGGGAGTCCCGCACACCCCGGGAACGTAGGGAGGACACGGAGGGGCCCAGGGAGGGGACGGAAATCTCCTGGATGGAGACAGCCTGTCATGTACCTACACGTGATCATGCAGCTTTCCACTTGGGGCTGGGGCTCAGGACTCCTGAGTTCTCTCTCTGGCTGGAGCAGGGGTGAGGTGGGGGCAAGGGTGTGTGTGTGTAAATTGTGTTTCTATGTTGTTGAATTCTAACGTGTGTGTTTGTGGGTGTGCGCACGTACACACGCACACACACAAACACATATATATTCTCTCCCCCCAACCCACCCTGGGAGTCGGGGGGAGGGGGGCTGTGATCCCTCTCCCGGGTGAGGGATTCTGTCCCAGGCCAGGTGGGGGATTCTCTTCCCTGGGGAGGGGAAGGGAGATGAGTCCTCTCCTGGGAGGCATAGGGAGGGGGTGCATTACGGGGGGGTTGGCCCCCATGCAGGCTCCCGCCCCCCGCTCAGCCCTGGCTCCACATGGGCTGACATGCCTGCGGCTCAGGGAGGCGGCCTGGGAAAATGGAGAACCGCTCCCGGCCACTCGTGTCCCCCACCCAGGGCGGTGGCTCCAACGCCGGGTGCGGCGCCAGGCTGGGGCGCGGGGGCTGCTGGCATGTGCCCCAAAGGGCTTTGTAAGGATTTCCTGGAGGGGGAAAGGGAGCTCCAGGCGAGCCTCCCTGTGCAGAGGTTTGAAGGGTATTTTATGGGGGAGGGGGAGCATATGGAGGGCACATGCTGTAGTGATAGGGGGCAGGCAGGGGCACATGTGGGGAGGTGGGACAGTTGTATATAGGGCAGAGGCTGTTTGGGGGAAGGCAGGTACTATTTTTTGAGGGCGGAGGGGCTGGGAGCCAGGACTCCTGGGTTCTATGCCTGGCTCTGGAAGGTGAGGTTGGGGCGAGGGAGTGGTGTCTAGTGGTTGGGGGGGGCTAGGAGCCAGGACTCCTGGTTCTATGCCTAGCTCTGGGAGGGGAGTCGTGTCTAGTGGTTGTGGGGGGACGGGACTAGGAGCCAGGACTCCTGGGTTCTCTCCTTGCAGGGAGTGGACGTTGCAAGGGGAAAGAAGCTTCCAATCTCTCTGAGGCAGCAGCTGCCTCCCCCACCCCCAAGGCCTCGCCTGCTTCCTCTTCCTCTTGAGGCCCAGCCAACCCCTCCAAGCGCAGCCTGTGCAGACAGGAAGGGCGCCAAGCGTGTGGGGGGGTGAAACTTGGGGGAGGAGGCCTTGAACAATGGGGGGTGGGGTAGCCCCCCCTGCTCTGTAGTAACCCCTTCCCTCCTGCTCTCTAGCTCCCACAGGGGAAGGGGCCCAGGCCATTGCAGAGCTATGGGGGGAAGGCGAGGCAGGTAGAGAGGGGGGCACACCCCTGTGGGGGCCTGTTAGGGCATCTGTTATCGGCTGGCACATACAGGCGGGCTCGTGGTTACAGCAGGGGAAGGGGCTGGGAGGGAGTCAGGACTCCTGGGTTCTATCCCAGCTCTGGGAGGGGAGTGGGGTCTAGTGGTTAGAGCGGAGGTGCGGTGGGAGCCAGGACTCCTGGGTTCTAGCCCAGCTCTGGGAGGAGAGTGGGGTCTAGTGGTTAGAACAGGGGGGGAGTTGGGAGCCAGGACTCCTGGGTTCTAGCCCAGCTCTGGGCGGGGAGTGGGGTCTAGTGGTTAGAGCAGGGGGGAGTTGGGAGCCAGGACTCCTGGGTTCTAGCCCCGCTCTGAGCGGAGAGTGGGGTGGAGTGGTTAGAGCAGGGGGGAGGCCGGGAGCCAGGGCTCCCTCCCCAGCTCTGGGAGGCGAGTGTGGGGGGATGGAGGGAGGGGACTGGAAGCAGAGCTGCATTTCTGGGTGCAGTCATCAGCCCCTGGGAGGTGTGTGTGGGATGTCTGTTGATGACACCCCCACCCGGTGGCTTCCCTAGGCTGGTCACTCTCACGGCCCCATGGGCAACTGCCTATGGGGCCCTGGCCCAGCACCTGACCTTTGGAGCCGGCTGGGTGGGTGCAGACGGGTTTGCTCCACAGGTCATTGCTCAGTGAGCTGGGGCCTGTCCCAAAGCAGGACAGTCTGGGGGGGGCACTAGACCAAACACAGGATCCCCACAACCCACTAGTAGAGCTAAACTGATGCTGGGGGAGGAATGGGAGACAGGCCTCCTGGATCTCTGAGAGGAGTGGTGTCTAGGGGTTAGAGCAGGTTAGTGATGCAGGGGGATGAGTAGGCTGGGAGTCGGAACTCCAGGGTTCTGGCTACATGTGTGGGGGGTGGGTGGGTGGGGGTATTTACCTCCCTAGTACTGCCAGCCCAAAGCTCTGGGTCTGCCCCCCCCGCACTCTGTCCAGTGCTGGGCTCCATCCCCGGGTTGGCCATGCGGTGAGCAGCTGGGCCCGTGTGGCTGGGCTGGGGGGGTAAGGGACTGGCTTGGCAGGGCTGGGCGCTCCCCGCCCTGGAATGGGGGAACACGCCTACGCGCCCCAGATTGACGCTGCCCCAGGGCCACAGGCTGAAACTGTCAGTCACTGAACCGGCTGCTCCAGTCTGCGCCCTGGCCCTGTGTGGGAAGCAGGAGTGCCGGGTGCCAGCCTCAGAGCCGAGCAGCGGGGCCAGAACCCAGGCGTCCTGACTCCCAGCGTCCCCTGCTCCAACCACTAGGCAGCGACGTGTGGCAGCAGGTGAATCTAGGTCGGCATGGAGCTGGCTGGGCACTGCCCCACAGGGAGTTGGGATCTGGGAGCCGAGATGGAGTAAGACTGGGGGGGGCGTGTTGGTGCCTGCCTGTTCTCCCCTGCACCCCACATTCCAAATCAGTGACAGAGCCTTGGCCCCGCCCCCCCCCCAGCCTAGCTCCCCGGAAGGTGTGTGGGGAGGGGGGTCCCTGGCACCTGGGCGGGAGGGACAGGCAAGAAGAAGCAACAAGTCTCCACGGTTAAAATAGACTCTGATATGTGTGTATGGGGGGGTGCTCTCCCTCTTAAAGGCACAGTTCCCCCCACAGTACCCCCCCGCCGAGTTCTCCACAGAGCTTTGGGGGGAATCTTGGCACCACAGCGAGCTGGCCCCAGGACAGACATGGGGACATGGGGGGGGGCTCTGTAGTAGGGGTGCTGGGCTGTGAGCCCCTTTTGGCATGGGCAGTGGGGGGCCTTGGTACTCTACATGCTCCCCCACAAGATCCTGGCTCTGATGTGCCCCCCCCCCACACACCCCCTGTGTCCCCAACCTGCCTCACACCCAGGTCACTGTGGGGGCATTGACCCCTGATGCTGCCTGTACCAGGATGTGTCTGCCAAGGGGGCTGGTTTCTCTGGCGGGGGGGTCCCCAGTGCTGGGCTGGGGGGCAGGGAGCTGATATTTCTGCCTAGTAACACAATGGCCAGGTCATACACCTGCCTGGGGAGGGGGGATGATCCCCACTCCGGACGTGTGTGGGCAGGTACCGGGGAAAAGCTGAGCCCCCAGTTCCGCTGCTGCTTTCCGGGGCTTTGAGTGTGAACCCCGGCGCCTGGCGGGAGTGGGGCTGAGCTGTGATGAGAACAGGGCGGGGGAGGGCTGGGGCCAGGACACTTGGGTTCTTCTGCTCACTGGCTCTGGGAGGGGAGTGGGGGTCTAGTGGTTAGAGCGGGGCAGGGGAGGCGGCTTGGAGCCAGGACGCCTGGGTTCTGTCCCTGACTCTAACACTACTTGTCTGTGTAACCTTTGGTGCGTTGCTTCAGCCCCCCCCCCCCAAAAAAGTGCGTCGAGCCCCTCCAGTGCCAAATGCTGAGTGCAAACCGGCAGCATTCCCGCGCCACCCTCACAAAGGGGAGTCCCTGGTGATGGCCTGATCATGGCCCCTCACTCCCGACCCGCAGCCCCCCCCAGCTCAGCCCTGGGTCCCCCCAGCTCCGCCGGTGCCCCTCACTTCCGACCCGCAGCCCCCCCCCCCAGCCCAGCCATGGGTCCCCCCATCTCCACCGGTGCCCCTCACTCCTGACCCGCAGCCCCCCCATCTCAGCTCTGGGGCCCCCCCAGCCCAGCCCTGGATCCCCCCAGCTCCACCGGTGCCCCTCACTCCTGACCCGCAGCCCCCCCATCTCAGCTCTGGGGCCCAGCCCTGGATCCCCCCAGCTCCACCGGTGCCCCTCACTCCCGACCCGCAGCCCCCCCCGCCTAGCCCTGCCCCCCCATCTCCACCGGTGCCCCTCACTCCCGACCCGCAGCCCCCCCCGCCTAGCCCTGCCCCCCCAGCTCCGCCGGTGCCCCTCATTCCTGACCCGCAGCCCCCCCCGCCCGGCCCTGCCCCCCCCAGCTCCGCCGGTGCCCCTCACTTCCGACCCGCAGCCCCCCCCAGCCCAGCCATGGGTTCCCCCATCTCCACCGGTGCCCCTCACTCCTGACCCGCACCCCCCCATCTCAGCTCTGGGGCCCCCCCAGCCCAGCCCTGGATCCCCCCAGCTCCACCGGTGCCCCTCACTCCCGACCCGCAGCCCCCCCCGCCTAGCCCTGCCCCCCCAGCTCCGCCGGTGCCCCTCATTCCTGACCCGCAGCCCCCCCCCGCCCGGCCCTGCCCCCCCCAGCTCCGCCGGTGCCCCTCACTCCCGACCCGCAGCCCCCCCAGCTCAGCCCTGGGTCCCCCCCAGCTCCGCTGCCGCCCCTCACTTCCGACCCGCAGACCCCCCCCCCAGCTCGGCCCTGCCCCCCCCAGCTCTGTTGCTGCTGCAGGGGCAGGAGGCGGGTTTTGCTGGAAGTGACGCGGGGGGGGTCATTGTCCCGAGTCCCGCCAGCCCCGTGCGCTGGGGGGGGCGGGAGGGGGCGGGACCGATGAGCCCGCAGCTGCCGGCTGTTCTCTGGAGCGAACCTAGGCCGACAGCGCCACCTAGCGGCGGTAACGTGCCTAGCACCCCCCCGCCGCCCCCCACCTCGCGTGGGACCCGGGGCGCGGGGGGGAAGACCCCATGACCTCGGAGCTAGGACGCCTGGGTTCTCTTCCCAGCGCTGGGTGCGGAGTGGGGGAGGGGAGTCTAGAGGTGCGAGCAGGGGCCTCAGGACTCCTGGGTTCTAGTTCCCTCCCCCACTTGTGCACTAGACTCACCCTGCCCATGCTGCATGACCTCAGCTGTCAGTGCGGGGGGGGGGAATCCCCATGGCTCATACCATAGTGAGGCCCAAACTCCCCACTAGCAATTCACTCGCCAGCTCCCTCCCCCGCACCGTCTGCCTCCCACTCACCCGTCAGGGTGAGACGCGGCTACCAGCGGCTCTTGCTCTCCTGCCTGTGGCCACCGTGACCAGCTCCTACAGAGCCACGTGTATGCGCCATGCTCCTTGGGCAAGGCCCCTGGCCTGCAGCCTGCACCATGCCAGCCCTGCTGTGCCAATGGCAGTTGAGGGATGGGGCAGAGGGATGGCGCAGGGGTTGGGTCACTAGCAAGGGACTTGGGTTTAATGCCCTTCTCTGCCACGGACTCACTGTGTGACCTTGGGGCAGTCACTTAGCCTCTCTGTGCCTCGGTTTCCCCATCTGTACACTGGGAAGAGTAGCCCTGCTCTGTCTTACATGGGGCAGGGTTATGACGATAAATAGTGTAACGACTGTGAGGTGCTATGACACGCCGGCCGTGGAGGCCTGTATACGTACCTTGGCCAGTGGTTTTCAACCCTAGTGATCTGCAGCCCATGGATCAGATTTCCACAGGGGTCTCACCTCCATTTGACATTTTTGAGGGGGGGGGTGTCTGCAAATGAAGGAAGATTGAACAGCACGTCCTGCAGCAGCACCTGGAGTCACACGTGGGTGGTGACGCTGCCGTTCCATTAGCCATGGCCTCAGTGCCCAACAGTAGGACACTGCTTCACCAGAGGGGCTGCCACCCCATCAAACGAGGCCAGAATCTGCATATATGTGTGTGTGTGTGGGGGGGGGGGGTCAGGCTAGCTGCTGGCATGGCAGTGCTGGAATTGGGGCCCCTTGCCCCCCACATACTGAGCTGCAGTTAAAAAGTTGGCAGGAAGGCAAGGGTTAATGCTGTCCAGTGACGCTGTCCAGGAGTCCTGGCTTCCAACAACCCCCTTATGCCAACCACTAGCCACCACTCCCCTCCCAGAGCTGGGGAGAAACCCCCCCACGAGTCCCAGTTCCTGGCCCCCCAGCTCCACTCTAACCACTGGACCCCACTACCTGGGCATAGGATCCAGAAGTCCTGACTCCACCTTGCTCTAACCCCCAAACACCACCCAGGCTGTGTGGGCTGGAAAAGCCAGCCCTGTGTTAACCCCTTAGCAACATCCATGTTAGCCCCCTAGTGCAGACTAGCAAGCTGCCACATTAGCCCTGGCTCGCTGGTCGAGGTGAGCCCCAGACGCCTGTGTGACCCTGCTCGGCGCTGCATGTCCTGTCCACACCGGGCTCATGGTTAGCTACTGGCTCAGCTCTCGTCTCATACAGGTGTCAAGCACACGTGGTGCAGCTCGTGGCCCAGAGTCCAGCCTGTGGCCCTTTGAAAGCAGCGGGAGATTTGCCCTTTACGTCAGTGGCGGCCGGAGCTGCTCTTCACGGCGCTCCCACCCCGTCCCCGCTTTGTGTTTTATGCCAGCAGCATGAAAGTGGCGCGAGTTTCCCGGTCATTAGCCCACCCGCGAGGAGGCCGAGTTTAGGTGAAGGAGGTGAAGGGACCCGTGCTGGGGTGACAGTGAGCGCTGGACCCAGGCTTGGAATCCGGTAGATTCCCGAGCGCTGTGAAAGGTTGGTAATTCTGAGCCGACATAACATGTCCCTGGGCTAAAGAACCCGCTGGCTCTTCGTTCCCATGCCCCATTCACACCTGCAATGCAGCTAAAACTGCCCTTCAGGGCTCTGTTGCTAAGTTTGCTGAGCCCTTTGGAGTTTGTCGGTCCAAATCGCCAATGAGACACACAGCATAAAATCTGTGGAGCTAAGCCAGCAGTGCTGCCCCCCCCCCCCCACTTTCTGATACTTGACAATGGTTTCAAGGCTGGTTCACGGGGCAATGAGCAGCAGATGGTAGCTTATGCTGGAGCAGAGCCTTCAAAGCCACTGAGCTGGATTCTCCCCTCATGTAAACCAGTGCAAACCCAGTGAGATTGGTGGGACAGTGACGCGAGACTGCAGTCAGGCTGTCTGCCTTTACACGTGTCAGAGACAACAGAGCATGGCTCTTGAAGGGTATGGACCAAGGTAGCTGGGTCAAAGCCACGTCCATAGAGTCAGAAGTGAGTCCAGCTTTACACCAATGAATCTGGCTTGGTGGGCCGGCTGCCTTCCTCTGAGCGGCTCCATAAAGATCCGCCCCGCAGCCATCAGCACCACGGATCAATTTGTTGGCTCAGAGCAGACACCCAGGTGAAAATCCAGCACGACACTAAGTAGGTTGCAGCTGCCCTTAGCCTTAGCATGGCAGCCTGGAGCAATGCTGTGCCCGGAGATAAAGGATGCACCCCAGAGGGCGTGCTGGGCTCTGTAGTTTTGGGGGGACACCCACCTGCCTTGGAGATTACAGGCCGCAGGGGTCAATGAGCCAGATCAAGGAAGAACCTGGCATGCCGGGAACTGCCAGACGCTGCCCCTGGGGTTGAGTAAACCAGCTGCACAGTCAGATCTGCCAGGAAAGGGAGGTGGAAGAGGACTAAGCAGCTCTCCAGCGATCATCGTGTCAGGAGCCATTAAATCAATGGTGCGCACCTCATGCTCTGTCTTAACTACACCCCAGCCACTGGCTCCTTATGCTGGCCCACCCACTGGTAGGAATGGGCATCATTCAGTCGGCTTCTTCGGTGGAGCTCCGTCCATTTCCACCGGCTGATGGGTTGGCGCTGTCTCTCCTTGCTGCCCTCCAGGATGGGCCCTTGAAGGGCTTTCTCCCTTAAGCCCATCCAGAGTGGCGGGACTGAGTGGACTCTGCATAGTTTCATAGGGGGGTTGCCACGGTGGATAGGTCTGGGTCCAGTTCCAGACATGATTCCTGAGGTTGTTTTGTTCCAAGCGCCAGGTCTGCCACCACCAGGGCATAATCTCAGGGGCGCTTCCTCCCCGACCCTTGATGTTTAGATTGATGTGAACTGACTCAAATGGGGTCACTGCTGATTTACACCAGCCAAACACCTCAAGATTAAAGCTAGACGGGATCAATCTGACCTGCGGCAGAACAAAAGTCAGAGAACCTGGCCAGAAAGTCCAGCATAGCGTCTGAGAACGTCTGGTGGAGCAGGAGCAGAACTCTGAGAGCCAGAGAAATCGAGACTCCAGGGTCAGGTACCCCTTGGCAAAGCAGTTCAGCATCTGCTTGAGTGGTTTGCTAAACTGGGGATTTAAGCACCAGAGGGGTGCGAACAGAGATGGATGGATACTGATAGATAGATCCACAGAGAGATAGATCTGTGTGGGGAGGGGATGGATGGAGCTGCATAGAGCTGGATGGAGAGATCTCTAGGGGATGGATCGACGGAGATAGGTGGAGAGATCTGTATAGGGATGGATAGATAGAGAGGGATGGAGAGATCTGTAGGAGATTGATAGATAGGGATGGAGAGATATGTAGGGGATTGATAGAGATTGGTGGAGAGATCTGTATGGGATGGATAGATGGAGATGGGTGGAGAGATCTGTATAGGGATGGATAGAGAGGGATGGAGAGATCTGCAGGGGATGGATAGAGAGGGATGGAGAGATCTTTAGGGGATGGCTAGAGAGGGATGGAGAGATCTGTAGGGGATGGATAGATGGAGACGGGTGGAGAGAGCTGTATAGGGATGGATAGATGGAGATGGGTGGAGAGATCTGTATAGGGATGGATAGATAGAGATGGGTGGAGAGATCTGTAGGGGATGGATAGATGGAGATGGGTGGAGAGATCTGTAGGGGATGGATAGACGGAGATGGGTGGAGAGATCTGTATAGGGATGGATAGATAGAGATGGAGAGACCTGCAGGGGATGGATAGATAGAGAGGGATGGAGAGATCTGTAGGGGATGGATAGATAGAGAGGGATGGAGAGATCTGTAGGGGATGGATAGAAAGGGATGGAGAGATCTGTAGGGGATGGATAGATAGAGAGGGATGGAGAGATCTGTAGGGGATGGATAGATGGAGACGGGTGGAGAGAGCTGAATAGGGATGGATAGATGGAGATGGGTGGAGAGACAAGACAGTTACCTTTTCCTGTAACTGGTGTTCTTTGAGATGTGTCCATTTCACAATAGGTATGCATGCTCGCCATGTGCACTGGTGTCGGAAGCTTTTCCCCTAGCAGTACCCGTTGGGGAGCGCTTCTAGCGACCCTTGGAGTGGTGCCACTATGGTGCGAAATAAGGAGCACTGTGCACTCCCCCCACCCTTAGTTCCTTCTTGCCAGACGACCGACAGAGGGGAAGGAGGGTGGGATGTGGAATAGACATGAGCAACACATCTCGGTAACTGTCTTCATCTTCAAGAGATTGCTCACATGCATTCCACAATAGGTGATTCCAAGCGATATCGGTTGGAGGTGGGAGGAGTTCACAGACACTCGGGACGGAGTACAGCCCTGCCGAACCCGGGGTCCTCCTTGGTCTGGGAGACAATCGCCTAATCTGAGGTGAACATGTGAACCGATGATCATGTGGCAGCCCTGCAAATGTCCTGAATAGGGACATGAGCTAGAAAGGGGGCCGACCAGGCTTGCACCCTTATGGAATGCGCTCTTGCAATAGGTGGCGGGGGAACTCCCGCCTGATCATAACAAGTGTGGAGACATTAAGTGATCCAGCTGGAGAGCTGCTGAGTGGAGATCGGCTGACCCTTCATGCACGTGGCTGTGGCAATAAACAGCTGAGTAGACTTCCTGAACAGTTTTGTCCATTCCAGGTAAAAAGCCAGGGCCCCTCTCACATCCGGCATGTGAAGGTGGCGCTCCTCACTAGACACGTGGGGCTAGGGACAGAGCCCCAGAAGGAAAATGTCCTGGCTCATATGATAGGCTGAGACCACCTTAGGGGTGTGGGTGGAGCTGGACCTTAACTTTATGGAACACCGTGTTCGGAGGTCAGGGCCTGGAGCTTGGAGACCTGTCTAACCAACGTGATCGCCACAAGAAAGGCTACTTTCCATGAAAGGTGGGACCAGGAGCATGTGGCAAGCGGCTCAAATAGAGGCCCTGTCAGCCTGGCCAGAACCAAGTTCAGGTCCCACTGTGGAACAGGGGGCCTAACATAAGGAAAGAGGCGATCCAAGCCCTTAAGGAATCAACCGGTGTGAGAAAATACCGTGTGGCCCTGTATCGGCGGGTGAAAGGCCGATATGGTGGCCAGATGCACCTTGACGGACGAGGGCGCTAGGCCTTGGGCTCTGAGATGAAGAAGGTAATCCAGAATAAACTGGAGCGGAAAAGCCACACGTGAGACACCGTGTTCGGCGGCCCACCAAGAGAACCTTGGCCATTTTGCCAGGTAGGCCTGACATGTGGAGGGCCTCCTGCTTTCCAGGAGGACTCGCTGGACGCCCTTCGAGCAGGTCCTTTCCTCTTGGCCTAACCATTGAGCAACCATGTTGTGAGGTGAAGGGCTGCAAGGTTGGGGTGGAGGAGGTGACTTTGGTCCTGAGAGAGGAGGTCTGGGTGGGTCGGCAGCAGCCACGAGGGTGGGCAATGGACAGGCTCAACAGAGTCCCATCCCAGGGCTGTCTGGGCCATGCTGGGGCAATCAGAAGGACGTGAGTCTTGTCCGTCTTGACTTTTTCCAGGACCTTGCTGATCAGCAGAATTGGGGGAAAGTCATATAGCAACTGACCTGACCAGGACAGAAGGAAGGCATCAGAGATCGTGCCCTTGCCCAGGCCCCTCCTGGAGCAGAACTGGGGGGCACCGGCGGTTCTGCCTGGTCGTGAAGAGGTCCACTTGGAGAGTGCCCCACGTTTGGAAGATCCTGTAAGCCACCTCCGGATGTAGCGACAACTCATGCTGGGAGGAGAAGGCCCAGCTCAGGCGATCCGCCCGAGCGTTCCGGATGCCCGGTAAGTGGTGGGCTTCCAAGTCGATATTGTGGGCGATGCAGAAATCCCACAGCCGGAAGGCTTCCTGGCAGAGGGCTGAGGAGCGGGCCCCGCCTTGCCTGTTGATGTAGAACATCGAGGCCGTGCTGTCTGTGAAAACCCTGCCTGCCAGGCACAAGCAAAAGGCCACGCAGGCCAGACGGACCGCCCTGAGCTCCTTGATGTTTATGTGCAGATGTGCAGGCCTAGTTCCTGTGCAGACCACGGGCCTTGGGCCTGGAGGTCCCCGACATGGGTTCTCCACCCCAAGTCAGACCCAGTGCTGAGCTGGAGCCGGTTCGCTGGAACCGGTTGTTAAATTTAGAAGCCCTTTTAGAACCGGTTGTTCTGCGACGAAGAACCGGTTCTAAAAGGGCTTCTACATTTAACTGGCCCAAAGTGGCACCTTAGGGGCCAACTCCAGCCCTGGAGCACCCAAGCGGAAAATTTGGAGGGTGCAGAGCACCCACCGGCAGCTCCCCACCCCACCCCCGGCCCCAGCTCCCCTCCACCTCCTCCCCTGAACACGCCGCCCTGCCCTGCTTTCCCTGCCCCCCCGCGAATCAGCTGTTTGCGCGGGAACCCGGGGCGGGCTGAGAAGCAGGTGGCGGCTTCACACTCAGGCCCAGGGAGGCGGAGGTGAGCTGGGGCGGGGGGGGGGGGCGTGAGGAGGGCCACCCACCCCGCAGCAGGTAACCCGGGGGGGGGCAGGGGAATCACTCCCGCCTCAGCTCCCCTCGGCCTGAGCAGGAAGCTGCCGCCTGCTTCTTGCTTCTCAGCCCTCCCCGGCTTCCCACCAAACAGCTGATTTGCAGGAAGCGGGGGGGGGGGCGCGGAGAAGCAGAGCGGGGCGGGGCGGGTGAGGAGTTCAGGTGAGGAGGTGGAGCAGAGGTGAAGTGAGCTGGGGCCAGGGAGCTGCTGGTGGTGCTCTGCACCCACCAAATTTTCCCCATGGGTGCTCCAGCCTAAGGTGCCACTTTTGATGTGATCAGTGGGGGGAGCGGCTGCTCCCCCTGCCCCCCCCAGCTAAGCTACCCTGCCCCTAGGAGCCAGAGGGACCTGCCGGATGCTTCCTGGGAGCTGGCCCAGGTAAGCACCACCGGGATTCCCCACCTCGCCCCCCGGCAGGTCCCTCTGGCTCTTAGGGGTGGGGTGGGCACCCACTATGGTGGCTCACGAGACCCTCCTGCCCTTTCTGGGGGCAGTCTGGGGACAGGGGAGAGGGGTGAATGGGGCAGGGGTCCTGGGGGGGGCATCAAGGAATGCAGGGGGTTGGATGGGGCAGGAGTCCTGGGGGGGCGGGGGTGGGCCACGACCCCTCGTGGGATGAGGAGAGAGCCAGTTGTTAAGATTTTGGCAGCTCATCACTGGTCAGACCTATCAGACACCAATTCTATGGTTGGGGAGCAGCTCCTGAACGGGACCCCTTGAAGCACATTCTCTGGGGTGGCCCACCAAAGGAGGGAGGCTAGTACAGACTCAGGCATGGTGAGGACCTTGTCCAACCTGTCTTTGGACTGGGAGAACATCGAGGTCAACCAGAGCTGAAGGGGCCGCATCCTGAGTCTGGCCTGGTGTACCACGTACGTGCACACCGACATATGTCCCAGGAGTTGGAGGCAGGCGCTGGCCGTTGTCACGGGAACCCTCGTGAGCTCCCTGGTGAGATCCCTCAAAGTTTTGAACCTTTCCTTCGGGAGGGAAGCTCTGGTCGAAGTCGCGTCGAGAATCGCGCCAATGAACTCTATTAGTTGTACCGGTATCAACATGGGTTTGAGGTTGTTTACCAACAGCCCCAGTGTGGTGCATGTGGCCAAGAGGAGTGTTACGTGGCCCTGTACCTGTGACCTGGAGCTGCCTTTGACCAGTTGTCGAAGTAAGGGAAGATCTGGACCCCCCCTGCCCGATGCCTGAAGTAGGCCGCCACCACAGACATACACTTTGTGAAGACTCTGGGTGCCGTGGAGAGGCCAAACGGGAGGACAGTGAATTGGTAGTGCTCCTGCCCAACCGTGAAGTAGAGGAAATGCCTGTGGTCCTCGAATATGTGGATGTGGAAGTACGCGTCCTGGAGATTGAGGGTGGCGAACCAGTCCCCGGGATCCAGGGAGAGAATGATGGAAGCCAGGGAGATCATGCAGAACTTGAGTTTTACCATATACTGGTTCAGACCTCGCAGGTCCAGGATGGGCCTGAGGCCCTCTTTGGCCTTCGGGATAAAGAAGTAGCAGGAGTAGAAGCCTTTGTACCTGAACTCTGCAGCACCACTTCCACCACTCCCAGGTGAAGGAGCCACCTCACCTCTTGCTCAAGTAGGCCCTCCTGAGAGGGGACGGGGAAGGAGGGTGGGTAGGTGGGGTAGAGAGAAATTGGAGGATATAGCCCCAGGAGAGGGTGTTGAGGACCCAGTAGTCTGAGGTCAGCAGCGACCACTCCGTGACTGTGAGTGGTACCGTCCGGGTGGCGACTGCAGTGGTCCGAGCGCCGGTTTACTTCTGGACCAGGGGGCTACTGGGGTCAGTACAGCCAGTATCGGAAGAGACATTACATCTCAAGCCACCTGCAGGGCCTCCGGCGTGGAGGGCACCCATATGTGGCCACAGGCATCCGGAGAAGTCAGCTCAGAATAGGCCGGGCTACTCCGCTCAATCTGAGTCAGAGGCTGCAAGCCCGAGGGGGATCGAGAGCTGCCCAGCACGGGTCTAGTCTCACTCCCAGCCTTGTCCTGGTGCCTTGACGGGGAAGATTGCTTCTTCGCCTTCTTAGAGTGTCCCATGGAATGAGGAGTGGTGCCAGCTGGTGGAAGGCACCAATGGGTCGCCATGCACTGATCAGTGCTGACTTGGAGCGGTGCAGCGGTGTTGGGGTCAGTGCCAACTCCATCAATATGGCTCAGCGCCGTATATCCTGCTCCTTCTTAGTCCGGGGCTTAAATGATCTTCAAACTTCCCAGCGGTTGCTGATGTGGGTTTCCCCAAGACAGCACAAGTGACTAGTGTGCGGGCCACTTATGGGTGAATGCTGTTTACAAGTGTCACCTGACTTAAAGCCTGGGGCAAGGGGCATGCCCCAACCCAGGCGCGGTTCTTCTGCTCTACTATTATTCTTTTTACTTTTAAACTACAGGTACTAACTATCTACAGAACTAAACAACCCTCCACACAGGGAAGCTCCAGAGAGCTGGAGCAGAGCAGTTCCAAAGCACCATCGCTGGCAGAAAGAAGGAACTGGGGGTGGGGAGAGCACGCAGCATCCCTTATACCGCGCCATAGCGGCGCCACTCCAGGGGTTGCTAGGGGTGCTCCCCTACAGGTACTGCTAAGGGAAAAACGTCTGGCACCGGTACACGTGGCGAATGCGAACACCTACTGTGGAATGGACATGAGCCATCACTCGAAGACTAACTGTAGGGGATGGATAGATGGAGATGGGTGGAGAGATCTGTATGGGATGGATAGATAGAGATGGGTGGAGAGATCTGTATGGGGATGGATAGATGGAGGTGGATGGAAAGATCTGTAGGGGATGAATAGATAGAGATGGGTGGAGAGATCTGTAGGGGATGGATAGATAGAGAGATCTGTAGGGGATGAATAGATGGAGATGGCTGATCTGTAGGGGATGGATAAACGGAGATGGCTGGAGAGATCTATAGGGGATGGATAGATAGAGACTGGTGGATACATCTGTAGGGGATGCATAGCTGGAGATGGATAAATAGCTCTGTATAGAGATGGACAGACAGAGATGAGTGGAGAGATCTGTAGGGGATGGATAGATGGAGGTGGATGGAGAGATCTGTAGGGGATGGATAGACCTATAGGGGATGGATGGATGGATGGATGGATGGATGGATGGATGGATGGAGAAGGGTAGATAGATCTATATGGGAATGGATGGAGGTGGATGGAGAGATCTGTATAGGGATGGAAAGACGGACATGGGTAGATAGGTTTGTATGAGGATGCATATAGATGGGTGGAGAGATCTGTAGGAGGTTGCTAGATGTAGAGGGATGGAGAGATCTGTAGGGGATGAATAGATAGAGAGGGATGGATAGATGGAGATGGGTGGAGAGATCTGTAGTGGATGAATAGATAGAGAGGGATGGATAGACCTATAGGGGATGGATGGATGGAGAAGGGTAGATCTATATGGGAATGGATAGATGGAGATGGGTGGAGATATCTGTAGGGGATGCAGAGATAGAGAGGGATGGAGGCATGGAAAGATCTGTGCGGGTCGATAGATAGAGATGGGTGGAGAGATCTGTAGGGGATGGATGGGTGGAGAGATCTGTAGGAGGTTGATAGATGGAGAGATCTGTAGGGGATGGAGAGATCTATAGGGGATGGAGAGATCTGTAGGGGATGGATTGACAGAGATGGGGTCAGAGATCTGTAGGGGGTTGATAGATAGAGATGGGTGGAGAGATCTGTATGGGGATGGATAGACAAAGATGGGGGCAGAGATCTGTAGGGGGTTGATAGACAGATATGGGTGGAGAGCTCCCCCATGGAGGTGGATGTACAGAGGGATGGATGGATGGAGGGTTTGTTAGTAACCAAAGGAGGACCGAGCCCAAGGACTCCCATCTGCTAGTTTGTACTTGAAAAGCTTCTGTCCACCTTGCTATTGCTGTGCAATAATGAGCCAGGCCTTGGGGGCTCGGTTTGCAGCGTCGTTGTGCACAACGTTCCTGTTCTCCTTTAAACAGCTGTTCCCAAACCTTATGAAGCCAAGCCCTGCCTGTGGGAAGGGGAACTCAACGTGTCGCTGAAGGCCTTGCCCAAACTAGAAGCCATGCAGGGCAGGTGATGGTAGCTTAGTTAAGACTGGAACCAGGAATGGTTGTTCTGTTTGTACAGGGCCAAGCACAGTGGCATTCTGGGCCATGACTGGGGCTGCTAAGTGCTACCAATTCACCTACCAACAACATACAGCCCTCAGCACGCTGGGGTCCTGCAATACCAGTAAGAACATATTGTGTTGATTGTCCCGACGCGATCCTCCTGCACCTTTACTCAGGGATTTGATGGGTGGTGAAAGAGTTAACACTACTGACATTTCAAGTATCATTGTTGGTATCTGAGTCAACCACCTATGAAATAAGCTGGACAGTTCCCAGCTCTGAGCCGTTGGTTCAGGCTTTCAGCAGACTCAGGCTCACAGTAGGGGTCAGATTTTCAAGATTTTCTTCACTGTAACAGCTAGAGCCTTTTTTGCTAGATTGAAAGATGAGATGTGGCTGAACAAGCTGGAGGTGATACCCCCACAGTTGGACCCTTCAGCCGGGGGGGATGAAGAGCTGTTTCACTGAATTTTCTAGGGAAAGAGCAAACTCTCAGAGCATTTCACACCAAGAACTAAGAACATTTCAATCAAAAATTCCTTTTTTTAATTTTTTTAGGGTTTTTGTGTGTGTTTTTTCTCATTTGTTTCTTTTAACTTTTTTTTTGTAGTTTTCTCATGCAATATTTCACAGTCCCAATCCCACAGGGGTTTTTTCCTTTTGATTTTTTTTTCTCAAACAAAGTAGGAAAAAGGAAAAGAAGCAAAGGACTTTTTTTTTCTTTTGACGTTTTCGGATTTTTTTGTTTTGTTAGTTTCAAGCAGGACCAAAATGTCGGAAGAAAAATGCTTCCCCCCCCAATTATTATTTTTGTCTTTTTTCTGTTTAGTTTTATTTGTTTATTTCTCATTTTTGTGTGTGTGGGGTTTTCTATTTATTTATCTCTGCAGGCAGTAATAATTAGGGTTTGGTATAACCAGCAAGCACTCCTGTGTGTGTCTGTGTGTGTGTGTGTGTCGGGGTTGTGCACGTGTGTTTCCTTCAAAATGGTAGGCCACAAACTTTACTTGTTTTGAAGTTAACCAGGTAAGTCGAGATGATAAAACTCATCAATAGAAGTTCAGAAAAAAATACTTTTGTCTTTTTTCCCCCATCCTTTTTACTGATTTTTTTTTTGTCGAGATTTGTTGCTGTTGTTGTTTCTGGTGTGGAATTTTTGTCAAAACTTCTTTGTTGAGGGTGGAGGGTCACATCCAAGCACATTCCCCCCCCTCCCCACCCTGCCATGCCAAGCACCCGAGGAAAACCGGTCTGCTGTCTCAGGGCCACAGACAGATGCTGCATGTGGGAGAGGCTACCTGAGGGCATTTTGCATGGATTGTAGTCCCTTCTCCCGTTTTTTTTAAATCTTCTTTAGATTCTGAAGAACTGGGTGGTTTTTTCCCCCCACTCCCCCCCCGAACCACCACACACAACTTGATCTGTAAAAGATAAACATGCTCTGGTCCCTAGATCCCCTCGTCCTCCCCCACCCCAAAACCCTGTCCCTCACCCCACCCCGAGAAAACCCCTCCAACCAAAGTTACTTCCCTCTCTGCAATTTGAGCACTCTCTCTCTCCAGACCCTCCCCATAGGGCAGATTGTTGTGATTTCCATGTGCTTTTCCTCCCCCCGCCCCCCCCCCATCTGGTAATGTCGTCTCTGTCCAGTGTGTGTGTGTTGCAAGTGTGCATGTGTGTGTCAAACCGCTTCCAGGTTAGCAGCAGTCATCTTCGTCAGTTTCGCTAGAGGGTTCATGCAGTCCTTGGCGCGAGCGTGGCTTGGCTGCTCCATGGGAGTGGTAATATCCATTAGGAAGTCGCCGCCCAGGCCTGGAGGGTGAAGAGCCGCCTCCCGCCCGGGAAGTCCTGGGCGAACGCCCTGAGCTGCTGACGTGCGTGGTCTCGTAGGAGAAGGCTTCCTTGCTGGGGGGTGCGGCGCAGTCCGGACTCCAGTAATAACCGCCACGACGGGGTCCCGGGTGCGGCTCAGAGACGTGGGGCACTGACCACCGGCTGCTGGCGTGGCGGTAGGCTCGAGGCGAATCGTTCCGCGGCGGGACCGTGTGTCTCTCCATGGCAGGTGATCTGCCGGGCCGCTCCGCCACCTGGGGGTCGGCAGGGAGCGAGGGGTATCGTCTCGGCCCGGGGGTGGATATCCTGCTGGGGTGATGCACTGACTGCGGCTGCTGCTGGGGGCCTGTACTGATGACCTTACGGACCACAGGGGAATAGGACACGTGTGGCCGGGGTGTAGAAGGGGTCTGTGGGAGCTGGCGGCGTCCTCGCCTTGGGGTACTGGTGCCGGATGTTGAAAGGACTGGACTGCCACTTACGGAACTACTACCCTACATGAAAATTGAAACAAAGGAAATCAAAAAGAAAATATACAAGGAAAATTAACCAAGAAGAGACAGAAAGGGAAGGGGGTTGGGAGGGGTGGGGAAGGTGACACAGAGACGAGGTCGAGAAAAGAAGGCAGGGGATTTGGGGGTGAAGGAACCAAAGAAGGGGGAGGAATAATGGAGGGGGGAGAAGAAAAAGCAACAGCCACGGAAGGGAGGACGGGAAGAGGGGGATCGAGAGACCAACGGAGGAGAAGAAAAGAAACCAAAAGAGAAAACAAACGAAAGAAGGGGGAAAAAAGTGAGAAGAGAAATGAGAAATGGAGTTTTTGTAAGTTTTGGGGTTTTTAAAAAGTAGCAGAAAACTTCTAAAAATTACTCACACGCTTTGAAAGCAAGAGAGAAAAGGGTTAAAAGCAAGCAAGCAAGCGAGAGAGAGAGAACCCGCAGGGCCTGCAGAGCATGAATTATTCTGTGCGTTACCAAACGTGATTCCAAAAGGAACTCAAAAGAAAATAAACAGCTGGAGTTGAAAAAAATATAGGGGTGAGGGAGGGTGGGGTGGGGAAACTGGGGTGGAAAGGGCGAGAGGGCGTCCAGCAAGGAAAGAGGAGGGGAGAGCACTGGTCTGGAGAAGTTTGGAACAGAGCTGACCTCGTTGGGAGAGCCAGTGTGCGCTCCTGCCTCCAGCCTTCGCTAGTGAGAGCTGCTTGCTGGCGGGTGTCTGCTGTTGGGTGGAAGGTCCACGGACCGGGCTACTTACCCGATGCAGAGTGAGGTGACTTCCTCAGAATAGGAGCCGTGGGAGGAGGGCCAGTAGCTGACAATGGAATAACCTGCCCCAGGAGGACATCCTTTGCTGGCCCCATCAGTCAGGTGGTGATTGGCTCATGCCCTGAAGCAGAAGGGCCTTTATCTTTTATACATCCTTCACCCTCTGGAATCTGAAGCTATGTCTACACTATAGCCTAGGTCGGCAGAACTTAAGTTGCTCAGGGGTGTGACTATTCCACCCCCTGAGCGTGCACAGTGCTCTGTCAGCGAGGGGGGGAGCATCGTTTCTGCCACTCGTAGAGGTGGGTTTTATGCGCTCTCCTGTCGGCATAGAGCGTCGTCACCAGACGTGCTGCGGCAATGCAGCTCCACCCATGCCGCTGCATGTGTAGACATGGCCTCAGTGTGGATGTTGTTATTACCTATTCGTGCTCCACTGGCCTGGCTCAACTGGCTTCTGCAAGGCAAAGGTGTGTGTGTGTGGGATTTGGCTGAGCAACAGCGAAGAAGAAAGGTCAAAGGGGCGGCTGCCGAGTTGCCCTGAATTTCTCCACTCTTTGTGCTTCCCACACAGATCCTCTCCTGCTCTCGCACGGGCGGATCCTGCCAGCCTTTGGGGAAGCTGGGATCCGGACCTGCCACGCTGCCAATGCTTGGGCCTCTCTGACTCCCTCTAGAAGGTGAGAGAGAAGGACAGTCCAGTGGACGAGACACTGGTGCCCTCTTACAGGCTCTGCTTAGGCCATCACAGTCTTGCTGCTCCATGAGGCAGAGATCCGGGGTGAGTCGTCTCCTGCTCAAATCCAGTTCATGTCTCTCCAACTGTCTCAGACTAGTGGAGCAAGCTCCATCCTGGTTTAGGAATGGGCTGTCCTCGTCTGCACTGGGGAGAAGAGGAGTGGTCCTGTGTCTGACAGGCCTTGCCGGACTGAGTATGTATTTGGGGGAAGTGCGAAGAGCAGGAGAAAGAGCTGGAAATCCAGCTCAGCTGGGGAAAGGAATCCGGCAACAGGCTGTAGAATTAGCTTGTCCGCAACAGTGGACTGGACACAAAGGCCTGACATGCGCAGAGGTCGTGGCCAAAACAATGCGGGGCAAACATGTGGGAAGCTGTTGAAGATTGATGGGAAGCCCTTGGTTGGTTGTCCCAGGTCTAGCTGTGGTCATCAAAGTCAGAGAACCACATGAAAACCACAGGCTCTAGGTTTAGATCCAAGCTCGACAGAGTGTGGACGTTCATGGGCCCTCCAGCTCTGGCAAAATGTGACTTCTGGGCTGCTCTGGTTCCTAAAAGATTTGATCCCTGGCTAGTTCCTAGGAAGTGGGTAGGAATGTCTCCCCAACAAGAACCTCTGTCTGCTTCACACCAGCCTCCTCAGGACCAGGTCCATTCTCAGTGTGACCAGGGTGGACTCACACCCCTCTCACTCCGCTGGAGTCAGTCTGGGTTTACACCTATCAGAACCCACCTGGTGGGTGCTCATACAGTGCCTGATGACCCACGAGCCCTGCATCAATGGCCACCAGATCTGCCAGGGCACCTGTGACAGATGAAATAGCTTCCAGCAGGATTTCTCTGGAGAGGATCCCCAAATCAAGGGGATGGGGCAAGAAAGCAGCGAGTTAGCCTGAACCCCACTGCCTCCGCTCCGCTCAGAACGAGAGGTTACCTGGAAACGCTATAGCAGGTCAGCAGGCGTTGACCCAGGAAACTGGTCTTAAGCGATGGTGGCAAAGCTCCCTTGTGATGTTGCGTGTGTGAGTAGAGACAGGCAGCTCTGATCAGATCCAGGATTTCCTCTGAGGTTGTTCCAGATTTCTCAGCTCTAAGGAGGGTAGAGCACGGGCCCTCCTCCAAAAGCCAGGCTCCTAAAGGAGACTCCCCCTCAACCATATAGGGGCTGTGACACACAGCTCAGCTGCTCCAATAATCCAGTAGGGGGCAATGGTTCATACGCAGGCTAGTCCCTGGGGAAGTGCTGTAACTGGCTCTCTCTGGCTAGCCCCTATGGTCAGATGCCTCTATACAAGTGCCCTGGATCGGAAAAAAGAAGCAGGCCGGATGCCTTGATCCATCAAGGCGCCTGGGGTCTGATTCTCCTCGGCCCACGGCAGCTCCACTGGTGCTAGAGTGCTGTCACAGGGGCATGGGGAACGGACAGAGCCTGGGGGCCCTGTGTTAGCTCTCAGCAGAGAGAATGTGATGGGGCTGAACTGTCTGTGTGCCGGGTATCCACCTGCACTTACACATGCCATGTATGTTCCCGTATCTATGTGGATGCCGTCTGTGCCTGTGTTTGCACTTGCGTATGCCACACATGTGCCTGTATATCCGTGTACTCTCTGCCACGCCATGCATGTGCCCATATCTGTGTCAGTGTCTGCCATGTATGTGTCCCGCATGGCTATGTGTCTGCATGTGTGTGCCCTGAGTGTGCCCACTGGATGGATGTGTGCCACAAATGTGCCCGTATCCATATCTGCATATGCTATGTGCCCAGCTGTACATATATGCCATGCGTGTTGGTGCAGCTGTGCTGTGTTCCCATATCTCGGGGGGGTGTCAGGTGTGTGCCTGTGACTTTGTTCATGTGCCACACAGGTGCCCATATCTATGCATGTGCCATGTGTGTTCCTGTATCTCTGTGTGTGACATCTGTGTCCATATCCCTGGGTGTGCCAGGCATGGGTCTGTAGCGCCGTGTGTGTGTGCCAGGCATGTGGGCCTGGTTTAGGAGCAGCTTCATTCCAAACTTTCCAGAGTCACAAAACCCAGTGGCCACCAGCGTTAACAACGAAGGATTCACACCACAAACACTGGATGGCCGGTGGTTTTTGGGTCTCTGCTCACCAACCATCTTACCTGTGCCTGCCCCTTGCCGTGACAGCCAAGCCAAACACAACGGACACAGAACTAAAGATGGGACTCAAGGCCTGTCAGCATGGCGCTCCCGAGAAACAAGCGGGGAAGACCAATGGCTTGGGGAGGGGGAAGTGAGGGGTGAAAATAACCGAAATAAAGGGCTTGAAGAGAGTTCAAGGCGGTCGTCATTGTCTGAGTGACAGGGCATCCCCTCCTCAAGGCCCCCCCACCCTGAGCAGCCTCCCAAACCCTCCTCCCCCCCCAGCTGGTGGTGGCAGCATGAGTCACAGCCAAGAACACAGGGGTGTGGGGGGCACATGGCTCAGCTACATCATCCCATCCCCCTTTCGCTCACCCCGGCGTCAATCAGGTGAGGGGGTGTGGTTAGACGGATGTAAACGAGCGGGGCCCAGTTCTGATCCTCATGTCGGCGTCGCAGCGAGGGTAAAGGGAAGGGAAAATGCCCCCAATCGGGACTGCAACATTTCACCCCATGGTGCATGAGCGGGAGGCCGCGGGAGGCTAGATTTTGCTCTTGGCTATGCCAATGTAAATCTGGAGTCACTCTACCCACTTCAGTGGATTTACCCTGGTGTGTAAGTGAGCGGACTTCCGGCCCTTATCTGCTGGTCCCTTTAAATCCCCAGCTGTGACTCCTGCCCAGAGCGGCGATGGGCAGCCCATGGTTTTACCCTGGGTTATTGCCCGCGTTTTTCAGAGCGCCCTCTGGTGGCTGAACTGCCCCAACTGCGCTGAGTGCCCCAGTGCCGGGCCCTAAATCTGAAAACTGGGTACTCCAGCTGCCAGGAGGAGCTTTTCCACCTCCTGCAGTCCCCCCCTTCCTTTGGGGAGTGGGGGAGGGGGGTGTGTGTGGACAGGAGGGAAGCTTACTCTGGCTCTGATCCTCCCAGCATCCCCTGGGCCCTTTCCCCATTTCCCACACCGCTCCAATGACACATGGACCCCTGGTGCTCCTGTCGATCTCACTCCAGCCTCAGGAGCTCTGCGGAGCAGCGGGTGGGCAGCACCAGTGTTTGTTAGACTCGCTGCTCTTCCCCGGGCTCTAAGGAAGCAGGTGCCGGGGAGGGGACGGGGTCTTTGGGTCGATCAGCTGCTGGGGGCGAATAAGGGGGAAAGCCCTTCTGGGCCAAGCCTTCCTCTGGCACTCTGGATCTGGGAGTCACTCAGTCTGTCTGTGGCTGGGGACTGCCCCCCCCCCCCAGGACTGCCACTCAGGGATTGGCCGGCTGGGGCGCTATTTCAGTGGGGCTGATATTGTGGGATTCCCCTCCAGTCGGGGACAAGGGGATGCAGTGTCCGGCTGGGCTCCTGTTCCCCCACTAAATGCTCACAACGACGCCCTCATCCAGAGGACGGACCCATAACTTCCTCCCACTCTTTGTCCCCGTGTAGTGGCCACATCACCCACCACAGTCTCTGGTCCTTTAGACCAGGCAGCAGGGACTCCTGCTTTCTAGATGAAGAGGCCACTGGTCTGATCCCCCCTGACGGCCCTGCCACAGGCGGGGTTACAAAGTGGTGGTCTGTACAGGGAAACAGAATCTGTGCAGCCCTCTGATGTGTGGGCGGAGCTTCCCCATCCAGGGGGTGTGGCTAATTGTGGCTCATTGTCCCTCTCTAGTGGCTAGTGTGAAGGAGCATTCGTGTAGCTGAGAATTAGACCCTATGAGTCTGTGGCTGCCTGGGAGGTTTGGGCTTTTAGATCCAGAGGCCAAGTGAGATAGAGCAGCTCCCCCACTCTGGCTCCCAGGTCCCAGAGAACCAGCCCTGGCTGGATCTGCCCCAAGCTCCGGAGCTTGGGTTGGGAGCAGCACCTGTGACAGATGCCTGGGTCGGTTCGGGCCTCCAACCCGTTCTGCTCCACCCTCGCTGAGATCCAGCAATGTTTGCTCAGCCCGCTGGACAACTGGAACTTGCTCCCCAAGGAGCGGGGAGCTCCAGGCTGGGTCTGCTTTGCCCCCACTCCCCACCCCTGTGCCCATCCCTAGAGGTGAAGGGGGGAGTGGAAAGCCAGACCCACCTGCCTCTGGGGCATGTGCTCACGGCCCTCGCTGGGGGATCTGGACCAGCGCCTGTCTCTGGAGCGGGGCCGGCTGTGCTCGTGTCTCTCCTGCGAGTAGCGCTCCTTGTCGGAGGAGGGGTGGGGATGCCGGTGATGGTGGTGATGGTGGTGATGCTTCCGGTCTTTGGGCCGTCCTCGCTCCTGGTCTCTTTCTTTGGGAGGTAGGTCGCCCGACGGCGTGGTCATGCTCAGGTCCGTGCCCAGCCCTGCCGTGGAGGGAGAGGGGGAGGCAGAGATTATTACGTTCCGGGAAACCGTTTGCCATCAATCCAGTTAGCATCTGTGGACAGGAAACACAACAGTCCTGTGGCACGTGGCATGCAATTGCACTAGAGTCTGGTGGCCCATTACTTCCTGGACATTTGCACCATGCTCAGTGGTATGATATCTCAGTACCTAGGGCTTACTCATACTGGTGTAAATCAGAAGTGACTCCAGGGAGGTCAGTGGGCTGACCCTGGTATATAACTGGTGTAACTGAGAGAAGAATCAGCCCATATAAACAAAATCTGATTTCAGTGGTGTTTACTCTGGATTTACATCAGCGTAGCAGATAGCAGACCCAATGGCATTTACTCCAGATTTACACCAGTGTAACAGAGATCAGGCCCAATGGAGCTTACTCTGGATTTACACCAAAGAAACAGAAATCACAGACTCTGACCCCTGTAAAGTGACCGCAAAAAGGGTTTGCGACTTGCCCACTGAAAGAGGCGGGAGGGTGGGGGCGTAGTAGGACAGGCAGTTAACAGGAGGGGGCAGCACGCAGCGGGGTGCTCAAGGGCAGTGTTTTAGGTGTACACAAGCCCTTGGGACCTCGATGACTATTCAGAAGGTAGCGGAAGCACTTGTGTGCGCTGAACTGGTCAGGAATGGCCAGGGACCCAGGCGTCTTGGAAGATTTCTGCTGCTCCCTAGTGCTAGTCTGGCCAGAAATAAGAACCTGTACTGTCACCCCAATTAACCAGCCCTTCTCTATCCAAGGGTCTCCATGTGCTTCAATGAACTGGGCCTCTCAACCAGCCAGTGAGCTCCAAGCCAGACTCCCCTAACCCCAACCTCAGGGGGTGGCAGCTCCAGGCTGGCTGGCTCAGGGCAGCTGGCGAATCTGCTATAGGCTGGATGGCTGGCAGAATCTGCTATAATCTGGCTGGCTCAGGGGTGTGTGTGTGTGTGTGTGTGTGTGTTGGGAAATGAGATATGGAGCTTTTTCCTTTTCAGTAGCACCAGCTGTGGATCTGGCTCCTGATCTCACTCACACCCAGTTTGCACTGGGTGACTCCATGGACTTTGCTTCTGCAGTCCACGGCCACGCGAGGGCACCCGCTCACATACTTGAGCTAGTCTGACTCCCTCCATGGCAAGAGCAGAGCGAGACTAACACAGCCTACAGACCATGCACCCCCCCAACAGCCGCACCACCTGTGTCCACGCCCGCGTAGCGGCTGAGCGAGTGCTCCGAGGCCCGGTGGCTCCGCTCCCTCCGCCGCTGGTGATGCCGCTGGTTCTCCTCAGGAACGACCCTCTCCAAGGAGTAGTCGTCCAGCCGGATGCCTTTGGAGCGTGAGTGGCCCAGCATGGAAGCCGAGCGCTTCATGGGGCTGGTGTCCGTGATCGTCTGCAAAGGAAACGACAGACCCAGACCCATAGATTTATGTGGCGCTGCAGGGGGACAGGGGAGCCTGCGGGAAGGGGGAGGGGTACAGGGATGGAGTAACAAATAAATGCCAACTAATCCTATTGAAACTATCTATGCATCTGTCTGTCCCTCCACTCACATGTCTTCGTCACTCTCTCTCCATCCCTGGAGCTAAGGAACCTGGGAGACTTGCAGAGATCTATCCTTCCACTCAAAGGTCTATGGAGCCAACCCATGGACCTATGACATTGCACCACTGGTTCTCCCTCATCCTAAGGGAGGCTGAATCATAGAATATCAGTGTTGGAAGGGACCTCAGGAGGTCATCTAGTCCAACCCCCTGCTCAAAGCAGGACCAATCCCCAACTAAATCATCCCCGCCAGGGCTTTGTCATGCCTGACCTTAAAAACCTCAAAGGAAGGAGATTCCACCACCTCCATAGGTAACGCATTCCAGTGCTTCACCACCCTCCTAGAGAAAAAGTTTTTCCTAATATCCAACCTAAACCTCCCCCACTGCAACTTGAGACCATTACTCCTTGTTCTGTCATCTGCTACCACTGGGAACAGTCTAGATCCATCCTCTTTGGAACCCCCTTTCAGGTAGTTGAAAGCAGCTATCAAATCCCCCCTCATTCTTCTCTTTGGCAGACTAAACAATCCCAGTTCCCTCAGCCTCTCCTCAGAAGTCATGTGTTCCAGCCCCCTAATCATTTTTGTTGCCCTCCGCTGGACGCTTTCCAATTTTTCCACATCCTTCTTGTAGTGTGGGGCCCAAAACTGGACACAGTACTCCAGATGAGTATCCTCCGTTGCCACTGAGCTCAGCACTTGCAGGACTGGGCCCTAATCCAGGTCCCCAGACCTAGCCGAGGAAGGTCTAACACGATCCAATGGCTGGAAGGTGAAGCTAGGAAAATTCAGACTGGCAACAGGGCATCCATTTGTCAGGGTGAGAGTAATTACCCACTGGAAGAATTCACCAAGGGTCATGGTGGCTTCTCCATCCCTGAGAATTTTGAAATCAGGACTGGATGTGTTTCTAAAAGCACCATTCTAGGAATTCTTCAGCCTGGGTTATCCAGGGGGTCTGACTGGATGATCACAATGGTCCCTTCTGGCCTTGGCATCTACGACTCTATGAACACATCTTCAAAAGTCCTCATAGGTGGGATGGATGGGCTGGGGGAAGTGAGGGGGCCTCACTGCCATGGGGCCCTGGAGATTGAGGGGCTGCTTTGCCAGGCTCAGGAATGCCCCCTCCCTGGGCCCATGGCCTGTGATGGCCACACCCACCCCTCAGTGTCATGTACTGTCAGGGGCTGGACTTGGCCCCTCTCCCAGGTGGATCAGCGGGTTGTTCCTTCCTGCAGGATGGACCCACCCATGAGCCTTCTGAGTTCTGGTGCTAGTTGTGGATCTCAGAGAGGGACCTATGACCCTGGGGTCCCAATTCCTGGGGCTCTTCGCCCCTGGGTATTGGGGACCTCAGCTGGGGGGCTAGCAGCTCTCAGTTCTAGGATCCTGTCATACTGGTGCTATGGGCTCATTATTTCTGTGAATCCTCTCCCCCATAAGGTTATTTGGGGTTGGGGAATGAAGTGCAGCTCAGCTCCCTGGAGTCTATGCTGCCCCCAGCAGCACGGCACAGCAGGGGGGGTGATCTGATCAGCATTGCGGGGCTGGGTGAGATAAGAGTTTGGCGTTCTCTTACACTGAAGATCTCAAATTACCACCCCTGAATTAAACCTCACAGACATGCCCCCAGCCCGCCCTGTTGGTAAGGAAAGGTTTTTCCTCATTGTATGGAGTGGGAAAACTGAGGCACAGGGAAGGCGATGACTCACCCAAAAACCAACAGCAAGTCTGTGGTAGAGCTGGGAATGGAACCCAGGAATCCCGTGTCTAACCACTACACCACATTAAGTCAGCCCAAGAACCCCAGGAAAAGCTGGCTCCTGATTAAGCATTAACCATTAGATACTCTGTTCTTTCTCAGCCTGCTATGGCTCATTAGGTTTCCCAATCTAGGTGCCACTCTCCATATCCAGGCAAACTGAAGGATTGTGTCTCCTGCTACTTGGGTTCCCTCCCGTGGGACGATCCTGTCCTGCTACGGCTGGGATGGAGGTTGCTGTAAATCCCATGGGCAGGCCCGCAGGGAGCCCAGTCAAGGCCCTTGCTGTCTTCAATGGCTCAGGCCGATGAGATGGTTTTGTGGCCACCTGGAGAGCCTGGAAAGCACAGCCCACAAAATACCACATTCCTACCAACCGGAGCCATCCGTTCCTCTCCCCTGGTGAGGCCACCATGGCCGTCCAGCTGAGGGGCCCAAGCAGGGGTAGCATCACCATGTGCTGCCAGTGCAGTATTCAACAGGGTGGAGAGGACTTGTAGGGGGCTTTCAAGGGACTCGGTGGTCTCCAGTATGTCCGGGGGCTCCACCACCCAGAGGGGAATGTTGAACTGACCTCGACCACAACCCTCCTGGGAGTATCACAGTGCCCCTCCCCACAGGCAGTGCTCCTCCAGAGCACCCCGCAGCAGGATCTACAGGTGAAGTGCCTCCAGAGACCACACCAGCGCCATGGCATCTACAGGCAAAGGGGCTTCCAGGTACACCCAGGAGATACCATCGCCAGTGGAATCTACGGCAAAGGGCTTCCAGGTACACCCAGAGATACCATCGCCAGTGGCATCTACAGGCAAAGGGCTTCCAGGTACACCCAGGAGACACCATCGCCAGGTGGCATCTACAGGCGAAGTTGCCTCTGGAGACACCCAGGAGACCTTATCATCTACACCCAAAGACCCTCCACAACACTAGATGGAGCTGGTCAGGTGATGGGCCCCTGTAACTCAGGTATACGATGGGGAAGAACCATGTCCTTAGAGCAGGAGCTGAGAATCAGGGCCCACTGTACAGCAATCCCAAGGTCGATCTGTTCAAACCGGGGGGAAGGGGGGGCATCAGTGCTACAGTGTGGGAGGGAGAATCCCAGCACTGACGCCTCCCCTGCCCAGTCCCCCGCTGCCCCTTCCCCTCTTCCCACACACAACCAGGATGGCTATTTCCATTCAGAAGAGCTACGGGACCACAAAACCAGACTGCCCCACGGAGGAGCTCTGGCTGCCTCTCCCCCTGTGGTGCAGAAGCATACACAGCAGACTGGGAGGCCCTTTCTAGCACTAATTAAGCCTCACAAACACCCCCTGGGAGAGAGATCACAGTTACTGAGGATAAACTGAGGCACAGTGATAGAGCTGGGAGTAGAATCCAGGAGTCATGGAGTTCTAGTCCCCCTGATCTAAGCCAAGAAACCCCACTGCTTCTTCCAGAGCTGGAATGGAACCCAGGAGTCCTGACTCCCAGCCCTCTGCTCTAACCACAAGACCCCACTCCCCTCTTAGAGACAGGAACAGAACCCAGGAGTCCTGGCACCCAGCCTCTGCCCTAACCACTAGACTCCACTCTCCTCCCAGCACCAGGCACAGACCCCAGGGGTCCTGGCTCCCGCCCCCCCCTTTTAAACACTAGCTGCCTGTCGCCTGCACTTTGTGTGTCATTGACCTCTGGGTAGGGAAACACTTCCCGCTCCAGAGCATTTCATGCCTGCCTTGCACGCACTGCTCCAGCAGCTGGCAAAGCCCCACAGCTCCCCAGGGAGAACTCTCCCACAACATGCCCCGCAGGGGGGCTTTCAGGCCCTGGCTGGGAGGACACAGAGATGGTGGAAGCCAGTTTTGCCTCCTCCCCCCTAGGCTGCACTTCCCTGGAGCCACAAGAGATTGCAAGAGCCTTGGGGCGGGGCCCATCTTTCTGTTCTGTGTCTGTATAGCCCAGGCAGAGTGGGGGCCTGGGCCATACGGGTGCTTCTGACCACTACAATAATACACCTAATAAGAAACATACAGGCCCGCACAATGAGGTCTTGGTTCACGACTAGGGCTTGTGGGTGCTACCGTAATACACCTAATAAATAATGTACAGTGCCTGGCGCAGTGGGGGGGCGTGGTCCATGCCTGGGGCTCACAGGCCCCACCACAATCCACAGAATAACACAGACTCTCAGCCCCTTTGCCCTGGGGTATGTGACACCTCGAGGGGAACTGTGAATGAGAACACACTGTGTAGACTCAGGGTGTTAGCAAACCCCTTTAAACTGACATGGTTGGAAAAAGCAGGGCAGGCTGACCTGCCAAATGTGCCAGCTGGTCACAGTCAGCCTGGGGGCAGGGGGTGCTGAGACCAAGTATGTACGGGTGTAGCTAGACCAGGACCCTGTACCCGCAAAGCGCCCCTTAGACACGCAACCCTGTGCCTTCCCCACTGGGCTTATCCCGAGCCCCAGCGAGCGAAACAAGCTAGCCCAGTGAAAGCAGGTTTGCCAATTATTTGTGCTAGGGGATTCCGCCAGCAACAGCTGTGTCGATCTGGGAACCCCCTCTTCGCACCCCCGGCCGCAGAAATCTGTACTGTAGCCTCCGCCTTTGGCCTACACTAGTTGTCCTGGTTTAGCTACACCGGGTTGGTTAAAGTCATAAAACCCGAGTGTGATGCAGTGATGTAGGGTATAGCTTACTACCAGCCCCACTTACTCGTACAGCTATTCCCGTTCAGGAAGAGGAATTTGCTCTACTGGGTTATGACACCTTTATACTGGTTTAAGGCACCTTTATGCCAGTAAACCTGCACCCACACTAGGAGTTGTATCAGTATATTGGTAAAAAACCCCCTCCCTAGTGGTTTGTTTTGTTGTTGTACCCAGGACAAACCTCTGCGTGGAGAGCTGGCTACGGACATGTCTACCCTGCAATCATGGGGCATGCCGCAGCTCACACGGCCAGACCTGAGCTAGCGGTAATCTATCTCGCCTGGGTTACCTGCAGGGGTGGCTCCAGCGCAAGCTAGCTGCCCAAGTAATTACCCAGAGCTCCAGCTGGGGTTGTACAGCCTGCACTGAGACCTGGGCAATTGCAGCTTCACGGCTCCAGGATCCACAGTCACAGCCTGTGGCTGCAGTGTAGACGTCCCCTTAGCGACAATTCAGCCAGCTATGTGATTCCAGGAGTGTTTTCTTCTGTCCACACCAGTCTCTGCAGCTTGCTAGAGGGTTGCTGTGGTTAATACAATTGTGTTTGGCGTCACATCTTTTAGCCTTGTCTTCGGGGGGGGGGGGGGGAGATTTCCTGGCACAGCTAGAGCAGAATAAGCAGCCACTTCTGCCACAACGTATCCTGGAGTACCACAACACCCCCCCGACTCCCGGTGCGGATATTCCAGTCTGAAATCGAAGTGACTTTCCAAGAGAGTGCCCAGCTGGGGATGCCAGTCAATTTCTGTAGGGAGACCAGCCTGAGGGAAATGGTGGATGGATGAGGCTTAAAACACGTTAGCTACACTGAAGTTCATTTGGATTAAGGCAGGGGTGAGCGAGAGCGATTGTGGAGTAACTCTGGGTGCAGACCGGCCGGGAGCTGACACCATCTGTTCTCTAGCCCAGCACATGCTTTCCTCCAGAGCTGGTGATCACAGCCTCCCGTGCGCTAATCACAAGGCAGCACTTTCTTCTCCAGAGCCTGGGGAGTAGACCCAGGCTCCGGGTGCCTGCTCCTCTTGCCATTCGACTGTGCTTCCTCCCCCCCAGCACATGGGGGCCAAGGGCAGTTTGGAAGGATCCCCAAGGTAGGTCATGGAGGTCACCTGGCCCTGGGATAAGGCTGGGGAAGAGAGGAGGTGACAGCTGTGGAAGAAGCCCAGGGTGGAGGGAGGGGAGGAGACCCCTGATGGGAAAGGGGCCTGGCTCCCAGCAGGACCGCAGCAGAGAGCAGGGTGGAGAAGGGCGGCGTAGATCAGACAATGGGAGCTGATGGGGACCAGCATCCAGCAGGATCAGGTCTCGCAGACCACTCCTTCGCCATCCCCTCCTGGCCTGTGATGGGAGGAGCTGGACCCCAGCAGGGGAGAGATGGCAAGGGAGCCCTCAGAGGGGGATGGAGCAAAGCCCGGACAGAGGCAGCTTGAGAGGAGGTGAAATCAACACAGAGCAGTTCCCGAAAGGCTGTCCCTTCTGGAGCGCTGGGGGCTGCCTACGTAGCTGCCGTTGGCTGAGATGAGAGAGAGAGGAACGCAGCCCACTGCCAGGGCCACTAATCTAGGTGTGTGCAATGGAACGGCCGTGGCAGACAGAAGAGGATGGAGATCAGAGCGAGAGACGTGGAGAAGGGAGAGGGATGGATGGAGAGACAGACAGGCTAGCTAGATGTGTGTGGGGACAGATCAAGGAGGGAGGGAGACCGGCTAGAGGCGAGCGGGGGATTGTGGGCGTGGAGTGGTGGCACTGGAGAGCCCCCGCCACGGTACATACCTGAGATTATTTCCTCGGGGTCGCACCTTCCTCCTCTGCCAGAGCCAGACAAGACGGTGCACACAGAAAGGGAAAGAGAGAGAGAAGAAAATAAATATAAAGGCAAAGAAGGGGGCTTGGGACCAGGAAGGGCAGGGATGAGGGGTGGGGGGAGGGGAGAAGAGACTCGGTTATCAGTCAGTTACAGATGGGGGCTTCTTCCATCCTGCAGCCGCGTGTGCTCCCAGCACCCAAGCCAAGCAGGGGCAGGCAGCGGCCCAAGAGGACGGAGGGGCAGCGGGACGCATGGAGTGAGCAGCGGAGGATGAAAGCAGTGCGGGCAGGAGCAGCCCCCCCTCCCCAGCCCCCACTCCCATGCATGCTGCAACAGAGCAGGCTCCAGCCCCCCTGCATCCCAGCCGTGCCTTGGGCCGCTGTTAAAAGCTGCAGTGTCACTGCTCAGATCTACCTAGTCCCCCCTGCCCCTGTGGGGCCTGATCCAAAGCCTGCTGATCGCCAGGGAGATGCTTTGGGATGGACCTTCACTCTGCAGCCCCGGGGTTGGCATGCTGTGCTTCTGGCCCTGCCCCTCCACAGTTGGGGCGTGCCGAAGAAGAGCACCCAAAGGAGAGCACCCAACAGGCTCAGCTGTGGAGGAAGCAGCAGAGTGAACTCGCTGAGTCTGCAGACAGGCTGGATTTGATGACCCCTCTCAACTGGCACAAGGGGCATTAAATAATGCTGGGGGGGGGGAGGGCAGAGCATGGCAGAAGAGCCTCAAATTCATAGAGCTCCAGCCCCGACCTGCTGCGTAGGGGGGAAGCAGGAGGGTCTTGGTTGCTACATAGTAGCAGCTACCCAGCCATGCTGTTGGCTTTGGGAGAATCCCTTATCCCGCCGCCCCCCACCCAATGGTGATTAGTGGGGATCCAGCACCTGGGCCTGAGGGAAATGGAGCTGGCTGCCAAGTCCCTGTTCCTCTCCCCGTTGACTCTGAAGACTAAGGACTATGTGTCCAATCACTATTGCTAACTGTCCTTAAAACCATTCAGGGCAGAGGAACGATAGTAGAAGTGGCCCTTTCTCATTCATCACTCTGCTCCTGGCTCGTCTCAGAGTGATGCCTGCTGGGGTCACAAGCTCTGGCCGCCAGAGCTCCCCTGGGGATACGGAAGGATTTTAGTGTTGGGGAGATGGAGACAGAGAAAGGAAGAGACTCACTCAAGGTCACATACTGAGTCAGTGACAGAGACAGGAAAAAAACCCCAGGAGTCCTGACTCCCAGCCTCTGCTCTAACCACTACACCCCCCTCCCCTCCCATAGCTGGATACTGAATCCAGGAATCTGGACTCCCAGCCCCCTCTGCTCTAACCATTAGGCCACATGATGTGTAAGGAACACTAATCAGTTCAGGGTCTCTTGGCTGGACCCATGGGTTGCCATGGGGGCAGGATGGAGCCGGACCAGCAATGTGGGAATCAGGCCTCCTGCTCCTGCTCCAGGAGCAGCCCCCCTGACTCCCCATCCCCTGGCTGTGTGGGATGGTGCCTGGCCTGGCCCGCACTGTGCGCCCCACTCTCCTAGCCCAGCCAGGAGGAGAGACTCAAGGGTGTAGGGCCCAAGGGACAGTTTGAGGGGTGGAGGTGGACCCAAGACCCTTCCCCTCCTTCCTTCGGCCCCTAAGGAACAGTGCAGCCTTTAGCAGGTGTCTCGCCCTCTTCCCGCCCTGGCCCAAAGGTCAATGGTTACCCATGAAGCTCGCTAAAAAGCTCATGCAAAAAGGAAATGAAAATCAGAGCAGATCTCCTCCAGCACGTAAATCACTTGCTGCCCCAGCCGCCTGCAGAGCCGTCAGCGTTCAGCTGGGAGCCGTGCCAGGCACCCAGCAGGCAGCTCAGCGAGGCCCATATCCAACGCCCATGAGGATCTGGGCCCTAGTGCTGATTTGACAGATCCTGCCCCAGAGTGGCCACTGGGTGTCCCTCTAGCTCCACAGCAAACAAGCCCAACCGTTATCTGGTAGTGGGACCCACCCCGATTCCCTTAAAGGTAAGGCCATTTTTGGGGGCTCGCTCCTGGTAGCTCAGATTTGCCACCAACCGGGTAGAAACACCTGCCAGTCAAGGGGTGGGATGTGGATTCGCGCGCTCTGGGTCATGTTCTACCTCAGTTTACAGGGGCATAAACCGACAGAGAATTTGGCAGGTTAGACCCAAACTTTTCAGGCTAAAGAAGTATTGGAAGTGACGGGAGTTTTCAGTCTTGAAGTTGCGATACGTCATTGCTGTCCTTCTCAGACACACACCACCCGCCATCCCACACGTGTATACTTAGCTCATTGCTACGGAGATTGCCCTGGTAAATGCTCCTATACTCCTCCATACGCTAAGAATAGCATCTGACATGCTCTGGGCATGCTTAACAACACCCTGTCGCCCCAGCCACTCTCAGGGTTGCGGCACTAGGAAGGTGCCCAGGTTGGCCGGGGCACCGCACCTTGGGGGCCTGGAGTGGGGTTCTGTTGCTCTGAAGCATGCTTCATGCCAACATGGGAAGCTCATGTTATAAGCTCGATGGAACCAGCAGTGGCAAATGGTCTTTGCTCAGATGGTGGCTGCGCTCGGATGCATCGTGACAGTATGAGTTCGCCTTCAGCGGAGGGCGAGGGTCACGTGAGTCAGTGATGTGCACGTAACATGCGAGCATGGATAGGCCAGGGTTGGCTCTCAGTCCTGTGTGGAACCAAGAGGTGAATCCCACCCAACAGCTCCAAAGAAACTGATGAATGTTAACACGTTACTCCTCACAATGGTAAGCCAGATCACCCCGTTTTGAACATGGGGGAAACTGAGGCACAGACAGGGGAGGTGACTTGCCCCAGGTCACACAGGGAGGCAGCGGCAGAGCTGGGATGAGAACCCAGGAGTCCTGACTCCCAGTCCTTTGCTCTGACCATTAGAGATGATCTCTCCCATAGCCAAGGAAAGAGGCCAGGAGTGCATGGCTCAAAAAATCTCATGCTGAGTCTATTAAATTATACTGCCTCTTAACATTTCATGCTATCCAAGAGCCTCCGACGCTTGGATCAGCTCTGAAACCCAGGTCTCGGCTCTGGTCTCCTGACCACAAAATGCTCCTTGCGTTTTGCTGCTGCTCTCAAGGAAGGATTCTGCATCTTTACAAGATTCCTTTTTTTTTTTTTTTGGAGCCTTTAACCCTTTCATCTTCCCTTGGAGATATAGCTTCATTCCCCCTTTAATTTCCCTCAGCTGCCCCGTGGTTACAGTGACCTCCCCTCTGGCCCAGGCTGCTGAACAAGGCTGTCTCTGGGGCCTGCCCGTGATGCTCCTTTGGTCACCAGAGGGGGGCGCTAGAAAAGTGACATCATAATGTTATTAGCAAACTTTGGTTACTGATACAAAGTGAGACAATGACTCTTGTGGCTCATCGATATTCTGGAGGGAAAACTGCAGTGTCAGGGTTACTGACTTGTTGTCCCAGCAACAGACTGCGACGTCATGGTAACAGAGACTGCTGTGTCACGGTAACCTGGACCATGGCTTTGATCTCACAGTTATAGAGACCATAATAATATGGTTCTGGAGATGCTGTTGTCATGGTTACATGGGTTAAAGTGGGCTTGCACCTTCCATGCAGTTGCTCTCGGGAGATGCAGCACAGAATCTAGTTTTTCCCAAAGGAAGGGTCAATTTCACTCATTGTAAAATGCAGCCACCTCTGGGGTGGAGCGCAGCAGCTGCTTAGCGCAGAGCAAAGCTACACAACCGTTTAGAGAAAGACACAAAGAAAGAATTCTGCATCCAACTGGAATCACAGGAGGAATTTAGAGAAGCAGCTGAAATTGAAATCTGGCTGGGACAAATGTCCCAACTCCTAGGAATAGGGCAATGGGATTTTTAACAGCCTCATTTCAATGGATTGTGACTTTAAGCATCACTTCCTGCAGCATAGCACCCCCTAGTGTTATGCAGAGACCCTGCTGACTATACTGACTCAGAGAGGAGAGCACCCCTTAGTGACTGAGCCTCTCCACTTCCAGCAGCACAGCTACCTTCTAGCTCTCCTCCCCCAGCCCCCGTCCCCCATCATCCCCTGCTGAATCAGCAACACCTGCTGTGTTTTTTCATGCTGGAACTTTCCTGTGAGGTCCCCCAAGTGGTGGCCCGGCCCACCCCTGCTTAGCAAGTGAATTGCCATCACCTCTCAGCACAGGGTGGCAGAGCTGCTGGAGACAACGAAAGCAAATGTCCAAAGTCACTTTTCCTGAGTAGGAGCTGGGAGGTGACTTTTCCCCTGTCTCAGGCCTTGGTGAGACTGATACTGGAATAGTGGGTCCAGGTCTGGCGCGTCCACACTATAAAAACGATGCTGAAAAACTGGAAAAGGTGCAGAGGAGAGTCATAAAAATATTGAGGGTTGCAGAAATTCCTGGCAGGGAGAGGTAAGAAGCTTATCAACAAGAAGATCAAGAGGTCGGAGGTGATTTGATTACGGGGCCCGGGGAAAGAATCCGGGCACGGAAGGGTTCTTTACGCTAGCAGAGAAAGGCAGAAGAGCAACCACTGGCTGGAAAAGAAAACCAGATAGTCCCACATTTGTAACCAGTTTCCAAGAGAAACTCAGGATTCTCTATCCATTGAAGTCTTCAGATCAAGACTGGACGGCCTTTCTGGAAGATACTGCCATGTTGACAGGTGCTCCTGGCTGCCAGCAGCTGAATATCTGCACCAAAGGCAATCACAGACCACCTTAAAGTGGTCATGCAATGGGTGTGCTGAGCTCCTTCAAACTCAAGGAAAAGAGCAATTAAGCCCCTTTATGGAGTAGAGAGAGGTACAGACAATGGAGAGACTGCCCAAGACAAAAGGCAGATCAGAGCTAACCTGTGTGGACTGGTCTGTCTTCTCTGCATGGTCAATTCAGGTGTGAGTATCCCCACTGAAAAGCTTGACCTGAATTACTGTGTCCTCAGTGGTTCTGCTCTCAGCCAGGTGTGTCATGGCTTTGTCTGCTGAAATGCTGTGGGATTCTTTCCCAGTCAATCTGTCCTTTAGGAGGAACTGTGGAAAGGGCACCGAAGAACTAGCTTATTCCAGACTGAGTTAAAGCAGAGCCTGGGTTCTAACTCACATCCCCAACTGAGTCAAACAGCCGGGACTTAAAGCACTTCCGCTTTTGTGTGTGGATGGTAGGAGGGTTTGGGCTAAAACCTAGGTAAGAACCAGGGTTAAATGGGCAGTGAAGACATACCCAAAGAGACAGAAAGCCAGTAGCAGTGAAGCAGAGAGACAGAACCCACTGAAGCGGCAGACTGGGGATTCCTGAACAAGGAAACCATCTGCTGTTGTTCAGAGAAACAGGACTTGGTGTAAATGTTTTGTAACTAAAACCAGATCACACCAAAGAACAGCCCTGGCTCGTACCATCAATTTTTTCTCTGAATGGAGACAGCCCTGCAAAGCTGCCACACGGGCCAAAGTGGCAACAAAATGCTTTGGCCAAACACAAGTTCTTGGGCTCAATGCAGGGGGTAACTGGGCAAGGTTCTCTCCCCTGTGTTGGTTGGGCGATCAGCCTAGATGATCTAATGGTCTCTTCTGGTCTGACGCTCTAGGGTGCTATGAATTTCAAAAGGTGTCTCTTGCAATCTGGGCCAATCCTGAGTCCTGGCAAGGGATTGGTTCACTTTGTATCAGTCCAGGAGCAACTCCCCATTCGAAATGCACTTGAATGAGAAATTCCCCGTTTTCGGGGGACGACCCGGGCTCCCAGCAGGGGTGTCATTGTGTTTGGCAGTGGAATCCCTGGATGGTTCCAAAAAAAAGCCCCTCACCTGGTTTTCAGCAGGGAGTCGCGGCATGGAGGCAGCCCGGCCGTGCCCTTCCATGGGGAGGTAGTGGTCACTGTCTGAGTAGCCGTCCTTCCCAATCTCTCTCATCTCCACAGACTGCAGAGGGCAAGGCAAAAAGAGAGTCACCTGGTAAAGTAGTGTCACCCCTATTTTACAAGTGGGGAAACTGAGGCACAGACAGAGGCAGGGACTTGTCAGAAGTCCTTCACAAGTCAGTGGTACCCTGGAAATAGAACCCAGGAGTTCTGACTCCCAGCCCTCCCCCACTCTAACCCACTCCTCTCTCAGACTAGGGAACATAACCCAGCTCCCCGGGCTCTAACTACTATACCCCACTCTCCTCCCGGAGCTGGGGACAGATCTCAGGAATCCTGACTCCCAGTCCCTGGTTCTGTTCAGTACACACTGCTGCTGAAAATCATGATCCCTGGCTCAGTTCTTCCTCCCAGTGTCCTGGATTCCCTACCAGTCTAAAACCACCAGAGACACCCTGCACCTGAGCCTCTGGAGCTGCCTGTGATGGGAAATCCGTCATCCTCATTCCCTCTGGAGAACGGCTAAGTGGTCAGCTGGGGGACCAGGCCAGCTCCAGGCCTGACTAGCTCTCAGACTGGGTTTCTCCCCATAACTAGCCCTAAGGGGTCAGACCTGCCCCAGCTCCTGAACAGGAGAGAGAGAGAGAGAGAGAGAGAGAGAGATATGGGTGTGTATGGGGACAAACATATAGATGGGTGCATACGGGGATAAAGATAAATGGGTGTGTACTCGGATAGAGAGAGAGATGGGTGTGTATGGGGATAGACAGATAGATGGGTGTGTACAGGGATAGAGATAGATGGGTGTGTACGGGGATAGACAGATAGATGGGTGTGTACTCAGATAGAGAGAGAGATGGGTATGTAGGGGGAGAGAGAGATAGATGGGTGCATACGGGGACAGAGATAGATGAGTGTGTACTCAGATAGAGAGAGAGATGGGTGTGTATGGGGACAGACAGAGAGATGGGTGTGTACGGGAACAGATAGATGGGTGTGTATGGGGACAGACAGAGTGATGGGTGTGTACGGGAACAGATAGATGGGTGTGTATGGGGACAGACAGAGAGATGGGTGTGTACGGGAACAGATAGATGGGTGTGTATGGGGATAGAGAGAGAGATGGGTGTGTACAGGGACAGATCGGGCTGGGCAAACTATGGCCTGGGGACCGCATCCAGCCCTTCAGACGTTTTAATCCGGCTCTTGAGCTCCTGCGAGGGAGCGGGTTCGGGAGCTTGCAAATGGGGCCAATGGGAGCTGCAGGGGCAGGGGCAATGCCTGTGGACAGGGCAGTGCGTAGAGTCGCCTGGGTATACCTCCGCGTAGGAGCCAGAGGGGGGACATACCGCTGCTTCCGGGAGCTGCTTGAGGTAAGCACTGTCCAGAGCCTGCACGCCTGACCCCCTCCTGAGTCCCAACTCCCTGCCTTGATCCCCCTCCCACCCTCCTGCACCCCAGAGCCTGCACCCCCAGATGGAGCCCTCACCCCCTCACCCACATCCCAACCCTCTGCCCCAGTCTGGAGCCCCCTCTCGCACCCTGAACTCCTCATTTCTGGCCTCACCTCAGAGCCCGTAGTCCCAGACGAAGCCCTCACTCACTCCTGCACCCCAACCCCCAATTTCGTGAGCATACATGGCCCACCATACAATTTCCATACTCAGATGTGGCCCTCGGGTCAGAAAGTTTGCCCACCCCTGGGATAGACAGACAGATAGATAGAAGGGTGTATGGGGATAGATGGATGGATAGATAGATACATAGATAGATAGATTGATAGATAGAAGGGTGTATGGGGATAGATGGATGGATAGATAGATAGATAGAGGGGGTGCATGGGGATTGATAGATTATGTGCATATGGACATCGATCAATCGATCACCTGGGAATTGGGACGGCTATTGGGCATGTCTTCGGGGCGACCTCGCTCTGGACTCCAGGTGCCTGTCTTCTGGAACATCTCCTGTGCCCGCTCGGTGACCCAGGACTGGCTCTCCTTGATGCCCCCTTCAGGCGCACTCCTGCCAGAGCAGACAAGATGTCAGGCCATAGCCCCCGTGCTGCGAGGGCTGGCCTAGAGGGGCTGCCAGCAATGCAGGCAGCGCATCTGCCGTTAACGGAGCCAAGCCAGAATCGCCCAGCAACTCTGGCAGCTAGAAAGCTGCTCCAGTCCTGGGCTCTCCCACAGGGAGGCTCTGCAGGGTATCGTGACCTCCAGTCCTTGCCTCTCCCAGCAGGGGACGCTGTGGGAAGCGGGGCAGGAGAGCTGGCTGTGGGAGGAGCTCCCGGCTATGCCAGTCCTGGGCTCTCTAGCAAAGGCAGGACAACCAGATAGCGAATGCTCAGGACTTACAGGCCACCCCCTTGGTCCAGCTGGGAGGACGGGAGAGCGTTTGGCCCCAGGACCCCCTCCTGGGTGGGGGATGGTGGCTCCATACGCTGGAACATGAGCGGTGTTCGATTCTGCAGGGAAGACAGGAGGCATCAGAGCAGCTTATGGGAAGGGAACAAGAGCTGTGAGGAGGCCCCCAAGCTAGCCTGGGCTGGGCACTCTCCTTCCCCCTGGCTGGGATGCTGGGCTCAAACCTCCAGCCCAGGGCAGGAGCATTTCACTGTGGTAGCAGCTTTCACCTGAGGGTCTCAATGCACTTCTCAGGCAGCTCCATCCTACCCGCTCCTGGAGGTGAGTCTGCCTGACCAGCCCCATGTGAGGGGGAAACTGAGGCACAGAGTGGCAAAGGGGCTTACTCAAGTGAGTCAGTGGGAGAGCCAGGAATTGAACCCAAGGGGACGTACCTGCTCCTCCCTCATGGCCTGGAGCTTCTTGGCCTTGCTTTGCCGGTAGTACTCCATGATCATCATAGCGGCATAGATCTTCCCAACTGTCAGGTCCGTGGCTGGGGAGGCAGGAAGGGAGAGAGGCTGAGCATTATCAGCAGCCCCACCCCCACCCTGGAAAAGCATGAAGCAGCCCAACTCCCCCCAGAATTTCAACCCTCTCAGTCTCTGGTCCCCAACGCTGAGCGCCCCCATTTTTGGTGGGGAAGATGGGGACACAAACTCTGGGCCCACACAGGTTTTGGCCCTGGGCACAGCAAGGCGTAGAGATGCCAGAGAGATAAGGGGCTTTACAGACCAGACAGATCGCTGGGGATGGATGGATGGACAGATGGACCTCTGTGCTGAGTGGCTGGGAGTCTCCAGGGCTCAGCTCGCCAAAAGTCACCCAGAAAGTCAGTGGCACATTGGGATAGAACCCAGGAGTCCTGATGCTCTAACCACTAGACCCCACTCCCTTCCCACACCCCAGGAATCCTGACTCCCGGCCCCCCCCCCAGCACACACATCTCTCTCCCAAGGCACAGAATGGGCACGGGACAGCGCGAGCCCCCGTGGTGCGAACGGGATGCTTAGCCCTGCACAGCTTACCCTGCTGGGCAGCAGTGACCTGGTTAACAGGGGGCAGGCATGCTGTCTGGACATGGGTGCTATGCCCATCCCGGGGAAGTTCCCATGCCAGAGCTGGGGCTGGCTGCCCCTACAGCAGAAGCCAGGCGGTCTGCCGAGCTTGGGGACAGTGCGGGCAACAAGCAGGGATGCTCACATTTGTGAGGGGTGACAAGGAGATCCAGGTTCTTGTGGGAGAGGTTGGGCCAGATGGCCATCATCTCCTTCCGGAGCTCGGCATCCATCTGCTGCTTGTCGGCTCCTCCTGGAAGGCACAAGCCGGGGGAAAGGTCAGCGGCTGGGCATCGGAGTCCCGAAATATCAGATCCCCAGTGAAAGTGCTACTCTCCTGCTCCCTGGAGCAGCCAGAAGCTCCCCTTACAGCCAGCGCTCCTGTCCTGTTCCCTGCAGTGCCCCTTGCTAGGAGAGAGCAGGATTGGAGCAGTTGTGGATTTCCTTTTGAAGGTGGGGCTCCAGAGCGGTGCCTTGCTGGTAAGACCCCGTCCTGCACAGAGGAGCCAGCTCCCCACCACCACTGCCCCAGAGCCTCGCACTTGCCTTTGGCGATCTTGATGTCCAGTGCAGTCCTGATCAAAGCCATGAGGGTTGAGTTGAAGTGGACGGTGTTGTCATCAGCCACGGGCAGGTCCATGCGGAGCAGCCTCTGCAGAGAGGCAAGCAGAAGCACGTCACCCTCACGGTCCCCCCACCTGAGACAGGTGTGAGTTTCAAAATAGGGGAGCCCTGGGGAGAACTCTGAGGTGTCACCGGGTTCAGTGTCTGGGGGATCCCCAGCTCTTGCTAACCAACACCCCTCCCCACATCCCCTCTGGATGCTGATGGGCCTATGAAGAAGCCCAGTGCCAATGAATGAGGCACTCCCTTTACAACAATCATCCCTGGCCTATACCCGTCTCTGTCCAGCTGAGGATCTCAGGGTGTGTTGCTGGCATTTGGGGATTAAATCTCAGCCACCGGTGGGCAGGCCAGAATTGTCCCCAATTTAGAGGTGGGGAAACTGAGGCAACTGTCTCCCAGTTATACACAGTGTCAGTGGCAGAATTGGGAATAGGACCCAGGAGTCATGGCTCAGGCTCCTGCTTTAACCACTATTCAACAGTTCCATCCCAGAGCCAAGATTAGAACCCAGGAGATCTGACTCCCAACTCTATTCACTAGACCACATTCACTACTAAAGCCAGGAGTAGAACCTAGGAGCCCTGATGTCTAGCTCCCTTCTCTAACCAGTAGACACACTCCCCTTCAACAGCTGGGCAGAGAACCCAGAAGTCCTGTTCCAACCTCTAGACCCCACCTCTCCTTTCTGGGTTGCATCCCTCCCTGCCTTCCCCAGAGTTCTTTCCAAAGAGCTCACTGACTTTTTAAAAAAATTAAAATTAAGATAAAGAAATCAACAAAGAAAGAAACACAAACTCCATGTTGCAAGGCAGCAGCGCACTCAGTGTCAGCAAAGGGAAACAGGGGAGCCGTAGTTAATGCTCATTGCACAAGATGCAGCCAGTACCATCCAACAAAGCGCGTTCCTTCCAGTGCCAAGGCAAGACAGCACCATGCCAGGGCTCATGCAGCGGGCATGCAGCATGCGGCAGAAAGCATTCCCAGAGAACACATCGAGACTCATTCATAGCTCTGGTATAGACTGCTCTAGAGAGGCCCGCAGTTTTTGTGCTCTCAGTGCAAAGAATGGGTGCGTCCTCAAGGTGCGAAGGGAAGAAATGAAAAAATCGACAGAAAGTCGGCATTCCTCAGAGTTCAGGCTGTTGGGCAACAAGATGCTCAGGGTTGGATTGGACACTGGCTGACCAGTTAGTGCATTAGCTACGATAAGGCTGTGGACCATATGGAGATGGGGTTAGTGGGGGGTCTCTTCCGGTATTCAAAGGGATGTAACTGACAAAGGCGGGGGAGGGACAGCAAAACAAGAAGGGAAAAAGACAGAGAGGGGGGAGTAGGACAGACAGGGAGGAGGAAGAGATAATTAGCATGAAGGTCCATCCGAGCATGATATCCAGAAAACTGGGCCCTGCAGAGATCATCATGAAGCATAGAGGGAGAGTGCAGCTCCACACTGCCCCATGGTTTGGGGAAGTAGCCCCCCATCTTCCCCCTCCGGGCTCAGGACACTTTCACCCGTGCTGCGTTCTCAACCTGTCAGCAGTTGGGCACCCGAGGCCCCAGCAATAGTGTTATGTGGTCCCGATCGCTGCTCCGTGGTTCGGATAATGGGACATTTGCCACAGCTCCGATCTAGGTTCCAATCCCACTTGGGCTTGTCCCCCCGATACATTTGCAAACAGGACTCTGCATGATTATCCACATGTGCCCATGTTCCACGCAGGTCAGGGTAGTTGGACATACCCAGTCTCCCAGGACTCTGCCAGACCTTCCCAAAATGCATGGCGCTGTGTGAAAAGCACCCACAATCCTCCATGGCAAAGCATGATAGGATAGTTCCCCGGATTTTCCCAGAACGCCCTGGCACATGCATGGCTCAGCAGGGAGGGAGACATGGACAGGCCAAACCAGGTTATCCGGTAACCTTGTCGAGTGACCCTGGAAGAGCCAGGTCACCCGCAAGTCTGGGGGCAGCACAGTGCACTCATCGGGCAGGACTGGCCCATAACACGGTTCTCTTGAGGTAGAAGGGACCAGGCTGGGTTTGGGATGGAGCTGCCTGGGTTCTCAGCTCCCGGTGAGGGGAACACAATCAGCCATGATGCCTCTGCGGGGGGGGGCGCTGTTCCACACAGCACCAGTGCTCCTCTCGCAATGGTTTTCTGGACAGCAGCTGTCATGGAGGAGCGAGCCAAGAGAAAAGGGGGTGAACGGGAGGACACAGAAAAGACTCAGCGGGTATGAGGTACCCAGCTGGACTGAATGGAGAGCCCAGGGGGTTTTAGAGAGAGTGAGGGGAGCGGAGGAGCAAGGACTGATGGGCAGGCTGAGGAGAGGTTACTGAGGAGTAAAAGCAACATGGTGAAAAACTTTTGCACCTGCCGTCTGAGGAGCTCTGTAAAATGGGAAAACTGAGGCACAGCCAGGGGAAGTGACTTACCCAGAGAGCAAATGGAAGAGCTGGGAATAGAACCTGGGAATCCTCACACTCAATTCAATCCTCTAACCACACTCCCACCCCAAACCAAGAACAGAACCTGAGAGTCCTGATTCCCTGATCTGACCACTAGACATCACCCTCCTCTCAGATGCAGGAAGAGAGACGAGTCCATAGCTCCACTAGCATCCGATACATCAGCCTTCTCCTTTTCTGATGGGTCCAGGTAATACAGTACAATCTCCTAGCGTGGATGCACCATATACAGCTGCTTATAGCAGTAAAGCTATTCACATAAGGGAAAGGCAGTAAGTTATACTGGTTTAAGATGCTTTTATCTCAGTATAGCTATGTCCACACTAGGAGTTCTACTGTTTTAGCTACAGGTTTCAGAGTAGCAGCCGTGTTAGTCTGTATTCGCAAAAAGAAAAAGAGTACTTGTGGCACCTTAGAGACTAACAAATCTATTAGAGCATAAGCTTTCGTGAGCTACAGCTCACTTCATCGGATGCATTTGGTGGAAAAAACAGAGGAGAGATTTATATACACACACAGAGAACATGAAACAATGGGTTTATCACACACACTGTAAGGAGAGGTTTCAGAGTAGCAGCCTTGTTAGTCTGTATTCACAAAAAGAAAAGGAGGACTTGTGGCACCTTAGAGACTAACAAATTTATTAGAGCATAAGCTTTCGTGAGCTACAGCATCCGATGCATCCGATGAAGTGAGCTGTAGCTCACGAAAGCTTATGCTCTAAGAATATCAGAGGAACAGTGGGGGGTGGGGTGGGGGGGAGAAATAACATGGGGAAATAGTTAACTGCTGGAATTAGCCTACCTTGCTTGTCACCATGAAAGGTTTTCCTCCTTCCCTCCCCTGCTGCTGGTGATGGCTTATCTTAAGTGATCACTCTCCTTACAGTAAAAAGAAAAGGAGTACTTGTGGCACCTTAGAGACTCTAAGGTGCCACAAGTACTCCTTTTCTTTTTGCGAATACAGACTAACACGCCTGCTACTCTGAAACCTCTCCTTACAGTGTGTGTGATAAACCCATTGTTTCATGTTCTCTGTGTGTGTATATAAATCTCTCCTCTGTTTTTTCCACCAAATGCATCCGATGAAGTGAGCTGTAGCTCACGAAAGCTTATGCTCTAATAGATTTGTTAGTCTCTAAGGTGCCACAAGTACTGCTTTTGTTTTAGCTACAGTCGTTAAAACCCACTCCCCTAACTGATGTGGTTGCACCAGGACAAACACCTCAGTCAATTTCCAGTGTGAAGTCTCAGGGTAGAACCCTTGCCTGCCCTGAGCTGCCATCTCTCTTAAAGCCCCAGCTCCTGGAGTCATGGGACAACCTCAGCTTTCATGCGAAAGAAAAAAGGAAGTTCCTAGCCCTTGTGGTGCTGGAAGAAAATGTGGGCCTGGGCATAAGTCTAAAGGCTCAGAAAGTAGGAGGCAAAGACAAGGCCAGGTCAACGTTAAAGGCTTTTGTTGGCATAGCTCTGTCAGTCAGGGATGTGAAGAGGTGGGAATCGGACAGAGCTGTGCCAGCCTCCTCAAGTGATCCTGTTTGCCCCACGGAACTCAGACCTACACTTCCTTTCCTTCGCCCATACCTCACTGGGCTCTCTTCAGTTTCTCTGTAGTGCCCATCACTGTGGGATCTAAGGCACTACGGACCTGATTCCCATTTAGGCCCGGTTTACACAGTGTTTGTCCTAGTGATAGCACATCATGTAAGGGTGTGACTTTTACCGATGGAGCTACACCAGTATGCCCCCTCCCCAGTACAATGCAATTCTACCAATATAAAGGAACCTTGTGTCAATATGTCTTATTCCCTTTCCCGTATGGGAATAGCTTCAAGGCACCTTCACATCCATGTAGCAGTGAGTCCCTACTAGGAATCGTGCTGGCACCTCATAACAAAACCACACCCCAATGTAGTTAAACAGGCATCAGCGTGGGGAGCCAGACTCAGGCCTACACTAGCAACTGTTGCTGGTCCAGTAATGACACTTGGGGATGTGATTTTTTTAATGCTATTTCTATACTGGCAAAAGCCCTAGTCTAGACACAGTTACACTGACAGAGAAGTCTTTTGCCAATATAGCTGGTTTCCTTTGGGAAACTGGTCTAAGCTGTCTTGGCAGGCACTGCATCTCCAGTAGGCAGGTTTGCCAGTGTAGCTCATAGACCCGGCCTAAAGTGGATGCGAGAGTCAGGCCCTGACACACCTTGGTCCTTAGAAGCCCCTGCTGCCTGGCCAGTCGGCAGTGTGTGATCCTGGCTGGCCCGGCAGCAGGTGGAGTTGTTCCTTTAGCTCAGATGGGAGAGGCCTGTGGGTCGGGTGCCGGAAAGACTCGGGTTCTATTCTGGCTGGCAGCCTGGGATAGGGGCAGGAGCAAACTCTCTGCTTCTGAGAACACACCCTGGGACCAGCCTTCCCACCCCCGCGTCTCTCCCAGACAGCAGCAGCAGCAGCCTGGTGTAGGGACAGTGCACTTTGCCAATGGGCTGAGCCCTATTGGGCAAGGACAGATAGACACACAGGGACACCACGCATGGGGGATAGACAGGGTGAGCTCTGGGTGTCCGAAGGAGCAATGAGGGGGCCTGCAACAGCAGAAGAAAAGAGAGAGAGGGAAGCAGTGGGTTATGGATCCTCAGTCATAAATGGGAACCCTCCAAAACCACCCTGTAGGGCAGTTCTAGCTTCGAAGCCAGGGGAAAGGCAGGAGTGGGGCAGGGAGAGAGAATGGAGGTGAGGTGAGAACCAGAGATGGGAAAGACTGAATGTGACGGGAAGAGGAGAGAAGCTGCTAGCCAGGTTAGAACTGCATTGACAGAGAAGGGGGTCCGGGGATGGGGAGGAAAAGGGGGCAAGAAAGAAAGGTTAGTAGCTGTTAATATTGTCTCTGGTGGAGGATATTTTTGAAAGCAGCAAAAGGGAGTTCCCCATAGGGCTGATTAAAGATGGGGACCAGCTTCCTGGGCAGAGAACTGGGGCTTTTGAAGGAGGTGACTCACTAGAGCTAAGACAACTGCTGGGTGAGCCATTCTGAGAAGACCTATCTCATGCCCCAGGCCTTGTAAATGAGACTGGAGATCACAAGCGATTGGTCTCTGACACTGGCACCATGTTCACCCCGGCCTGAACAGACTCATTTGCAATTGAAGCTGCTGCAGTTTCACCTGCTTAATCCCAGGGATGAATTTAGCTCCTGCCAAGCTGATCATGTGGGTAGAATGCTGCACCTTTGTGGAAGCCCACTGATTTCTCTGCTTCAGTGTCTGTTCGTGTGCATCCAATTGCAAAACCGGGGCCTTAGAACTTGTCTCTGCAGGGAGATTGACTGGCACAGCTATGGCAGAATCATTATTCCACTGCAGCTAGTCCAGAACAGCTAGAACAATAACACCTAGCTCTTCTCCATCAGATCTCAAAGCACGTAACCAAGGAGGTTGGTCTCATTATCACTGAGGTACAGAGAGGGGAAGTGACTGGCCCATGATCACCCAGCAGACTAGTTACAGAGCTGGAACCCAGCTCTCTTGAGTCCCACTCCAGTGGTTCTCCCCTCTAGGCCACACTGCCAAATTCACACTCTACCAGATTCCACAAGAACTTCCCTCTGCAGACAAGCCCTGAGCCCAGCGTTCCAGATCACTGACTTAAGTTAAACAAAAACCAGCCTAGTTTCAAGTCCACACAGCCTTTCCCATTGGTTTACATAGAATTTCAATCCTAGATCCTGCAGCCAGAGGGGCCCACTTCAATCATCCAGTTTGATCCTCCTCTAGAACTCAGACCATGGGACTTCCCTGAATTAATTCCTGTTTGAATTTAAGCCACTATTTTAGAAAAAACATCCAATCTTGATTTAAACAGGGCCAATGCCGGAGAATCCATCTCAACCCTTGGTAAGTCATGCCGACAGTTAATTATCCTGTTAAAAATTTGTGCCTAAATTTACACCTGTCCAGCTTCAAATTCCAGCAATAGGATCTTGTTACATCTTTAGCTACATGTTTCAAATCACACCTTTAGGCCTTGGGCAGGTCTTCACTGCAGTTAGCTCGAGTTATCCACACTCAAGTGACTCCTCTTGAATCAACCCAGCTTGACTGAGAGTGACCATAACAGTTAAGTTGCAGTACCCACACATTTGTGGGTGTCACTAGGACTTCTGGGGCATATGCCATGGTTCTTTGTACAGCAATAAGCTGAGCCACTTTAAGGATTCTTTTCCAGCGAATGGAGGGAGAACTGGTTTGTCCTTTCTGGGCACGAGGGGGAGTTATGAGAAGGGAATGGATCAGCAGCACTCGAGCAGCGCTAGCCTGCATCCACATTACAGAAGGGTCATGTTAGCAGCTGACAAGTTGTGCTCACTTGAGTTTTCGCCTATAGCCACCGATGCACCAGCTGACTTCAGTAAAAGCACCACTGCATTTGAATGTAGAGTTTGTATGTGTGGACGGGGCAATGCTTGAGTTATAACTCAAGTTAACTTAGCAGCTAAGAGCTGGTGCGCCCTCTCCTCAGCTTCCACCATTGCACTGCAGGAGAGCGCTGGATCTCCCATAATGCACTGTGGTCAGAAATATGGTGTCACTGGTTTAAAGAGACATTGTCAGGCAAAAAAACCAAACAAATCCGATATTTTGCAAACAAATCGCCCTTCTAGCTTACAAATCACAATTAAGATGATCAAAACTTGAAAGAAACTAAGCATCTAATTTCCTTTCTACCACAGAAGATGTTTAGCTTCTCATACTTTGAAAGGAGAGGAAACCGAGGCACAGAGCCAAGACTAGCTTATGTTCACCCAGTGAATCTAAGACACTGCAAGGAACTGAACCAAGTTCAGCTGTACCCCACCATGTTGCCTGAATCACTAGGCACACCTGCCTCCAAGAGTCAGTTTCACTCCCAGGATCTAACCCTCAGTGGCAATGTTGGAAACACTGCAGTGGGATCTTCACATCCAAGCAAACAGCTTCCACTGGATCCCAGCGAAATGACGGGGAATGCCTATGGATGGTAGACTGGGTGAAACCTAAGCATTGGCCAGATTTCCCAGTTCTCAGCACTCACACTGGACCCAGATTGTCCAATGAGGCCCGAACTCAGCAGCTCACTCCTGGGTAGGCATCAGAATTGTTTGAAAATCTGGCTACTTACTTCCGTGCCTGAGCGCTCATCTAGCTGGGGGGATTTACCAGCATAACTACACTGGTATACCTATACCGCAAGCAACACACCAGTGCAACTCCCAACTCTTATTCCGTAAACAGAGTCCCTTTGTCTGGTTTCTGTTGCTTGTTCAAAATAACCCAGAGAATGGCACTCTAATGTTGGAATTCGAGGTTCCACAAGGGGTGTTATACCACTATGGCTATGCCAGTAAATGTCTCTGTGTAAACAGACTCTAAATCAGTGCTGAGCGCTTTTGAAAAGTCTGGCCTGTATGTTTATACAGCACCAAGCACAATGGTCCCCGATCTTGACTGTGATGTTTACAAGCTCCTCTGATGCTAATGAGAGCGACCCTTTAAAATTCACTGCCTTTACTGTTCCCTCCCACCCCAGGACTTGCAATCAGTACTCACTGATCATTCCATGAAAGGAATGGACCTGATACTCTGAGCCATGGTGCCGCTATCTCACCTGAATCGCCTTTCCTTCCCTGGCCACCTATGAGATTCTCATCCCGGGCCTGACCTAAATCACAACGAACTCAGTGGAAAGGCTCCCACTGACTTCAATGCGTTCTAGATCAGGCCCACAAGGGATTTATGACCCCTGACGTCTTCCCACTATCCAGCTTTGAACTGGAACCTTTCAATTTCCATCCACCTGTCTCCCACCCATTGAGGAAATGTTTAATGACTGAGATGTGACAGGTCGGTCAGAGCTGTATGGATCATCCTACAGAGAAAGGTTCGAGGGGGGGGGGAATTCAATGTTTTAAAGCAATGTTTCTTCCACCGAATAAAAAAAGGTAGGGAAGAAGGAATTCTTAAAAAGGGGCTTGTAGAGAATTAACATGCACCTTGCACTTCAGTTCTTACCCACCCCAGCTGACTTGCCATAATGGAGTCTCTGAAACATGAAATGCTAACGGACTCAAACGGACACACCGTACTATTTAAGAGATTTGATCAAGGAAAAAAAAACACAAAGAAATGTATAAAAAGATATTGTATAGGCTGATTTTTTTTTTAAAAATGTTTTGGTTAAAAAAAAATTAAAAAAAATTAAGTGAATTTGATTTGCATGTTTTTGTCTTTTTAATTTATTCTACCTTATAAGCAACCCGGGGTGGGCATTTCTTCCCTAACCCAAGGGGTGGAGACATATGCCTCAGCATCTCATACATATCCGTGAAAGTCATCCGGCCCCTGGTAGCGGAAAGAAAAAAAAAAGGCACGAAAAAATAGACAAGAGAGAGATGCAAAGAAGAAAAAAATATTTTAAATCAATTTAAAAAGGATGGGGAAAAAATGGAAGAAAAAAATGCAAAGATTACTTCACTGCTTCTCAGCAGAAAGAGTGAGAGCTCACACATCTTTCATTCCTATGTGTAACTAGCCACTTGGGGGAAGGCAACAGTTGATTCAGCAAAGCACTTAAGCTCCCCATCGATCCACTGCCCAATGAAATCAATGGCAGTTTGTCCATTGCCTTCAGGGGGCACTGCGTTCTGCCCTTGCTTAAGAGAAATTGGTGTAGGCACATGCTTAAGTGATTTGCTGGGTTCCTGGAGTCCTTTAGGCAAAATTCCTCCTGGTGTTCTGGGAGGGAGGACTGCAGGATCGGGGCCACCTTTGTAGCAAAGAACGGGAAAGAGAGAGAGAGAGATTTAGCTTAGAGCACGCCTCTTTGCCAATGCTGGAGAAGGGGAGGGGTAAGGTGCTGGACGGGGGGAGGGGAAGGGAAGGGATAAATGGCAGAGGTGTCAATGCAGTTTCCGTCCTCCCCAGATGAAACTACTCAATGTGCGAAGGGTGGTGGAGGGGTGTGTGTAGAAATACAGGGGTACAAATCCTCAGTGCCTAGCGTCAGCTGACAGCAAGCAGAAAGGGTTCCAAATCACCGATATGCTCCATGCGGTACTCGGCGGACGGCATCCTTCTACGCATTCTGTTTGCTAAGTAGGTGACTGGATTACTTCTTGAAAAGTGCAGGATACCGAGATGTGTGTGTACACATATATATATATATATGAAATATATATATTAAAGAAACCATAAGCAACATTCATTCCGTTGATGCTAGCAGGTTTTAGTGTAAGTCAAACCTTGCAAGCAACCCTATGAGGGCATTTCTTGCCTAAGCCCAGTGGGGGAGATATAACACGTAATAAACTGTACATATCCTTATAATGAATTCGGCCACTGCAAGAAGAATACAGGGGGTTAGTGCAAATGCTACAGGGCGAGAGAAACACACAAACTGTCATGTACACATAGATCACAGCAAGGCTGCCAGGAATGGGCGCCTAGGCCAGCTACAGCAATACTGCCTGGTTTTACCTTAGGGCTGGGGGTTTGGACATGCATTCCTGGGGGCTCCAGTGGGAGCTGAAAGTGCTTGGCCTTTGCAGAGTAGAGGCCTGGTGTTAAAATTGCTACTACTGAGCAGCTGGCAGACCACAGCTGGCTACAATGTCCTGGGAGGTGCATCTGTTATTGGGGAAACTGAGGCACAGAGCTACAGGGTGGGGGAGAGTGACTTATTCAAGGTCACACAGGGAGCCCTCAGCAGAATTGGTGACAGAACCCAAGAGTCCTGGCTCCCAGCCCCCTCTGCTCTAATTCACTAGACCCCACATCCCATCCTGAGCTGGGGACAGAACCAGGGGTCCAGACTCCCAGCTCTGTTTTCAGACCCATAGGCCTCTCCCGGGGCCTGATGCAAAGCCCAGTGAAGTCAATACAAAGGCTGCCATTGACTCCAGTGGGTTGGGGATCAGGACCCGACATTTTGCTTTCTTTTTACTGGGGGAGGGGTTTCACTCATATGCAAAGGATCCTTGTGCCAAGGCGGGGGCAGGGTTGTGTCTACCCCCCCAGTGGCACGAGATTGGACTCAGGGGCTGGTTGGGAGCTCCTCCTGCTGGGCTTGGCAGGGCCTGCCAGGTAGGGTTGGCAGCGTAGACAAACATGTTAAACCTGGGAGTTTACTAGAAATGGAACAGGGCACAGGGACGACGTGGGACAGCACGATGCCTGGGGTGGCGGCCCCCCGGCAGAGAGTCAAACACAATGCACCAGGAATCCTCCACAGGGGCAGGCCGGCACCCCTCCAGTGCCTCAATGGTGCAGTGCCAGCCCAGCCCCAGCGCAGTTCCCGGCTCCAGCGGATACACCGGGACAGAGGAATCATAATGTCATAGAGCCGGGGTGGGGCTACATCCCCAAGCGACATGTGTCTAGCTAGTGGCGTCTCCCTGGCTGTGCTGATTGTGTCACCTAGTCCTGACTGCGTGGTGTCTCTGCATAGCATATGGGGACTCATCAGGGCATGGGAGGAAAACAGCTCTGAGTTTTCCATCCAGCCTCTCTCCTGCAAGCTGTTACCCACTTCACAATGTGCAGTAATAATGGGACAGCCCGGGGCACCACGGGACATCCCCAGGATGTGGCAGAGGGACACCCCCAGGGCCCTTCGATTTGCTTGGAAAGGGGAAGGAGGGTTGGAGAGAATCCAGCTGCAAAAACCTAAAATTGAAAAAGGAAACATTAAACAGCAACAAGATCCAAGAGCCTGCGTTTGCAGGGCCCCAAGGGGGACACAGACCCAGCCCAGGAGGGGTGGACGGGCTTTGGGGTCCGCTCTCACTAGCGTACAGCTGGGTTAGTGCTCAGAGGGAACTGGTCCTGTCTTCCCTGAATCCTGGACAGACTATGTGGAGGGATTTGCTCTAATCTCTGCACCAGCTGAGCTGTGGGAGCCCTGCCAGCAAACCGAAGCAGCACCTGCCCCGGAGAGTTGGCATTCAGTGATGAGAGAGGCCTCTATGTGTCACCCCTCCTGGCAACCGGAGGAACACAGCCCCCTGCCTGCAGGCCAGAGGACATGATGACCTGTCAGGGGATGGAAGGAGGCAGCCGGGCAGATAACTTACTGTTCTTTGCGACTAACAAGGGCTGCTTGTAGGAGCTTTGTCCATCTTTGTCCAGGAACTAACCAAAGGCAGCAGCTGCCCAGCAAACCAGGGTATTGACTAGGATCCAAGCCCTTCCCCCCTCCAGTGCAAAGGGGTCTCAGCTTAGGAGACACTGGCTAATGGCTCCTTCCCATGGTGCTTGGACCCCAGGGTGCCCTGCACCCCTTCCCAAAACCCTGGATACTTCCAGGTGGGCCTGGAAATTTCAGACCCTACAAGAACCCAGGAATCTGAGCTGATGTCTGCACTGGATTGTCCAGAGCAGACCATCTAGCTCAGTATCCCCATGGCACTGAATCAGATCCAAGGCCCACCAAGACAAGTAACTGCTCATCCCTGGAATAGTGGATTAGAGCGAGGGCACCTGGGTCCAGTATCCACTCCCCTTCCCAAGCTGGGCATGGAATCCAGGAGTCCTGACACCCAGCCCCAGCCAGGCTCTGACAGCTAGACTCCACTCCTCCTTGCCCTGGTTCTTTCTGCTCCCCACCCCCTTTTCCCCAGCCCTCGACAGTCAGTTCTCTGCTGATCAAGGAGGCTCATCTCGGCTCCCCCGCAGACACGGACAAATCCGAGCCCTCCAATCTTCCCCTCGAAGGAGGGAGGGTAGCCCCAGCTGCTGGGCGGGGGCAGGAGGTGCGGGATGAAGGTGAGGTCCTTACCAAGCAGCAGGGTCGTACTCTGCCCACACACGCACGTACTCGTCCAGATGGTGGGGCCCCAGGATGGAGGAGTCTCGGGTCAGGTACTCAAAGTTGTCCATGATGACGGCCACAAACAGGTTCAGCATCTGCAGTGGGATGGGTTGGGTCGTGGAGACAGAGGCGTATTGAACAAGTAGTTCAATGCAGACAAGACCCCAGGGGTCAAATCCCGCAGCACCTCCTCTGTCCATGTGTCTCTCGCTCATGTTTTCGGTCCTTCTCCCACTCCCCAACTTTCCTTTATGCATTCCGCTATGCACACACCTGTCATCATACACATGCCAACACACACACAGGCATGCCAACATGTACATCCATGTACACATGCATCAACACATACTAAAATTAATGCACAACTGGCATAAACATGCAACACACACACACTTCCCACATACACACACCACATCCGTGCATTGCATACATGTAACTCACAAACCATAACAGGCCAATGTGCACGTGTGTACTCACATAGCACACGCACACATGTACACATGCCAGTGTGCACACATGTACTCATACAACACATGCACACGTGTACACACATACCAACGTGCGTACACATACTCACACATCTGCTAACATGCAAACCCACATATACAAGTCATCACACAAAACTCGTGCACGTGCCATTATGCACACACATATACACGTCAACACAACTGACTCTAGCGCACACAGAGCACACATTCACGCCAAGGTGCACACACCTATGAATACCCTCACAGCTCCGACATGCGGCATTCACACATGCCAACCCGCACACACATATACACCTGTCAACGCACACCCAGCTCACACATGCCGCATGTACGCTGCACGCGTGCCCACCCGCACACATGGCCCCACACATCAGCACACTCCCGACTCACGCAGCGCACATGCACCCCTGCTGCTGCCGGCCCAGCTCCCCGCAGACTCACCAGGAAGGAGCAGAGGAAAATGAAGGAGACAAAATAAAAATAGGCGAACTCGTTGCCACACTCATGCTCTTTGATCCCTGAGTTCTCATCGCAGGGCTTCCCGCTCAGACACGACAGCATGATCTCGTGCCACGCCTCGCCGGTGGCGCTCCTGCAGCCGCACAGAGGGGAGAGGGGAAGTGCATTGGGAAGGCAGGGCAGGGCGGGGGAAGCAAACCAGGCAGCTCTGTCCCAGTCCTCTCAGGCACCTGGATGCCATGAAAGATGCTTTGCACTTCTACAGCATCATTCAGCCCAGAGCACTTACAGGGATGGGTTGTTTCAGTAGGTTATACTCGATTCCCTCACCTGGCACTGAGATGCAGCCATCTCTGGGGTGAAGTGAGGGGGCTGTTTATACCGGGATTCCTTGCCTGGCGCTGAGGTGCAGCCACCTCAGGGGTGAAGTGCGGGGGCTGTTTATACTGGGATTCCTTGCCTGGCACTGAGAGGCAGCCACCTCTGGGGTGAAGTGCAGGGGCTGTTTATACGGGGATTCCTTGCCGGGCGATGAGGTTCAGCCACCTCTGGGGTGAAGTGCGGGGGCTGTTTATACCGGGATTCCTTGCCTGGCACTGAGTTGCAGCCAGCTCTGGGGTGGGGCTTGGGGGGCTGATTAACAGCCGGACAACTCATTGCATTAGATCAAGGTATACAAGGAGGTCAGTTTCCTTGCAATTGCAGTGGGGATGGGACACGGATCTCTGCTCAGTCCAGCTTCTGCCCGGGGCAAGGTCTCACCTGAAGAGAAGCATGAGGGCCTGGAAGAAAGTGCGGAAGTTGTTGTGCTCTGTGATAGCCGAGTCCTCCTCTTCGTCTTCGATGCCGATGTTACCAAACACCTGCAAAGCCAGAGGGCCCTCAGACAGCAATGGGGGGACGGGGCCTCATCCCTCTCCTGCAGACAGCCTGCTCCAGCCCCCAGGTGCAGCCTGGCCTGCCCTAACCCCCATGTGTGTGCGAGGAGTCACTCCCAATCCAAGGCGTTAGTGCTCGGATTCCCAGGCCCAGTCTCCGCATCGCAAAATGGCCTGTGAGAGTGTGTCCCGTCCCCCCCGAGCTGCCCTGCCTGACACTCACCTGCATGCCAATGATGGCGTAGATGAAGAAGAGCATGGCAATCAGCAGACAGACATAGGGAAGGGCCTAGGGAGACAAGCAGAGCAGGGCATGTCACTTGCAGGGGGCTTTAAATCTTGCGCCCTGCCAGGCTAATAGCTTCCCCCTGTACTGGGCCACGGCAGCTTCTCCATTCAATGCAGCAAAATCCAGCTCACACCCCGCATCTGCACCATTGGCTGGCTCGCAGGGAGAGCATGCTAGGAGCTTCTCTCCTCACCCGTGTCTCCTCCAGCACTCAGCACCTCGAAGGCACAGACGGGGAAGAGACCTGCCGCCACTACAACACCGACCCAATCCATAGCCAACTGAAACCAGAGCAAGGCTGCTATTGCTTCTCCAGGCACCTGCTCAGGGCCAGGGAAGTCAGCGACTGAGGTGGGAATAGCACCTGGATGCCACCCTGCAGAGACACTCGGAGATAGACGGGGGGGGGGTGTATGGGGATAGACAGATGTGTATGGGGACGGACAGATGGAAGGGTGTGTATGGGATGGCTGGATAGACAAAGTACAAGTGGATGGATGGGTCTATGTGGGGATAGACAGAAAGAGATAGCTAGAGGGGTCTGTATAGGGACAAACAGACAGATATGGAATCAATACGTCTTCAGAGTCAAGGTTCCAGCCCGCATACGCTAAACCGTGGATCAGTCATTCTGAGAGTCAGTCGCTGGGTTCCTGGCCCCCTGTCCCAGCCCCCCTGTCCCCAGTCACCTTAAAGGACTGGACGAAGGTCCACAGCAGGATGCGGATGGTGTAGCCCTGGCGCAGGAGCTTGATGAGTCGGGTAGCACGGAAGAGCCGCAGGAAGCTCAGGTTGATGAAGTTGTTCTGAGGGGATGAAAGGAAGGAGAGGTGAGTGCTACCCGCGGGCGCAAAAGGGGAGATCCCCAACCCCAGGGGAGACTGCCCTGGACGTGTGCCTGAATCCACGCAGCACTGCAGGGCAGGGCAATAACCCAGGGAAACATCAACTCAATGCAGATGATTAACCCACCAACTCACAACTAAAACGAAATCCACGGAGAACTCAAAAAAGTATTAATAAAATAATAACAACACCATCAATTGTGATCATTATTAGCGATCAATAGCAACTGTTTATAACAACAATAATAATTATTATTATTCACAATGCTATTAATTAATAACTAATGATAAATAGCAGCAATGCATAATAATATTAATAAATAATAGATAATAAATTATTATAATACATAATGCTATTAACAGTTGTTATAAGATAAATAAATGATAATGAATAGTATTATTAAACCAATGATATAACCAATAATACTATTGATAAATAATAAATGATATTGCAATGCATATTAATAAATAATAGTAATATAACACACAATACTATTAATATAAACAATACCAAATAGTGATCATTATAATACATAATACATAAAATAAATATAATGATTATAATGCATTGGATACTATTAAGAATATAATGAATATTAATGAATTAATAGTGCTGTTAATAATTTAATAAAAACAGATGATAAATAATATGAATACAAATAATGATAATCAACCAGGACAATGAATGATAACACTATTAACAAATCACAGCATGAAAGCCACCCAGCAATCTCCATCCACCAGCCATCCCTGAAAAAGGGGAAAGAAACATAAAGGAAACTAACAAGTTGGGCTCATCCAATTGGGAACTCAATGGTTATTCGTTAATATCAGGGTTATACTGTAACTATCCCAACAACCAAATGCACTGATATTTTCTGACACAAGCAGGTAGAGCATTGTGGAGTCACATCACACATGTACTATGCACACACAATCAGAGAGAATTGAAGCAGGACAAGTGCCAGGGGAAGGGAAGATGTCTGGGGACTTGCAACATGTTACAAATCGCATGTGATGATTGGGACCTCAAATGCATCTGTCTCTGTGCAACCAACAGCCACGCCGGGATGCTCCCTGGAATGACTTCTTGAGGCTGGCTGTGGGGGCTCAGTCTGTAAGCACAGACGACATTCAGTGGGGTTTTGCTCCAAGGGATGGGGAGGGGAGGGCCAAGAGGCTGGGAGGCTCCACTCATCCTGTTGGTTTCACGAAGATGCATTTTGGACCCCTCTCCCCCGGGAGGGGATGGCACGTGGCTTCTGGGACTGGGCCGAGCAGTGCGAAGCCTGTGGTAGGCTCTGGAGTTCCCGTAGTGCACTGGCTGCTGGAGTTGGGCAATTCTGCCTGGCTCATTGGGCAGGAGTTCCAGTTAATCGGTGGCATAGGCTGTGTGACGCAGCTCCTAGGTTAACCTCAGACCAACAATCTTTGCACCCTTGAGGTCACCCCACCTTTTCTAAGAGACAAACTTGCTCATGGCACGTAGACTCTGTTCTGGCTCGGATCTGGGGTCTGGTCTGGCAGATCCATTGCAGACCAGGAGTCAGCTGTGAAGTTGTGACCTCGAGCTCAAGGACTCCCCTTCCCTCTGCCAATCAATGCACAAGTCAGCAGCGGGGCTAGGATCCCAGCTCCTCAGCCACAGCACTGATCCAGGGTTCTAATCCCACCCTGGAAATTAAAGGCCTTGGCTCCAACACCCATTGCTATGTTTCCAGCTTCACCCAGCCTGGACCAGTCTGATCCCTTCTCCCCACATTCAGAGGGTGGGAGGGCCAAATGGAGCAGTGGGGCTGTACTGGGTGACCCCCTGGCTTCAGTGGAAGGTGAAGGTACTCAGATGCACAAAGTGTCCAAGGGCCTTGCCTTGGTGCTGCTTAATGGGGAATTCTCCCCAGCAGCCAAGAGCACAGGTGGACTCCCTCCCTGCCGTCTGTGGGAAGCCCTGCCGGGCAAGAAGAAACCCCTTTGTTTCCAGGGAGCAGCTGTGTAGCTGCACAACACTCACCACAGGACGCGTGCAGCTGCACAGCAGACATCACAAGACATATGTGGCCACACAACATGCACCAAGGGACTCATGTACAGCCGCACAAGACATGCCACAGGACCCTTGTGTAATCTCATGACCCAGGCCATGTGATCCTTGTGCAACAGCCAAATGTGCCAGAAAAAGCTTGTGCAATTGCACAACGTGAGCCACAAGACTTGTGCTGCCACACAACATGCACCACCAGGGCTCCATACCCAACACATCCCATGTGACTCTCACAATTGCACAGAACAGGCCACGTGACTCATACATAACATAGCCCAGAGACCCTTGTGTAGTTACACAATGCACAGCAGAGAACTTCTGTGTAATTAACACCAGGTCCAAGGGCCTGGCTGTATAATTACACAATAGATACCATGGAGCTGTTGTGTACCTACACAATATACAACATAGGCCAATTCACCAATCCATGGTTCCCTGTATTTGGGCATTTCTCTCCAGTCCCCTCCTCACCCCGCCGCACATGTGGAGGTCTGCCTGCTCCCTTCCCTAGAGAAACTGCCCTGGTGTGTGTTCCCAGAAGCTGTGAGCCATCCCTCCAAGGAGTGAGTGTAACATAAGGACTCTGGGGGGGGGGGGGGGAGCATGCGTCAGCACCTCTGGGGGTGGTGGCACCAATTTATCAGCCTCCCAAACTGACTGAGAAATCAAACAGTGAGGCTCATGCGGGAGCACGGAAGAAAAAGGCTCCCCACCTCTGCAGAGAGAGAGAGAGAGAGAGAGAGAAAGAAACGGGGTGGGGGGGAATGGAGAAGGGAGGGGATCTTCCATTGTCCCACCCAGGCAGCTCTTCCAATATTCTCAGCTCCTTTCCACCCTCCTCTCCACACCTTTGCCCCCTTCTCCCCTCTTATGTCTGAATGAAGCTACAGGGTCCCTCCCCTTCAGCCCTTGCCCCCTACCCCCTTTGGTTAATCCCAGACGACACAAGGCAGAGTTGTTGACCTGGTTTCAAGCTTGCCCCAGACGCTTCCTTCTGGTAGGGCTCAGTCCAGGTCCTGCTGGAATGGGGGGAGGGATCTGTGTCACCCATGGCAAAGATGGCAGCCCCTTGCGGTCGCCTCGGCAGAGAGGGGCCTGGGGAGGAGAGAGCAGTGGGGAACAGCAGCAGAAGGGCATGGGGGGAGGGAGAGCATGTGCTAGCATTAGGGTTGGGTCTGGAGGCAGGGGAGGGAAACACCTAACAAGGCAAGTGGGCAGCGTGTGCACGCACAGATCGGCCTGTGAATGTGTGTGAGGTGCATGTACAGGCAGCAGTGCATGAGCGGGGATGGGTGGGGGGGGGGGATAAATGTGTGTGGGATGTGTGTACACGCCTGGGGGAGGTGTCCACGTGTGACGGATGTGTGTATAGGAGCCCATTTCCTGTGCACATGTGGGGCCCAGACAGGTATATGCCCTTCTTTGCTCCTTCCTGGTTTCCATCTCCCCTGCCCATCCTGCACTGCATCTCAACCAACAGCGATAGGGGGAGTAGTCCCTGCAGGTGTCAGCTGCTCTCTAGTGAGGCAGCCTTGCCCTCCTGGTTCGTTCTTCCCTCCAGTGTGCTCGTGATCCCAGCCCCCAACCCTCAGAGGGTCAGCGCCGGGTCCCTGAGAGTCCTCAGCTAGCTGTAGATCTAAGCCAATACCTTGTGCAGAGGGAGAGGTTAGAAGCCTGGGGACCTGCTGTCCCCACTCTGTGCACCCACTGGGATCTCCCCAGGATCCCTCTATCTGGACAGCCACCCGTCCACCTGGGGTCTATCCCTTGGTCCACCCACATTTCTATCTAAGGATCTCTCCGTCTCCTTGAGAATCCAGACTACCCTTTCTCAGGAGATCAACCCCTGGATCTGGGGAATCTCTCGCCCTCCGACTCAGAGCCAGCCCCCAGTTTGTAACATGATATCACTCAGCCTACACTAGGCCCTTTGAAGAGAAAGACACAAGTACAGAGACTTTTTCTTTTTTGCTGCTTTGTTTCAAAGATATGTACATCTGGAGGAAAGAAGAAGGGAGAGAGAAAGAGAGCGAGAGAGAGAGAGGAAGGAAGAAAAGAGAGCAGGTAGCCAGCTAGCTGCAGGCAGTTCCCGTGCAGTAACTCATGCAATGCGGAGATGAGAGAGTGCTCTTAGGTAATGCATTTAGGCTTCAGAAAGATATTAAACCAACCGGATTCTAGATGTAGATGTTGAGATGAATAGGAGGAGAGGAGTTGGGGGCAGAGGGAGAGATTTGAGGGGGTTGTTTAGTGTCACAGGTTGATTGGCAACCAGGATAATATACAGAGATGGAGCGACAGATTGGGGACGGGGTGTTTTGTCATGGGGGTGGGGGTGGGACGCGGGAGAAGTTCAGAAATATAAGTTGGCATGGATACACAGACCAATTCATAGATGGACACATGGATTTTTCATAGTGCATTTTGATTGGATGACATTTTCAGAGGGTGTCGCCCCAAAATAGCACAGTATAAAGAGACAGCATGGAAAGAAGGTAAGACAAGAGAGACAGTCGTTATAGAGAGCACACAGCATGAGGCAGGAGACTCCTGACCCACCCGCACAGGGCAGCGCCAGCACCCAACCCCACGCCCCTGCCTGCTGAGGGGCCACTCTGACGCAAGGGAGCGAAGGGCGCGGGTTCTCCCCGGTGCTTGGGACCATGCCCTCTGGCACAAGCAGCCAGCCTCCATGGCTTTGCCACCTCAGGCGAGGTCTTCATCCTCATGGCTCCTCCCTCCCCCAACCCTGGGAGATGGGTCAGGAAACTGAGGCACAGAGAGGGGAAGAGATGCTCCCAAGATCAAACAGCAAGTCAGTGGCAGAGCTGGGATGAGAACCCGGAAGTCCTAGTTCCCAGCCCTATGCTCCAGGTACTAGGCTCTTCTGCCTTCTCTGGGGCTATCAGCCCTCTGTGTACAGTTCCACTGGGCCGGAGGGTATCCAGAGGCCAGCAGGTTCTTGGTTATTTCTGAAGGAAGGGCCCATGGGCCATGTTCCCTGTTCCCCCCAGCCCTCCAGAGTTTGCACTGCCGCAGAGCTCTCCTGCCAGTTCGGGTATATTGTGTTTGCATGGTACAGGCCATCGAGGTCAAGAGTAGGTAGAGAAGGCAAAGTTGTGCAAGGGACCAGCCCCTGACAGAGGCATCACCCATGGCATGCAATGGCCTGGTAGGGCGAGGAGGGGCCTTCGAAAGGGACTTGTGTGATGGGCTGGATTGGCAAAGGTCCACCCACCAGCAAACCCCACCCCTTGCTGCCAGGTCCTGGCCTCTCATTCTGCCTGCCTCTGGGATCCCACTGGATGCCCTGAGCAATGCCAGCCCCCTCCTCTCTCCAGACCCACAGACCAGGAGAACCCAAACCTCACAAGTGCCACAAGGGAGCAAAGACCCCATTTTGGTAGAGACGAGCGCTAGGGCAGACTATGTGGCGGCTGGATATGGGTGGGCAGACAGGTGTGTGAAATGCCAAGGGGAGTGGCTTACACTCCTTTTGCACACCTACTGACTAGAGTGTTTTGCACACTGGGGGTTGGAAGGCAGCTCTCGGAAGACAGTAAGACCCTTTAGAGCAGCTTCACTGAGATCAGTATCTGGGTCTCTGTCACCAGGGGATCCCAGGAGGGATAGGCCTTGCCTGGGGTCGGAGTCGGGACACCTGAGTTCTATTCCTAGTGCTGGGGGTGTGGCCTAGTGTTTACAGCAGGAAGGAAGAGAGGTTTAGGACACCTGGGTTCCCAGCCACTGGGTGGGAGGGAGTGTGTCGTAGTGGTTACAGGAGGAGACTGGGAGGGAGGTCTTCTGGGTACTATTCCCAGCTCTGCCACTGGCTCTCTCTGTGACCTTGGGTGACTCACTGCCTTGCTCTGTGCCTCAGTTTCCCCATCTGTAAAATGAGGGATAATTATACTGACCCCATCCTGGAGGATTAATTAACACTGGGGGAGAGGCTCTCCAGGTGCTAGTTGGTGGCAGAGATGGAGGAGACCTGCTAGATCATTCAGTTCGTCTCCTCAACCCACCCAAGGCTACTTCCTGCAGTTCTATACCAGGGCTAATGCCAGTTAGATCACAGGCATGGCCCCTGCTCCTGTACCCTGCTGCCACCCACCCCCTACACTACACTGAATTGTAGACTCCCCTCAAATTTGCCCAAGGTATTTTCTCCATGACGTTCACTCCACAAACAGGATGATCCCCAGGCACCCCGGGAGAGGTCCCTTGCTTACTGCTCTGAGTTTGGGCTGGCTGAATTCTCTCCAGGTGGGATTTGAACTCCGCCATTGGCGGCTACCAAGGGGTGAGGGCCTCAGCAGCAGGCTTTCTGCAGAGGGCGATGGCCAAGTTCAAATCCAACTATCAGTAACGTGTGCGCGCCCGTGTGTGTGTATCAGGGACTGTTCCCCTGCCTCCTGGGGAACATCCCAGGGCTGCTTTCAGTTTTCTCTATCTCTGCCTTCCAGGGGCCAGGCTCTGCTCTCAGCTCCACCTGTGCAAATTTGGCATCACTCCAATGAACACTGAAAAGTGACTCTGGATTTATGCTGCATACTGATGCCCAGTTAAGTGACTCCGGATTTACGCCGGCATACCTACCCCCAGTGGAGTGACTCCGGATTTATGTTGGCATGCCCACCCTCAGTGGAGTGACTGGGGATATGGCATGTGAGATCAGAACCTGGCCCTCACTGAATCCATTTCAGGTGGGCAGGAATGCCCAGCTGGGTTTGGTTTTGACTCCATCTGCCTTGGCTTGGTCCCTCAGCACTTGGGGTTGTCCCCAGAACACGAATTCTTGGGCCTCCTCGTATAGAAACTGCACGGCTCTCTTCTCCCCACGACGGCTCTCTGGGATGACACTGAATGTGGCTCCAACCCAGCTGTCTCCCTCGCCCGGCATCTGTCCTTCCTTGGGGCCAGGCACAAGGGGGTAAAAGCCCATACTGCAGTTCTCGTGTCTCGCTCCCTGTGGTGCCCCCCTCTGGCGAGCGTCCCCCTCTGCTTAAGCTAAGGCCATAAGAGAGGAGATGGCGTTTCGAACTTACCCCAAACTCTGTCACTAAGATGTCTGTGATGCTACCCAGAACTGTGACAAAATCAAAGATATTCCAGGCATCACGGAAATAATTCTATAAAGAAAAACAAAAACAAAGGACGAAAAGGAACAGCAACACAGCAGCAGACATTCAACAACATTCACGACGGAAGCGACAGCAACGAGAACAGAGAGTCACCCCCTGGCCCCAGCCCCGTCTCCTCCCTGCCCCCAGTGCCCTGACGCCGGCCGCCGGGAGAGCCCGGGTTACCTTTTCGGTGAGCTCCAGTGGATCTGGCAGGCAAGAGGGGAGGGGGTCGAAAGGGTTAATTTAAAGGAGCGGTGGGGGTATTTCTTGGCACCTTGAAATGATCCTGGGGTGGCTGGCATGACCGGGGCCTGATGCTGATCTCAGTTACCCGGGGGAATGAGGATGGGGCAAGGACTGTGGTGTTACACTGCTGTGTCATTAGTGTAAGGGCCAGACCAAAACTCCACTGAGATCAGTGGGAGCCTCTCCACTGATTTAAAGGGGCTCTGGATCAGGACCCCACCTATGAGCAAAATCAAACCCAGATCTCTGGCCCCCAGTATCAAACAGCTAAACCCAGGGGGCCCCCTTCCCCTCCAATTGGAATGGACAGTTAGATGGACATTTAAAATGAAAGAATAAAACACACAGGACCAGAATATGTTACTGTTGCTGGGATCTTCCCGGCCAAGGGACAGAAATGTGTCCTTGGCTGGATTCCCCGAGCAGGAGAAGAAATCACAGCCCTCTCCCACCCCACCAGAGCCACCAGTCCCCGAGCTGTCCATAGCTCTGTGGAGCAAGCCACCAATTGATAAATGAACCCAGCACAGCAAACACAAGGGATCATGAGAAAACAGCCCAGTTAAAATAAGGGAATGGGGCAGGATCAAAAATCAGCCACATTTTCTGGGGGAGATTCATTCTCTCTCTTCCTTTCTCCCTCTATCAGCGTCTGCTCTCCCTGCCAGACCAGCCTGTGCTGCTCCTCAAATCCAGCCTCTTAACCTCCCTGAGCGCTCCTCTCACTCGCTTGGCTCCTGCCTGAACGGAAGCTCAGATCTCTCTGTGCCGGATGGAGTGGGTTCCTTGCCCTGAGCACCTGCACCAATGGTGGGAGCCTCAAACTCCCAGGGAGCTTCAGCGAGCCATGAATGGAGATTGGACTCCTTCATGTCTCTTGGGGAGACGATGCTAATGGACCTTACTGGTGGGTCATTTCTCCTGTAGCCCCTCTTTATTTTGCTCCCCTTAATCCTCATTATAGTTCCCTGAACCACCCAGAACAACCTACCCCATTCCCTGAGCTGGGGTGAGCTTACAAAGTGCTTGGAGAAGCCTTCAACAATCACCTCTTAGTTGCCAGTTGCCACCATCCCCAATCACTTGGTGGCAAGGTGTTCTGACACTTGCCCACAGGACGTGGGGGGGAAGACTGTTAAATCTCCGTCTGGTAAAGGGGGGAGGGCGGGGCATGGGGTTGGAAGAACAGGTGGAGAATCCCCTCCTGCGGAAGGAGCTGGGTTCTGTCTTTTATTTCCATGGTAAGACCCCATACTCCCTAGCGGAATTGGCTGTGGAGACACCTACCAGCACTCCAAAGGCCATGATCTTCAGCAGACACTCCAGGGAAAATAATGAAGTGAAGACGTGGTTGAACATCTTTAGCACATCCTCATAAGCAGTTGAGGCCTTGTCGAACTAAAGGCAAGAGAAGAGAGAGCAAAACATCAGCCCCACAGGACAGGACAGGTCCCCAGGCCACAGATCAGCCCCACAGGATGGGCCAGGTCCCCAGGCCACAGATTAGCCCCACGGGACAGGCCAGGTCCCCAGATCAGCCCCATGGGATCGGGGGGATGGGGGAAATGCCAGCTATGCAGGAGGGGCCCCATGTTCGCTCTGCCAGGCATGGTACAGCATGGCATTTCATACCTTGGTCAATACTGCCCCAGTCCTACAAGGGGGTCGCTCACCTTCATCATTAAGACAATGGTGTTGAGGGCGATCATGGCCATGATGGTGTACTCGAAGGGCGGCGACACCACGAACTGCCACATGCGGTACTGAAAGCTCTGCTTGTTCTGAGGCATGTGCCGGGTCAGGGGCTTGGCACTGATGGCAAAGTCGATGCAGGCTCTCTGTGGAGAGGACAGACACAGCCACTAGAGCGGGAGGGGCTCATGGCCACCAGCGTCAGGATGGGCGCGGGGGGGAAGAGGATACAGGGGCAGCCCAGGCCGAGAGACTCTGAACTGGCTTAACCCCATGCGTGAAGGACAGCTCGACCAGGTGCCCTGGTCTAACGCTTCTCCGACCCCTTTGTGGCGGGTCAGAGGACGCTCTCTGGCCTGTGTGAAGCGGGAGATCAGTTCAGATGATCATAACAGGGCCGGCATAAATCAGCATTTCTCCCATGAAGTGAATGGAGATTTACACTAGCTGGCGACATGACCCTACGCACTGGTCATCATGGGGACTGTCCCAGCTCTCTCAACTCAAGCCCCCACAGGTTCGTCATGCCACCTGAAAGAGCTCAGAAGCCACTGGTTTCCTGTGGCCCTTTAGGGAAGCTCCTTGCAAACCATTGGCCTTTCTCCAGTGCCCTCTTCTAAAGCTCACGACTGCTCCACGTCCTGATTCACAGATGCTACAGCCAGAAGGGACCCTGCTGTGACCCTCCTGTCTAACGTGGGCTATCCATATGTAGCTGCTGTAGTTCTCTCTCCCCTCCGCTTGCTGAGGATTTGAACCGACAATCTCTAGCACCAGAAGCAGGAGCCATACCCCTGCCCCACCAGGCCATCTAAACTGGGAAACTGAGGCAAGGAGAGGGGAAGAGACTTGCCCAGGGTCACCCAGAACGTTGGGAACAGAGCTTGCTCATTAGCGAGCTTGCAGGGGGCAATGGGGGAGCTCTCCCCAGTGGCTCCGTGGTATAATCTAGCCTTGTGCCCTTCCAGGCAGCACATCAGCATTGGGGAAACAGCCTGAATTCCTTCTTCCATGATGGACACAGGCCCTGCAGCAGCTGATCCAGGGCATGCCACGGTGCTAATGGCGAGATGCATGGTGGCTGGGGCATGGCCGCTGGGAGCTAGTGTAGGGGCTGCTGTTGGGGAAGCAGGGACAGAGTGGCATGGTCCCCCTGACTTGGACTGCACCTCGTTCTTCTCCAGGCTGTATTCCTCCATCATCTTATCCCCCTGCTCCTGGAACGTGATGATGATCAAGGCCACAAAAATGTTCACGAAGAAAAATGGGAAGACCACGAAGTAGACAACGTAGAAGATGGACATCTCCATACGATAGCCGGGGCTGGGGCCCTGGTTCTCATAGGTGGCATCCACCGAGTGTTTGAGGACTCTGCAGTGGGGAATGAAGGAAGGTGGAAAGGGAAGGAAAAAAGAGAGAAAGATAGAAATAAGAAAGGGTAGGAGAGAGACAAATAGCAGCAAGGAGGAATCAGTTCAGGCCCAATAAAAATTCTCGTCCCCAGGTAGGCTTATGCTGTGGTAATACCCTGGTCATATGGATGAGGAAAAAGCAGCCTAGATCTTCATCTGGTGTAACTCAGCACAGCTTCAATGAAGCTATGTATCTATACCAGCTAAGGAGTTGGCCCTACGCTCACGCAGCAGACGAGTGGCGGAGCTGGGAACAGAACCCAAAAGTCCTGAAGCTCATGCACACGCCCGTCTTTCCTTTTCACCTACGCCTTGGGAAAACTTTACAAAGGTGAGGGGCTACCATTCTCCCCATTTTACAGATGGGGAAACTGAGGCATGGAGAGGGGACATGACATGCTCAGGGTCACCCAACAGGCCAGCAGCAGAGCTGGGAACAGAACCCAGGTCTGCTGAGTCACAGTCTGGTGCTCTAGTCATTATGTCTCACTGCTCCAGGCTGAACCAGCTACATTCAGCTGCGATCTAAGCGATGCTTCGCCCAGATCTGAGAGAGAAAAGGGTTAACCCCAGCCCTCTCCTGTACACACTGGTCCACCCCCTGTGGCAGCTCCTTACTGTGGCCAGCCTTCCCCCGTGGACACAGTGAAGAGAGTCAGGAGTGCCCACAGCACGTTGTCATAGTGGAACTCGTATTTCTTCCACTCCCGCTTCTGGGCTTTCACTTCGTTGTCCTTCTCGTAGACCAGGTATTCGCCCCTGGGGACGAACAGACACCATCAGCTGGACAGCCAGGAGGGCTGGGGCATAGCACTGGGCTCCTAAGGCCAGCTCCTGATCTCACTGACTTAGGAGTAGATCCTGAGTGACTGGCTTCACGCAGGCTAGGGGGCTCAATTCTGCTCCTGTTTGTGCTGGCTTCACGTTTGTGTAATGCCACTGCAGCAATTACTGATCGACACCCCCGTCAGCAAGTAGGGACTCGGAGCCTTTGCCGTGGGCTCAGTTCTGCATCATGCCTGTGCAGACCTTGGGTGCAGTTGGGTGTGGGAAGGCTGACAAGGACCCGATCACAGCAGTCTGACCCCCAGCCACCTGGCCCACTGTAACTGAACCTGCAGGTAGCTCACTGGTACCAGGTCTTAAAAGGCGTAGGGCCCCTCACTCCACCACAGCCCCTTCCCTCCCCTATGTCAGCTGGGCCAGAGGGAACTCTGAAGGAGCAATCTCTGGCTGTTTTCAGATCACTCTATATGTCTCATAATCCACCCCACTAACTTTAGAGCCTGATTCTGATCTAATTTTCTCCAGTGTCAATAAGCACCACTTTACCGAATCCTGGGAGCTACCCCAGAGTGAGTGGAGAATCAGACCACTAGAGTCAGACCTGCTAACCCATTTGGAGCCTCTCTCCCTGGTGTAATCTGAAATAGCCCCAATGATGTCAATGGAGCAACACCAATTCACACCATCAAAGGATCTGGCCCCACTGACTCCACTGCAGCTATGGCCAATTTACACCAGCTGGGATTCTGACCCCACTGACTCCAGTGGAGCAATGTCCGTTTACACCAGCTAGGAGTCTAATCCCACTGACTCCAGCACAGTGATGCCAATTTACTCCAGGTGGGGAGTCACCCGGGTGTCACTCTGGTGTATGTGAGAGAAGCAGGCCATTGTAATTTCTACCCCATTCCTTACATGTCCACTGTGAATCTGTCCTTAAGCTCTGCCTTGCTCCACATAGCTGAGAGCCACAGGCCAAGGAAAGCTGCCAAGAGCAGGGTCATGATACCAGTAAGTGGATGGGAGACACTAAGGGAGCGTAGGAACGAGCCGGGCTATAAATCAGGAGTAACTCCACTGAAATCAATGCCACTGGGCCAGTGCAAACTCAACGCTAAGTGAGCAGAGGGGAGGTCCAGGGAATGGGTCAGGCACTGCCTCTGCATTGGCCGCCACCATTGTGTAGCTAGGCTACCTGCCAAGCGAGCAGAAGAGCTTTGCACCACTCCTGGAGGCCAAACGGGACTATGGGGAAAAGTGAGGCCACCTGCCGAGAAGGTGGCTGGGGAAGCAGAAGTGTGAGGAGCCCAGGGATGGGTTGGGCTATGGCCAGGTGCTGAGAGACAGAGGAAGGTGGCTCCGTACCTACAGTCCTTCTCAAACTCCTTGGACTCATCCGTGCAGTAGAAGAATTTGCCCTTGAAGAGCTGGACGGCCACCACGGCGAAGATGAACATGAAGAGCATGTAGACGATGAGGATGTTGAGGACATTTTTGAGAGAGTTCACCACGCAGTCAAAAACAGCCTGGAAAGGACAGGGGGCCCCAGTCATGACTGCATGAGGACTGCAGAGTCCAGACTAAACTTGCTCCACCCTCGAGTCCCACTTGGCCTGGTCCCATCTCCACATAGCCAGAAGACAGCCCCTTTCCCAAGCATGGCGCTCTGCAGTCAGGTCCACCTGGCCCATTAGGAATTGGCTGCCTATTTTTGAGGGGTTAAATGCCCAGAAGCACTGAGGTCACAGACCAAGGCCGTGTCAGAGCTGGGGATAGAATCCAGGAGTCCTGCTCTACCCCACGAGACCTCCCAGAATCAAGAACTGAACCCAGGAGTTCTGACTCTGCAATAACAATTAGACACCACTCCTTCCCATAGCTGGGACTAGAACCCAATCTCCTGTCTCCCAGCCACCTTTTCTGACCCCCCCACCTGCCCCTGCAAACCCCTGCCGCTCCCCTCAGGCAGCCACAACTCCTTTATGTCGCTCTCAACCATCCCTGCACCCACCTTGAGCTTTGGCAACCGCTTGATGGTTTTCAGGGGCCTGAGGACACGGAGGACACGCAGTGATTTGATGGTGTTAATGTCCTTCCCTTTGCTGCTCCCTCTGTGGAGACACGTTGGGTGGGGGTGGGAGAATGGGGAGAGAGAAGGGTGATAAGGCCCAGGCCCCTTGTGCCATTCTAGACACAGGGTTCTTCACTGAGGTCCATTCCCTTGGACACGGGGCACCCATCTGTTGGTGGGAGACTCTGGGTTACTGGGTCACTCCCAAGTGACTCATCTACAAGCCTGGGCCATCCCTAGCTCTTTTGTCTCCTCCTCACCTCTTGCACTCATCCGCTGCCATTAGGAGGTGCTGTTATCACACATCACCAAGCTGGCCCTTTTCTCACTATCCCAGAGAAGGTGGAGCTCAAAACCCTAATCTATATATTTAATGTATTCTGTCTCTCCACCTATGTATCCGCAGTTTCTAACTAGCCATGCATCCATGGACCCATCCATACACTCTACTTACCTACCTATGGTGTCTTTCCATCCATCGATGCATCCATCCATCCACTCTACCTATCTATCTATCCACTCTACCTACCTACCTATGATGTCTTTCCATCCATCCGCAGACAGACCCTGTGTTTCTCTCTGGTTGCCTAGCTCCCAGTCTGTCCTGGCTGGCATCACCCTAAGTGCTGGTCCACAGTGAGCAGTCTTGACCACACAAATCCCACAGTTGAGGGGAGTGTAGGGTGATTTAGTTTGCCCAACTGATGGGTGGCATCCAGGACTGGGGAACACCTCCACTCCAGCACCCCACCAGAAAGAAAATCCTGACTCCTACTACAAAAACCCATGCAGTTCATTCTCCTCACTGGGATGTCGTCATTCAATGATGAAATGCTGCAGTCTGAACAACCACCTCGTTCTTTGTCTTAGAAGTCATCTCCACAGAGCCAGCAGCACTTACCAAACCGTGCTTTGCAGACACCTCCACAAAGAGAAAAGGCAAGGAAGAAGGAACTCCCCCACTGGGGAGCAGGGAGGGGCCCTTCACCAGGTGTTTGCTCTTCTACAGCATCTTTCATCCAGGGACCTCAAAGTTCTTTACCAAGGTCGGTATCATTATCCCCATTTGACACATGGGGAAACTGAGGCACTGAGTGGGGAAAGGACTTACCTATGGCTACTTCAGGAATTAGTGGCACAGGCACAAATTGAACGCAGGAGTCCTGGCTTCTGATCCTCTGCTCTAACCACCAGAACACACTCCCACTCCCCTGGCTCCCAGTTCCCTGCACTAACCACTAAAGTACATAGTCCCCACTTACAAACAGCAGTGGTAAATGGCAAGCACCGTAAGAACAATGGGGTGGGTCACATCCAGGGAGATGGGGAATTCAGTCTGATCTATTCAGTAGTTTTCCCCACTGTGAAATCATCCCCCCTCGCTGCACACACATGATTTTTTTTTATACCACTAATGGAAGGGGCTTCAGTGTGGGTCCTGGAGCCTGAACATGTCCTGTCTACAGGTACAAGCCAGGCAGCTTCCCCATGCACACCCTGCCAATTGTGATCCCTGTTGTGGGAAGCAGGGAGTGAAGCCTTCATGGCCCATTCAATCCTGGCTTTGTTGGCGAGGCTGCCAATGAAAAGGGACAGGGATCGCTGATTGTGAGGGGAGTGGTTTGGGGCCATAGACATCCGTCCCACTAGGAACAAGGCTGAGACCCAGAAAATTCATTCCTCACAGACGCCTCATTATCCACATTTTATAGACAGGGAAACTGAGGCACAGAGCGGCTATGTAACTTCCCTAAGGCTACTTTGGGAGTTAACAGCACAGGTGCAAACAGAATCTAGGAGTCCTGTGGCTGGCAGATGGGACCGATGTCTGGTGATAGGAAAAATCCCTATTTATTATTAGCTGCACAATAAGAACCCGTCTTCTCACGGCTCGGTCCCTAGAAGGGGCAGGATGGGAGCTCCTTCCAGCCCCAGATCTCAGCACAGATTGGGCCATATGGGCAGATCCAGTCCAGAAGGTGCTGGATGTAGTATAACCCAATAACACCGGGCCTGGGTCCCAGCCCGGGACAGGGGCTATGCGGTGATCTTGGGTGCCTCCGGTATATGGGACGGCGGAGAGCTGGGCCACAATCTCACCCAAAGCCAGCCCCAGCCTGAAGGGGTGGAGTGGAACTGCTTCATGCCAAGCTGATGGGGAACTGGTGATTTTCCCACAGGGATTCTCACTGCTGCTACTCACTGCGAGCTGCCCTGCTGCTCAGAACAACACTTTGTCCATCACTAGCCCCTGTAAGGGACTTTGCAAACATTCATTCTTCACCCTCACACCACCCACTGTCAATAATACTGTCAATCAGTATTATCCCCATTTCAGAGAAGGGGAAAGTGAAGCACAGAGAGAGAAACTGACTTGACCTAGGTCACACAGCACATCAGTGGCAGAGCTAGGGATAGAACCCAGGAGTCTTAGCTCCCAGTTCCCCATGTTCTAACCACTAGACCCCACTCCCCTACCAGAACTGGGAACAGAACACAGGCATTCTGCCTCCCAGCTTCCCCAGATAACTATTGGACACTTGGCAAATCTCTCTCCTGGGAAAAGAATCCAGGCACCCTGACTCCCAGTTCCCCGCCCTTAGCATTGGACCCCACTCCTTCTTCTCAGTATAAGGTTTGAGTTTCAAAGGAACAATGCTGCGAAAGGCAATAAAGTATTCTGTAGAAGGAAATCATTTCCTTAGAGGGGACCCACTGTCCCATTTTGGGAGACCCCATTCCAGCACAGGACCGAGACAGAGGCAACAAGGTGCCTTATGCCTGGGGGACAGAGAAATCTGGGTGGGTGTCCAGCATAGGGGCCAATGACAAGAACTGACCTAAACGAGTGATGGACAGATCCTCCCACTCAAAGCAACGCATGATCATGAGCACAGGGAAATAAAGAGAACATAGGTAGAATGTGTACGAGAGAGAGAGACTTTACCGTGAGCTGCTCCTGTGTCAAGTGGCAGTGAAAGGGGAAAGACAAGAAGAGGTGAGTGACAATCAGAGAGAAAACACGAGACGCACCCCAACAAAAACCACCAAATGGCTTGTCCCCACACCGGCACTGCTCTTGGAACCCCCAGCGCCCTGCTCAGAGCTTCACACAAGCTCCTCCTCTTTCACCTCCTGGCCAGGAGATGGACTGAGCTGATGGACCAAGCTGGGCTGAGCAAGGTCAGGATGCTGGTGTCAGGAGAACCTGAAAGCCAGGTTAAGGCTTGACAGCTGGATCCAGACTCTGGTTCCAAACGGCATTTTCCAACAGCTGGAGGATTCCCTGCATGTGGATGAGCTTTAAAATCATGAAGAGAGGACAAATCCTCAGGGTTTACTTCTCCCTTACCCAGCATTCACTCCTCCCTTACTCTGGGTTTGGCCTTTCCTTACTCCGACAAAACTACTAGTGAAATAAAATAAACTGAGGATAACTGACCAAATCGTGAATTCATTACTCCAGGTTTACTCACTCCCTACTCCAGGTTTACTCACGCCTTACTTGGGAAAAACTCCCAGTGAAGTCAAATAAATTGAGGGTGGTGTAAATTGGTACAGCTGACTTCAATACAGCTGTGTTAAACTGACACCAGCTTTTGGTCCCCTGGGGGCACAGCCTCTGCTCTCAGTTACATTGGTGTAACTCCGCTGACTTCAGTGAAGGTACCCCGGATTTCTGCCTGTGTAGAAGGAGAATCGGGCCAGACATCACATACAAGAGCAAGCCCAAGTGTAGCAATAGCTCCTCAGGCCTCTTGTCACCAGCCCAGCTCAGAATAACTGTGGTCAGAGTAGCTTGTGGCAGAGCTAGAATCCAGCTGTCGAGACCCTGGGACGGCTGGTACTGATACAGCAGCACGATCTATTGTGGTCCGGAGGAGAGCAGCATACACAACCAGGTGAGACCGAAATGCAGCACAGCAGAACATCAGTAGAGATACTTCTCTTGTGTTACCAAAATGGCTCAAACTTTGGCTCAAACTGGTTCTAGGCTAGTGATGGAATCTTATGAAACTGACACGAAACAGGGTGACGTAAACAAGGCTAAGGGTGGGGAGCGAGGTGGGGAGGGGGATAGCTGAAAGCTCTCTTCAGGAGGAGAGGCGGGTGGATTCAACCAATGGGGGAAAAGCCTCTCTGGCAGGGGTGAGCAAACTGGCTGGAAAAGATCCCCACACGACTCCCACCCCAGAGCCTTTTCCGATGGGTCTGAAATGTTCAGTTAACCCTTTAAAACCCATTCTTCCCTATATCTGCATTGCCGCTTGATGGATTAAATGCAAAATGGGTCTTGGCTCCACCAACACACTCCACTCCCCGAAATTACACAGCCCAGTTGCCGCCCAGTTCACGCCTCCCCCCCCCCCCCGACTATGGATTCCACCCATGATCTCACCAAACACTCCTAGAGGCATGCTGGTCATACCACCTGGCCACAAGTTCAAGGGGAAAAAGGCAGGTCTGGTGAGATCTCCCTGGTCGGCATGCTTTGGAGGGTCACCCTGAAGTAGCCACTACTATAGGCCTCAGGGCTAGCCCAGCCCACATCCCTGCCATTACAACTACCATGGGCTACTGCCAGGGTACAGAACCACTGGGGCACAGGTTTGCCCTAGCCACACATTCTTCTCTTCTGCCCCTCCCTCCTCCTCTACATCTCTCTGAACCGTGCATATGGGCCTCCGGTGAAGACGGCAGAGCCAGTCTCGGGCTCCCTGCAGTGTAGGGTGCTCTTTGGGAGGAGGGGAATGGCTGTGCCTGCCCCAAGGCCCCTTCGCACCAGCCAAGCTAGCCCCCAGGGACCAGGGCGCAAGGCTACGGATGGCCCTGACTCTCGTCTACACCAGTGTCACTCCAGCAGCATGACTCCGGGGTGGGGGAAAGGGGAACCAGGGGCCAGAGCTCTGCTTCAGCCCAGTTCAGAAGAAACTCTCTCTAGAGAGTCAGGATATTTAACGAGCAGGGGGCCCCCCTCTCCGCCTCACCTCACTGCAGTGGCAGCTGCCTCCAGCCTCAGCTGCTAGTCCTGGATGGGGACACAGCTTTCACAACCTGAACTTTCCATTCCCCTCCCTGCTCCTGCACAGGCCAGGGAACATCAACCCCTTAAAGCCTCAGTTTCCCCAGGGAACAGACAGACCCTGAAGCCTGGGGGATGCATTGAGACCACTGGGCTCTGGTCTGAACCCTGGCAGTGCCCAGTGGTACCAGCTGGGAAGGTGTCTCTGATTCACTGATGATGAACAGCCCTGGAGACTGCTGTCTCCTGATCTCCCATTCAGTACCAGGCATGCCCCCTCCATGCCCCGCCGGGCTAACATGCTCACAGTCTTGACCCAAAGGACCAACCTCTCCAGGGAGCTCAGGTTCTGTGGCCTATTTTGGCCTCTCTGCCAATGAGGCGTCCAATTAAGGCCGCCAGCAATGGTGTTTCATGGATGCAAAGTGGGTTCCTGGTCCCACTGGGGAAATGGCTGAGACCCCTCAGACTCATCTCACAGCCAGGCCATCAGATGGCCATTACCAACCCAGCCTCGATTGCTCTCACGACCTCCAAGTGAGAAGGCAGCATCAAACGCCCTGACACGGCCAGTCCTTGGGCACGGCAGGCCCTGAAAAGGGACGGCTCGTCCAACAGCCCCAGCAGTTTGCCCAGCTCCACACAGAGAGTCAGGAATGGTGGGGGAAGCCCCCATGCCTCCCAGCACAGACCATGCAGGGGGGAGGATCAATCGGTGGGACAGCGCCAGGCATGCGCGGGGAGTGGGGAGATGCACATTCGGGGGGGTGCAGTGGGCTCTGGGAGCTGGACCCTTTGGCAATGCCCACTAGCAGTGACTCTCAGGGGTCCCAGCAAGCAGTCATGAGAGAGGTTGCTCAGCATGCTGTTTCCCTGCAGCAGGGAGCTTGCCACTGGGGGTGGCACACGGGGGCTGGAGATGACGCACCAGGACCCCGAGGGCTCTGCTGGCTCATGTGTCTGTTTACATTCATCCTCCTGTAATAACCACATGACCCCACCGTCTGCTGACCCCTGTGCATTGCTTCACCAGGGCACAGAAGCTGCTCATGGGCTGAGCAAACCAACTCTGGAAACTCAGTTCGTAATCCCCGGAACTGGTGCCATGCCAGCCTTCTCTAGCTGTACACGCCCGGATGGGCTGGGTCTCACAACCTGCCCGGAGCAACTGGGCCCAGCACGTGAGAGATGGACAAGCAGCAGGGCCCAGCGTTACCTGCATGTCAGTCACAGAACTGGGAAGAAGAACCCAGAAGTGCTCTAATGACCCCAGCACACTCCTTTCCAGAGCCAGGGATAGAACCCAGGAGTCCTGACTCCCAGACACCCGCTCCCCCCGCTCTAACCCCTGGACCGCACTCCCCTCCCGGGGCTGAGGAAAGAACCAGGAGCCACCCTGCTCTAACTACAAGACCCCAGTCCTACACTTGAGGCTCACCCAGGAGTTGGCACTCTAGATTTACTGAGCCACTCCTGCTGGGCTCTGACTTGCACAGCTCTGACTTTCTCCAAATTGGGCCTCGCTGCCCCATGGCTTTTGTTCAGTAAGGGATCTGCTGGGCCTGTCCTCGGGTGGCAGCGGAACATCACTGTGCTAATGGCTTGGGTGGCATCATAGTGCAAGGCCCTGAGAATCCTGCTCCCGAAGCCAACAGCGCTGGGCCTGACCTGGGACTGCATGCACCAGCCTCCCTTTCGGGAAGCTCCTGCTTGGGACCACATTTCTTTGCCCTGCGGACAGGGCCTTGGTTGTGGGCATCGCCTGGCTAGGATGGACAGACATTACCTGGCCCTTGGGAGCGGCTCCACATGCTAGGGGCATCCCAAGCTGGTGGGGAGGTCGCTCTGCCATTCCATGCATGCTCTGTGATTGCTGGGGGGTGTGTGGGGGGTTTGGCAGCGAATGGGGGTGCCCTGTCATGCAACGAGCCAGGAGCCGAGTCTGGGGAGGAATGCAAGTGAGAGAGCTCCAGCAAGTAACTCACGTGAAGGCAAAGGCCACCAGTGCTCCGCTGACCACAATGAAATCCAGGATGTTCCACAGGTCCCGGAAATAGGCGCCTTGGTGAAGAACCAGCCCCAGGTCGACCATCTGTGGCAGGGAGCAAAGCTCAGGCAGAGGGTCAGCGGGGTGGCTCGCTCCTTGCTGGCTGCTGCTGAGGGTGAAAAGGCTGCTCCCCTTTCCAATCGCACCTTGCTCTGCTCAGCCCCAGGTCCCAATGCGCTCAGCAGAGCAGGGGCCATCCCACTATCTTCATTTCACAGAGAGGGAAACTGAGGCACGATGTGGGGACGTGACTTACTCAGGGGAGGGCTGGGACCAAGTCTCCTGAGTCTAGAAGGAGCTGGGTCTGTTCTGCTAGTCAGATGGAGGGACAAGAGCTACCCAGCAGCGGGCAACATCTGGGCTTTAAGGGACAATTCGCTCTTCCCAAGCTTAATTCAAACTAACCCAGAGGCAACCCTGTCACTGCTGAGAGCCCCCAGTGACTGAGAGGGGGAACATGGTCTCCAGCTCCGGGTTCCTTATCCAGGGCCCCCATCTCCTCAGCACTTTCTGCTGCTGCTTCCTGGGGTGCTTCGTTTCATGTCAGCACTGCTGTCACATGAAGGAGACGGGGGCCCCGGTGGCCTGCCCCTGGCTCCTTCCATCCCTGCCTCCACCTCAGCAGACAGTCCCGTCTCGCACACAGGATCCCCCCACCCCTGAGTTCTCCAGGGCTCAACCCGGCGTTCAACATGCCCCTTTGCACAGCCACAGGCTCCCTGCCGCTACCCTGCCTAGCCCTTCCTGGGCGGGATTCCAGACCTCCACCCCTCCATCAGGGGTTTGCCCCACACCTACCCTCCCCCCACAAGTTCTACCCTTCCAGCTCTGCATGCCTCGTCCCCCCTCAGCTGCACAGGAAGGACATGCCGGCAGAGCCACTGGGAGGGACCAGTCTCCTCTCTCAGCTTCTCCCCCTCCAAGTCACTCCTTCCCTGTCCTGGTGACGGGGAATGGACAGGCTCCAAGATGGGGCTCCAAACCTATTGGGCCACTCCATCCCCTCCTCCCAGGCTGGAGGCTCCCCGGGGAAGAACTGACGGGTGATCCATATATGCAGAGAGTTGGGGGGGAGGGGGCAAGGGCTGTATTTAATGGACTGATGGGCTGTTGGCCTGGTGCCTTCTGTGGCTAATGGCAGAAGGATGCCTTGGCCATCCTGGCCAGGGGTGGGATGAGAAACAAGCTGTTAGGAATTAGAGGAGCTGCTAACACAGGGGATTCCAGGGCAGCGTCCGCCCTGTTACACTGATCCCCACCTAGGTTGGTAACGTGGGAGGATGAGCTCATCCTTTCTCTGCAGCAGCACTAGGGGGAACCCACAGGGCTGGTGGCTGGGTCAGACACTGTGGAGATCTCCTGCCCCGGCTGCTGTGGGTAAATCCACCCCACCCCACGATATGGCCCAGGCCCTGGTCCCTGCCGGACTCACCTTAATGACCATCTCAAAGGTGAAGACGCCCGTGAAGACATAGTCAAAATAGCGCAGAACCTTTGGGGGAGAAGAGAGGGAGGATCTCAAATGCCCCTCTGGCTCCTCTTGCTAGCACCCCAGGGCAGGAGGAGACGCTGCCTTAATCACACTGCAGCCAGGGTCCGGCCTTGCCAGTCCAGGAGCCCCAGCTGACGCTGGCACAAGGGGGCCAGCCAGTGTCTATTGCAGGAGTGGTTTGGGGAGGCTGTCTGAGACCCACCAGGGTCACAGCGCTCAGAAGCCACTAAGTAAGTGTTCCAAGGGGAACGGCCCAGATTCAGACCAGCGATAGCCCATTCCCAACCCCTGTGCTGCCTGGTTCTTGGCCTCCAGGACCAATGCAGGGCCTATGGAGTGCAGGCGTTGCATCTCCCCACGGGTCTCTGGTGGGTGCTCCCCATTTCCCCCATCACTCTTCCATGGGGATGGCCTTTGGATGGGGTTTTCACCCCCCCGTGCCCTTAGGATCCCCACTCAAAAACTTAGGGTGGGTGCAACCTGTGGTCATAGATACCCCGGGCACTCCCAGTGAGTGGCCAGGTGGGAACCCAGGTGTCCTACTCAGACTCCAGCATGGGTCCTTTCTGTTCCATCTCCCTCAAACTCCCCCTGCAGCAGTTACAGGCAGATAAAGGACCCATCATGCTGTGCTACTTTGGCACCTGGCTGTTAAACAGCTGCTGTGCCCCACCTTAGAAAGGGGTGAACTTCCATGATGAGTGAGTGATCCCTGTGAGGTGCTGCTGTGTGGCTGTTGAACAGCTGCTGTGCCCCACCCCAGAGGGGGCTGCATACCAGCGCCAGGCAGAGCCACTCTTTGTGTTCAGTTAACACAAGGCTTTAGGAGCCCTCCTTTGGAGACGCACCAGCTTGTTATCATGCTCATCAGGGTCTGCAGAATTTGCGTGCGGGGAAGGGGAAAGTGGAGAAGGCATGGGACTTGGCTGAGACCTGCTTCCCCTCCCCTTTGGGGATGCTGCTCTAATTCTTTCACTTGCTCTCCCCAGCAGGCCCGTGCGCGCGTGCGGGAGTTGGCCAGCGTGGCTCTCAGAGAGGAAACTGCAGTGTCAGCTGCAGGGAGAGCTGGGTGGTGATTTATGGAGCTCTCACTCCCGGCTGCCTCCCTCCTAGCCTACTTTAGCACAGCTGCAGTGCTGCAGAAAAGCAAGAGGAAGGGGAGAGGCCTTTGGCTTTACTTTGGGAAGGGGCGGGTGCTAACAGTTGCACTTCGCGTGCTGGGCTCCAATGCCAGGGGGATGGCACCGGGGCAGCCTGCTTTCTGTTCACTCCCCAGGCATTGCCTCTCTAGCTTTCAGCGTCAGTTTAGACCTGCGGAAAGTTGCCAGTTTGGCACCTCTAGAGACTGGAGGGCACAGTCTGTGTGGCAGGGGCAAGCTCCCCCCATATGCCACCCTCCACCAATATGCCTCAGCCATGATGCAGAGATCCCTTATTAGGGGTGTTAAGAACATAAGAACGGCTATACTGGGTCAGACCAAAGGTCCATCGAGCCCAGTATCCTATCTACCGGCAGTGGCCAATGCCAGGTGCCCCAGAGGGAATGAACAGAACAGGGAATCCTCAAGTGATCCATCCCCTGTTGCCCATTCCCAGCTTCTGGCAAACAGAGGCTAGGGACACCATCCCTGCCCATCCTGGCTGATAGCCATTGATGGACCTAGCCTCCAGGAACTTCTCTAGCTCTTTTTTGAACCCTGTTATAGTCTCTGTGTCCTGTTGAGTCCTTGGCCTCTCTCCTGAAACTGCCAATAAGGAAGTGTCAGCTGTGGTGTGAATGCCTAGAAAATGGTCTGAGAAGCCTGAACCCACGGTGCATAGGCCACTGAACAGACACCAGGCAGTGATGACATCTGGCGGATAGGTTTTGACTGGATTGCCTAGAAAGGCAGAAGCCTTCAGCCCCCCTGGGGTAGGGCGAGCTCGGCTCAGCGGTGGGACTTACGTTGTTCCGGGTAGCATTGGGCTGCACGGGGTCCTCAGCGGCCAGCGCGATGCTGCTCATGGCGATCACCATCAGGATGCACATCTCAAAATAGCGCAGGTTCACGATGTAATGGCAGAGCCTGCGGAACCTGGGCCAGGCAAAGATGGCACATTGCACTCAGGACCAATGGCACCCAGACTCACTGTGTCCCCCCACCCTGGAGCAGACCAATGTGCCCCTCTGACCTGGTATCCACTGCCCACCCTGGAGCTGACCAATGGGCCCCTCTGGGCCAGCAGTCCCCCCTCCTTGCCACACTAGATCAGGATCACAATTCACAAAGCCAATAGCTGACCCCCAGTCATGGCCAATACTTGATGTTTCAGAGTAAGGAGTAAACCCCCACAATGCACCTGGCCGGCTACGTCATGCTGCCGGGGTCCCCCCACCCCCGCAGGCCAGACGCTCACTCCTCAGTCTGAAGCAGGGAATTCAAACACAGGAGGGTTGGATGCCCATTGGCCGGCTTCCCTCACTTAAGGGTGAGGGGTACTAATAGCCAGGACATTCCTGGCATGTGCCCACCGTCTGCCCGCAGGCACTGGTTGGCTCAGTTCCCCGCCCCGATGACAGCTGTACTCACGGATTGGTGGTGGAGAGGATGAACATGGAGCTGTAGGGAACCATGGGCTTGGGCCCATTCTCCTCCTGCTCGCCATCCTCCTCCTCTTTCTTCTCTTCCTCCTTCTTTGGCAGTGGGTCTGGATTGGCATTTTTATTCACTGCACAGGAAAGAAGGATGAAGTGAAGTGAAGTGGTCAGCACTGACCTGGGACCCTGGAACCAGACACGGCACAGCCGCTGCCTTCCTGCCAGCTTACAGGGGAGCGAGTGTCATCCCTGCAGGCACGGGCAGGGAGACCAAGGCCTGGCAGAGGTCACCTGAGACTAGTGCTGCCGATGCGGAGAGTGGCTCTGGGGGCGCCCCTTGGGCCCTGTGCTGCATGGTTCTTTAATACTAACAGCATGCTGCCTCCCCACGCGTGGTGCTAGGGTAAGGCCAGGGAGCTCCCTAACCCTCCTTAGGAAGGGGAGCTCAGGGGAGTCACACACACACAGGCACTCCCCGTGTGTGAAGCCTCAGCAATGGCAGGGAACTGATTAGGAGAGACCTGCCCAGAGGGACCCAGCAGGTGCCCCACACCCCATGCAGCAGAAGTAGGTGAACCCCCCACCCCCAAAAGTCCCTGCCAATTTGACCTAGGGGAAAATCCTTCTCCACCCCAGATTGGGCAACCCTGAGCATGTGAGCCAGACGGGTAGCCAGAGGATTCTCTTTACCCTCTCGGAGCACCGATCCACCCAACCGGTGCCTGTTTCTGTCTATGGCTGAACTGTGATCCCTTAGGACTGATTTATCTCTGAGAGGTCCCATCTGATGGGCATGCGCTACTCCCTCTAAATTTGGACCAGCCCTGAATCTCAGGAGAGATGCCCCCATGGATCTCACTCCCACACATAAGAACATAAGAGCGGCCATACTGGGTCAAACCAAAGGTCCATCTAGCCCAGTATCCTGTCTTCCGACAGTGGCCAGTGCCAAGTGCTTCAAAGGGAATTAACAGAACAGGGCAATTATCAAGTGATCCATCCCCTGTCGCCCATTTCCAGCTTCTGGCAAACAGAGGCTAGGGACACCATCCCTGCCCATCCTGGCTAATAGTCATTGATGGACCTATCCTCCAAGAATTTATCTAGTTCTTTTTTGAACCCTGTTATAGTCTTGGCCTTCACAACATCCTCTGGCAAGGAGTTCCACAGGTTGACTGTGCATTGTATGAAAAAATACTTCTTTTTGTTTGTTTTAAACCTGCTGCCTATTAATTTCATTTGGTGGCCCCTAGTTCTTGTGTTATGAGAAGGAGTAAATAACACTTCCTTATATACTTTCTCCGCACCAGCAATGATTTTATAGACCTCTGTCACATCCCCCCTTAGTTGTCTCTTTTCCAATCTGAAGAGTCCCCGTTTTATTAATCTCTCCTCATAAGGAAGCCGCTCTGTACCCCTAATCATTTTTGTTGCCCTTTTCTGAACCATTTCCAAGTCCAACAGATCTTTTTTGAATTGGGGCGACCACATCTGCACGCAGTATTCAAGATATGGGCATGCCATGGATTTATATAGAGGCAATATGACATTTTCTGTCATATGATCTATCCCTTTCCTAATGATTCCCAACATTCTGTTCGCTTTTCTGGCTGCTGCTGCATATTGAGTGGATGTTTTCAGAGAATCATCCGCAATGACCCCAAGATCTCTTTCTTGAGTGGTAACAGCTAATTTACACCCCATTGTTGTATATGTATAGTTGGGATAATGTTTTCCAATGCGCGTTACTTTGCATTTATCAACACTGAATTTCATCTGCCATTCTGTTGCCCAGTCACCAAGGTTTGTGGGATCCCATTGCAGCTCTTTGCAGTCTGCTTGGGACTTAACTCTCTTGAGTAGTTTTGCATTGTCCGCACATTTTGCCACCTCGCTGTTTACCTCTTTTTCCAGATCATTTATGAATATGTTGAATAGGGCTGGGCCCAGTACAGACCCCTGGGGGAACCGACTATTTACCTCTCTCCATTGTAAAAACCAACCATTTATTCCTACCCTTTGTTTCCTATCTTTTAACCAGTTATCAATCCAGGAGAGCACCTTCCCTCTTATCCCATGGCAGCTTACTTTGCCTAAGAGACTTTGGCTAGGGACCTTGTCAAAGGCTTTCTGAAAATCTAAGTACACTAATCCACTGGATCCCCTTGTCCACATGCTTGTTGACCCCCCTCAAATAATTCTAGTAGATTGGTGAGGCATGATTTCCCTTTACTAAAACTATGTTGACTCTTCCCCAACAAATTATGTTCATCTCTATGTCTGACAGGTTTCAGAATAGCAACCGTGTTAGTCTGTATTTGCAAAAAAGAAAAGGAGGACTTGTGGCACCTTAGAGACTAACAAATTTATTTGAGCATAAGCTTTCACGAGCTACAGCTCACTTTCATGCATCCGATGAAGTGAGCTGTAGCTCACGAAAGCTTATGCTCAAATAAATTTGTTAGTCTCTAAGGTGCCACAAGTCCTCCTGTTCTTTTTTTCTGTGTCTGACAATATTGTTCTATACGTCTCACACCCCCTCAGTGGATAGGGGGTATCTGGGTCAGACTCAGCCCTTCTCAGGTTGGGTCCCTAGAGACCTGCCTCGGGGAGGAGGGCCCATAATCTTTGTCTCTCCCCTCGATCCACAGCTCTCCATAGCTCTGGTGAGATCCAAAACAATCAGGAGCTGGGGCGGGAGGAAGAGGAGGGGCACGGAGTTACACAGCCTCTGTGAGGTAGACAGACGGGTTGGGGGGATTCTCCAGGAGCTGCACAAACCGAGCTGGTCTAGTAAGGTTCTTTGGTTGGTGGGTTGCTTGCACCAGGGTATTACTGCAGAGCTACCCTGGCTCTGAGCTCTGGAAATAGAAAGCACAACACGCAGGTACCCTGCATGGAACTACTGAGATTTTTCAGACCAGTGAAGCAGGGAAGCAGGGCAGATCCACCCTACCTTGCCGGGTCCATTTAATGCTGAACTCCAGCCACCCTGTTCACTGGGGCCTGGCCAGGGACAGATACCACCTCTGCAGAGCTACAGGTCTGGGGAGGAACTATGGACTGGGCTAGGCTTGGGGGCTGGGTTTGTGATGGCATTTGCCTGCCCCCCCATCAGCGCTCAGACCCCTACAATAAGGAGATTTTGAAGACAGTCTTTTGGAGAGGAGCTCAAAGCACATTTCAAAGACAGGTCAATACCATTATCCTCACTATTCACTAAACCAGAGGTTTTCAAACTGTGGGGTGCGGAGGGATGTTTGGGGGGGCCAGCGGCGATGCCAGGGGCTTTGGGGAGGAAGCACTATCTCCACCTCGACTCACCTCACTGGGCCACCAAGCCTGTGGGTCAGTGACAACATCCACTGCGGCCGCACCAATTTCTGCTCCTGGCAACCTCTGTGCCCAGCGCTGGCTTCGCCCCCAGAGACCATTGCACGCGCCTTCCCCCACCCTGAAAACCCGAGGGGGGGAGGGGCAGGTATTGTGTCTATTTTTGTATGGGCTGGGGTTGGGGACGCAACCAAAAATTGTAACTCAAAGGGGGTGAAGCGGAAGGCTCAGCTCAAAAAGTTTGAAAACCACTACACTAAGGAGTCCCACTTCCCCTAGGGCCTATGCTGAGGGCAGATTGAGCACTGCCCCATGGTGCCTACGCTGGGGGCGGATCGAGCACTGCCCCGCGGCACCTACGCTGGGGGCGGATCGAGCGCTGCCCCGCGGCGCCTACACTGGGGGCGGATCGAGCGCTGCCCCGCGGCGCCTACACTGGGGGCGGATCGAGCGCTGCCCCGCGGCGCCTACGCTGGGGGCGGATCGAGAGCTGCCCTGAGTTACCCCCTACCCAGTGCCTACCTTGCACGATGGTGTTGTTGATGGGTGATGTGAAGGTGGCTGGGATATCCACTGTGGTGTGCTCGGGCTTCTTGGCAGCCTTGGCTGGGTTGTTCTGGGTGCTGGGGTTGGTGACTATAAGGCTGTTCTCGGGGGTTTTCGGGGGCCCGGACTGGGGCAGGTTGCTGGGTGCCTGGCGGTTGGCAGCATTCTGGGAGTTGGGGGGCGGCTGGCCCAGGGTGCCAGGAAGGTTGTGGGACGCCCGGGTGGCCATGCAGTTGGCATGGTGGCCCACCTTGGCTGGGCTCTGGAGGTGGCTGGCGTTGTGGGGGATCGAGGGCTCCGTGGTGGCTAGTTTGTTGTTCTTCATGTTGTCTATGTCCTCTGCCACCTGTGGCTCATGGCGCCCCATGTCCTGCTGGATCGGCCGTGTGGTGGAGAGGTTCGGGCCAGGCACTGGGCTGGGGCCTTGGTTCTCTCTACGGCAGCAACCCAAAGGAAAAGACCCAGATCAGAGTCAGGGAGCAGGAGGCCTCGTCTCCCTTCTGAACAACCTAAACAGCCTGCTGCTACGACCCCACTGAACTGCTGGCTCAGGTGATCAGGGAATGGGACATGGGACCTTCCCTCCTAGGGGCACCAGCTCCAATTTGGCCCCAGGGTGGTGGTGCGGGACTGGCTGACTTAGTGGGCAGTGCTGGTCAATGACTGACAATCATCTCCATCTGTGATGGCTGTTCGCTGGCCCGTATGGAACCAGTTCTTGGATCTCAGCCCAGTTCCCAGAGGGACAAGTGTCAGGAGGATGTGGCCAAGAAGACGTTGATGCCTGTCTGAAATGCTCCCAGCAAAGAGGGGGAGGCGAAGGGCCCTAGGCTTGATAGTTGATACATCCCCTGTTGAGCGGGGAGGCAGCTGGCTCCACCCCTTGCTTCCCTTTTCCCAGCCCCTTGGTCCTTCCTTGGCCCCTTTCTCCAGCCCCAGCCCTGTGCCCACTGCTGGCTGAGCGAGGGCCCAGCACTCTGAAAATGGGGGGTCCTGTCTCTGAAATCACTCCGATCTGGCTTCCGATCACCACAGCACCCCTCCCCCATGGTGCAGCTCCAGTCCTCTAGACAGAAGCGAGGAGATCGGGGTGCAGAGTTCCCAATTTCCCCAGCCCTGTCGCCCCCCAAGCCTCATCTATCCCTGGCGGCTGTCGTGCCCGGGGACCCTTCCATCCCACCGCCCGGGTGACCCCACTCACTTCCTGCGCCGGTGCCGCCTCTCCCTGTCGTCCCTCTTGCCGTCGGTGTCGTAGGTGGACTGCGCGGCGTGCCGGTGGCGCCGGCGTCTCTCCCCGTCGGGCTGCTGACCCTCCACATTCCCGCAGGAGGGCCGGCTCCCTTCCCGGTGCCGCAGTCGCCGCTCCACCTTGCTGCCCTCGTCCCTGCCCCCGCCGCCCTCCTCTCCAATCCGGCGGTGAGCCCGGTGTCGCCGATGATCCCGCTCGCCCTCGGCCATCCGGGGCGACCCGCTGCGGCTCTCTTTGCTGCCCCCTTGACGGTGCTGGTGCCTGCGGTGGGGGTCGACAGCTCTGATCCGCTCCGAGGTGCTGTCGCGGTAGCCCTGCTCCTGGCTGCTCTCGTGACCCTGGCTGGGATAGTCCAGGTCCCGGTAGGTGCCGTCCTGGTTCAGATCAGTCTCCTTGCTCCCGCTGCGCTGCTGTCGGGCCTCAAGACTCTCTGCATCAGGCTGCTCATAGCTGCGGGAGCTGCTAAACTCCCGCGAGCGCTCGTGGTAGCGGGCCTGCTTGCGCAGGAAATCCTCGGCCCGCTGCTGGCTGAAGCGCTGCTCCATGGAGGGCTCGCTGGGCCGGGTCTTGTTGGTGTTGTTGTTGCGGTTCTCCTGGGGGTCAACCACCAGCGGCCGGTCCAGGTGGGTCTTGATGTCAGGCCGCATGGCCCGGGCATAGGTCACCTTCCATTGGTCCTCGGGGTCCATCTCATTGTACAGGGCTTCCCGGCTCGCCAGCAGATTGTGCTTCCGCATCTCGCTCGTTCTCTGTTCCCAGACAGACTTGGAGGATTTTTGGTTCTTCTGCTGCTCTTTCCTGAAGCCAAAACAGGGACAGATTCTTGAAACACCTTTAGAATTGAGCTGCTTTTCCTCCCCAACCACAGCCAGCACCCTGCCCCGCTCCTCACAGCGCCCCCTGCTGGAAGAAGCTGGGACTGGAGAAGCCGGAAGCTCCTCCCACAGCCAGCGCCCTGCCCCGCTCCTCACAGCGCCCCCTGCTGGAAGAAGCTGGGACTGGAGAAGCCGGAAGCTCCTCCCACAGCCAGCGCCCTGCCCCGCTCCTCACAGCGCCCCCTGCTGGAAGAAGCTGGGACTGGAGAAGCCGGAAGCTCCTCCCACAGCCAGCGCCCTGCCCCGCTCCCCTTGTCTCTAGCTGTCCTGAGAACAGACCCTGGAGCGTGAGCCAGTGCCGAGGCTCAGCAGCCCACGGTCAGACACAGTGTCACGGAACAAGAGAGCTTGAGGGCTCCGGGACGTGCCCTGGCCGCCGGTGTCGCTACCTACGGCACTTACACCGCTATAGACATGCTGGCTGCAGACAGGGGGCTCACTTCCGCCACCTCCTTGGCTTTCTGTAGTGCAAGTTTTTGGTTGGCCACCTCCTCCTCTTCTTGTTCGTCCTGATAGGCACAGACACGGGTGAGCATTAGCGGCGTTTGATCCCCATCAACCCTGTCCCTTTGGCGACAGATCCATTGGTGTGTAACTCACCCTTGCCTGGGGTGGCGGCTCTGTCCCCTTTCGGGGTGTGGGGGGGTGCGAGACCACACAGAGCGTGACAAGCCTGCTGCAGCCTTGGCAAACAGCTCGGGCATAGGTGCTGACTCCATGGGTGCAGCACCCACGGGGAAAAAATGGTCCCCCTCTATCAGCACCTCCCCCTCCCTCCCCACACCTCCTACCGCGGATCAGCTGGCATGCAGGAGGCTCTGGAGGGGAGGAGTGAGGGCGGGGCAAGGAGCGGGAAGAGGCAGGGTTGGGCTTGGGGGAAGGGGTGGAGCAGGGGTGGGGCCTGGGGTGCAGTAGGGGTCTAGCCCCCCCAGGGAAAGGACCAAGTTGGCGCCTGTGAGCTCAGGAGACTCCTGCTTCAAGATCCAGGGCGATACTTGCAGCTCCCCAGCCGGGTGTGGCCGCAAGGCTAGGATGCCCATCCTCCCGCTCCACGAGCTAAGGGAGAATTCAGGAGCCCCAGGCCAGACCAGGGGACCAGCAGCTCCTCTGGTGTAAGCTCCTGGCTAGCACAGGGCACCACCAGCACCCGCACAGTCAGCCCAGCAACTGGGGTTTGACTGAAGTATCCCAACCCACAGGAGCCTGAACTGGTGTGTGCTGCGGACGGAGAACAGGCAGGAACAAATTCTGCCAATGCCCGAGCCTCAGCAATGGCAGGGAACGGATTAGGTGAGATGAGCCCAAGTGATCCCAGCCGGCACCCCGCGCTGCAGAGGAAATCGAAAAAACCACAAGAGTCCTACCAATCTGACCTGGAAGGGAAGTTCCTTCCCCACCCCAGATCTGTAGACCCCAAGCACATGAGCCAGGCCTGTAGCCTGGCATTTAGACACAGGATTCTCTGTACCTCCTTGGTGGACTGGGCCCACCCCAACCAGTGTCCTGTCTCCAGTGTAGCTGGTCTCTCTTGCTTCAGAGGAAGGTGAAAACCTCTCGGAATACATCATCCCTAGCTGCGAGCTGTGTAGGCCCTATGACACACAACTGAGGAATCCTGATGCCACCGCTACCATGGATTCCAGGGAGTGGTGTGTGATCTGCGTCTCTCTGGGGCAAAGGAAAGGCTGGGGCTGAGGTCGCACAGGGGAGTGTGTTTCTCTTATTGCGTAAGGAAGCCAGGAGTCCGACAAGCTCCCGGGGACGAGAGGTAGGAAACAGGTGACGGAAGATTAGCCAGAAAGCCCAGGGGCTGGGGCAGCTCCTGCGCTGGAAAGAGCAGTGTGAGTACCTCAGCCACGAGCCCATTCCTCACCTAGAACAAGGGGGTAGCACCACCATGTTGCGCAACGGACACTTGAAAAAATTACTGGACGTAGCGACGGACATTGGCGGGGGGCAGGAGGGGGCTCTGGGCTGAGGCAGGGGTGTGGGGTGTGGAAGGGGTTACGGACTCTGGACTGGGGGTGCGGGTTCTGGGGTGGAACCAGAAATGAGGGGTTCAGGGTGCAGTAGGGGGATCCGGGCTGAGGCAGAGGGTTGGTGGGCGGGTGTGTGTGAGGGCTCCAGCTGGGGGTGCAGGCTCTGGGGTGGGGCTCAGGATGAGGGGGTGGGGTGCAGGAGGGTGCTCTGGGCTGGGACCATGGGGTTCAGTGGGTGGGAGGGGGATCAGGATTGGGTGGGGTGCAGGGGTCTGTGTGTGTCTGTGTGCTTACCTCAAGCAGCTCCCAGAAGCAGCGGCATGTCCCCGGTCCGGCTCCTATGCGGAGGTGTGGCCAGGCGGCTCTGTGCACTGCCCCATCCGTAGGTGCCTCCCCCGCAGCTCCCATTGGCCGTGGTTCCCAGCCAATGGGCTGGGAGCCGCGGAGTCAGCGCTTGGAGAGGGGGGACAGAGGCAGCGTGCAGAGCTGCCTGGCTGCGCCTCCACCTGCAACTGCAGGGACGGGGAGCTGCTTGTGGGGAGTCGCCCGTGAGCACCCCCCATGGACCTCAACATTTTTACTGTGGGCACTTGTGTCTGTGTACGGACACATTGCCGACCCCTGCGAGGACACTGCTCGCGGTTCAGCCCTCAGGAAGGAAGTTCGACTTCCAAAGGGGCCCCTAGGGCTGCTCTGAGATCTCAGGGCTCCTGAACCCCCCACTCCCCGATCATGCTGCCCTGGACCTGTCAGGCAAGCCAGGGAAGTTGCTCCCACCTTGGTGAGCTCCTGTGCGTTAGCCAGGTTATCCACGGCAATAGCCAAAAACACGTTCAGCAGGGTATCTGGTCACCCAGTCAAGGCAGAGCCAGCTCCAAACACCTCTGAGGCCAAGGGCAACCATTCTTGCCCCAGCTCAAGCCATGCCTGGCTTTCAGCATATTCCCAGGGCTCTCTCAGCATAGGGGGCATGGTCTGTGATGCACATGCCGAGCTCGCTTGCGCCCACAGCACCTGGGGTTTCCTTGCAGGTCTCCCATCCAAGGACTGGCCCAGTGTACCAAGGACTAGTTTCACAGCCCCAAGCTCCAGCTGCTCCAGGCCTGGTCCAGAATCGCTCTCTTCCCTTTGCCTACTGAGACAGCTAGCTATTTCTAATGTGCCCATCACTGGGGCGTCTGAGCCCCACAAAGAACACCACTTCACCCTTCACTAACGAGCCCAAAGCACTTCTTCCCACAGGTGTCCACTAATCCTCACAACCCTGGAACGTCCCGCCACTGAGGGAAAGGTCGCCATTATCCTAATATAACAGATGGGGGAAACAGAGGCACAGAGAGAGGAACTGACGAGTCCATGGTTGCACAATAAGCCAGAGGCAGAACTGGGAACCGAACCCAGGAATCCTGGCTCCCAGCCCCTCCTGCTCTAAGCACTAGACCCCACGCCCCTCCCAGAGCTGGGGTTAGAACCTAGGAGTTTGATTCCCTCTAGAGCCTCCTGCCTGATTTCTTTCTCTCTTGGGGCCACCAAGCAAAGGATACAGTTACCAAACAAGGTCAGAACAATGAAATAGACCGAGTACACCATCCCCTGATGGACTCCGCCCTGAGATTTGATACCATCGTACATTACCATGTTCCAGTCTTCGCCAGTCAAGATCTGAAAGGGAAAAGAACAAGGCACCACAGGAGGCCGAGAATCCTTTCAGACAGTGCGCAGGAGCCCACGCCACCCCCCATGACCAACACTGAGAGGGGAAGACAAGTCTCCAAGCCTCTCTGAGCCACAGTGAATATTGCACCATCAAAATGGGGGCGGGTGAGGGAGTGGGTGCAGTCTGTTTTTGCTGGACAGCTTACTGGAAATCTTGGAAATGGGGCCTGGGAACTTTCTTGGCCCATCATGGAAATAGTGGGGCATCTTTAACCCAGTGCGTTTCCTCCCAAAGGGTTCAGCAGGCATTTGAGTTCAATAGGTGCCCACAACAAAACAAGGGTTTTTAACACAGTGAATGACAATCGCTTCCCCTTTGTGGGTGTCCTTCAGAAGGGCCTTTCCCCCTAAGTTCACGCGCTGATGCCTCTTCCTGTTTCCCTGCCCAGCTCTAACTGCCTGTGACACCGAGCGAGCGATGGAGCCCGTACCTGAAATACTGTCATTATTGCTGCTGGGAAAGTGTCGAAGTTGGTGGAAGGGGTCCCATCGTCAAAATTGAACCTGCGCAGGGGAAACCAAACCAACACACACAGGCACATGACTCACACACCCCCTTATCTGCCTGCCATGTCAGAGGTAAAAAATTTAGTCAGGAATGTCTGCTCCAGTCCCAGCCTTTCCCAGCAGATGGGACTGTAGGGGAGTGGGGCAGGACGGCTGGCTGCAGGAGGCATTCCCCGCTGCTGCGGTCCCAGCCTCTCTCTGCAGGAGACGATACAGGAGCACTGGCTGTAACCAGCTCACTATTAGTTCAGTCCCAGAGCTTGGTGGGATCTTGGAAAGGCAACAGGCTGGCTGAGGGCTTGGCTCGGAGGCTCCGCCCCAATTACTCACTGGCCCCCAAAGAGCTGCATCCCCAAAAGGGCAAAGACGACGATGAAGAGGAAGAGCAGGAACAGCAAGCTGATGATGGACTTCATGGAGTTCAGGAGAGACACCACCAGGTTCCGTAGGGAAGCCCAGTACCTGTGGAGAGAGACCAAAGGAACCACAGGTGAGCCCCTGGCAGCGTGTGATTGGGTGACGGCAGACAAGCGCACACATATCGATGGGCAGATGTACACGTGCGATTGGGTGTTTGTGTCTGTGGCCGTGTTATTTGCCGGCTGCATGAGACAAACTCAAATGTGCCTTTAGATCAGAGGTGGGCAAACTGTGGCCCATGGGACCCTCTTGCCCGGGCCTTGAGCTCCTGGCCGGGGAGGCTAGCCACTGGCCCCTCCCCTGCTGTCCCCCCCACAGCCTCAGCTCACCGTGCTGCCAGCACTCTGGGCGGCGGGTCTGCGAGCTCCTGCCAGGCACCATGATTGCGAGAGCCGCCAGCCTGCCCTGCTTTAGATTGCGTGGCAGCGTGGCTGGCTCCAGCCGGGCGGCACGGCTGCCAGTCCTGGTGCTCTGAGCAGCATAGTAAGGGGGCGGGGAGTGGGGGGATTGGATAAGGGGCAGGAGGTCCCGGGTGGCAGTCAGGGGACAGGGGGCGGTGGATGGGGTGGAGGTTCTGGGGGTGGGGGGGTCAGGGAATGAGGGGGGGTTGGATAGGCATGGGAGTCCCAGGGGGCCTGTCAGGGGGCGGAGGTGTGGATAGGGGTTGGGGCAGTCAGGGGACAGGGAGTGGGGGGGAGGGTTGGATAGGGGGTGGGGTCCTGGGGGCTGGTTAGGGGTGGATGGGGTGGGGATTCTGAGGGGGGCAGTCAGGGGTGGGAAGTGGGAGGGGGTGGATAGGGTGCAGGGGCCAGGCTGTTTGGGGAGGAACAGCCTTCCCTACCCAGCCCTCCATACAGTTTCGGAACCCCGATGTGGCCTTCAGGCCAAAAAGTTTGCGCACCCCTGCTTTAGATGTTTATTCTGTCATGGCACAGCCTAGGGCTCACAGTTAAAGGTGAACACCAATAAACGGGGACACACACACACACATGCACTCAAGCATGTGTACACACACATGCACTCAAGCATACACACACTGTAACTTAGGGTTGCCAACATTGTATTTAAAAAATAAGAGACTGTTTTCTTAGCACCCCTGCCCTACCCCTCTTCTCAATATTATTATCATTAATTATTATTATTAATAACAAGCAGTACTCTGGGGGGTATTTTTTGCTGCTTTTTGGATCACTCAGCAACTCCCAATTTTGTACAGAAATGAAAAAGCAAGGGACATCCCTTGTAATAAGGGACTGTTGGCAACCCTAAGCGTACCACACGCACACACACACACTGGAAGCAAGAGAACTTACTTTGTGATTTTGAAAATACGCAATAACCTGAGAGCTCGTAACACGCTGATTCCAAAGGATGTTCCAGGCTTCATGACAGCCCAGATCACCTCAAAGATGCTCCCTATGATAACCTGCCCGAGAGCAAAGAAGCACATGAGTGGCCTACAAAAGACTCTGGGCCTTGGCTGTGCAGGGACCCTTGGAGCTGACGCCTCCCAGCCTCTCCCACCTAGGGGCTGACAGCATGCTCAGGACAGGCTGTGTATTCACACACATGCACTCCAACACCTGTACCCAAGGGCACACACATGATCACAGGCATGTGTACACACCCACCTGCCAATGCTCACCTGTGCATGCACTCCCACCCTGTTCCCCCATACCCCCCCATTAGCATGTACAAATGCACACAGACACACTCCTGCCTTCAACCCCATGCAGCTGTAAATCCACAGTAACTCCACAAGGCCAGATTCTGATCACAGCTGCGCTGCTGTAAATCCCGATTAACTCCAGTGAAGTCGACTTCAAGGGAGTTACTGTGAATTTACGCTGGTGGAACAAACCACAGAATCCAATGGAGCTATTCCAGATTTACACCATTGTAACTGAAACCAAAATTGGGCTCAATGGAGGTACTCCAGATTTACACCGGTGTAAGGGAAACCAGAATATGGCCCGATGGAACTACTCCTGGTTTAACGGGTGCAAGCGAGCCCAGCCACCCCTCGCAGGCCCCGTGGCGGGCAAGTAGGTGCGGACTTACGGCGCAGTCGAAGCAGTTGAAGGAGGAGTGGAAGTAAGGCTGCGTTCCGAGCCCGTACATTTTTATAAACATTTCGGACATAAAGAGTCCTAAGAAAATGAATTCTGCATAGTCTGTGAGAGAGAGAGAGAGAGAGATGGCTCAGACCTGCCCAGATCTCCCTGCCAGCTCCCTCCCACTCTGCTGCTCTCTCCACTAAGAGAAAGCCAGAAATTAAACTGCCCGTTGAATGACCCGCTAATAATCTCTTCCATTCCTAGAGCGCCCTCACCCCAAAGGATCACAGAGTGCTTTGCCATCTGATAGACACTCACATAGGGAGACTGTCCGTTCCCACCAAAATCCTCTGGTGCAGGGGGTGTGGCAGCTGGTTAACAGCACGGAACAGCCGCGCAGACATCAGTCACCCAGCACTAAGTAGCAGCTCGCTCTGGCGTGGGGCGCAGCGGCTGTTTAACCGTCCGTAATAAGGACGCCTCCCCCAGTGGTGAAATGCAGCCACCTGTAGGGCTGGGGTGCACCAGAAGTTAAACAGCCATGCCATGGAGGAGAGGAAAGGAGGAATCCTCCATCCAAGTGAACCATCTGAGGGGATGTGAGAGAGAAAGGAGCGTGTGCTCAGGCTGCTGGCCATACTCACAGAGGAAGTCAGATAGCCAATCTGGCTGGCTGTAGTGTACTATAGCAACACACAAGGTGTTGAGTGCTACCAGACTGAGGACTGTCCAGTAAAAGGCCTGAGTTTTGACCATTCGGCGGATATAGAAACGCATCCTCCTCTCCCTTTTGTGAAAAAAGGTGGAGTTTTCCAGCTTGGCACTTTTGATGCTGGCTCGAGCAAAGGGTGAACCTGCAGAGGGAAGAGAGGAAGGTTAGGAGCAGCCCCTGGGCAAAGGCCCCAACATGGCTGGAACAGGTGTTAGAGGGGGCAGTTTACTGGGTCTCCCCATTCCCTGAAATAGCTGACTCTCCTGCTCCTCAATTGAGTAACATGGCACCTGGGCCAAGGATCTCAGTGCACTTACTGGGGTCAGCCTGTTGGACAGCAAGAGAAGGATCCTGCATACAATGAAACTGCAGTGTATGTGGCAGTGTGACCCAAGGACCGCTGGATGCCAACTGGCAGAGGGCCCAGAAGTATACAGGGGGACAGGAATCCCTGGGTGCACTCAAAAGAGGTTATGTAAGGTGGCTACTGAAAGCCTGTGTCACGCTCATCCTCATAATCTTTGCAAGAGGTACATATGGAGAATATGCGAGGAGCGATGCGTATATGCTAAAACTGATCTTCCCTTGTGATTCTGGAAGTTAAGGCAGGTCACCAAAAGGTGGCCCACATACTCCTGCCAGGCAGGGGGAAGGAGATGCTTCTCTCTCTAGCCAGGAACATGCAAACTGCAAATTGTCTGGTACACAATAGACACCCATTTACAGTCTGAGCAAAATGCAAATTAACAGATTGCGGGGGCTGGAGGAAAACACAAAACCAGCAGGAGTTTACGGGTAAGACAATGAACTTCTGAAACTAGGTGAACCCCCAGTTATTCCTTTAATTGGTGAAGACAATTGGTGAGTGGGCTTGATCTTATGAGAATGGGTCTCAACCAAACTGGTTGAAAATACTGGGGACAGAACTTGGGGTATCTTGTAGGAGATAGGGGAGTGCCCTGCCCATTAAGGTTAGACTCCAGAAAGTGTGTTACAATTTTGCTTTATATAAAATAAACATTTGTTTCTGATATTCTTACTCATTATCACTTCAATCTCTTCTTGTTTTCGCTGTATATCTCAAAGTGTGTTAAGCTAAGTGGTGATCCTGCATAGAATCCACCAAGCTGGTGTGTCCAACTCCTTTGGGAACAGCCAGTCTCAGAGTTGTGTGAGTGTTCAGTGGAACAGGAGCGCTCAGAGAACCTGGGGTTCAGCGAATGCCTATTGCTAGCCTGTACAGACACAGCAAGGCCTGCAGGGACTTGGGGAACGGTGCCTGTGGTGCCAGAGGCTGGTGGTTTCAGGGAGCTGGTCCACAGCAAGGACAGATACAATTCCCTAACACTAAGGGCTAGTGGTGGTGAGGTGACTCACAGCCCTGGGAAGCGTCACAGCGGCGGACAGGTTTGTCCTTTCCAGCATCACACGGTGCCCACCGTGGCTGCACACAAGGCTGCGGACCTACCCACTGAGGAGATGTCGGCCAGCTGATCGTCTGCTTCCTCTGGGTTCAGCAGGTCTGTCTTGCTCTTCTTGATGGTGGCTCTCCGCAGAGCTCCAACAATAGGAACATGGCAAGAGAAACAGACGTTATCCTTTGGGTTTCCCAGTCAGACTCTGTACAGCGCCCTGGCTGGAAGGGGCTGGAGTAGCCAGGAGCTCCCCCTCGGTGACCATGCCCTGCTCCCAGCAGCACCCCCTTCTGAGAGGAGCTGGAGAAGTGGGGTGCTCCCCCCACAGCCAGTGCTCCTGCCCCACTCCCTACAGTGCCCCCTGCTAGACTAGGCTGCACCAGAATTTCTCTACTATTTTTTCTATCTCCGGAACTTTTTGGAACATGGACAGATGAACAGTAACTGTTTATACTAAGCTCTCAAGCCAGCCCCCTGGACTGCCCACTATTAGTGCAACTGTGTTCGGAAGTCCCAGGGGAGCCACTATTTCTCCAGCCACTCGGCATTCAGAGGCACACAGCTTACCATCAAACGGGAGCCTCTGCTCTTCCTCCTTCTCATCCTCCGCTAGGATCACTTCTTCTGGGGGAAAAGAACCGGGAATTAATCTAGGCAACAACATGCCCCTGAAATTCTGGGGCAACTTTCTTAAGCTGTGCTGGGATGGGGCCAAGCTGAGTCTGCTACAGTCAAGGGTTGGAGCAAAGGGCATCTATGCTACCACATTTCAGGGGGGAGGGGTCCCATAGTGCCACATCGAGGTCCAATGCAGAAAGAAGCCACATGGCCAAATGGGGCACCCCTCACCAGGGCACGCAGGAGGTGGAAGGCAGGCGGGAATGCCCTGGGAGGGAGGAGGGCTCAGGTGGAAAGGAGTGACTGGGAATATGGAAAGAGGTGTGGGGTCCGCATCATTCACTTCACCCCCACCAGGACACCCATCCCTAGTCCTAGCAGCTGGTCAGTGACTCCATAACCCTGCCCTGGAGGAGTGAGAGGGGAAGAGCAGACGATGCTTCACCAAAGATCAGAGCCAGGGGAAATGTTCACTTGGGAGCCTGCATGGAGCTCACTCCGATTCCGGCGTTCCCTGCTGAGCGGACTGGGTTGGGTTCATCGAAAGGGGCCCAAGTTTTCGGGGAGATCTTGGTGTTCCGGATGCCACCTTTGGGCCCAGCCCCAGAGATGTGCCTAACTCCCACTGATTTCAAAGGTGCCGCAGTACCTTTGGTGATCTGGGCCTTTGAGCCTTTGGGTGGGTTGGCAACTCAAACTGAAAGCCAGGGCAGGGGATGGGAACCGACCCAACACATGCTTCCCAGAGGCAGGGAAATAGCATCTGCCATTGCCGGGCAGAGGCCCAGAGAGGGGCAGGGACCTAGTGCATTAGAACGGAGAAGAGCATGCTCCCCCCATCCCTAGCTGGCGTTGTGGTAGAAAGGAGACCTTACCCGCTTTGGAGATCCACTCCATGTAGCCGTTGAGCTCTCTCTCAATCTGCTGCTGCCGTCTCAACTTGAGAAAGGCCCGCCGGTTCTCCACCCGCTCTCTTTCCTTGGCAAACTCCCTGCAGGCATCAAACCAGTCAAACTCTCTGCCAGGCTGCCCTGCACATGTCTGAGCAGGTGGGTATCACAAGGAGGGGGCAGAATGCACCTCCTTCCCCGAGAATGTGCCATTTGGGGCACCCTGTGCATGTAGAGCATGTGTGTGTGTGTGTGTGTACGTGTCTGGTATGTGTGACAGTATCCATCTATGCAGTATGTGTACACCTGTGTAAGGGGTGCACGTGTGTGCGCCCATGTATCTACATGGACTGTAAGGGGTGTACACACAGTATGTAAGACATGTGCACCTACACATGTGTCCATGTGTATGGATATACATGTGTGCCCACGTCTGTGGGTGGGCAGCACGGCTGTGGGTGCAGGGCGTATGCCAGGGAATCCAATAGCAGCAATAGCAAAAGCCTATTGGGTTTGCTCTGACCCCTTCCCGGAGGATCGCACCTAGGGACTTCTCCTCTGCAGATCTCCCAGCTCTTTACAAGGTGGGTCAGTGTCACTCTCCCCACTTTACAGGTGGGGTAACTGAGGCACAGAGCACAGAAGTGACTTGTCCAAGCTAATGCAGCAAGTCAGTGGCAGAACCTAGGAATCCTGACTTCCAGGTTTCCTCGCTCTAATGACCAGAGACCACTTCCCTCCCAGAGCTGGGAAGAGCAGTCAGGTGCCCTGGCTTCCAGTCCCATGCCCTATTCCCTACAGAACATCCTGGGCCCCTGGAAGTCAGTCGAGAATGCAGCCCAGGGCAGGGGCCACGCACTTACCCAGACAGCACCCCCAGCACAAGGTTCAGCATAAAAAAGGAGCCAATGATGATGAGGGGGATGAAGTACACCCAGTTCCAAGTGTTCCCTGAGGCATCGTTGCTCTGGGAGAGAAGGGAGTGACTCAGCCAGTGCGGGCTGCCAGGGCCAGGCTGTTCCTTCCCTCCAAGGAGGGGCTGGTGACCACGGACCCCAAGCAGCCAGATAGCTCAGCAGACCCACTCCTAGCCCATTTCCAAGAGAGCCGAGTCTGCTGCCCAGACCCCACTAGGCTTAGGGCGACCATATTTCCCAAAAGGGAAAACTGGACACCCCTGGGGCTAGCCCGAAGCCCTGTCCCCCTGGCCGAGCTGGCATCAGCCACTGGCCCAAACTCCTCCCCCATGCAGGGCTGGCCTGAGCCATCCACCCATGCTGCTCAGCCCCCAGGCCCACATGGGGCCGTCCCGCAATGCTCACCCCCCTTGGCTAGTGACACTCAACCAGCTGCTACTCCCCACCCCTCGCCCATGCAGGGCTGGCCTGAGCCATCCACCCATGCTGCTCAGCCCCCAGGCCCACATGGGGCCATCCCGCAATGCTCACCCCCCTTGGCTCGTGACACTCAACCAAGCTGCTACCCCCCACCTCTCGCCCATGCAGGGCTGGCCTGGCCAGAACCGCTCGCCCGAGCCGTCACCCCCTGCTAGTGGTCGCATGCCACTTTTTGGGCAAAACTGGGCATCGGTTGGCAAGTGCAAAAGGGACAAATGCCAAGTTTTGCCAAAAAAATTTGGGACAGCTGGGACAACGCTTAAAAAAAGGGACTGTCTCGGCCAAAATGGGACATCTGGTCACCCTACATAGGATGGGCGCTGGGGTTAGCACAAACAGCTCCCCTCAGCCACAGAGAGAATAGGCCACAGGGACTGATTACCTGTCTTGCTCCTCAGGTTGGGGCACCTTGGCAGGGGATGGGGAGAACATGCCCAGCTGATGTCCCTATGCTCCTCCCAGAGCCAGGGCTAGAACCTGGGGTCCTGACTCTCAGAGCCCTGCTCTACCTGCTAGGTTACACTCCTCCCACCAACACCTTGGCACTAACTGCTGCTTGCAAACAAACCATAGGCCACTCTGCCGGCTCCCTCCCACAGCCACTGCCCTGAGGCGCTCAGAGTGAACCTGGCCGCTCCCCACTTTGTGCCTTGAAAGCAGACATTAGCAGCTGGTCATGGGTTTGCTCCAGGGAAGGTGCTAATGGACCCTTCTCCTGACTGGCTTCTTTGTCCTCCCCTTTGTAGTGCATGGGGCTTGAGGGGCAGGAGCAGGGATGGGGCGCTTTGTGAGCCTCCGCTCCACGAGCTGCTAAAGATTCCTTGTCCCCATTTCTCGCTGCTAAATATAGGCCAAGGAACAAAGTGAGTGGCAGTCTCCTGGCTGCTCAGCCTAATGAGAGCCCAGAGTGCAGCAGAGGGGGTCTGGTGACAGTGGTGCCTGGGGAGTGGGGAGCATGTGAAGGGGCCTCAGGGCCTCTACAGAGACTCTGCCATGCCCACCATCTCCACATAACTGCAAGGGGAAGACTGGGTCCAGGCTCCCCTGCTGTGGCAGCCTTGTTAGGGCAGCTCCTCCACTCCCATCCTGAAGGGACCTGAATTCTGCAAGGTGCTTTTGTGTCCTGCCAGATGCCTGGTCAACAGCTTGGCCTGTGGCATGGCCAGGGTGCCTCGGGATCTGCACTAGGAGCTGGGGGGGGTGACTCCCAGCTTGCGAAGACATACTTGGGCTAGCTGTTATTGAGTAGTACCGCCAGGGCAGCGGCAGCATGAGCTAGCTGCCCCGAGCACGAACCGGGCCCATGGGAACATCCTCAGGACAGCAAGTCCGTGGCTGCTGATTCTAGTGCGCTATCTGCACACGAGGTAGCAGGAGTGCATCTATATGAGCTGGGGATCACACCTCTGATTTACAGTGTAGACACAGGCTCAGCGGAAGGTGCAACAACCCCCCACATCACACCCCAAGCCCTCTGAGCCATCCTGCTCCCAGACACTGCTTCCTGATTCGGCTGGCAATTTAGGTCCCACTCAGAGGCAGACTGCCATTGCCTCTTGCCAATGGTTCGGCTGGTTCAGTGTCTGGTCCTCATCCCCCTTTTCACACTGTAAAACAACAACAGAATCCTCTGTGCTGAAATGCAGCTGTCTCTGGAGGGGTGTGGGGGTGCAACAGCTGCTTTGCAGCCAACGTCAGCCCCATGGTACAGTTTGGACAGGGCAGCAGGCACTGGATGGTGGTAAGACAACTGTACGCGATACACATGTTTTCTGCTCTCCTCCTTTGCGAGAGGCTGGAAAGAAATGACTCGCTGGTTAATTATCCAGGGCTCCTTTCAAATCTAGCATAAAAGGCACATGATGAAGACAAAAGGGAGCAGGGTTCAGAGGAAGCAACTACCCACAAGGCCGGGAGTTCGTGGGACAGTCCAGAGCAATTGGGTTGTCAATGACAGAATGCGTCATAAGAGCTTGTTCCACTGATGGATTGGCTCAACTGAATTGCACTGCTGCATCATGGGGGGTTCTGGGTCTCAGGCACCCCCTGATGGGTGGTTTTATCCCCTAGTCACAGGAGCAAACACATTGGCGCAGAGCTGAAGGGGAAGTTGCATATACTCCTCTGACTGTTGCTCTATCAGGCATATGAACTGGTTTGCGGACATCTGGGTCATTGCCATGAAGCAGAAGGTGGGCTGGAGGCTTGTGAGATTGTAATTAAGGTGCATCATCACCCAAGGGCATTGAATTGTAAAGTAATTAATGAACCCACCTCCAGGGGAGGTAAGTGGAGACCATACCCAATATGGGGAAACTGAGGCACAAAGAGCAGCAGTGTGTTTTTCCCATTCCCCAAGGGGAAGTCTGTGCTCAGGATAGAACCCAGGAGAGCTCGCTGGAGCAGTAACTCATTAACTCTCCCCTCCGGAGAATATTTTCATTCTCAAAGTGAATTTCATTGGAGGATGGGAGCACCAGGCTGGCAGCCCCAGGGGATGGCCTGCTGCGTTTATCCACAGCATGGCAAGCACGGTCAGCATCTTCCCTCCCATGCTCATGGCCTCTATCAACATGCCTCAGCCCTCTCCTGGGGAAACCCAGCTTTGGGGGCAAGAGAGGACATAGGCACGCAGCTGCTAGGAACTGGGCTGAGACCCACTTAACTAATTTCATATAGGGATCAATGGTAGCACACTTCAGTCACAAGTGAATGGAGCTGAATTCAAACCATGGGCCTAGAAGGGAAAGGCCACAATATCCCATCTCCTAGCCTCTTGAGCCAGCCATGCTGGGCACTAGATTGGAGCAGCACCATCTACCTGGGAAAGGCCCTGTGAACCGTTCCCTAGTCCCCCAAGCCAGCCAGTCTCACTGCCATGGGGCCAGTTTGGAGGTGCACCCCCTAGAAGAGAAAGGCCCAGAGACATTCTCTGCCTTCCTGAGCCAGCCAGTGCCCCTGCCCCAGGGCCAGCTTGGAGCAGGTGGCTCCAAGAGGGGAAAGGTTCCATCGTGCCCCTGAAGTTGAACCTGAGTAGAACCTATGCCCTGGATGTGAATCCCACCCCCTGTGCACCTGCCCTCCTCCACAGTCGCCAGTGCACACCCACGCAGAAGTGTCTTGCAAAGCCCTTGTGCAGAGGCCCGCATAGGTGCTGGAGCAGAGCCCTGCATGGGACTAGTCTTCAATCCTGCTCCCGCTATCGTGGCAGTGGGTCCTGGAGGATCCCAGTCCTACTGCAGGGCTCCTTTCTGGAGCTCCTCCTGCTCCCACCTGCAGCAGACTGCCATTGCTTCTGGAAGGTCAGCTCTCGCCAAGAGGACTGGCGCAAAGCAGATCCTAAACCACCACCAGTTTGGAGGGGCTGACAACGGCTGACTCACGGAGCAATGCTGGCTGCTACAAATCCACTTGGAAGCCTTTGGGGACTAGAGAGAGATGCAGGCGGCGCTGCTCCCGCTGCGGTGGGCCTGGGACACAAAGTCTCTCTCCTGCATTAGTGTGATTAGCTCATGGAACTAGGAATAATTTATGTTTACATTGCGCTTTCTGTCCCCAAGTGCTTCATGGTCTCTAGAGAAGAATCTGCCACCCACCACCAAAATGCAGCTACCTCTGCGGCGGAGCACGGCAGCTGTGTAACGGCCCACACCCACACTGCATAGTAGCTTTTGGCAGAAAGCAAAGAAGAATCCTGTGTCACACACAGATTTCAAGGGAGGGTTTGGGGAGGCCGAATGGAATTTGAGTAGGAGCCTGGGGCTAAGGCAGCTACTCTTGGGGACAGAGCCATGGGATTCCAGTGATCTCACTGTAGTGTTTTATCCAAAAGGCAGATGCTGTGGGAGTGCAGCTTCCCCTCCAAGCAAAGCATTGAGCTCAACAGCCCTTAAGGGATAGGAGAAGTGCCCCCTTCTGGATCATCAAGGCAATTTCCTGCTGCACCCTGGGCTTTCCTTCCTGGTCTCCACCCAGAACTAACTGGCCAGGTCACCGTTCAAAGCACCGCCTGTCCTATTCAGTCTCATACCCAGACAGCTAAACTCAAGCTCCCCCAGCTAATGCACCACAGGGCTGTCCTTGCACACACCAGACATACTCAGACACCTACATACTTTAGTGTTAACACACACAGACATATTACAGCCATGCTACCGTAACCTGGCACTTACACCGTTGCAAATTAACACACCTACTTTTCCACAGTGCTCCCTTCACAGGTTCTCTCACACAGTCCTGCCCTGCCACTCACACACTACAGTGCCATGCTCACTAATGAACTCCCCTCTTGCATGCTAACACACTCAGCCACACTGGAACAGGGTCACCCCCTCCAGAGCACCTCTCATGGCATGGGACAGCTCTGCAGCATCCCTACCTCAGTTTCCCCCTCCAGGGTGGGTCCCCTCAGCCTGTCCCACACTGGTCACATGACAGCTCTCCAGCTAGTCACTAAATAAACTTGAATGCTTCCAGGATAACAAGGGTCCAACTAAAAGTCCTAATAAACAAAAGGTTCTTCTGCCCCTCTGGAGCCCACTTTCTGGACTCAGTTCTCTGCCCCTTCTGGGCTACCATGAAATCCTTCCCCACTCTGTCACAGAGCGCTGACTCCCCAGCTGCTTCCCCTGGAACTCCTCTCCCAGTCTACAGGTCCTGGCATTTCCCACTCCCTGACCCGCAGAGCAAATGGTGCTTTTAGCTGAGCCCTACCTCCCAGGACTTTCTCCCTGCAGGCCCTTTATCCTAGCAAGTTCCTACTGCCTCCCCTGCCAAGGAACTCCCTGCTTTCTCCTGGGGCCAACCTGTCTCCCTGAGAAAGAATTCCCTGGAACACCGTTTGCTCAGCCCTTTTTAGGAGATCCAGGTGTTCTCAGGTAACCCGTCCCCTTAGCTCCACCCCCTCAGGCTACAAGGCAACTAATTATGGCACAGGTAGGGCTAGTCCCATTTGCCCTGTAAGGGCCAGTGACCCTCTCTCTCTCACTCACACACACATCCCTGTCACCTTCCCCAGCAATCCAGCGACCCCTGGCTGTGTATGGGAGCTGTCTGAAAGGCCCCCTCTGGCACCTTTTCCCTACATGCCTCCACCAGGCAGACCCAGCTTCATCCCCCATTCTCCAGCCTGCCATGAGGCCTACGGGCTCCAGGCCAGGCACCACCCTCTCTCCTTTTCTCTTCCTCCGTCTCTCTCCACTTCTCCCCCACCCCACATCTCTGTGGAGCAATTTATCCTTTTCCCTTGCTCAGCAGAACGCCCTAGCTCATTAATTCTGCACACATGGCCAGCCACGTGCCTGGCCTCTTGGTAGTGAGGTCCCCAATGCACTTTGGATCAGGGACAAAATGCTGAGAGAGAAGAAGGCTGTCAGCATCCTGGAAGCAGGCTCCCCTTAGGCTGGGCACTGCTGCCTGGCAGCTTCTTAACTGCAGTCCAGGGGAAGCCACAAGCCTCCCTCTGGAGTCTGGACACATGTCAGCCACAAGATGCCTCTTGGGTCCAGTGTCAAGGCTGTGAGGGGGCTGGCTGCCTCGGGCTGATAGTTATTGGCCCAGCTGAGAATATGCCCCAGTAGATTCAGGGCTTGTGAACAGCCAGGTCTGTTCTGGTCTCACTCATGTAACTCAGAGCTGAGAAACGGGTTGTTTTGGCCAAGAAGATTTGTGTCTCTCTCTAGGGGCTGCAGTGATTCTACAGGGCAGGACCAGGGCCAGGGTCAGGGAGGCATAGTAGAGCCAATGTCCATATTTGGTGGATTCAATGGACCTGCATACAGAAATGACAGCTGGGCCAAGTGAGTGCGGTGACCCTGCAGTACAGAGATGGCACCCAGGCCAGGTGGGTGCAGTGACCCATCAGTGCAGGTAGCAGGCAGGTCAAAATGCTTTACAAGCATTAATTAACAAACACACCCTGTGAGATCATCACCCCCATTTTACAGATGGGAAAACTGAGGCACAGCAGGGCAGTGACTCCCCCATGGCCAAACCATAAATCAGCTGCAGACTCAGGAAGAGAACACCACAGTCCTGATTCTCAGCGTTATGCTCAGACCGCTAAGCACAGCTTCTTTATCCAAGTAATGAAAAGCAATATATGCAGGGAACCCCTTATCCCTCATGCGTTTCCTGCCCTGCCCCCCAGATGCCAGGCAGTGAAGGCCTTAGAGCCCAAGGCTGCTGCAGGCAGTGACTCACATAATAAAGGAGTTCGGTCCACCCTTCCATGGTGATACACTGGAAGACAGTCAGCACAGCAAACAGGATGTTATCGAACTGCGTGATCCCGTAATTTGGGCCTTCCCAGTACTCACGGCATTCTGTCCCATTGGGGCACATGCGGGCTGGTTCTTCTGTCCCACATGGAACATCGACCTTGATTTCGCCTGCAGGGTGGGAAAAGAAAAAGGACTGATATCCCGATGGCAGGTGGGCAGCCCTGCAAAAGTCAGGTAAACCCATGGCTGGCGGGTAACCTCGCATCTGACAGCTAATCCGAGAGCCGGTGGGTAACCCCACAGAAGCCAAGGGCTTCTCCCTACATGGCCCCTTCCGCTTGTCAAAGAGCTGATGTACTAACAATACCAAGCCCTTCCCGAATCCTTTTGCTGGAAGACCCCAATGCGGGGCACAGGAATTGTGTGCAGAGAGAAAGCAGTTGACGTTCAGGAGCCTGACATCCAAAGAGCCAGCCTGGTCTCTACAAAGGGTGGGGGAATGGACAGAACCCGTGTCTCAGGGTATCAGGAAGGAGCCCTGAACCTGCTCCTGCTGGAGTCAGTGGCAGCAGGGCTGGGCCCTGTGCTCCTCAGGGATGGGAGCCTTGGGGAAGGAAGCGTTGGGGCACCTGGTCATCCCCACACATGGCATGCCATGCAGCCCTCCTGTGTACAGCACTGGCAAGCCCTTCTCCCCCCCCCCCGCCCTCCATGATCCCAGACACACTCCCTCTCTCAAGGGGACTGGGATCCCCACACTGAGCTCCAGACTCTTCCCCTCCTATTTCTCTGACCCTCGGCACCACAGCATCTGAACATCTCAAAATCACTCCTCGACCTACCAGCCACGACCCTGGCCATTGCACAGATGGGGAGCAGAGACACAGATGACTTGCCCAGTTACACAGGGAGGCTATGGTTAAGCCAGGAACTGGACCCACGTCTCCTGGGTCCTGGTCCAACATCTCTTCTTCTACTCCCAAAGCAGGGAAGGGATGGTCCCTCTCTACAGTGTCTTATGGAGACCCCTCCTGGGACCCTGAGCGGAGCTCCAGCCCCTGACTCCCAGACACCCTGTCCTGGTGCAGGGAGGGGCCCTGCACTGAATGCTGGTTCCCTCCAGATCGGTAGCCGGGATTTGCAAATACAAATCGGAGCCACTTCTCTCATGTCTGCTGGGAGAGTCAGACTGCCTGGGACCCTACAGGTGCTTCCTCCACCCCCCTCTCCTTCCCTTCCCCAACCCCCTTCTCGATGACATGGCCGCGTTGCAGAAATAGCTCTCCCACAATTAACACCATCTCCATCAGGGGAGAGAAATAATTAGGCCATTCCATATTGAGCGCAGGCCAGGGGCCCAGGGAGGAGCGGGAGAGAGAGAAGGATAGTGGGGATGACAGGCAGATTCCAGCCCCGCACCCTGAGACACTTGGCCAGGGAAGGTGTTGTCTCTCGTTGGCTGGGTTGCTGCCCACAGGGCCGGTGCCTGCTGGGTTCATACCACCCTCTCTCACACACAACAAAGACTGGGATTTTCCTGCTGAGGCTCTTCAAACCCTTTACAGATGTTCCTTCATCTAGCCTTGCTCCATGTCAACATGATCTCCACATGGTAGAGGGGGAAACTGCGGCACAGAGAGGGGAAGTGACTTGCCTGACGCCACACACCAGGTCAGTACCAATGCTTGGACTAGAACCCAGATGTCTTGGCTCCCTGTTTGCTGCTCTAGTCCTTAGACCATTTTTCCTCTAAGAGCTGGGAGTAGAACCTCCAAATCTCAAGCATTCTGCTCTATGCCCAACCCCTCCAAGAGCGGGGATTAGAACCCAGGCGTCCTAACTCCCAGACCCCTGCTAGACAAACATTCTCCCATATGTGGAACCAGCATGCAAGTAAAGGGAGCTTATGCTGGCCCCTTTCTGCCGCTTGACTGGCAATTCTCTGTGTCACTCACCTACGGGACCCCTGATCCGAACGCAGGGGACAGGCGATGCGGGCACTGGACCTACCTGTCACCAAGTCAAAGCAGGTGGTGTGAAATTTTCCCATATAAAATTCTAATCCTATGATTGCAAAAATAAGGATTGCAAAAAACAAGAGTAGGCCAATTTGTAGCAGAGGTATCATAGCCTTCATGATGGACTTCAGAACAACTTGTAAACCTGGGGCGGGAGAGAGGGAGACAGGGTATCAGACGGCTGCTCCCACGACACAGGCAGGACCATGGAATTCTGGGGCCCCGGAGCAGTGAGAGGAGAGTCCCTCACTGCACAGCTGTGTGGGGACCCCACCAAGGATCCTGTGCTCAGCAGTGAGGATCCAAACCAGGAGGGCAGTAGATCAGTTAGTTAGACAGGAAACTCTCGGGGCCAGGCTTATCTTTTTGTTCTGTGTTTGTACAGCACAATGGGGGCCTGGTCCCTGACTGGGGTGTCACCGTAATACACCTAATAAATGTACAGCACCCAGCACAATGGGGTCCTCTCCATGACCAGGGCTCCTACACACTGTCACAATCAAGCATCACAGAAGGGGTCATCCTCTTCTAGACAGCACTGGGGAGACAGCCCCCGCCCCCCACAAGTGAGGCCATTTGGTTCTGGACTCCTAGATCCCTGAGTAATGTTTGCAAACAGAGAAGTGCTTCAGAGACCAGCAGCAGTCACTCTCTGAACACACAAGGTCAGACAAGCTCTTCTAAAACCTTTCTCTGCAGCAGCTCCTGCCAGCTCCCAGCTTCAGTATGAGTAGCAGGGCAGCCGTTGGGAGCCGAGTCCCATTGGGGGATGACAAAGCCCAGGGCTGGGTGCCGGATCCCATAGGGAGGTAACAGGGCCTCGGGTTGGGTGCCGGGTCTCATTGGGGGATGACAAGCCAAAGGTTGGGTGCTGGGCCCCATGTGGAGGTGGCAGGGACCCGTGGCTCGATCCCAGGTCCCATGGGGAGCACAAGGACTAACTCACTTACTTGGGATCCCTGACACAAGCTTTAGCGGCCGGAGCACACGAACTGCCCGCAGCGTTCGCAGGTCGAAGTCAGAGCCGACTTTCGCCAAGATGCTGCAAGAGATGAAGGGGAGAGAGACAAAATAAGGGGCATGCTGGGAAGTGAGGCTGCCTGCCCTAAGCGGGAAAAGCTCCCCTCTGAGAGGGACACTGTAATTTTGCCACAGGAGGGGGGAAGAAAGGCATGTGTGGATGGGGCTACAGTGGGACCTGGTGGAAAGAAGAGGTCTCATTGCAACTGGGCAGCCAAGACTCTCAGGGTCAAATTCTACCCGCACATAAGCAAGTCAACAGAGCTGGGAACAGAGCCCAGGAGACCTGACTCCCAACTCCCCCTGATCAGACCACTAGCTTTCACTCCTCTCCCCGAGCCAGGGAGAGAACCCAGGAGTCCTGCTGTTACTGGCTAAAGTGAAGGGGGCCTGCTTTATGAAAAATAAAATCATCATCTACTTATTTCTTTCACACATTCCTTCCACGGATCCCAAAGTGCTCTCCAACAGAGGAACACGCAGGAATAACTTGCTCAGCACTGAGGGGTGCAGCAGCTGGTTAATGGCGCATGGCAATACCGCACAGCTGCTCTGGAAGTGAATGATCCAATCTTCATGTGAAAATCCAGGGGGAGTGGAAGGAGGCAGAATTCAATTATCTGGCTTGACATTTGGCCAGGATATTGGAGCTAACACCCCGACTCTTAGGAAAAGTGCCACCCGATCCCATGAGCAAAAGCAGACAGGAGCCTGATTTCATGGCAACCAAGAAGGTGCCAATGCAACATCACCTCAGTCACATTGGGAATGTCACGCTACTGTCTGCAACAAAGCTACCCCTGGCACCATGCTGAGGCAGTGGGGGCAGCCCTGGCTGACTGGGAAGAGCGCTCCCTATGGAACCCATCTCAGCCCCTGGGTTTTCCTTGGAGGTTTTCCAGGCCTGCATACACCTAGCCTGTGAATTCAGACAGGATCATAGCGCAGATGGCCTCAGTGGTTATAACCAGCCCGGTTATAACACACAAATCTGTTCAGATCATAGCACTGAGCATTTCAGATCACACCCATAACTGGTTTCATCAGCTCAATATCTAGACTAACAGGCATTAACTCCAGTGTCCTGGACATATTCCAAGTCAGATGTTGCGTCCTTAAAATGCTTCCCTGCAGTTTCAGTCGGATACAGGATTCTCCATTACCTTCTGACCTAAACTCTCAGTAGGGTTGCTGTGCGGGTGTTATCAGCAGCCACCTTCTACCCTAGAAGTCTCTGCATTTCAGTGCTGGGGGAGCCGTCCCAGTACAGTGTTGTTGTGAGGCTGTTAAACAGCTGCCACTTTCACCCCACCCAGAAGTGGTTGCACTTCGAAGGAAAGTGAATTGTTCCTATTTAGATCTCTTGGGATGAAAATGGCTCTGGAAATGGGAGTTAATCTAGCTCAGTGTTTGTCTCTTTCTTATGATAATTAAAAGCTGAATCACAGGGGTTCAATAAGTAACTCTGGTTACAAAGCTTTTATTCTTCCTGGCTACGAGACATGAATCAGCAAAAGGCAGAACTACAGCGAGAAGGGCATGTGTGATAAACAGATAGATCCACACACTCTCCCCAATGGACCATAGCTCAGAGATGCTGCACCTGGGCTCCCATCGTCAGCTTTAGACCTTGGTGGATGCAGGAAGGGAAGGGGATGCTGGGAAAGGGACCCCTGGCATGAGGGTTACAAAGGATTTGAGGTCACATTTGGGGGGTTATGCCCTCATTTCAGACACTTCTCTGCTGCCAAGGTGCAAGCTCCTGTCCCAGATGCCCCTGCACCGTTACACACTCAGCTCACACCCCTGCTGCCCTGTCACACCCCAGTGCCTGTGATCCAAACCCTGCCTGCCTGTCCCTTTCTTCCTGCGATTACGTTCACCCCTCCAGAGCATTGCCAGGAAACCAATAATTCAACAACTCCTTCGCCAGTTGTAGGGGTCACTCCAGGTCCATCAATCATTCATGGGAGTTAGTGCCGCTCCTGAAAAACACCTGCCCGGATATGAAACATTTCCTGTCCTTGCCACTCACCAAGGGTTTGGAACACCAGTGGGCTAAACTGGGAACGTTCCCCGCAGTATCTCCCCGGCAAAGCTTTAGGGTCCAGATATGCTGGGAGGCAGATCATGATCAGCTCTAGGTTTGTGCATGTCTAGAATCTGGCCTCTTTTAAACACATCCCTGAGAGGTTAAAACTGTGTCACAAGCCTCTTGTGGCAGTGTGGTCCTCAGATTTGGTTCACAGATGAGAAAATCACTCCTCTAGGGTACCATATTTGTGTGAGGGCGTGGCTGGCGCTTGCGCTCTAGGATGCTGTATTTGTGTGGCGGTGTGGCTGGCGCTCGCGCTCTAGGGTGCCGTATTTGTGTGGCGGCGTGGCTGGCGCTCGCGCTCTAGGGTGCCGTATTTGTGTGGCGGCGTGGCTGGCGCTCGCGCTCTAGGGTGCTGTATTTGTGTGGCGGTGTGGCTGGCGCTCGCGCTCTTGGGTGCTGTATTTGTGTGGCGGCGTGGCTGGCGCTCGCGCTCTAGGGTGCCGTATTTGTGTGGCGGCGTGGCTGGCGCTCGCGCTCTAGGGTGCTGTATTTGTGTGGCGGCGTGGCTGGCGCTCGCGCTCTAGGGTGCCGTATTTGTATGGAGGCATGGCTGGCGCTCGCGTTCTAGGGTGCCGTATTTGTGTGGCGGCGTGGCTGGCGCTCGCGCTCTAGGGTGCCGTATTTGTGTGGCGGCGTGGCTGGCGCTCGCGCTCTAGGGTGCTGTATTTGTGTGGCGGCGTGGCTGGCGTTCGCGCTCTAGGGTGCTGTATTTGTGTGGCGGCGTGGCTGGCGCTCACGCTCTAGGGTGCCGTATTTGTGTGGCGGCGTGGCTGGCGCTCACGCTCTAGGGTGCCGTATTTGAGTGGCGGCGTGGCTGGCGCTCGCGCTCTGGGGTGCTGTATTTGTGTGGCGGCGTGGCTGGCGTTCGCGCTCTAGGGTGCTGTATTTGTGTGGCGGCGTGGCTGGCGCTCACGCTCTAGGGTGCCGTATTTGTGTGGCGGCGTGGCTGGCGCTCGCGCTCTGGGGTGCTGTATTTGTGTGGCGGCATGGCTGGTGCTCGCGCTCTAGGATGCTGTAATTGTGTGGCGGCGTGGCTGGTGCTCGTGCTCTAGGGTGCCGTATTTGAGTGGCAGCGTGGCTGGCGTTCGCGCTCTAGGATACTGCATTTGTGTGGCGGTGTGGCTGGCGCTCGCGCTCTAGGATGCTGTAATTGTGTGGCGGCGTGGCTGGTGCTAACGCTCTAGGATGCTGTTTTTGTGTGGCGGCGTGGCTGGCGTTCGCGCTCTAGGATACTGCATTTGTGTGGCGGTGTGGCTGGGGCTCGCGCTCTAGGACGCTGTATTTGTGTGGTGGTGTGGCTGGCGTTCGCGCTCTAGGATACTGCATTTGTGTGGCGGTGTGGCTGGAGCTCGTGCTCTAGGGTGCCATATTTGTGTGGCAGCGTGGCTGGCGTTCGCGCTCTAGGGTGCCGTATTTGGGTGGCGGCATGGCTGGCGCTCGTGCTCTATGGTGCCTTATTTGTGTGGCAGCGTGGCTGGCGTTCGCGCTCTAGGGTGCCGTATTTGTGTGGCAGCATGGCTGGCGCTTGTGCTGTAGGATGCTGTATTTGTGTGGCAGCGTGGCTGGCGTTCGCGCTCTAGGAGGCTGTATTTGTGTGGCGGTGTGGCTGGCGCTCACGCTCTAGGGTGCCGTATTTGTGTGGCGGCGTGGCTGGCGTTCGTGCTCTAGGATACTGCATTTGTGTGGCGGCGTGGCTGGCGCTCACGCTCTAGGATGCTGTATTTGTGTGGCAGCGTGGCTGGCGCTCGCGCTCTAGGGTGCTGTATTTGTGTGGCGGTGTGGCTGGCGCTCACGCTCTAGGGTGCCGTATTTGAGTGGCGGTGTGGCTGGCGTTTGTGCTCTAGGATACTGCATTTGTGTGGCGGTGTGGCTGGCGCTCGCGCTCTAGGATGCTGTATTTGTGTGGCAGCGTGGCTGGCGTTCGCGCTCTAGGGTGCCGTATTTGTGTGGCGGCATGGCTGGCGCTCGTGCTCTAGGATGCTGTATTTGTGTGGCAGCGTGGCTGGCGTTCGCGCTCTAGGAGGCTGTATTTGTGTGGCGGCGTGGCTGGCGCTCGCGCTCTAGGGTGCTGTATTTGTGTGGCGGCGAGGCTAGCGCTCGCGCTCTAGGGTGCTGTATTTGTGTGGCGGCGTGGCTGGCGCTCGCGCTCTAGGGTGCTGTATTTGTGTGGCGGCGTGGCTGGTGCTCGCGCTCTAGGATGCTGTAATTGTGTGGCGGCGTGGCTGGTGCTCGTGCTCTAGGGTGCCGTATTTGAGTGGCAGCGTGGCTGGCGTTCGCGCTCTAGGATACTGCATTTGTGTGGCGGTGTTGCTGGCGCTCGAGCTCTAGGATGCTGTATTTGTGTGGTGGTGTGGCTGGTGTTCGCGCTCTAGGATACTGCATTTGTGTGGCGGTGTGGCTGGCGCTCGTGCTCTAGGGTGCCATATTTGTGTGGCAGCATGGCTGGCATTCGCGCTCTAGGGTGCCGTATTTGTGTGGCGGCATGGCTGGCGCTCGTGCTCTATGGTGCCGTATTTGTGTGGCAGCGTGGCTGGCGCTCGCGCTCTAGGATGCTGTATTGTTGCGGCAGCGTGGCTGGCGCTCGCGCTCTAGGGTGCCGTATTTGTGTGGCAGCGTGGCTGGCACTCGCTCTCTAGGGTGCCATATTGTGTGGCGGCGTGGCTGGCGCTCACGCTCTAGGGTGCCGTATTTGAGTGGCGGCGTGGCTGGCGCTCGCGCTCTAGGATGCTGTATTTGTGTGGCAGTGTGGCTGGTGCTCGCGCTCTAGGGTGCTGTATTTGTGTGGCGTCACGGCTGGCGCTCGTGCTCTATGGTGCCGTATTTGTGTGGCAGCGTGGCTGGCGCTCGCGCTCTAGGATGCTGTATTGTTGCAGCGGCGTGGCTGGCGATCGCGCTCTAGGGTGCCATATTTGTGTGGCAGCGTGGCTGGCACTCGCTCTCTAGGGTGCCATATTGTGTGGCGGCATGGCTGGCGCTCGCGCTCTAGGGTGCCGTATTTGAGTGGCAGCGTGGCTGGCGTTCGTGCTCTAGGGTGCCATATTTGAGTGGCGGCGTGGCTGGCGCTCGCGCTCTAGGATGCTATATTTGTGTGGCAGCGTGGCTGGCGCTCGCGCTCTAGGGTGCTGTATTTGAGTGGCGGTGTGGCTGGCGCTCGCGCTCTAGGATGCTGTATTTATGTGGCATCGTGGCTCGTGCTCGCGCTCTAGGATGCTGTATTTGTGTGGCAGCGTGGCTGGCGTTCACGCTCTAGGGTGCTGTATTTGAGTGGCGGTGTGGCTGGCGCTCGCGCTCTAGGATGCTGTATTTGTGTGGCGGCGTGGCTGGCGTTCGCGCTCTAGGGTGCTGTATTTGAGTGGCAGCGTGGCTGGCGCTCGCGCTCTAGGATGCTGTATTTGTGTGGCGGCGTGGCTGGCGCTCACGCTCTAGGATGCTGTATTTGAGTGGCGGCGTGGCTGGCGCTCGCGCTCTAGGATGCTGTATTTGTGTGGCAGCGTGGCTGGCGCTCACGCTCTAGGGTGCTGTATTTGAGTGGCGGTGTGGCTGGCGCTCGCGCTCTAGGATGCTGTGTTTGTGTGGCAGCGTGCCTGTCGTTCGCGCTCTAGGGTGCTGTATTTGAGTGGCAGCGTGGCTGGCGCTCGCGCTCTAGGATGCTGTATTTGTGTGGCGGCGTGGCTGGCGCTCACGCTCTAGGATGCTGTATTTGAGTGGCGGCGTGGCTGGCGCTCGCGCTCTAGGATGCCGTATTTGTGTGGCGGCGTGGCTGTCGCTCGTGCTCTAGGATGCCATATTTGTGTGGCTGTGCTGTTGGGTGATGCTTGCAGCCTGAGGGGTGGCTGTGCCTGCCTTGTGCAGCCCTGTTCCGTTTGTTTCCACTGGTCCCAGTTCAGTGAAATGCTGCCCCATCCAGCCCAGCCCTAACCAGGCTCTGACTCTGCAGCAACTCCACTGAGCTCAATGGCCTCGCTCCTGATTTACACCCGAGCAGAGTCAGACCCAACAATCCCTGCAGCTTCAACTCTAAAATCAAGATGCTGCCTGCTGTGTGGCTGGCTGACCAAGCGGTGGCGCCTGCCCATAGGGGCACAGCCCTCCAAGCCAGCAGGAGACAGAGGCAGGTTAGATTCAATAACTGACAGGCGCTTCCCACAGGCTTCTGCATTTTGCTATTTTTAATTACAGAATTAGCAAGGCCACCACGGCCTTTGATGCCTTTATATACGATCGTCAGGAGTGTATTATAGACGAGTTGAACGTTGATGTTAATAGCCTCTCCCATAAAAGCATCGGGGGTGAAACTACTCTCACCTCCCTGGAGCTGGGAAGGGAAAGGTGGCAGGATGCATTAAAAAAGGGGACAGCAAATTGATGGCACCCTGGGGAAGTATGAAATCTTTCCTGCAGAAGGGATCCAGGGTAATCCTAGCTCACCATCCTTTCAACCCAAAGAACATAATCGGATATACAAATTACATGCCAGGATCACCAAAATGCAGCCTCTTCTGGGGTGGGGCAGAGTAGCTGTCTAAAGACTGCGCAAAAATGAGCTACTGGAATATCAGTGCTGAAATGCAGCCACTTCTGGGGTGGGGCACAGCGGCTGTTGGACAATGCACAGCAATACTACAAAGGATTTGCTCATCAAATGATGAAATGCAGCCATTTCTGGGATAGGAGGCGACATGACAATTTAACTGGGTTACGCAATGGTTTTGTCAATCTGCCTAAGCATTTCTAATTGGACCATCATCATGAATCGGGCTGCGAAATGAATGGGATTACCACATCTAACTGCAGGAGTGGGACAAAATAGAAATACTGGTGAGTCAGGATCTGGCTAGGACTTCACATTTAGCACCTCCAACAGGAGCTTTAATAGACACACATAGCCAAGACCTTGGTTGGTACATTTCATTCTACGGATAGCAACACGCCGGAGCACTGTGGTCAAACCCCCTGGAGCACATCACTCCCTGCCTCACCCTTAGCTGTCTCCCATCCACCCTACAGACCCAGCATGATGCTATTTTGCTCACAGGCAATGCTAGGGTCACAGCACAAAGCGGTATCACAGCATTATTATTCAAATGCTGGAAAACAGGTGTAGGGGATCGACTGAAACATAGTCCTGCCTGTTTTGGAACCCAAACAAGACAGCATCATGCAAAAGCAGCGAGAAACAGCAAGTTCTCCATCACTTAGCACCTTTAATCAAGACTGGATGTCCTTCTAAAACATACCCCCGAGTTCAAACAGGAATCACAGGGTGGGTTCTCTGGCCTGTGTTCTGCAGAAAATCAGACTAGATAATCAGAACAGTCCCTTCTGGACCTCAAATGTATGAAATGGGGCTCAAGCCATCATAGCAGGATCCTGCCGTTTTTTTCTGTGGGGTCTAAATCTGGGGTGTGGGTTTTAAGAACAGGTTAGACCAGCACAAGTCAGAGATGGTCTAGATATTCTTAAACCTGTGCCAGTGCAGGGGGAGGGACTACATGACCTCTTGGGGTCCCTTCCAGCCCTACATTTCTTTGATTCAAATCCAACCCCAGGGCGAAGTAAATCTGATCCTTAACATTATTATAATCCAAGGTGTCTGGGGGGGGGGAGGAGGAGGGGGGAGAAGGATTTTCAGCCTGACAGTGGCCATTTTGCTACTTTGGTCTGTTCTTGTCAATTGGACTAACTGAATGTTGCCGAAATCTTCACAGCCTGATTCTCCTCTCACTTAGGACCGTCAGAAGTTAACCACACATACACCACTGTCCCGGACCCTCCCTGGCTGAAGGGATCCAAGGGCTCGCTAGGCGTGCTGAGCCAAGGGGGGTGGGAACCAGTGCATCTTAGAAGGTCAGGTGAAAGCCCACAGCCTGACTGGAGGGGTGAGGAGGCCATGAGAATGGAGAGCCGCTGGGATCAGTCTAACAGGAGCCGTAGGACACTATCTGCTGAAATAGAGACTTTTAGGGTATGTCTACACTGCAGCTGGGAAGGTGGCTCCTCGCCTGGGCCGACAGACATGCTCCAGCTCTGCTCAAGCTAGCATGCTAAAGACAGCAGTGTGGATGCTGTGGCACAGGCAATGACTTGGGCTAGCCACCCGAGACCAAGCCCACCCGACCCCCTGGTCCTAGCTCAAGTGGCTAACCCGAGCCTTCCCCCATGCTGCAACATCTGCAATTCTCTAGTTAGATGCAAGTTTGAGCAGAGCTAGTGCAGGTCTTTCTACCTGGGCCGGGAGGCACGCTCCCAGCCGCAGTGGGAACGTCTCCTTAGGGACTAAGCAGAGGCTAAGGCTTTGTCAAAGGCCTCTAGCAGGGAATCAAAGCCAGCTGGGATAAAGGGCTGTCCAGCCGAACCGCCTCTGGCTCTGGGGCCAATAGAAAGCAAAAGCTGGGCCACTCTAACCAAGACACAAACCTCTTTCAGGAGGGCCCTGTCACAAATCAGAAAGACAGAGTGCCTGGGCCCAATGGCTTTACTGGGCCTTGCCGGAGAGGGCAATGAGGTTGGACTCCCACAGATAGTGGGATTCTCATATCCTGGGAGGGCACCAAGACTTCTGTGTATAATGTTCTTCCTGGGCACTTTTGGGGGGGGGGGTAGGGAGCATGTCTTATAAGCATCTTCAGGATTTCTCATAGGAAGAAATAGAACCCAAGAGTCTTGACCCACAGTCCTCTGCTCTAACCACTATCCCCTTCCAGAGTTGGGAATAGAACCCAGGGGTCCTGACACCTAGGCCCCCCCATCTCCAACTTCTATACCCTACTTCCTCCCAGAGCTGGAAATAGAAGTTCTGAACGCAGGAGTCCCGACACCTAGTCCCTGCTCTAACCACAAGAGCCCATTCTCTCCCGCACCACCATTTAGGTAGCTGGGAGTAGCCATGCTGCCTGCTGCTTATCCTGTCTCCGTCATGCCAGAGGGTCTCTTCGCATTTACCAGATCTCCATAGCAACTGGCCATTTCCCATTCACACGGTCTCCAGGGTTACCTTCCTGTGCTCATTCATGCTTGTTGCCTTGGTGACAAGCCCCATCTCATTGATACAATCAGCAGCCTGTGTGTGTGATGGGTGGCAGAAAATGTGGCTTCCCTGGAACCCAGGGGCAGATGGTGGAGTGAAGGGGGGAGGAGAGAGCAAGCATTGCCGGTATAGTTCAGTGCTGCCACTCCCCTGCTACCTCTGCCCAGCTAAGGACAGGGCAGTGCCGCCACTTCTTGGAGGGGAGGCCATTAAGAATCTGCTACTTTGGTCAGTGAGTAGCAGGGACCCTCTGTAGTGGACGCTCTCCTCCATGGGTCAGTTTTGCTCCCAATGCGGGGGTGCAGTGCTGCAGGCAGCTCTGTGTTCTCAAGCTGCTATACCAAAGTCCTGACCAGTTGTGGTCATTAAAGATGCTTCTCAAGTGTCTGGCTGTTAACCTGGCTGGCTAGTTCCCCTCTGTCTCTCCATAATTCCATGTGCTACTTCAGCTGCATACAGGGTCCTCCCTCACTTCCTGTCCCAAAGCAACAACAGTTCAGATGCCAACAGCAGAGTAGTGGTCTCTTCTTTAGTGTCTGCATCCAACTCTAGGCAACATACTCAAATCCTCTCTCTCTATCTATCCATCCCTACACATCCAACCCCCCGCAGTTGTAATCTCTCTCTCTGATCCGCTGTAGTTAACATTTTTATATAGCACACATCATCAGAGTATCTAGGCTCCCAGTTCAGTCCTGGTTGCTTTTACCGTAGTCTTGTTGGAGCTATCTAAGAGGGATGGTGGGGCATGCGAGCAGCACGGATGTCATTTCAGAAGCACAGCTCTCTGTAAGGGTGGGGGTCTGTGACAGCCCCTCAGCCTGGTGTCAGGGGGATACATTCTCCATGGAGCAGAGCCCCCCAGGCCAACGTGATCCAGGATAGGTTTGTTGGACGGACCTTGTGCGAAACCAAACAAGTTACAGCTTTGCGATGTTGAGGTGCCTTCATGGGTGAAAAGGGGAACAGAATTTGGCCTGTGTGTGTGACCCCATGTGGCAGGTGTGCGCAGCACTAATGCAGGTACAAATATGTGGAGCTGCAGGCATGAAAGGGTGTGTAGGTGTGTACATATAGTGAGGCAGGTGTTCAGGTGTATTTGGGCAACGTGCCCAATGTGAATACAGTGCAGCACAAGTGTGAGGGCATGTGGAATTGTGCCCAATGTGGAGATGGCAGGTGTGGAAAGCTATGGGGGCGTGGGATTGCGTATGAATGTAGTGCATGCAGTGGGAGTGGGGATGTCATGCCCAATATGAAGGCACTGTGCCTTGTACAAACACACTGTGAAAGGGTGTGCGAGGGCAGGTGGTGTCGTGTCCAGTGTGCATACAGTGTGGCAGGCACGCAAGGTATGTGCGGACACAGCGCAATGAAGGGTCACTGCCAGGAGTTGGTGTCGAATATTGCTTCAAGTTTTCATATACAGTCATCCTCTGCGTTGGGTGCTGGGGAAGGGGCAGTGTGGCGGGAGGGAAGCCTGCGTGCTGACGTGTGTGCATGGGCTCTGTGTGACTGCGTGTGGGGAGTTTGCCAGATTTTCAAAAGCTCTGCTCCCAGCAGCACCAATGCAGCTACGTTTTCCAAACAGTCCAGCACAAGGTGGGACTCAATAGAACCACTTATAAGTTGTCTACATGGGAGCAGAGCCAGGGCACCTTCTTCCACTGCATGCTCTTCAGGGCAGGAGCTGTAGCTCCATGTGTGTTCGGACAGCACCTGGCGTAATGCCCCGAGGGAGAGAGCCTGTGCTCTACTGCAAACTGAACGTGCAGTAATACTGACAAGCATGTAAACTTTGTGTGCCTGTGTGTGTGCACAAGTGTGTATGAAATCTGTGTGCACTCTGTGACCTTGTGTGTGTGTGTGTATAAACTCCATGTCCTTGTGTGCGGGCATATGTGTGTATGCACGTGTGTGAGCTCCATGTGTCTGTGCGTGTGAGTGTGTGTATGTACGTACTCTGTGTGCCTGTGTGGGGGTGCAGATGTAAATGTGCGCGGGCGTGAACTCTGTAGGCCATTGTCAGTGTGAGAGCTCCGTATGCCTGAAACACGTGGCCACACCTGTGTGTGCAGGCTGCTGATGTGAGTGACTGTCCTTGCTCCATGCCCTTGTGCAGGCAGGAAGGTGAGAGGCTGGGGTAAAAGCAGGAGATCAGTTCTGCCCTGTGCCAGAGTCCTGCAGCCGAGGGCGGAGTTAGCCCTGGGGCGCTGCCTGGCACTGCCTTTCCCTTCCGCAGGTTATTGCTCCTTTCCTCCCTCATCCACTCTGTCCTTTTCCTCCTTGTTCTGTCTCCCCTCCCCCTCTCTGATTTCACATTCCCTCTTTCTTGCTTCTCCCTGCAGAGCTCCATCCACAGCAGAGAACGGACTGGGGCAGCTCTGCGGCCTCCCTCCCCCTTCCTTTCACACTCCCCCTTTCTCTCTCTCTCTCACTCCCCTGGTTCTCTCTCTCTCCTATTCTCCTTCATGCACTGAGTCAAAGGGTACCTGGCACAGCCTATGCCCTCCCTGAACATGACACCCCCCACATACTCCAGCAGAGCCCCCTGCCCCGGGGACCTCCTTAGCAGCTCCAGGTAGGCCGTTTCATATTGAATGATGTTGCTCTGGACAGAGGTGAATGACCCAACCATGGCATGGCAATGGGACAAGATCCACCCACCTGGGGATGGCAAATCCCCCTGGCAGCTGTCCCTGCTCCTCCCTGGCCCACCTGCATGTACCATGGTGTACCAGTTCTGAGCAATGAGCCCTGCAAGCCGCGTGGGGCAGCGAGATTGGGGATGCCATCAGGGAGCCTCCCCCCAAACACATCCCATTAGCACAGCCTCACACCCTTCGTACCCGCCTGTCCTCCCACATACACCACGGCCCCCCCTTGCCCAGTGCCCATCTAGTCCACCCCCTGGGCGGATGCAGAGTTCTCCCCCATGGTGCAGGCACTGAGTATATCTCACTATATCAATTTCCTGCCATCGCTGAGTCTCGGGCACTGGCAGCATCTCGGTGCCTCCAGTTCTCTGCCTGTGGCACACAGCAGCTTAGTCTCCTGAGAGCTGATGCTTTCATCTAATCCCAGTTGTTGGGCTTGGTGTGCAGTGCTGGGGGTGGCCTGTGATAGACAGGAGGTCACACTAGAGGAGCTGATGGTTCCTTCTGGCCTTGAACTCTCTCACTCCTACAGCTGGAGCGGACTCTGACAATCATCCGTACAGTCATTTCCCAGCGCTTTGTCCGCCAGGCCCCGTGTGCTAGGGGTTTGGGAGGGGGCGGGTCTCAGCCCAGATGCTCCTGACCAGATGTCCATGTCACAAAACCCCCCAGCACCACTGGTGAAAACCAGCCCCCTTGCCAGCAGCTTTAGCAGACACGGCAGACAGGCCATAGAGATGGAGCTTCCTCTACCATTCGGGGGGAAGGGGGGAGCAGGTCCCTCCATTGCAGGGCTGAGAGCGAGACAGATAGAGGGGTGTGTATGGAGCTGGATGGACAGATAGATCGATCAATCGATCCATCAGCCTTGTTGTACATTTCCCAGAGGCACTGCCTTTGTGACTCTTCCTTTCACCTCTTAACCCCACGGCAGCAGAGAGCAGCTCAGCGCTGTCCTCCTGCACCCGTGGACGATCTCTCCCCCTAGGCTTTAGCAGGCACAGGGAGCCACCTGGAGTGATGGGCACAGACAGGTCTGGGGCAGGTCCCTGCTCTGCTCACACCCACCCCTAGCCCAGGGCAGAGGATCCTGGAGGGAGCAGGCTGCCAGGGCCCGGAAGAGGCAGAGAGAGGCGCTGATGAAAGCGAAGGGGACTTGGGCAAGCCCCGTTCCTCCCAGGTGTAGGGGGGACAATCAGGTTCTCCTATTACGGAGGAGAAAGAATCCTCTCAGCTACAGTGCAGGAGCAGCCCCCAGGATGGTGCATGAGCCCCCTCTTCGGGGAGGCTAGCCACACAGCCCCACCCCTTCCACTCGAGCCCCACCCACCAGAGGGCCCCACCCCAACACCCACCCGAGCCCCAAGCTGCCCCGGGGATGAAGGAGCTCCAGCCTAACAGCCCCGGTCCACTTGCCGATCCCAGCCACCTGGCTGGAGCTGAGCTGGCACCGGCTTGGGGGAAAGGGCGCAGCATTGGGGGGAGTCAGGGCTTGGCTAGGAGAGGTTTAGCCTCCCCTGGCCTATTATATCCACCGCCCATGAGCAGCCCAGTCTGGGCAGACAGATATCCCCCCATTAACTCTTACCCTAACCCTAACTCTGTCAGTGTGCTCCAGCCGTGTCCTGGAGACACCCTGCTATGGGGGGAGTTCTCAGTCTCTGTGAAGGCTACCCAAGCAGGGGCCACTGGATCCCATGGACAGGGTAGAGGCACTCTGGTGTGGTCCCTGTTCCCCCTGCAGCTCTGGACTCCACATCGTCCTCAAACCCTACTTGGCTCACTCCTCTTCCCCACCCAATACCCCCTGGTACTTCCTGCACATCTCCAGGGCACACCTGCTCCACATTCATTGCTCCCTGTGGCCCCTGGTCCCGACTGCCCCCCCAGTCCTTGCCATCCAGAGCTCTGGGCAAGTGGCGATCAAAGTTATTTTGGGGTGGGGAGGGTCTGGTGAGCGCCGCTCGGGGACCCAGAACAGGGGAAGCAGCAGAGACGAATGGAAGTGACACGATCAGACGGGCAGCCGGAGACGCAAAGAGACAGAAAGTGAGAGCCACAGCCCGAGACAGGCAGAGGAACTAGGGCAGACACTGTGGGGAGGGCAGGAGTCCTACAACCTGCGGTGGCTACAGGATCTTGCAGATCCTCAGGTGATGGCACAACCAGCCTGCCTGTACCCTATGCAGAATGGGGCACAGAGAGAAAAAGAGAGAGAGAGAGAGAGAGAGATGACAGGGCCTGATCCCCTTTGCAGTCCCTTCGCCATAAGGTCCCCACCACCACCATCAAGCGCAGGGCGCATATCAGGGGTGGATCAGGGACAGGAAGAGGTGACACTGGTGCATGCCTCTGCCCTGGCTATTTCCTGGCTGCAGCAAGGCCCACAAAGCTCTGAACCAGCCCCAATAGCTCCAGAACAGGGAGACGCAGGGCCAGCTCCCATTGGTCCCAGGCTAGACTGCAGCAGCCCAGAGACAAATCTGGGCCTTAAGTGAATGAAGCCATTACTGAAGCCAAGATATGAGACGCTGCAACAGATTGAGAGAGAGAGAAGAGAGAGGCATTAAAAAAAAAAGAGCGTCTGGGAAAGTGGGAGCGGGCGATCACAATGAGAAAAGAGGGAAGACAGAAAGGTGAAATGTGGAGAGAGGGAGAAAGGTCAAAGTGCCTTTCCGCACGGTCCCTTTAAGAGGCATTACCCTGCCGAGTCGTTAGATGCAGCAGCCTTTTGATTCATCAGCAGAATCCAGAGCTGGGTTTCTGTTCAGCTTTGATCGGGCCAGACTGACATTTAGAGCATCTAGACAGGGCCTAATCAAAGGGGAGCAGAGGGGGTGAGGGCTCTGGGAGCTGGACAATGCAGGGTTAGGATGCTGGACGAATGGCACCTGGCAACCCCTCAGGAAGCAGCAGCCGTGGGAACGGGCTGTGTCAGCAGATAAGGATGTAGGGCGAAACACAACAGGGATCCTCGGAAGGCTCAGTCTAGTAAAGAATCGAATTCACAGAGTCCAAAGAGCCTCAGTGCTGGGGAGGAGGGGTGGGCTTGTGGCTAAGGAGCTGGGCCAGGACTCAGACAAGCAGGGGTTCAATTTCATGGCTCTGTCACAGACAGTGAGCAAGTCACTCCATGCCTCAGTTTCCCCATCAGTTATGATGACTTTCCTACGGGAATGTTAATTCCTCAGTGTCAGCTAGCAGGGGGATAGGGGTTAGCTGGATAGACTAGCCTGGGACCCAGCAGCAGCTTGCCTACATTGTAGGGGGCAGCCAATGCTCACGGGGAGGGGGGGGAAGCAGAGGGATGCTAGAGAGTGTGATGGACAAGAGAGCAAGGCTGCCAGTTAACTGCACATGAGCAGCAGCAGCAATCGAAACCAGGGACCTTCTGCGCTGAAGACACAGGCCTCGCCCTTGGGAGCTGACGCAGAGCATCAAGCTCTGCCCCAGCATGAAGCCTGACAGCCTCCACAGGCACTAGCGAGTGACAGGCCTGGGAAGCAGGACCACCAGCATCACACCCTGATGCTAGCCAGGCTGCACCTCACTGAAGCCAAGGATTTAGCCCTTGGCTGTAGTCAGGACTCAGGATCTGCCTGCAGGAGGCCTGCAAACATGGAAAGCGGTCACCCCGTATAGGGAAGAGATATACGTGCTGATGGGTCACTCTCACTACCTGGGAACCACGGGGAAAGGTGGTTGCTGCTCCACTGATTGGTGACTTTAGAGCACAGAACCAATAAAAGGAAACTCTTTCCAATGGCAGGCAGTCAGCCTCGGGAAACCCAAGTGAGAGAGGGGGAGACGATGAGATGGATGGATAGACAGACGGCGTGGGGTATATGGAGTAAGAGAAGTGGGTACACATTGCAACAGATAAACAGATCAGATAGACAGATGTCCTCAGGTCAGATACTGAGAGTGAACTATTAAAGGACCATTCAACTCTGTGGCCATTAATACCTTTGGCTCTGCAGGGAAAATCAGGGTAATCAACTCTGATGGCCCAAAGCCTGGGCTGATCACCACAGGGGTCAGGAAGGACTCCTACCTGCCCCACTGCACTGGAAAAGAAGTGGTTGCCTTCCTCCAAAGCATGAGGTATTGGCCACTGCTGAGGGCAGGATAATGAACCTGATGGGGCAGGGCCTGGCATGGTGCAGCGAGAGCAGGAGATATCAGGCTACAGGAATGCCAGAGGCAGAGAGAGGGAGTGCACCGCTGGAGCAGGGAGTGTCTTCAATGAGCAGACCTGAGCACCGAGGCAGGAGAAACACAATTTCGGGGAAAGTGAGTAGGCAGCTTTGCAATAAAATATTGTGACAGCATTAAACAGCACTTGCTCCCCATACGCAGAGCCCTGGGAACGTAGGACAATGAGGTAATTAACGTCTCATTGAGAGCATTTCCTGGGAGGGGACTTCCCCGACTCCCAGAGGAACTGATGATACCAGGGATCAAAGACAGGCTCAGCTCTGCCCCTATGCCACACACATACACACGCTCCTTAGACATGCGCGCTCTCCTCACATATACATACATGCATGGACACACACTGCACATATACACACTCCTCACACACTCATGCTCCCCACACATATGCGTGCACACATACCACATATTCTCCCTCCACACATGCAGTCCCTCCATGCTCCTCCGCTCCTTACACACAAGCACTTGCCCAGGCCACACAAACCCTCCCTGTACAACCATTTCCAATACACTCCCTGCACATATACCTTGGCCACGCACTATATACAGTTCAATCAGTGACAGCACACATATGCCCTGAAGGAAGGATTCTCTCTCTCATGCTCACACATGCTGCCCAAACCCATCAGTGTAGATTACATATGTTCAGAACACAAAGACCCACACACACAAGGCTACATAAACAAGCTTACGTTGGGAGTGCTTTCGAGCAGGGACCATTTTTTTCTTCTGTGTTTGTACAGCGTCCGGAATGATGGAGGTCTGGCCCGTGGCTGGGGCTCCAAAGAGCTACTGTAATACACCTAATAAATAATATACAGGGCCTAACACGATGCAGTCCTGGCCCACAATGAGGGCTCCTAGGCACTACCGTAATACACCAAATAAATAAGCATAGCGATATAGCAGTCATACACATATGCACACATAGACAACATAGGAATCCAGGAGCTGCCAGACTAGATCAGAGCGAAGGTCCATCTAGCCAAGTCTCCTGTCCCCAACAGTCGCCGGTAGCAGATGCACCAGAGGCAGATGTAAGAACCACACAGTAGGCAGGCCTGGGACAACCTGCACCCCACATGGGTCTCACTCTGGCCTCTAATAGCCAGAGATCAGCTTCAGCCCTGAAGCAAGAAGTCTTCAAGCTCTTCTTCCATTTTTGTTAGCATTAACTGTTATGACTCTGGCTCCATATAAACATCCAGTCCTTCTCTGAATCTTGCTAAATTATCCATCTCAATGACATCATGTGGCAGTGAGTTCCACAGACTAACTACACCTAGTTCCTTTAATCAGCGTTGAATTTGTCCCTTTGAATGTAATTGACTGTCCCCTTTGTGACAGGGCAAGGCCAGATGGCTATGGAAGAGTAGTGGGAGATAGATATATTAGCTCCACGCTAAACAAATCCCTGGTACTAGGATAAGTGAAATGGAAGCTGCTCCAGGTCAATTAAGACACCTGGGGCCAATTAAGAACTTTCCAGAAGGCAGGGAGAAGGCTAGGTTGATTGGGACACCTGAAGCCAATCAGGGGCTGGCTGAAACTAGTTAAAAGCCTCCCAGTCAGTCAGGTGCGGGTGCATGTCAGGAGCTGTAGGAGGAAGTTGCGCTGTTGGAGAGGCTGAGTAGTACACACCGTATCAGGCACAAGGAAGGAGGCCCTGAGGTAAGGGTGAAGTGGAGCTTGAGGAAGTGAGGGCTGCTGTGGGGGAAGTAGCCCAGGGAATTGTACATGTCATGTTTCTAAAAAGTCAGCTACCATAGCTGATACTTTTAGGGTCCCTGGGTGGGAGCCCGGAGTAGAGGGTGGGCCTGGGCTCCCCCCCTCTTTGCCCCCTGATTAATCACTGAGACTGGGAGACAACAGAGACTGTGCAAGGAAGGATAACTTCTCCTCACCTCCCTCGCTGGCTTATGATGAAAATGGCTCAGCAGACTGTGACCCTTGTCTCTAGAGAAAGAAGGGTTACATGGAGGGTCACAGTGAGCCTCTGAGGCTAGCAAAATCTGTCAGGAAACGCAGGACCCACGGAGGCAAGGAGAGACCTTTGTCATACCTTTTTCTTGTGTTCTGAGACAGGGATGACCAGTCACTATTGTACAGAGGTTTATCACATCCCCTCTTATGAGCCTTGTTTCTAAGGCAACAATCTCACACTTTTCATTCTCTCTCCATATGGAAGTTTTTCCAGGCTTCCAACCAGTCTTCTCTGAACCCCTCTAATTCTGCATTATCTTGCTGGAGATGGGGCTGACGAGGCCAGCACACAGAATCCAGAGGAGGCCATGCCATTTATTTATAGAAAGATATTAGAATATTGTCCGGCTATGTCTACGCTGCACTTGTGGGGAGGTGATGGCAGCCCATGGAGAGGTAGCCAAGCTAGCTCAGGGAGTGGAGCCGTCACAGCATGAGCTTCAGCATGGGCTAGCCACACAAGGAATTACCCAGTATCCGGGACATGCTTTACAGCCCATGCTAAAGCTGAAGCCACAGCTTCTCTACTCTAGTATCCAAGCTAGCTAATATACACACCCTGTGAATGCAGTGTAGACATCCCCTCCGCATTCTCCTCCATCCTGTTCCTCATACATCCAAATATCTTGCTTGATTTTCTGATCACAGCTGCACATTGAGCAGAGGTCTCCCCTGAGCCGCCTCCAACACTGCCCAGATCCCGCGCTGGAGATGATAACAGTTAATTTAAGCTCACAAACACAGATGCGCATATATACATGTGCACACAGCTGCACATACATGCACAAGCAGATGCACTCATTGGCACCCACACTGCCAAGAACTGCACTTCTGCTGCCAAAATCTTGCATCTTCCTGGTCCTAAAAATGCCAACTGTGGCCTGAGCACCCCCGCCTGCCCACGTAACCACTGGAAGGTAAAGGCAGGCAAGGACCCCAGTGACAAGGCAGAAGATCAATAATTCCTTCCACTGCCAGAGCCTCCCTGTATCCTCCTGGCTCCCTCCTTTCTTTCATTCAGGCAAAGATGCCTCCCTCAGCATGCTGGGCACGTCTGGAAAGCACCTCTAAGGTACTAGTACAGGGAGACTCCCTAATCAGGGCCCTAGCTGCCTGGCATACTAATGAGCTCAGCTCTGCCGAGGAGGGGGGGAGAGACTCAGATTTCGTGAGTGGTCCTGCTTTCCCAGCTCTGCACCACAACTGCAGGAGGGGAGGCCAGGGCAGGAGCAAAATGCTGACAGATCTGAGCTGGCTGAAAGCTCCCGCTAAGAGGGGGAGCAGTGTACACTGGTGAGATCAGGGTGGGAGGTGTAGGAGGGTGATGCACAGCACACTCGCATACACCCGCATGGCAGAACATCACACATGTGCACATACATTCCCTATGCACTTCCACCCACTGGGCACACACAATGCATGTGCAAGCACACTATGGACATGCACAGGTGAGTAGAGCAACACATCACCTTACACGTTTGTGAGTACATGTGCCTGAATGCACCTCGTCTACAAACATGTACTAGACATGTATGTTTAGACTGTACACTCCTTGGGGCAGGAAGCCATCATGGCCAGCATCTATTGGGCTGTATAAATAATACTACATGGATATACACAAACATCAAACTGCCTCATTAACATACATGTACGTGTGTACACTCCCACATATAATGCACAGATACATCTGCAAACATGCGCGCACACACACACACACAAACAGAACAGCAAATCATGGCAGCTCCTGACATTTCACACCAGGCCTAGATAGGGGTCCTGTGATTCAGTCACGATACCTGAGATTACCTCTTGCCAACAGTCCCTAAAGTTGCTCCATTGGGGATGGGGGGGCGACTGTGCAGTGGGGAACCCTTGGCACTGGGAATTGTGCCCCCAGTTGGCCCATTGCAGCCTGACTGTGCTGGCCCCATGCACAGGTGGAATCCCTAGTCTATGCCACGGGCTCTGGGACCCACGTTTTACTCGGATGAGTTGCTGCGCTCTCACACTCCTTAGTGGGTTTGGGCTTTTATAGCTGAAGCCACACAAAGGCACGTGAGACACACCAACTGGGGTTTGGAGGGTTGGCTCTTCCCCAGCACGCTGATCCCCAGACTCAAGGAAAGCTTGGATTTGGGAGCCATCCCATGTGCTCCCTTCTTCTGCCACCGCAAGCCCTCCACAGCCCATGGTCTCTGACTCCCTGGGGCTGAGGACAGCATCTCCAGCCTCCAGGACCGTCAGCCAGAGCCTAGCTTCCTTCAGCAGCTCTCTCTCTTCTATTGAGATTTCCTCGGCCTGCCTGCCAGTCTCCCCTGCAGCTCCCCCCTACACACACACACACTCACACACCATGCTGGTGAGGAAGAAGCCATTAGCATAGCAAAACGGCAGCAGCACTAATTGGAGCCTCTCTCCGGAGATGGGCTGGAATCCCTCACTGCAGCTCCGAGGAAGGCTGGGAAATGGGAGGGCCGGAGCAGCCCCTCTTCCCAGAGCCTCGTGTCCAAGGGGACCCCAGAAATCAGTCTTTCTATCCTGGAGGAGCTAGTGTGCAGCCATCGTTGTATGAGTGACCAGGGAAGCAGAGGCAGAGAAGGTGGCTGCTGCTTGCTGCAGCTTGTTACTATCAGCGAGTGCCCCACCCCGGGGGATGCAGTTCCTCTCAAGCAGGGTCTGCATGTGACTGGCGGCTCTATTATTCTGCCCAGAGCCCAGCTCACTTTCCAAGCACCCCCTTCAAAGGAACACGAGGGGCAAACTGAATGCCCCATGGAGAAACCCAGGGAGTGGGACGTGTGACTCAGTAGGGGGCGCTCTCCCAGCGGGGCAGAAGGGGGCACTGGGCTGCTGGCCGTGCTGTCTTTCAGATGACACATAATGACCCTGCTCCCATGTGGTCATTAATGACACCTGGACAGAGACAAGACCCTGTGTCCGATCCCCTCAGTCCAGACACTGCCCCCAGCGTTTAGGCTAGAAGCGATGGTGGAAACGGAAGCAGGGGTGGCAGCTAGGGACTCACTCCCGTTTCAGTGCAGATGCTCTCAAACAGCCGCTGGTTTAATAAGTGATCAGCCTCTGAGCAGAGGAGCTCGAGGAAAAGCATGAGAGCGACAGGGGCAGGGGGAGGATGGAAGTGAGACAGACGAAGGCCCTGACTCCGTGCACACAGCTGTGGACCACGGCTGGTCAGGCCAACAGGGTGTAAACGACTGCACACGGTGCCGGCACTGGAGCCACAGGCCAGGAACGAGGGGAGCAAGGAGAGGAGACAAGTGGGAGCCCAGGAGAAATAAGGAGGGGCAGATGGTACGTTCCCACTGAACTGGTTGAGACTGCACAGCCTTGATCATCTCGGTGGCTGCGCAAACTAATCTCCCATTCTGGGGGGTGGTGACTGCCCTTCACTTCCCCTCTCTCCCTGACCCAGCTGTCCGGCACCAGTCAGCCAGAGGGCTTGGGCAGCCCTTCCTCTCAGTGCTGCAGCGTGGGACTGATCTCCCAGTCCCTGGAGCATTTGTCCCAGAGCTGGGTGACTCAGACCGAGCCAGTCGTTTATCTGACGCGTCTCCCCGCCTGTCAGCGAGCAGTGAGTTTCTTCAGATGCGGTTGCCTTTTCCCCCCAGCCCAATTTCCACACCCAGCCCTCGCCCTTGTTCATCCCTCACCCAGCAACCCTGCTTAGGACAGAAGAACGTGTCTAGCTGCAGTGCCCCCTGTCCCCAGTACTATGGCCATGCCACTGTCCTCTGCAGCTCCTGAAACACCTCTGTGCCCAGCCCCGGGGCTGGGATTCAAGGCCTTGGGGTAGGTTCCACACTGCGCTGTGGAAGACTGTATGACCTGTAGCAGCCGCAGAACTTGAGGCTTCCTATCCATGCTGAGAAGAAACATTGCTGATAACATATCTACAGGGCCTAAGTGGAACAGCCTGCACCCCACGCGTTGCCCCCAACCACTGCAACCATACAACATCTGGTCCAGGTGTTGTGCGTGGACGCAAGGCATTGGAAGATCAAAGCATTTCAAGCAACATCTTGTTGCAATGCCTAGTGTAGACAGGGTCTGCAGGCCAGTGCTGGCTTCTAGGGACAACTTTTTGACCAGATTTGGGTCCAGATCCCCAGCTGATGTAAACTATGATCACCACTTACTTCAATGGAGACCTGCTGGTTTACACTAGGTGAAGAACTGGCCCTCTATGTCTTCTCTTACCTCTCGCTGCTTTGTGAGGGACAAAACCCCACAGCATGCCAGGGGAGGGGAATGACCCAAACATCACAACTGGGATGTGTCCCCAGGGAGATACGCAGTATGGACAATTGCAGTGGGATGGCAAAAGGATAATAACAGTCCACAGCATAGGCCTATGACCCCAGGCACAGCACAGAAGCAAAGGACCCTTGAGAGGGTCTCAAAGCTGCACAAATAAGGTCCACACCAGTGATAACTCTTTAGCTTGGGAGTTGTGTTGGCCCTGTTGCTGGAGCAACTAAGCATCAGATGTTCCAGGTAAAGAGGAGCCCCAGGGTGATTCCAAATGCAATGGCTGGATGCAGTGGGACCATTGGGTGAATTCTGTGGCTAGGGAGAGGTCCAGGACACCGACTGTCTGTGGGTCCTGCCCTGGAGGGACCCTCCTTGCAGGGGAGAGGGATCTCTGTGACCCTTTCATTCCATGGCTTTTCTGTTGAGGCTGCCAGTGTCAGTGCCAGCAGCACCTGCCCACTGGGCTGTGGACAGAACCCCCTCAAAATCATGTCATGCAGCCAAGCAGAGAGTAACAGCTTTCACCCCTCCAAACCAGGGCTGGATTTCAACTTGCAATCTCGCAGGAAGGCGCGACAGCCTATTCTAGATGCCCTGAGCCATCCAACTCCTACTAACTGATCTCCCTCCACAAACCCCTTTGTATTTCAGCAGCATGCCCCAGGCAGAGCCATGGTAAGGGACCTCATGCTTCCTGGGCAAGTTAAGTCCCTTGCTCTGTGGCCTCAACTTATTGCTTAAAAATATATTGCATGGACAACAGCCAGAGTATAAAGTAATAAAGGAAGTGACACCTGCTGCCTGGAAAGCAACTGCTGTGTCCCCCAAAGTAACATAAACAGCCAAGGAACAGATCACGTGCCAAAAACATAGGGTAACAACAAAAGGCCAGATGCAGCCAGGCATTCAAAGTGTTAATGCAAACATTGCCCAGGCCGCAATTATGGTGACCATCACAAGAGACGCACTGGGTGCACAATCAAAACTGTGCAAAGAACAACCCTACGCACACCAGTATTGGAGCAACACCAGCTGAAATGTGTAGAAGAAAACCACGCCACAACTATTAGAAAGATCACAACTGTCAAGTTTCTGCAAGTGCTTTATAAACATTTCCTCCCATGACACAAAGTAGATAAGAGAAAGGGGAAACACAGACAGAGAAGCAACATGTCCCCAGTTCCTACAGCAAGTCAATGGCAAGACAGGACCCTAGAGTCTTGACTCCCAGCCCTCATCCTGATTTAACTACTAGATTTATCCTCCCAGTGCTGGGATAAAACCCAGGAGTCCTGATTCTAACAGAACCCAACAGTTGTGGCTTCCCAGGCTGCTGCTCTGACTAGTAGACAACATTGTAATATTCTGCTTCTCTACGAAACTTTATATATTCAAGAATGGAGAGAAGAGAAAATTCCCAGCAGGCGACCATCATGCAGAACTCGAGAGTGAAAATGACACAAGCCAACACAATGGAAACACGTTATTTCTCCAGGAGTTATCCAAACACAAGAGCTGCCCAGCAGATAAACCCAAAGAAATACTAAGTGAACCAGTGCGACAGGCTCAAAGATGAAGAAACAACTCCAACACACATCAGCCTTCAATTCCACAGCCCTCGCGGAGGGGCAGTGACAGAGGGACAGAAGCAGGAAGCTATGGGGAAGTTAAACCACAGAGAACTTCTGCAAGCTCTCAGTGGGGTTCTCTTGGCAAACGAGGCCTGCTGAAAGGGTGTCCCAGCACTCATTAGGACCAGGGATCTCTGATGAATGAAAGCTCTCTAGCTCCAGCCACCCCAGCAGCAATAACGTCTCAGCACTAGCCCAGAGAGGCTATTGTTCCACAGCCCTAGGACTTCCAAAGCAGGTTACAAAGCAGCAGGGATATGAAGCACTGGGGACCTGACTAGAGTGAGAATGCAGTGCGGCAACCAGGCCGGCTCTGCCCATCGCACAAAGCCCCAGGCTTTAATAAAGCCACTGAACCCTTCTGTCCCACTCTCCCGCTTCTGAAACACCATCCACACATTAATCCTCACAGCCGCTTGGGGAAAGTGAGACACACAGACCGGCCCAAGGCCATATGGATGGAGGCAGAGGTGAGAAGAGAACCCAGGAGTCCCAACTGCCTGTCAGCCCCTCTAATCACTTCCTTCTAATCTGGGACTCGAACCCAGGTGTCCTGACTCCTGGTCGGACTGCTTTAGCAACCAGACAACCACTAGCCCAAGCTACCTCCCCCCAGTTCAAGAAAGTTTGTACCCTGGTCTGCAAGTGACCAACACAAAGATGGAGAGGGCAAAAAAAGAGCTACTCACCCTGTGAGAACCACCACAAAGTCCATCACATTCCACCCATTCCTCAGATAGGAGCCTTTGTGGAAAGCAAACCCTAAGGCGATGATTTTAATTCCAGCCTCGAAACAAAAGATTCCGATGAAATATGGTTCTGTGTCATCCTAGGGGAGAGAGGGGGCAGGGAAATGCAGACAGTGAATATAATGAAAACAGTAACAATCCATGGGGCTTCTAGAGGGTCTCAAAGCACTTGAGGGCCATTCATGAAACCTCACAAGCCACTGTGAGATGTGGGGAAACTGAAGCACAGAGAAGGGCAGGGACTTGCCTCAGGCCACACCATGGTGAAGCGGCAGGGAGGAAACAGAGGAGTCCTGGTTCTCAGAACCTGGCTCTAACCACTAGATCACATTCTCTTCCCAGAGCAGGAACAGAGCCCAGAAGTCCCTGGTTCTCTGTGCTCTGATTACTAGACTACACTCTCTTCCCACAGAGAAGAGGCTCTTCCTGAGAGGGAGTGGCGTGAATGTCAGAATGGATGTGAAAATAATTCCAAGAAACCAGTTTTGTTTCAGCTCTACATGCTCTGGGGTACAAAGAGAGAGAAAGAGGTGAATGGAGATAAACAGACAGACAGATTACCAAAAATCCACCCCCAAGATTCCTAGAAGCCCCAAATCCAGTGGAATGGAAACTGTTGTCACTTTCCAGGCACTCCAGGCTGGCTCAGATTTTCATGGTCTGAGTAGGGAGGAATCTAGGACAAGCTGCAGCAGAGATAACACAGCCAGGGTCCAGTGGGACAAGGGAACTGAAGCAGTTATGTGGGAGGCATATGCCACTGTCCCAGCTCCCAGCATAAAGGCAGAAAGCAGGACATGAAGAGGACAGCTAGAAAGGGGGATGTAAAGGCAGCCCACTCTGGTGCAGCGGTCCAAGGGCTCAGCTGCATGAGGAAATTATCCCAGAATAACATAAGGTGTGAACTTAAAATGCAATAGCTATTTAGGAATAACTCCATGTGTGGACAAATATACTCCGGAATAAAAGCGTCCAGATGAGGAGTTATTCTGGTCAATTTCCCAACATACATAAAACCTAAGTGTGGCACTGCACCCCATATTCTTCACAGTGATGTTGGGATACGATTATGACATAATTATGATGCATTTTATGTAAGATAGGTCATGGGAGGTGTCATTGGAAAATTTATGATTTTCTGAATATGACTACCTTATTTGTATGCATATATCTTTTTTGTATCTGAAGATATGAATATTGACTGTGTGTCTGTATTTCAAATGTAGTTACATCGGGGTTAACGCCCACTAGAGAAGATGCTTTCAGCCTAGCTAGTGGGTGGGGAAGGGCCTATTCAGGGCAATGGGCCATTAGGAAAAACGACAGGCCTTAGGACAGTGGTTCTCAAACATTTGTACTGGTGACCCCTTTCACATATAAAGCCTCTGAGTGCAACCCCCCCTTATAAATTAAAAACACTTTTTAATATATTAACACCATTATAAATGCTGGAGGCAAAGCAGGACTTGGGGTGGGGGCTGACAGCTCGCAACTCCCCATGTAATAACCTTGTGACCCCCTGAGGGGTCCTGACCCCCAGTTTGAGAACCCCTGCTTTAGGAGAAGCTTATGTCCCACCTGGTGATGAGCCTGAGAACACTTCAAACAGCCTGTGAGTAATGGTTGCTATAACTCTACAAGGACATGTGATCAGACTACATAATGCTGGACTCCATCTTGGGATGTCAGTATTTTTCCATACACTGGTTTGGGAACCAAGCTTTGAAACAAAGGGCTCCTGCCATATGCAAAAGCTATATAAGGCAGGGAGTGACATCATCAGGTGGCCTTCACACCCCACACAGGAAAACTCCTGGAAACTGCCGAGGAACAAAGACTGAACTGGGGGAAGAGCTGGACCCAGGTTAAAGGGATTTCTAGCATGTGAATGAAACCCCTGGGGATTCCAAGCTGTAAAGCAAGTGCAGCTTGCCCCTTAAGAATCTGCAACCTGCTTGTATCATCTCTTAGGGTGAGAATCTGCTATTCATATCCAATCTATCTAGTATATTAAGTTTAGTTTGCATTTTTGTTTATTTGCTAGGTAATCTGCTTACATCTGTTTGATATCCCTTATAATCGCTTAAAATCTATCTTTTGTAGTTAATAAACTTGTTTTTGCTTTATCTAAACTAGTGAGTTGGAGTGAAGTGTATGGGAATCCTAGATCGGGGCAAAGGTTGTTGAATATTCCTCTCCACATTGAGAGAGGGGGCGAATTTTATGAGCTTACGCTGTACAGTTCCCTGTGCAGCACAACATGGCATAATTTTGGGTTATATACTCCAGAGTGGGTGCGTACCTGCGGAGCTGGGAGTTGCCTTAGCTGTAGCTTTCCTATGCAGGGGGTGGTCAGAGAGCCTGCATGTAACTGCAGCTGGATTTGTCCCCACCTGTATGTATGCTGGTGAAAGTGCAGGCTGGAGGGCTTTGCAGCTTGTCACAGCAGTGCAGTGTGAGAGGGAACCCAGGCTGGTAGGCCAGGGGGCTCGGTGGTACTCCAGTTCCAGGTAGCACCCCAGAGGGGAACACATCACACTAAGTATTGGAGAACTTAGATAAATCCAGATAAGAAAGAAAGAGAGGCCCACACTCACCAGTCGTTCTGACATCGGGGTCTTGTCTTCATCAGGCAGGTGCTGCTCCAGAGCAAGAACAATGCAGTTTGCTATGATAGTAGCTAAAATCATGTATTCAAAAGGAGTGCAGCAGAGTCAAGGAAAGCTCAGCTCTTGGGGTGGCCCCCTGTGAATGCTGGAAGCAAGGAGGGCCCCTATGCCTCGACGACAGGAATCCCGCTCTCTCAAGGGCGCTGCTGTCTGTGCAGGATCATGTCTGTCCAAGGGTGTCTGCAGTCAGAAATACCCATGTCTCCCCAATTCCCAGAATCAGCTGCAGGGGCAGATGGAGTCTCCAGAGCCCTGATCCACCCAGCCTCAGACCTCTCCCTAGCCTACCTCACTGTTCCATGCAACCCAATGAATTCTCCCCACGGACAGATTGTTGGACCACTCCACAGGGTCCTAATCCTAAGGATCCACCTGCTTCACCCTAATTGATGATCCTCATTCTGTGTGGCAAGGGGGAGAACTCCCCCACTCCCTGCTGACAGCCCGGGAAGGGGAGGTGAGCCCAGCTCTGCTGTTGGTCAGTTTAACTTTGTGCATGTGAGAGCAAAGCATCATAGTTAAGAGCATCTGATCCGGTTAATAAGCCATTATGCAGTTCAACCATGTTTGGTGCAACCAAGTTTTGCTGTATTCTGCTACCACCACCCAGAGTCCTATTCTTAGGACACAATCACACCTTCCCTACTGTACAGCCATGCCTACAACCAGTGCATTCTGGGACAATCCAGGCAGCTATCCCATAATGCCTCAGCTGCCAGAGCAGACAGGGGTGAGTACTTTTCAGACATGACGGGTAAGGCTGAGAGTCTGTCACAGAGGTCACGGATTCTGTGACTTTCCGGGACCTCTGGGAATTCTGCAGCCGCTGGGGCGGACCCCAGGGACCCCTGCCCTGCTGGGGCAGTCCTGGGGCCAGACACACTGGCCGCTGCTGGAGCAGCCCTGGCAGCTGGTCCTGGGATCGCCAGAGCAGCAGTGATCCCGGAGCAGCAGCAGTCCATGGGGCCTCTGAGCAGAGGGTGGCCGGGGGCAGTCAGTCCCCACTGTCAGTACTGGGGCTAGCTGTCAGTCCCCGGGGTCCCCCAGAGCAGCGGCACACCGGGGTCTCAGGAGCTGCTAAGTTTTAGTCGTGGTATTTATAGTACAAGTCATGGACTGGTCATGGGCTATGAATTTTTGTTGCTCGCCCGTGACCTGTCCATGACTTTTACTAAAAATATCCGTGACTAAATCTTAGCCTTAATGATGGGCAATGAGCCAAATTCTGCTTTCAGTTTATACCAATATAAATCTGGAGTAGCCCCACTGACATTGGTGATGTTATTCAGGATTTATACAGGCAGCGCTGTGGTCAGAATCTGGCCCACTGAGTGGATCGGGATGGCTAAACATTCGCTAAAGGAAGCATGAACTCCAGCTGAAGCCCAGGGGAGATGGGAGCTGTACTTGACTCTGGGAGGGTAATCTAGGGGTCAGAGCAGGGAACTGAACTCCATTCCTGGCTCTGCCACTGATTCACTGTGTGACCATGAGCAAATCACTTCTCCTCCCCACATATTTTTGCTCCCTCTGCAAGAGGGTAGGTGTGGGGTTCAGAACCTTATCTAGGGAAGCTTCTGAGCATGCTTGGGATACAGCATGCATGTGTTTCTAGGCCCCTGTCTCAGGTCCCCTTTCAAGCCCCATCCAGCACTGTGGCTCCACATAAAAGGGGTTAAACTGATCTCAGCAATTGACCTAAACACTGGGAAGAAAGCAGAGCTGTTGGAATATGCTGAGCAGCTGGGGCTGGCCCAGTTCGCGGCGGGGGGGCCTGGAAGCTTGGACTTCTGGGTGCTCCTTCTCCCAGCACTAGCACTGTCTGCTGCTGAGAATTGGAGCTTGCTGCAGGCCCTTCCTGTTCATCGGTTTGTGGGGGAAAGAAGCCTGAATCAGTGGCCTGTGGGAGCAGATCCGATACTGGAGAAGTCAGAGGAGAGGGGCTAGGAACATGCAGGGAAAGAGAGACAGAGGGAGGGAGAAGGAAGGTGAAAGTCAGAGCCATCCAGTTCTGTGGATCAGTTAAATCTTTTGCATTAAACAAACACCCTGAGTTCTGTTCCCCAACAGCACACCCCCACTCCCACGCCACGCTCCTTCCCAGAATGGGTTAGTCACTCAATTGTGCCACCAGATTTCTTGTCCTCTTCAGTCTTCACACCCCGCTCCCCTCAATGTCTATGATGCAGAGGGACACCCTTCCGTTGAGGGAGGGGTTCGGAGGAACTTGTGGGAAAAGGGAGCCGGATTGATTGGTTTGCACTGGCCAATGGAGAGGAATAAGTAAGATCAGGCCTGTGTCTTGGGGGAAGTGAGTGCGCTTCTGAGGGTGGGTGCCGGGGATAGGTATGTGGGAAGAACGCTAATAACAACCAAAGTTAATCCCACAATGGTCTAGTAATGCACCTTACTGAGCTAGGAATTAACTAAACCCTTCCAGAGGTGGGTTGGTGTTGTTATCACCATTGTACAGAGGGATGTGATCTGCCTAAGTGGCACAGAGAGGGATGTGATCTGCCTAAGTGGCAGAACCAGGAAGAGAACCCCAGACTCCTGAGTCCCAGTCTCCTCTGCTCTAGCCATGAGAACCCATTCCCTTCCAGATCCCGCGGTAGAACCCAGGAGTCCTGACTCCCAGCCCCCTCCCCCCACCCTAACCGCTAGATCCCACTCCCCAAAATGAATCCTTCCTGTTCCATTAGACATCACTTAGGGCACAAACTATCCCAGGCCGCACTTTGAAAATCCTCTCTGTTGTTAAGTCCCATAAGATTTCCCTTCTCTAAGTAGCATTTCCTGGAGGGATTATTTGGTCAGCCCCTTTCATATACTTCTCCTCTCCTAAAGCTGGGACTAGAACCCAGCCGTCCTGCCTCCCTATTCTAATCACGTGACAACACCACTCTACGTGACTGTGCCACATGCAACACGTATTGGCTCTGATTGCTCTCTGGGGTTACTTCTAGTCACCCTTACAACATATTTTTAAAAGTCTGCATTAGACAGATATCAAACACATACATTTTTAAAAACACATTCACCCCAGTTGCACCCCATGGGTGAGGGGAATGGGTCTTTTCACTCACTCACTAACACTCACACACACAAAGTTCCTTTTCTATTTTTAATAAAAAAAATCAAAGCAGCTTATCCTTTAAAAGAAATTAAACTGCTGTATGAAGCTGCTGAATTGTATTTGACACATTAACTGGAAGACATGAGGAGTATAACAACTGACAAGCACAGCAAGTGGCTTGTTAAGACAGCAGCAAGGTCTAGGGTTTTCAGCCAGGTGGTTGCTAATAGGTTCAGAGGGGTCATGACCATCCTCCCTTTCTTTTTGGCTAGGAGAGAGGATTGCGGGGGAGAGTCCTGAAATCTTTTTCTCTTGAAACACAGAGCTACTGTATATAAAAAGTAGAGAACCACTTGACTAGTGGTTAGAGCAGGGATCTGGAAGCAAAGACTCCTGGGCTGCATTCCCAGCTGGGAGCGAAGTGGGCTCTCGTGGTTAGAGCAGGGAACTTGGAACCAGGACTCCTTGCTGTTATCCTGACTTGGGAAAATCACTTCCTTCTGCTGTGACAATATAGAGCTGAGATGTTACACACAAACCAAACTGTAACAGCAAACACAGAGCAAGCAGCCAATGTTGCCACAGGCAGAGAGGCCTGAGAAACTGCAGTGTAACAGCATTCAACGAGGGCAGCTCCTCTGTGCAGGAGCCTATTGCAGCACCAGGGCTAGCTCCTCACTGAGCTGCTCTGCTCGGCTTGGCCCTGTGACCCTGCAAGGGAGAGTTTTGCTTTGCTTTGGATGTGTTTTCAGGCCAGGCTTCCACTTTGCCGGGTCCTAGAGCCCGGGCTTCAGCCTGAGCCCGAACATCTACACCACAATTAAACAGCCCCTGAGCCCGAGTCAGCTGAAATGGGCCAGCCGTGGGTGGCTAATTGCAGTATAGACATACCCTGAAGGTCTTAATTCTGAGGGCAGAGGGAGAAATTTACAACATTAGGAGAAAAACAGAGCTTCGTCCCTGGCTTCGCCTCCCAGGTCAGAGAGCCCCTGCCTGCCACAGCCTCCCTTGCCACCAAACTGTGCTGTTAGGTTCCAGAGTTGTCAGCCCTACTGCTGAGGACTGAAGATTGCCCCATGGCTTGGCTAACTGCACAATGTCTCATGGGGTCCTTGCTCCCCCTGTGCCCATTGCCACTGCCCCAAGCACTGGGATTGAGCTCCCTGCTCTCCAACCTCCCTGACCCCCAGCCTTCCAGCCTCACGCACTGCATCAGCCTAGCACACAGCCCTTCTAAAGCTCCACAGGTCCCAGTTCATTTCAGCACCAAGGTTGTAGTCCACACCCTATGGTCTTACTCCATCCACCTGACCTTGAGTCTCTCTATCCTCCTCTTCAGGTACCTGCCCTTTGCTGGGTCCTTCCAGCCAAACTCCCCACTGCTGGTGCAGAAACCTTCTTCTCCGCAGCTCCAGCCATTTGGAACAGCATCTCTCTCCTCCTTTCCCATCACTCTCCACTCACCCAGCACCAGCCTCATCCCTGTCCTGCCAACCCATCTCTAGAGCCCTGAAAATCTGCAGCTATCCACTTTATATCCAAGAAGCATGTTTGCAGATCATGGATTAGATGCGGGATACAAATTTTGTATCTCCGCAAGGCACTCCCACTCTGTGAGCACTAGAGCGAACAGCCCCCCCTCTCCTCCCCACATATCATTTTACCTCTGCCTCATTGAAAATCACTGCTGGAAACTCCCACCCGTTCCCCACTTGTGACTCCGAATTCCTCTTCCCCAGCTGTTCTTCGGCTCCAAAGTCAGGATAATTAACTCTTTGAGGCCTTTTGGGGTTCCATGGGTGACAGCTTTGGGCGCCCCCTCCCCACCCTGTTCCCCCCATCCCTTTGGCACGCAGCAGAGAGAGTTGTCTCATCGAAGATTCGTCTGTAAGTTTTATCATTAAAAAATAAACTCAAATATTTTATGTCTCCACCAAGAAGCTTTTACTTTTGCAAACGGTATTGATTCAGTCCTAGAGGCAACTGGCAGCTGTCCCAGGAGTTTAATCAATAGGACAGCACCACCCTACAGAGTCTAACTTCAAACAACCCCAGCCATAGTTTTTACCCAGGTCTTCCACAACCAGCACTGCTGATCATTTCATGCTGCTCCCCAGTTTGAAGCCAGGTCTGTGGGGATGACAGGGTTCGCTGCATTGATAAAAGCGCCCCTGTGGCCTGATCAGGGTTACAGTGACCCTTTGGAGCTCTCTGCCATTACAGCCATTTGTCACTGTTCCAAGGTTTTGATTGGATTCTGATAGGCCAAGGAGATGGGATGACAGGGAACCAGCAACTTAACCCAGAGATCCCAGGTCTCAGAGATCCCCGACCTTCCTGCAAAGTTCCCCTGGGAACCAGAGAACTCAGGGGTGAAATTAACATCAGTTCGGGCAAGGCTGAAGCTGTGATGTCTTCCTATTCCTCTGCTGAGCTGTTTCGAACCAGGAAGTCTCTCAGGAGAGAGCAGGAGGGAGAGGAGGCATTGGGTCTGTCTTTCTGCATTGGAGAATGTTACCCTGCCCCAGAGAGATTGGGTCAACCTCATCCTTGGTGTTGAGTTAAGTACCCCACTGGCAACAGGGTTGGGTTGGGCCCAAAAAGAGCGGAGTTCTCCAAAATGAGAAGAGACGAGAAGACAAGTTAATGGGTAGCTACATTTACTCCCAACCCTCCCAGGATTTTGTTGCCTCTGGGGCTGGGCCCCTCCCGCTCTCCTCCCCACCCACCCCCCAGTCAGTGGCTGTGGCTGAGTGCCTGCCTGGTGCTGAAATGTGCAGTGCTAGCACCATGTCCTCTCCGCTCCACACAGATCCTGCTGAAATGTATGTTTCAACCCCCACAGCAATAATTTGGCAAGAACTCAAGTTCCTGCACAAGCACTGGCTGGTACTCAGGCTCCTGGAGAGGAGATGGAACCAGCTGCTAGTGCCAAATGTGTAGCAGCTCCGTGATCTGAACTACAGGCCTCCGGAAATGGGACCGAGACTGCCCCGTGACTATCTCCTTCCTCATGCTCACTGGGGAGGCTTTGGTGATCTGAGCCACAGCCACCTCCAAAGCACAGCGAGGCCAATCAGCTGCCTTGTGCTGTTTAGGATTCAACATACCCCAAATCTGATCTGCAGATCTCTGAGTGAGTTACTAACATCAGCATCGCTGCCCACCGCCATATGAGTCAGCGTCATTTATCCCCATTCTACAGAGAAGGGAAGAAACTCACCCACAATTTCACACAAAGCATCACTAAGAACAAAGCCCCAGCTCCCACTTCCACACCTCTGATCACTAGACCGGTCAAGTGCCAGGAGTCCTTCCTCCCAATCCCCCTGCTCTCACCACCAGAACACACTCCCCTCCCAGAGTCAGGAACGAGCCCAGGGGTCCTGCCTCCCAGCTCCCTGCTCTCACCATTGGAACCCACTGCCTTCCTGCAGGTGGAGAGGAATTTCCAGGCTCTGACTAACCAGGTCTCCTTCTTCAGCATTACACTTTGGGGAGGAAAGTGGCCTCATTATTAGGCCTCATAAAGGAATGGAAAATACAAGGTCTGTGATCAGCTGGGGAACAAGCGGAGTGACCTAGGGCTAGTCACAGGATTCCTGGATGGTGCTGAATGAATAAGGCGGGTGAGAGAAGGGAAATGAGTCCAGGTTTGCGCCAAATGCATCCCCAGAGAAGAGGTCACAGCCAGGGGCTGTGCACAGGCCTGCTGCTGCCACTACTCCACTGAAAGGTTCTTATCGAGCAAGGGAGGGAGGGGGAGGAGATGGGCAAAGACAGAGATGGAGGACAGATGGATAGACACATAGATTGATAGACAGATGCGTTAAAGGGGGCTCCCGAAGTGGGAGAGCACATCCCTATCACACTCCCTTTCATCGCTGCTGCATGGGAGGTCTGGGGGTGTCCATGGAGAAGAGGCACAGCTTAGCTGCCTTGGAAGTGGCTGTTCTGATTTGGGGCAGGAAAGGCCACCCCAAACCCTGGCGCTTTGGGATGTGGTGGCAGGTTTGTTTCCTGCTTATCCCTTTGTGGTCTGGGGGCAGCTGAGCTCGCGAGGGCAGCCCGTCTGCGAGGACAGCCATGGCAGGTAGTCTGAGTGGCACTAAGCACTCGTTCTTTGGCTCTGTGCTCCCCCCCCCACCCGGCCGCATACACATTTTTAATTGGCAAGACAATTTCAGTTGCTTTTCTCTGGCACTGCAGTTTCCGAGCTCGTTGAAGCTGAATCCAAACCTCCTCCAGCTAAGAGGAGGGAGAGAAGCAGCCAGGTCCTATCACACAGCGTTCAGCACATGAGCTCTAAGAGCGGAGAACATGGAACATGCACTCGAGCCAAGGCATTACTGCAATTGCACATTTTCAGGCAGAAGGCTTTTTTAACCAGCATGCTCAGCAATTATTTGGTGCCATTCCGATGACAGATAACTCATCCCAGGCTGCTTATCAAGCAAATGCCCCTAGTTCCAGCCCTTCAACCTGACTTCCCCAGGGTACCACAGCACCTCAAATAATGCCACTCACGGGCTACCCTGGGCACTCAGACTAACTCTGGCCTGGCTAACTCTGCTGTGAAGACATACCCTCACCCTCCCCTCACTTCCCAGCCTCTATCCTGTTTCTCCACCCAGTTTCCCCAGTGCCTTCTCTTCCACAGCTCTCACAGCCCGGTACAGCCTGCCTCAATCTCCCGCTACTCCCCTTCCCGCTTCCTCCAGTTATCTAGTACTGGCCTCTACTCAGTCCATCCAATCTCAGCACAAGAGCCTTCCCCTCTGCAGCTCCTGCTCTCAGCATCACCCCCCACCCATGTCTCATCAGTTCTTCATCTAACTGCAAATGATATCTGAAAAAAACCTCTTTCCTTTCTTGCCTGTGCCTCTTAATTCCACTCTCTATGTTTCTGGCCTTACAAATGCTATGATTAAGTCACCATACAACCTCTCTGCACCATGGCTAGGTCACTTACTTCAGATTAATACATAAATTATAATAATTTACATTTATATAACGTCTTGCTTCTGAAAGCACTTTCCAGATTATGGCCATATCCCCAGACTGGGTAAATCAGCAGAGCTTTTTTTAAGTCAATGGAGCTATAATGATTTATACCAGCTGGGGATTTGTTCCTATATAGCAGTCCAACCAGCACTGGCATGCACCCACTTCCGGGATGCAGCACCTTTTTCACAGCTGCACAGCAATACTGCACAGAGATCATCTGCCCAGCACTGAGAGGCAGCCACCTCTGAAATGAGACATGGCAGCTTTGTAACAGTCACAAAGCAATGTTATGTAATAATTTAGGTCAGGAAATTAAAAAGAATCCCCCATGTGCAACTGAAACAACATGTTTCAGAGTAGCAGCCGTGTTAGTCTGTATTTGCAAAAAGAAAAGGAGTACTTGTGGCACCTTAGAGACTAACAAATTTATTTGAGCATAAGCTTTTGTGAGCTACAGCTCACTTCATCAGATGCATTCAGTGGAAAATACAGTGGGGAGATTTATATACACAGAGAACATGAAACAATGGATGTTATCATACACACTGTAAGGAGAGTGATCACTTAAGATGAGCTATTACCAGCCCGGGGGTGGGGGAGAAGAAAACCTTTTGTAGTGATAATCAAGGTGGGCCATTTCCAGCAGTTGACAAGAATGTCTGAGGAACAATGGGGGTGGGGGGGGAAATAACATGGGGAAATAGTTTTACTTTGTGTAATGACCCATCCACTCCCAGTCTCTATTCAAGCCTAAGTTAATTGTATCCAGTTTGCAAATTAATTCCAATTCAGCAGTCTCTCCTTGGAGTCTGTTTTTGAAGTTTTTTTGTTGAAGGATAGCCACTCTTAGGTCTGTAATCGAGTGATCAGAGAGATTGAAGCATTCTCCGACTGGTTTTTGAATGTTATAATTCTTGACATCTGATTTGTGTGCATTTATTCTTTTACGTAGAGACTGTCCAGACCAATATACATGGCAGAGGGGCATTGCTGGCACATGATGGCATATATCACATTGGTAGATGCGCAGGTGAATGAGCCTCTGATAGTGTGGCTGATGTGATTAGCCCCTATGATGGTGTCCCCTGAATAGATATGTGGACACAGTTGGCAACAGGCTTTGTTGCAAGGATTGGTTCCTGGGTTAGTGGTTCTGCTGTGTGGTGCGTGGTTGCTGGTGAGTATTTGCTTCAGATTGGGGGGCTGTCTGTAAGCAAGGACTGGCCTGTCTCCTAAGATCTGTGAGAGTGATGGGTTGTCCTTCAGGATAGGTTGTAGATCCTTGATGATGCATTGGAGAGGTTTTAGTTGGGGGCTGAAGGTGATGGCTAGTGGCGTTCTGTTATTTTTTTTATTGGGCCTGTCCTGTAGTAGTGACTTCTGGGTACTCTTCTGGCTCTGTCAATCTGTTTCTTCACTTCAGCAGGTGGGTATTGTAGTTGTAGGAATGCATGATAGAGATCTTGTAGGTGTTTGTCTCTGTCTGAGGGGTTGGAGCAAATGCAGTTGTATTGTAGAGCTTGGCTGTAGACAATGGATCATGTGGTGTGATATGGGTGAAAGCTGGAGGCATGTAGGTAGGAATAGCGGTCAGTAGGTTTCCGGTATAGGGTGGTGTTTATGTGACCATCGCTTATTAGCACCGTAGTGTCCAGGAAGTGGATCTCTTGTGTGGACTGGTCCAGGCTGAGGTTGATAGTGGGATGGAAATTGTTGAAATCATGGTGGAATTCCTCAAGGGCTTCTTTTCCATGGGTCCAGATGATGAAGATGTCATCAATGTAGCGCAAGTAGAGTAGGGGCATTAGGGGATGAGAGCTGAGGATGCGTTGTTCTAAGTCAGCCATAAAAATGTTGGCATACTGTGGGGCCATGCAGGTACCCATCACAGTGCCGCTGATTTGAAGGTATACATTGTCCCCAAATGTGAAATAGTTATGGGTGAGGACAAAGTCACAAAGTTCAGCCACCAGGTTAGCCGTGACATTATCGGGGATACTGTTCCTGACGGCTTGTAGCCCATCTTTGTGTGGAATGTTGGTGTAGAGGCTTCTACATCCATAGTGGCCAGGATGGTGTTTTTAGGAAGATCACCGATGGATTGTAGTTTCCTCAGGAAGTCAGTGGTGTCTCAAAGATAGCTGGGTGTGCTGGTAGCGCAGGGCCTGAGGAGGGAGTCTACATAGCCAGACAATCCTGCTGTCAGGGTGCCAATGCCTGAGAAGATGGGTCGTCCAGGATTTCCAGGTTTATGGATCTTGGGTAGCAGACAGAATACCCCAGGTCGGGGTTCCAGGGGTGTGTCTGTGCGGATTTGTTCTTGTGCTTTTTCAGGGATTTTCTTGAGCAAATGCTGTAGTTTCTTTTGGTAACCCTCAGTGGGATCAGAGGGTAATGGCTTGTAGAAAGTGGGGTGGAGAGCTGCCTAATAGCCATGTGCCTGCAATGTCCCTCTGCCATGTACATTGGTCAAACTGGACAGTCTCTACGTAAAAGAATAAATGGACACAAATCAGACGTCAAGAATGATAACATTCAAAAACCAGTCGGAGAACACTTCAATCTCTCTGGTCACTCGATTACAGACCTAAGAGTGGCTATTCTTCAACAAAAAAACTTCAAAAACAGACTCCAAGGAGAGACTGCTGAATTGGAATTAATTTGCAAACTGGATACAATTAACTTAGGCTTGAATAGAGACTGGGAGTGGATGGGTCATTACACAAAGTAAAACTATTTCCCCATGTTATTCCCCCCCCACCCCCACCCCCCACTGTTCCTCAGATGTTCTTGTCAACTGCTGGAAATGGCCCACCTTGATTATCACTACAAAAGGTTTTCTCCCCCTCCCCCCCTCCCTGCTGGTAATAGCTCATCTTAAGTGATCACTCTCCTTACAGTGTGTATGGTAACACCCATTGTTTCATGTTCTCTGTGTGTGTGTATATAAATCTCCCCACTGTATTTTCCACTGAATGCATCTGATGAAGTGAGCTGTAGCTCACGAACGCTTATGCTCAAATAAATTTGTCAGTCTCTAAGGTGCCACAAGTCCTCTTTTTCTTTTTGTGAAACAGCATGGAAAATTCAGGCAGAAGGTAATCTCCCAAAATGCCCAAGATGCCAGAGATAACCCCCTTGTCTCTTCTAGGGGGGTAAGTGCCATGGGATCGGACAGAATTCCAGCACCAGGCCTTAATGAAACATAAAAAAATCAGCACTTGGGTTTACCTTGGAGGTTTCCCATCCACATATTGTGTAGACTCAACTCTACTTAGGTTGCAGACCACATGGGATTAGGCAGCAGCCCCTGCCTGTTGGCCTAATTCCCACCTCTGGGTGTTCACGACGCTGGGAAGACTGCTGTTGTGCTGCCTATTATGAGGACAGTTAGTTCCAACTTCTCAGAGGCTGTCCTGAGGCTCCAAGTGGAGTGGGGTCAGGAAGAGATTTAATCAGAGAGAAGAGGGAATGACAGAGGGAAATATCTGCCCACTGGAGGAGTGAGGAAATGGCCAGGCCTGGCTGGATCAACTCGTATGGGTGGCTTTTATTGGGGTGTATGGACTGCAGAGGATGACACGGTGCAAACTGGCTATAGTAGGAGAATCACCAGATTCCTGAAAGCAGCCTAAAAGTGTGTGAGGGGAGAGAAAATGAGAGAATGGGGGAAAGGGCTGGAGAACAGGAAGAGGCAGGAGAGAGAGAGAGAGAAGACAGAAGAAAGAAAAAAGAATTGAGAGAGGGAACACATAACAGAAAGAGGGAATGGGTGGAGGAGGAGAGAGAATGGAAACAGAGATGGAAGAGAGGGAGAAAAAGCAAGAGGAGGAAACAGCGGAAGGAGAAGAGAGGGAAGTAGTGGAAAGAGGAAGAAGGCTCACCCCATGGCTGCAGAGGAAAAGCTCCTGCCAGATCACGTGTGATGCCTACAACTGTCTCCCTCTCATTAATTTCACTATCAAACAAGCTGCAGTATCACAGCCTGGATTCCTTCGTGATGAAATATTTAACTAGGAGGAACCCAGCCGAGATCAAAGATCCTCATTTACAGCGGGACCCCGCAGAGAGTTACACAGAAGCCGCTGCTGGGATTAACCAGAGGGCACACACCTCTGCCACACAAAGAGGAAACCAACCACGTCATCAGGTCCCCTGCGGGTCAGGGGCCAACGGCAGGAGATTCCTGGCCTTGTTTTCCTACAGGGGCAACGTATGGAGGGGGCAGGGGCTGAGCCACCAAGGTACACGGGCCTGCTGCTGTACAATAGGAAGGGGCCTAGATACCATGGGGATGGGCATCACATAGCTAGCTAGACAGGTCAGGCTCATATTAAGAACCTCAGGAGTAAGAGCTGGTCCTAGATCCCAGGAAATGTTCCAATGTGTCTGCAACAGAGAGACAAGGAGACATATGGATCAGGGACAGTGAGAGAAGACTAGCCTGACACTGTGTCAGAGTTAGCTTCCCCCCCCACTTACCCTGCCACTGGTGCTGGGCACAGGCAAAGAGAGCAGGACAGTGACAAGAGACAATCCCTCCCCACGTGAGTCAGAGGGAAGGGCAGAGACAGCCCCTCCACCCCACCCCCCTCCCATCCTAGTGCAAGACAAAATCTAGTTGTGCCACACAACCCACAGCTACAACTAAAGCCAATTTCTGCTCCCTTTTCCCTCTAGGTTAACTCACACAGCCTTTCCTCATGAACATCTGTTATTCCCTGGGCACATGGGGTTGACACCCTTCTCCTGAACCCCAAAGGATCCGAGATGCCCTCCCGTGCGCTTTACAACCGAGATTCCAAGCTACCCAAAGAGAGCCACCCCCTCCCCTGCCTCTGCACTGTCTCTCTCTTCCAGCTGCCAGCCTTTCCCCTTTTATGAGAAGCACTCCATGCAGAAACACATAAACCTGACGGCCTCTTGAAAAGAGAATAAAGGAGGGAAATGGTGCCCCAGACCACTGGTCCTGAGGGGCTGTTCATTCTTCACTCCTGATCACACACTGAACAAATGGACCTTTGTCATGCAGGGGTATGCTGGTTTGGGCTTGGATTTTTGTGTGTGTATCACAGCATCTCCTACTCAGATTAAACTAAAGAGAACCTCTCAAGAGAAAAGTCACGTACTCACAAATAAAACATCTTTCTCTGTGTGGCTAACACCCTGCTAGGCTGCTAGCATCAGGAGAATCTGCACAAGCCCATTTGGTTATTACTGCGTCTGCAAGTCTCTCCGCTCAGGGGGCGAGTTTCACTGTGTGTGTCTTTAGTGGGTTTCTCTGTTTCTCCTGCACTAATGCTAGACAGCTGGGGTTTGAGTTCAGAACGAAAGACATGTTGTGAGCTAAAGTCAGCTGAAGCCAAAGTGAGTCATTCCACTGACTTCAGTGGGCTTTGGATCAGGCTTGTCACTGAAATGTTAAGAAAAGATATTAATTGAAACACCTTGAAGAGGCACTCCCTTCTCTCATACCTTAATGGACTCTATCATTTAGAACCTAAAATTATTTCACGAGGATAGAATGACAAGCCAGGAACAGAACCTAGGAATCCTGGCTCCTAGTCTCTGCATTAGACCCCCACTCCTCTCTCAGAGGTGGGGAGAGACCCCCAATTTCCAATCCCCTCTTGCCCCAATCACTAGGCCAAGCCTTCTCCTAGAACCAGAAATAAAAACCAGGGGTCCTGACACCCCAGGCCCAGCTCTAACCACTAGCCTACACTCTCACCACATCTGCTGGGACTGCTGAAGGGGGTAGCAAGATGTTCTAGTCAGAACCATGTTTATTTATTTATTTTGCATTTATTTTGATTCCCTAAAATGTGCCCAGCCGGGAGCTCTGGGTCTACAAACAAACTCTTCCACTGAAACAGCAAGACAAGGTGGTTAAAATGGGGGCCACTGTACAAACTAACCAACGCTACACACAGTAGCCTATTCAACTACCAGCCCTACCACTCAACTATTGGGGAACAGTGCTACTGGACAGGGTGAGGGGGGAGTAAATTCACACTAACTGCAAAAGTGGGGACCCTTCAGTGAGAACACCCCCCCGCCCCCGCCCCCGCCCACACACACACACACACACACAACTGACTCAAGTTTAAAGCATTAGCTCCACCGCTTCACCGGATCCCAGTGAGATCATGGGAAGAGAGAAGAAAGTGTAGAACTGGGCTCAGGTGAGGAGGAAGGATCAGCTGCTGTTTGTGGAAATAGGTCTGTTTTGAGGTCAACAGGCTACAGCTCCGCAGAAGGAAGGCACTACAAAAGTGCAAAGGATTCATTATTCATGGCTATTACAGGGAAGTTGATCCACCTATGGATGAGGCACGTGGACACAGGCCAGGTGGGTCATTTGTGCACAGCACCTTCCTGTCAGTGAGCGAGAGAGTGGCACACACCCTGCAAACAGGACAGAGAAAGAGGGAGGCTATCTGCATCCCCGGTGCCTATGGAGGGGTGGGGTTCTTTTGTTTCGTTCCCATAAGAAGTCACCGCGCCAGCTCTCTTGTCTTGGAAGAACACACAGAGGGATTGTTGGAGAGCAAGATGAATATGCCGGCCAGGGCCATGATCCTTTTATTAAAAACACAGATCAGGGCTGAAATATTCAACCAACCACCAGCAAACATACCAGCAGGAGCAATTCTACAGCAGCTGGACTAGATAGGTAGGGGCCTCTCTCTGGGGACTCTGACCCTGATTCTCCCCTCATGCCCAGTTTTACCCCATGTTAGCCCACTGGCTTCAGTGGGATTCTCCTGATTTACACCAGTGTAAATGAGAGGGCAATTATGTCATATGTAAAAATGCCAGGCCAGCATTGGTGTTGACTTCAAGGGGAGTTAGACTTGCACAAGCCAGGTCTGTTATGTTTCTAACCACTGTCCCTGAGCAGGGTGGCTATAGCTACCTATTTAAAAGCTAAGACAACATCTTCTGTTTCTCTAGCACCTTGGATCCCCAAAGTGATCACACAGGGACCACTCAGCCACCTCAGGGTTGAGACACAGCAGCTGTTTAATAGCCATACACAACACTGAAGTTTGAGACAGGACATGAGAAACCCTACTGCACTGTGAAGGGACTGTGTGTGAGAGGTTCTCATCAATTCCAATTTTGCACTTTATTTATTGTCTACCTATGGGATGTGTCAAGCCCCAGTCATAGTGTCACTGTGAGGGACACATCATGAGACAGTCCCAGTTCCAAAGAACAGGTTTCAGAGTAGAAGCCGTGTTAGTCTGTATTCGCAAAAAGAAAAGGAGTACTTGTGGCACCTTAGAGACTAACAAATTTATTTGAGCATAAGCTTTCGTGAGCTACAGCTCACTTCATCGGAGCTGTAGTTCATGAAAGCTTATGCTCAAATAAATTTGTTAGTCTCTAAGGTGCCACAAGTACTCCTTTTCTTTTTGTTCCAAAGAAGTTACAGTGTAACATTTACAAAAGCACCGAAGTGACTTCGGAATAGGGCTGGCCAGAAAACAGGAATTCCCTTTCAGAGAAAATGTTCAAGTTTCAGAAATTGTTTTCCTTCTGTGTCAGGACAAAACCAAGACCTTTCCGAACTTTTCCGAACCTTGCATGAAAAGCCATAGAGAAAGGGGCTCATTTCCTTCAGTAGCCAATAGCCCTGTGGTTAGAACACCTATATGGGATGGAGACAATGGTTCAAGTTCCTAGTCTGTCTGATTTAGAACAGAGGCTAGAACTTAAATCTCCCATATGATTGCCCTCACCCTAAGGTTGTACAGTCAGTCTCTATCAACGAAAATTTAATTACTTATATAAAGCAGAACAGCTCCAACAGGAGAGACTGAAAGGGACTGGTTCAGAGCAGTGACTTGACACTGGATTGCCCAGTGCCCTAACCCCTAGCTACTGGCTATTATGGGATGGTGGTTTCAATCTGTAGTGTCCAATATGTTCTCACAAAATGTTTTGGTTTTGATGAACTGGCATTTTCCAGCAAAATGCTTTTCGTTGAAGAACTCCCAATTACCTCGCGTTAGGAGTCTCAGGCCCCAGGGTTTAAACGGTATTCAGCTTTTGCTCTGTTTAGCATTGCAAGGCCTAAGTGATTTAGATGGCCAAGTCCCATTTTCAGAAGGGACACCTATGTTCCATTGACTTTCAAAGACTTGGGCTGTTAAGTGCCTAAACCATTTTTGAAATTGAGCCTTAGGCTCCTAAATCCTTCAAGTGCTTTTGAAACTTTTGCCCTCAGTCTACAGATTATGGCATTTTATTTTAACTAGCATATCAATCAGACCCCAGTGTGAGCTAATCCCAAATCAACTTCACTTTGGAAATCAAAGTGCTTTAAAAAAGTGCAAAAAATGCCTCAGACCAATTTGCGCAAAAGTGTAAAATGTAATAACAGTGAGTCCTTTAAGAAAATCTGAAATCACTTCCAAGGCAAGGCCCTGGCTCGGTGCATCAATCTTTATGGTTGTATTTCAGACCAGAAGTGGAGCTGACTCAGATTTTACTCCAGAAGAACAGATGGCTCCACTAGTTGTTAACCAGACACATGGGTCATCAGCAATGTTTGAGCTTACAACAATCAGACTTGTAGCAAAGGCGTCTGCCACTTGAGCAAGGGAGTAGTACCATTAGCTAGTGGCAGCAGTAGGCTGTTATCCTCAAAAGATGACATGACACAAACTTGGCTAGTTAATTTGCACTAGGATTAAGTGGAATGCTTCTTGCTTCACTTTTTAATCCATTTTATTGTACATAAAAAAATGGTTGACTGATGTCTGCAGCCTCTTCTTCCCATGTCCTCATGTGACCAGAAATCTATACATATCCTTACCTGTGTACACCTTCCTTGCTACCATCACCCTTAAACACCAGAGGGTACTACGGAAACCTACACCCACTCACTACAGGTATGGAGACAATCCACTGCATAAACAATACCAAGACACCTACAAATGCATCAGCCCCTACAACCACTAATGTGGTACTGAAATCCATATACATGTTCCTCTTCCTTTCACCCTCTCCAAAGGTGTGTTACTGAATTTCACACACACACACACACTTCCCCCTAAAGACTATGGTCATTTATTAGAGAAAACTATAGACACGCAAATTCTCAACCCACAGTGTGTAACAATAAGCTGTGTACCGGTACTCAGCTATCACCATGTTTAACAGAAACATACTCAAACCAAACCCTCACATCTCCCAATCACCACAGTTTTCAGAGTAGCAGCCGTGTTAGTCTGTATTCGCAAAAAGAAAAGGAGTACTTGTGGCACCTTAGAGACTAACAAATTTATTAGAGCATAAGCTTTCGTGAGCTACAGCTCACAAATGCATCCGATGAAGTGAGCTGTAGCTCACGAAAGCTTATGCTCTAATAAATTTGTTAGTCTCTAAGGTGCCACAAGTACTCCTTTTCTTTTTGCAATCACCACAGTGTACTCAACATCTGCCATACAGTCACACAACAGGCCCGGTAACACACCTAGGAGGCTGCACACAAATTCTGCCCTTCACAATTACACACCCAACAAGTAGGCTAATGGGGTCACCTACGACATATGCACAGGGAGCTCTCAATCTGCCTCCCGGGGGCTCACCTCTTTTAAACAGAGCTAAAGGAAATGTGAAATACAGATCTTTATAACCACTGTATTGTCAGGAACAACTGATGAACACAACTCCAGGCTAGTGGGCAGCTGGGGTAAATGTGGGCCTGACATAAATATGGAAGCTGAGCAGTTTGTACAGAGACAGCATGAGCACCATGAGATTACACCTTGACACAGAGGGCATGTCTACACTGCAACTAGACACCTGCAGCTGGCCTGTGACTTGGGCTTGCGGGGACCAGGCTTAGGTGCTGTTTAATTGCAGTGCAGATGTTTGGGCTCAGGCTGCAGCCTGAGCTCTGGGACCTCTGACCTTGCAGTGTTCATCCACCCGAAGCCAGAATGCCTACATCACAATTAAACAGCCCCTTAGGCCAAGCCTCATGAGCCTGAGTCAGCTGGCATGGGCCTGCCGCATTTTTTACATGCAATATAGACATACCCAGAGTCAACACCAACCAAAAAATACATCGCACAGACACATGCATACCAAGAAATACACCCAAACACACACTCACGTACGGACATATATACATGCACATACTAGAAAATCCACCTACACATAGACACACATACACATACACACCAGGAAATGTGTACACATTTACACAAGTGCCTCCAGACACAGATTCTTGCACACCCCAACACCCCATACACCACAACATACACACACAAACCCCATGCAACCTAGTGCCAAGTCTTCTAAGAGATCAGTACCCTGCAGCTCCCATTGAGAATAGAGAACGAACACACACACAATAACAACAGAAGCTGCTTGGGTGCTGGACTTGTGTGAAAATATGGCCCCAGTTGTGGTTATTGAGCCCCTAGACACTAACCACAAACACGTAGACACTGAAACAAACAGCCTTCAGAATTCAATAGATGCCACGTACAATGAAGCAAGCTGGGACAGCAGATCTGAGTTTCAGATGTCTATGACTGACCTGTTCCCAGACAGTCACCACTGCACCACCCTGATGGCTCTTTTCACAATGTAGCATCTTTGATGATCAGATGTTCCTGTGGTATTGTTGTACCTTATATTTTGCTACACTCCCAATCTGTGTCCTTTTTGCTAACAAAAAATGAAATATGGACCTGGAAAAAAACCCTCATATCCGTACAGAGGAAAACTCACGCAGCCCCAGACACAGAAACACTGCGTACACCTAGACATGGAAAAATCCCATATACAAATGTCCAGTACAGCTACAGACAGAACCCCTCCAGCCCCAGCCCCAGCCCATACACCTAGACCCAGAAGCACACATTCCTTGACATTGAAACACCTCCTAACCGTAGACATGGAAACACCCATAGATAACACCTCCCCCCCCATGCACCTAGAAAGAGAGGCATCCAGACACGGAAACACAAAATCCTAAACACATGCACACCCCATGTACCTACACACAGAGACTCCTCAAACACGTAGACACACACAAATTTCATATACACTGGATAACACACATCCACATCATACACCGGAACACAGAAACAGACTGCACAGACCCTTTCGCATAACTCCTTCTGTTGTAACCCTGCCCCAAAGGCAGACAAAGCCCTTTCCACAGACAAAGGGGCGGCGGGGAAGCTGTTTTTTCCCAATGCAGGACACTGGGCAGCAGTTCAGCTTCCCATACCTGGCGCTACATGTCACACATGTCAACCTGTGCAAGCATCCCAGGATAGCCAATCAAGAGATGCCAGGCACTAATTAAACAGAGTGTGTAACCAGCTCATTAGGAAAGTGCTCTGAGATCCCTGGGAGAGAGGCAGAAGAGAAAGGAGAAGTGTTGCTATTAGAGCACTTAGCCTGGGGGGAATCTGAGTGGTCCTTGTGTATGTGACAGAGATTATTAATTATTATTATGAATTAGTAAAGTGCAGCAATGAACAACATCCCAACCCATACAGCCATTCTCCTCCGCTCAGAACTGTCTCATTCCGTTACTATTACCTCCTTTCTCTCTGCTCTGACAACCCCATTTGCTTTTTCCTTAGTCTACAATATCCACAGACCGTAAAAGATTCCCAGCCTGAGGGCCTGGCTGGCTCAAGAGAATGGGAGATGGAGCTTTCCGCCACAAGGGTACCAGTGTGAATCCAGCCCTGGTCAGCAGTGCCTGAAGCATACCACGCATCTGACATGGGCTGGGTGGCCTGTGTGAAATGAGCGTGGTGGCTCTCAGTGTGGTTCTTAGTGGGACAGGGATGCTCCATGTCACAAAAGTAACCACATTAACTCTCCTGTTTGGTGTCCTAGTAAAGAGGCCAGGTTGCGAATGAGCTGTTAAGACTGAACTCCCCTCTCACTCTAGAGCGCAGCTGAAGCACATGGGCAGGGGGAAGTGTGTGTGTGTAGGTTGCACTGCCTCCGCCCACACTACCTCTTCTGTGGATAATTCAGCACCAGGGCTGTCAATTCAGCCATTTAAATCACTGCCCTCACCACCCTCTGTCTGATCCCATAGATTCTGTGCTGACTTCAGGATCGGGACTAAAGGTCAGTGACCCAAGGGGATATGGCACATGGAACCCAAGATCTCCCCTGAAGGCAGCTGGCAGGCAAGACCTTTATGCCAAAATTAGCATCTCATGCAACTGATACCCTGAACTTTAGAAACAAAATATCCTGAGAAGAAAGCAACAAAACCTGTCTCAAGCGACCATTCAGCAGGGTGACAGAAATCACAGGAGATGTGGTCCTGTCAACCTCAAGTAATGCTACCGAAAGCAGAGCCACACTGGTGTGAGAGGAGTATATTTGGGACAGTCTTGGGAGTCAGGACAGTGGTGTGTGGCCAAGCTGCAGGCTATGTACTTATCTGGCCCTGCTCACCATTTTATCGGAACGCTTTGCAGACTTTAATGAACTTATTCTCACAATCCCCACCCCCTGTGAAGTAGACAAACATTTTAACCCCATTTTACATATGGAGAAACTGAGGCAGGGAGAACTGACTCACCCGAGGTCACATAGGAAGTCAGTGGCAGAATCAGGAATGCAACCCAGATCTCCTGAATCACAGTCCAGGGTCTTATGCTAATTTATACTGCAGTAGCAACTACAGACCCCAGTCAAGTATCAAGGCTCTGCTGTGCTAGATGTTGGACATGCATAATGGAAAGAGGGTCCCTGCCACTAAGAACTTGCAATCTGTGTACAGGAGAAGAGACAGAAACTGGATGCAGCAAAGCGAGGGGGGGAGGACTATTATGTTCTGAGTTTGTTCAACACAGAGCTCAGTGGGTCCTGGCCCAGGACTGAGGCTCCTTGGTGCTACCCGTAATTCACCTAATAAATAACATACAGCGCCCAGCCCCCTGGGGTCCTGGCCCATGACTGAGGCTCCTGGGTGCTACCATAATACACCTAATAAATAACGTACAGCACCAGCCCCATGGGGTCCTGGGCCATGACTGAGGCTCCTTGGTGCTACCATAATAATAATAATGGTAATATAATGAGACAATTATTATTAGCACAATAAGCAGCAGTGACGGCACACCAGCCCCATAACCATTGCTTGTCCTTAACCTTGCCTTATCAGCCTTCAGTCCGTATTACAGACTCTATTACATTATGTGACAAGTGAATTAAGGGAGGAGACACATCACAACAGAACCTAGGAACTAATCCTGACCTAACTAACACATTGAGGTTGCTCAACTTGCCTCTTGGCCGTTAAGGAGCATTTTTATGCTTTGCCAATATTAACCAATCAATCCTGTCTATGCTCCTGGGAGGCTGATCTGTATAATTATTTCCACATTTTACAAATGGGGAAACTGAGGTACAGACCGATCAAGGGCCAGAATTTCAAACATTTGCCTCTTCCACTGCGGCACCAAAATAAGGGGCTACATTTTCTGAAGAGCTGAGAGTTCACATGCCACAGTCTTCTGAAAAGTTGGAGCACAGCTCTCTTTCAAATCCAGAACCTAGAACCTGACTTCTAATCAGATGCTCAGACCACTCGACTACAGCAGTCTATAGCAGGAGTTCTCAAACTTCATTTCACCATGACCCACATCTGACAACAAAAATTACTACATGACCCCAGGAGGGGGGACCAAACCCTGAGCCTGCCTGAGCCCCGCCGCCCCGGGAAGGGGAGACAAAGCTCAAGCCACACTGCCAAGGTGGAGTGGCTAAAAACAAAGCCTGAGCCTTGCCGTCCAGGGCTGAAGCCCTCAGGCTTTGGCTTGGGCAGTGGGCTTGGGCTTTGGCCCCAGGCAATGGGGCTCAGGCTTTGGCCCTAGGCAGTGGGGCTCGGGCTTTGACGCCATGTGGTGGGGTTCGGGCTTCCGCCCTGGGTCCCATCAAGTTTAATGCCAGCCCTGGCAACCCCATTACACTGGGGTCATGACCCACTTTGGGGTCCCAAGCCACAGTTTGAGAACTGCTGGTCTATAGGAAGTGGGGGGGGGCGCTAAACTGGAATAATTTTTCTCAAGCTCCCAAGTTGTTGAAGGATCTGAGACAGGGAGCCTAGGCCTGAACCTAACCCCTATTACCATCCTATCCGAGCACCTCCCAATCTCTAATGCCTTTACACTCACAGTGCCCCCTGAGGTAAGGCAGCGATCTTACTCTACCCATGGAGAAATCAGGAGCAGAGAGGTGAAGGCCCAGATCCTCAAAAGTATTTAGGCTTCACTGAAATAAATGGGAGTTGGCTGTTTAAATAGCTTTGAGGATATGGACCTAAGTGACTTGTCCAAGATCACACACAATGCCCGAGATAGCACAGAGACTTGAACCCCACTCTCACAAACCCTACAGTGGGGCCCCGAGCCATGGCACCAGCCTTCCTCTTGCCACAGTGCTGCTGGGTCTTTGCAGAACCAGCCCTCAGATTTTGCCAGATCCAAGCCAGAATCACCCCAATTCTATTCCTATGCGAATATTCAGGGAAATATCCACACACCCTGGAATCAGCCCATCTTCCAGAGGGTCCAAACTACTATCCACCAGCGAGCCAGCTGCAGGGACTGTACTGCCCTTTTGCGAGCCTGCCCTCCGTCCAGCTTCCCATCAGGGTGCGCTCTGGCAAACTCACAGTTCCTCTGGAAGAAAAGTGCCTTCTTCCACACCAGGCCTTACTGTGCCAGTATGCTAACCATGACTGACACTCACTCACTCGCACTGCAGGGACTGGAACAGCTGCGGCAAGGCAATGCACGATGCCTGGAGACTCGTGTGAAATGCAGCGACTCAGAGTGAGTTGTTACCTTCAAACCAACAACAAAAGAGAGAGAGAGAAAGCCACTAAAGTAAAAGCATGTCGGGAAAAGGGACGCAACCCGAGCTAGCTTCATTGCAACGCAGCCCCTAGAGCAGCAAAGCTAACAGGGGCACTGAGAGCTGGTTTGTAGTCCCCATTTTGTAAAGGAATCCTGCTCCCATGTACGGACATTCAGGGGTGGGGGCTGAAAGGAGGGGAGTGGGGGGACTAGTGACAAAAATGTTGCATCCGTCTCCCCAGCTCACACCCTGCTGCTCACTGTGTGGCTAGAGCAGGTGGTTGCATCTCCTGCTCATCCTGGAAAAAGATGGGGAAAGGGGTAGCTAGAGATGGTGAGTTCTCTCCTCTTGACAGGTAACTTTTAAACACTGGAGCTACATCCGCCCCTCACCACCCCCATATCTTCTACTTTGGAGAAAGGGACAGCTGCGCAGGTTGTTCCTGATGGAACCTCAGGCCCCATGAACCTCACCTACTCCTAGGAAAAGCTGCACCCCCAGCACTTGGATCAGCCTTGTTGTAAGACTCAGGGGCCATTTGAGCAAACCTGGGCCCAGTGAACCATTCTGCATCACTAATAACAATCCTTTGCCCTCCCTCGCACCTGCAGTCTGAGGATCTCAAAGCCCTTTGAAAATACAAAAGATTTAAGCCAACTTGAAAGGTCGAGAAACTGGGGGATAGAGCTTACTTAGGGCCATGCAATGAGACAGTCCGAGAGGTGGGAATAAAACCCAAGAGTCCTGGCTTAGCATGCCTGGCTTTAAGCACTGACAACACCAGCTCACAGGCCTGCTAAAGGAGCCCAGGTGCCCTGGATCTCTGACCCATGCTTTAAGCACTATAAACAATCACCCACAGGGCCCTGAAGCTGTGGTTCACCATTCCCGAATTTAACTGGTAGGCCCAGAACCCAAGAGTCTTGTCACCCAGTTCTCTGCTCTAACTGCTAAGTAACACTTCCTCCCAGAGGGAGGAATACAATGCAGGACACCTAGCTCTCGGCTCCTCACAATAACCCCTAAATAACACGCCCTAGGAGCAGAAAAGAGAACCTGGGAGTCCTGACTCCTAGATTGCTTCCCCTGACAGCTAGAACATGCTGCCTTCCTCACAGGGCTTAGCTTCAGGACTCCCACCTCCTTGCCCACTGCTTCAACCACTGAACAATGCTGGAAATTGGCAGTTTCATGCTGTTTTGACTGAATTTTCAACAGAGATTTCGGGCTCCTTTTAAGCCAACGACTCAGAGCAAAGCTGCAGCAGGGGCGAGAGGATGCGATCCTCGCTTGGAATGGATGACCTGCCCTTGCTGAGTCCTACCCAGCGCTGCTTTTGTAATAGCAAAGCTGAGCCCCTTGTTCAGAGCGGTAACAATAGCCTGCAGGTGCTACGGATCCCATGACCTGACAAACGTCGCCCCTGCTAAATCTAAGCTGCCATCGGCTGTCTTTCCACCCACAGATGGGACAGTCCCAGAGGCTCTTCCTGATCAGGAATTGGGGGAGGGGGGGTGAAGGGGAGTTTTAATTTTTGCAATCAGGGAAAACTCTAGAGGCAGGTAATTCTAGGCGTTGTTTGCCTCAGCAGAAAGCTGCCTCTGAGACGACTGTATGCAGCTAGCAAGATCCAGACACTTTTGCATGTCTTTGAGGCTCCACCTCCTGCTGTTGCTGGTAAGGACAAAGCTGCATCCTCTCACAGGAAATCAGGCGCAGGGATGTGATTTCAACCCATTGGCAGGGACGCTGCTGCCTCACCGGGAATGGAGTGTGGCCCAGCCAAATGTGCCAACATCCCAAGAGCTGCTGGAAAAGCCAGCAGAAGGATGGGTCATTGGCTTAAGGACCAATACTCCCTTGAGAGTTATGGGGCCCAATACTCCTTTGAGAGTTATGGGGCCTGGCTCAAATCTCTTCCCTATTAGGGTATGCACGAAAGTATGGGAGTCTGCATAAAGTGACAGGCACAGATTGAGCTTGAGCAGAGAGACAACACCACAGACAGCGTCTTAAATAATGATTTCTAGCTCTTACTATCCATGCATCTCAATAAGGTTACTATCAGTATCCCCATGTTACTGATGGGGAAACTGAGGCACAGGAAGGGGAAGTGACTTGTCTGAAGTCACCCAGCAGCCAAGTTAGGAATAGAACCAGGCTCTCCTGAGTCCTAAAACCACGGCTTTACCTAGTTAGTGCATACTACTTGCCAAGTCAGCCACCTAGCTCTGCATATGTGACAGCCGCCATCTTACCCAATATGCCAGGGACTGAGTCAGGGATCTTCAGTGCTAAAAGCATGAGTTTCAATAGCTTGAGTTAAAGCTCCCTAGCTGGAGCTGTAGCACACCCATATTTCCTGTGGATTGGGCACACGGCACACAATGTCGAGTGATTACACCCACGTACCTCCAAATGTGAAGAGAGGTTCCAAGGGTTCAGAAGAGGAATGACAGTTTAACACACCATCTCTCTGCAGGCCCACTTTCCAACAAAACTGACCAAAGGATTTCCCCTCCTTTCACACACAGCACATCACAGCTTGATGTATTTCTGCTAAGGTATATCACACTCTGGCCTCCACTTCAGCAGTCATTTCCCCTCTCTGGATATGTCATCCTAGGTAACACTGAGCTCTGACATTAGTGAGAGTCATTCATGCTAGCTCTGGGGCAAATCCATGCCCTGGTGTAATCCTGTTGAACTGCCCAACTTGAATTAAAAAGCAAAAGAACAATTTACAGCGTTCCTGAGACCTAGTGTTCAAAAGTCATGAGTTTGGCATCAAAAATCATGAGATCTTTTAAAAATAATAATCCTTGGGGTCTTTTCCTTTGCCTTCTGGTGTTTGACCTGTAGGAGTCACATTTCCAAGCTTTTCTCCATGACCAGGAGAACGAGAACTGTACTGTGTTTAAAAATTAAAAGCTGAGATGCTGATGTAATCCTGGGACTTCAGGAGCTGGAGCTCAAACCAAAACACCAGCTATCACAAGAGAGCTGGCAACATTGGATTTCCAGCTAGCCACCAACAGCCTAGTTCCATTGGTCAGACGCATTCTGTATGGGCCTGATTCTCCCATCACTGTTACTGGTATAAACCTCCAGAGACTCCTGTCAGGCCAGGGGAGCTAATGTTGTGAAAGCAGAATGCATGAGATCAAAATTAGACTTCTATATTTATTTTGGACATTTATTTATCTACCTGGGGCTAGATTCTGATCTCAGTCACACCGGTGATAAATCTGACTTCTACCCCATAGACTTCAAAGGAATGCCTCCAGCTACACACTAGCATAAATGAGATCAGAATCAGGAACACCTGGGCAGTACATGCTAGTTAAAAGCATGCCCCAAAAGGACAAAATATCAGCCTCTGCCATGGACACTGTCTGCTCAGATTTGGGCATGAACACAGATTCTGTCAAAACGAGTTATTTGTAATTCCAAAAGAAATGGTTATTAAAAATAAACATTCCCATTTAGCAGGGCATACTTTAGGGCGCAGTGTGAATCAGGAAAATTGATTATAAACCAAATCAAAACTGAGCTCACTCTTTTCCAAAGTCGGTGAAATATACAAAAACTTGCATCTGGTATAAAAATAGTGACAAGGACATTGGGGGCCAGATCTTCAGCTCTTGTAAATCAGGCTAGCTCCAACACTTCTACTTATTTGCAAGAGCTGAAGATCCGGATCTGATCTCATCAATCTTTGCATTTAATCTCAAATGTAAGTAACACGATGAAGGACAATTGTTGTTGTTTTAATTATATGTATCCTGATTCCTAGTTGCCCTGCACCTTCAGTAATCAAGTACATAAACGTGAAGGGAGTGCAAAATGGGTGTAAAAAGCTACCTCATTAGTATGGGTAGCATTTGCACTGGTACTGCACCAGACAAGGGTAAATCAGGCTACGTTCATGTTTACACGTTGGGCAAAGAGATGTAAAACACCATTTTGATGTGATAGAATTTGCATCCAGTTTGCATGCGTGTAAATGATGCACGTTGTGGTACAGGGGAGAATCAGGGCCGTGATTTTTTCTAGCTGACTGTGCAATCAGAAGAACCAAAAGACAGTGGAAATTTTACAGCTGCAATGGGGGGGATGAATTTTGTAATGTGTAAGAGCTGTCTCACAGATACCAGTACTCAAGGGCTAAGAATTTGGGTTGTCCTTTTGCAGAGCAGCTCGCTGTTTTTGGCTGAACTGCAAACCCTCACTCATACAAGTCATCTGATTTCAAAGAGCAAGGGGAATATGAGCGAGCCCCTTGGTTTGAATGCTGCAGGAATGGAGGCCTGGAGGTTCTCACTGGAAGATGGACTCTTCCTCCCGTCCCTGTAGATCCAACAAAACCAAGGTTTGTCAACCTTCAGGGCATGGCCTTTTTACTCAGGCTAGTTCTTGTGGGAGATCAGTGTTAGGGCCTGTGGGTGTTGCTAGAGTTCAGCTTAGCTAACTATGGTCACTAGGTTGGCGTGGTAATCATCCCTGATTTCCATGGAATGACATGAGAAACAGATCCATCTCACTAGCCCAATGTATCTTTAGGACCAGAAGCGGAAAGCTAGATACAGATGTACACTGTATGGGTAGTATATGCTCCTGGGCGGAGATGCTTCCTGATGCATTTTAGCCAGTAGCAAATTTGTTTATGGCAGAGTTCTAAGTCCTTGCAAAACGAGGGTACTAACAGGAATCCAGACTAAAACTTCATAGGAAGCCGCTCCCAGGTGGAGACACTACCAGGCGAAACATACATGACCCCGATCTCTCCTTGAGACTCAACTCAGTTGCATCGCCTGTATGAAGTGAGCCAATGGACAGAGGTTAGATGGAGGGGGAGACGGGCATAGCTTATTCCTACTTTATTGTATTAAAAAAATTAACCATTCCACTGTGTCTAACATTTACAGATTTGAATGTGATTCTATTTCTCCCTGATCTTTTATCTGTCATAGTCTTCTTTAGCCTGTTGGTTCCTCTGGGCAGTGACTGTTTACTTCTATGGTTTTGTATAGTACCTAGCGTAACGGGGCCCCAATTCTGACTGGGGCCTTGGGGGCTACTGTGATGGACATATTAATGCTAACAGCACACACACTGCAATGGATCTGGCTTACAATCTTTCATTGTCTAAGCAGTTCCAAAACTGAAGGCCTAAATTCAAAGCGTGTTGAAGTCAAGGGAGACTTTGCACTGATCTGATTAGGCTCTGAATTCAGACCTCATTCCAAAATCATTTGAAAAAACCTGCCCAATAATTACCAGCCTGAAAACTAAGCCAACTAGCCAGGGTGAAAATAGTTGCGCCGCCAACCCCCTCCCCCTCAGAGCAACCCCCATTGCTATTCAAGGGAATAATCAGCTGCACGCACCTACGTAGTTCATTTAATGGTACCATATCGACAATCAACTTTCTCCTTATTGATCTAACTTGTACTACAGCACGGTTCTAAAGGCCTCTACCCAGACTTGAGCCTCCTCAAGCTAGGCACTGTACTGAAGGAGTTCAACCCAGTCCCTCCCCCAAAAAAGTTACGTAACCCACGGGCAAGGGGTGTGCTACAGCACTCCATTGGTGCTTAATCCCCAGAGGAGATGAGTCAGGGAGCTGTAGCAGCTTATACTTTTAGCTCTGGAAGTCCCTGGCTCAATCCCCGGTGTGTCGCTAAGATGGCGTCCAACACACTATGAAAAATGCCCTGACCCTACAAACATTAATACACGTTTCCTTTACTACCAGAAGCAGTCCCAGTAGTAAAGTCAGGCATGCCAGATGTCTGGAGCATCAGGGTCTAGACAGACAAAGGGTAGGGGAAGGAAAGCATCAGCCCCCTTTCACAGCTGGTGAAACTGAGGCACGGGAAAGATGAAGTAATTGCCCAAGGTCAACTTCTGAACCTTAGCCCAGCATCTTAACCATAAGGCCCCCCTCCTCCAGTTGAGTGTTAATACTATTTTTAAAATGTAAGTTAATTGCTAGGGCAGGACAAGTAACAGGAAGCACGATCTGTTGACTACGTTAATCCACAGATTTCCCCAGCATTGGTGGAACAGTTTTGTCACTGAAGCGTATTGATCAGCTACTGACCACCAAAACAAGGATCCGTAACCAACCCTAGTGAATCCGTCAAACAATATCCCTAGCGAATACTGTTCATCCAGTCCTGCTGATATCACTGCTCCATAGGCTTTTGTTACCCTCTTTTCCTCCCTGTCTTCACGCCACTTCTTCTTTCCTATCATAGATCACAGTGTGTCTCTTCCTGAGTAGTCTTCAATGTCTCTGTCCTCTTTTCCTTCTCACTCCTTCCTCCTACTGTGTCTCTCTATTTTTCTTTCCCTACTTTTATATTTTCTCTCTTTCCCACGGTCACATACATTCTCACTCACACCTTGTTTATTATTATTATTTGGACTGCAATAGCACCTAGTAGCTCCAGTCATGGCCCACGACCCCACAGTGCTGGGCACTTACCTTATTTATTAGGTGTATTATTGTAGCAACTAGGTACCACAGTCATAGACCAAGACCCCACTGTACTAGGGGCTGTCCATTATTTATTAGATGTACTACAGCAGTGCTTAGAAACCCATCACAGACCAGGACCCAACTTTGCTGGGTGTTGTACAGCCACAGAACTAAAGATGGTACTTCCAATCTACGTACACTGTACTTCTCTTTTCTCACCTATTCCATTCATCTCTTCTACTTTCTCACTCACCCAATCTCACAGTCCCCCATTCACCCACAAAGAAGGGTTGGAAATTTGACTAGATACCCGATGGCAGAGGAGTAAATGTACTAGTCACGGACCAATCTAAAAGTGGCAGTAGCCAGGTGAGAAGCCAACCCTCCCTATTGAACGGCTATGAAAGGGAAAAGTTTTCTGGGATTCCTACCAGGGTACATTCCTTGGATCTACTCAGGGCTCCATGTTTGGTATCAATCTCTGGCTAGCAGGTGTCTGCCTCCATCTCCTCACAAACCCATCTGCTACTAGAAAGGAGAGATTCTTCTGTTTTCCCATCTCTAGATGCTCCTGGCTTCTGCATGAGGGGTGGGGATAGTAGGCGGTCTCCCTCTCTTCTACCCTTTCCACAAATTCTGGACCTGATTTTCCTCTCGCCCTGGTGTAAATCAGGAATGATTATCATCGAAAATCAATGGAGTTACACTGGTGTAAGTGAGAGGAGAATCGGACCATCTACCTTTTTTTGTTCTCCTCCCAAGGCACCAGAGCGTTCCCCCAGCGGCTCCTCAGAGATTTCCAAAGGAGCAGAGCCAGCAGCAGATTGAAAATGACCAGATTCCCTGAGTTTCATTTCTACCCATAGGATTTACAATACCAGAAGTGAAACTCACAGGACTCTCACCCAGTTGCTACATTGCAGAGCTCTGAGCAGCTGCAACAGAGGCACTGGTGCAGTCTCTGCAGACTAAGGAAAACAGCAGGTCTGTCAGGTTACACTCGTACAAAACTGCAAGGCTTTCTTCCCTACCCTAAGGACAGGCACTGTTTCTTAAATGAAAACTTAGATTTCAAGAAGCTGAGGCATTCACCTGGGAAAGATCCACATAGTGCAAGCACATTTTTTTTAACCCCTGAATTTAGTAATATATGCACTAAATGAATATTTTCAATAGCCACCTAATTCATACCAGGGTTATTGTTTATACCAACAGGGTGCAGACATCCATACAAAGACCTTATTCTGCTGATTAAACATGTACTGGTCAGTGACTCTGGACGTCTGTACGGCACACACAGAGTGCATAATTGTCGACTACACACTCTTATGCCTCTGTCTTTAATGGCAGCTCCAAAATACACTCAAATCCAGTTACACAGAACATTAACAAAAAAGTGTTAATAGTAGCTTAAAAATCTAACATAATTCCACCATGCCACAAAAATTCTCACTTAGGCATTCAACACCTGATCCTGATCTCACTTACTACATGGTGAAACTGGAGTTACTTCCACTTTTTTCAGAGCAATGCAGATTCACACCAGCACAACTGAGTTCTGAATCTCTCCCTCTGTCCTGTTTTACCCAGCTAGGATGAGGTTATCGTTGCTCTTTGGAAGCAGGCTTAGCCTTGTCTAGTCATCTGTTCTAGGAGAACATCTGAACTGCAAAATCTAGGCACAAAAGAGGGTGAGTTGAGAAAGACAGAATTAGCCTCCAAATTTCTCACCTATTGTCAATTTCAGGCAGCTCCAAGACATTCTGTTAGCAGCCTTGCCCATTTCATTCCCCTGGGGTTTTCGGACTTTGCAATGCTGTGCACAGATTCCCCTTCTAGGGGAATGAGGAGTGGAGGGATCATACCGGTAGGTAGTACATAATCTAATCATACAGAAGATGTGCTGAAATACCAAGCAGGCTATTGGCGTGCGAACACCAGTTTGCTGAATACTAGGGCAGTAAAAGTAAGCATTAACAAACAGACTGTAGGGAACAATCCTGCACTGATCACCAGTAATACAGCCTATATGGAACCAAACAACCTTTACTATCTCTAACTTTTGTGGGTCCAGACACAACACAGCAAAAAAACTGTCTTTTGATTGGTCCCCCAAATTCTCCCTGAGGTAAAGGAAGATTTATGCACCAGAAAATTATAGGTCAGATAATTTGCATCTCTCACAAAGCCAGTGCCCCAAAAACAGTATGGAAAAAAAGGATCTTAGCAGAGATCTATCTGCCCATCCATCCTACTGTTTCCTACAGCATTCATCAGCATAGTATCTAAGCACTGCGGTGCACATGCTCAGTTAGCCAGCTATCGGGGTGGTGAATATCTACTGTAAACTGTTTCTAATTGAAAACTAGTATTTGCAAGGCTTGGGTATGTGTCAGGAATCGAGGGGCAGATTCTGATATGAGTTGCACAGGCATAATGCCACGGGCTTGAAAGAAACTGCTCTGGATTTACAGGGTAACCAAAATTAGAACCTGGCGCTAAAATGGGTGCCATATTTCAGTTTTTAAACCAAGTTGAGGAGAAACACATGCTAGAAACTGCTCCTAGAAAGAGACTTACTACCAAAAAACCTTAAGACAGCCCCATTTAGATAATTTTTCAAGACACAGTTTTAACATAAAGGTATCAGACACCAACAACATGCGCATCAGATTTCAGGTGAATACACCAGTATGGGTTTAACATCCAGATAACTCACAATGCTACATAGAACTACCTTGTCCCATCCAGGCACCAAAGCACCTTGCTCACTGCCAAAACTACACCAAGCTTTCAACAGATGCTAGACCTTTATCAACCATATTATGAATAGAAAATGTTTCTTTTAAAACGATACATTCTGAGATACACAGGTGGCTTTCACGCCATATTTGAAAGGGGTGGGGTTTATGTGGTTTGCTGGCTTTCCCTCTAGACAACGGCAAATAAGTAAAAAATCACAATAGAGAATAAGATGTTTACATACCAAAGTTGAAGCATCAGATGCAGAGACAGCAATTTCTCAGTTTCTCCACCCAGCTTGGGAAACCACTTTCAGTGGAAAGACTCCGCAGATATGCCCAGAAGTGGCTCCTAAATCTATCTTCTCACCCTCAACTCCTCCTCACTTGTGAAATTAATTGTACATCCAGGGGCAGATGAAAGGTGGCTGGGGCAATTCCTGTGCTATTCTGCCAATGCAATGTGTGGTCCCAGGGCCTGATTCTGCACCCAAATACATGGGCATATGTTCTGCCAGCTTCCATGGGAGCTCCACCCATGTAGCAGAGGGAAGTGACCCCGACGTCCCTTGTCCTGTAATTCTGCACATAGGGGTTCACAAATAAAACACAATATATCTCTCTCTGGGCAGCCACACATAATAAACATGGGGCAATACTATCTCTCTGAGGGCCGAATTCTGCTCTCAGTTACACCTGTTTAAAGCCTGAGTAACCTCACTGATTTTGATGGTGTGACTCCGGACTGACACTGGTGTAAGCGAGAGCAGAGTTCGGCCCTGTGTATTGATAGGTCTAATTTCTATGTAATGCAAATATGCACCTTGCTGTGTCTGCGGAAAGGCTTTGGACAGTAGCAGTGAGGACCCAAGCTTCCTATCCTCCAGTTACCCAAGATCCTGTCTCATATCCCCACTGCTAATTAGACCTCCACATGCACCCTTTTCCGTGCCCCTCCCTTTGGGCCACATTTCAGCAGTGAGGACTCTGTGCTGTCTGCTCCTCTTCTTCTAGCAGGGAAGCTGCATTAGAGACCATAGATTACTGATCCCTTTTCTCTGGACCAACAAGGGGTTCGCTGAGGAACCCGTTTCTGTTTTTCGTGAAATGGCTTGCAGACACTCACAAAGATGGCAAAGACCCCGGCTCACTGCTCCCCCTTCCATTCCACATGGATGGGCAGTGTTGTCGAGGAACACGCAAACCCCTGCACTGCCTCCCACTGGAAGGTCCGTGGACATGATGGATGCTGGGCATTTACCCATCTGACAGACCCATGTTGCAAGGGAAGCCCCAAGACCCCTGCCCATGAACTGGCTCGCCACTGCCTGTAGTGGAGGCCCCACTCCCAGACTGGCCTCTGCATGTCCTGCCTGTTCTGTAATCCACACCCTGAACCCCTCAACCTGTGGAAAAGCCATCTGACTATGAAATGCCCCTAAACCCCTTACCCTGAGGGGTGGGGACTGGCCAGGGTGTGCCAGGCAGGCTGTGCCCTAGGGAGGCAGATATCATGGGCAAGAACGTTAGCTACCTCGCTGGGGGTGCAGGTGACTGGACTGATGTCGTGGCATGCAGTGGAAGGTGGGGAGTGGGTGCAGAGGTACAGCGTGGGGAGGTGAAGTGCGGATGGAGGGGTCAGGTGAGTTGGCTGGGGGTGGAGATGAATGGGCTGGGGAGAAGGTACATGGGTTAGGGTGGGAGGCCCACATGCCTGGGAGAAGGGGATCCATGGAGAAGGGTGCATAGGCATGGGTGCTGTGTAGATGTGTGGGTGGCGGGAAGCGTGCATTATGGGGTGCAGGTGCCTAGGCTGAAGAGGATTCATGGACTGGGGTGCAGAAAATCAGGTGGGGAGATTCATGAGTTAGGGGATGCAGAGGCATGGGTGGGGTGTATATGTATTAAGAGGTGCAGATGTGTGAGTGGGGGGGATACATACATGACAGGGTGCAAGCTCCTCAGTGGGGGAAGATTCATGGCAGGGAGATGCATGAGTTAGGGGGTGCAGATGCATAGGTGGAGGAGGCAGATGCCTCGGTGGGGGTTAGATGCATCCCGGGGGCAGCTGCTTGGGTGAAGGTTGCATGCATTAGGGGGAGCAGATGCCTGGATCTGGGGGTGCATGCATTAGGGGGTGCAGATGCCTTGGTCTGCGAGTGCATGCATTAGGGGAGCAGATGCCTGGATCTGGGGGTGCATGCATGAGAGGATTCAGCTGCCTTGGTCTGCGGGTACATGCATTAGGGGGTGCAGATGCCTGGATCTGGGGACGCATGTATTAGGGGGAGCAGCTGCCTGGCTGGGTAGGGATGCTCGAGCTCGGGGGTCCCCAACAGAAAGGATATGGCCATTCGGTGATCTTTTTGGCGTATTTCCTCACCACATTATCCTCGCTGAAGAGGAACAGGGACCGGTTGACAGTCAGGCAGTTCTGCCGGACGGGGATGGGGTTGTAGAGAGCCATGGTGCGGGCTCGCTGGGCCATCGACTGCTTGTACATCCTCTGGGCCCCGGGCGGTCCGCCCTGCCGGCTGCCCCCTGCACCCCGGCCGCCTCCACCGCCCGCCGCGCCCCCGGAGCCAGCGCCCCCGAGCCGCCAGCCCCGTAGCGAGCCGGCACCTCGTCTCCGAAGCGAGCCATCCTGCAAAGAGCAAAGGGCCGGGGGTTACGATGCTGAGGATGCTGCTGGAGAAGAAGCTGATCACATCCCATCGGCTGCTGCTGCTGAGGCTGCTCGGGGGGCTGGCAGCAGAAGGAGGGGAATGTTCAGGCAGGAGCACGGCCGGTGAAAGCACCAGAGACCCTGGCCATCCTTCCTCAATCCTCTCTCCTCCCCTCTCAGGGAAGGAACCGATGCGACCCACACACACGCACACACAGCCCCCCCCCAAAAAAAATTGCAATGAAAAAATGAATGCACCACCCTCAAAAAATGGTGCCCTGCAATTAAAATAACAACTCATCGATGCGCCAACCTCACCCAATGGTTTCCAGCTCTAAAAAGAATCATTAAAGAGCCACCCACAAAACAGAATTGCAACCAAAAGAGAAAAAAAAAGCAATTCGCCGCCAGTCCAACCCCAAAAAACAAACAAACAGCAATTAAAAAAAGTCTCACTCCCAGCAAAGTAAATAAATAAAAATAATTACAATTAATATAGCAAGTGCAGCACCTCCTCCCTCCCTACCAAAATTCAATTTAGAAAATTGAATGCACCAACTCCTCACTTCAAGCCCGGGGGGTGGGAAAGTGCGCTACAAATAAATAAAATGGACCCGCAAATATATATTTGCAATGCAATTTTTGGCAAAAAAAAAAATTAAAAAATAAAAAATGCAACCATTCCTCTGTCCTGTTCAGCTTTGCACACTTGAAAACAAATGTATCCTAACATTTGTTTTAAAATCAGTGCGTTCCCCTCAACCTCACCCCCCAAAAATATTAGCATCAGCGAAGAAAATAACAATAATTTTTAAAAAAGCAAAAAAAAAGATCCCCCCCCCCAAGGTCTCTGCTTTCACTTGTGCATCATCCTGCCGTCTTCAAAACCTTGCAAGATCTGGAGAGGAAAAAAAGGCTATGGGGTCTTGTTAAGCGTCTTAAAATGTAGGCTGGATTTTTTGTTTGTTTCTTTTTTTCCTGTTGCAAGTTCACCGGAGGTCTCTGCTTCTGCCTTATTAGTATTTTGGTGTGAGCGCGAGAATGTCAATTTTGCATCATCTTGGAGTTGAATGCAGCAAAGAAATCCTGTAAAATCCAAAAATGAAAAAGAAGAGAGAAGTAGCAGGTCCCATCCACCATCTACTCATAAGGGTTTCCTGGATGCTGCAATGGCTAGTCTTTTCTTCTGCCCTGTCTCCTCCTCCTCCTTCTCTTCCTGGGTTATAGCTAAAATAAGACTGGTGTTAGGGAGGGAGGGACTGGGAGAGAGAATAAATGGAAAAAAAAAAGATCTGATTCACTGGCAGGTTGAGCTATAATGTGCATCAACTGATCAATTTAATGCAAGCACAGACCATCCCAAAGCCTCAGCAACGCTTAGCACATGATGGCCTGGGACCAATCAATTGCTGCTGCCCAACCTAACCCAGTGGAGTTTCTGGGAGAAAGAGAAAGATTGAGAGAGAGGAAAGGCAGGTTGGGGCAGATTTTTCTCCTCCCTACCCACCTCCAGTTTGGAAAACCTAGAAACAATTGCCATTTTCCCTAAGTATTCCCCCAGCTGGATTCTGATCTCAATTACGCTAGTGTAAATCCAAAGTGAATCTCATATGATTTCACTGGAGTGACTGAGGATTCACACTAGGGTAACAGAGATCAGAGTAGGAGTGAGTTACACGAAAGTTTATGCTCAAATAAATTTGTTAGTCTCTAAGGTGCTACAAGTACTCCTTTCTTTTTGCGAATACAGACTAACAAGGCTGCTACTCTGAAAAGAGATCAGAGTCTCTTCCTTAGGCTCCATGGCTAGTTTCTGAGTTCAGTGCAGGTCTCATGTTTCTTTGGGGGGCAAGCAGGGAAAAGGAGTGAGTTGGCCCTGATTCTCCTCTGAATTTACACCAGTTTTATGACAGTGTAAGTAGGAATTACTCCTGATTTACAAGAGTACTGAGGAGAGGAGAGCCAGAGTGTGCGTGTGTATGTGGGATGTAATGCAATGAGAAGCTAAGCAACCTGTGCAAACTCTAAACAAAACTGACACATTCCTTGAAAGAAAAATAGCTGGGAGGATTCTGTGATCTCAGTTACATTGGTGTAAATCCAGAGCAACTCCAGTGGCCAGATCCTGGGGAGTTTCTGATTCGCATTTTCCATCTTTATTTGGGCAAATTCACTTTCCCTCCCTTCAGTGGGTGCTTGGCCTGAGTAAGAAGTGAGTAATCTTGGAGTAAGATTGTGCCCCCCTCTGTTCAGATTTTAAATGAAATCGCTTGGTGGGGTATTTTTAATATAATTTTCTAAATTACCACTGTGCAGTCTCCTACTACAGCCAGTGTGTCATGTCCTGCTCCCAATTACACCAGAACATATTCACTCCTAAAATGAAGTAAACAAAGTCACTCCAGACACAAACTCCAGAGCAGAGCAGAATCTCATCTCCAGTTATTTTTTTGCTTCCCCTGCATAGGACTGGGTGCTCTTAACTCCCACTGACCCGCATGAGAGTTGAGAGTGCTGAGCACCTCACAGGATTGGGCTCTGTGGGGTTAAATCCTGAGTCAGATGTGGAATATTTATCCAGCTGCAATGAGAAAGTTAGCCGGGGGTGTGGCTTGTGTTAACAGATCTTCCCTTGACTTGCTCAAGGGGCACATTTAGTTGCCATGAAATTTGCATGGTCCAGGGGTAGTGGATTATTTTCTGGCATTAAAGACTTCACTGAACATGAATCAGCCCCACTGAGGGCCTGACCCTGCCCTCCTTTAGTGAAGCAGAATTCCCACTGAAGGCAATGGGAGGTTCTGGCCGAGTGAGGAGTGTGTTCTCCTCACTTCGAATCATTATTGGTATAGTAACAAATTTCTGGGTGCCTCCAACTCCGCAGGTGTCCATATGCTGAGCAGATGGGGATAGAAAGAACAGATATTTATCCTAAAGTACTGTGGTTCTTCAGGATAATGGCATCTGTACACAGATTCCACTCTCCGGTGCATACACCTAGATTCCAGATTCCAAGGCGGAAGGGACCATTGTTAACACCTTTATGGCACAGGCCAGAGATCTCCCCAAAATCTTCCTAGAGCAGATCTTTCAGAAACACATCACATCTTGATTTAAATTTGCCAGTGATGAGTCCACCAGACCCTTGGTAATTGTGCCAATGATTAATTACCCTCAGTTGTTACAGGTTTCAGAGTAGCAGCCGTGTTAGTCTGTATTCGCAAAAAAGAAAAGGAGTACTTGTGGCACCTTAGAGACTAACAAATTATTAGAGCATAAGCTTTCGTGAGCTACAGCTCACTTCACGGATGCATCTCAGTGTTAATTACACTCAGTGGGGGTGGAGAGTCTAGATTAAAATTACCAAAGGGCTTGTCTAGACACGGGAAGAGCCTTCAGTAGCTGGGTATGCACTAGTGCTCCTCATTAAACCCCCACATGTAGACACTCTCACTGACACAACACATGCCTTGTACACATTAGCTTGATACATTTTGGAAGTGTACTAAGCTAAACCACCTGGGGGCCCTGTTAGTGCACAGTAGAAGTGTCCACACGGGGAGTTAGTGTGAGTAGCTAGGGTGCTTTAAATTCACACCCTAGCTTAGTGCTCACTAACCTCCCCAAATAGACAAGCCCTAATAGCTATATATCAATAGAGATATTTTGCCCAGTGGGTATTAAAAACAGATCTACACTAACTACACTGTCCTAACTATACTAACAATATAAACTACACTATTATAAACAAAGCGATTGCACAGTGTGCAGAGAAAGTGGACACTGCAGGTTTCTGTCTTTGATGCCATGGGTGGTTAGAAGGGACTGAAGGATGATGGATGTCATTTGAGGTGAAGGGGAATCCCTGATAGCTGTGAGCAGTACAGGGCACCTGACACAGCAGTGAGTGGTTCTGACTATCTAATAGCGGGCAGTGATATGCTTATTACAATATTATTATGATCAGTGCAGAGTGTACCATAAAGGATTTATTCTTTAGACCTTTACCAAAGGCTCTGTCTACATTGCAATCAGAGATGTGACTGCACAGGTGAAGATGTATGGAGCTAGCTTTGATCTAGCTACCTCGAATAACAATAGCAGTGAAGCTGGGGTAGCAGCATGGCTGTATAACCCCGCTTGAGACTCTGGGCGTCTAGCCTGTGCTGTCGCAGCATCACTACTATTGTTATTCGAGCTAGCTGGAGCTACATGTCCTGCAATCACACCTCTGATTGTGTTGTAGACATTTCCAAAGGATTCTCAAAGCACATTAACTCCCCTCAGTAGTCCAGTAAGTCAGTATTATCCCCATTTTACAGAGAGGGAAACTGAGGCATGGGGGCTAAATGAGCTGCTCAAGGTCATATAACAAATGAATCATAGAGTTAGGAAAAGAACCTAGCAGACCAGATTTCCAGCCTTCTGCTTTAACTACTACACCACCTGCCCCTAGAGTGAATGCCAAGGATCTTTTGTTTACACAGTGCTCTCGGAACCTAAGTACTCGACAGCAGTTTGCTGACTGAACAAGTGGCAGCTATTTAACAGCAGTGAGCAGCACCACACCAAGGTTTGGGACAGGAAGTGCAGATTAATCTGTTATCCAGTTGAAACTGCAGGGGGAATTTAGAGAGGCAGAATAGAATTAGGTAAAATGGAAGTTGACCAGGACACCTGTACTGAAAAAGATGAGGAAGATTTAATGACAAATGCCCAGGACATTGGTTCTACCTATCATCTGAAAGATGTCTTCAGCAGCACAGCTTCCCTACAAGCACAATGAGACACTGGAACATTACTGACTGAATCATCAATACTATTTCCAGTATCACCTAGCTTTTCCCTTGAGTTCTCCCACTAAGTAGGATCTACTTGACTTAAGAAATCCGACCGATTACAACTTTGCTTTCCTGAAAGGACAGATTTAAGCAGGGGTGTCAAGAGCAGCAATGAGAAAGGATAACCAAGGCTTCATCAACAAGGCCTTCCCCTCCCTGTTCTACAGATGGAGAACCTGAGGCACAGCAAGTGAGTGAGTTGCCCAGGTCACGCAGCAGAAGGTGGATATGAGGATATGAAACAGGAACAGGAAGCAGCCATAGGTTGCTGGAACTAGGGGCGCTACCACATCCCCTGGCTGAAGTGGTTTCCATTATATACAGGGTTTACAGTTTGGGTTCAAGGCTCTCAGCACCCCCACTTGTTGGGTTTTACAGTTTGGTTCAATGGCTCTTGTTCCAGCTCCCCTGGGAAGCAGAGAGCCGGGAGTAGAAGACAGGAGGCTCAGTGGAGAAGGCGGGAAGGCTGCAGTGGGTGCAGTTCCACATTTACCATGGGAAAAAAAACACCTGGTGGTTAGCAAGTGTCTCAGAGTCCAGGTCAACTGACTCGAGCTCGCGGGGTTTGTGCTACGGGGGCTAAAAATAGCAGTGTAGGTGTTCCTGCTTGGGCTGGAGCCCAGGCTCTGACACCTGAGAGGGGAGTGGTTCTCAGAGCTGGGGCTTCCAGCATGAGAGCCAATGTCTATAATGCTCCCCATTTTTTTAACCTCAGTTGCCCCTGGGCTTGAGATTCATTGTGTAGTGGTGTTTTTGAAGTGTAGACGTACTATAGGATCCTGGACACAACCCTAACCTGTTTTCCAAGAGTTGGGTGTGGACTGTAAGGTTGTGGGCTCCCTGATACAATGCTGTCACAATAGCTCCTGACCTGATTGCTTGCCATTTCGGGCTAATTCAAAGGGCACCACCTCTGATTAATGGATAGTGGCTTCTCCTTGCCCCCGGCCATGGAAACTGGGATCTGTTGCTGCCCGACTTGGGGAATTCACAGGTGGGCCACACTGAGTGGCAAGCTGGTGCTCAGAGACTTCTCTGCACCCTTACAATGAGCTTGAGTGTTTCTGAATTGATGACTCAGCAGGCACCAGTCTAGGTCGCTTCTACTATCTATGGTATTTATATTTCCTCCTATTACCATAGCATTGGAGCGCCTCTTGTACTCATCCTCACAACCCCTTTGTGCGGCAGGACAGTGCTATTATCTCCATTGTACAGATGGGAAACTGAGGCAAGAGAGACTGACTTGCCAAGGTCATACAGGAAATTGAATTTGGGTCTGCTGAGCCCCATGCTAATATTTTGGACCATGCTTCCTCTCTCGTCATCAAGCAACAAGATTTGGTTTCCTATTGGAATCTGGCTGGTGGAATCAGGCCTTCCTAGCCAGCTCGCCAACCAGCCTGCAGCAAACAGATTGTGATATTTGTTCTAATCTGTTAACTGGGTATTTAATTTCCCAGCCAGTCCCTGATTTCACAAGTAAGATTAGCGTATAGAAAGGGGAAAAAAACCCAACAACATTACATCCTTCTCAGACTGTTTGATTTAATTTACCAGAGCTCCTTATAGAAGGGATGATACACTAATCCTCAATCATAGTTTGCTCCTAAAACATTTATAAAAATAATCGAATCAGACTGACAAAGGGGGCCGCCAGCCTGGTCCAATGGCTAGACTGCTGGACGAGGAATCTGGAGACTTGGGTTCTATTCCTAGCTCTGCCACTCGCCTGCTAGGTGACCATGGACAAGTTGCAGCTTTTCTGTTCCATAAATTCCCCTCAGTAAAACAGAAATAAAAATACTGACCCGTCTGTGTGAAGTACTCTGAGACACTGGCATGAGAAGCACCCTAGATATGTTAGATATTCAATATAGGGAGGCCAAATGGGCTTGAAATTGATGAGTCCAGGGCAGGCCAGACCCAAAGCCACAGTGACCAACAGTTGTTAGCAGTGGCGAAGGCTGAATGGTGTGACACATGTTGGTTGAGTTAGCCCAGTTCCTACTCGACAGGTGGTCATGTGACAGCTGGGGACCTTTTAGGGCTAGTTGCCAAGTTCTGTCCCATTGTGAAGGTGGGAATCACTCTGTTCCAAAGAGATAATAAAGCTTCTGTGTGAAATCCTGGCCCCACTGAAGTCAATGACAAAATTCCCATTGACTTCAATGGGGCCAAGATTCATCTCCTGTTTCTAGCACTGTAAGGTGGCAGGAGAAGTAGGCTGACCTGACAGCAAGTGTGAAAAATCAGGACAGGGGGTGGAGGGTAATAGGAGCCTATATAAGAAAAAGACCCAAAAATCAGGACTGTCCCTATAAAATCAGGACATCTGGTCACCCTAAAGAGAAGGGACTTTCAACCTGGTTCTGATCAGGGAAGAAATCCCATCTTTTGGCATGGAGAGAAGAAGTGGAAGAAGGAAACATTCAAGTAGGAGATGCCTGGATTTCATTTTACTATGGGTGGCTGTTTGAAGCCACTGTAGGGCTTGGTACATCAGAATAAGTGCCAGTAGGGATGGAACAGTGGGCAGAGTGAAGGCGAAAGGTGTGTGACAAATGCAATTTATCACATGGCGCTCGCCATGCACAGACCCTATTCCATGCCTTAAAATAACAAGCCGCATTCATGTCTGGTGTAAACCAGGGATGAATCTTGCCTCCCATCCCCAGCCTCCTTTACTGTACTGTAAAATATTTATACAGCCTGGGAAAGTTACACTGCTCTTTACTGCTCCTGATCATGCTTTGATTGAAGTTGGCAGGAGCTTTGCCCCCAGTTTAAAAGGGAGTGGAGTGGAGGCTCAATCCTGCAAGGAACTGAGCACCCCACCTCCCATGCGACAGGGCTCATAGGTGTGAAATGCTTTGGGCTTAGCATAGGAGTATCTGGGTGAAAAGTATTGCATTAGGAGGTCAGACTAGAGGAGCTAATGGTCCCTTCTGGCCTTAAACTCTGAAATTATGGGTTTGTCTACACGGGAGCTGGAGGTATAAATTCCTTCTCGAGTAGACAGACCCACACTAACTCTGAGCGAGCTAGTGCACAGGAGGGGCTAGCCACCTGAGTGCTTGGATAGGGTCTCAGACGGATCAGATAACCCCTCCCATGCACACTAGCTCGGCCAGGTCTCATGTAGCTTTACCCTGTGTCACCTGCATCTACACAAGAGCAACATAAGGCAAGGTGCAGGGTGAGAGTTCAGGGAGGGGAGGGATTACAAGAAGACGTGAAGGTGCCTGCTGAGTAAAGACAAGGGCAGGAGTCAATGGGCGGGAAGGGGAAGACAAGAGCTGAGAATGGGAGCAGAAGACAGTGGCAGCAGCAAAGAGATCCCGGCTGGGACAAACATAAGGGGTGAGGAGAGGGAAGGCGGAGTGTACAGGCATGTCCTCTCCAGGCCCCTAATGACACTTGTGTGGATGTCTTGACAAAACCCCTGATTAATGTTGGGTTTCTCTGCTTCTTGACAACGTGCCTATACAGGCTGACATCTCTGGGTAAAACTGCTCCATGTGTCAGCCTTCTCCCCGATCCCCTTCCAGATCCTGCCCTGGGGCGTTTCCATTTTTGGGAGTGAAACTGGGTAAGGGATTGAGGGGGCAAATTTAGCCCCTAAGCCAGGCCTGAGGTGTGAGCTTGCAGCACAGCCAGCCATGCCCCCAGCCAATTGGCCAGCGCTACTCCACACCTCTTGCACAGGCCATTTGGATCAGTGGATTCACAGGTCCCCACAATCTATACCTAGGCATGTCCCTCTCTGGCTTCTGTGGGGTCCCCTCCACTGTGCACAGGGGCTGCCTCTCCAGGATTGCAGCCCTGTTTTGGGGAAGGGGGCTAAGGGACGCAAAGAAGAATTTCACCCTGAACTACTAACAACAGACGGGAACCTCAGAAGTTTCAGGGACTGGAATGAAGAATCAGGTGAGTTCTTATGGGTTCTGAAGCAGCTGGCCTGTCTCAAAGCCAGCCCTAAGGTCTTCTTGCCATATTTTAGCTTTAGTACTCCAGAAAAGGGCCACCTTGGGGCTAGCTTGGTCAGGCTAGGTCCCTCATGGGATGGGAGACTTGCTAGGAGCACACAGGCCATGCAGGCAACGGTGTTGGTCAGTAGGGGAAGTATTTAACTCTATGGCAACCAAATGCTGCAGCCGGGCACTGCAGGGTGCTGTTCTGGTGATTCACTAGTACTTTCCCCTTGGAGCCAGCACTGACCTCAGTGTTCCAGTATGGTGCTAAGGGCTGCTAGGTTGCTGTTGGCATTCTCTCAATGGGAGGGAGAACTGAGGTCCTGATCGCTTGTGGACATTAAAGGTCCCATGACACTGTGGCAAGTGTTGGAGTATTCATCCAAATTTGGTCTGCCATTTCCATTGGATATAGGTTCTTTTTCATTGCCTGTCCTAATCCATGGTGTGGCATTGCTACATGCTGTTAACAGCTTTTGTGCCCCATCCTGTCACATTTCAATGATGGGTCAAGTGATCTTTCTGCAGAGAATCTACAAGGCACCTTGAGATCTTTGTGGCTGAAAGATACTAGAGAAGTAGACAATATAGTCCAGAATTCGGCCAAAATCTCACGCCCAGCACATAGCTCAAATCACTTGGCTGGGAATTCCTTGGGGAGGGGAGGGGACCTTTCTTCCCTACCAGATACTCTGTGTCTGCTACTGCACTCTAATGGTGATGGACAGAAACAAGAAGATGAGTGAAGCAAGAAGAAGGGGAAAGAAGGATGAGGATGAATAAAAGAAGCGGCATGGAAAGAGTTAAAACTTTTCCAATTATTGAAGAGATAGCTGAAGGCCAAAATGTCACAATAAAATATACATGAATGACTGCATGTGTGTGTGAGTACCCACAATACACACCATGCACGCATACGCACACCTGCACACAAACTCTGTTTGCATATGTATGAATATTTTCTTAGTTCTTCCCAAAGAGCAAACCATTTACATCACTCTTCAGAAGTATGTCTAGAGACAGGGATAAGAGTGATCCCTGCTAGGGAGACGTCTGGAGAATGATTGAATCGAGACATCTGGAGAGTGATTCCATAGGAATTGGTTCTTGGCTGTACGCTATTCAACATTTCTATCAATGACCTGGGAGAAAACATAAAATGATCACTGCTAAAGTTTGCAGATGACACAAAAATCAGGGGAGTGGTAGATAAGGAAGAGGACAGGTCTCTGATACAGAGCAATCCGGATCACTTGGTAAACTGGGTGCAAGAAAACACTATGCATTTTAATACACTTACATGTAAATGTATCCATCTGGGACAAAAAAATATAGGTCATACTTATAGGATGGTGGATTCTATCCTGGGAAGGAGTGACTCAGGAAAAGATCTGGGGGTTGTGGTGGATAATCAGCTGAACAAGAGCTCCGAGGGTGGTGCTGTGGCCAAAAGAGCAAATGCGATCCTGGGATGCATACATAGGGGAATCTCATATAGGAAGAGAGAGATTATTTTACCTCAATATTTGGCACTGGTGTGACTGCTGCTGGAATACTGTGTCCAGTTCTGGTGCCCATAATTCAAGAAGGATGTTGATAAATTGGAGGGGTCAAAGAAGAGCCATGAGAACGATGAAAGAATGAGAAAACCTGGCTGATAATGATAGACTCAAAGAGCTCAAATCTATTTAGCTTAACAAAGAAAAGGTTGAGAGGTGACATGATCACAGTCTATAAGTATCTACATGAGGAACAAACATTTAATAATGGGATCTTCAGTCTAGCAGAGAAAGGTCTAACACAATCCAATGGCTGGAAGTTGAAGTTAGAAAACTTCAGACTGGAAATAGGCATAATTTTTTAATGGTGAGAGTAATTAGCTATTGGAACAATTTACCAAAGGTTTTTAAATCAAGATTTGATGTTTTCCAAAAAGCTCTGCTCTGGAATTAGTTTGGGGCAGTTCTCTGGCCTGTATTATACACAAGGGCAGACTAGATGATCACAGTGGTCTCTTCTGGCCTTGAATTCTAAAAATCTATGAATGTTCATGGTCAAACAAACCATGTACTCCACCACCAGCCACACTTCCTAACACTCCTTTAATCCCAAATGTACATTAATCGATGATGGTGGATGGGGGAGGGATTTTGAGGATTGAGGGGAGAAAATATCCCAAAGAATAAAGCAACACACAGTAAAAGGGGAGGTTTCAGAGTAGCAGCCGTGTTAGTCTGTATTCGCAAAAGAAAAGGAGTACTTGTGGCACCTTAGAGACTAACAAATTTATTAGAGCATAAGCTTTCGTGAGCTACAGCTCACTTCATCGGATCCACCAAATGCATCCAATGAAGTGAGCTGTAGCTCACGAAAGCTTATGCTCTAATAAATTTGTTAGTCTCTAAGGTGCCACAAGTACTCCTTTTCTTTTTAGTAAAAGGGCAGAAACTCCTTTTTTAAGCGTGTATCAATTTAAATATGTACATAGAACTAGAGAGAGAGAGAGCTGCTGCCATTCTCTGTACAAGGCATAATGGGTTGATTTGATAGAGGACCTAACCTATTTTCTGTTCTCTTTCATTCTGACTTGCCCTGACGTCACCAGTACCCTTTGTTCGAGATAGTGCTTTTGTCCCATGCCAGCAGATCTGTAACCACCTAAATATAGTCCTTAAGGCACCGTCTTAAGAACTGGTCTAAAGTGCCTGTCTAATAGGATCCTGGATTAAGAAAACAAGCACAGCAATTTGTAATTTCCGAGATGGCTGCTGAGTCCCCCTTCCTAGGAGAGTTTTTTAATTAGGCTAAAAGGTGGTTTGTAGAGGAAAAAAACAAATTGGAGAAAGCATTAATTAAATTCACCTTTTTTTTTCCTCTCTTTTTTTTGGAGTGGCTATTTAAAAAAAAAATTATTTTCTGAGTGTTGGATGAAATGCTGGCAGCAGTGCAGAGTTCAGTAGCATCCCTGATCAGGCTGAGAGGTACGTAATGGAGACAGACGGAAGGGGTCTGTACCACCAGCTTGGGTCCTGAAGGCGGTGGGAGCCATGCTGCTCCAGTGGTGCACAGGAGCTGTAAGCTGGTTGAATCTGCCTAGCTGAGGTTTTCCCCCAGTCAGCCAGTGCACCCCGTCCTATGCCTCCTCCCTGCACACTCCAGCGCAGGGGCAAGTACCCACTTGTCATAATATGCTGTGATCCCACAATCACTAGCACTGATTGGACTTGCTTCTCCAAACTACACTGGAGTTGGGAACAGTGTAGAACAGGCCCCAGATTCAGGAAGCAACAGGCTCCTTTGTACCCCTACCCTGCTGCTCTGGGTGCAGCAGAGAATTAGGACCACTGCAGGAGCCTGGACAGATTGGGCAAAGCAGCTGCAGAGCTTTTCATCTCGAATATGAGAGTCACTGCTGTCTGGTGACAGTTCTGCAGCCACCTTACGTGAAATGAGTTTGATCCTGATTAGCCCCTAGCCGGCAGGCATCACTGTTGCAAAATCCACTCTCATATTGGGCACTAATTGGGCCCCTTGTTAGTTCCTTCTACAAGAGGCAAAGGTAGAAGCTACTCAACACATTGTACTGCCCTAGGCAACACTCTGTGTGCTGCCACTCAAATTTGCTCTGTCGTGACAGAGGGGCAGCTGGGACAAATATGAACGAATGGGGTTGTGACCTGGTCCACAGGGCTGCAGCGCCACTCAGGTTTGGCCCAGCTGCCCTTCTGTCATGACATTCCTTACAGTGACAGACTCAAAGCACTCAACCTATTTAGCTTAACAAAGAAAGGGTTAACAGGTAACTTGGTCACAGTCTAGGAGTATCTACATGGGGAACAAATATTTAATAATGGGCTCTTCAGTCTAGCAAAGAAAAGTGTAACATGGTCCAATGGCTGGAAGTTGAAGCTAGACAAATTCAGACTGAAAATAAGGCGTACTTTTACAGGGTGAGAGTAATTATCCATTGGAACAATTCACCAAAAGGTGTGGTGGATTCGCTATCACAGACACTTTTTAAATCAAGTTCTTCTAAAAGATCTGCTCTAAGAATAATTTTTGGAACCTTCTATGGCCTGTGTTATACAGCAGGTCAGACTAGATGGTCAGAATGGTCGCTCCTGGCCGTGGAATCTACGAATCGGCAACACTAGGTAGCTGCCCAGAAATCTGTCACCCTAGGCAGCTGCTTAGCTTGCCTATTGCTAGAGTGGCCTGGGGGCAAAGGCTTGAATGGGCCATGTAGGTGGGACTCCCCATGGTGGGCTGTAATGAACTGGGCAGTGACACCTCTGTCCTCTTCTGGCTGGAATCAGAAAGTTCACCTGTATGTCATTGCCCCTATACTGATAACATGTAGAAGCGCTTCTCCATAGCTCAGGGGTAGGAGCCTGTGGATTTGGAGCAGTAGCATTCAAATTCTATCCATGCCACCACTATGAAGTTCCAAATGGCCACATTGCTCTGCATCACAACAGCCAAGAAGTCCTAGCTGGCTGCAAATGTACCACCGTGCACAAATAATTATTTAGTGAAAAAGACTACACAAAAAAGGAGAGAATTTCTTGGTTGGATCTTATCAGCCAGCAGAGGGCTGTATTAGTAACTCACTGGAAACTGGAGGACCACATCTAATCTACCTGGAACAGATGGCAGATAATAAGGAGCAGATTAAAACTCTCCTACTCCTAAATGCAGATGTGCAGCACACAAAAACTACAACTCCCAGCATGCAACAGACCATATAACTACAAATCAAGAGCCCTGTCCTGCAAAGTCTTAAGAACAGGAACAACTATAAAGTTCTATAACTTTATGCAAGCGAGTAGTCTCTCAGATTTCCACTATACTACTTACAGGCATAGACAAGGTCAACCTTCAAGGAAAGGTCACAAAGTATGCATATGTGTATGTCCAATATGACATACAATGTGTGTATGTATATTACATAAAACTGTAAAAGCTTGTAAAAATGCCTTTGGATGAAAGGAGCTTAATGAATGTAATACATGATCTTTTATGGGGCTAACAATCCTAATTTTAAAACCCAAACTCTCTTGCCTGCACAGGAAATAAACCATTAGATTAGTGTTTCTCAACCTCTTTCAAGATGGCAACCCTAGATTCAAAGTCAAGAATGTTCACAACACCCGTTGCATATATTATAAAATTAAAAGTAAAAAATGTATCATGATATCAATGTTAAGCCTATGTAAGTTGTACGTGTATGTGATGGTTCTCAGAGAATACTTGATCTTGAAGAGCAAGGGTGTGCAGGAAATGGGGTGCAAGATTTCCTTTGCTTTAGATTGTAATAACATTTTCAACCCCCTCACTGCCCCCGATTGGCTTTGGTGACCTCCTGGGGGTTGTGATCCACTGGATGGGACATACTGCCTTTGATTATTCAAACTGAAAGGACTTTCTGAAAACAATACTTTGCACTAGTTGTACTGCTCCTTCAGTTTCTTGCTTTTCTCTGCAAGGTAAAGGGATTTATCACATTCACTTTTTGTTTCTAATCAACTTCCCTTTCTCATGCATTGACCCATAGCGGCCATTTATTCAAACACTGCAGGAGGAGGTGTATTTCCATTGGATTGGTGTTTGTTCTCGTAATTAACTGAAACATTTCCACTGTTTTTAGCTTTGGGAGGCTTTATTTCATTCTTTCAGGAAATCTAAATTTTGGTCCAAATTTGACCTGACAGTTTCCCTTTAAATCTGCACTTAATGTTATGCTCTGACCCAATTTAAGAATTTAAAATTCAAGCATTTTGTACAACAATCTAACCTATAAACTCCAACGCTTCAGGGCATAAGCCAAACTCTAATGGAAGGAGGTTAAGAAGAAACCCATAAGGCCCCAATTCTGCAAACAAAGTCAGTGGGATGACTCATGGTGAAGACAAGTGAATACATGTTTGGGGTCTAATTATCGATCTGTGAAGCAGTGAGTGCTGACCACAAGATACTGGACGATGTGGACCATTAATCTGATATAATGTGGCAATTCTCATCCATCTTTGATACTTATTACCCATACTCTTTGATATAGGTAGTCTCACAACACCAGTGTGAGGTAGGACAGCGTTATTATCTCCCTTTCACAGGTGGGGACAGAGGCACAGAGATGCAGCAATTTGCCCAAGATCACACAAGAAGCCTGAGGCAGAGTCAGGAAGTGAATCCAGACTTTAGAAAACACCCTAACTACTGTGCGGCCCTTTCTCCTTATGGCCCTTCTCTGATGAGATGTGAACCAGTTTGACTTGAACTGGGTTTGAATCTGACAAATGTGTTAGACACAGCTAGATATAAAGGTTTCAAAGTAGCAGCTGTGTTAGTCTGTATTCGCAAAAAGAAAAGGAGTACTTGTGGCACCTTAGAGACTAACACATTTATTTGTGCATAAGCTTTCGTGAGCTACAGCTCACTTCATTCGATGAATGCATCCGATGAAGTGAGCTGTAGCTCACAAAAGCTTATGCTCAAATAAATTTGTTAGTCTCTAAGGTGCCACAAGTACTCCTTTTCTTTTTGCTAGATATAAGCTATTTTACTTACCCTATTAACCCGTCTTGCTCAGTGCTATATCACAAGAGTTTGAAAAAGCAAGTGCCTTTGTGAAGGTTATAATCCTTATTCTTGCAATTGATTTGTCTGATTCTGTTTATTTATTGCCGTTTCTCCTATTTTACATAGCTAATGAGAGTTAATTAGTCAATGCACTAATTTTTGTATAAAATGTTCTTAGCCCTTAGATCTTTCACATGAGTTTTGCCCTTTTCTATGTGGACTTAACTATGGAAATACACTGTAAATCATACACACTAATCCAATTGGGCTGTCATTAAATCTTCCAGCATATTGTTCTGGAAGATAAAAGATTCCGAGATGGAAGAAGTAAAACAAACAGTCTTGTAAAGTGCTTCCTAAAAGATTATTAGTAATAAAGAGCCATATGGGATGGATAGTTGTTTGTCATGGCATATTGATAATAAATTTGCGCACTGTTTTTTGAGAAAGCCACACTATAGAATTGTCATATATGGGATAAAATAGCAATAGTTCTGTAACATATCTGTGGTGAGATAAGATCCCTGTTGTGCAAGGTGCTATACAAACACATAGTAAGTGACAGTCCCTGCCCCCAAGAGCTTGCATCTAAATTGACAAAGAATGGGAGGAAAGGAAGTATTTTTATTCCCGTTTTATAGAAGGGAAAACCAAGGCACAGGGTTCCACAGGGAGTCAGTGACAGAGCCAGGAATTGAACCCAAAGCTACTGAGTACCAGCTAAGTGCATTAACAATAAGACCATACTTTCTCTCTTTACCATAACTGGCTCCCTAATTCTCCACTTCTGAAACTTCAGACAGGCACAGGGTTCATCTTCACAGCCTGTTCTGAACCACTACATATTTCTGTTGTGCACTGTTAAACAACTGGTGTATTCCACCCCAGAGGTGGCTGCATTTCAGTGGCAGGTGAGATTTTTCAGGTCGCAGTGGGACTAGGGGACATGAAGAATTTAGACAGCAAATGTATCAAGAGTGGTTTCAACAGCATCCATGCAATTGTAGTAGTGTCAGTAGTGATTGTGCCAATAGTCATCATGCAATACTAACAGTGTTAGTAATGATTGTGCCAATATGTACTAGTGATCAGGTCAATCACGGTGATGCTTGTGAAAATAGGGGGTGCTCCTTCTCCTGCTCATTATACATGCACAGGCATGTGTACGCAGCACTACCTCCCCCAGTATGCAGGCTTTTGAAAGCATGCCAGTGAGAATGGGAATGGAAGAGACAACAAAAGCAAGGATGACCTGCCACAGGTCAGTGCTGCCGTCAGAGTATGAAGTCCTTCTTGGAAGTGACTCAGGAGTGCAGTGGGGATGGAGTGGCAGACCTGGCAGCACTGCTGTCTGCGGTATTCAAACTCCCGTCAATTTTCTTGGAGGAGAGCAGAGTCCGGAAGTGACTGTACTTTACACGTGCCAAGGTGATGAGAGTGCCCAAGGCTGTACTAGCAAAGCAAAGAGGCCAATTTTGGAGTCAGTCCAGCAATTGCAGAGCTTCAACTCCCGGCAGTAACCACATATACCACACTCCCTCCCAGCGCTGGGAACAGGCCCCACAAGTCCTTGCTCCTAGTCCCTACTCTGTCTTCTAGATCACACTCCCTCCCAGAGCCAGGAGTCCTGACTCTTAGACCCCATTGTTCTAATCACGAGAACACCCCAACTCCCAGAGCCAAGAATAGAACCCGGGAATCCTGTAACTTTGTGCCTCACAATGTCTTTTCTCTGCATCCCCTTCTCCAACAGGGAGGACCTTTATTTAAAAAAACCCACAAAAGCACAGTATTCTACAGTAATTGCCGCACCTGCTGCAGTATTCGGTCATGAGCTGCATCGTTTGTGGGATATCACTGCAGTATTTCCTTTCAATAAGGGTGATTCCGACACTGGTATAAGGGAAAAACACGACCATGGGACCTTTGGCTGAGGCTCTGGGCTGGGTTTAACTCAGAGACTGTCCAATGAGATGGATCTCTGGTACCCACATACCCACTATAGGGCATGGGGACTACTGACATTCCCAGTCCCTAGCCATCAGAGCACCCATCCATGTATGCCTAGGGCACCATCATTGTGGTGTCTAGGTGCCAGCATGGGGCAACCTGGTGTAATTTCAGCCAGATTCTCAGAGCACTGGCGTTGTAAGATGCTCTGGCACCTTAGCAGCAGCAGTGGATACATTCTGTCTACATGGCGAAGCAGCACTGGAATGGTTAATGGACAGACCCACTTTGTGTCTAGCAGCTTCACAAGTTTCTTAGAAGTAACACAACAAGTTCTGTTGCACCCATGGATGTCTCTAAACCCCAGCACCAGACTGTAAATCCCAGCTGCAGCATGAGCTCTCGCCAGGAGCAGCAGCCGCCTAGATATCTTAGGTGGCTCAGTAACAAACTACAGAGTCTTCAGACCAGCAAGGTCTGTAGCGACCACACGTCACTGAGCACACTGGCCCACGTGAAATGAGTTTGGTGGGTCTCGGTCCGAGCACAAAGGGTGTTTATTACTTGAATCAGCAGCCCCAGCAAAGAGCCTGAGGATTGAATGGGCACAGGGACTGAACTCCCGTCTCCCCTGAAAAAGTGTGTCCCTCTGGGACAGTGGTGGGGAAGCTTGTCCTGCTTTGGGAATATACAGAAGATTCAGGCTGCACGGCTGCGATGCAGCTACTTTTCCCAACGCTGGATTCCTTTAAAGCCACAGGCGCATTTAGCAGGAGAGCTGAGGCACTCGGCACATCTTCAGCTGCCAAGGTGAGTAGGAAGGTAGCACAGGTACCCTGCAGTGAGGGGACAAGGGCGTGGGTGGAACCTGCGTGACACATGCCTGTCTCTGGTACATCAGAGCTGGGCCAGCCATTGCTTCTGCCCACCCCCTGCCTGTGCAGCCCTTCTCCTGCAATGCCACGGTGGCAGAGGAGAGACACGGAGAAGGATGCATATCCTCCTCCCTACCTACTCCTTAGCATACTCCCCCCCAAGCCCTGTGCATGCTAAATTCCTTTTCTGATCTGAGTCCTTATCGTCACAGCAGCTGCTGGAGCAGGCGGCAGAGGGAAATCACAGAGAGAATTGAACTGGCAGAAAAAAAATCACAGCAGCAACAGAATTTCCACCATGAAGGAGAGTAGCAAAGTGGGGTCACTCCCACACTGCCCCCTCAGACTCACCCACCCCCTTCACTCCATTCAGATGCTTCTTCCCTGTACCCCCCTCCAGGACTGATCTTCAGAGACGTTGAGTATCTGCAGCTTCCCATTGGTTTCAGTGAGGGTTACAGGTGCTCGATGCCTCTGAAAATTAGGCCCCCAGAACATTAGGGTCCTAATGTGCCCCATAGGCCAAACTGCGGGTCTTCAAAAGCAGCCCCTGGCTAAGGACTAAGCTGATCAACTGGAGGCTTTTGTGTTGGGTGAGGTCAACCATCAACCAATTTCTGCTCACCTCTCCAAGACAACAGCAGCATAAGCAAAATGTCCCAGGTGTCACTATGGCGTGCAAGGGCCCCTCAGAATCTCACAGCTGCGCTCGGCTTCATATTCTCCTGCCCTAATACCACAGGCCCCTGCCACCTGAGCCAGGGGACAATCTCTCCTCTTGCAGTAAAGGGCCTAGGACATACAGTGGAGTACTTCTGAGCCCACAAGACAGTGGTACGGCAGCCAGTTCATTACAATACTTCATGTGAGTTGTGCCTCTGTGTTCAGGAATCTCAAAGGGCTTTGAAAAGGGGGGGTGGGGTAAACACATAGAGGAGAAAAGCCTTCCTTGAGGCAACAGAATGAGTTAATGAAAGAACTGGGACTAGAACCCCTGAGACTTGGCCCCCAGTTCCCCTGGCTCTAGCGACTAGACAATACTGCTTGCAGCTCTGTAATCTGTTTGGGTAGAAAGATCTGTTGACCCACTGTCACCTCGGTCACAGCTTCAGCTTACTCAAACTGTGTAGTGAATGCTTATAATCCAGCCACCTTGATCCCAGCGGCTGGGGACCCGTTGGTGGATGGAGGGATTAGAGGCATGGTAATCACAAGGCAAGAAAAGGAAAAATGAGAGGAAGACCAGGAAGAAGAAAAAGAAATGAACTTCCAGACACAAGGACAGAAAAGTGGCTTTTTCAGGTCTCCTATTTCCTTTCTGTACCCAAACATCTGGAATTTCACTCTTGCAAAGCAGCGACTGACAGAGGGAGAGAGGAGACTGTGCTTCACAGAGTGAGGAGAGGGATCTGACATGCTTGTCTTATTGATTATTCACACCGCCACCCTGGGGGCTTTTCTGCATGCTGACATTCAACCCTACCGCGGCTGCTGTGCGGGAGAAAGCAGCGGGGAGGGCATCAGAGGCAGGTTTGATGAAGCTGAGGCCTGCATGTAGGGTCCATTACATTTCACTTAGGCTATAGAGTCCAGTTGGAACATTTTGCTGGCTAGAGGGTTTTCTCCCTGTAAACTACCCATGGTCCCTTCTCTCATGCCACCTTCACCCACTTGCCTCTTCTGATCCATGTCACAAGTCACGGTCACATTGCTGATGAAATCCATTTCCTCCAACTGTCTTTCCAACCAGAAGTCACTTTATCTTCCTTTTGCTGTCACATGGCCATAGCTGTGGCCAAATCGCTTTGGAGAAAAGCAAAAACCTCACCTCTTCCTGCTCCCAGGCAAAGCTTCATCTGAAGAACTCCAGACCCAAATATTTTGGGAGGCGCAGAGGCTGTCCAAACTTATCCAAGGTTTGGAGGCAGGCATCTCAGTAGGAAGATATCTGTGAGTCAGGGCTGAACAGAGGTTTTCAGGGCCCTGGGCAAAATCTGAAATGAAGGCTCCTCACCTTTCCAAAAAATTACCAGAGGGAGGCCCCAGGGACAAGGGATTGGAGAGCACGCCTGCTCCCCAGTACCCCTGCAGTGGCGGCTCCTGCCCTATGGGGCTGGGCCCAGCTCCTTGCTCTGGGTGCTGCAACCTGGCACATGGAGTTGCAGCGGCACTCAGGTTTGGCCTGGCATCATGATGGAGAGTCAGCCAGGCCAAACATGAGTGGCACTGTGACCCTGTGTGCCAAGTCCCAAGTCCATTCAGTTTGGGGGCCCTCTCGAAGGGGGCGGGGCAAACTATCCCTTATGCCCTCCCTTCCCCTTGGGAGGCCCTGCTGTGAATCAAGTGGATCCCAATCCCACAAGCAAAGATCCCTAGTTTGGATGAGTTACTTGCATTCACCAGCTGGGAGCAGAAATAACCCCAAAGAGCCTGGACGCCTGCGATTTTGATACCAGCTTTGCGGACGGTCTTTGGTGCTTTTCTGAACTCTAAATGCTCGTACTTCAAAGTGCCTCTGTCACCAACGTTGACTCATCATTATGGGGCGGGGTGGGAATGACGAGATGGTTAAGGCACCGGACTGAAAGTCAGGACTCCTGGTTCTTTTCCCAGCTATCGCGATCCTGAATTCCACTCCCAAGAGTCCTAGTTCCCAGTCCCAGGCTCTGACCAGTAGATTTTCACTAAAGAAAAGGAGTACTTGTACACAAGTACTCCTTTTCTTTTTGCGAATACAGAGTAATATGGCTGCTACTCTGAAACCTAGATTTTCACTGACCTCATTCTCTCCAAGACCTAAGAAAAGAACGTAGGTGACCTTACTCCCACTACCCTAATCTAAACACTAGACCTCATTAATAATGATACCTAGCTGTTATCTAGGGCTTTTCATCAGTAGCCTCAAAGTGTTTTACACAGGAAGTCAGCATCATCGTCCCCATTTTCCAGATGCGGAAACTGAGGCACAGTGAGGGGCCATGACTTGCCTAAGGCCACCCAGTAGCAGAGCTGGGAATAGAACCCAGTCTAAACCAGTGCTCTGTCGTCTAGACTGCACTGCCTCCTATTCATCTCCTCCTCCTCCCAGAGTGGGGAACAGGAGTATGCCAGACCATGCCCCTCTCTATGTCGTGGATACTCCTAGGGGCAGTTCTCCAAGAAAGCACATGGCCAAAGTGCAGCCATGACTTCCATTCTCACCACGTGGTCTGTAATAAAAAATGAAGCCACCACAGGGCCTGCTACCCAAGCAGGGAGAGGAGGCTTTCCCTCCAGTCTGACTGCTGGAAGGGTGCAATCAGGCGGCGAGATTCTGAGCCTGCTGCGCCTTGCTGTTTGCTCCAGCCCTGGCTTGCTGTCTCTGGTGTGCACTGTAGGGTGGGGGGTGCCATTCTCTTTCCTCTCAGGCACTTAACTGAAATGGGCCTTTTGCTCCGGAGCTCCTATTGTGGCCTGCTGCCGCCTGCTTCCCAGAGCGTGAAGGGGTTAATGGATTTCCCAGCAGGTCGCTCTGCCGCTGCTGGAGGAATGAAGCACTTAACAGACTCCTGGTCTCAGCACTTTCAAATTTCAGGGCGCTGGGAGGCAGCTGATCTGGGGAGGGGGAGGGGAAGGCAGTGCTGGCTGCCAGCCCTTGGCCAGAGGAGGGGAGCAGCCACAGAGGGAAAAACGAAGCAGAGACTTGGAGATTCTGCGCAATTGCTCAGGCCCTGGGGAAGATCCACCTAGTCCTGGTCACCTGCTGCAGAGGAAGGGAAAACAGGGTCTTTAGATGCACAGGGACACTCAGGATATGTCTACACCGCAGTTAGAGATCCACAGCCGGTCTGAGCCAGCTGACTTGGGCTTGTGGGGCTCGGATTAAGGGGCTGTTTAACTGCAGAATAGATGTTTCGGCTGTGGCTCTAGTCTGAGATCTGGGAGCATCCCATCTCGCAGGGTCTCAGAACCCCGGCTCCAGTCCGAGCCCAAATGTCTACACTGCAATTCACCAGCCCCTTAGCCCGAACCCTGCAAGCCCGAGTGGGTTTTTAATTGCACCAGAGACAGACCCTTAGACAAATAAAGAGAGCACACGACGGAGGATGCAATGAAGAGCCAGGTAGCCACCTCTAATGCATCTCTAATATCTAACCCAGACTAAAGGAGGATTTAGGAGGGATCTTCCACAGCATTCATCAGACCCTGTGAACCAACACACATGCATAATATTGATCTGGCCAGTATATGAGCACCACTGTCCTCTGCTGGATGGACTCAGAACAGCTCAGTTGTGTGTCATAGGCCCTGTAACAGATCCTGGAGAGTATCCTTTTTAGCTCAAGGCCTGTTCTTTAGGAGGTAAGGATCTGGCTTCTAACCCTGCGAGAGGCAACTGTGAATGTCCTATATATGCATGTGTCCCCCTTTCACGGTTTCCTGTTTATTTAAGAGTCCCTCTGGTCTTTTGCTGCAAATACAGACCCCGCTTGCAACTGAGGCAGCTCAGAAGTTAGGGAGCCAGTCAGGGGAGCTGCAGGGGGGCAGAGGTCTCAGTCGCAGCTCCTAAAGTCAACTGCTGCTAGTGGCACTGTCAGGCAGACTCTGCTGCTGACATGTGGAACCCAAGACCCCTTTGAATTGCCAATGAGGGAGTCAGGGAAAACTTCAGGCCAGAGAGGAGAGAAGAAGGACCCTTATCAGGACAGAGGAGCTACCTGACCCTGCCCTCCTCAGAATTACCTGGCTCCCTGCCCCAGCTAGGAGCAAGCAAATGGATATTGGCTACATCCTACAGCAGTTCTTAGCTACACCAGAACTAGCAGGCTGTGCGGGGGAGGCTGGGTTGCGGGGGTTGGATTGTTTACTCTACAGCTTTGTTTCTCTTCTCCCTCGCTAATTTAAATAAAGCTCCTTTCTCGTTTCCCTGGCAAACTGTGTATGTTGCCATTGCTTCCATTAGTGCGAGAGGGTGACATTGCATCAAGCCAGTACAGTGTCCTGGGCGGGGGGCCTGAACCTCCCTAGCCTCGCACCTTGTGCAATCATTTGTGCAGGGACTGTCTTTTTGTTCTCCATTACACCAAATAGATAATGTATAGCACCCAGCACAATGAGGTCTTGGTCCATGACAGACTCCTAGGCGCTACCGAAATAGAAATGAATAATGACAATAACACCTGGCGCTTCGGCCTGGCGGCTGCTGGTTTTGCAGAGAGGATTGGCTGTACTGCTTAGAAAGGACTTGCAGGATTTCAGACCAGGCAACTGAAGTGAGTGCGGGCAGAAGTGTGTAGCTAGCTGGCCTTGTTGGAGGTAACTGGCAGGTCTGATATAGGGGCTCCTTTAGAAGGATTAGAGCTGTTTCACCCCAGTGCAAGCTGGCAAGGAGTGCCCTATCTGCGGGCACCTGTGGGCGATAAATGCTGAGCTGAGGGAGCTTCCCTTTACAGTCAAACCTGTAGCTCTCATTATATTCTGGTCACACAGATGGAACAACAGTGAGGGGGAGACAAGCAGAAGGCCAGAGAGAGAGGAGCTTTAGAAAATGAGAGGCAGGAGGTCTATTAATCAGGCCCCTGTGACAGTAATAAATCTCCCTCTTTGAATGACCAATGTGTTGCTATAATTAAAGCTGAGCAGGAGAAAGCTAGATGCACACCGCGGCTGGGCGGAGGCTTTTGAGGGCACACTGCGGATTCTGCTGCTACAAGGCAGTGCAGGAGTAAGACACATGGGTCTTTGCCCACACATTTCCATCCACCAGGGAAACCCACACACAGAGCCACCCCCTCTCACACACACACATACTCTCCTTGGACACTCACCACTTGGCCAACAGATGCAGGGAACCCCAGGGGCTCCTCCTCAGAAGAGCCCAGTCCTGGATGGAGTAGGAGGTGAGGGGCTTAGCCATTGCTTTGGGAGGAGGTGAGGATAGGGAAAGTGTAGCCCTCCTGTGAATCATGCAGCTGCATATAGCAAGGGGCATGCCTCTAAGGCCATACATGAGTGTTAAACAGAAATGACAATGGAAAAGTAACTCCTGAGCTATATGAAGCATTGCAAGGGTTTCTGGGAGCACAGAAAAGGACCGCAGTTCACGTCAAGGCTCAGAGCAAAGACGGGGGCCCTCTGTGAGATTGGCATGAACCCATTTTCCCACTTGTAGTTCCCAGGGATACCCACTGTCCTGGAAGTTCAGGGCCCAATAACCCCTAAATCCAAATCAAAGCTCAGTCAAACCCCACCAAGCCTGAACTTCCCTGGTCTGTATCAAAACTGCAACAGTGTGACTTTTGCACAATTCTGCACTTACATCCAAAGGACCTCAGTGTGCTAAACAAACTGAGTGGGCCTCGCACCGAGGGAGGCTTCTCTCATCCCGGTGTACGGGGTGGAGAAACGGAGGCACAGAGAAGCGACCTGCCTAGGCTTACTCAGCAAGTCTGTGGTAAAGCTGACAAGTGGAGTCTAGATGCTGTCACCTCTAACTCTTAGCCCACCGCTGCCCCTCAGAACTAGATAGAGAGAGTCCTGACTCCCAATCCCCCCTACTCTAATGACTAGATCACACTCCACCGTCCTGGAGCCAGGAATAGAGTGCAGGAGTCCCAATTCCCAGCACCAGAGATAAGAAGGAGCCGTGAAGAGAATGACTATGCTTGGCAATGATTCAAATGGGACATTTTATCTGCCTCCCCTTCATTCCCAGCCACTGGAATCTCTTCCCAGCTTGGGCAGCCTTTGGGAGTCCAACATCGCCACCTCGTGTGCTCGAAGGGGATTGTGCAGGAGCAAGAAATAAGGTCCCACGGAAATGGAAACACCAAAGGGAATATTGTTGGGACAGGGGGCGATGAGTCATCAGCAGCTTGATACCAAGGGATAGGCACATTCAAAGCTCTGTCTGATCTTTAGCGTCATTCTTCTAAATGGGCTTGCTGTGCTTTCCAAACAGACAGTACAAACTATGCACCCAGAAACCACTCACCCACCCACTGAAACTCAGCCACCTCTGGGGTAGGACTTTGCATTTAAAAACCCATAGCAAGGCTGCTTATCACATTAGGACCGGAAGTGAAAGGGAATTCTGTATCCAGTTGAAACTGCAAGGAGAATTCGGGGCAGCAGAATGGAATTATCTAGCTTGGAATTAGGCCAATCATCTTGAGCGGACACTGGGACTCCTGCAAAAAATGCCACATGATCCTTTAATGACCACAAGTCTTGTTATGACAGCTAATTTGAACATGGGTGCCTCTAGCAGCATAACACCCTTTGAAAGGCTGGCGTCAGCACTGAGCCAGAGACTAGAGCACCCAAAGACACCATCCATGGCACAGAGGAGAGCACCATACACTAGACCACCAGCATCACTCAGTTTTCTTCTCTGTACACTGAGCAAGCCTACACCTGCTTAGCTGGCAAGAGCTTACCGTACCACAGCACAGGATGGCTCAGCTGCAGCTCCCGTAGCTACTACCCATGTCAGCTGCATTTCACAATCACATTATAGCATGATTATTTTTCACACTCCCTGCTATTACCTGGCATCAGGGTATCCCCTTCACCCCAACCCCTCCCATTAGGGGCCTCCCCCAGCCTGTAGTAACACCAGGATCCTCTGGTGGAGATATCAGCATTTCCAAGGCAACCAGCTGGGATTTCTTAAAACCAGAAAGACAGATAACAGGTTGGAAAGCAAGAGAAGTGAATCTGCCGGACAAGGAGGGAGGGGGAAGGTGGTGGCCAGGTACATCAAAATCATTGTTAACCATTAACGCAAATGTGGAGTTCTTCTGAAATTAGATTAATTCACAAAGTCCGGGGGCCTGAGCAGCCACCAGATGTCAGCAAACTGCTGACACAGGACCTAGGGATTAGATACAAAGCACGGTGCAAAATGACATCAGAAGGGAAGGATTTGAATAAAAAGAGGATTTGCAGTTCCAGATCAGGCCAATGGGACCATGTAGCCCAGTGTCCCCCCACTCGCTGCTGGACTGGATTGGACCAATGGGCCTATCTGTCTCAGTACCCTCCCATATCAGATGCACTGGATAAGCCCAATGGGATCATCTAGCCCCAGTATCCCTACCCCTCCATTCCTGCTGCATTGGATGAGCCCAATGGGGCCCACTAAGTAGGTACCCTCCCCTCCCCTACCACACAAGATCACACTGTAGCCTGGTAGCCCAGTGGTTCTCAACCTTCTTCCATTTGCGGACCCTGAAAAAATTTCAAATGGAGGTGCGGACCCCGTTGGAAATCTTAGCGATAGTTTGCAGACCCCCAGGGGTCTGCAGACCCCAGGTTGAGAACCACTGCAGTAGCCCCTCCTACCCTGGTACACTGGGACAGACCACTGGTCCATATATCAGACTGATGGCTCCTCTAGCTTGTTATCCCCTCCCACCCCCCCACTCCGCTGTGCTGGATCAGTGGTCTATAGTAGGGCCCCCTGGGGGAATCCATATAGGTACTATTTTTCCAGGTATCCTCTAAGTTGCCTGGAACTGTGGAATAGCTAGAGGAGTGGGAGCTCACAGATGGAGGCCTCCAGTGATGGGGAAGTCAAAAGAGCAAGAAGCAAGCCTTGGTTTCCTCAGGACATGGTCTTTCATGGAAAACAAAATGGCACGCAGTGACTGATCTGACCCCCTGTGACCTGGTTGACAGAACAGCCAGCCCTACTGCATGGAACTGGCCTTGTACTTACTCCCACTCCTTGCGCCGTGCCTGGGGGGTGCTGTGGATCTTGTGGGCTTGATGTGCCATGATGACATCACGGTGGTCCACCACACCACCACGCCTCTTGAATGAGGGGGCTTCCTCGCCGGGGCTCATCTGGTGGTACTGCATGTCCTGGAAGCTGGGGAAGCCACCGTGGAAGGGGTAGTCCAGGGTGGCTGGCCCACGGCCCTTGTGCACAGCGTCATAGTAGCTGGGAGGCGACAGCATGGAAGTGTGGACCACAGTATGTTTCGCCATCCATGGGCCTTTCCAGTTGGCTGTGAATGTGAAGCTGTGGAGACAGGACACATAAGTGGGTCAGGAGGAGATCAATTCTGGGAAAAGAATGGGATGGGGGAGAGGGCAGAAACACACCCTCCTTCCCTGGTGCGAGGCGGGACTGAAAGGGGGAGAGATAGAACCAGTGCCGGGATGGAGTAGGAGAGAGATACAGAGATTCCTGTGCACAGGAGGAGAGTGAGGTCCAGTGGTTATAGCTGGCAACTGTAGGTCAGGACTCCTGGGTTCTAGTCCCATCTCTAAGAGAGAATGTTGGTCAAATGGTAGAGCTGGGACTTCTGGATTCTAATTGCAGCTCTGAGACCATCATCCACAGAGAAGTACGTGGTTTAGTGTTAGAGCTTTTAAAACCTTTAATATTGATGGAGGCAAACACGGGAGGTGGGGGGGGGGGTCCTTTTAGATAGAGGAAAGGCAAAGGGGGGAATCCTTTCACACATTGCCAAAACAGTCCATATCTGTAGTTTGAGAGTGGCTTGCACCCCTCTGCTGAGCGAGCAGCACTGCCTCCACCATAGTGTCCCCCTTCTCTCTCTCTCTCTCTCACACACACACACATGCACACGTCCTGAATTCGTACTGAGTTCTGCTGTCTCAAGAGACACACAGGCCAAGCTGTCCCTCTTTCTGGTATGGTCATTAAGCAGAGCACCCACTATACAGATTTGATACGTGGGGGAGGAGGAGGGCCGGGTACAGTAAATGGGTCCGAAGGAGAATTATTGGAAATGTCATGGTTATAACACCCTCCATGTTCTCCAAGGTTCACATCTGAGTTGAATTTAGCAAGAACTGGAGAGGTATCTTGAGGAGGGTTAAGAGTTTTTTTCAAATATTCTTTCAGATGTCATTCAGTGAATTATTGCCCTGCAGTTATATGGGTGTGGGATGGGAAGACGTGATATTATTATTATTTATTATTTGTATTACCTTCACTTCTAGGGACCCTAGTTATATACCAGGATCTCATTGTGCTAGGCATTGTACAAAGAGCAAAGACAGTCTCTTCCCCAAGGAGCTTACAATCTAAGTATCAGACCACAGATGGATATAGACAGACAAGAGAGTACAAGAAAACAATGAGACAATATTGGCTTGCAAGATGGGCATCGTAAGGTTAGAGCACCAGTCTGGAAGTCAGGACCCCAGATTTCTATCTATTACTCTGGGACGGGACTGGATCCAGTAGTTAGAGCAGAAGATTGGATGTCAGGGCTGCTGAGTTGACTTCCTGATTCTGGGAGGAAAACATGGCTTAGTGGTAGGAGTAAGGTATTGAGATTTAGAATACCAGGGTTTTGTCCTTGGATTTGGGAGGAAGTGAGGTGGCTAGCGCAAGGGGTGTGTGAATCAGATGTGCTTGCTGCCCTGAAGAGCTTCCAATCTAATCATAGACAGGATGTGAATGGGGGTGACAAACAGAAGGAAGCAGATGAGGACGGTGACAGGATCATGCCATTAGTGAGGCTAGGGCTGGGCACATCTTGTTAGAGCAAGTGGAATTCTTTTAAAAAGAAAAGGAGTGCTTGTGGCACCTTAGAGACTAACAAATTTATTTGAGCATAAGCTTTCATGAGCTACAGCTCACTTCATCGGATGCATTCAGTGGAAAATACAGTGGGGAGATTTATATACATAGCGAACATGAAATAATGGGTGTTACCATACACACTGTAACAAGATAGTGATCACTTAAGGTGAGCTATTACCAGCAGGAGTGGGGGAGGGAACCTTTGTAGTGATAATCAAGGTGGGCCATTTCCAGCAGTTGACAAGAACGTTGAGGAACAGTGGGGGGGAGTGGAAGGGGGGAATAAACATGGAGAAATAGTTTTACTTTTATAAGAATAAATATTACAGTTGAATCCCTCCTCAGGAGCACGTCTCCAGGCGAGGCTGCAATGAAGACTGGACACAATAGAACAGGGAGGGCGCTGCATGCAGAGGGGTGAACTGGAAAGTGATGCGGAGATGGATGTAGAGGAAGCAGACATCATCTGTGAATCAGTTACTTCTTCCATTCGCATGGAGCCAGCACTGACTTGCCATCTAGGTGGCTTTTAGATTTAAGGAAAAACAACAATTACGTGTCTCAGGAATAAACAGAGAGCAAGAGCAGTGTCTATGTATGTGCATCTCCTTAGACACATTTTGAAGCTGGATCGGCACTTCAGGGAGGTTTGGCTCTGGGAGTCCAATTCCAATCCTTCTCTATCAATCCATCTTACTTCAATCTGGTGTTTAAAGCTCTAAAAAATACATTTGCTCTTTCAAATTTTGTTCTGGCACCTTGGAGATTTTACAAATTAGGCACATTTTAGACATTAAAAATATAAATAAAAGATAAAGAGCCATCTCTGAGGATTTCTAATGTAAACACCAACCCAACATCAGTTTCTAAATCCACAGCTTGGTACAGAGTAGCAAAAATAAAAACAGCCTTCCAGCGAGCACCAAATAAATCATTAAAAAACCTCCATGTGTTAAATTGGCCACCAGGGGGAGCTCTGAGCACCCAGAGAGATGCTGGAAACATTCTGGCAGAGAATTAATTTGTTAAAATGGAACTATTTTTTTAAAAAATCAAGAAAAATATGCTTAGGAACATAAGGATAGCCATATCGGGTCAGCCCAGCAGCCCAGCTAGCCCAGTATCCTGTCTCAGATGGTGGCCAGTGCCAGATCCTTCAGCTGAAGGTCCAAGTTTCAGAGTAGCAGCCGTGTTAGTTTGTATTCGCAAAAAGAAAAGCTCTGTAGCTCACGAAAGCTTATGCTCAAATAAATTTGTTAGTCTCTAAGGTGCCACAAGTACTCCTTTTCTTTTTGCTGAAGGTCCAAGAGGGATAATCTGCCCTCTTGTGAAGACGCAGATTAACCACCTTAAATTAATTTAGGCCTGTTAAAACAGAGCCAAAATCTTAGCTTGCATCTACTTGAGTTCAGGGCAGGCCTAGCTAGGTCATTAGTCAAGGCTGACCTAAACGCCTGAGATCTTGCATTTATAAATGCGTAAACAATTAAGCATCATCACATGGAGCATGTGGCCTGGTTAAAACTGCAGGCTTGCAGAAAGAAAAGGCATTTCCCTAACAGTTGGACTCACTCACTGCTTTGCTGTGGGACTTGAAAGAAGTGATTACCAGCAGAGCTGGGCAAAGTTTCCTGAATCCCAAAATTTCAAATATCCACAAAAAAGCAAAGGCGAAAATTCAAAAGGTTTAGCATGAACTTTTCCTCCTCTATTTTCTAACCAGCCCTAATTAGAGGGGCAAAGGCCAACGGTTTCAAAAGCAGCCTTCAGCACCTACAATCTATCCGCAGTTAGTACAAGTGAAAGGGATCACCATTTGCTGTGTAGGGCCTATAATACACCAATTCCGTCCTGTAGAGGCAGTGGTCTCACTCTCTCACACATGAACACATCAGTTCATTACGGTATTATCTCCATTTTCCAGATGGAAAAGCTGAGGCACAGAGAGAGGAAGCGACTTGCCAAGGTCACACAACAAGTCAGTGGCAGAGCTAACAACAGAAGCCAGGAATCCTGTTTCCCACTCATAAAACTCACCCTTAAAGCCTGAAAGCTCTCTGGGGTAGAGACTGTCATACACTACATGTTCCTACTGTACTTAGTCCAATGAGACTCTGACCTGGCTGAAGCCTCTTGATCGATTTATATTGATGCTACTTCAATATAAATAATAAACACAAGCTTTCCCTGAATCTTGATGTGGTGGAAGGCCTGTGTGTTCCAATGCTGGTGGGAGTTTCAGCTCCTGGGATAGCCAAGTCAGGCAGGTCAAAGTTAGGAATCAGAGGAAAAGCTGCCCACTGGCTCTCCAGATGGGAGGTTGAATAATAGGCCAACAACTGATCCTTGTGAAAAAGTTGAGTTATAGAAACACAACGCTGCAGCCATTCTGGCAAACAACATGATAGGCAGGCCTGGCAGAGCCTTGTTCATGTCCTAAGTGACATCTGATGACAGAGGGAGGATTTAGATTCTGAATGATCACAAGACCATGCTCCTCTCCCTGGTAATACTTAGCACAGGGTGCTTTTAGTCTTCAAAGTGCTGTACAAACATTAGCTGAGGGCTGGTTTACACTAGAAAATTAGATCGACCCAGATACATCATTCAGGAGTGTGAAAAATCCACATCCCTAGCGATACAGTTAAGCCAACCTAAGTCCCAGTGTAGACAGCACCATGCTGACGGAAGAATTCTTCTGTCAACTGAGATACCACCTCTCGGGGAGGTGGAGAACCCCACCTGTGCCACTGTAGTGTCTACACTGAAAGACTTCAGTGGCGCTGCAGCTGTACTGCTATAGCAGAATGGGCTCCTCAGGCATGTGGGGGGCAGGGGCTCCTTCACACAGGAAACTCCAAAGAAGATGAGAACCTGTCATCACTTCTCCTCTATTTCTCTGCAACAAAGTTTCTTGTCTATTTCAGCTAAACTAGCCCTCCTCTTCCTGCAGAGATGAGCTGAGACCAAGTGAGTTTGCACAAAAAGAGACTGAAGGTACATCTACACTGCAAATGGAGGGGTGATTACAAAGAAGGTAGGGCTGCCCATGCTAGCTTCAATCTAGCTGGCGTAGGTAACAAGAGCAGTGAAGAGCAGCATGGACCCTGGCATGGGCCAGCAACCCATGGTACATAGCCAGGGTACATAGCAACAGGGTACATAGCCAGGGTCCATGGTAGGCTTGTAGTGGGGCAGGAGCCTGCACTGAAGCTTCCACCACTATGTCCCCACTACCACTATTCCCCACCCCAGCTAGAACGGGCATGTACACCTGTGCTGCAACCACACTTTTGCCTGGGATGTAGACATATCTTGAGACTCAGCCTGTCACCCAGCAAGGAGTTCAGGCCCTGACTCAGTGCAGATTGGTGGCTGCTGGGGTTTGCCACTTCTTTATGGCCCAGTCTCCAATACAATTGTTAGTTGAGTTTGTCACCAGTTAGCGGCATGGAAAGGGATTCTGTCCATATACCACACAGCTGATACTCTCTTAGTAACTGGGGAAGTTAACAGTGTTTCTCTCAGTGCATGGGTTAGGTATTTTTAAGGGCATCTCCTCTAACATCCCTGTGTGACTGACTGCACGGCACCTCCTTCCACAGAGCTCTGGTAGGACACTCGAGTGAATCACCTGATGTGTTTCTCTGAATAACTACTGCCTGCCGAGTTAGGGTGACCAGGTGTGTCCGGTTTTCGACCAGAACCCCGGTCGAAAAGGGATCCTGGCAGCTCTGGTCAGCACTGCTGACTGGACTGTTGACTGTCCAGTTGGCAGTGCCACGCAGCGGGGCTGGCAGGCTCCCTGCTAGCCTCCGCACCACACGGCTCCTGGGAAGCAGCCGTCATGTCCCCACTCCAGCTCCTATGCATAGGGGTAGCCAAGGGGCTCCGCACGCTGCCTCCGCCCCAAGCACCACCACCACAGCTCCCAGTGGCTGGGAACCATGGCCAATAGGAGTGCAGGGGCAGCGCCTGCAGACAGGGCAGCGTGCAGAGCTGCCTGGCTGCGCCTCTGCATAAGAGCCGGAGCAGGGACATGCTGTTGCTTCCAGGAGCTGCTTGAGGTAAGTGCCGCCTGGAGCCTGCATCCCTGACCCCTTCCTGGGCCCCAACCCCCTGCCCCAGCCCTGATCCCCCTCCCGTCCTCTGAACCCCGCAGTCCCAGCTTGGAGCACCTTCCTGCACCCCAAACCCCTCATCCCCAGCCACACCTCAGAGCCCACAAACCCAGCTGGAGCCCTTTCCCCCCACCCATGCCCCTACCTCCTGCCCCAGCCCGGAACCTATCCCACAACCTGAACCCCTTATTTCTGGCCCACCCAACCAGAGCCCTCACTCCCTCCAGCACCCCCGCCCCCTGAATCAGCCCAGTGAAAATGAGTGAGTGAGTGAGGGTGGGGAGAGCAAGCGACAGAGGGAGGGGGGGATGGAGTGAGTGGGGGCAGGGGCTTAAAACGGGGTGGGACATTGGCAAGGCCTCAGAGGAGGGGCAGGGCATGGGTATTCAGTTCTGTGCGAGTAGAAAGTTGGCAACCCTAGCAGAGGCACTAGTCTCCAGAGTGCACTGATGCAAACACATTCAGCCAGTGTGCGTGGGGCAGATATTTGATCACTATGAACCTAAGGCTGAATTGGAAATGGTGCCCTAGAAGTAAAAGGCCCCTTAGCCCATCACTGATTCCCACCCTCAGTCCTACGAACCTGGGACCACAATGAAGCTGTCACCCCTAGAGGAGAAAGGCCCTGGGTGCCATTCCTCAACCCTGAGCCAGCCTGTCCCCTTGACCTGAGGCCAGCTTCCCTGTCTCAGTACAAACTGAGACGGGGAATGATCGGAGTGGCACCTATCACAGCCCAGAAACAGGCAGAACAGGACAGCTGCTGCTGCCAGGCGGCAGAGAAGAGGTAAGAGAGACAGAGTGAGCTTTGATGAGAACTCAGCAAACATTGCTCTCTGGAGCCCCAGCTGCAGCTAGCAGAAGGTATGAGCGCCTGGCATGTACACAAAACAAACCTGCCACGGCTTCCATGGCACATGTGTCTATCGTTAAAAAAAAACCTTAGCAGAAAGCATGGGGGAGGGGTATTTACACAGGAGTAAGGTGGGGAGGATGCTGATCTGTTTGCAAATTTACAGCAAATAGATTTAATAGATGGCTGAGAGAGGTAGGACCAGAGGTATCAGGGATGGGCAGCAAGAACTGTTTGAGTTGGGGAAACTGGATTGAGATTGAGAGCCTTTCATCTCCACCTCACTGGTTCTAGTCTTTGTTCTGGGAAGGGACTGTGGTCTATTGGTGAGAACAGACAGCTTGCGAGACTTCCAACTAGTCACGTCACCTCTCGTGCCTTAGATTACCCCTCCCTAAAATTCAGTCTGAGATTTTCAAAGGAGTCTGACCTGAGGGAATCAAATTTCAGTGGGGTTTGGGCACCTTTGAAAATCACAGCTTTAGTCTGTAAGCTCTTCCTAGCAGGGACAGTCTCCCACAGTATTCTTGCCAGCAAGTTAAAAAAGTATGGATTGGATGACTGGACTATAAAGTGGATAGAAAGCTGGCTAGCTTGTTGGGCTCAACGGGTAGTGATCAATGGCTTGATGTCTAGTTGGCAGCTGGTATCAAGCAGAGAACCCCAGGGGTCAGTCCTGGGGCCGGTTTTGTTCAACATCTTTATTAATGATCTGGGTGATGGGATGGATTGCACCCCCAGCAAGTTCACAGATGACACTAAGCTGAGGGGGAGAGGTAGATATGCTGGAGGGTAGGGATAGGGTCCAGAGTGACCTAGAAAAATTGGAGGATTGGGCCAAAAGAAATCTGATGAGGTTCAACAAGGACAAGTGCAGAGTCCTGCACTTAGGACAGAAGAACCCCATGCACCGCTACAGGCTGGAGACCAACTGGCTAAGCAGCAGTTCTGAAGTAAAGGACCTTGGGATTACAGTGGATAAGGAGTTGGATATGAATCAGCAGTGTGCCCTTGTTGCCAAGAAGGCTAAAGGCATTTGGGGCTGTATAAGTAGGAGTATTGCCAGCAGATTGAGGGAAGTGATTATTCTCTTCTATTCGGCACTGGTGAAGCCACATCTGGAGTACTGCGTCCAGTTTTGGGCCCCCCACTACAGAAAGGTTGTGGACAAATTGGAGAGAGTCCAGCAGAGGGCAACGAAAAGGATCAGGGGGCTGGGACTTACATGACTTACGAGGAGAGGCTGAGGAAACTGGACTTGTTTAGTCTGCAGAAGAGAAGAATGAGGAGGAATTTGATAGTAGCCTTCACCTACCTGAAGGGGGGTTCCAAAGAGGATGGAGCTTGGCTGTTCTCAGTGGTGGCAGATGACAGAAAAAAGAGCAATAGTCTCAAATTGCAGTGTGGGAGGTCTAGGTTGGATATTAGAAACACTATTTCACTAGGAGGGTGGTGAAGCACTGGAATGGGTTACCTAGGGAGGTGGTGGAATCTCCATCCTTAGAGGTTTTTAAGGCCTGGCTTGACAAAGCCCTGGCTGGGATGATTTAGTTGGGATTGGTCCTGCTTTGAGCAGGGGGTTGGACTAGATACCTCCTGAGGTCCCTTCCAGTCCTGATATTCTACAATTCTATGATTCTTCGATATCTGTACAGCGTTATGCACAGCAATGGAGCTGCAAACATAAAGAGTTGGGCAAACAGCTGATTTTCTGGGTTGGTGGCAGTTCCAAAAAATTGAAAAAAAAATTAGCTCAGGTTGAAGTAAATCTGAGGGGGTTTTGGGGGAGAATTTTCAGTGAATCAAGAAAGTCCATGTTGGGCCTTTTTCTAGAGTGGGGATTCCAACCTGAGTTGCTTATGTCCCAGGTGAGGGCCTGAGCCACTGAGCTAAAGGGCTTGCGGGGGGAGGTCGGGGGGGGGGAAGGAAAAGGGGGTTACAGCAGTAGCCCTACCTCTCCACCTCCCCTTTCTCCCCTCCTCTGCCCATTTTGTGAATGGCCAAAACTCCTTGTGTCAAATTCTCCAATCATTTCAGGTTGACCAAAATGGCATTTTTCATCGAATGAACCATTCATCTGGAAATTCGCGCTCAGCTCTAATCCTAGCACAATGGGGCTTATACCTGCCTCCCGGGGGAGCGAGGTTGTTCGGGTTAGTTGTTTGGGCAGAAAGGGTTAAGCAGAAAGACCTAAGGGTTACGGTGCCCTAGCCTATAGGATAGTAGCAGCAAAGCATTTCCCATCGCCCCAGCTCCTCTCACACTGCTGCTGTTGCCAAGGCTTTGTGATCACAGCCCAGGACCTGTGGCGAGAATGGAATAGCCGTGGGCATAGCTGGGTGAGCAATTCCCATCGCTCATTAACAGTTTTCTGCAGCAACGGGCCAGTGACTTCCCATCGAAGCCATTAGGTTAATGTCTCCATGATTAAAACACGCACAAGCGCACAGCGAATGCCTGTGGAGACTCAGCAAAGGGGATGGGTGGGCTGCTGTGCGTGGTACCATAACCACCACATAAGGTCTCTCATGCTGACATTTCATTCTCTGATGACCCAAATCCTGGTAGCCAACCTTAGTCTCCTCGTATGCAGTCAACGAGGTGAAGGGAAATAAAGACTGAACTCTTAACCCATTCAAATTTGCCCAGCTCTGCTGGATACATAAAAGCACAAATATCCCCTTCAGATGCCTGGTCCCATGTACCTAGCCAGCATGTGGGGGCCAAAATCCCACCCCACATTGGCTGTGTCATCACTGAGGATTTGAGGAAGCCACTAGCACTGAAGAAGCTCTGTTATCATAGAGCAGCCACTGGCATATGTCACGTGGACCATGCTAGGCCAAGAGTTCCTTAAAATTCACAGTGCAAACAAGCCAGCCCCTTTGCCCTGGCTTCTTCTGATGGCACTTCACACCACTACCACTGAAGATGCTGAAAGATGAACCAGCAGAAAAAGAGTTAAAGCTGTCTAGCACCTTTCATCCCAAAGTGCTTTACAGAGTACAGGATCTGCGCGTAGAGGTCATTTCACCCACCAGGGGTCACACCAGTTGTTTAACAGTGAACAGCAATGCCGCACAACAGTTTGAGACAGGAAGTGAAGGATAATGCCATTTCCAGTTGAAACCACTGGGTGATTTAGGGATGAAGAATAAAATTACCTAAACTGGGATTTGCTAAAGGCATCAGTGCTAATCTCCCATTTCTTGAGCAAACTACCTGGCCACAAATGGCCAGGCCCCAGGTCTGTGTGTGACTTTTCTTTCAGTTCAGTGCCAGCTAGCACTAAGCTGATTTAGTACTGCCTTAAGTGGAAGGATGCCCCCTAATAATGAATCATCAACCCCACTTTGCACGACACCTGGATTTTCCTTAGCTGACCAGCCAGATGCTGATTCAGCCTGACCCAGTTTAGCATCTGAAGTGTGAGCAGAGGAGCACCACACAGATTTGAAATGGAGGGAGGAGTGTTGCAGGGATTCAGCCAGAAGAGGCGACATGCCAAGAAACCTACAGCCAAAAGCGGTGATTGTTACTGTTTCTCCTGACACAGGCCGTGGCCCCTAGAATCCTGCTCCCATCCTGAAAGAGTGCAAAGAGTTACCACTTGCAGGGCAAGTGCCAGGAATAGAACCCAGGAGTCCTGACTCCCTTAATACCTATCAATATAAGGATTTTCTGAGTGCCAATCAATATAGTACATCCTGGTTCTAACCACCAGACCCAGGAGTCTCAAAGCCTAATTCTGCTGCTTTAACCACTAGACCACACTCTCCCCCCCCCGAAACAGAAGTCCTGAGCCCCCATCATCTGCGCTAGCCACCTTACAATAATTCCTTCCAAAGCTAGGAATAGAACCCAGGTCTCTCAGATACTTTCCTCATCCCCACAGCTCATACTCAGAACTGACTCTAAGAGTCTGCTTTTAACCATTAAGCTACATTGTCTTCCCTGATGCATGATAGATAACAAGAACGGACAGAGATTTCACACCTGAAGGATTTTCTTCTCACTGCCCACCTGTCTATCACTCGGATCCAGCTCTCTGCAGGAAACAGAACGTTTTTGCATCTCTACCAATGGATCTGCCATGCAAGCGTCTCCCAGCAGCTACAGCACAAGCTGCTTCCCTATGCAGCACACTTCCTGGTGGGGTTTTCCCCAAGTCATGTGCTCCCTAAAAACCTATCAATAATCTTAATAATAATGACCAAATGATAGTTGTAATGCTTTACACAGCTGTAGCACTTGTCACAGGAGGATCTCAAAGCACCTGGTGGACTCTACACTGCGCAGCACCACTGAGGTAAGTATTAGTAATAGTCGGATATAGGGACTGTTGTAAGAAGTATATTATTATTATTATTTATTAGGTGTATCACGGTAGTGCCCGGGAGCCCCAATCATGGCCCAGGACCTCATTGTGCTAGCTGCTGTACATTATTTATTAGGTGCATTACAGTACCTCCTAGGAGCCCCAGTAACAGACCAGGACTCCAGCATACTGGACACTGTACAATATTTATTAGGTATATTACAGTAGCACCTAGGAGCCCCAGCCATGGCCCAGGCCCCTGTTGGGCTAGGTGCTGTACAGACACAGAACAAAAAGTCAGTCTCTGCCCCCAAAGGGCTTCTAATCTCAGTAGTATTATACTTCACCGATGGAGAAGTGGAGGCACAAGATGGTAAATCGGCGTTTCCCTGCATAGCACAGACAGTAGGCTGTGGGGTGAGGTGGGAGGACAGAAGGGGTCATTCTATGATCATTAGGAACCCGCACTGAATGGTTTCCAGTTAATCTCCATAGGGGAATGATTCTCCTTTGCAGAATCCTTTTGTCCAGACCAGTGGAATCCGAAGACTCTTATCAAAGGCTGGCTTGACAGACCCAGAAACTGAATCTGCCATAAAGGTACAATCAGGGCAGCATGCTCCACCCCTTCCCACACACCCTAGTATGCCTCACCTTGCCATGGAGGGGCCTCCTCTAGAGAGGGTCTCCTGGCTCGCTCTGTCCTTGGCCTGTCTGTGGAGACAGCCAACAAGGGCTCGTTGTCACAGCCCTTTGCAAAGCTGAACCCTTGCCAGGCTGGGAACTGCACTGAGAATCCACCAACTTCTTTCACACAGGGGCCTCCAAACAGCTGTCACATGGCTAAAAGAAGATCAGGCATAGTGGTAACTTTGTGATGGGGACCTTGTCCTACCAGAAGCTGGGTTGAGCCCCATCTGACTCATTCCATGCTTAAGCCATTACACGGCTGTCAGATGGGGACAACTTTTGGCCACCGCTGACCCAAGCTGATTTTGGCCTGCAAGAAAACTGCTCCAGTGCTCACTGAACTGAATCACCAAGCCCTTCCTTGCAAAGTCCCTCTGCATCTCCAGCAATGTCTGATCTTAGTCCAGCTCAAGATACTTCCAGCTGCAGCTTCCCAAAGGCTAGACAGCAAACATCAATTCATCTCCAAGCCACACAGGCTGAGCAATGGCTGAGAAGTGCTAAGCTGGAGGCTCTGAGCTGACCCTTTTGACCCTTCTGAGCTGACAGCTCCCTCGCCTTTAGCTCTGCTCTGGAGATCTCAATAGCTCCGGTCATGCTAGCCAGGGTACTGCTTGAAAAGCAGAAAGGGACTGAAAGAGGCAGTTTGAGACTGTACACTTCATGCCTGCCGGAAGCATCTGTTCTGTGGAGCAGACGAGGAGGAGGAGACAAAAATAATATTGTTGTCTCCAGAATCAATCTCTCCCTCTCTCTCGTTCAGTCTTTTTAGGGTTTATACAGAGAAGGACAAAAGCAGGCAGGGAACAATCCCCGGTAGATTTTGGGCAGAGAAGATGGGAAAATTCCAAATTACTTTTTAACTGCGGGGAGAAAGGCCAGGAAAGGAAACGGAGAGGGGAAGAGCTGAACGTATGAAATATAATGGAGATGAAATGGTTTGCAGAGTTCTTATCATCACGTCAGCAACTCCAACTCCCATCTGCCTCTCTTTTTTGTAACAGCGCACTCTTTCTCTCACTCCCTCAATCCCCACTCCCACCCCCAGACAGAGCAAAGGCTCAGGGGATCAAAAACAATGCTCCTGAAAACCAGAGATGAGAGAGATGTCCCATGGACCCAGAGCTTGGGTGCTACATCTCAGGCACCTAGAAATATCCGAGACAGATAGATTCTAGCTCTGGGTCAGACTCTCAGAACTCTGAATTGGGAGCGCTGACAAAGCTCAAGTGAAGGAGTTAAAAGGAGTGGTGAGATAGACACTGACTTCAATGTGGAAGGAAGGCACTGGGGTTCTGGTTAAGACCACCAAACAGAGGAGTTGAAATTGACTTGATCACATCTTGCTGCTCCTTCCTTTCAATCGCTTATACTCTAGGATGAGCGTGAACCACCACCTCGAGAACTTTGCGGGGTGGGGGGTGCTTGAAATTTGAGCCCCAGTGATGAATTTTCACAAGTGGCCCCTGCCTTTATAAAAGGCTGAACTAATGCCCCAATGCCAAACAACCGTGAATGCCACCAGCTTTGAGGGAGTCTGGTGTCTGGACCCAAATTTTGTGGCTTCATTGCCCTGTCTCATATTTGTATTTGTGAAAGTGGGTTTGGCAGCATGCAAAGGGGACACAAATCTAAGAGAGAGATGGCTATTGTCACCCCCAGAGACTCCTCTCCTCCCACCCTGATATCCGGCATGTGCTACTCACCTGTATCTCATCGGATCCTCAGGAAAGAACAAGAGCTGCTTGCAGCCAGCAAAGGGTTAATGCAGCCAGCTGTGCCTGGCATCCCATCTCTTCATCTGAAGAAAAATAATTCATCTCCCAGAACGCTTGCAGCCAGAGGATGTGGGATGAGGTGGGGGAAAAGAGGGAGGGTAGATGGGTGAAGTACGGATCCCAGCCAAGCTCATGGCATGGTGCTTTCCCCCCACCCCAGAACAGCCAGCTTGGAAGACAACCAGTGCCAGCTGACAGTCCCAGCCGCTGGGAGAAGGCGGGAGGTAGATTTCCCTGATGATGAGGGGAGAGTAAGAGGAGGGGATCGGAGATAGGGAGGAGAAATTAATCAGCTTGCTTTGCCTTGTCATCAGTTCTGTACTAACAAGAAGGGACAGGGGGAAAGCACTGCTTTAAATTGGGGGTGGGGGGGATGAAGCCTGTACCCAGTTCCCCTCCCCCCAATCACTTTGCATGTGGCCACAGAGCCCTCTCTGTCTTGGACTGGACTCCACACAAGGATGTAGTTCTCTGGGAGATCAGTCCGTTAAACCATCTCTCTGCTCTGCCTCTCCCAGGTAAGTCCCATCTTTATTACACCTTCAATAAAAAGATTGACACTGTCTATTCTATTTTCTCTGGGGAAGAAGGGGAAGGGAGGGAATATGCTATTTTTCTTTTCCAGCCTACTGTCTGCACAGTATGTGATTTCCTCCCTGGTTCCCCTCTATTGAGTTGTTGTCCTTGCTTGGCCGTGTGGTTATTAAGTACATAAAACAATTCATGACAGGAACCCAATTTAAATTATTTATGCTAACCGAAAAAGAACGGTAATTAAACTACAGCTGCTTAAACCCCTCAGGCTGCTTCTGGTTACACAGAATGAGTTGATTCTGGCAGCCTTTTCCTGCCTTTTTTAAAATCATCAGTGAGAAGGATTGTGCTGAACAAAACAAACCACCACACCGAAGGGTTTTGCTCCTGGGTAGTGAATGAACAGTGTTGCATCTGGGGAAACCCCCCTGCTTTAGGATTCAGAGCATCAGGAGCTGTTTCTTTTCAGCTCCAGCAGAGTCTGGCTGACACCAAGATCAGAGGCCCAAGAGGTGGCATGAGGGAAGTCTCTGTGATTGCAATCCCTAATGGGGTCACAGGACACACTCGAAGAGAGACCAGAGCTCTCATCTGCCTCCCTGCATGATCTTGGGTAGATCACTTCCCCATCTGTAAAAGGGAGATGATGACACTGACCGACCTCTCGGAAGGATTGATGTGGGTTTGTCTTATGCTTTGCAAAAGAAAGTCCCTGCTAAATTATTAATATCACTTGTATTGCAGTAGTGCCTAGTGGCCAGAACCAGGGAGCTGCACACACATTTAAGAACAGGACCATCCCTGGCCCAAAGAGATTACATGCTGCGTATTAAGGGGCATGCTAGTCTTGCCATAAGGCTGTGATCTGCTCCTGCTATATGTTCATCATAATTGCCTCATTATTAGCTTGGCCTCCAGTTTTCTGTTTGTTTTACCCACCTGTTGTCTCCCATTTTATACCTGGATTGGAAGCTCTTTGGGGTAAGGACCATCTTTTCACTAGATGTATGTACAGCACAACAAGGCCTTCAGTTAGCACAGTAAAAATAGAGAGCAGCTGTGGCAGTACAAGCGGTGGGTAGGGCCAGCCGCCCTGAGCAAATACACATCAGAGTCCAGAGACACATACATCGGAGAGCTAGTCCCTCTGTCTGCAAGTGCCACTGCAGCACTGCTCTACTTTAACTCAAGCAGAGCTAGTGTGAGTAAGTCTCCTGGAGCAAGGAATCACACACCCCTCTCAAAGTGTAGACATATCCTGAGATTTTAAGGCCAGGAGGGATATTAGATCATCTAGTCTGATTTCCTGTATTTCACAGGGAACAGAATTTCACCCAGTTACTCCTGCACTGAGCCCAATAACATATGCCACTTGTGGGGCTTTTGAAACCCCCATCCCTGTAGGGGCCCATTCTTCAGAGCTGCTAACGGCTCACCATTCATGCTGCAGCTGCTTTGAACACAAAAAAATCAGGCCCAAGACACCCAAAAAATGGAAGCGTCCCAAACCAGTGGCCACTTTTCAATAATCTGGCCATGATGCTTTGTTGTATGTGTCTCACGGCATCTCTTTGGAATGGCCTGGGCTCAGAGCCGGTAGGGGGAGTTCTAATTTTGATGAGATATCTTACAGAGTGCTGGTTGCTTTGGGGGTGATTTGGACTGTGCCATTTTAAAACATGTTAACCTTTTGTTTAACCCATGTTAGATACTTTGGAGATCAGGGCCCCTTGTGCAAGGTGCTGTACAATACGTAGAGAGATACAGTAGCTCTACTGAAGAGTTTACTAAATTGGCAAGACAGACCAAGGAGGGAAGTGACTTGCACAGGATCATGCACAGGTGAGTGGTAGAGGCAGTTGAGGCCACATCCAGTACTTTACCCACTAGGCCATGCACAAGTGTTTGACTTAAATGGGAATTAACAAAAATAGAATAATAATAAAAATCACTTCTCTCTCAATGTGTTTCACTTGGCATGTTGTTCTTTGAGCTCATAACCCTAGTAGCTCTCCAGTTAGCCATAGGGCTTGGGGTAGAAAAGACCCAAAGTTCTGAGATATAAAACAGGCAGGAAAAAGAAATTAGAGGAAAAAAAATTGTGGCCTTTTAAACACATTATAAAGAAACAAAAAAGGGCATTTTTTTTTAAAATCACCTTTTATCTCATATTTTAATTTCCAATAATTAGAAGATCAGATTTATTTAAAGAGAAATACTCACTAAGGCATATGAGTACTGCTGTTGATTTCAATGGCTGCATAAAGTTACTCAGATGCTTAAGTGTTTGCAGGAATAGGACCTGAAATTCTCACTCAGTCCAGACTCCCTACTCTTGCACAATCTTCAGCCCCTCAGCTTTAAATAACAGATTCATTAATTCATAGCCAGGTTTACAGATTATGTAGGTGTCTGCACCCTAGAACATCCCATAGAAATAATCATTGCAAAGGTAGGTAAGAAATTACATCCAGATGTATGCTGCATCATTATCAGACTAGGGACCGAATGGCTCGGCAGCAGTTCTGCGGAAAAGGACCTAGGGGTGACAGTGGACGAGAAGCTGGATATGAGTCAGCAGTGTGCCCTTGTTGCCAAGAAGGCCAATGGCATTTTGGGTTGTATAAGTAGGGGCATAGCGAGCAGATCGAGGGACGTGATCGTTCCCCTCTATTCGACACTGGTGAGGCCTCATCTGGAGTACTGTGTCCAGTTTTGGGCCCCACACTACAGGAAGGATGTGGATAAATTGGAAAGAGTACAACGAAGGGCAACGAAAATGATTAGGGGTCTAGAGCACATGACTTATGAGGAGAGGCTGAGGGAGCTGGGATTGTTTAGTCTGCAGAAGAGAAGAATGAGGGGGGATTTGATAGCTGCTTTCAACTACCTGAAAGGGGGTTTCAAAGAGGATGGCTCTAGACTGTTCTCAATGGTAGCAGATGACAGAACGAGGAGTAATGGTCTCAAGTTGCAATGGGGGAGGTTTAGATTGGATATTAGGAAAAACTTTTTCACTAAGAGGGTGGTGAAACACTGGAATGCGTTACCTAGGGAGGTGGTAGAATCTCCTTCCTTAGAGGTTTTTAAGGTCAGGCTTGACAAAGCCCTGGCTGGGATGATTTAACTGGGACTTGGTCCTGCTTTGAGCAGGGGGTTGGACTAGATGACCTTCTGGGGTCCCTTCCAACCCTGATATTCTATGATTCTATGATTCTATGATTATACTGCCAGCAATCCGCCTCCCAGACTTGGGGGGAAGGAGCCAGAGCCAGCTGCAAAAAAATAGGAAAGCGATAATAACCATGAGAGACAAGGTGTGTGAGGGAATATCGTTTATTGGACCAATTTCGGTTGGTGAGAGAGACAAGAAGAGCTCTGTGTAGCTCGAAAATGTGTCTCTCTCACCAACAGAAGTCGATCCAATAAATGATATTACCTCAGCCACCTTGTCTCTCAAATATCCTGAGACCAACACAACTATAACAATACTGCATTTAATAACCCAGAGTCAGAATTTGTCTGGGAGACCCTCAAGGTACGCTTGGGCATTGCAAAAAGCAGCGTGACTCAGGTGCTCTCCCCTCTGAATCAAAGCTGACCCTGATGTTATTCTATTCTGTATAGGTTTTAATGCTCTACTCCTCACCATAATATCCGAGTGCCAATGTTCCAGTGTGGTATTACAGAGCATGTGCTGCAGGCAGAGGGTGAGTGACTCAGCAGGGGGTACTCCCCCCAACTGAGTCAGTGCTGGCCCAATACCCCAGTGCGGTACTAGGGGGCACTGGGCTGCAGTGAGTGGTATGAGCGACTCAGGAGGGAGGAATGGGGAATGTGAGGGGCTCTTCAGGTTCCTCCAACACCCTCCCAGGCTTTTCAGATAATAGAAATCCAGGTAACGTTGTGGTTTATAATTCCAGTAGCTGATGCCTCCCATCCATTCTCTTGTTGTTTCCCCCGTCATCCCTCTCTCTGTCCCTCTTTGCGTCCATGTCTACCTTCTCTAACATCTGCATTTAAAATCCCCCTGCTGCCCCCATTTTGAGTCCAATTTGGCCTAATTCTACTGGGAGCAGTAAACATCTAAACTGGAGTCTTTCTGAGGGAGATAAAGGGATTCTGTCTTCCAGTGGGTCTGTTTACCATGTGGATTTGATTCTTCTTTGTAGGGGGAATGTGTCTGGATCTCACTACTGCAGACGAATTGGCTCAGGCAAGTGGGAATGGCATGGCCTTTTGCTGCTTTGCATTTATTTGTACCACTGTAGCCCCCAGAGTGCAGATCAGGGGCCCCGGTGCCATACAAACACATCATGAGCATGGTGGTTGTTCCCATTGATGGTATGTAATGAGTTTGGTGGGTCTCAGCCAGGCCCTAGAGGGTCACGTGCCTTCATCCTATAAGCCATTTCCAAACACCCTTGTTTGGCCAGTTCCAGTCCAGGCCCATGAGCCCTTCAGTTGGGGGGCAGGAGTGGTGGAAAGAAATTAATCCGAGAGAGAGAGAAGGAGAGACTCTGAAATGCATTTTCCACCCAGATCAGCCTGTTGCAGATGCATTCAGTTTGGAGGGAGATCCTATCGCTTGAGACAGTGGCCTGTGGAAAGGCATCACGGGAGTGGGGGACAGCAGTGACTCAATCTCAGCCCCAGAAAGATGACCTACAGCTCCATCTGTTGTTCAGAAATGGATCCCAGCTGCTCAGATCTGGGCCTAGCGGGTATTGGCTGCCACCAGGTAAGGGTTTGAAGCCAAAAGAATCCTGGATTGACTTCAAGCCCCAAATCTTTCTGTCCTTACTATGAATCAATGGTGGCTCACTGCAGGACTGGGATTTAGAGTCAAGTTTCTTTTCATTGTCTTTACAGTTAATCCCTAATCTTGTTAAGCATCTCCAGTACGCAAGTCTAGCTCAGCACAATTATCTCCATCAAGACCAGCTGCAGAAGTTCCAGTGTTTAGGAGTGTAAAAGGACTCCAGAACTGATTTACATATAAAACATTTAGCTGATACTTTATTACAAATAAAAAATGTTAAAAAACCTACAAGAAAAGAACATGATTGCAAATTCACGCACACTCAAGAGTTAGGGAATCCCAGAATTAAGGTTGTTTCAACCCTGGAACAGGGTGCTCTGCCCCCTAAAGGGCTGGGGGTCCTGGAGGAAAAAGCTCACCTAATGGAGATCTGCAGAAGGGAGGCTGGTGCCTATGTCAGGCTGTAGTGCAAGGGAGAGAAAGATGCAAGGGGAAAGGACCCTGCGGGAGACACTGGGGCAGGGCAGGGAAAGGCCAGGTTTATATGTGGAATTTATGTTGAACTGCTTTATTGTGTTTGAAGAACAAACTCTGCCTTGAACAAAGGACTTGAAACGACTTTGGGCCTGGTGTTAGTCCTTCCTGGCGGGTGGATAGGCCAGAAACCCTATGAGACCCCTTGTGCATGTGCATTATGACGGTCTTTACATGATCATGAACCAACAACCTTTAATTCTGGCATTTACTAGCTTTTGAGTTTGCTTGTAATGTGTGTGTGTGGGGGGGGTGTTGATGCAATAAAGTATAACCCAGATGTTTACTCTAGGAGTCCGTTCTCCAGTCAAATCATAAATACAGGGAATGATCATGTGGGAAAGGCGCTGGATTGGGCCTCAGGAGATCAGGATTCAATTCCTAGCCATGTGTGATCTTCGGCAAATCACTTAGGACCAGATCCTCAAAGAAATGTAGGCTCCTAATTTCCATTGATTTCAGTCGAAGTTAGGATCCTAAATACCTTTGAGGATCTGGGCCTTAATTTCTGTTTCAGTTTCCCCACCAGGAAAATAGAGATAATACTTCCCTAACTGACTGGGTTGTTGCAAGGATAAACTCATGAGTGTCGGTAAGGTGCCTGGACAGCCCAGTGATGAACGACAGCTAAGTACTTAGTCAGACTTTAGATGCACGGTGATGATGCTCTTTGATAGATGATGCACTCATTCATAGAGTGGGAAGGTTAACTGCATCTCTGAATGACTTCTTGTTCTCATTCCTGGTGATTCATACTGGATAAAAGCAGGCAGGAAAAAAGGAGGAGCACTGGGAGAAGGGTGGATAGGAAGTCTAGGGGGATAGAAGAGGGGCTGGAGAGGGATAGAGAAAAGGAGGGAAGATGGGGGTGGATCCACATCTTACACAAAAAATGGTCTGTACACAAGCACTATAAAAATGCCAGCCTGTTACAGCTGTACATGTGCTGTGTCCCCTCTCTAATGGCTGATCCACATAGACACTAACAATCTAATACTGCTACCAGTGAATGGAGTTACTCAAGTGGTAGAGGTCTGTGTGGGAAGTCCTGGGTTCAAATCCCAGTGTTTTACCAAGTACCAAGAATGAGTGATAAGATACAAAGTGCCTCTGGAATGACCAGAATCTGTCTGCAAATAGACTGATAACTGCTCGAAAAAAAAAGTAAATTAAATGTGGCAGGGATGTGTCGGGCTTGTCGCTAGTCAGTCGTCTAATGGAGTTAGCCAGGCAGAGCAGGAGTGCTAGCACCTGCATGTATCATAGCTCAGATTAATTTAGGGGAGTTCTTTAGTCAATAGTTTAGACTGGGAAGGAGCAGATCAATTTAACATTGTTGAGGTCTGAAGAAAACAAACTGGATGCTCCCATGTAGCCTGGGCCAGGAAGATACACCGGGGCTGATGGATGTGCCTGAGATGGAGACTTTTGGGAGCCCTGATTGCACAGCCACAGCTAAGATGAAGGTGGCAGCTTCAGGATAAGGGGGGAACTGGCAGTTGCTGGATAACATGGTGTAAGAACCAAGAGGAGAGGATTCACTTCAAGTTCAACTGAACCCCAAAACTCTGCTGAAACCACCATAAATTGACCCAGGATTGTGCAAGAGTTTGCACACTAGGGGTGTGAACCGCACAGACAGGATACAGAGCTCCTCAGCATTCAGTGGGTGTTTGGAATTGGGGAGTGGGATTACGTATGTGATAGCAGCAGAAGAAGGAAATCTTAGAACTGAATCTTGAGGTCCCTCCAACCCCCAGTCAGCTATCTGGGGCTGATTGAATTTGGGGCTTGCCTTTGCTCCCATCTCCGCTGTGAAACACCCCGCCCCCCCATCAGGGAGTTCATTAAGCAGAGAAGGAGCAGCACAAAAGCAGGAAATTAATCACAACTGACGAGTTGCCCTTTTGTCAGTGCTGACCAATAGGCCCCTATCAGGTGCTGTGTCAATGGGGCACGGAGCACAGTGGTGACTCAGCATTGTGGAGGGTGTGGGGATACATTGAGCCACTGCTGTGGTGCCCCGAACCAGCCAATTTCTAGAGGTTGCCTTCTGGAGCAGGCCCAGCTCCTTGCCACTTGAGACATGAATAACAATTCTCCAAAGCCTTCCATCCAAGTTCAAAGCACTTTACAGACATTAATGGGGGGGGAGAGAGAGAGCTAAGTGGTTTGAGCATTGCCCTGCTAAACCCAGGGTTGTGAATTCAATCTTTGAGGAGGCCATTTAGGGATCTGGGCCAAAAATTGGCTTTGAGCAGGAGATTAGACTAGATGATCTCCTGAGGTCCCTTCCAACCCTGATATTCTATGATAGTTATGTTTCACAAGTCCCCTGGGAGGTGGGTCAGAACCATTATCTCCATTTTACAGATTGGGAAACTGAGGCACACCGAGGGGAAGTGCCCTGGGCCAAAGAATGAATTGGTGAAGAGCCTGTATTAGAACCCAGGAGTCCTGACCCCCAATACTCTGCTGTAGCCAGTGGACCTCATTCTGTTGCACAGAACCTAACTTTCTGTCCCTGCACAAACCACTCGCCCATGCTCCATCTGATTTCATCAGATAAGAAGAGGAAGGATGGCACAGAGGTTAGTGCACCTAGGAGCTGGCAACCTAGGGACTCCAAGGGAAGAGCACCTCCCGCTGAGTCACTACTTCCAGCAGCATGCCTGTGCTTTCTTAGTGATTTCACCATCCAAGTACCGGCCCAGCTTAGGACCCACAGGGAGCAAAGCCCTCACAGCAGGGCTGATACATGCCCAGCTCTGGGTGAGATGGATTTATCAATGTTCCCGGCATGCCAGAGTCACATCTGCTTACATGCTGCATCCTAAATGTGACATGTCTGAGAATAATAAAGGGAGAAAATTAAACAGACTAGAAAATAATTAACTACTTTAATTAAATCACCCAGTGAGCAGCCCCTAAACAAAGTTACAATGAAAGATAAGCAGGAGGAGATCTCTGTGCTGGTGTTTTGGTCCAGCTGCATCTACATGAACCATAAAGGCAGAGTTAAAGCATGCTCCCAGTCAGGGGCCCGGGGCCCCTGCCATAGCTCTGTCTGTAGCCCCTTGGTGAGAGGCAGGCACTATGCAAGCTTTCATGAACTGCTCAGCCAAGGCACCTCCATCCCATTCATTCAGCACCCAGAACAACGTCCAGTCTTAGGGCCCTGCACCTCAAAAGCTGACCTGTGGCAACTCCAGCTAGCCCTGCTCCCACACTCTGCAGCAGTTCCATCTCATTGCCTCCACCAGCTCCTTCCCTCTCTTATTCCAGCACTGGGCTCCCCACACGCAGAGCTCTGCTGATGCCCCCCCCCATTCCTCATCCACAGCCCCTTGCTATGTCAGCCACAGGCTCCCCACTCAGACAGCTCCACCCCTCAAACCTGCCCTATTCTATCCCAGAGTCTAGTTTCAAACTAACCACAGTGTATCATATTCAAACTTGCATTTTCTCACAGCTCCTCTGTAAGGCCAAAACTGGATTTGATTAAATTGCTTTGAGTTTGGGGTCTGTTTACACACGGAGGGTGCAGGCCCTGAAGGATTCAGATTACTGAGTTTCATACATGTCTGCTCATCACCTATGCCATGAAGTTAACCATGCCCTCAGCAGAGGCTGATAAGCATATTAGGAAGGAAAACTCCACCAGACGATGAATGTTACTGCTAAGGATTCAGCCAAGTTATTACAACTCCTTTTTGTACTGGCTGGGTCAAAACTGAGAAAGGGAACTGGCAATTTCCACCTCCAAACCAGCTCATGGAAGGGAAGTGACAACTCCTTCAACACGGTTGCACTTTGATGGGGTCTCCATTGCCAGTTCTTTTCTGCCTGTTTCTTTATGAATAGCTGTGGCACTTAGGTTAAATGAAATGGAAGCTGCTCCAGGTCAATTAAGACACCTGGGGCCAATTAAGAACTTTCCAGAAGACAGGGAGAAGGCTAGGTTGATTGGGACACCTGAAGCCAATCAGGGGCTGGCTGAAACTAGTTAAAAGCCTCCCAGTCAGTCAGGTGCGGGTGCATGTCAGGAGCTGTAGGAGGAAGTTGCGCTGTTGGAGAGGCTGAGTAGTACACACCATATCAGGCACAAGGAAGGAAGCCCTGAGGAAGGGTGAAGTGGAGCTTGAGGAAGTGAGGGCTGCTGTGGGGGAAATAGCTCATGGAATTGTACATGTCATGTTTCTAAAAGGTCAGCTACCATAGCTGATACTATTAGGGTCCCTGGGTGGAGCTTGGAATAGAGGGTGGGCCCGGGCTCCCCCCCCACCTTTGCCCCCTGTTTAATCACTGAGACTGAGAGACAACAGAGACTGTGCAAGGAAGGATAACTTCTCCTCACCTCCCTCACTGGCTTATGATGAAAATGGCTGTAGACCCTTGTCTCTAGAGAAAGAAGGGTTATGTGGAGGGTCACAGTGAGCCTCTGAGGCAAGCAAATCCGCCAGGAAACACGGGAACCCATGGAGGCAAGGACAGAGCTTTGTCACAATATGTAAAGTGCTTAGCATCCTTGGACAGAGCTTCCAGAGAGGGGTGTTATTTACCGCCAGAGGATTTCATTAGTGATATTTATGAGGCAAAGAGCCTGTGAGTGATGTGGGAGAATTTCTGGGGAGGATGGACAGTGCCTCTGCTCAAAAGGCAGAACTGCAGCCACTGGTGAAAAAGGATTAGAGAGGGGATTACATGGTGTGGAGCTGATAGAGCTGACAACTAGAGCTAGTTTCAGCTCAGGACTCCTGGCCACAGAAGTGAACATTTCATAGATTCATAGATACTAAGGTCAGAAGGGACCATTCTGATCATCTAGTCCGACCTCCTGGCACAGCGCAGGCCACAGAATCTCATCCACCCATTCCTACGAAAAACCTCACCTATGTCTGAGCTATTGAAGTCCTCAAATTGTGGTTTAAAGACTTCAGGAGCAGAGAATCATCCCTCAAGGACACCCGTGCCCCATGCTACAGAGGAAGGCGAAAAACCTCCAGGGTCTCTTCCAATCTGGCCCTGGAGGAAATTCCTTCCCGACCCCAAATGTGGCGATCAGCTAAACCCTGAGCAAATGGGCAAGATTCACCAGCCAGATACTACAGAAAATTCTTTCCTGGGTAACTCAGATCCCATCCATCTAATATCCAATCTCAGGGGATTAGACCTATTTACCCTGAATATTTTAAGATCAATTAATTACCAAATCACATTATCCCATATACCATCTCATCCTAAACTTATCGAGTAGAATCTTAAAGCCAGATAGATCTTTGCCCCCACTGCTTCCCTTGGAAGGCTATTCCAAACTTCACTCCTCTGATGGTTAGAAACCTTCGTCTAATTTCAAGTCTAAACTTCCTGGTGGCCAGTTTATACCCATTTGTTCTTGTGTCCACATTGGTGCTGAGCTTAAATAATTCCTCTCCCTCTCCTGTATTTATCCCTCTGATATATTTATAGAGAGCAATCATATCTCCCCTCAACCTTCTTTTAGTTAGGCTATACAAGCCAAGCTCCTTATGCATTTGAGGTGCTGCATAATTTCTCCGGGATTAGCAACCACCTGAGAGGTGGGAGGCGGTGATGGTAGTACCCAAATCACAGGCTGTTATCCACTGGTGGGGCCAAGACCGCATGGGGGGGGGTACTGGAACCTGATTGCCTTCAGGAGTCAAAATGGGGCCACTCCCCACAACTGCCACTAGCATGCTCCTCATCAACCTCCTCCAGCCCTGGGCATGTCTCTTGCTGGCTGTGTTTCCCTAAAGAGCACAGAATGGTCTGGGAGTGGCCCCCACAGAGTCCCAGTCCCAGCCCTTCATCATCAACACATGTCTTGCCCCCAGCCCAGGAATGGGGAGGTGGATTATTTGAGGCTAGCTAGGAAGGGTCCCTCCGGACTGGTCACAGGCACTTTGGCAAGGTGGTTGGACAGACAGCATGGATTGCATTTTGGATTGTTCGGAGGTTTGCCCTGCCCGATTGAGACCTGCTGTGGGATACATGCTCTAGCTCGCTCTATCCATCACCTGGAACCCACATTAAAGAAAAGAGCAGCATGCCCTGCTAGCCGGTGGAAAGCGTCTTACTGAAACGTTTGTCCCTTTTATTATTTTTTCTGTCTGCTGCTTGCTGTGATTCATTCTCTCCTTTCTTTCTTCTTTCCGTTTTGTTTCTAAGTCTTGTCTCAGGAGACCTCTGCTTTTAGCACCCGGCATCCAAGAGCGCTTTGAAGGCTGCACTCCCCCACTATCTTCTCCTCCCGGCACAGGCACCAGCAGCCAGTGGAGCCCTAGCATGCACCGGGCCTTCTCCTTTCGCTTTCCGCCCCTCTCCTCCTTTGAGTTTTGTGCCTCACAGTTCCTTCCATTTGGCCTTCTGCCCAAGGACTTTGGGTGGGCCCCAAAGTCTGAGCCGAACAGCCTAGTGGGACAAGACATTCAATTCACACCCTGAAGTGTCCTTGGTACCCCAGACAGGTTAAATTGATCCACTTTTTAAACCTGCAGCGGATTGGCATGAGATAGGCTGGATAGCAAGTCCTGATTACAGGTGCCCTTGTGCCAAGGCAGGGCTTGCTTCCCATCCTCACTGACACTTAGGCCAAGTCTACACTTTCAAGTGCTGCAGGTATGGCCGCTGCAGGTATGCTGCTGTAGAACTGTTGTTTGGACACTTGCTCTAGCATGGAAGGGGTTTTTCCATCACTGTAGTAAATCAACATCCTTGAGAAGTGGCAGCTAAATCAGAATTCTTCTGTCGACCTCGCAGTGTCTGTACCAGGGCTTCGGTTTGGCTTCAACTACGTCTCGCAGGGGTGTCAGTTTTTCACACTGCTGGAGGGTGCAGCTAGGTTGACCTATATTTTAGCTGTAGCTCAAGCCTTAGGCTATGTCTACACTACAGGCGCTACCATGGCACAGCTACTGTGTTGAAGTGTCATGGTGTAGAAGCTTCCAACAGCGACTGAAGGGTTTTTCTCCATCTCCGTAGTTAAACCACCTTTCCGAGAGGCAGTAGCTAGATTGACAGAAGAATTCCTTTGACCTACTCACATCAACGGGGATGCTCAATTACATCGCTCAAGCGGTGAATTTTTCACACTCTGGGCGAGACAGCTAGGTTGATCTAAATTTTAAGTGTAGATGAGGCCCTAGGCTTGGTCTACGCTGAAAAATTATATCAGCAGAGGCACATCGATCAGGAGTGTGAAAAATCACACCCCTGACCAACATAGCTATGCAAACAAACCCCCCAGTTAGATACAGCTAGGTCAATGGAGGTAGTTAATTTTGGTCTAATCTATACTAGGAAATTAGGCCAGTACAACTATGTCATGCAAGCAGTATGAAAAATCCACATCCCTGAACAATGCAGTTAAACCACCCCATGTAGACAGCACTCGATCAATGGGAGAATTCTCCTGTCAACCTAGCTGCCTCTCAGGGAGGTGGAGTACCTACGCCAATGGGAGAACCCTGCCCGTCAGCATAGGTAGTGTCTTCATTGAAGCGCTACAGCATGGCCTCTCGACAAGCCCTTTGTTTGTGGGGTTGTTCTTACATTGACAGAAAAACTCCTTCTGTCGGTATAGGCTGCATCTGTACAATGGAGCTCTGCTGGCATGGCGGTGTCTGTAGTGTAGACCTACCCTTAGTTCTGTGCTCAGGGGAGAGGGAGTTCGGTCCTCAGGCTGCAACATTCTTGACCTCTTCACCATGACTTGCAGCAAGACAGGGCAATCAGTGACTGTTGCAATGGTGGTTTTGTGATGGGGATACCTGTCCCTCTAGAAACTGGACTGAGAGCCACCAAACTTGTTTCTTGTTGGGGGAATGAATGGGTGAACGGATCCATTTCTAAATGCCTGAAGGAAGTGCACTCCCTGATTGCGTAACTCCAGCATGAGTTTGGGCTGGCAGGTTTTTTAGTATCTGGTAGAGCACATAAGACAGAGTTTTCAAAAGCACCTAAGCAAGTCCTATCAAAAGTCAAAGGGACTTGTACTCCTGATTCACAAAGGTGCTTTGGCAAATCCCAGGCTAATGTGAGACTGTCATGGAGAAGGACAGCAATGCTGAAATTAATTGGTCACTGTGTGCATTTGTAACCCACACACCTTCTGGGTGTGGTGTTCTGTCCCATCTAGTGGCACCGAGACTAGAGAGAGTTAATGAGTCTGCTCTACAGCCTTAGCTAACAGCAAGTTGGTTTTTAGTTCATGCGTAGAGGTTCATGCACTAAGCTCCAGAGGTCTCCTGGTTCGATCCCGCCTGCTGGGGACCAGGGTTTGACGGCGTTACACAATGCTGGGATGAATTGAGTTGGGCAGTGTGTACACACACATGCACATAGAGCAATGCTAGTTTGAACTGATCCATGTGTACACGTACACACTTCTGCTTCCCCTGTATGGAATCAGAACTGCTTCACCATATGTCATAAGCCTTATATCACTATCAGAGATTCCTGCTTAGCTCAGGTGACATACTCCTGCTGCAAAAAGCACAGACTATCTGAGTTCTATTGCTGCCATTGCTGAGAACAGCTGTGCTGTGCAGTGAGTGAGTGACAACTGTGGAGTGCCACTGTTTGTCACCATGCATTCTGGATTTCAGATTCAAATTAAAAATTGACGCGCTTTCTTTAAAGGGAAATCAAACCAAGGGAATAAGGTTAAATTCTGTATTGTTCTCCTTTTCTTGCAAGGTTCTTGGACATAGGGACAGAGGAGGGTTAAAGAGAGAGAGACACCCACACCCCCCATGAGATCTGTTTGTCTCATGCATGATATACAAGCAGGTCTCCCAGATCTGTTGACTCTATAACACATTAAGAGTAATAAATACCCCAGAGACAGACTGCAAGGAGAACACACAATACACCAGCATCTGTCTTCTAAGGCAGATGGGCTGCATGTTTTTTCAGCCAAAGAGTGTTCCCAGGAACTGACGGTGTTCCATAATGGATACAGAAGGATCGCAGAGGGTGGGTGGATGGCAAGACAGACATGCTGCTTATAAATATCCCCCCATTGGGAGCATCTCGAAGAGGGTCAACCTACCTCCAGTGAACGAGAGCAGTGGCGACAGCACCTTGCAATTATAAGGCAGTGCAGAGAATCTTGATGTGTTTTACATCCATCCTCGGAGCCTACCACCCCTCATTAATTAAGCTTCAGTTCCTCTATGAGGTAGATAATATATTAGCTCTGTTTTACAGATGGGGAAAACAAGCACCCAGAGGGGAAGAGCCTTGACTAAGGTCACACAGCAAGCCAGTAGAAGAGCCAGGAATAAAACCCGGGAGTCCTGACTCCCATTTCTCTGTTCTAACCACTAGGCAACATTCCCTCCCAGAGCCAGGAATAGAACCAGGAGTCCTGACACCCCAGCTCTCACCACTAGGCAACACTCCCTCCTGGAGCCAAGACTAGAACCCAGAAGCCCTAGCTCTGAGTGAGGGGGCAATGCAAACGAAGGCAGAGGAGACTGGTAAGATCCGAACAATGGGCAGGTGAAATTGACTCACAGAAGTGCCATTGCGAGCCATTCAGGAGCATAGGACTGAAAGGATTCCTGGGTCTCAAATCCAGTCCCCTCCTTTCTCAGGCTACCCTGCCACGTCATCGCATTCATAAACTTATCACGCTCCATCGCCACATGAGTTTGGTTATTTGCTCCTACTGGGAAGCTGTTCCAGAACATCCTCTGATGCTTAGAAACCACCTTCTAATTTCCGCCTATGCTTATACATGACCAGTTTATCCCCATTTGGTTCTTTGCAACATGTCCTTTAGCTTCAATAGCTCTTCTTCGTCCCTGAGGTGTTCCGCACAATGTATTTGTAGAGAGCAGCAGTAGGTTAAGCTCTTCATGTATCTGATTCCAAATAGGGCAGGCACTGGTCCTCCTTTTCCCAAAGGTGCTGCCACTCCCGAGAGAGGAAGAGCGTGGCTTTGTGCTTGTTCCTTACTATAGCAGTTGCATTAGAAAGACAGCACCTACGGATATTGCAGCGATTCCCAGCCTTGGGAGCACTGGACTGGAGTCGCCTGCACTGTGACTAACAGGTTTGCGCATTATTGGTCCCTGGGACAGGACAACCAAGGCGGGGGAACATACACAGCATATGGGCTGCTGCTCACGCAGCTCCTCTCTGGAGGTAGGTGGGTCCTGGGGTTTGCAGGGATGTTACAGAGGCAATTGAGACATGCTCTATAGGTCTAGGAAGATATTGTACCAGGAAAGAGACTCACCCAGTCGGCAGCACTCCCCTGAAGATAGGCATGATCCTCTCAGCTGTGCCAGCTGGTCTCCTCCATCCAACAGCTCCTCAGCAACCTGTATGGAGCGAGTCGGGGGGCAAGAAGCCAATTTCCAGGTCCGTGCCGATCATAAAACTAGGCCCTGTGAGTTTTGCAGGGTAATCTCTCCCTGATGGAGCAAGCTGCCCCTGGATCTTAGGCAGAGAGAGCCCTCCTTCCCATTCAACACAACCCCGTAGCAGTGAATACTGCTCGCCTGAGAGTGTTACTGAACCAAGCAGCCCCAGTTGATCCAAGCTCAGGCTTTGCTAACAAGCCCAGTTACCTTGGTCAGGCTCAGGGAAATCATGAATGGCCATTCCCCATGGTAGGAGTTACCAGGCAGATGCGCATAGCGAGGAGAGCTGGCTATACACCTGCATACACACTAAGCTGTGCTCCAACAACACCGTGTCATGAAACTTGTGTCATCTTCACTGTCTCTCGGCAACTAACAGCCAAGTGTCTATTGTGATCAGGTAATTAAGCAGGCTCCAGGGATGTCACTTTGGCCTGGTGTGCCATAGATTCATATTCCCGCCCTGTAACAAAAGGACCTGCCTGCCAGCAGGGATAAAGCTAAAGGCTGGGGTAAACAATCCCAGGGGTTTTAATGACAAGGAAGTGACAGTGGTCAGTTCCCTCTTCAATGAGCAGTTTCACAGGGGCTAGAAATGGGTTCTGTAACAAGGGCCTAAAGCAGTTCTTAAAATGTGTGTTTAGCCGCACTGCTAAGCTAAGCAGGGTCCGGCAGTTCTGTCGATAGATAGGGAGACCTCCAAGAAAAGCCCAGCTGCAGTGAGAAGAGTCTGTGACCAGTACTGGCTCCAGAGTGGTGCTGCGGAAAGCAGTGTTAGTGATTCACAGGGGGACACTTGTTCTTCTGAATCAACACTGATCCCACAGCACTGGGGGATGATGAGATGTAGAATCAAGGTCCCAGTCAGATTATTCCTCCCAGCACCAGTCCACTAAGATTCTGGGTCCTAGCCCAATTCTGCTTTGGCAAAAACATTCTGTCCCCCTCCAAATCCTCACTGCAGCTGCGAAGTTTCAGAATCATTTCTGAACTCTTCCCACCCCGCCATATATCACTTAGGACACGAACAAGGCCCCACCATCATTATCTATCTTGGGCTGCTCTTTGCATGTTCTGCATGTTGTTCTGTCCCATACATTTCCCTTGCTAAATCCTGTTCAAGGAAGGAAACCATTTAAGATTGCAGGATTTTGAGGGAATCTCAGCCCCACCTGCTAGAGCTGCACTGACAACAGGCCTGATTTTCAGAGGTGCTGGAACATGCAGCTGCAGGTTGAAGTCAGTGGGAGTTGTGGATGCTCAAGGGATTTGAAAATCAGGCCCATGCACCTACCAGGACTGCAGCTCATCTACAGGCAGGAAATTCAGTGCCGTAGTGGACCTTATCTCATAGAATTAGGAGTGTGGGTTGATATTTTTTTTGACACTTAAAAAGGGCCAGGGATCTTTAACCGCCACAAGAGATCAGGGCTTCTATTTGTGTCTCATCTAAAGACAGCACCTCCAGCAGCACTCTGGCACTGAATTCAGAGCTGACTAGAAGGGGGAGATTCTCCCACACCGCTCCCTGCAGCACAGGGCCCCTAATCGTGCACTGGGGTAAGTACTGACTCAGAGAGGAAGTCCCATCCCCCACACTGAGTCACTAACAATAATTCCTTCAGGACCAAGTGTTCCATAGAAGTCTCTCATCCAGGTAGTGACCCAGCCGGACCTTTCTTATCTTGCAAAATCTGATGAGACCCATTGGTCAAAATCTAACATCCACAGCAAGCATCAGTGGTGAGCTGCAAGGCTCTCCCTGCAACATGGGTGAACTGAAGAGACCAGGTACATCACTGCTTGAGTTCCTTGGGGCAGGGTCTGTCTTTTGTTCTGTGTCTGTGCAACACCTAACACACTCGGGTTCTGGTCCATAACTGGGGCTCCTAAGTTCTACCATAATACACCTAACAAATAATGTACTGCACCCAGCACAACGAGGACCTGATCCATGACTGGGCTTCCTACGCACGACCATAATACAACAAATAATAATAACCACTGTATCCACAACTGCGCAGGGCCCTGGTGGCTTTTAAGCCCAAGAGAGAAATCAAACCTAAAACAATCCCATAACGTTCCACCTTGCTGCTTCCTACAGGTTCCTGGAATTGGAGGCCCTGACTGGAATACAGAACAAGGCTGCACAGAGGGAACTGTGTGGTAAATGGATTGCGTAGGCAGTGCCAGCCCTTCAACAGCGTACCTGAGAACAGAACACGTGGGTGGGAAGGCTGCCTCCCTGCCCTGTTGGATGGTAAATGTGTGGAAAATGCCAGCTCTGGGGTGATTCAGCTTCATTTTGATCCAAATGGATTTTAAGCGGTAGTGGTGGTATGATGTGAGGGAGCTGAGTTTCTGCACTGTGGTCTCTGAACCCCCTATTTACAGACCGATGGCATAATAGCATTCCTTGCTGTCACTTATTAGGGGAAACTGATACTGTGAGCCACAGCTCACATTTCTCACTACTGACAATCAAACCACTACTTAGCATTACACAGAACTGTTCGTTTGCAAAGTGTTTTATTAACTAATTAATCGCTTCTTAGCAGGTAGATCACTTAGAGAAACTGAGGCATAGAAAGAGGAAGGGACTTATGTAAGGTCACAGAGTTATTGTTTACGCTGGACTCAGTTCCTGGTTCCAATCTGTGCTCAAACCACACCTTTCACCCCTGTTTATGTATCTTATTGCTGCTGTAATCCGAGGAGATTATGCTAAAGCACAGGTTTGGAATTGGGGCTCCTGGATTTGATTCCCAGATCTACCACCACCTTGTTGTGGGACCGTCTCATTGCCTGTCCGTGCTTCAGTGTTCCCATCTGCAAAATAATAATAACACTTAGCTCTTGTACAGTAAGGTAGTGGGGCGAGAATGTGCAGGAATGATATTCCCACACCTCTGATTTACATGCAGGGAATGGATTAATTAACCTCTCTCTGGCCATCATGGCAACACTCACAATAGTCTTTAGTCCACATCTCCAGTGTGGTGAGGGGAGAACTGGGGGACCTGTGAAAACTAGTCATTCTCCAACACTTTAACCTGCAAGCAGAAGCAGCGAGTGATATGAGGAGAAGGTTGGGGAGAGGAGGTGAAGGGGGAGTGGGACTGGAAGATCCTAAAGGCATCTCCCGTTTAATCATTTAGCAGCTGCCTTATTTACTAGCAAAACCATTTATCGTCTCTGCTGGTGACTTGCCTCCCCAGAGGCTCCCTCTGAAAACTTCCAGTCTGCCTCACACATTCCAGGACTAGGTGTGCCATGGTTTCAAACACACTGCACTGTTTACACTGCTCTTCCCCTTCTTGGCAAGTGGCTGATCTGTCATGTCGCTGTCAAAACACATCCCGATCTGAAGAGTGGAGGGCACCAGGTGGGACTCTCCTTTCTCTCTGTCTCAGTCAGTGCTGAACCCAGTGGCTCAGCAGGTTACTAAGATGAGGGGAGAGAGGGAGATTGCTACAGGAGTGGTGCTGGTGATTCTGCAGAGGGGCTCTGAGTCAGTAATGAATCACTGCCTAAGCATAGTGCCAGCATAGGTTATGAATGGAACTTAAATATCTTCTTCACATGTTTCTGCCACATTGATTCTGTATCCAGCTTTTTCCCAGAAAAAAGCAGGAGCCCGCTGCTCCGTGGTGGCTATAATTCAGAGCCCTTAAAGGACTTGGGGCTTTGTCCCCTTTTTCTGCCCTGCAAGTATCACTGCTCCTCCTTACTCAATGAGGCTAAGGAACAATTTCCCTGAGGTCCTAGTGGTTTTCCCTCCCCAGCTTGGTCCCCACAAAGCCTGGCTCCTTCTCAAGCAGTGGCCCTCTCCCTTTCCTAACACCAGGCACTAGTCACTTTGGATGTGGCTAAATTAGAGTCCTGGCTGCAGCACTAAAGTAGCCAAAAGGGTCTAGTGGAGAGGATCTGCTAGAGAAACATCCCGAACTAGAGCCTAGGAAGGCAGGAGAATCTGTGAAAAACCTGCCCTGCTCTTGGGAGCTGAAACCCTGGATTCTAGCTGCTATGAACTGGCTAATATATGAAAGTGGCATTGCTGCCTCACCTGCTGGGTGGAATCAGAACTGCTCAGCTGTGTGTCACAAGCCCTATAGTGCTCACAGAGATTCTCCTTTTACCTTGAGGGCTGAAGGTGGAATGCACTGTTCAATGTGTGCTATGTCTCCCCTCTGTGTCCAATCCACAGAGAATGTGAATCTGTTACAGCTCTCAGCTGTAGAGACTGGCTCTTTAGTTCAAGCAATAAATGCTCATGTTTCAGCTCTGGAGATCAGTGTTTCAAGCCAAGATGGTGCTGTCCCGGAGGAATTGAGGTCTATGCTTGCTGCTGCAGGACATAGCTACTCTATACAGTCAAGTGACACTCATGAAGTTTCCAGCTCGCCATGGATTTGTCACTCTTGAAGACAGAAGATGCAGAAACTCATTCCAGCTTACTGCATAAGTCAGTGACAGCACCAGGGCTAAATCTTAGGAACTCTTGACCCCCAGTCTTCTCCTAGACCGGCCCATGCTCTCTAAAGAAGAAGACAGTGTGTCTGAGAACACAGAGAACTGAAGTGGGACTCAGGGGGACTATTTTCAGACCTGCCACAGTCCAGCTGGGTGATGCTGGACAAGTCATAGCATCACCCCATGCCTCAGTTTCCCCATCTCTAAAATGAGAGAGCTGCTGATGAACACCGCCAGCTAATACCTAGCTATTATTAAAGTGATGCAGCTGTCATCAAATACCCATTGCTGTCCTTCCCCAGCTGCTCTATTGGGCCCTGCCATCTGGATCCCGACGCCATAAGCCTCCCACCACCCTCTTTTCAGGGCATGGCAGCTTCACAGCTTTGCTTTCCAAAGGCTCCTTATATCATATATTAGTGATGCCTACTGCCGCCACACAGCAGAGACAAGAGGAGCTGAGAGCTACTCTCCCGGGGGAGTGGTGCTGGTTCACTTGAAGTGGGCACAGCAGTCCTACATTGAATGGGAAGGCTGGCTGGCAGGTGCTTGCAGTGATCACAGTCCACCGTCTCTAATTAACTGAGTGCCGACTGCTGAGACACTGCAGCTTAACTTGATTGCCTGAGGGGAAGGAACCCAGGCTGAAGATGTAAGGTTTCAGAGTAGCAGCCATGTTAGTCTGTATTCGCAAAAAGGAAAAGGAGGACTTGTGGCACCTTAGAGACTAACAAATGTATTTGAGCATAAGCTTTCGTGAGCTACAGCTGAATGCATCTGATGAAGTGAGCTGTAGCTCACGAAACCTTATGCTCAAATAAATGTGTTAGTCTCTAAGGTGCCACAAGTCCTCCTTTCCCTTTTGAAGATGTAAGACAAACCTTCCCCCTGCGGCTATTGCTTTAATGAGGAGGGAGGCAGGAGAGAAAGGAACCATGTGCTCAAGGCTCCATCAGGGGTAGAATGGCTGGAGTAAAGGGAGGTATATAAATCCTACCCTGGCTTTCATTTGCTTCTAGTTTATCACTCTCCTGAGATGGATTGAATCCTATGAAGTTTGAGGTAGTGGTCTCTTTGGCCTGAGCATGGAACTTTCCATTATGACTCAAGTTCACACTCAGTAGACCAAGGCCGAACTTACCTCTCCCCACAAGCTGAGTGAAACAAACAGCATCAGCAGTGAAAAGGACGAGATTGAAAAGTTCTTTCACTTTCAACAATCTCAGCTGCTGGGAATAAAATAAGTTGAACATTTGAGTTAAAAAAGGTGTAATTTTTTTTTTAATGACTGTGTCCCTTTTAAAAGTGTGGTCTCATTTGCATAGCTGCTGGTCCTGCTTCTGATGGGGTCTCTAGGGTACCATGACCTTGTGTATGGTCCCTAACTTTCTAGGACATATGTTGTTTTCTTCCCTCTTCTGTTCCACTGCCATGTAATTTCTTCTTTGCTACACGGTGAATGCTCAGAGGTCACTATGCTTTCCACACAGCAAAGCTCAGCAGAGGAAGGGATATACACAAGCATCACAGAGCTCTAAGGTTTAGAGCAATGAGCTGGGTAGTCAGGACTCCCTCAGTTCGCTTTGCAGCTCTGGGAGGGAGTTGTCTAGTAGTCAGCAGAGAGCTGGGGTCAAAGATGCCTCCATTCAATTCTACATGTTCCAATCAAGAATAAGCAGAGACCCGGGGTGGGAGGTGTTTGCCTAACTCTGCAGCATGATGCATGGGTCACCTGCTGGTTTGAACTAGAGTAAACGGTGGATTCTCTGTAACGTGAAGTTTTTTAAATCAAGATTTGAGGACTTCAGTAACAACCAGAGGTTATGAGCCTACTGCAGGAGTGGGTCGGCAAGGTTCTGTGGCCTGGGATGTGCAGGTCAGACTAGATGATCATGATGGTCCCTTCTGGCCTTAAAGTCCATGAGTGTGTCTGTAGCGACTTGCGTTCAGTGATCTCAAAATGCAACAGGGGCAAGCCATTAAATATCACAAACTGTTTCCCTAGCCCCATTTTACAGATACGCTAATTAAGGCAGAGAGACAGGAAGTGACTTGCACAAAGTAAGTTAGTGGCAGGGCTGAGAATAGAACCCAGAGTCCCGTGTTCTCTCCTTTGCACCTACCTAGTTTGGACTGACCTGATCTTCCCATTCTAAGATCGCTGAAAGAGAACAGGTATCTCCGTTTTCCTTGCTTTGTGTTGGCAGTTGCAGGTCCTTCTATCTGCCTCTTGGTCCCTGCTTCCTCCCAGTACAGTCTGGGTTTGGCAAATAGCTAAGGTTTCAAAAATAAAAGAGAAGAAATTTTCATGATTTGTTTGGGAGTTTATCTGAGCAAAGAAAACAGCCAACTGGGGCTTTGCATCTTTCTCTGACAGTGAATTTCCTCCGAGCTAAATGAGTGCAGCTGAGCTGTGAAAATTCAATGCAGTTTCATGGGGATCCTTGGGAGCCAAACTGCCAGGGGCAGGGTCTTGCCAAGCCCAGCAAAATCTTCAGTCCTAGCCAAAGGAATTGAGGCTTGTCACGTTATTATTAACAGAGCTTCCTAGGGTAATGGGAGAGAGAGAAAATGCACTCATAAGGAGTGATGCAAATGGAGGCAGAGGATAATTAAAGGCGGTGGAGGCCAACAGACATAAGTGGGGAAGCAAAGGGGGGTGATCAAGGGAGGAGGGAACAAGTGAGGATGGCCAGACCCTAGGGGACAGTAGTAATGAGGGGAAATCAGAGGGAGGAAATGAGTAAAGGAGGGATCAAATGATGTGAAAGCAAACGAGGCTAGGGAGGAATCAGAGAAAGTGTCAGTGAGGGAAGAGTCAGAATCAGGGGCAGGTATATGGGCAAGTAAGACAAGCGAGGGGCGCCACAGGAGTAAGAAACCCCTCAGATTTCCCTGGTTCCCTGGATTTGTGCAGTCTATTTCCCACTGGGTAGAGGCTTTTGGCTCTCAGTGCAGCTGGAGGAAAGCCCCCCACTCTGCCAAAAGAGAGCAGCGGTGATGGCTAGTGCTGAGGCCCCACTCCACCAAGATGTTCATGCAGAAGCCTGGACTTTTGTCTTTGGGGTGCAGCGTGTTACTAAGGAGGAGGAGTCCCTGCTTTAAGGGGGATTCTTTAGCAATTCCCAGCCCCATTCTCCTCCACTCTAGTGTGTAACACGTCCACCCCACAGGTCAATGGAGCTGTGTGTGTGCAGCACAGCTGTTTCCTCTCATTGTTGGTTCTCTCAAGGACAGTGGGAGTGTTGAGGAAAACAGAACGACACGCGGAAAAGAAATCCTCTGGGATGTGACTAAAAGAGAGGGGATGTCTGCGTCTGAGAGAGGCAGTTTCTGAATGCATGTGTGAGATGCTGTGCTTGCAGCATGTCTGCATGTGCACACAATGGTAATCATGGGGGCATCAGACAAAGAAAATGTGTGTGCTTCGTGCAACAGTGTGTGTGATGTGACAGTGCATGGTCTGCAAATGCACATAAGAAGGGCCAATTTAGGTGCATAGCTGTGACAGCTGTTTGAGTGCAATGATATTTATCTCACCCCCATTGCTGTAGTATCTGAGGCCCTCAGAATCTTTAATGGGTTCCTCCTTATTCCCACCCCTGTGGCAGAGCAGTACTATTATCCCTACTGTACTCAGGGGGAGCAAAGGTACAGAGCGACTCTGATTTGTCTAAAGTCCCAGGGAAGTGCCCTAACCACGGGGCTATTCCAGCTGCCTGTGGTTAGTGTAAGGGGGGGGATGAGAAAGCATGTGTGTGTGTGTGTGTGCACGAGTGAGTGGTTGTGTATCTGACAGTGAGGAGGTGTATGTGTGCAGGGAGGTGAGGCAGCATGCATGTGAGAGCTCTGCTGGGTTCACACTGTGTTTCTCTCCTCCTCTGTTGGATTACACAGAATAGTGATAACTGGCAGCTCCAGCTAGCATTCTTGGCACCCCTGGGAGCCACCCTTTGCATCCCATTCAGAGTACCACCTGGGGCTAGCTCAGGATTTGGAGCGGCACAAAGTCTGTATGTGTATTTAACCCTTAGGAATCTAGCTAATTCTCAGGGCTGGCACTGGCTAATCACTTGGAGGTGCTGGAGCAGGGAGCAGGGAGGCTTCTGGGCACTGTTAGATGAGGATGGATAGGGAATTTAGGGCAGGAGCTCCAGGATATCCAGTTCCAGGGCCTCATAGCAGAAAGAGCTGTGAGGAATGGTACATAAACACAGGCTGTGGATGTGACAGGAGCTTCAATCTACTTCAGTCCGACTGTCCCAGCAGAAGGTGCTATAGGGAGTGAGGCATGTGCACTGAGTGCAGGGGGCAGACTCCCAGCTGCCCCAGTCCCAGACTGTCCTGGCAGGAGGTGCTATAGAGAAGTGTGTAGAAACTTTGGTTGAAGGATACTGTTTTCCAGCGCATCTGTTTCTCAAAGCCTCTGATCTGCTGGCAGAAAGAAGAGCTGACAGACCAACTGGCATTTAAGGGTTTGGGAGTTTTTACTAAATGCAGGGATCCTCTTGGGCTGGCTCAGCATAAATGAAACACTCTCCATCAGGTGTTATACAGCTCTTCCCAGCAGTAGAGCTGGTGCCGAGGGAACTCAAGGCGGTGGGCTCATCTTGCCTCTCACAAGACAGTGGCTTCTCACACTTCCCCTCTTGGTGATCTCTACGTGTCAACTCTGCTGTCAGAGACCCTAGGCCTTTGGCTTTTGCTTCTCAAAGGACATTAGCAGTGTCTTGTTGAAGGCAGAACTGTTGCAGCAAGAGCCTGAGGGTGTGGCAGCTCATGACAAGGCCCTCCAAGCTCTCATGGCTGCAGTCCAAAGAGATGGGAACAGGGCAGGCTTCTACGGGCAACTTCCCCGGATAGCCAAATCCTGAAGATTTTGTTCTATTAGGGGAAAATCCTCTGCTACAAAGGAGGCCGCTGTGAGCCCTGACCTCCCGCAGAGGGGGCTTGTGCAGGCTGGTGACTGAAAAATTGGGTTGTTAACCCCTATTGGATTGCTATGCTATGCATGGGGTGATTAAGACATGATGCTTGGAATCAGGTCCCATAGTCAGCAGGTTTTTGAATGGGGCAGAGGTACCACAACGAGCGATAATGCAAGAAAAAGCTGATTGCTGCCCAATGGTCTCCTGCTAAGGTGGGCTGCCTTCCTGGGGAAGAAGATTAAGGACTCAGGTTGGAGAGGAAGACAGGAATCCATCTGGGGCACCTTGGAGAGAGACCCACTCTGATGGAGGGCTGGAATGGTTTGTTGTGGTTTGACTGTACCTAGGTCACAGCCCATTTAGTGAGAATGTCCAGCTTCAAATTTTCCCCATGGGGGCACTGTGGTCCTCAACCCCATTGGGCTATCACTACAGTCCCTGACTGCCTGACATCACGGGGGGCCGGTGATATAGTGCCCCCAGGGTCTTTGGGATCTCTGAGGTTGTCCAATAGGCTGTACTACAAGTCTCCTTTGGGGTTCCAAACATTCTCAGACCGGACCCTCTGCCTCAGGTCACCTCTGTGTAGCAAGCCTGGCACAAGGCAAGAGAGTATTTCAGCAGCTCCTGACATCTGTCTTGCCAGTGAGCTCCTGGTGTCACATCTGGTTATAAGCCATCTGGAAATACAGATGAGCAAACCCTGGTTGTTCCCATGTTCTCCCCTGTAGGCAGCCTCAGCAGATGGACCAAGGGCCATGGAGACTTGAACTCCCCCTGTCACCCATAGATGGGGTGTCTTCACAGTAAGCTGAAGTGGGGTGGGGTAGGGTGTTTGGGTCTGCAGGAAGCTTTCCTATGCTGGGCCTCCTCTGGTGACATAGGACCTCCATCATCAGGCACTGCTGAGCTGCCATCTCTCTGATCAAACCCTACAGAAATCAACACCCAGCCCTGGTCTACATTAGGAGTTGAGGTCGAATTTAGCAGCGTTAAATCGATTTAACCCTGCACCGTCCACACGACAAAGCTCTTTTTTTCAACTTAAAGGGCTCTTCAAATCGATTTCCTTACTTCACCCCTGACAAGGGGATTAGCGCTGAAATCGGCCTTGCTGGGTCGAATTTGGGGTACTGTGGACACAATTAGACGCTATTGGCCTCCATGAGCTATTCCAGAGTGCTCCATTGTGACTGCTCTGGACAGCATTCTCAACTCAGATGCACTGGCCAGGTAGACAGGAAAAGGCCCGCAAACTTTTGAATTTCAATTTCCTGTTTGGCCAGCATGACAAGCTGCAGGAGACCATGCAGAGCTCATCAGCAGAGGTGACCATGATGGAGTCCGAGAATCGCAAAAGAGCTCCAGCATGGACCGAACGGGAGGTACGGAATCTGATCGCTGTATGGGGAGAGGAATCCATGCTATCAGAACTATGTTCCAGTTTTCAAAATGCCAAAACATTTGTCAAAATCTCCCAGGGCATGAAGTACAGAGGCTGTAACAGGGACCCAAAGCAGTGCTGCATGAAACTTAAGGAGCTGAGGCAAGCTTACCAGAAAACCAGAGAGGCGAATGGCCACTCTGGGTCAGAGCCCCAAACATGCCGCTTCTATGATGAGCTGCATGCCATTTTAGGGGGTTCAGCCACCACTACCCCAGCTATGTTATTTGATTCCTTCAGTGGAGATGGAGGCAACACGGAAGCAGGTTTTGGGGACGAGGAAGATGACGATGATGAGGTTGTAGATAGCTCACAGCAAGCAAGCGGAGAAATGGGTTTTCCTGACAGCCAGGAACTGTTTCTCACCCTGGACCTCGAGCCAGTACTCTCGAATGCACCCAAGGCTGTGTCCCGGACCTGCCAGGCGGAGAAGAGACCTCTGGTGAGTGTACCTTTTAAAATACTATACATGGTTTAAAAGCAAGCATGTTTAATGATTAATTTGCCCTGGCATTCACGGCTGTCCTGGATGTACTCCCAAAGCCTTTGCAAAAGGTTTCTGGGGAGGGCAGCCTTATTCCATCCACCATGGTAGGACACTTTACCACTCCAGGGCAGTAGCACATACTCAGGAATCGTTGTAGAACAAATCATTGCAGTGTACGTTTGCTGGCATTCAAACAACGTCCGTTCTTTATCTCTCTGTGTTATCCTCAGGAGAGTGATATAATTCATGGTCACCTGGTTGAAATAGGCTGTTTTTCTTGAGAGGACATTCAGAGGTGCCCGTTCCTGCTGGGCTGTTTGCCTGTGGCTGAACAGAAATGTTCCCCGCTGTTAGCCACAGGGAGGATGGAGGGTGGAGGGGCTAGCCACGTGCTGGGGGGAGGCAAAATGCGACCTTGGAACTAAAGCACATGTGCTATGTGTGTAATGTTAACAGCAAGGTTTACCATGAAAGAGTGTACCCATTGTTCTATAAAATGTGTCTTTTTAAATACCACTGTCCCTTTTTTTTTCTCCACTAGCTGCATGTGTTTCAAGGATCACAGGATCTTCTCCTTCCCAGAGGCTAGCAAAGATCAGAAGGCGAAAAAAACGCACTCACAATGAAATGTTCTCTGAGCTCATGCTGTCCTCCCACACTGACAAAGCACAGACAAATGCGTGGAGGCAGACAATGTCAGAGTGCAGAAAAGCACAAAATGACCGGGAGGAGAGTGGCGGGCTGAAGAGAGTAAATGGCAGGCTGAAGAGAGGGCTGAGGCTGAAAGGTGGCCGCAGCGTGATGAGTAGAGGCAGGATTCAATGCTGAGGCTGCTGGAGGATCAAACTAATATGGTCCAGCGTATGGTTGAGCTGCAGAAAAGGCAGCAGAAGCGCAGACCACTGCTACAGCCCTTATGTAGCCAACCGCCCTTCTCCCCAAGTTCCATAGCCTCCTCACCCAGACGCCCAAGAACGTGGTGGGAGGGCCTCTGGCCACCCAGCCACTCCACCCCAGAGGATTGCCCAAGCAACAGAAGGCTGGCATTCAATACATTTTAAAGTTTTAAACTTTTAAAGTGCTGTGTGGCCTTGTCCTTCCCTCCTCCACCACCCCTCCTGTGTTTTTCTCCTCCACCACCCCTCCTGGGCTACGTTGGTAGTTATCCCCCTATTTGTGTGATGAATTAATAAAGAATGCATGAATGTGAAGCAACAATGACTTTATTGCCTCTGCAAGCGGTGATCGAAGGGGAGGGGAAGGCGATTAGCTTACAGGGAAGTAGAGTGAACCAAGGGGCAGGTGGTTTCATCAAGGAGAAACAAACAGAACTTTCACACCGTAGCCTGGCCTGTCATGAAACTGGTTTTCAAAGTTTCTCGATGCGCATCGCGCCCTCCTGTGCTCCTAACCGCCCTGGTGTTTGGCTGTGCGTAATCATTTGGCTGTGCGATTTGCCTCAACCTCCCACCCTGCCATAAATGTCTCCCCCTTATTCTCACAGATACTGTGGAGCACTACACCTTCAGACCCCAATTAAACCTCTCCAACGCATCATCAAGGATCTACAACCTATCCTGAAGGACGACCCATCACTCTCACAGATCTTGGGAGACAGGCCAGTCCTTGCTTACAGACAGCCCCCAATCTGAAGCAAATACTCACCAGCAACCACACACCACATAACAGAACCACTAACCCAGGAACCTATCCTTGCAACAAAGCCCGTTGCCAACTCTGTCCACATATCTATTCAGGGGATACCATCATAGGGCCTAATCACATCAGCCACACTATCAGAGGCTCGTTCACCTGCGCATCTACCAATGTGATATATGCCATCATGTGCCAGCAATGGCCCTCTGCCATGTACATTGGCCAAACTGGACAGTCTCTACGTAAAAGAATGAATGGACACAAATCAGACGTCAAGAATTATAACATTCAAAAACCAGTTGGAGAATACTTCAATCTCTCTGGTCACTCGATCACAGACCTAAGAGTGGCTATTCTTCAACAAAAAGCTTCAAAAACAGACTCCAATGAGAGATTGCTGAATTGGAATTAATTTGCAAACTGGATACAATTAACTTAGGCTTGAATAGAGACTGGGAATGGATGAGTCATTACACAAAGTAAAACTATTTCCCCATGGTATTTCTCCCTCCCACCCACCCCCACTGTTCCTCTGATATTCTTGTTAACTGCTGGAATTAGCCTACCTTGCTTGTCACCATGAAAGGTTTTCCTCCTTTCCCCCCCTGCTGCTGGTGATGGCTTATCTTAAGTGATCACTCTCCTTACAGTGTGTATGATAAACCCATTGTTTCATGTTCTCTGTGTGTGTGTATATAAATCTCTCCTCTGTTTTTTCCACCAAATGCATCCGATGAAGTGAGCTGTAGCTCACAAAAGCTTATGCTCTAATAAATTTGTTAGTCTCTAAGGTGCCACAAGTACTCCTTTTCTTTTAGCAAGCAGCAATAACAGTGGGAATATTGGTTTCGCTGAGGTCTAACCGAGTCAGTAAACTGCACCAGCGCACTTTTAAACATCCAAATGCACATTCTACCACCATTCTGCACTTGCTCAGCCTGTAGTTGAACAGCTCCTGACTGCTGTCCAGGCTGCCTGTGTATGACTTCATGAGCCATGGCATTAAGGGGTAGGCTGGGTCCCAAGGATAACTATAGGCATTTCAACATCCAACGGTTATTTTCTGGTCTGGGAATAAAGTCCCTTCCTGCAGCTTTTGAAACAGACCAGAATTCCTGAAGATGCGAGCGTCATGTACCTTTCCTGGCCATCCCACGTTGATGTTGGTGAAACATCCCTTGTGATCCACCAGTGCTTGCAGCACTATTGAAAAGTACCCCTTGTGGTTTATATACTTGCCGGCTTGGTGCTCCGGTGCAAGATAGGGATATGGGTTCCGTCTATGGCCCCAGCACAGTTAGGGAATCCCATTGCAGCAAAGCCATCTACTAGACCTGCACATTTCCCAGGGTCACTACCCTTGATAGCAGATCTTGATTGTGTTGGCTACTTGCATCACAGCAGCCCCCACAATAGATTTGCCCACTCCAAATTGATTCCCGACTGACTGGTAGCTGTCTGGCGTTGCAAGCTTCCACAGGGCTATTGCCACTCGCTTCTCAACTGTGAGGGCTGCTCTCATCTTGGTATTATTGCGCCTCAGGGCAGGGGAAAGCAAGTCACAAAGTTCCATGAAAGTGCCCTTACGCATGCGAAAGTTTTGCAGCCATTGGGAATCGTCCCAGACCTGCAACACTATGCGGTCCCCCAGTCTGTGCTTGTTTCCCGAGCCCATAATCGGCTTTCCACCGCATGAACCTGCCCCATTAGCACCATGATGCCCACATTGCCAGGGCCTGTGCTTTGAGAGAAGTCTGTGTCCATGTCTCATCACTCTCATCACCACGCTGATGTCGCTTACTCACCAGGTTTTGCTTTGCCCGGTTTTGGTGCTGTATATACTGCTGGATAATGCGTATGGTGTTTAATGTGCTCTTAATTGCCAAAGTGATCTGAGTGGGCTCCATGCTTGCCGTGGTATGGCATCTGCACAGAAAAAAGGCGCAGAATGATTGTCTGCCGTTGCCCTGACGGAGGGAGGGGCGACTGATGACATGGCTTACAGGGTTGGCTTACAGGTAATTAAAATCAATAAAGGGGGTGGCTTTGCGAGAAACTGAATGGCCTCCTCAAAGATAGAACTCAAAACCTCAAGCATAGAACTCAAAACTGGGTTTAGCAGGCCGTTAATTTCACGGAGGGAGGGAGGAGAAAATGAATACAAAACAAATCAGGTCTATTTCTTGTTTTGAGCCACTTCATCTCTTTATACATCTTGCTGGGCAGCAGACTGTGCAGTATGACCGCTAGGCATCGTCATCTCCTGGGTGCTCGGCAGAAGGTGGTGCAGTATGACTACTGGCCATTGTCTTCTGCTAGTTGCTAATTAAAAGACAGTGCACTGCTGGTAGGACTCAATCACCATGAGATGAAACTTAAAAGGGAAATGAACTGGCTGAGTCACTCCCATGTTTGCCCTGGCACCCCTGACCTCATTGAGGTTGGTTAAAAGAGCACTCAGGACTATGTCGACGTCAGCTACCAGTCATACTGCACTGTCTGCTGCCAAAAGGCAATAAACTGCTGCTGTGTTGCAATGCAGTATCACGTCTGCCAGCACCCAGGAGACATGCGGTGATGGTTAGCTGAGCGGGCTCCATGCTTGCCGTGGTATGGTGTCTGCACAGGTAACTCAAGAAAAAAGGCGCAAAACGATTGTCTGCCCTTGCTTTCATGGAAGGAGGGAGGGAAGGGGGGCCTAACGACATGTACCCAGAACCACCCGCGACAATGTTTTAGCCCCATCAGGCACTGGGATTTGTACCCAGAATTCAAATGGGCAGCGGAGACTGCAGGAACTGTGGGATAGCGACCCATAGTGCAACACTCCGGAAGTCGACGGTTGCCTTGGTACTGTGGACACACTCCGCTGACTACATGCACTTAGAGCATTTGTGTGGGGACACACACAATCGACCGTATAAAAACGCTTTCTACCAAACCGACTTCTTAAATTCAACCTAATTTCGTAGTGTAGACATACCCCCAGAGTGTCAGAATTAACTTTGAACTAAAGGTAAATGCAAAGGAGCTGGGAGAGCAGCCAATGGAAAGGTCCTCTGCATTTAATGCCACTCAGGTTCTTTGGACTGTGGCACCACCGTGTGGCCAGCAATGAGACTGCGACTGGAAGGAGAGGCAAAGGAGTGCAATTGTAGATAGTATGGGCCAAATGCAGACCATGGATGTGGCTCCCTTGAGGCGATATCATTGCTTACAGTGTGTCTGAGGCAACGCCATTGCTGTTCCGGTATGGCACCTCACCACCACTGCATCATTTCCAGGTTTTGATGGGACTCTTACCACACCAACACCAAATGCATTGAATAGCAGATGCCATCATTCATAAGAACATAAGAATGGCCACAGCAAGTCAGACCAACGGTCCATCTAGCCCAGTATCCTGTCTTCCAACAGTGGCCGGAGCCAGATACTTCAGAGGGAATGAACAGAACTGGGCGATTTATCAAGTCCAGTCCCTGCTTCTAGAAGTCAGAGTTTTAGGGACAGCCAGAGCGTGCGGTTTCATTCCTGATCATCTTCACTAATAGCCATTGTTGGATCTATCCTCCATGAACTTATCTAATTCTTTTCTGAACCTAGTATACTTTGGCCTTCACAACATCCCCTGGCAATGAGTTCCACAGATTGATTGTGTGTTATGTGAAGAAGTACTTCCGTATGTTTGTTTTAAACCTGATGACTATTAATTTCATTGAATGACCTCTGGTTGTTGTGTTAGGTGAAGGGGTAAATAACCCTTCCTTATTCATTTTCTTCACACCATTCATGATTTATAGACCTCTAGCATATCCCCCTTAGTCATCTCTTTTCTAAGATGAACAGTCCCAATCTTTTTAATCAATCGTCAGATGGAAGCTGTTCCATACCCCTAATCATTTTTGTAGCCCTTCTCTGTACTTTTCCAATTCCAATAGTTTTTTTTAGATGGGTTGACTAGAACTGCACACAGTATTCAAGGTTTGGGTATTCCATGGATTTATACATGACGTATGATATTTGCACCCCTTCTCACTTTCACATCTGTCAGTGAGCATCACCATTTGCCATTGATCATGATATGGTCAATCTGGTTCTTATCTCTGCCATTGGAGAAACCTTGTCAGCATGTGAATTTCACGATGTTCAAATAGGGTTCTGCCGATGACTAGGTCATTCATATTTCAGAAATCAACAAGCCTTTCTCCATTTTCATTCAGAGTGCCACACCCATGTCCTTCCATTGCGCTATCGTTGTTTGTGTTGTCCTTACCGACCATTGGAGATTCAGATCTCCAATGACGACAGTTCGGTTATGGCGTGGTACTCTCTCTAACTCTGCCTGTCATGTTCCTAATATTCTGTTCACTTTTTGACTGCTGCTGCACACTGAACACGTTTTCAGAGAACTATCCACAATGACTCCAAGATCCCTTTCCTGAGTGGTAACAACTAATTTCCACCCCATCATTCTAGATGTATGGTTGGGATTATTTTCCCATATGCGTTACTTTGCATTTATCAACACTGAATTTCATCTGCCATTTTCCTGCTCAGTCACCCAGGTTTGTGGTAATCCTTTGTAAGTCTTCAGAGTCATCTTTGGACTTAACTCTCTTGAGTAATTTTGTATCCTCTGCAAACTTTGCCACCTCGCTGCTCACCCCTTTCTCCAGATCATTTATGCAGATGTGGAATAGCAGTAGTCTCAGTATAGATCTTTTAAGGACTCCACTATTTAACTCTTTCCATTCTGACAACTGACCATATATCCCACGGTTTGTTTCCTGTCTTTTACCCAGTTACTGATCCATGAGAGAACCTTTCTTCTTATCCAATGACTGCCTACTTTGCTTAAAAGCCTTTGGCGGGGGACCTTGTCAAAGGCTTTCTGAAAGTCCAAGTACACTATATCCATTGGATCCCTTGTCCACATTTGTTAACCCCCTCAAAGAATTCTAATAGATTGGTGAGGCATGATTTCCCTTTACAACAGCTGTGTTGACTCTTCCGCACACATCGTGTTAATTTGTGTGTCTGATAATTCTGTTCTTTACTATAGTTTCAATCAATTTGCCTGGTAGATTAGGCTCACCGGCCTGTAATTGCCAGGACTGCCTCTGGAGCCTTTCTTAAAAATCGGATTACATTACCTATCCACCAGGCAACTGATGGCTGATTAAAGCAATAGGTACATATCAATTAGTAGTTCTGCAATTTAATCTTTCAGAACTCTTCAGTGAATACAGTACCACTTGGTCCTGATGACTTTTCACTGTTTATCAATTTGTTCCAAAACCTTCTTTATTGACACTCAATCTGGGACAGTTCCTCAGATCTGTCACCCAGAAAGAATGGCTCAGGTGTGGGAATCTCCCTCAAATCCTCTGCAGTGAAGACTGATGCAAAGATTTGATTTGGCTTCTCCATAATGGCCTTGTCTTCTTTGAGTGTTCCCAGTCAATATGGGAATAGTTGAAATCTCCATATTACTGGGTTTTCTGTTTTTGTTGCCTCTCTAATCTCCCTAAGAATTTCACAACCATCACCATCCTGATCAGGTGGTTGGTAGTATATTTCTAGTGCTATACTCTATTATTCAAGCATTTAATTTCTACCCATAGAGATTCTATGGTACTGTTTGATTTATTTAAGATTTTTACTTTTTTGACTCGATGCTTTCTTTCACATACTGCCACTTCCCCCCAAGTGCAACCTATTCTGTCATTCCTATCTATTTTGTACCCTGGCATTCCCGAATCCCATTGATTATTATCATTCCACCAAGTGTCTGTGATGCCTGTTATAACAATATCATTTACTACCAGGCACTCAAGTTCACCCATCGTAGTAGTTAGACTTCTTGCATTTGTGTACAAGCATTTGTAAAATTTGTCAGTATTTAGTTGTCTGCCTTCATGTGAGGTAACTGAATGGGACTTTTTCATTTGACTGTTTCTCTTCAGTTCCTACCTGTACTTTATCAACATCTATCAGCTCCTCTTTACCAGGATACAGAGCATCCCCTGTCATGGTTACACACGGCGCCATCATATGTGTCAGTTGAGTCATGTTGCCTGGCACTGTTTGAAGCATTGTTGCCTTGGCTGGGTGCAAGGCGCTGTCGCTGTGGCTGGGTGTGGGGCACTGTGGCCGGGCTGGTCATGAGATGATGTCACCGTGGCCAGGCGTGAGGTGCTGTGGCCGGGTGTGAGGCACTGTGGCCGTGGCCAGGCATGAGGCCCCATGCGTGGGCCAGGCATGGGGAACTGTGGCTGCTCATGAGCTGATTTGGCCTTGGTCGAGTGTGGGGCACTGGGGCTGGTCTGGGGCCGTGACCGCTAATGAGGTAATTTGGCCATGGCGGGGTGTGGGTGCTGTGGTGGAGTTAGTGGGGGCACGTGGCACATTGGGGTTTGCTGTAACAGGTGTGGGGCGCTGGGGCTGGTGTGGGGTGCTGGGGCCGCTAGTGAGGTGATTTGGCCGTGGCGGGGTCAGTGTGTGGCACTGGGGCTGGTGTGGGGCTGTGGAGGGATCAGTGTGGGGTGCGTGGCTGGGTGGGGGGCTGTGACTGCTAGTGAGGTGATTTGGCCATGGCGGGGTCAGTATGGGGTGCTGGGGCTAGTGTGGGGCCGTGGCGGGGTCGGTGTGGGGAGCGTGGCGGGTGTGGGGCTGTGACGCTAGTGAGGTGATTTAGCCATGGCAGGATCGGTGTGGGGCGCTGGAGCCGGTGTAGGGCCGTGGGAGCGGTTGTGTGGGGCGATGGGGCCAGTGTGGGGCCGTGGCGGGGTCGGTGTGGGGCAATGGGGCCGTTGAGGGGGCGGTGGGGGGTCGGTGTGGGCGATGGGGCGGTGTGGGGCTGTGGCGGGGTCGGTGTGGGGCGCTGGGGCGGTGTGGGGCGGTGGCGGGGTCGTTGTGGGGCGTGGGGCGGTGTGGGGCCATGGCGGGGTCAGTGTGGGGCGCTGGGGCCACTGTGGGGCCGTGGCGGGGTCAGGGTGGGTGCGATGGGGCCGGTTAGGGGCCATGGCGGGGTCGGTGAGGGGCGCTGGGGCCGGTGTGGGGCCGTGGCGGGGTCGGGGTAGGGCGCTGGCGGGGTCGGTGTGGGGCGCTGGGCCCGGTGTGGGGCCGTGGCAGGGTCGGTGTGGGGCGCTGGGGCCGGTGTGGGCGTGGCGGGGTCGGTGTGGGGCGCTGGGGCCGGTGTGGGGCCGTGGCGGGGTCGGTGTGGGGCGCTGGGGCCGGTGTGGGGCCGTGGCGGGGTCGGTGTGGGCATGGGGCGGGTGTCGGGCCGTGGCGGCGTCGGTGTGGGGCGCTGGGGCCGGTTGTGGGGGTGGCGGGTCGGGGTGGGTCGCTGGGGCGGTGTGGGGCGTGGCGGGGTCGGTGTGGGGCGTGGGGCCGGTGTGGGGCGTGGCGGGGTCGGTGTGGGGGTGGGGCCGGTGTGGGCGCCGGGGCGGTGTGGGGCGCCGGGGCCGGGTGTGGGGCCGTGGCGGGGTCGGGGCAGGGCGCTGGGGCCGGTGTGGGGCCGTGGTGGGCGCTGGCACGGTGTGACGCTGTGGCGGAGTCCGGGCGGGGTACTGGGGCCGTGGCGGGGTTGGGGCGGGGCGATGGGGCCGTGTGGGGGCGGTGGCGGGTCGGGGCGCGTGGGGGTGTGGGGCTGTGACCGCTAGTGAGGTGATTTAGACATGGCAGGATCGGTGTGGGGCGCTGGAGCGGGTGTAGGGCCGTGGCGCGGTTGGTGGGGGCGATGGGGCCAGTGTGGGGCCGTGGCGGGGTCGGTGTGGGGCAATGGGGCCGTTGAGGGGCGGTGGGGGGTGGCGGGGTCGGTGTGGGCGATGGGGCTGGTGTGGGGCTGTGGCGGGGTCGGTGTGGGGCCCTGGGGCCGGTTTGTGGGGCGGGGGGGGTGGCGGGGTCGTGTGGGGCGCTGGGGCCGGTTGTGGGGCCATGGCGGGTCAGTGTGGGGCGCTGGGGCCACTGTGGGGCCGTGGCGGGGTCAGGTGGGGTGCGATGGGGCCGGTTAGGGGCCATGGCGGGGGTCGGTGAGGGGCGCTGGGGCCGGTGTGGGGGCCGTGGCGGGGTCGTGTGGACGTGGCGGGGTCGGTGTGGACGCTGGGCCGGTGTGGGGCCGTGCAGGGTCGGGGGGCGCTGGGGCCGGTGTGGGGCCGTGGCGGGGTCAGTGTGGGCGCTGGGCCGTGTGGGGCCGTGGCGGGGTCGTGTAGGGCGCTGGGGGCCGGTGTGGGGCCGTGGCGGGGTCGGTGTAGGGCGCTGGGGCCGGTGTGGGGCCGTGGCGGGGTCGGTATGGGCTGGGGCCGGTGTGTGGGCCGTGGCGGGGTCGGGGTGGGGCGATGGGGCCGGTTTCGGGCCGTGGCGGGTCGGGTGGGGCGATGGGGCCGGTTTCGGGCCGTGGCGGGGTCGGTGCGGGCGCGGGGGCCGATGTGGGGCCGTGGCGGGGTCGGGGTGGGGGCGCTGGGGCCGGTGTGGGGCCGTGGCGGGGTCGGGGCGGGGGTGCTGGGGCCGGTGTGGGGCCGTGGCGGGGTCGGGGCGGGGGTGCTGGGGCCGGTGTGGGGCCGTGGCGGGGTCGTGGCGGGCGCTGGGCCGGTGTGGGGCGGTGGCGGGGGTGTGGGGGCGGTGGGGCCGGTGTGGGGCCATGGCGGGGTCGGTGCGGGGCGCTGGGGCCGGTGTGGGGCCGTGGCGGGGTCGGTGTGGGGCGATGGGGCCGGTGTGGGGCCATGGCGTGGTCGGGTTGGGGGCGATAGGGCCGGTTTAGGGCCGTGGGGGCGGTGCGGGGCGCTGGTGCCAGTTTGGGGCCGTGGCGGGGTCGGTGCGGGATCTGGGCCGGTGTGGGGCCGTGGCGGGGTCGGTGCGGGACGCTGGGGCCAGTGTGGGGCCGGGCGGGGTCGGGGCGGGTGGCGCGGGGCCGGGTGGGGCGGGGGCGGGTCGGTGTGGGGGCGATGTGGGGCCGGTGTGGGGCCATGGCGGGGTCGGGGGGGCGCTGGGGCCGGTGTGGGGCCGTGGCGGGTCGGTGTGGGGCGATGGGGCCGGGTGGGGCATGGCGGGTCGGGTGGGGCGATAGGCCGGTTTAGGGCCGTGGCGGGTCGGTGCGGGGCGCTGGGGCCAGTTTGGGCCGTGCGGGGTCGTGCGGGACGCTGGGGCCGTGTGGGGCCGTGGCGGAGTCGGTGCGGGACGCTGGGGCCAGTGTGGGGCCGTGGCGGGGTTGATGTGGGGCGCTGGGGCCGGTGTGGGGGCGGTGCGGGGTCGGTGTGGGGCGCTGGGGCTGGTGTGGGGCCGTGCGGGGTCGGTGTGGTGGGCGCTGGGGCCGGGTCGGGGTGGGGCGCTGGGGCCGGTGGGGCGGTGGCGGGGTCGGGGTGGAGCTGGGGCTGGAGTGGGCCGTGGCGGGTCGGTGCGGGGCGCTGGGGCCGGTGTGGGGAGGTGGCGGGGTCGGTGTGGGGCGCTGGGGCCATTGTGGGGCCGTGGCGGGGTCGGGGCGGGGCGCTGGGGCCGGCGTGGGGCGGTGGCGTGGCGGGTTCGGTGTGGGGCGCTGGGCCGTGTGGGGCCGTGGCGGGGTCGGTGCGGGGGCGGGGCCGGTGTTGGGGCGTGGCGGAGTCGGTACGGGGCGCTGGGGCCGGTGTGGGGCGTGTGGCGGTCGGTGGCGGGGCGCTGGGGCCGGTGTGGGGCGGTGGCGGAGTCGGTACGGGGCGCTGGGGCCGGTGTGGGGCGGTGGCGGGGTCGGTGCGGGGCTGGGCCGGTGTGGGGTGGGTGGCGGGGGTCGGTGTGGGGCGCTGGGCCGGTGTGGGGCCGTGGCGAGGTCGGTGTGGGGGCGCTGGGGCGGTTGGGGGGCCCTGGCGGGTCGGGTGGGTCGCTGGGGCCGGTGTGGGGCCGTGGCGGGTCGGGTGGTGGGGCGCTGCTGGGGGGCCGGTGTGGGGCCGTGGCGGGGTCGGTGTGGGCGCTGGGGGCCGGTGTGGGGCGCCGGGCCGGGTGTGGGGCCGTGGCGGGGTCGGGCAGGGCGCTGGGGCCGGTGGGGGCCGTGGTGGGCGCTGGCGCCGGTGTGGGCTGTGGCGGAGTCCGGGCGGGGTACTGGGGCCGTGGGCGGGTCGGGGCGGGGCGATGGGCCGTTGTGGGCGGAGCGGGGTCGGGGGGGGGTGCGGGGCAGGTGGGTGTGGGGGTGGCGGAGTCGGGGCGGGGCGCTGGGGCCGGTGTGGGCGGTGGCGGGGTCGTGCGGGGCGCTGGGGCCGGGTGGGGCAGTGGCGGAGTCGTGCGGGCGGCTGTGGGCCGGTGTGCGGCGGTGGCGGGGTCGGTGCGGGGTGCTGGGGCCGGTGTGGGGCGGTGGCGGGGTCGGTGCGGGGCGCTGGGGCTGGTGTGGGGCGGTGGCGGGGTCGGTGTGGGACGCTGGGGCCGGTGTGGGGACGTGGCGGGGTCGCGGTGGGTCGCTGGGGCCGGTGTGGGGCCGTGGCGGGGTCGGTGCGGGGCGCTGGGGCCGGTGTGGGCCGTGGCGGGTCGGTGTGGGGCGATGGGGCCGGTGTGGGGCGCCGGGGCGGGTCGGGGCAGCGCTGGGGCCGGTGGTGGGCCGGTTGTGGGGCCGTGGTGCGCTGGGGCCGGTGTGGCGCTGTGGCGGCGTCCGGCGGGGTACTGGGGCCGTGGCGGGGTCGGGGCGGGGCGATGGGGCCGGTGAGGGGCGGTGGCGGGTCGGGCGGGGCGCTGGGGCCGTGTTGGGGCCGTGGCGGAGTCGGTGCTGGGCGCTGGGGCCGGTGTGGGGCCATGGCGGGGTTGGTGCGGGCGCTGGGGCCGTGTGGGGCCGTGCGGAGTGCGTGCAGGGCGCTGGGGCGGTGTGGGACCATGGCGGGGTCGGGGTGGGGGCCCTGGGGCCGGTGTGGGGGCCGTGGCGGGGTCGTGCGGGCGCTGGGGGCCGGTGTGGGCGTGGCGGGGTCGGAGTGGGCGCGAGGCTGGTGTGCGGCCGTAGCGGTCTGGGCGGGGCGCTGGGGCCGGTGTGGGGCCGTGGCGGGATCAGTGTGGGGTGCGTGCTGGGTGGGGGGCTGTGGACTGCTAGTGAGGTATTTGGCCATGGCGGGTCATATGGGGTGCTGGGCTAGTGTCGGGCCGTGGCGGGTCGGTGTGGGGGCGCGTGGCCGGGTGTGGGGGCTGTGACCGCTAGTGAGGTGATTTCGCCATGCAGGATCGGTTTGTGTGCGTTGCTGGGGCCGGTGTAGGGCCGTGGCGTGGTCGGTGTGGGGCGATGGGGCCAGTGTGGGGCCGTGGCGGGGTCGGTGTTGGGCAATGGGGCCGTTGAGAGGCGGTGGCGGGGTCGGTGGGGCGATGGGGCCGGTGTGGGGCTGTGGCGGGTTCGGTGTGGGGCGCTGAGGCTGGTTTGGGGCGGTGGCGGGGTCGTTGTGGGGCGCTGGGGCCGGTGTGTGGGCATGGCGGAGGTCGGTGTGGGGCGCTGGGCCACTGTGGGGCCGTGGCGGGTCGGGGTGGGGTGCGATGGGTCCGGTTAGGGGCCGTGGCGGGTCGGTGCGGGGCGCTGGGGCCGGTGTGGGGGCCGTGGCGGTCGGGTGGGCGCTGCGGGGTCGGTGTGGGTGCTCTGGGCCCGGTGTGGGGCCGTGGCAGGGTCGTTGTGGGGCGCGGGGGCCGGTGTGGGGCAGTGGCGGGGTCGGTGTGGGGCGCTGGGGCCGGAGTAGGGCCGTGGCGGGGTCGGGTCGGGGCGCTGGGGCCGGAGTAGGGTAGGAGTGGCGGGGTCGGTGTGGGGCGCTGGGGCCGGAGTAGGGGTGGGCGGTGTCAGTGTGGGGGTGCTGGGCCTCTGAGGGGCCGTGGCGGGGTCGGTGTGGGGCGATGGGGCCGGTGTGGGGCCGTGGCGGGGTCGGTGCGGGGCGCTGGGGCCGGTTTGGGGCCGTGGCGGGGGGTCGGGTGCGGGCTGGGCCGGTGTGGGGCGTGGCGGGTCGGCGGGCGCTGGGGCCGGTGTGGGGCGGTGGCGGGGTCGGTGTGGGGCGAGGCTGTGTGGGGCCGTGGCGGGGTTCGGGGTCGGGAGCTGGGGCCGGTGTGGGGCCGTGGCGGGGTAGGGGTGGGGCGATGGGCCGTGTGGGGCAGTGGCGGGGTCGGTGCGGCACGGGGCCGGTGTGGGGCCGTGGTGGGGGGGGTGGGGGCGCTGGGGCCAGTGTGGGCGTGGCGGGGTCGGGTCGGGGCGCTGGGGCCGGTGTGGCGAGGTCCGGGCGGGTGCTGGGGCCGTGTGGGGCGTGGCGGGTCGGGGCGGGGCGCTGGGGCCGGTGTGTGGCCGTGGCGGGGTCGGGGGGGGGCGTGGTGGCCGGTGTGCGGCCGTTGGCGGGCCGGTGCGGGGCGCTGAGCCGTGTGGGGCGGTGGCGGGTCGGGGCGGGCGCTGGGGGCCGGTGTGGGGCCGTGGGTCGGTCGGGGCGCTGGGGCCGGTGTGGGGCCGTGGCGGGGTCGGGTGGGGGCGCTGGGGCCGGTGTGGGGCCGTGGCGGGGTCGGGGCGGGGCGTGGGAACGTTGGCGGGGTCGGGTGGGGCGGTGAGGCCGGTGTGGGACGCCGAGGCCGGGGGTGGGGCCGTGGCGGGGTCGGGGTGGGGCGGTGGGGCCGGTGTGCTGCCGGGGCGGGGTCGGGGCGGGGCGGTGGGGGCCGTGTGGGGCCGTGGCGGGGCCGGTGTTGTGGCGCGAGGCCGGTGTGGGCCGTGGCGGGTCGGGCGGGGCGATGGGGCCGGTTTGGGGCCGTGGCGGGGTCGGGCTGGGGCGGTGGGGCCGGTGTGGGGCCCCGAGACCGGGTGTGGGGCCGTGGCGGGGTCGTGGCGGGGCGATGGGCCCGGTTTGGGGCCGTGGCGGGGTCGGGTGGCGGCGCGGTCGGTGTGCGGCCGTGGCGGGGCCGGTGCGGGGCGCTAGGGCCGGTGTGGGGCCGTGGCGAGGTCGGGTGGGGCGGGGTGGGGCCCGGTGTGGGCTGTGGCGGGCCGTGTGGGGCGCCGAGGCCGGGTGTGGGCCGTGGCGGGGTCGTTGCGGGCGATGGGCCGGTTTGGGGCCGTGGCGGGTCGGGGTGGGGCGCTGGGGCCGGTGTCGGCGTGGCGGGGCCGAGGTGGGCGCCGGGCCGGTGTGGGGCCGTGGCGGGGTCGGGGCGGGGCGATGGGGCCGGTTGGGGGCCGTGGTGGGGCCGGTGTGGGCGCCGAGCCGTGTTGGGGCCGTGGCGGGGTCGGGGTTGGGGCGGTTGGGCCGGTGTGGGGCCGGGCGGGGTCGGGTGGGGCGCTGGGCGGTGTGGGGCCGTGGCGGGTCGGGGGGTGCGGGTGCGGGGCGGTGTGGCCGTGGCGGGGTCAGGGCGGGGCGGTGGGGCCGGTGTGGGGCGGTGGCGGGGTCGGGGCGGGGCGCGGCGGCCGTGTGGGGCCGTGGCGGGGTCTGAGTGGGGGTGCTGGGGCCGGTGTGGTGCGGTGGCGGGGTCGGGGCAGGGCGGTGGGGCCGGTGTGGGGCGGTGGCGGGGTCGGGGTGGGCGGAGACCGGTGTGGGGCGCCGAGGCGGGTGTGGGCCATGGGCGGGGTCGGGGTGG